>NC_139000.1:11947317-13147317 GCF_964374135.1 Grampus griseus | reverse complement strand
TTTATTTGAGCTCTGACTGGAGCTTAAACTGAAATAGGCTGGTGTCTGCACATTTCTCTGATTGTTGCCTAAAGCAGGCAGCACCACTGTCTCCTTATATCTTCCTTTCTCCCTCCCCCCAACTTCTTCTTTTCCTCTTTCTCCTTCCTCTTTTCCTAGAAGATCCAGAGTATTCTCTTTTCACCTTCTCCTTAATGCTTTAGGCCCATCACTACAACCTGGAAGAAAACGTGATTAGTCCATAAAGGAAGAATGACATTAGATTTGCTTCTAATAATAACAAAATGGCAGCAGAAGTAGCAGTATTCGTAATAATAAATAGTTTGGCTGGAGGCAGGGCGTTAAACTATTAAAGTCAATCAAGACCTTCATTTTGGAAGGAATTGAATACAAAGTGAGAAGCCATTTTGCTGTTAATGATCGCAGGTTTTAATCACAAATCCAGACCCAGACAAGTGTAGGATTTGGCAACACTTAATAGTATATTAATAATAATATGATAACAAATTCTTTTAAAGTGACCCTTTTACTGTTTTAGCTTATACATTTATTTATTTTTTATACATTTATTTTTAAACCCTCTCTGTTCTTAGAATTAATAGTCATGCACTTCTATTTGACTGTAAGTCTCAAACTCTACCTTAAAACTGGCCAGATGTATCCTTGTCACAGTGATGATACTTAGAAATTAGGCATGCTACAGATGCAAATCAATATCTATTTAAGACAATGAAAGGGTTTGAAGATTATCTCTCTTTCCTCATTAGATCTGATTAAAGATTTGCTGCCAGAATGAAAGAAAAAGAGTCTCTGAAAGAAGAAAGCAATTAAGAACCTGTGTTTAGAAATTGTTTGATAAAACAGAAGAGGAAGAAGTAAGAGCAGAGACTTAGAGTCATTAGATTTATACTCTAGGTATGAAACTCTTCTCCTGGGAGGTAAATCTGACCAGAGGATATCCTCTGCAAAGGTGGCTTTCAGTAGTCAGATCGACAAGATGATCTACCCTCTGGATGTTAGCAAGATGCCTTGCTTAGCCTCCCTTGTGGCGGGCTTAGTGTCTGTATACAAAGAGGCCCCAGGTACTTGGACTCCGGTGGAGATGATGATGAGCTCAATGACATGAATATCTCCCAGTGCTGAGTGCCCAACCTGCCAACAGCAGGGGCCAACTCTGAGCCCACTATATGACACCATTTTTCAGGGACCAGCAGCCAACTGATGGCTGCTTGATTATATTAGACTCCATGATGAAAGGGACAGCAGCTTTCCCTCAGGGAAATGTTTCATGTTCAGGATAGGGATTTGCTTTCCCACCCTACAAATCTGTCAGCTTTGTTGACTTGCAGATACCTTATTCATTGCCATTATATCACACATAACATTGCCTCCGCCTAAGGTATACATCTCAGGATGAAATGACATTTGGCTCAATTCCATGAAGTTCTCTTGTCTGACTATGTGCCTCACTCTCTAGAGGCAGCTGGCCTGGTAGAAAGTGGAATGGCCAGGGAAAGTCTCAATTTCAGTGATAGTTTGGAGATAATTCCCTGAAAGTTTGAGGTACTATCCTATTGTATACCATTCACATTTTGAATCAATGAGCGATATGAGATACCATTCCTTCCAAAGCTAAAATACATGGTCCAAAAAGCAAGGTGGGTGTGCAGATGTTCCAGCTCATGATTGCATCTAATAACTCACTTACAGAATGTTTACTTGCCATTGTTGTAACCTTGGGTTCAGTGAGTTTAGATCTCCTAGATCCCAAGGGAGGAGTTCTTCCTCTAGGAAATAAGTCATGGTTCTATGAACCTGATAGCAGGTCACTTGGGGTTCTTCATGATGCTTAGCTAAGAGGCAGAAAATGGCTTTACTTCACTGGCTGGGGTGGCTGATCTTCATCACCGAGAGGATATTAAGATGTAGTTACACAATGATGGCAAGGAGGGCTGCATATAGAACCCAAGAGATTCTCTGGGGTGCCCAATAGTACTCCCATTTCTAGTAATAATTGTCAATAGGAAATTGTGGCATCTCAATAAGTTGGGACCACTAAAGGACTCAGAATCTTCAGGAATGGAGGTTTGGGTCACCCTAACAGCTAAGAACTCTGGCTGACCCAGGGGGTTAGCAGAGGATAAGGATACCATAGATCACCAACATCCTGAACAGTTACAGAGGTGGGATTGTAGCCATGATTTATTATGTTAATTATATTTTTCCCCTTTCTCTGCCACTTTATAAGAAGACCACTGGAGATGGCTGTTACAATTTAGGTTCCAGGTGGGAATATGGCTGAATTGCCATTACCTCATCTCTTGACAACACCTTGTAGCTGATGGGACTGTGTTTCTCCTGTTTGGGGAACATGAGCTTCTTCATCTAAGTGAAGGTTGAGAATTGATGCTGAGAGGCAAAAGGGGGGATTGTGCTAGTTATTTACCTTCTCCTTATTTATCCTTAGACCTTCTCTGCCCGGTGTTATGTCCTGGAAGCAGACTGGTCATCCAGTCCCCTGCTCTGTGGCTTCCAACTGGTTCTTCTAATGGGAGGCCCCAACACAAGATCAGAGGGCAGGAAGAGAGGTTACCTATTCTCCTCTCTTTCTTCCAGCTTTGTTGAGATCTTGACAGTGGCTGTATCCATATACAACTGCAACTTCTATTGGTTGACTCTTTCATGGTTTCAGGAATCCCTGGTCTCCAGGAGCACCATTCCTTTCCTTGTCCCTTTAAGCTTAGGGTGGTCACAGCTTCCTGCTCTTGCAAGCCCCTGTGTGCCTCCATTTCCTTTGCTGGGTCCCAAATCTCTGCTAACAATCTCTTCATTAAAGTTTTTTCATGTCACTTGAGTTGCTTCTTTCATACCATGATATATTCAGTATCTGAGAAGCTTAGACAACACCTCATGAGGCCTGAGTATTCAGCAGGACACAAAGTGACCTGCTCATGAAGTATATTGTTTACAACGAAAATTTCCAGAAAGAAGATACACAGATAAAATTCTGGTCTCATGGTACTGTAGACTATCATAGGTGTGACATAGAAAGAAGCACAATGATGAGGGAGGGAAATAATATATATGGCCTAAGATATTTACATTCTTAGAAAAGAGAGAATAGGTATTAAAATGATTTTGATGCTAGAATGTGTCACTAAAATTTGATGAGATGTGAATCATGATAATAATATGGGAGGGAATAATTTGTTCAAAAAGTGTATCTGGAGAGAGAAGATGGGGACCCTTTCTATAAGTCAAGGCTATATTGACCTATATCTAGTTCTAGGAAACTGAATATAAGTCTAAAAGGAGTAAGAATCAGAAGTGATATATTGGAAATAAATTTACTATGAATGGATAGAATCATGATAGAATAGTACTAGAGAATTTCCACCTCTACTCCTGCTCTATCAGTATACAATTTCTCCACCTCCTGGCTGGATCACCATATTAGCCTAGTTTGTGTTCTTTTCTTTTTTCCTCCATATTCACTTAATTCTATAGATAATATGTGTATAATATACACATATACATAGATATACATATGTATCCAGGCTTTTAAAATCTTGTTTGTTTTACAATAATGAAATAAGGCACACCTTTCTGCATCTTGTTTTTCTTACTCAATACAACCTTGTGAAAATCCTTCCAGGTTATCTAGACTAATTCTTATTAATTTTTTTTTTTTTTTTTTTTTGCGGTACGCGGGCCTCTCACTGTTGTGGCCTCTCCCATTGCGGAACACAGGCTCCGGACGCGCAGGCTCAGCGGCCATGGCTCACGGGCCCAGCCACTCCGCGGCATGTGGGATCTTCCCGGACGGGGGCACGAACCCATGTCCCCTGCATCGGCAGGCGGACTCTCAACCACTGCGCCACCAGGGAAGCCCTCTTATTCATTTTTTAAAATGGCTGCATAATATTCCACAGTGTGGAGTTTAGCCACTTACTCACGAATAGGTATTCATTTTATTTTTGAAATTTTTCTCACTATGAAAAATGATACAATAAACTTTCTTAATCTTATGTCTTTGTGTACTGTTGCTGTTATATTTATCAGCTAGTCCTAGAAGTAGTATTCCTTTTATGTATGTTCATTTTTAATAGATGTTACCCAATTACTTTTTTTTTTTAAGTTTTAATTTTTTTTTTTTTTTTTTTTTTGGCTGCACTGCATAGCTTGTGGGATCTTAGTTCTCCGACCAGGGATTGAACCCCGGCCCATGGCAGTGAAATTGCTGAGTCTTAACCACTGACTGCCAGGGAATTCCTGGTCATTTCATTTTAAACTAAAATCCATGATGCTTAATAGTAAAGCACAAGCCCTCTAATGAAAGAATGCCTTCTACCACTATTATGTAATGGTATGTTATGTTATGAAAATGCTGACATTTCGATTAGTCAGAAGATTTCATGTATTTATTTAATCCACAAATATTGAGCCTCTGCTATGTCTAGGATTCTTTTCTAGGCACTTTCTATTGGGAGAGGCAGATAATAAATGAATAAACAAGCAAATAAGTAGTATACCAGATGTTGATGAATGCAATGGAGAAAAATAAAGCTGGGTGAGGGAAAAAGGGAATGGGAGGGGCCATTGTTTATGGGTGGTTGGAGAAGGCTTCACGGATAAAATAACATTTGTGTGGAGTCTTGATGGAAGTGAGAGAATGAGCCATTTGACTATACAGAAGATGCATGGTTCATGCAGAAAAACAGAAGGTGCAAAGGCCCTAAGGTGAGAGCATGCTTGGTGTATCTGAGGAATATCAAGGAAGCCAGTACGATTGGAGTGGAATGAGGAAGACAAATGTTGAAGATGTTGGGCAGCTATTTTATCTATAATTTTTTTTCACCTTTTAAACTCTTTGAACTCTCTGGAAAGGCATCTTAAGAGAGCATTAGTTCTTAATGTTAGTAGCAGCAAAAACCTAGAAACAGTTCAAGTGCCCTTTAATGAAGCAGTAGATGAACAAACTGTGGTATATTTCCACAGTCAATTATTATGCAGCCATCAAAATGAATGTCAGTGATATGCAATTTGGAGGTGAATTGTAGCAATCTAATATTAAGGGAAAAAATAAATCCCTGAAGATTACATACATCATGATACCCTCTTTATAAAGTTACTGATATAAACAACTAAAATTTTAAAATAGACTTTTCCAGAATACACATGGAGGATATAAGTTTATACTTTAAAAAATACCGTATGCTAACACATATATATGGAATCTAAAAAAAAAAATGGTCATGAAGAACCTAGAGGCAGGATGGGAATAAAGATGCAGACCTACTAGAGAATGGACTTGAGGACACGGGGAGGGGGAAGGGTAAGCTGGGACAAAGTGAGAGAGTGGCATGGACATATATACACTACCAAATGCACAGGGATATCGGCTCCGTGCTTTGTGACTGCCTGGAGGGGTGGGATAGGGAGGGTGGGAGGGAGGGAGACGCAAGAGGGAAGAGATATGGGAACATATGTATATGTATAACTGATTCACTTTGTTAGAAAGCAGAAACTAACACACCATTGTAAAGCAATTATACCCCAATAAAGATGTTTAAAAAAAAAAGTAAAATAGATAGCTAGTGGGAAGCAGCCGCAGAACACAGGGAGATCAGCTCGGTACTTTGTGACCACCTAGAGTGGTGGGATAGGGAGGGTGGGAGGGAGGGAGACGCAAGAGGGAGGAGATACGGGGATGTATATATATGTATAGCTGATCTACTTTGTTATAAAGCAGAAACTAACACACCATTGTAGAGCAATTATACTCCAATACAGATGTTTAAATAAATAAATAAATAAATAAATAAATAAATAAAAATAAAAAAGAAAGCAAGGGGATGATGAACCAGGATTCAGGACTGTGGTTATTTCAGGGACTAGGACAAGGAAACAGAGTGGGGGTATTGAAAAGGACACAAAGCTAGATGTTGACATTATAGAAGGTTGTAATTTTTGCTTCATTAAAAATAAGCAAGAAAGCACACAAATAAATAAAATAAGTGGATTTTGCATGAACTAATGATGAGAGTAAGTCATGAAGCAAGGATTATTATTCCTCTAATTCTCTGCACCGGCAGTCCATTAAAAATATAAAAAAGAATTCCGATAAGATGAAATACAAATAAATAGTAAACATAGAGGATGCTCAAATTCAATAATAATTACAGAAATACAGATTGAATTGAGATATTTCGACTAAGTTTTTCAAGTAATAAAATGTTTGATACTACTAGAATAAAATGTAGATATATAAAATAAAAATTATTAACATTTATCCTCTGTAGATTAGAAAATAAATAGTATAATTGTTAAAGGGCAATTTAGCAGCCTGAAGCAATATTTAAAATGTTCACAACCTCTTAAACCAGTGATGCCATAATGGGAATTTATATTACAGATAAATTCACACAGCAGTTTACAAAACATATGTGTAAGGCTATTTGTTGAAATATTACTTACAATAGCCCCCAAACTGCAAACAATACAAAACCAACAGTGAATGGCTAATACTTAAATTATGGTATACAGCCATTATAAAGAATGAAATTCTCCCCCGAATGTTAATGCCAAAATCAAGAGGAGTCATTAATGGCATTTTTCAGGCTGTTACTAAAGAGGTTTTTTCTTTCTCCTAATAAAACCAGGAATGTTAAACCAGAAAACATCTTTCTCATTATGACCCTTAATTGCCTAATTCTTGATAAATAGGTCCTAGGATTGTATATAAAAGCCTTAAAAGTAAAAATTCCAAGTCCTGGAAACCTCCCAGGTTAGCTAAAATTTGATGATGAAAAAAAAATCTTCCCCATTCAAATAGAGTTATATTATTATTATTATTACTTCATGAGCAGAATTTTTGGTTCTTACTTAGGATTAAACCAGTCTGAGAGCTGAGGTTCTCTTGCTTCTTGACCCCTGGGTACAAAATGAAAATCATGTTAAGAGTAATCTGCTCATTCAACAAATATATGTTGCACCCCTATTATATGACAGGCACTATTTGGTGCTGGTTCTATAACTATGAACATTTAGATAGTCTCCTGTCCTCAGGAAGCTGATAGATGAGCAGGAAAGATGATATTAAATAGATAATTACAGTACAGAGTGATAAGTGCTAATAGGGAAAACAGAGCATATAAATGGGGCATCCAACCTAAATTTGGGGTTAAGGGAAACCACTTGGAGAAGAAATAGAAACTGAGTCTGGAACAATAAGGGCTACATTAGGGTGAAGAGGTTATGATCAAGGGCAGGAAGGCAAAGGACAGTATGGTTTCTTTTGCGGGGGGTGATATATTTTAAAAATTAACAGAGCCAGAAAATAATGTATATTCATAGAAAATACAGATTGAATTTATCAAACATTAGTAGCTTATTATGTGATAAATACTCTTCTGTATTGAAATAAAGAGGTTGGAGTAGGGGTCCAGATGTTCACCTTTGATTTCCACTTAAAGATAGGATGCACCTAAGGTTTTGTTGTACTTTTAAGTTAATTACAAATTGACAAGGTTATGAGAGAACTTCCCTTTCATACACTGAGGATTTTTGTAAAATAAGAATAACTTTTAAGTGACTTGTGCTTCCAGAAAAATGCAATAGTCCTAATTTTTCCTATTCCTACCCCTAAGTATAGCTACAATCCCTGGACATTATATAGAGAGCAAACAAAAGAAGACTCTGAAAGCAAAGAAGCCAGTTCAGGTAGGCACCTCAGAACTCATGGATTGACATGGCAGTGAGTTCCTTGGGTTTTCTGCCACATGTATCCCAGATGAAATGCCAATGGATATAGACACAAAAAGAATCCTGAGAAAAACCTGCTCTTTACAACTAAAGGACTAGGAAACGGGCAGCCTAGCAAGGCAGAAAACTTTTAGGCACTACTCACTCTACTCCAGCCCAATACCACAGAAAAACTGTGACCCCATATCCATCCCTCCAGCAAAGACCAAGTGGAGAACTGAAACTTCCACCCTCACCAGCCTGTAATGAGGCTCCCCCGACCCTCCTCACTGGTGTGGAGTTGGAGGAGGTTAGTGGGGGTTAGAACCTTCACCACTGCTCAGCATCTGTGGCCATCTCTCTGTGGTCAGTGTCAATGGAGACCATGTGGGGAGTCTAAACTCTCATCCCCCCTCATTAGTAACAAGGAGCCCCTCCCCACTAAGTTCCAATAGAGGCAGAGTTGAGAACCTGAAATTTCACCTCTCAACTGACAGTAATAGGGAGGTGCCAACCCATTTTCCAGCTGGAGCAGTATCAGAGGATGCCTGTGAAAACGCAAGATTTAAATAAGATCCAGAGTCTCATAATACCCAAAATATCCAGGTTTCAATAACTAATCACTCATCATTCCAAGAATCAGGAAGACCTCAACTTGAGTGAGAAAGAACAATATGCAGATGCCTTGATAACACAGATATTAGTTTTATCTGACAAGGATTGTAAAGCAGCCATTGTAAAAAAAGGCCTCAGTGGGCAATTACAAATACTTGAAACATGAAGAAATAGAAAGTCACAGCAAAGAAGTTGAAAGTCACAGCAAAGAATTTGAAAGTCAAAGATATAGAAAATCAAAGATATAGAAGATATAAAAAACCAAATATAAATTTTAGAACTTAAAAATACAATTCCTGAAATAAAAACTCAATGGATAGGCTTAACAGTAGAATGAAGAGGATGGAGGAAAGAGTCAGTGAACTTGAAGACAAAATAATAGAAATCACTCAAGCTGAACAACAGAGAGAAAAAAAATGAAAAAAAAAAAAAAAAGAACAGCATCTCAGAGACAAGTGAGATAATAACAAAAAAACTAATATTCATTTAATTGGAGTCCCAGAGGGAAGAAAGAGGTGGGGCTGAAAATTGTTTTTTAAACGATGAACACTTTCTAACATTTGGCAAAAGAAACAAACATACAGATTCAAGAAGCTGAGTGAATCCCAAACAGGATAAACCTAAAGAAATACATGCTAAGGCACATGATAGTCAAATTTCTGAAAACTAAAGATGAAAAAATCTTAAAAGCAGTCAGAAATGATTCACCTGTAAGGGGAAAATAATTTGAATGAAAGTGGATTTCTTATCCGAAACCCTGGACCCAAAAGGAAGTAGAACAGTATTTTTCACGTGCAGTAAGAACTATCAATCAATATGTCCCTCTATAGATGAATGCTTAAACAAACTTTGGTACATCCCTTCGTGGAATACTACACAGCATGAAAAAGGAATGACCTACTAATATAAACAACAACCTGGCTGAATCTCAAGGCATTATGCTGAGTGAAAAAGTCTCATCTCAATAGATCATATACTATATGATTCCATTCATAAAACATTCTCAAAGAGACAAAATTATAGAGATTAAAATAGATTAGTGGTCCTAGGGTTTAGGGAGAGTCAGGGCGAGGAACTGGGTGGGTCTACAAATGGTAGCTCAGAGGAGATCTTTATGGTGATGGAATAGTTTTGTATCTTGATTGCTGTGGTGGTTACAGGAATCTACACATGTGATAAAATGTCAAATAATTATACACATACATTGTCCCAACATTGATTTCCTGTTATTAGATTACCATTATGAAAGATGTAACACTGAGGGAAATTTGGTGAAAGGTACATGTGACTTCTTTGTACTACCTTTGCAACTTCCTGTGAATCTATAATTATTTCAAAATCAAATATTAAATGGAAAACCTTTAAAAGTGTATCCTTTTTGACATTTCATAGATGTTTCTATTTTTTTTTTTAACATCTTTATTGGAGTATAATTGCTTTACAATGGTATGTTAGTTTCAGCTTCACAACAAAATGAATCAGTTATATATATACATATATTCCCATATCTCTTCCCGCTTGCGTCTCCCTCCCTCCCACCCTCCCTATCCCACCCCTCCAGGCGGTCACAAAGCACCGAGCTGATCTCCCTGTGCTATGCGGCTGCTTCCCACTAGCTAACTACCTTACTTTTGGTAGTGTATATATGTCCATGCCTCTTTATCGCTTTGTCACCGTTTACCCTTCCCCCTCCCCATAGCCTCAAGTCCATTCTCTAGTAAGTCTGTGTCTTTATTCCTGTTTCACCCCTAGGTTTTTCATGACATTTTTTTTAAATTCCATATATATGTGTTAGCATACCGTATTTGTCTCTCTCTTTCTGACTTACTTCACTCTGTATGACAGACTCTAGGTCTATCCACCTCATTACAAATAGCTCAATTTCGTCTCTTTTTATGGCTGAGTAATATTCCATTGTATATATGTGCCACATCTTCTTTATCCATTCATCCGATGATGGACACTTAGGTTGTTTCCATCTCTGGGCTATTGTAAATAGAGCTGCAATGAACATTTTGGTACATGACTCTTTTTGAATTATGGTTTTCTCAGGGTATATGCCCAGTAGTGGGATTGCTGGGTCATATGGTAGTTCTATTTGTAGCTTTTTAAGGAACCTCCATACTGTTCTCCACAGTGGCTGTATCAATTTACATTCCCACCAACACTGTAAGAGGGTTCCCTTTTCTCCACACCCTCTCCAGCATTTATTGTTTCTAGATTTTTTGATGATGGCCATTCTGACTGGTGTGAGATGATATCTCATTGTAGTTTTGATTTGCATTTCTCTAATGATTAGTGATGTTGAGCATTCTTTCATGTGTTTGTTGGCACTCTGTATATCTTCTTTGGAGAAATGTCTATTTAGGTCTTCTGCCCATTTTTGGATTGGGTTGTTTGTTTTTTTGTTATTAAGCTGCATGAGCTGCTTATAAATTTTGGAGATTAATCCTTTGTCCGTTCATTTGCAAATATTTTCTCCCATTCTGAGGGTTGTCTTTTGGTCTTCTTTATGGTTTCCTTTGCTGCGCAAAAGCTTTTAAGTTTCATTAGGTCCCATTTGTTTACTTTTGTTTTTATTTCCATTTCTCTAGGAGTTGGGTCAAAAAGGACCTTGCTGTGATTTATGTCATAGAGTGTTCTGCCTATGTTTTCCTCTAAGAGTTTGATAGTTTCTGGCCTTACATTTAGGTCTTTAATCCATTTTGAGCTTATTTTTGTGTATGGTGTTAGGGAGTGATCTAATCTCATACTTTTACATGTACCTGTCCAGTTTTCCCAGCACCACTTATTGAATAGGCTGTCCTTTCTCCACTGTACATTTCTGCCTCCTTTGTCAAAGATAAGGTGACCATATGTGCGTGGGTTTATCTAGCCAAAGACATTTCATTATAGGATTGCTCAATATCTGTGCTCTTTCAAAATCCAAATCACCCAACTTTATTAAAAATATACAATGACAGGGCTTCCCTGGTGGCGCAGTGGTTGAGAGCCTGCCGATGGGTTTGTGCCCCGGTCCGGGAAGATCCCACATGCCGCGGAGCGGCTAGGCCCGTGAGCCATGGCCGCTGAGCCTGCGTGCTTGGAGCCTGTGCTCCGCAACAGGAGAGGCCACAACAGTGAGAGGCCCGCGTACCAAAAAAAAAAAAAAAATATATATATATATATATATATATATACACACAATGACAAATGGAGAACTTAAAAAAAAGTTTTTTTTAAGGTTGGTTTCACTAATTCTTGGGTTCTACACAATGGTCAATGGTAGAAAACATGGTTGACTAAGGAGGGCTATCAATCTAAAGAAGAATATCAACCTGGACAGAGATACTTAAACTATAGAAAATGTCAAAAACTTGTCTGGTATAAGCAAATGAGTGTGTCAAGTGAGCAAAATTGGGAGATGTCCATATAAACTCAAAGTGAGCAGTCACTTTGTGTCTGAACTGATAACCCAAGAAATTTGTCAGTGGTTGCCTCTAGGAAATTCAGTCTAGTTTTCTGTTCTTTCTGACTGCCATTGCCATTAGAATCCACCTGACTCCAGCCAGTTTGCCCTCAATACAGTTTGTAAAGTACTTACAGAACAAAGATTCTTACCAGCAGAGATTGATCTTCTCTAGGTTCTTCTTTATTCTTTAGATACAAGAAAAAAAGGCATTTTAGTGTTAAATTTGAACAAATGCCTATTGCAATTGAATAACAAAAAAATCTAGAATTCAGATCCATTCATTCACTCACTTGTTAGCCAGATAATTACAAAACTACTACATGCCAGGCACAATACTCCTGTTCTGGAATACATGGCATCCAGTTCTGATGTGACATTCCAGTTCTGGAATCCAGGCCTGCAATGAGCTTACGATCTATTATTTCTTTTTCGACTAAGATGCACATTACCTTCAAAAAGATGATATTAATATTGTTACAAGTGACCACAAGTCCTTTCTATTAAGGCGCAACACCTCAGGAGGGCAAATAACATGGAGAACAATGATACCAAAGCAATAGGGTTAATTTTAAAAGACATTAGCTCCCACAAATAGCTGACTTTCAAATAGCACCAGTAGCATTGCATTGCTTATTTTAAAAAGATAAAAAAGGAAGGCATGGAGGCGGGAAGAATTTGAGTTTTTCTATGTGAGAGAATTTTAGCAGGTTAAAAAATTTGTTTCCCAGTATAGTTGTGTTTCTGTAGCAGGTTACTTTGAATCTTATTCCTATTAGATGGAACTTTGATGTAGTTTAAAATGTATCTGAAATAGCCCCCAATGCTCTATATCCTCTTATCTTGTCTAATTTCTTTCTTCATAGTATTATTACATAAAATACAATGCTCCTGACATTATATTGAATATTTCTTTGCATATTGTCCATCTTCTCCACCTAGAATGTAAAGCTTCATAAGAGCAGTCACTTTGTGTTATTCCTGTTTTCCCAGCACTTAGACTAGGGCCTAGCACCAAGAAGGTGCTCAATAAATATTTGTTGAATGTTGAAAAATGAAAGAATTAATATATTTATGATTCGATTTGTTCCCCAAAGGGGAATTAATTTCTGATTAATTTAGGGAATATTTATTAATATTTTGGGGCAACACTTAGCATTTTAGATCAACTCTGCCAATCATTAAAGATAACTCATCAGTCTTCTGTATTTACCGAAAATGATGCTTCATCAACATCAAGGATAAAGCAAATGGCCTCAATAACAGCTTTTTCCATTTGGTATTCATTCCCTCCTAGAAAAAAAGAGGATAAAAAGTTTTGGGGGGAAGTAGAAAACAACCTTCTTGCCACGTTCTAATAACAGACGAATTTGTGGAAGCTTGGCCATCAATCCAAGTGTCTGATTCCAGAATGCTCAGCCTTAGGAAGAAGGCAGACTTGAGTCAGGAGAACCACCTATTCTGTTTGAAGTGCTTCAGAAATCTCCCATAGGGTGGGCCCTTTAGGAGGGATCCATTTTAGATTAGGTACAAAGTGTCTGTGATATTCTTTTTGTATTCCTTTATCAAATTCCACCCTGTTTGTGTAAAAGAAATTCAATAAAACTCATTCTATTTCACTTGGGCTTCTGTGACAATAAAATGGAGTACTAAGGGAGTACTTATGCATTAGGATATATTCTGCCCCCAAAGTTGATTTATGTATCCCTATCTATCTATCTATGTATTTTCCTCACAAAGATATTAAGACTGATAATTTATTCAAAGTCTATAGGACCAGAAACCTAAAAATATATGAGCTCTTTCAAAGGTATATCCTAGTAAACAGTGATTAAAAATATAAATTAAAGGCATTAAGCTCTAAAATGGAATATTTGGCTTCAGCCAATGACCAAGCTTGTGTTGAAGGCATTAGGCAGTATTTTCGTTTACAAGCATAAACTGGTTTTCAGTAGGCATCATCCAAAAACAGGTCCTGCTTTTAGATTATATGTAGGAGTAAAATGGACGTCTCTGATATTTACTTTTTGAACCCTCACTTAATGAGCAAGATGTTTTAGATCTGTACCTTCCAATATGGTGGCCACTAGCAACAAGTGACTAGTGAATACTTGAAATGTTGCTAGTCCAACAGTGGACTTTGAAGACTCACTATGAAAAAAATAATGTGAGATATCTCATTAATAATTATTTATATTCAATACATGTTGAAATGAAATTTTGGATATAGTGGGTTAAATTAAATATATTATTAAAATGAATTTCGTATTTCTTTTACATTTTCGCAGTGTAGCTCCTGGAATATTTAAAGTTACAAATGTGGCTTGCATTATATTTCTATCTTACAGTTATTCTATAGATAATACCACACTGGGGAGGCTTTAACTGGGCACAATTTTAGTGTCCTTGCAATGCGAAATGACCACCTTTTAAATTCAAGACCATTAGAAATGCCCTATGTATGTGGTAAGATTCCACTTAGCCAAATTGTTTTCTGACAATCTGCCCTCAATGTCATTATTTTTAAAGGTCAGGAGTATGTTGATGTGTCGCCTATTTTGTACAATATATATATATATATATTTTTTTTTTTTTGCGGTACACGGGCCTCTCACTATTGGGACCTCTCCCGTCACGGAGCACAGGCTCCGGACGCGCAGGCTCAGCGGCCATGGCTCATGGGCCCAGCCGCTCCGCGGCATGTGGGACCTTCCCGGACCGGGGCACGAACCCATGTCCCCTGCATCGGTAGGCGGACTCTCAACCACTGCGCCACCAGGGAAGCCCTGTACAATATATTTTTAAGGCCGAGGTTTGGGGATGATCCTTATCTGTGATTTTGCCAGATCATCCAAACTTTCATACAGCTCCTTCCTAAGAGCCATACCTTTAGTTTTGGTGATATAAAGAGGAAAAGTCCTAGGATGTTTCCCAAGCATTATATTTTGGGGTCTCTGTAAAAAAAATCAGATATTGTTTAATACTTTCCTGGTGTTTGAGTCTTATACTAATGGTGATGTCACCACTCTTTTTGATGATGAGAACATAAGAAAGTCATAATGATACTGTCATAATGATACATTTGGTAGGAAGTTTTTCTCAGGCTACCAGATGGTAGAACTTTGTCTTATTTGAAAAACTAAAGGACTTAAAGAATGGTCTGCTTTTACTTTCCTTTGTTATACTTCCTTACATTTTTTTCGATGACTTTTGCTTATGGAAATAGATTTTGAGCGGTGTGTGTATATGAATGACAGAACAAGTGCAGCATCTTCTTTTAGGCATTGTCTAATTATCTCAGGTAAAGCTAATTTTTTCTTACGCATTCTAATAATATTGTAAAAGTACTTATTTTTCTGATTAAGGAAGTAACACATTTTCATGTTATAAAATTTTTCAAGTGCAAAAGAGCACAAAGAAGAAAACGATCAAATCATCTCACACTTTCTGAGATATTCACTCTTCGTTTGAGATAAGCATGCATCTTTATTTTGCCTTCTTTATGGTTTTTCTTTTTTAAAGAGAAAGACACACATTCTAACAGAGGAAAAAGTTATATAATGTACACGAACTCTTCTTCTACCTCAACATCTGATTTTTCCTATTATCCCATCCCCAGTGGCAGCCACTATTCATAGTTTCTTGGGTTTTATTCCATAACTATTCTGTGCCCTGAAAGCATATATACATTTTTAAGTATACAGTTCCCCTTTTCACACAAATGTGAGGATACTAAAAACGCTCTTCAGTACTTTCAAACTATCACTCATCAGTATATTTTGAAGATCATACCAGTACATCTCATACATCTGACTCATTCTTTTTCTGGTAAACTGTATTTTGTTATATGACTATATCATAATTTATTTTACCAGTTTTCTATTGCTAGAGATTTTGGTTATTTATTGTCTTTGCTATTCTAAGAAATGCCACAGTGAAAATACTTGAACATGCTCTATGAGCACATGTTGAACTATACTGCAGGATAAATTCCTAGAAATGGAATTGTTGGGTCAAAGGTTAAACCCATTTAAAATTTAAATAAATGTTACTGAATTGTTTTTCATAGAGATTGTTCCAGTTTAACTTTGTACCATCAGTGGATAAAAGTAATCAGTTCCTTGCACCCTCATCAACATAGTGTGTTGTTATAATTTTTAGTATTTGGCAGTCTGAAATGTGGGAATTGTATCTCAGTGGAGTTTTAATTTGCATTTATTTTATTATGGTTGATGTTGAGCATCTTTTTCCATGTTTAAAAGCCATTGTAATTCCTTCTCTGTAAACTGTCCATACCTTTGTTCATTTTCTATTAGATCTCTGAATTTTTATATTTTTAAATAAATTTTTTTTTAGACATAATTTTAGATTTAAAGGTAATTAAGACCATATGGTTTTAAGATAGACAAAAAGATTACTGGGACAGGATCAAGAGTCCAGAAATAGATCTATACCTATATGTACAAGTGATTTTGACAAATAGGAAAAAGCAATTCATTGGAGAAAGGATAGTCTTTTTTAAAAAAATGGCTCTAAAACAATTGGATATCCATATCCCAAAAGGAAAAAAAAAAAAAAGAGAAGAACTTTGATCAGCACTTTGCACCATACAAGAAAAATTAACTCAAAATGGATTACTGACCTAAATGTAAAATTTAAAACAATAAAATATATAGGAGAAAAAGCAGTTAAGACAATGAAAAGGAAAGTGGAGATTGGGAGAAATACAATTAAAAATGGGCAAAATATTTGACCAGACATTTCACCACAAAATAAAACAAAACACACACAGAAGGCAAATAAGTATGTGAAAAAACCATATTAGTCTTTATCGTCATTAGTCTTTAGGCAAATGCAAATTAAAATCACAGTATTTACCACCACATACCTATTAGAATGGCTAGAATTTAAAAAAACTGACCACACCTAGTGTTGGTGAGGTTCCAAGAACTGGAACTCTCACACGCTGTTGGGGGGAAAGTAAAATGGTACTACTCTGGAAAAGTCTGGCAGTTTTTTAGTAATTTAAACAAGCACTTACCATTCAATCTGGCAGTTCCTCTCCTAGATATTTACCCAAGAGAAACAGAAGCATATGGCCATGTAAAGACCTGTTCATGACTGTTCACAGTAGCTTTCTTGGTAGTAGCCAAAAGGTGGAAACACCCCAAATGTTCAACAACAAGTGAATGTATAAACAAACTGTGGCATGGAATGTCCATAGAATGGAATAGTATTCAGCAATAAAAAAGAACAAAGTATTGATATATGCAACAACATGAATGGACCTCAAAATAGTTATACTGTGGAAGAAGCCAGACCAAAAAGAACATATATTATGTGCTTCTACTTACATAATATCCTTAAATATGCAAAACATTCAAACTATACAATGCACATTTTTATATTTTGGCTGCCCCAAACCTGAACACCCTTCATTTAGAGGGAATCCTAAATTCAAGAAGCAAAAGCATCCTTCTGTCCAGTATGGAAACTGAAATAGGCAGAAATTTCCTTTCCCTGCCAGTTGCAGCTAAAACATGGGCACATGATCTAAACTGCCTGCCATGCTAATCAGATTCTGCTACCTGGAACTCTGAGACTTAAGGGAATTCATTTTGAGATTATTTGTAATACAGTCAAGGACTAACATTATGGCAGATGTTTCCAAGTGTTTGGAGGTCAGCAGGGAGAATAAGTGATGCGGTCAGTGTTGGTGCTCAAAGAGATTTATATCTATGGCATAATCTTATCTGTGCATTTCCTTCCTAAGTCCCTTTGTACTTCTTCAGCTGCTGATTGCTAAGAACTGTGAACTGCTTCCTACCATTCTGTAGTAAACATTGCTATTACTCACTACGATCTAGTTCCCTCTTCCTTCCCAGGCAGATGGCATATAACACTTCCTAGCCCTTTTGCATTTGGCAGGGGCGTGCGATAAGTCCAGGCTGAGGCACTGAAAAGTGTCTCTTCCACTGACATTGTGACTAGCAATATCACAAATAGTGGACCCACTACCATTCTGGGTCCCCAAGTGACAATATGGAGCAGGTTGCTTGGCTCCAACCCTCACTGGTAATGTATGGTGAGTAAGGAAGGTTTTTTTGTGTTAAGGTCACTAAGATTTGAGCATTCAACTTTCCCACCCAACATGCCATTCCATAATTTTTTTCTCTGTTTAGATGAATCAGAATCATTTTCAGTGTCCTGACAAATTCGGGTACTGGTACAAGAAAGAGGGGTTGTAGGCAACATAAACTTGGGGAAACTGGGGGACTCTAGAATTGGTTATTAGGCCTTGTTTGGGGCTTAAAGGCAACTGAGAAATCACATTAGTATTCAGAGAGAGGTATGTGGCAGGCTATGAAATATGGCATTAAACAGCTAATTGAATTATCCCTGGACTCCCATGAATGAGGTGCTCATTGATGACAAAGGCCTTGGGGAACAACAGTTCCTGCCATAAAAATATGATGATGATGATGATGATAACTGGTATAACACTGACTTATGGGCCAGGCAGTATACTACATACATATATTAACTTATATAATGAAATGAAGGACATAAAGAGATCAAGGACCAACTGGCAGGTTAAATGGCTGTATCTAAAGGCACTAGAGAGCTTAAAGAAAAATCACAAAGCTGGAGTTAAAATCTCCTTTGTGATTCCACCTTCCATCAGATAGCTGTGCCCTTCATAGTTGCAGGGGTTTCCAACTCTCCTGATGGCCCTGGTTTTGGGCCTTTAGTAAGACCACCTCCTTCTGGATCTTGGGTTGGTCACAGCTTCTCAGTCACCTCACTGTCCCACTGAGCTCCCTAGCAATTCCTTCACCTGTGTAACCAATTCTTGAATTAAAATCCCTCATTTTAAAAACCCAGATTTTTCTGACTAGACCCTGATTGATATAGTTCCTAGTATATACTTGGGGTACTCTGGTATCAAAGAGCTTTTGCTGTATAAAAACCCACCCCAAATCTTAATGGCTTAAAGCAACAATGCTTGATTTTTGCTCATGAGGCCATGCATCATTTTTGCTGATCTGAGCCAGGTTCAGCTGATCTCAGCTGGGAAAGCACTCATGTATCTACAATACTCTGGTCGGTTGGTTTGGGGATTGCTGGTCTATATTCACGTATCTGGCTGTTCAGTACATTAGCTAGGGCAATGCAAAAAGGCCATGGATACAGAGAGGGGATAATAATGTCAATTTTGCAAGCTATCTGCCAAAGACCCTAAGCAATTGTCTCTCAAAATGGGGTTCTGGTATTGGGTTGCTCACCTATTTAAGTTTGACTACCATGAAACTGAAACCACTAGGTGGCGTTTCAGGGGGCTCCAAGGAGCTCTGGTTCTTTATGTCTCAGTGCAGAAAGAATTCAGTGAGAGGCAAAGTGATAGATAAGAAGTGTTTTATTAGAATAAGACACATGTGAGGCTTACAAGCGGGCAGGTGAGAGGGTGCCATGCCCCGAGAACTTAGTGGGCTACAGTTTTATAGTCAAAACAAAAGGGGGGAGGGGGAAAAGACCACTTCCTCATTCTTGAGTAGACATCACACTTCCATCATCAGCTCCTTCTCCAGGTTGGGCAGGGGAGTTTTCTTGTCCCTGCGTGGTCAAGCTAGGACTGTCAGGGCACTATGGAAAAATTATTTCACGTCTCAGTACAATGAGGGTCTTTCACTTTGAAATGTCACCTTGCCACAAATTATTGTTTTTTATGTGTGCAGAGAGCATGTCCTATGGGTCATTAACTTACTGAGCTCACTGGGCAAGATGTGGGTCTCATGCCACCATTGTTTTATTGATTTGAGGCATGTCTCATGCTTCTCTTGAATGGTTTTGTTGCTAAGCAAGCCTGCTTGGTTTTGTGGTTAAGCAAACCTGCTTTCTGGAGTGATCATTAACTTACATGGTTCTCCCATACTTTTTCTTTACTTACAATCCCCTAGTGGGAATAAGTATTTAATTATCTACTTTGTCCCTTTACTCTGTCCCTATCAAAACCCTGTTCTACTTGTGGGTTACTAGAAATCTGTGGTATATAGTGGCATCACAATTATTTAAATTATAACCTATTATTGCTTGGTAGGAAGTGTCAATCAAAGGGAAGATGGGCTTCCCTGGTGGCACAGTGCTTGAGAGTCTGCCTGCCGATGCAGGGGACACGGGTTCGTGCCCCGGTCCGGGAAGATCCCACATGCCGTGGAGCGGCTGGGCCCGCGAGCCATGGCTGCTGAGCCTGTGCTCTGCAACGGGAGAGGCCACAACAGTGAGAGGCCCGCGTACCGCAAAAAAAAAAAAAAAAAGGGAAGACATTATGTAGCTGCTGTACTAGCCCTCATGGTTATAATGAGGACGAGGTCTGTGGGATGAGAGCTTAGAGAAATAAAATAATAAGTCTAGAAATTTAAACTCTCAGTTCAAGGCATGGGCACAGAATAAGATCAGTCTTACGGTGTCATTTTTGTGTGTGCGCATGTGTACGTGTAAGTGTTCCTCATGAGGATATGGATCAGGAGCTGAGGATAAGGCTCAAAATCTAATTGTGTGTCCCTATCAAATTCACGGTTGAAATACTGATATTTAGCAACTGGTAGAATATTTACATCAGTCTCTGACCCATGGTGTAAGGGCTACTGTGGTGAGCAGGGTCAAATGGAAGCCAACGTAAAAGGCTCTCCTACTAAATAATAAATCAGGTGGAGTCTGTAAAGATTAGTGCAACGATTAAGGACTTGAACATTACAGGCTGTTCATCCTTATCACATCCTTGTTTAACTTGCTTGTCTGGCCAGTATAAAAGCCAGATGAATTTGGAGAATGCCTGTGGATCATTATAAAGTTAGTTACGTGGTGACTCCAATTACAGCTACTTTTCCAGGTGTTGCATCTTTTTCCTGGAGCGAATGAACATGGTCCCTGGTATTTGGTCTGTAGCTGACAGATGTTTTTCCTTATATCAGTTATATGGATTATCAAAAGCAGCTTGCTTTTACCTGGCAGAGACATCGATAAACCTTAGAACTATGTGAATTCTCCTGCATTGTCATAACATAATCCACAGGGTCCTTGGTCACCTGGGCAACTCACAGGATATCATTGTTAGCATCATGCTGAATATTTTGAGCAGAAAAGAGCAAGAATCCCAGAGGTCATGCTAATACAAATGTATACCAGAAGGTGGAAGAAAAACCCCATCAAAGTTCAGTGGCTTGCCACACCACTGATGTTTCTGAGAAGCATGCAGGGTGTATCTGCTCTAAACAAGTTCCTGCTCATTGCACCACTTACCACCAAACCAGGGGCATCAAGCTCAGTGGGACTGTTTGGATATTGGAGGAAACATATATTGTATTTGAGTGCACTGCTCTGACCTATTTATTGAGAAATTGGTAACCCTGACAATTTTGAGTGATGCCCAGGGCGAGAGAAGGCTCTCTATAAGGTAGAATCTGCAGAGGAAGCTTCTGTGCCCCTTAGCAGATTCATGTGGAAAATACACTGGATGGAACATTTTGCATAGCTCAGGTAGCAGATGAATGCTGGACACACGGGATTCTAAATTTGCGTTATGACCTTTCCTACCCACCATGAACTTAATGTTATCTGATCCAACAAACTAAAAGCTTAGCTATATGCAGCTACAATCCATTATCAAATGGAAGTCATTTCTAGGAGACTGAACCTTGGCAGATTGGAACATTGGTAAGAAGGTCGGAGGTCCTGTAGGGGCTGAAATAGGCACAGAGTGTAAGGATTATGTGTATCCCATGAAAATGCTCCCCAAAGAGTGCTCTCAGTAGAGGAGGTTCACAGTAATCAAAGAGAGAAGATCATTTGTTCTGTGATGTTGGTCAGCCTCTTTCTGTAGTCACCCCAGTGCTTGCTGGAGGGGCCCGTGTACGAAATGGCTTTAGTGGCAGGGATGGAGGCTCTCCACGGGCTTAGTAAAACAGACTTCCATTTGAAGCCCAATCTGGCCTCTGCACCCTGACACTGAATTAAATCTCAGAGACAGAGTTTTGGGTGAAGTAGAAAAGAATAGCTTTATTGCTTTGCCAGGCAAAGGGAGCCACAGCAGGCTAATGCCCTCAAAACTGTGTGTCTTCGAATCCCACTTCTGACACCAAGAAAAAAACAAAAACAAAAAACTGTGTGTCCCCACTTGGAGAGAGTAGTGAGGAGTTTTATGGTAATTGTTCAAAGAGGGTGTGATCAGCTCGTGGACATTCTTCTGATTGGTTGGTGGTGAGGTAAGTAGGAGTCAGCAACATCAACTTTCAGGTTCCAACTGGTCTGGGGTCTACATGCTTGTGGGCAGCATACCATCGTTAACCATTAACTCCTTCCACCTAGTGGGGTTTCTGTATCTGCAAAACAGCTCAAAGATACTGTGTGTATCCTTTGATGGGGAACCAGGACCTTGCCCAAAGGCTGCAATATTGTTTCTCTTGACTGTGTGTTTCTCCCTTGTCTTGCATCCCCTCTCTTCCCTAATTAACAACTGCTTGAATCTGCCCATTGGAATGAAGCCTATTTCCTGTAATCAAAGAAATGGGGGACACAGAAAGGCTTTTGTGTCCAGGAGGCCCACAGGGCCCTGCTTGGTATCACTTTCATCACTGATGACCTGGCCTCTGCTCCACTGCTAAATGCCCAGCCATCCAACAGCAGAGGCCACCCAGAGTACTTCATATGGCGCCTTTCTTCTGAGGGACCAGCTGGCCACCAGTGGCTTATTGGTTACCTTGGATCTTTTCCATCAGGGAAGGGAAAGAAATTTGTCCTCAAACAAATATATTCTGAATACAGATTGCCTTTCTTCCCCACAGTGCTTCTTTTTTAAATTTTATTTATTTATTTTTGGCTGCCTTGGGTCTTTGTTTTGGTGCACGGGCTTCTCATTGCAGTGGCTTCTCTTGTTGCGGAGCACAGGCTCTAGGCATGCGGGCTTCAGTAGTTGTGGCTTGCGGGCTCTAGAGCACAGTAGTTTTGGCGCACGGGCTTCATTGCTCTGTGACATGTGGGATCTTCCCGGACAAGGGCTCGAACCTGTGTCCCCTGCATTGGCAGGTGGATTCTTAACCACTGCGCCACGAGGGAAGTCCTCCCACAGTGCTTTTGTCAGCACCACCACTTGTGGACTAATAGAAAGCTTTATCCATTGCCTCTGATGGGGAGATAGATTTTATTGTCAAGTAAGTGCTACAGTAGGCTCATGTCCATGGGGTTCACTGGTTTTACCATGTGACTCATGATCCAGAAGCAGCTAACTTTATGAAATGGCTGGCTGAATACTCAGTTGTAGTATCAGCTGTACCAGCTAATTCCCACATAGCCTTTAGGTCTCATTTAAATATCACTTCCTAGGGGGAGAATTCCCTAATCTGCCAGATGAGCTTCGATTCCTAATCGCTAATACTTATTGAATACTTATATTATCAAATTTAATCCACCACTATGAGATAAACTGAGGCACAGAGAGCTTTTATTATCTTGTCCATAGTTGCACAGTAGGTGAAAAGACAAGCAGTCATGCCTGAGTCCTTACTCTTCCTCTTTCCTAAATACTCTAATAGCACCCTGGCTAGGACACCCTTAGAGAGCTGATCCTGGGCTGAGTTAACGAGGGGATGAGGCAGCTATGGAGCTGAGTCGTATGTCATGAGACTGTCTTTGTGCCTATGTACACAGATGGGAGTAACTGCTATGGCAGAGTGTGGCTGAGACATGACATTCTACCAGGCACCAGCTTCCACTGATAGTGATGCCTTGGATGATGAGTATTACTATGCTAGGGCTATAGAATCCTGATGCTAAGGAGAACTAACATTAATAATAGAGAGAATGATTGTTAGGTTGTATTGCATTAAATACATTTTGGCAGAAAACATTTTAATCCATTCTTTCTATCAGTGTCTGCTGTAGCAGACTTTCCTTGAATGTTCCCACCTTTGCCTAGGATTTTCCTGCTTTTTTCAGGTGGTTGAAAGTTCCAGTGCCCTGCTAGCCATGGCTGTATATAGGGGAAACATACTCTGCCTGGTACATGAAAACCTTCTTTATTACTTTCATGCAGAGCACCGCTCACCCAAGTATGGAGTCTTGGTCTTAGTGGGGGTGTTAAAAATCATGGAACCCTCAGAGAGACAAGTCCCTGGACACAACGAGCAACAGAAAGGAAAGTTGCTTTCACTTCACTATGTTTGTTCCCATGACTGTAGGGAGAAGTTGAAGAACATCTTATGATATTGAATCTTGGACAATCTTTGGGGAATTTCCTCTCTGTACACATTCTGATGGCATGATTTTGTAGGTGGTATGTGGTTAATACCTGAGAGTCTGTTAGCCAACACTGGGCTCCTGCATGTTTTCCCAGAGCTTTAAAGCTTGGGTCCTTTAAAGGACCCAAGGTTCCTGGAGGCAGGGTTCTGGCTTCTGTAACACATTTCCTCTATCCAGGTCTCATTCCTCTAATCAGAGGTGGCGCTCTGCCAGTCTGCTCTTTCTTTGACTCCTAGTACTCTGACCTTAAACAAATATCTCCAATGCCTATTTGTACAATTGCTTTGGTTTATCCTGTCCATCGGAACCAAGGACTTGCATGTAGTCCATTGCCCTCCAACTGATGTCATCTTCAAAGAAGAAGTCATAGCATATCTGTAGATAAAGACTTACCAGCACTGATATATCCTTTGTAATTTCTTTGTGCTTAGGATAAATGAAAAGCATTGTATTAATTTTAAAATAATGGGCTTCCACATTTAAGATGACTAGAGTTATACCCCTATAAATCCATTAATTTTATTACCTAATTTTACTACTTAATATTACCAAATATTTAATGAACATATAATGTTAATGCATGGAATATTTGTGTCCCTCTCAAATTTATATGTTGAAGTTCCAACCCCCAGTGTGATGGTATTAGGAGGTGGGGCCTTTGGGAGGTGAGTAGGTCATGAGGATGGAGCCCTCATGAATGGGATTGGTGCCGTTAGGAAAGAGATTCCCATGGCAGAGATTCTTCTGCCATGGAAGGACACATTGAAAAGATGGCTGTGTATGAACTAGAAAGTAGGTCCTCAGCATACACCACATCTGCTGGTGCCTTGATCTTGGACTTCCCATCCTCCAGAACTGTGAGAAATTTCTGTTGTTCATAAGCCAACCAGTCTATGGTATTTTGTTATAGCAGCTTGAATAGACTAAGACATACACTATGTGCCAAATACATTGCTGGTTATAGAGATACAGTAATAAACATGATAAAAATCACTGTAGTTATGACCTCATATGCTATATCTGAAAAAATAAAGTAATTATTTGAGATACAAATGACAGATAAACTTACTTAATAACATTTAAACAACAAAGTTTGGGGGAACTCCCTGGTGGTCCAGTGGTTAAGACTCAGCACTTTCACTGCAGAGGGCCTGGGTTCAATCCCTGGTAGGGGAACTAAGATCCTGCGAGCTGCATGGCGAGGCCAAAAAATCCAACCAACCAACAAGAAAAACCCCAGTGAAATTTGCTAATTGCCAATGAAGACTTTCTTCTTCCTCAAATATGGGGAGGGCAAATACCACACTTAGTGTCTGAAGTCAACAATATTAGGGACATTTCTTTTTTTTTAAAATGCCACCTATTTAAAAACGGCAGTTTCTCTATAACATGTACTAACGTTACACTGCCATAATTACATGGTAACTGTCTGATGGCTTAACATTGCTTCTCCTCACACACATGGGCCTATAAAATTGACATTTAGCTCTGATTACATTAGAAACAAAGAACTTTTATGCCAAGGCTATGTTTATGCTGACATACTTGGATATTATTTGGATATAATTGGGTATATTAGGATCAATATATTTAGATGCTGATCCATTCGGGGGAAAACCTATCACCTTTCTGACATGCCAGATCCTTACCAACACCAGAATAAAATACCATTAATTTTTTAAAGTTACCTGAAATGATACGCTCTATGCAAGGCCCACAGAAACAATAAGATTAATAACAATTGAATTATTTTCCTTTGGTATCTCATTCTTTCCTGGAACGATAAAAAAAACAGATAAAACTAGATTAAATAAAGCACAATGTACACAGAGTATGCTGTGTTGAATCCTACCTCTCCATGACTTAAACTAGATGAGGTAATAGATATTGGCTGGGATGTAAGGCACCTCTGCTCCTTGGATATCTGTCTATACGAAAATAGAGTTAAGTCAGTAGAAACACTGTTTATTTGAGCTAGCTGCCCCAAGACTTAGGACATTAGCTGGCATAAGCTGACCTGATACAAGAGCTCTTACAACCTTTATTTGTCTTTTTCTAAAGCACAAAGAGCTTTTCCTACAGAAAAGAAAAGTATAAATGCCACTTCCAAGCCACCCTAGCTCACAGGGTGGGTGTCAGAGAAAGAGATCATTATGAAAATACTTGGACTCTAAAGAGTTGTATAGTTATGAAGGAAGTTATTATTTTTAATTAAACAATATTATGAAGATCATTCTAAGAAAGGTGATAGGACTGCTAACAGCATAAAATATGTGCCCCTTCTCAAAAGTATTTGAATACAAAATTGATTCAGACCACTGGCTGGAGGCTGAACTATAATTTTTAGATTATTTGCGCATTGGCCTTGGAATTTGAGCCATCAAGTTTACAGAACTCCTTTGTGATACGTAATTTGTGGAATATGAAATTCTCTGTGTGCAGAAAGGAATTAGATATGGCTTGATGGTTGAACTTAAGGACAAACTCTTACCTTTCGTTTTACAAAGATCACATAGTAATTTTATACAGCTTCTTCTTGGAGATTTAACATTTATGGTATAATGGGTTGGGAATTCATGTAGAGAATCCTAAGAGGGTAGACGGTTTTCAAGCAGGACATTTTGAGACCTTTGAAAAATCGTGAATCAGATAACCGAGTATTTGTTCGGTACTCGGGCCTCTCACCGCTGTGGCCTCTCCCGTTGCAGAGCACAGGCTCTGGACACGCAGGCTCAGCGGCCATGGCTCACGGGCCCAGCCGCTCCGCGGCATGTGGGATCTTCCTGGACCGGGGCACGAACCCGTGTCCCCTGTATCGGCAGGCGGACTCTCAACCACTGCGCCACCAGGGAAGCCCCAGATTCTCTTTTGATGATGAAAAAATTAGACACTTGTAGCCTTAACAACTCATATGCCAGTAGCTTCTCTTTGTCATTACCAGGGGACTAGATTTTGTCCAATTAGAAAAAAAAAAAATAGGATAACTTAAGTTTCTTTCTTTCCTTGGGGATTTTTTAAAGCTTCATAATACATTTTTAACTGAAGTATAATTTACATAAAGTAAAACACATGCAATTTAAGTGTACAGTTCATTGGATTTGTAACAAATGTACATGTGTATGTAAAAACCACTTTACAGTATCAACATCTCCATGATCCCAGTAACTTTTCTTGTGCCCCTTGGAGTCACTACCTTCCCCTACCCAGGAAACCAGTTTTCTGATTTCTATTACCATAGCTGAGTTAGTCCTGCTGTAAAACTTCATATAGATAGAATTGTACTGATGCACTCTTTGCATTTGGCTTTTTTCACTCCAAAGTTTTGCAGCTCACCCATGTTGTTGTGTGTATTTCACACCATACAAAAACTTAATTCAAAATGAATTACAGATCTAAGCATAAAAGCTAAAGCCACAAGCTTTTAGAGAAAAACATAGGAGAAAATCTTTGTAACTTGGGGGTAGATAAATGTCTCTTAGGTGACAGAAAACAACAGCTGAAGAAATGGTAAACTATACTTCATCAAAATTAGAAAAACTTCGGCTCTTCAAAAGACACCATTCAGAAAAAGAATAAGGAAGCCATTACTATTCACCAATGGTTTATAGTTACCTGAAATAATATATACCATACATGATCCATACAGGAAATAAAATCCATATCAATGTTGGAAATTTTCTATTGATTTCCATTCTTCCTAGAAGAAAAAAAGAAGGTGGTGAAGGAGGATAATTAAGTTAAATTAGTGCAGAATTAGAATCTATTTTGGGTCACAGCTGAGTAGAGTATACCAGACTAATACTCCCATAGATAATAGTCATAAGCTCTGGATGAAATTTAAAGAAAAAGTTAAATAAAATTATCTGAAGGCAAAGGAGAGGGACAAAAACAGACCAGTCCTTGAAAGGAGGGAAGGTATTGGGTAAAATTCACATTTATACAGCTTTTCATTTGAGGTTATCTCTCAATTCACACAGAGCTAGGTGGCTAGAACTCACATCGAAAGACTTGAGGAGTCAGAGGGTAGAGTTGTTAGATGTAAAGGAGGCTGAAAAGTAATAGAGAAATCCCAGAAAGAGGGATACACAAAATGGGGTATCCCAAAGTTGGCATAGAGACTCTGACCAAGGGACTTCCCTGGTGGCACAGTGGTTAAGAATCCACCTGCCAATGCAGGGCACACGGGTTTGATCCCTGGTCTGGGAAGATCCCACGTGCTGCAGAGCAACTAAGCCTGTGTGCCACAACTACTGAGACCACGCATCACAACCACTGAAGCCTGCGTGCTCTAGGGCCCGCGTGCCGCAACTACTGAGCCCGCATGCTGAAACTACTGAAGCCTGCGCACCTAGAGCCCATGCTTCACAACAAGAGAAGCCACTGCAATGAGAAGCCCATGCACCACAACAAAGAGTAGCCCCCACTTGCCACAACTAGAAAAAGCCCATGTGCAGCAACAAAGACCCAATACAGCCAAAAAAAAAAAAAAAAAAAATTCTGACCAAAACCTTGGATGACAACTTAACTGTCCATGCATAGGAAAGATTTCAGTTTCCCCAGGAAATACCAACATCTAAGAGGCTATAAAAATTAGTTATTTCAGTTGATGTTCCCTGCAGGAGAAAAAGGGTTTGGAATTTGGGTCCAGACCAGTTAACTAACTGTTCAAACAAAAACCAGCACTCTACAGAGGAAAATAACAAAATCCAGAGTCTCTACAACATGTCATCCATAATGTCAGACATATATTGTTAAAAGGTTATTAGACATGCAAAGAAACAGGAATATGTGACACATAGTGATGAGAAATGGACCCCGGTATAACTCAGATGTTGGTTATGGTAAACAAGGACTTTAAAACAGCTATTATGAAAATGTTTGAGAATTTAATGGACAACTTGGTCAAAATGAATGAACAGATAAGGATCAGCAAATAAATGGAAGCAATTAAAAATGGCATACTAGAACTTTAAATACTATATTTGAAATGAAAATATTAGTGGGTAGGCTTACAAACAGATTGAATACTATAGAAGGAAAGGTCAGTGAAATGAAAGCTAGATCAATGTTAATCATCCATTGTGAAAAAGAGTGGAAATTAAAATCTATTTACATTTAAACTGTATTCAGAATCCACCTTTACCACCCACATATGGAAGTTTTCACACTCTCTCACTGTGAGAATCTTGCCAAGTTGTGTGCCTTCTGGAGGAGGGAAAAAGAGGGGGAGAACCAGGGGATGCAATGCCCTTCAGTTGGACAAATAAGGTGGTGAGGCATGAACAGACATAATAATATAAAGAAACCTATTTTAAAGCCCATCTCCTTTCAGGAAGTGTTTGAGACAGCTTACAATTAAGGTGTGCTTGCAATAAACAGGGAAACAATACAAGCAGAAAAAGCAAAAAGGAACAGAGAGAGAAACGTCTATTTAGTCACTCAGGTAGGTATTTTCACATGACTTTGTTCATCCCAGCCACTCCATGAGAATAAAGATTTTACCTTTATTTTCATTTACATTTAAAATAAAGTACTGATAGGGAGGGACTTACTTGTCATTTTACTATTTGCTTTCTTTATGCCTTATAGCTTTTTTTGTCCCTTATTTCCTGCATTACTGTCATCTTTTGTGTTTAGTTGATTTTTCAGTAGTGAAATATTAGAAATTCTTTCTCATTTCCTTTTGTATGCATTCTACAGCTATTTTCTTTGTGGTTATCATGGGGATTGCATTTAACATTCTGAAGTTATAACACTCAAGTTAGAAGTTATACCAGCTTAACTTCAATAACACACCAAAACTCTGTTCCTTTACAACTCTGTCCCCATCCCTTGTGGCTGTTGATATCATGAGATTTCATCTTTGTACATTGTGTGCCCCAAAACATAAACTAATAATTCTTTTAAATGTATTAGTCTCTTAAATTATGTAGAAAACAAAATTTGGAATTACAAACCAAAGTTATAATAATACTACCTTTTAGACCAGTAACTTAAAAAAATATGTATTTGTCTCTTTAATAATGTAGCAAAAAAAAGTGAAGTTACAAACAGTTGTTATAATACTAGCTTTTATAATTGCCCATATATTTACTTTCACTGAGATCTTTATTTCTCCATATGGATTTGCGTAACTGGCTAATGTCCTTTCATTTCACCCTGCAAGACTCCCTTCTGGCTTCTAAAGTTCCCAATGAGAAATCTGCCAACAATCTTATTGAGGCTCTGTCATATGTGACAAGTCATTTCTCTCTTGCTTCTTTCAAGATTTTCCCTTTGTCCTTATCTTTGTCTTCCAAAAGTTTGATTATAATGTGTCTCAGTGTGGGTCTCTTTGAGTTCCTCTTACTTGGAGTTTATTGAGCTTCTTGGATGTATACTGCCATGGTTTTCATCAAACTTGGGAAGTTTTCAGGTGTTATTTCTTCAAATATTTTCTCTCTCCTCTCCTTCTGGGGCTCCTCCAAAGGAGGTCACTTACTAATTTTCCCATTATATGTGTTGTTTTTGAATGTCCTAGTCTTTAATATCTGGTCCCAAAGAGGGAAAAAGAAAAATGAAGGGAGAGGTAATGGGTGTTGACCCTTTAAATCCCCTGGAAGTTACTTCAGCCGGAGGGGGAGGGGCTTGCAACAATGAGGGGAGTTGCAACAACAATGAATGCCTATCTCTTTGTCTGCGCCTCTGTGATCAGAAGCATCAATCAGCAATCAGAGCACAGATACCCAATATTTGGAGGACAGGGTCTTTTTGTCCACCCTGGCTTCCACAAGCTGTGGTTAAGTCACTGCAGGAACACATGCACAGCTGTCTGCCAAATGGCTGGAAGATGGGGATGGGTGGCTGCTACTGTGCTAAGAGCTGAAATTGACTGCAATTAACCTTAATTTACCATTCAAGTCTTCCTCTGGAAGTTGCAAGCCTTCAATAGACTCCAGAGTTCCAAAATAGTTGCATCAGACAATTCTGCCAGTCTAGGTGGAGAGACAGCTTCCTGGTGCTTCCTACTCCACCATATTACCAGAATCCTCTTCACTTGGGAAGCCCTTAAAAGTCCCAATGCCGGGCTTCCCTGGTGGCGCAGTGGTTGGGGGTCTGCCTGCTGATGCAGGGGACACGGGTTCGTGCCCCAGTCCGGGAAGATCCCACATGCGCGGAGCGGCTGGGCCCATGAGCCATGGCCGCTGGGCCTGCGCGTCCGGAGTCTGTGCTCCGCAACGGGAGAGGCCACAACAGTGAGAGACCCACGTACCAAAAAAAAAAAAAAAAATTCCCAATGCCCACGCATACCAACTGAATCAGAATTTCTGGGGTTGGAACTAGGCATCAATATTAGCTCTCCAGGTAATTCCAAAATGCAGCCAAGTTTGAGAACCAGAATGCAGCTTTATGTCTCCTATTACTAAAGGGACACATAACTCTTATGTGATACTTTGGATTTTGGAGGCAGTGTCCCCACACATAAGGGTATCCAGCTACCTCCCACTTGTCTGATAAGTGTAAAAGCAGTCATCTTCCAGTAGGACCTTGGACAAGAGAAAGCTCTCCAGCTGGTCCATGTTGCAGACAAGTTACCCTGCCACTGGACTCTTGTGACCAATCATATCTTACATAGCTAAAAGGGTCTGAAGTAGACTGGGATGATGGATGAAGACTGTTGCTAGCCTTGATAGAAAACTTAACAGCAGAGGTCAACTGAATTCCAGAGTAAGGAAATGCCCCTTGAGCAGGTAACCATCATTCCCTCCTTTTATTTTTCATTTTTTTCCCCCTCCTTTTAAGTAGGAGTTACTGTAACTTTCTCCCCTCTTCCTTCCTTGTCTCTCACTATTGACTCTTGTGTATTTGGGTGTGAGCTAAATTTACCATTTATTTCACAGATTGCAGAATAGTCAGATGGGCTTTCTAAGGAACCAAAGGATAAATAGTTATTACCTGGAGACAGTAGGCTCTGAGCAGCTTAGCCCTCTGACATTTGCTGTGGATTCTGTGGCCTGCTGTTAGGAGAGGGGTCTGTGCTAGAGTTGTGCATAATGTTTTTGAATCATGGTAGCAGGGAATATTTTAGATATATGGAAAGAAGTGATTGACAGCCAGACAGCTATAAGTGAATGTGGTAGACACTTTTAGAGGCATCTACCAAGCTCACAACAGTATATCCTTCTCTGAGAACCTCCCCAGAGTGTAACCTACCCTCCAGTAAACCTACCCCATGGCGCAACTGCCGGGAGCATGAGTGGATGCTGTGCCATATGGGTTTTCTTTTCCAGGAATTTAGAGTTTTGAAGGAAGAAATCTTGAGTGTGGAGTTAGTTGGAGCTTGGTCATATTTGAAGACCTTTAGGGGAAGTTTACAATTTTCAACTGTAGAAGCCCTTGTACTTCCCTGGCTCTTGCTTATGGCCTGGTTGTAGTGATGTGCTAGTAAATTTTTACACAGTCACCTCCTTAGAAAGATGCAAAGGGAAGGGAAGGGAAGGGGATGGAACCCTGATTTCTAGTGTTTGCTGATTCCCATGGTGCAAACATTCCCACCATGACCGATATCAAGCTACCACAGTGAAGTCACTGAACAGGGTTGGGAAGTGTTGCACACAACACGTTCTCACAAGCAGGTATGAACCAGCTTCAGTATACCACTGTCTGGTTGCCAACTCTCCCTTGTATTTAGTAGAACTCTCCAGTAGCCTCACACTAATCTCCCTTTTGGGTTTATACAGATCAAGGGGAATATCTGTTCTTTGCAACCAAAGTATCTTTAACTAAGACACCTAGCTAGCATAAGCACCTTTTATTCTGAACACAGTCAACTTACTAAAAGTGTGTTCTAACTTTGGCTGATTTTTAAATATTTATAGCTATATTCATTTATATGCAAAACTCATATCTATTTCTACAAATGTGCAGTCCTCGCCAGGTCCGGAAAAGACTATTTTTAACCCTTTTTGATGTTTTCATCCTAAGCGGTTGCTTAGGATAACAGTGTTGTCTTGGGAAATTCCTGCCCTCTGGTGTCCAGTATGGGGAACTACTTTTGTCTGAGCTGTGAAATGTTACAGGGGGACTAAGACTAGGTGAGTTCGAAGCTTTCGGCACCCATTAGGGACTATTCCCTGGGTATAGACAGGTGGGTATTATGCAGATTGGCTCCCCACGTTTCTTTCTTCATAAGGTTCAAGGGAACTTTACACCAGGTTTCTCAAGCTCATCACGATTGACATTTTTTTTTTTTTTTTTTTTTGCGGTACGCGGGCCTCTCACTGTTGTGGCCTCTCCCATTGCGGAGCACAGGCTCCGGACGCGCAGGCTCAGCGGCCATGGCTCACGGGCCCAGCCGCTCCGCGGCATGTGGGATCTTCCCGGACCGGGGCACGAACCCGCGTCCCCTGCATCGGCAGGCGGACTCTCAACCACTGCGCCACCAGGGAAGCCCACGATTGACATTTTGAGCCCGATGATTATTTGGTGTGGGGCCTGCCCTGTGCATTGTACGATGTTTAGCAGCATCCCCGGCCTCTGCCCACTAGATTTGCATAGCAACCGCCCCACCCACCCACCCCCGCCAAGTTGTGACAACCAACAATATCTTGAGAGATTGCCAAATGTCCCTGGGGTCGGTGCAGGGGTGGGGCGTGGGTGCGCAGCAGTGGCGGTGGTTGTACAAAATCATCCTGGTTGAGAACGACGGCTCTACTCTGATGGAGTAAGCTCGTCCCGTGCATCACGGACCTTAAGCAGCACTGAGCTCAGTAGGTTAGGGTACCCGGTTAGAGCCTGAAGCTCAGACCTGGACTCGAGTTCCCATAGTGATAGAAAAGCATCTGCTTTGTAGTAGGACACAGAGTCCACAGTCAAAACAAAATTTTTTTTAATTAAAAAAAGCACTTCTTATGAGGCATGACGGGAGTGGATGTAACGATTCATTCGTTAAGCAGCACCTCTGAGAGAGGTGATGTAATGGGTGCTGGAGCTGATGCAAAGGCAGACTATGGTCCTGCCTTTAAGGAACTCACAGTTCTAGAAGGGTTCAATGGGGATACTTGCAGTTGTAAGAGAAACCCCGATTCCAAGTGACTTAATAATGGGACCTCATTGGCTCACACATTCGAAAAGTCCACAGGCAATTCAGGCTTTAGGTAAGGCTGGAGTCCGTGGCTCAGGGCTGTCATCAAGGGCTGTGGTTCCTTCGGTGTCCCTGCTCCTCCTGTCCTATTGTCAGTTTCATCCTAAGGCTGACCTCCCTTGTGATCCCCAGAAGTGTTCGTGGCTTCTAATGTTACATGTGTCTGTATTTCCAGTAAAAGACCTGAGATTCAATTTGATTGCATTAGTTTAGATCACCTGCCCACCCCCGAATCATTCATTGCCACCACGGGGAGGGAAAGTGTTAATTGGCTTAGTCTGGGTCACTTGGTCCAACTATGGCACTAGTTTCCATAGAAATCACATAGACTCCATAGAGGAGACCAGGCTTCGCTGGGGAGGGAGAAAGAGAGCCACAGATGCTGGGTGAATGTGCAGCCCTCAACCAGCCAAAGCCCTCTCAAGCTCTTTGCTGCTTTTCACACAGGCTCTGCTATGAGATTTCACCCAGTCCCAAGGCCTTGGCACCATTTGGGTGGGTCTCCGTGAAAGTCTCATCACAGTCCTCTGTGCTGCGTGTCTGCTGCACCTCCCTCCAAAGCCTCACTCCATCTCCACTCGTCACAGTGATCCCCTTCTCTTCTCGCAAAGCTCAATTCAGAGGCAGCCCCTCTGAGGCTATTTCCACCTCCCAGACATCCTTTCCTCCTCTGTACGCCCTTGGCCCTTGAACTTTCCTGGGCCTCGTATTGCTCAGGTTCCATTTGACTTTCTCCAGCGTGGCTCCAGCATGAGTTTAGACCTACCTTCTGCCTCTGAAGAGTCTGGGTCTACTAAGTTCTCTCTCTTTAATTCCTAAGACAAGGATTGAGAGCTTTTGGTGGTGATTCCCTGCTGTCCACAGATTTCAAAAACAGGATGGTTAAAGTGTGTGTGTGTGTGTGTGTGTGTGTGTATGCACATATGTGAGAGACAGTAAGGGAAGCAGACTGGAGCTGTGGGAAGAGCAAAGGATTTGGAGTCCGACAGTCCTGGGTTTGAATCCTACCTCTGCACCCTTATAGACCTGAGGCTTTGACCAATGGGTCCCCACTTGACCCAGCTTTCTCACCTTAAAAGAAGTATGCACTGTGTTGTACATTCATGCTTTCTGTGTTTCACACTTGTGAGTATGCTACCATGCCTGTGTTATTCATTTACATAAGGTACATTTAATAAACAGTGATTTAATAAATTCTTATAACTGTAAGTAGTGCCATAGCTATCAGTAAATCACATAGTGACTTTGGCTGAGAGAGAGAAAATGAGTCATTACAAGGACAAGAGAAGTCAGGCCCTTCTAGCCTTACAGAAACTTCTCCCCCTCCAGCTGCATGAAACCCCCAGAGTGGAAGGAGGAGGCGTGGCTGTCCCTTCCACCCACCCCCTCACCCAGCTTTGCCCTCTGAGGCACTTCCTTGGTATAACAGCTTATGAGTGCCCACTGGGCTTATAGCGGCCCTGCAGGCACAACGTAAAGTTGAGAATGACCACAGAGTCTTTTATTTATTTTTACATGATCCATTTTAACTAATTTAATGCACTGGGGGCAGGTTTTGTGCAGAAAAAGTGGGAAGTGGTACGGGCCTAGGAGCATACCTAGCTTTTAAAATATTACTTCTTATGGCAAAAATTCCCCTTTATCGGGCTTCCCTGGTGGCGCAGTGGTTGAGAGTCCGCCTGCCGATGCAGGGGACGCGGGTTCGTGCCCCGGTCTGGGAAGATCCCACATGCCGCAGAGCGGCTGGGCCCATGAGCCATGGCCGCTGAGCCTGCACGTCCGGAGCCTGTGCTCCGCAATGGGAGAGGCCACAACAGTGAGAGGCACACATAAAGCAAAAAAAAAAAAAAAAAAAATTCCCCTTTATCAGATTCTTCTATAAAGCAGCATTCTCCTTGCTAGGAAACATGGCCCTCCATATGCATGGTGTCAACACATTTATCCTCATCAGCTTCTCTGGTGTGAGCTTCAGCTCAGTTGCTTCCCAGCTGGGTGGCTTAACCTTTCTGAACCTCACTTTGCACATCTACAAAATGGGAATAATTCTCTACTATGAGGGAATCATGCCCTGTTGCATATCCCATGCACCACACTACATCAGGCTGCTCCACTTCAATTTTTGTATTTATTATAAATACACCCACCCAGTCCTGCTGGAAATTCAGCAAGTCTCTCCCAGGGCTCCCTTGGCCAGATATATTCCCCAGAGGTCAGGACTAGTAACCACCAGATATGGTTATGGCATTGTTTTCTCCCTCTGCCCTTGTGCCCCACCCAGACCTTCAGGGGCAAGCCTCATTCTACTGGCACTTAATTACTTCAGCGTATCACTTTGGGAAGCTCTTTATAAGCATTCATTGTTACAAAAGTGAGGGAATCTCAACCATGTTCTTTCTATCTTTGTAACAGTGGACAAATTCTTAGAAGGACACAAGGACTATTTGGAATCTAAGTATTTAAAATTCTGCAATTGACAATTCTGAACATCTTTGGGAGAAAATGCACACTCCATGACTGGACCAGAATATACTGAGAAAATAATTTATTCAATTGTAAATCAGGAATTTTATTTATTTTTTTAATACTGAACTATCAATAACATCTTGAGTTTGTCCATTTGGAATTTAAGTGAATTATAAAAAAGATTCCTTCAAAAGGAAACATCAGTCCTTTAATCTGAGGATAGGTCATTTCTTTGCTTTGGGACTTAAACCATGAACTCTCCCTACTCCAGAATGGACCCCAGAAAACTTGAGTTATAGAGAAGCAAGAGTCCTAACTGACCTGCAATCTCCTTTGTCTTTTACAAGGGCACTTCTTCAGGACTTTTGTTGGTCTTGTTTTGTTCTGCTGGGTTGTGAAAATTCTTGGCAAGAATTGAAGACTAGGAGGCACAGTGAAACAGTAGCGAAAATGGAGGTTTGATTTTATCAAAGAAGCCCATGGTGCTGAACATCAGGCCAGTGCAATGGCTCTTCAAGTAAATTGCTTGAAAATGGAAACCAGTGACCTAAACTGGAACACAAGCAAATATAACGTGCCTGCATATGTAAATGTTGCCTCCTAACTTCCTTTACGTTGAATTGCTTAACTTTAAATAATATGTAAGATTTCATAGCTTCTCTTAGAGAAAGGAATTGAAGGTTAAGCTGTTCAGTCACGAAGACTGGGTCTCCCATTGCCATCCCCTCTACTTTTGATATAAAATCAATGAACTGTTTTATTATACACATCTGGTTGTTACACTTCAGTAGTGCAGATGGGGCAGGGGAAAACAAGAGGTTCCTTGATGTCAGCCCTCCAAGTTGGGGCATGATGGGCTGAGGGTTAGAACAGGTGGTGGCAGGATTTGCTGATGACTGACTGTCCTGAAATGAAGCCCAGGTCTGGGAAACGTAACCCCTTGCAAGCCTCTTCAATCCCCTGCAGGTCTTTGTCTACTCTGACACCACCCGCTTCCTCTGGCCAAGGATTTGAAGACTCAAGGTCCAGAGCACGGTAGACCGAATATGACTTGGCCAAAACAAGAAGCATCTTCTAAGACAACACTTCTCTTGGTGTCATAACGGTTGAGGAGACTGGAGACCACCCACATTGCCTCCCATTCAGTGCCTGGATCCATGCTGCTGTATTTATGTGCCAACCCCATGCCCTGTTCCCCTCAGAGGTGGCATTGCCCCCACAGTGATCAGCCCCGTCTCTCTACTCTCTCTTTGCTATTTCATGGCAAACTTACTTTGAGGCTTGTTTTCATTTCATGCTGAGCACCCACTGTCTCATCCGATTCCCTGTGACTCCCAACCTTCGTCACTGATATCCACTGGGAGTCTTGACCAGTCTTTGCATGGAAGCCAAACAACGTCCTGATAAGAAAAGGACGTGGACTACAAATGGCCTGAAGTACTCTGCTGTTGAAACCACTTGAGGGTTGCCAAGGTTAACTGTGTCCTACTAAGAGTTCTCCTGTTTGCAAAGCAACTCTGTTGCTTTAGACTCAGCAGAGACAGGAAGACACTGAAATCAAGAGGACAACAGCTCACAACTGTATCTTGTTGCCAAACATTTCCCTATGCATACTTTTCTCTGGTAGGTCAACTGACGCATGTAGAGTGTTTCTGGCTTTTTCTTTGCCCATGACAATTTTCTTTTTTTTTTTTTTTTTTGGTTTAGCTGATAGTGTATCCCCCCAACCCAGAAAAGATAAAAAATCACTAGGAATTTACATCGGATTACCATAGGTTCATTCTCCCATACTACAAGGCTTGAAGTTGCAAGGAGGAATAATACGTACTTGCTGTGTTGGTGTTTTGTTAGTATTTTTTTTTTAAGTTAAAATTAAGTGTTACTTTTCCGAAGAAGTAGCCAGAATAATACTCTCTCAAATTCAGAAACCTACCGGCACAATTTAAAGTCAGACGTTATTTCTAACCAAATTATATTCTTTTGTCTGCCAAGATATCTTGACAAGCTTAATATCTGAAGGCAGGCCTATATGATAATCCCAGCAGTATTCTGGGGATAAGATTTTAGTGGGTTTGTTGAGAAGGAAATACTTGTTTAGATGGCTTTCATCATGCCACTCGGCTTCTATGTCATTTTTCTTGTCCTGGAGGATTCCCCTGAAGCACTCCTGGGTGATGTTTAGGACCTGAGTGGGTGTTCCCCCAAAAATGGCCGCATGGTAATAAAAATCCCCCTGGCCGAACGGAATGTATGCTGCGGACTCTTTCCGCCTCTCGTAGGTGAACTCGTCAGGATCTGCCTTGTACCACCAGGCCTGCAGCTGAGCCACCGACTGGCCCAGGGTCTCCAGCCCAAAGGTGTCTTGGAAGACCTGGTCCACGTCCATGCAGAAGAGGAAGTCGACCTCATGCTGGATGTGGGCCACAATGTGCTCCCCGATGGTCTTCATGCGCATCATGCTGATGTCCTGCCACCTCTTCTCAGGCCTGATCTCAAACACTTTGAAGGAACGCAGAGGACCCAGCTCTATCAAAGGCATCCTGGAGACATCATCCACCATGATGTAAAATATGACTCTGTGGCCAACCATGAAGAACTTATTAGCAGATGTTAAGAACTCCTCCAAGTAATGCTCAATGTATCTGAAACAAAGAAGAATGGGATAAATGTAACCTCTAGGATTTCTGCAGGAGGCGACATTCTATTCTCATCATCTTGTCTGTATTTTGCAGTTTAGGAAAGGAATTATTTTTCCCCCCATCCGAGACAAGTGCTTTCACACAGAGGGACGTTCCTGGCCACTCTCCACCATTCAGTCACTCAGCTTTGGGGAGGTGGAGTGACTTACCTGACTGATGATTCTAGAAGGGTGACTGGGCATGCCCAGCCCCGCCCCCTCCTCTCTCACTCTTGGAAGCCGGCCAGGTGGAAAGAACATGTGTTCTCAACTGCTCTGGGCCTTGTACTGGTAGCTTAGTGGTATAGGCCCTGCTCCCACAACCAGAGGCTTGCAGTTTCTTGTGCTGTAAGTGCCTGGATGCCCAAGTCTTTCCAATTCTGTGGTTCAACGTTAGGAGGCCCAGGGCCTTCAGATACAAGCCACATTCTGCAGTATCGGCTTTAACTGTAATGAAGGTGATATTCACTACCACCTGCCTTAGTTAGCCCCTTGTCTTATTTATCAGTTGATTCAGACTCTGGGCAGGCAGAGGGGGTACTAGTTCTTTTTTGTTCCTGCTTTATTGAGATATAACTGACATGTATCATTGTGTAAGTTTAACGTGTGCCAAGTGCTGATTTGGTGCACACGTATTACAGAATGATTACCACTGTAGCATCAGTTAACACCTTCATCACATCACAGAATTATCATTTCTTTTTTGTGGCAAGAAGATTTGAGATTTATTCTCTGAACAGTTTTCAAGTCTATAATACAACATTATTAACGATAATCACCATGCTGTATGTTAGATCCCCAGAACTTATTCATCTGATAACTGCAGGTATGTACCCTTCAATCAACATCAGGGGGCACTAGTTCTCAGGCCTCCCTTGAAAACCCCAACCTATACTCCAATGTTGCTATTGCCCTACCGGATGCAAGAGTGACGTGACCCTTGGGTCATTTGGGGATGCATTAAGTCTAACCATCGCCACTCTCTTATCCTTCTCTGGGAACCAGAGAATGGGTTATGGGACATGGATATCCTTCCATATTACACATTCGCCCTGTGAATTTCCCTCTGGCCACCCCAAACACCAATCCATTAACCAGATACTGCCATTATAAGACCCATCCCAATACCAGAGCAAACAAGCTCTGATTTAACCTTATTTTAACGATCTCATTTCCTTTTTTAAAAATAGATTTTATTTTTTAGAGCATGTTTAGGCTCACAGCAAAATTGAGCTGAAATTGCAGAGAGTTCCCATATGCCCCCCCGCGCCCCTGTCCCTCCCACAGCTTCCCCAATATCAACATCCAGCACCAGGGTGGCACATGCATTGCAGTCGATGAACCCACATTGACACATCGTTATCAGGCTAAGTCCACCGTTTACATTCTATGGGTTTGGACAAATATATAACGACAGGTATCTTTCATTATGTATGGTATTATACAGAGTATTTTCACTGCCCTAAAAATTCTGTGTTATGCCTATTCATCCATTTCCCTACTCCAACCCCTGGTAACTACTGATCTTTTTACTTTCTCCATAGTTTTGCCTTTTCCAGAATGTCACATAGTTGAAATCGTACAGTATGTAGTCTTTTCAGATTGGTTTCTTTTACTTAGTAATGTGCATTTAAGGTTCCTCCATGTCTTCTCAAGCCTTGATAGTTTTTTTTTTTCTTGCACTGATAATATTCCACCATCTGGATGTGCCACAGTGTATTGATCCATTCACCTACTAAAGTTCATCTTAGTTACTTCCAAGTTTTGGCAATTATGAATAAAGCTGCTATAAACATCTGTATGCAAGTTTCTGTGTGGACATAAAGTTTCAACTTTTTTGGGTAAACACCAAGGAGTGCAGTTGCCGGACCGTATGATAAAAGCATGTTTAGTTTTGTAAGAATCTGCCAGACCGTCTTCCAAAGCGGCTGCACCATTTTGCATCCCACCAGCCTTGTGAGTACCTCTTGCTCCACATTTTCGCCAGCAGTTGGTGTTGTCAGTGGTTTGGATTTGGGTCATTCTAATAGATGTGCAGTGGTATTTTAGCTATTTACTTATTCATTCAAAAAACATCATGTTTGGGACTTCCCTGGTGGTGCAGTGGTTGAGAATCCACCTGCCAATGCAGGAGACACCGGTTTGATCCCTGGTCTGGGAAGATCCCACATGCCGTGGGGCAACTAAGCCCGTGCGCCACAACTACTGAGCCTGTGCGCCACAACTACTGAAGCCCGTGCCCCTAGAGCCCGTGCTCCGCAACGAGAAGCCACCGCAATGAGAAGCCTGCGCACAACAAAGAGTAGCCCCCGCTCGCCACAACTAGAGGAAGGTCTCACGCAGCACCGAAGACCCAGCGCAGCCAAAAATAAAATTAAATAAATAAATTAAAACAAAACAAAACAGAACATCATGTTCGTGTCTTCTGTAAGCCAAGCTACACGCTATCTTGTGAAGCCATGGGGATGATAGAGAAGGGGAAGGAGTGGTTGGCTTGCTTAACACAACTCATGCCACCCCCAGACTCATGCTCAGTGAAGGTGGAGTAAGTGTAATTTGCTGATCACACTAACGGCCAATTATGGTGTTTTGTGAGTAATAATAAGCGGCACCTCTTTTTGCTTTTTGGTTGCTGCTTGGATTCCCTTTTGTTACTACAAAAATAAACTGTGCTTTTAATACTGGTCTCTGGAAACCCCAGCGTTGACACTATTGATTTTTTAAACGGAGAGAATATATCGGAGCAATATTAAGAGGGACTTCAACATGGCTCTAGGGCTGGTGGCCAGGAAATTCTTCCATACTCTGGAACTTTAAGAACAATCTATTGCACCCTGAAGCCTGGGAGACAATCCCAGGGGAAGGGAGGGGGCCTTTGTGAGGTTTAACATTGTTTAGAGATTAAAGCACTGCGGTTGGCTCTGTGCATTGTTATTTGAAAACAAACCAAACATCATACCTCCTAAAAGCCCAAATCCACTCTTGGGAGGATTTATTGCTGCTGAGTACAAACAGTCCTCTCATGCCCCCGAGCGGAGAGCACATGGATTTCACCAGGATATGTGATTTACAGTTTAGTTCTGAGAAGCTGCAAGGAGATGGCAGAAACCATTGTGGAGCCGCCGGCAACGTTCTGTTCTTTTTGGAAACATCAGGATTAAATCAGTCATCAGTGTGGCTGGCTTGTCCCCTCTCGTACCAAAGGATAAGGCGAGCTGAGCATCTGCTCCCGCCTCATAACAGTACAGATTCTTCTAGTAAAAATGTCAAAACTCCAGTCACCCTTCTCAATTAGAGATGCCGCCTAGGCCCCTGGGATCAGCACATTTAGTGATATTAGGACTTGATCAGTATGATGATGGCAATGGCTTCTGGGCTCTGGGTCGGAGGTCTCGGGAGAACACTCAGATCTTCACTCAGACCATCCTGGGCCTTCACCCCTCTTTGTACAGGCGAGAGGTCAACTTTCCATGTGGCTTTTGGAAAAGGTACAGTTGGGAAGGCCCATGACGGGGCGGGGGGTGCGGGGGGAGGGAGGAGGCTAATAGGAAAAGTGAACTTTTAATTTTGTTTTGGAAAAAAAAAAAAAATTCAATATAACCCAAAAGAACAAAATGGGTTATATTGTATTTTAAACTAAGATTACAGCTACTACTTTTAAGTAGGAATGATTGCAGTTTGGGGAGCAATGTTCTAAACAAGGAAATGGAAGCTGAAACAGGAACCTATCCAACCTCTGGAAGAGGAAGTTCTGACCAGCCAAATCTCCTGGGGCCAAAGCCTCCAGGATGAATGGGGCAGGAAGCAGCCCAGGAACCCATGGAGGAGTGGTCAGCCATGCTGATGTGGGAAACCACCGCATGTAGGTCACTTCTCTCCCTGATCCTTGGTCCGGGGTCTTGAGAGCGTAGGAGAAACAATGACGCCCATTCGGGCTGTCTAACAGCTGGCATTTTTGGAATTTCCAGAGAGCTGTGGAGGTCAGGGCAGAGGCGGCTGTGGGCGTGCTGTAGACTCCGGGCTCAGTGGGTGCAGCAGACATTCTTACCTGCACCCGAGGCCCTCAATGAGGTGGGAAGTTGTCGACTCCCCGATCACTGTCTTGTTCTCAGCCTTTTGGGGCCTCAGCAGAAATGAGCCTGAAATGGTCCTATTACTCCATTCTCCTGTCTAACAATTCATACACGTCACGGACAGCCTCCGTACGCCCAGGGGACCCCTCGCCAACCTTCTGACAGTGGAACAAAAAAAAGTAAAGTCAGTTTTATTGGCAACACCTACCTTCCGACAGCAAAAACCGTCAAGCCCACGGTAATTTTCTGTTTGGCATAATAATTTTCTAGGATAGCTCTGCTGTAGGTGCCTTCCCACACCACCGGCGCCTTCCATCCGGTCATGGTCACAACCTCTGGGCGTTTACTGGTGACAAAACAGAGTCCATGAATCAGGATGGTTTTAAGGTAGGGCAGAGACGGTCTGAGGGAAAACGGGTCAGCCACGGCTTATGGTGACTGTCCTTGAATCCCGACTACAGTTTAACCTCAAACAGTCGGCTGGTGGTATGACATTTGCATCATCTTCTGGGTGAGGGACAGGAGACCCTGGCCCAGGTGTCTCTGAGGGCTGCGTTGGGGGAGCCTGTGGGGATCTTACCTGTACAACTCAAACCCTCTGTCCCCCCGCCTTCCTGCTTTCCTTGTCCTCGTCTTCCTTCTAAATCTCTCCTGCGGTCTCCCCAGCCCCTTCCTAAGCTTCCAGTGGCATCTCTGGGTGTTCTTCATCCCTGTGGGTGCCCTCTGACCCTGAGAAAGCCCTAGTGCTTGATGCAGGGGGACCAGAGAGTGCCACGAGAGCTGAAAGAGGAAGAAGCCGCTGTTTCAATTTGCATTTTGCTAGAAGGGGATCCCTGGGTTGGAACCTGGTTATAGGGCAAAAAGGGCCCCAGACTAAGGGGGTTCTGGTGTTTATCGTTCATTTGACAAACAAGGAGACAGTCACCCAGGAAAGAAGGGACCCTGCAGGCTGGGGTTCTTGCTCCGACCTCTCTCAGACCACGTGGCCTCTTTACTAAAGGCACAAAGCTGGGGGAGGTGGGAGGGGAGGATGTTCTCTGCACTCAGAACACTTGAAAGGGACTTGGCAGAGCCAACACAAACACAGGAAACAACGTAAGAGCAACGACAAAACACCAAACTGTGAAGAGTAAATGCAGAAAGGCTGAGTAGCAGCTGGGGCCCAGCCCGAGGCGGGTGGGGGGATGGGAGTGGGATGGCGGAGACTCAGCTCTGACCCCCATTTGCTCTGGAAGTGACTGTGCTTGCCTGTTGGAAAGTAGAAACTAAAACACAGTCATTTAGACTCAACCCCCATGGACGAAGCTGAGTTTTTCCAGTGAGGCTGGGCAAGGCTGGGTCACGCCCTGCTAACCCCAACTCCCAGTAGCGTCTCACTCATGCCTCCTGTCCCTCTGTCCCCAAGCTCTGCACTCCTGTTCTGGAGCTGACTCAGCCCTCCCACCCCTGCCCTGTGCCCTGCTTCAGGGCTGCTTCCTTCTTCCCCACACAGTGAATCTCCTCCAGAGACGGGGAGGGACACTGCCAGGCTGCTCTCGCGGCCCTCCCCATCTTGCCTGGGGTCCCAAACCCCACCCCAGCTCTGCCCTCCCACCCCGGGTAAGACAGCTGCATGGCTGCATGGCTGCACAGGGAGAGCTGCTCTTGGTTTCCTTCCACCATGAAAGAAGCTATTTTGGACTCTGCACCAACCTGTGAGACACTTTCACATACACTTTCTCATGTAGTCCCTGCAAAAGCCCTGCCATGTATTATGTTCATTGTACAGATAAGAAAACCAAGGCTCAGAAAGGCTTGTTAACATGTCCAAGGCCAAACAGCTAATGATGTAACTAACACACACTGGACACTTCCTATGGAACCAGGCACAGCACCAAGGGCTTCACCCTTCAGAGGCAGGTGCTATGTTGAGTCCCATTTTATCAATGAGGAAACTGCAGCACGGAGCAGTTAAATAACTTGTCTGAGGTCACACAGCTAGTAAGAAGCCAAGCGGGATTTGAATCCAGATAACCTGACTCTGTAGTCTGTGCTCTGAACCACTATATTGCTTCTTATATTGCATATTTATTTGCTAGGCTGATGAAATGGGGTTAAAACACAGGTTTGTCAGTCATTTCCACTCAACTTACTACTTCAGCATTTTTTATCAGTGCAGAATGAGAAATGATGAGGTTTTTTTGTTTTGTTTTTAGAAGCTTATGTGATGCTTTTAGTCACATAAAACTCCCAGCTTTGTTGAATGACTGGATTTCAAACCAACACACACACACACACACACACACACACGGCTTACCATTCTATAACCTATGTTTCTGAACATAAACCCTTCCATGCATTGTCACCTCATCCATTGCCTGTCAAGGATCTCTTAGCAGTTCTGTCCCAGCCCATCAGCTAAGCCATGCAGCCACGCGTGAGCTGAACATTTGGCAAGCCGGTAATATTATATTTAAGAAAAGGAAGAGAAAAAGGAGGAAAGGACGGTATTCTTATTTAATACTTCTGGGTACAGGGGCTGTCCTTGACTTTCATTCTCTCATTGAATCCTCACAACTACCTTCTAGAGCGGGTGCTGTCCTCACCCGTTTCACAAATAAAGAAAGCAGGGGTAGGCGAGAAGGAGAAGGAACCACAGCTTTCGCCATCGAATCAACAGGAGGGGCCAGAGCAGGGCCCTCAGCCCCACCACGCACATCTGCTAAGTCTCTGCTCTGTGCCAGGCCCAGAGCTGAGCACGGAGATCGGAGGAATGAGACCTGTCCTACCCCTGAGAGTCTCACAGTCCTTACAGGTGGCCTACCACATGCTCCTCCACTGCACGACCACTCAGTCTACACCTTCTAGAAAGACTGAGCCAGGACACCAGTGTCCAGTTTGCTTACTTGGCTGGGAAGAGTCCTTTGAGAAGGAAAAAAAAACAAAAAAAAGCAGTAATATTAAAATTAACATTTCATTAAAAATTAAAATGTTCTATTTCCCAGCTGTTAATTATTAAATTCCACTGGCAATTCCAACGTGTCAGCGACCCTGACTAGGAAGCCAGATGACAGGCTGAACACGCAGGCTGTGGGGAGGAAGATGGGGTGGGAAGATGATCGAGATCAGCTTCCTGGATGAACCTCTGCTCAGACCCCACCCCACCCCACCCTGAAAAAAAAAAAAAGACAAGTGACAGCAGGCAAACCACACATGTGTAAGAGCAAAAGATGTCCAAGGTCACCAAGATGGGGCTCTAAAAGGAGGAAAAGTACCAGGAAAGATGGGAAACTGCCCAAATGCCTTCCTGCCAAGCAGGGCACCCACTGTGTTACTTCAGCTTGTGGGGTTCCCCCAGTACAGGCTAAAGGTTTCCCACAAGATAAAAGGGCCTCCATAACCCAAACACACACCTAGCTAGGTAACTGGTAGCTTTTACATTCTGTGTACTTATTTATGGGTACATTGTGGTCCCCAAGGATGGGGAAGAGGAAGTGTTAAAGTTCTGTGAATCATGCAGCAGTTCAAAACAGGTGTGGAATGCATACAACGTGTTATTTACTGGACGCCTTCCAGGCAGCAGCACGTAGACAAGAGCTGATGGTGACATGAACAAGGGTGGTGGCTGTGGGAGGGCGAGAAGGAGATGATGTGGGAAAAATTTGGGGGGAAGAGTTAACAGAACATGTAAATGAATTAGACTGTGGGATGGATGAAGGAAAGGCTGAAGGAGGAATCAGAGAGGTCTCCCGGACTCTGGCTTGAGATGGGGAATGAGAAGAATGAGGGTGGGGCAGAATCAAGAACTCCATCTGGGTCACGTGAGACACACAGAGGAGTCAGGCAGGCAGGCAGACACAAGCAGGGGATCAGGGAAAACCTCTGGACTAAAGATATAAATGTGGGTGTCATTCCCCCATGGACGGTGTCTAATGCCATGGAAATGGGTGAGAGCACATTGGAAGATGGTATAAAGAAAAGAGATGAGGATACTGGACTCAACCTCCAGAAACTAATATTTGATGGCTGGGAAGAGGGAGAGGCCCCAATTAAGGAGACTGAGAAGGGAGATGGGAGAAGCAGGAGGAAAATTAAGAGGATGTGATGATACAGAGAGTAAGTGATATTGATGTAAAAATGCATACACAATATACTTAAGATGTTTCAGACAGTTTGCAGAAGAGGATACATTTCTATAAATATATTTGTTAATTCAATTGTTCATCGTTCATTCAGTTATGCAAGAAATATACTTCAGTTCCTGAGAAGGCTTAGATTTGGTGTCACTACAAATCAATATTCTTTAAATATCTGCTCGCCGGTTGTTTGAGGAGAAACTGAGCCGTGCGTGGGGGAGAGTGGAGAGAGTGACAGCTGGTGGCTGTGAGCTGTTCCTCTTCTCTGACCCCAGTAATTCAGCCCCGGCCCCGCCTTCCAAGTCTCACTCCGCAAAGCACAAGTACCACAGTAAAAGTGTGCCGCCCTCCTTTGAAGGGAGCTTGGCGACCATCTGTAGCTCATCTAGCTGGCCCTTGGCGCGGGGCACGGGGGCGGGGGTGTCTCAGCACCCCCCCACACACACATCTAAGGAGTTTGTCAAAGCTACAGTGCCACCATATTCTTACATTTCCAGGAATGGTTTAGCATCTCATAGATGGCTACCCTATGTCATTGTCCAGCTCTTCAAATGACACATGGGAGGCCAAAATTCCCCATCCTTTCACACTGACATGGATCCCTTATCCCAAAACAATAAGACAACTTGCCAGAACATGTTCAGTCTTTCCAGAGCCCAAGCCCCCTCATGCTGGAATAGATACTACTCTCCCCTGATCCTCCTACCTCTACAGCCACTCCTGCTCCTTTTCAGACTTTTCTTCCTCCACTGGCCCTGTAAAGGCTGATGTCAGACATCCACCTGGCCTGTAGATCCCATTGCCACCTGTACTCTGATGGCTCCTCTTCCTACATCTCTACTACGTATCTTCTGCCACACTTATGGGCACTGCTATAGACTGACTATTGTGTCCCCCCAAAATTCATGTGTTGAAACCTAATCCCATACATGATGGTATTAGTGGGTGGGGCCTTAGGGAGGTGATTAGGTCATGAGGGTGGAACCCTCATGAATGGAATTAGTGCCCTTAGAAAAGAGACCCCAGAGAGTTCCCTCTTCCCTTCTACCACGTGAGAAAACAGTGAGAAGATGACCGTGTATACATTAGGAAGTGGGTCCTCATCAGACACCACATCTTCTGAGGCCTTGATCTTGGACTTCCCAGCCTCCAGAACTGTACAAAATATATTTTTGTTGTTTGTAAGCCATCCAGTCTATGGTATTTTGTTATAGCAGCCTGAATGACAAAGACAGGCACCCTGTGAATCTCTGTCCAGATACCCCACAAGTACCTGAATCCACATACATCCCCAGTTGAGCTCATCGTCCTTCACGCCCCCACCACCACTAACAGACCATTTCCTGGTCAATGGCACCACCACCCACCAGTCTCTCAGGCCTCAGGGTCATCCCGGACAGCTCTTACCTCCTTACCCCCAAACCACATCCTTCTAAGTCAGGTTGATCACACCTCCTTACTAATCATGGCAAACGCTAGTTGCACACCTAGTACCCCTACAGGACTGTGAACTTCTTGAATATAACCATACTGATTGATTTCTACTGTCTCCTGTGCCTAACACAATGTCTAGTATAGAATTTTTGACCATGACTCATAGTGAGAAATACATCTTCTGTCACAAACACATATGCACATACACATATATACGGAAGCAAAAATTCCACTAAACAATACCTATCCTTACTTCATGTGATACCTTCTGATTTTCTATTTGATTTCAATTTTTTAAAAAGCTGTTTTTAACCCATTCAGCTAATTTCTGAACACATTAATGGGCAGGGACTGGTAGCTAGCATATCATAGGTGTTTGATAAGCATGTGTTGTATGTTAAAGAATGCGTGCATGGCCCTCTGAGATTCTGGGTCATCACCGCCCTTTTACCGATGAGTTAACCGAATCACAGAATTTTCTTGCTCTGACTCTAGGTTCTGTGGCTTTCCACAACACCCCGTGGCCTATGAGAACATCTCCAGCCCCAGTATTTTGTGATTCATTGGCTGCCGCTGGCTAACTGCTGTCAGAATCACTGTAGTTGTTGCTCAAGCATTTAAGTCAAAATATCCAGCCTCTCAGTTTCTCATCTAATCTGTTTTCAAAGTCTAATAGATGCTAAGACTCTGTCTCCTCAGTCAGGAACGCTCTCCCCGGCACTGTGGCCTATGCAGCCCCCACCGCTGCTGAGCTATGGATTTACTGAACTTGGGGCAACGCTTCTTTTCTTACTGTGGATTAAACCAGTCCAAGAGCTGAAGCTCCTCTTCGTCCTCCTTTCTCTGTTCCTTTGCTTTGTCTATATCTTCTTCTTCTTCGTGGTAACTGTGGGTCCTACATACAAAGGGAAAACAAGCTGAGGAAGGCAGGGAGGTGAGTGAGGATCCTGCAAAAACGGGTGCCAAGGGCTTCCCTGGGGGCGCAGTGGTTGAGAGTTCGCCTGCCGATGCAGGGGACACAGGTTCGTGCCCCGGTCCGGGAAGATCCCACATGCCGCGGAGCGGCTGGGCCCGTGAGCCATGGCCGCTGAGCCTATGCGTCTGGAGCCTGTGCTCTGCAACAGGAGAGGCCACAACAGTGAGAGGCCCGTGTACCGCAAAGAAAAAAAAAAAAAAAAAACGGGTGCCAAGGCAGAGAACATGTGCACCAAGTGAATGTCTGGAGAAAGGTTCATGATACTATACGTTTATTCATAAAGACGTACTTTTGATGCAAAGGTGCAGTACTCACCTTTCTTATTATCCTCCCAGGTCAGCACAGTTAGCAATTTAATGACCCAACAACCATCAGGTTATTTCAGGGGGAGGGAAACTTCATAAAACCGTCCTCATGAAAACGTTTTAGCGTATGACAGTCTTTCCTGCAATCCCAACTTTAGCCTGAATTTCACTCATCCTCAAGTTAAATGGGAAAAAACAAAAACATGAAAACCAAACTTAATGTCCCAGTCCCAACCATGAAATGGAGTCCTTGTGTGCTTCCAATAGGCCAGAAAGACAAGTGACTGAGTTTATGGCTGTGAAACCACTTTTTTTTTTTTTAGTCTTTAATTTTTTTTTAACATCTTTATTGGAGTGTAACTGCTTTACAATGGTGTGTTAGTTTCTGCTGTATGACAAAGTGAATCAGCTCTACATATATCAATATCCCCACATGAAACCATTTTATTTGGACTCTATAGCGTCGGGTGGATAAACAGACCATTGTCTGACTGCCTTACCCATTGTTAAACCAGCTTGGAAACCACCAGCCCTTCTGAATGCTGCTGTCACCAACTTCTGGGTTTCTAAGAAATGAAAAAGATGACAAACGTTTTTAGAAAATGCGGCAGTCCCAAACTGGGGGTTTTCCAAACTCTTTTCATGGCAGGTCACTTAAAAAAATTTTTTTTTAAATCACTAATTCATAAAATGAGCCAAAGTGACACCGCTCTAGCTGAATGAGAGATGGACCTGACACTCCCTGGATCTCCCCTCCCTTGGGCGTCCCCTGGCGCTCAGCTCATCCAGGGAGCCCTAGCAGGGAGAGGAGAGAAGAATGACAAGATGTGGAGGTAACTAATACATAACTCTGGGTCCTGGATCTGCCATTTACTAGTTGTGTGACTGTGATCGGACATTTTCCCTCTCTGAAGCTTGATTTTCTCCTCTGAAAAGTTAGATGCTAATAATAACAACAACAATAATAAATCTACCATGAAGGTGGCTTTGAAGACTAAACAAAGTAGCATACGTAAAAGAGCTTTCTAAGTTGAAAATGACTGTAGCAAGTCGGCGTCTTTCAAGAAAACAGTGCACGTTTCCAAGAATGATCTCTTTTGCTAAACAAGGAGAATTTGAGTTGCTACAAAGGCCAGCAGTGACAGACTCAGGAAATCTGAGGGTCTCTAAACCAGAAAGAAGCTCAGCAATCTGTAATCAGAACCACTTTCACCACACACATGCTGAAGTGTCCACATTCACTGTGAGAGTTTCTCCAAGGTGGGCACCTTCCGGAGGCAGGAAAAGACGGGGAAGCCAGGGGATACAATGCCCTTCGGTTGGACAAATAAGATGGTGAGGCATGAATGGGTATAAATAGTAAGAAACCTATTTTAAAGCCCATCTACTTTTAAGAAGTGCTTGAGATGGTCTATGATTAAGAAGGTATGGTTACTTTTTCTTTTTCCCACTGCATAAAATGAATAAATTTTCCAAAATTCAAAAAAAAAAGAAGGTATGGTTACAATAAATAGGGAAACAATACAAGAATAAAGACAAAACTAAACAAACCAAACAAAAACAAAAGGAAACAGAGGAACATTTTAGTCACTCAGGTAGGTGTTTTCACATGACTTGGGTCATCTCAGCCACTCTGTGAGAATGAAAGTTTTACCTTTATTTTTATTTTATGGCTGAGATATTGGTTGAGTGGGTTTGAGCAAATTGCCAAGATCCCACGGCATGTAAGCACAAAAGCCAGGATTTAACACCAGGGGAGAAATTATATCAGAAATGAAGGCCGAGGAAAGTACAAGTTAAGCACAACACTTTGCTCTGAGCTTCTTGGCAACCAAGACAAAGACAGAAAAATGAAGGCTTACAGAGTCCTAACTGCCAATCCTTCTCCTCCTCCTCCTCCTCCTCCTACATACACTGGTTCATTGGGAAACCCAAACTTTTTTCCGCATCCTTTGTCTCAACAAAATTTCTTGCAGGGGTCTTTATACAACATGTAGTGGGCTGCATTATGGACAATATCTACCCTGATTATTTTTATGAGTAAGGCAGGAATGTTCTCCAGACAACACTACTTAAAGAGACAGATAGTTGATGAGAAGCACGGACAAAACAAGAGTCACGGCTCTGTAAAGGCAAGACTAGGGGGCTGGAGGAGTACAGGCCAGACCCCTGGGACCCCTCCCCTCCACCTGTGACCAGAGCTGCATCACCACCTGCCATGTTAAGAATGGACTGTAGGGGTGCCAGAGTGGACATGGGAGGCATCCCATAGATATCTAGAATTCAAAGCACTTACTTTGACTGGTTTATCCAGAACAAAGAGGCTTCTGGGCTAAAAGCAAATGAGAAATAAAAACATATCATGTTACTTTTAATTTGGAGAAAACCATTATCATTGAAGTCCTGGGCTGAGTTGAGAGCTTGGGTTTTGTTTACTCCCAGGTTTCCACCTTCCTTTGAGATAGAACCAATGATATCAAGGGACTTCAGTCACTTCTGGATTACTCAGAACAAGGGGTGGGAAGGTCTCTGGAGAATCTCAAATCTCAGTTAAAAACAAAAAAAAGATGGCAGCTCTCCATTGTCCAGGGTGGCCTTGCTGAGGGAGAGGCTCCACAGACAGGTCCCCTCCTGCCACCTGCTCAGGAATCACCCAGGATTATCTTAAAACCAACGACTGCAGAGCCAGTATACCACCAGCTCAGAGCCTTCTACAGAGCAGCCTCAAAGGGCATTTCTTTAGCCAACGAAGGCAGTGAGACCATCTGAAGGCACCTACAAGACTGGACCAGCGACTGTATGACTCCTCTAGGGGACCACCTCCCTTCATTCAACAAATACTTGCTGACAGTGTGTTACATGCCAAGTGCTGGGGATATGGCATTGACTGAGACAGACACAGTCCCTATGCGTCCTTGTGATGCAGACAAGCTACTGGGGACAGCAGGAAAAAAGAAAAAAGCATAAGTAACCAGGAGCACTTAACAGGAAGACCTGGAAGTCTTCCCAGAGGAGGGGATAATGTTTTAGCTGAGTTCTGAAGGATAAATAGGAGTCCAGGGGAAGAGGAACTGGGAAGAATGTCCCTAACAGAGACAAAAATATGCAAAGGCCCTGAGAAAGGAAGGAGGCACTTAATGTGCAAGGAAATAAACAGAGAAGTAGCCAGAGGTCCCCTCGCTGGGGCCTGCTGGGGATTTTGCCCTTGAAGAGTTTTAGGCAGGAGACGAATAGGGTCCTATCTGTAGGCCTTGTGAGAGTAGATATGGGTGACTAGTCATGAGGCTGGCAGTGGTCCAGGCCCAGGTCAAGGGAGCCAGGGAGATGGAGGGAGAGGAGTGTACTGACTTGAGAGACATTTGGGGGGCAAAGGGACAGGACTTATAGTACTAGATTCCTCCATTGTTTTGTGCACGGAAGCTGTGCCCAGTGGCTAAACCTTACTTACTCACTTCTCCTCCCTGTGAATATAAAGGAGAGAGCTTGGTAGAAACAGTTCTGGACCTGGGCTCAGGTACCTGCCCTGGCTCAGCGCCTTTCTGGCCCCAGCTGCCCTCATCTCTGAAAAAAATAAATGACTAATATTTGTTTCACACTTTGCCTTCTGCCCCTGCTGGGAGTCCACATCTCCTGGTAGGAGTAAAATGCATGCCCTCTTTCCACCCATGTTTCCCCTCTGAGCTCAATACTTGTGGACCAAGCTCTAACGTCCCTTGTTTCTAAATCTGTTTATTGATCCGACAATATTCATAATAGCTAATACTTGGCCAGGGACTGTTCTAAGAGATTGACATGTATTAGCTCATTAAATCCTCACAACCATCAGTGAAGGAGGTTCTATTCTTCCTCAGAGGCACCTACACATTAAGTGGTTTTGTTCAAGGTCGTACTGCTAGGAGAAGAAACAGTATTTGAACCTGGGGAATCTGACTCCACGCCCTACAAGAGGAGGAAGGGAGAGGGGAGAGGAGGGGGTGGGCCCACTGCAACTCAGCACTCAAACCCCCACCTGGCACTCAGGGCATCAATCTGCAGATTCAGATTCGCCACCTTGTCCCAACTTTTTAATCTGCCATCTTGCCCTTTGCACCCTCCTCTCCCAGAAGCCTTCGACATCTCAGGTCACAGCAACACCCACACTGCAGTGTATGGCATTTGACACATATTCATCCTTCAAGGCACAGCTCAAATGCCACCTCTTCTGTGCCTTCCTTGGTACGATCCTAGCACAGTGCCTGGCACACAGTAGGTGCTCAATAAATATTTGTAAATGAAGGCAAAAAAAATAGATCCCTCTCTAAGCCAAACATAATCTTTGCCTTCTTGAACTGCCCCTTTTCTCTCCCTCTGATGTCCTTCCTCCACTCGCATTGTTGGTTTTTTTTTTTTAATTTAACTTTATCTAGGCTTTTGGTTTGATTTTCTAAATTTAACTTAAAAAATATATTTATTTATTTATTTGTCGTTGCGTTGGGTCTTTGTTGCTGCGCACGGGCTTTTCTCTAGTTGCGTCGAGAAGGGGCTACTCTTCGTTGCGGTGCGCGGGCTTCTCATCGCGGTGGCTTCTCTTGCTGTGGAGCACGGGCTCTAGGCGCACGGGCTTCAGTAGTTGTTGCACGCGGGCTCAGTAGTTGTGGCTCAGGGGCTCTGGAGCACAGGCTCAGTAGTTGTGGTGCACAGGCTTAGTTGCTCCATGGCATGTGGGATCTTCCCGGACCAGGGATCGAACCCATGTCCCCTGCATTTGCAGGTGGATTCTTAACCACCGTACCACCAGGGAAGTCCTGCATTTTTGGTGTATTGGTGTGTACGTCTGCTTGCTCCATCCAAAGCATAACCCCTTGAGGGTAGGAATTCTCCATGGCTCACACTGTATCCCTCACAGCACTCGGCATGCACAACCAGCTCAAGAAGGAGCCCCAGACGATGCATCAGATCTGAGTTCTAGTTAGAACTTGGACATAAATTCACTGTTAAGTCATTTCACCTATTTGGTCTCCATTTTGTCACTTGAAAAATGGGAACTCTCAGCTAAAGGAAGGGTTGTAATCGTGGGTCGAGAATGGGCTGCAATCAGACAGCCCCGGACCTAAATCTTCCTGAAAATGTGACTTTGAAATTCACCTTTAACATTGAGGAGACTCAGTGTTCCTCATCTGGAAACGCTGACTAATACTTACTTGCAGGCCTATTTTAAGAACTAGAGGGAATGCACAGTGCAGTTCCTGGCACCTGCAAATGCTCAATAACTAGTAGCTGCTATCATCAAAAGCACCCTCACTATCATTACTTTATTATAACTTTTAAGGTTTCTTCCATCTCTAAAATTCTAAGAATTTTTTCTTATCCAGGCTCAAATCAAACATTCTTTCAGGATGCTCTACTGACAATAGTTCTCTTTCCTAATCAGTTGATGTGTCCCATTGAGTTATTTTACAACCCTTTTTAGCTACAGTGCTGCCCACCTGTCTAAGGTTAGTGCCCTCAGCTCACCTCAGATCATCACATGGTCAATTCACAGGGTGGCAAAGAATCTGCTGCCTTTGAAACCTCTTGCAGACAGTCAAACAGATTCCTCACACTGAAGAATTCTGTGGCAGCAGTCTGGGTGCCAGACTATGGCCCTGAAGAGCGGCCAGAACCTGCTCCAGTTACTGTGCAGGGAAGAGTGTGCCCAGCACTGAGAAATAACCCTCTTTATGGGAGGCTAGTGCCAAGATGCACATTTGGGCCTTTGGCTCCCATAGTTTAATTTTGTGAAGTACCCAAAATATGGAAGTATGACTCTGGCTGCAATTCAAAACACCAAGGTTATCCAACCAAGCGTTCAGAGCTTGAAGGTTACCTACACAAGCAACTCAATTCAGGGGAGGAACCCGAAGGGCGCTTGCTCTTCTGTTGGAATCTTCCAACTGCTAGAGCTCTTCCTTCTATTATTTGCCAAAATCCCCTGTCCTATTCTGCCCTCTGAGCAGACGATGAGGATGGCGGTAAGGATGGTGATGATAATGGTGAGAGCAGCTAGCATTTACTGAGTGTGTTGCCCTAAGTGCTTTATACACAGTAACTTATTGAATCCACCAACCCTATGAGGCAGGTACTACTGTTATGCCCATTTAGAAGAAAAAATAATCCAGGTTTACTAAAGCTTTTACAGGTATACAAACTGGTCTGCTCCACAAATACACTCACTAAGACAGGGAGAACAGCCCCCCTATTCATCAGTCATTTCTTTATTTTTTTTAACTTATTATTTTATATTGGGGTATAGTTGATTAACAATGTTGTGATAGTTTCAGGTGTACAGCACAGTGATTCAGTTATACATATACGTGTATCTATTCTTTTACAAATTCGTTTTCCATTTAGGTTGTTACATAATATTGAGCAGAGTTCCCTGTGCTATACAGTAGGTCCTTGTTGGTTATCCTTTTTTTTTTTTTTTTTTTTTTTTTGCGTTACGCGGGCCTCTCACCGCTGTGGCCCCTCCCGCTGCGGAGCACAGGCTCCGGACGCACAGGCTCAGCAGCCATGGCTCACGGGCCCAGCCGCTCCGCGGCATGTGGGATCTTCCCAGACCGGGGCACAAACCCGTGTCCCCTGCATCGGCAGACGGACTCTCAACCACCGCGCCACCAGGGAAGCCCTGGTTATCCATTTTAAATACAGCAGTGTGTACACGTCAATCCCAAACTCCCTAACTATCCCTCCCCCCACCCTTCCCCCCACCCCGGTAACCGTAAGTTTGTTCTCCCATTTTTAAAGATAGGGAAACTGAGGAACAGTGTGGCTGAATAACTCGCCCAAAGTCACAGAGGAGGTAAGTGGTGGCACAGGACCATCCCCAGGCAGCCTAGCTCCGGTCTTCAGCGAGGATATTTCCTCAGCCCTCAAGTGTCTAAGGAAGCCCCAGGAACTCCCTGCATCCAACACTGAGTCATCTTTTCTTTGGACTAAGTACCCACAGTTTCAATTCAAAAGACCTGGTTTATAGACCACTTGAACAGGGTCACCCTCTAGCTTGTCTTGTTTTTCTTAAAATGAGTTGTTCAGAATGAAACAGGATAACACTCCAGAAGCGGTGAGATCTATGCAGTACCCCAGGGAATAATAGCTCTGGAGTCCAGAGAATCCTCCTTCTACTGATGTACCTGAAAGTGCAGTTCCTTTATAAGTGGCCAAGATTGTCCTGCTGGCTCATCAAATCTTAGAATTTAATAACTGAAAGAGACATTCTAATGTTCATCCAGGCCATCATCTTGAACTTGGGAGGCTTCTAAGACACTTCACCATGAAAATATCAGTGGTGGGCTTCCCTGGTGGCACAGTAGTTGAGAGTCCGCCTGCCGATGCAGGGGACACGGGTTCATGCCCCGGTCCGGGAAGATCCCACATGCCGTGGAGTGGCTGGGCCCGTGAGCCATGGCCGCTGAGCCTGCGCGTCCGGAGCCTGTGCTCCGCAACGGGAGAGGCCACAACAGTGAGAGGCCTGCGTACCGCAAAAAAACAAGAACAACAACAAAAAAACAATGGTGACGAGACAGCTCTCCTGGCCCAGAATTGGAAGGTGGCCTTTTTTTTTTTTTTTTAAATTTATTTTATTTTTGGCTGTGTTGGGTCTTCGTTTCTGTGCGAGGGCTTTCTCTAGTTGTGGCGAGCGAGGGCCACTCTTCATTGCGGTGTGTGGGCCTCTCACTGTCACGGCCTCTCTTGTCTCAGAGCACAAGCTCCAGACGCACAGGCTCAGGAGTTGTGGCTCACGCCCTTAGTTGTTCCGCGGCATGTGGGCTATTCCTAGACCAGGGCCCGAACCCATGTCCCTGCACTGGCAGGCAGATTCTCAACCACTATGCCACCAGGGAAGCCCTAAGGTGGCCTTTTTGAAAGAAAGGCTGAGCTGTACCAATGCCTCTTAAGTCAAAACCATCATGCATTTTTGTAGCCACTTGCGGAGACTCCTTTCTGTCAGAGGCCTCTGCAGCTGGAATCTCCGAGGCATTGGTAGTTTCCAAAAACACAGAAGCAGCTCAAATATTTGGGGTGAATCCACTGATGAACTTGAAAACTCAGAAATATTTAATTCATCTTGCTTTCCAGGGTTAAAAGAAAGACAAAATACCCCAAAGTTTTGCCAGGCACAAATGAATCACCAGCAATTCAGAGTGTATTTTGCACCAAAGTCAACAACCTTGAGTTGTTCCTTTAAACTTAGCAAATATTTTAGGACTGCAAAAATCAGGGTGGATTTCTCATGGAATTCCTGTCTGAAATTTCTTAAGGTAATTTCCATATCTGGTCATATAAATAATTTAATATGACATTTTGGTCTTAATATGACCTTACTGTTTCTGGCTCTAGCCTACCCAGAACCGCAAAGGTATAAAAATCAAGACATTAGGAACATGGCGGAAGGAAGATAATTAATTACTTAGAAGGTGCATGAAGATCTAATGATTCTGGGCTTCCCTGGTGGCACAGCGGTTAGGAATCCGCCTGCCAATGCAGGGGACATGGGTTCAAGCCCTGGTCAGGGAAGATCCCACATACTGCATAGCAACTAAGCTCACGTGCCACAACTGCTGAAGCCCGCGCACCTAGAGCCCGTGCTCCTCAACAAGAGAAGCCACCGCAATGAGAAGCCCGCGCACCGCAACAAAGAGTAGCCCCTGCTCGCCGCAACTAGAGAAAAAGCCCGTGCGCAGCAACGAAGACCCAACGCAGCCAAAAATAAAATAAATAAATCTTTTAAAAAAGAAAAAAAAGATCTAATGATTTTAAAGACAGTCTAGGGCTCAGGGATACAGGAAGGATGGAACCCCTTCTTTATGGTGTCAGTTAATCCTAATTTTAATTCAACCTGCTGACTGGGCTGATACCTGGAGATTAGAGGAGACTTTCATTAACATCACTTTATCGTGTTTCATAATTACCTGTTGATATATTCCCAAAACACAACAATTACAGTTGAGACAACCAGCATTGACAGAATCACTTTTCCTTTGACATTCATTATTTTCTCCTGGGAAAAGAAGAGGGGGAAAAATAGATTAAATGTTGAAAATGGGATATGGTTTTTAAGAAATGCTTCTACCCATATCCTTTCTAAAATGAAAAGTTGATGAATATTTAACGAGAGCTAAGGAGCATGTTCTACCTTAAACTGCATAGGCCTGTGATGGCAAATTAGCCAGTTCAATGAATTGACGGGGCTGCTTGGGTTGGGAAGGACGCTAAGGCCACTTTGAGGCTCAGAGGGAAAGTACCCTGATTGATCACAAGGTTCACCATGGACGTGGGAGAGTCGGGGGTTGTTTGTTTATTTATTTATTTACTTATTTTTATTGTAGTATAGTTGCTTTACAATGATGTGTTAGTTTCTGCTGTACAGCAAAGGGAATCAGTTATATGTGTACATATATCCTCTCTTTTTTGGATTTCCTTCCCATTTAGGTCACCACAGAGCATTGAGTAGAGTTCCCTGTGCTATATAGTAGGGTCTCATTAGTTATCTATTTTATACATAGTAGTGTATATATGTCAATCCCAATCTCCCACTTCATCCCATCCCCCCTTCCCCCCTTGGTAACCGTAAGTTTATTCCCTACATCTGTAACTCTATTTCTGCTTTACCAGTAAGTTCATCTGTACCATTTTTCTAGAGTGAGGGTCTAGCTAATGTTTCCCATGGACGCCAGCTGCCTCTGACTCAGATTGCCCCACCTCTTGGCATGTGATTTTGGGGAACCATCCATTCCTGAGCTCTGCTGCCCTTGATATACTGCCTATATGCCCATCCTCAGAGGGGAAAACTCCCTGGTCCTTTACAATCCAGACTCAACCACTTCCCAGCCAGCTCTTCTTCTCCACACCCACACAATCGACACACAGTAGGTATATAACTACTTCCTGATTGCCGCATGAAATTGTGATTGAAGGGGGAAGGGGTGATGGGTATGGAATAATGGTTTGGGAAGTACCTCAATTTGGGTAGTCGGGGAAGCCCTCACTGGGGAGGGGATTTTAAAGCTTCCCACGGGATGAAGATAGGATGGAAAAGGATGAAAAGTGCCATGAGAAAGGGTGAGAATATTTCGGAAACAGCATCTATACCAGGCTGACCGAGAAAAAGCTTCTTGTGTTTGGAATAAAACAAAAGCAAAAAACCTGGACAAGAAGAAAATAGCGAAGTTGTCCCACCTGAGCGGCTGGAACGAGGGCGGGGTGGTGGTAGGAGGCAGTCAGAGGGTGGGCAGGGGCAGTCAGAGCCTGGAAAGGCATGGAAAGTGGGTGGGGACCCACCAAGGCATCTGAGCTGAAGAATCACTTCATCCAACTTCGTTCAGAGAGACCCATCTGGGCGCTGGGTATGCAGAACGGATAAAAGGACAAGGGCAGACTATTTTAATGGTCACAAAGAGGAGGTGGCCTGCCTCACAGGGCGGCTTCATTCAAAATATACTTTGGAGACAGAACTGATAGGATTTGGCTGGTAATTTAGTCATCAGGGATGAGGGAAGAAACAAGGTTTCTGCTTAAGCAGGCGGGTTGTAGCATTTCCTCAAATGGGTTGGAGGAGGAACAGGCTTGAAGGATAATGACCATGAATTGCCTTTTGGATGTGTGTATTTTGAGGAGTGTGTGAACACCTGAATGGAGACGAGTAGGCAAGTGGACTTCCAAGCCTGAAGTTCATGGGAGAGATGTGGGCAGGCTGTGCAGTTGGAGGAGCTGTCCACGGACCCAGGACAGTATTTAATGTGAAGGGAATGAATTCGATTACCAAGGAGAGAATGTAGAGAGAAAAAAAGGAAGGAGGGCCCTGGGCTGAAGCTTGAAGATGCCAACACTTAGAGGTAGGATAGAAGAGGGGGCGAGAAGGAGAGGACCAGGAGGTGGAGAAAACAAGAGTGGACACGTGGGAGCCAATGTCATCGCCTTGGGGAAGCCACTTGCCAGCTCCACCCCTGACCACCAGCGAAGCCCCCTTTCTCTCCTCCAGCTCCCTCATCACTTTATTTACGTTGCTGTACACATCACCTTGGGAGGCGGCTCATGTGGTAACGTCCACATTTTGGCTCTGTCTCCCCTAATCATTCGTTTGAGCTTCCTGAGGGCCGAAAGGACGTCGTCTTCTTTTTTTTTTTGGCCACACCACGTGGCATGTGGGATCTTAGTTCCCTGACCAGGGATGGAACCCATGTCCCCTGCACTGGAAGCATGGAATCTTAAACACTGGACTGCCAGGCAAGTCCCAGGAAGGATGTCTTCTTATTCAACCCTGAATCCCCAGTGCCCCACAGACAGCAGACGGGGCTGTCAATAAATGTCTGGTGAGCGCATGAGATAAAATGAGAATGGCACTGAGATGTGTCCTTTCAGGGGACAGGTTATTCTCCAATTCTTTTCAAAGAGCGTTCTGAGATGATTCCCGGCTTGGATCTCACATGCTCCATCACCTTTATTATTAAATCCAGTTAAAGAAGAAAAGGTATGGGATCAGCCATGACACTCTATTCCTTCTTTTTTTTTTTTTTTTTTTTTGTGGTACGCGGGCCTCTCACTGTTGTGGCCCCTCCCACTGCGGAGCACAGGCTCCAGACGCGCAAGCTCAGTGGCCATGGCTCACAGGCCCAGCTGCTCTGCGGCATGTGGGACCTTCCCGGACCGGGGCACGAACCCATGTCCCCTGCATCGGCAGGCGGACTCTCAACCACTGTGCCACCAGGGAAGCCCTCTATTCCTTCTTGCTTAGAAGGTGCGTTCTGTTTGGAAATGGAAAAGCCAGGGCTGAACTCAAGGTCATAACTCAACCTCCAGCTTTCAGATACAACTGTGATCGGTGGTGTTCCAGAGACCGTGAGAAGATGAGCCTTCTGGGCCACAGGGAAACCTCGGTCTCAAGCTTCTTCCCTGTGAATACCTCGTGAGCTTGCACAGACAGCCCGGGGCCCACAGCAAAGTTACAAAATGCAGAGGGCTGCATGCAACTCGGCCCCGCTGCTGGAAGAAGCCACTTGATGTCTATGTCAACAGCATTAGCACTGAGTGCAAGGAAAGGCCTGGGTGTGGAAGCAAACAGATCTGGACTGAGACTGTGGCCATCTCTCTCTGCCACTGTCTTCAGCCCCAGAGAAGTGTGGATGGTGATAGAACACAGGAGCTTGGGAATGAGGCGGGGATTTGAGACACGTGAAAATGGGTAACTCCGAACATGTAAGCATCTTTTCAGACCCTCACCCAACTCCAAGCTCTGAGAACCAAAAGCCTGTTTATAATTCAATTGGCATCAGGCCCTAACGGACATGAGGCTATTTATAAACGTTATCCCGCTTAGTGAGACTGTTTAAATGTTTCTTTGCATAAATATTGATGTATTTTGTTACGTGCTTGCTCCTGCTGCACGGGTGCATTACATAATACGATAAATAGCCGGCATCTAAAAAGTTCTGAATTCCGACATATCTGGCCCTAGGGATTCAGAAAAGGGATGGTGGACCTGTAATGGATCACGTTTAGGTGGGTTTCCTCGTCTCTAAAATGGGGTTAAAAATGGTGACGACTGTAAGAGTTGGCGTCCATAAAATATTTAGCATCGTGCCTGGCACCATATAAATGCTCAAAAAAGGCTAGTTCGGGCTTCCCTGGTGGCGCAGTGGTTGAGAGTCCGCCTCCCGATGCAGGGGACACGGGTTCGTGCCCTGGTCCGGGAGGATCTCACATGCCGCGGAGCGGCTGGGCCCGTCAGCCATGGCCGTTGAGCCTGCGCGTCCGGAGCCTGCGCTCCGCAACGGGAGACGCCACAACAGTGAGAGGCCCGTGTACCGCAAAAAAAAAAAAAAAAAAAAAAAGCTAGTTCTTACTAGTGGTATCCATAAAACAGGCTGTTGGGAGGATCCAGTGAAGACAGCACAGTGCCTGGTAGGTAGCAAGAGCTCAGAGCATATTTGAGAGAAAAGAATAAGGGTTTTGGAATAAGAACATGTTAAACAATAAAGAGCAAACTGATGCAAATTCGGGACTCGAAAGGTTTATCCAGCTGTTCTGTGCTGCAGCCTGATTAAGAGCCCCTTGGCAATGCCAGGCGACTTTGATTTTCTTTGATCAAGCCCAGGCCAGCCGAAGCTTTATCAACCCCACCTGCTGAGGATCAAACGCAAATTTTCTCCTGGTGTAAGAAACATTAAATAGAGAAACGCACAAGCTCTCATGGTAGAGAACATGGACGCTTACGTCAGGGAGAGCCTGATATAAAATCAGACACACCCCCTAATCCCCTCTCCAAATGCAGCTGTTTGATTTTTTAATTTCAGAAATTAGCCTCAGAGGCAACTCTAGAAGCCCATTTCTTTCTGGACTCTATAAATGACGTGAATCTGCTTACTTTTGCTGCGGCCAGGCATCACTCTTGTTGGAAACTTACAGTTGGAAGCTGTGCAAATGAGCCGATCTCACATCCTTTAGCAAAGCACTGGAAATGGGTGTATACACGCTTCCTGGAATCTGGAACCCCAGTGTCTGGGGACAGAAGGGTTGGCAGGGTGGCCAGCGGGTCTTTTAAAACATTTTAATTTTTCTCTCTGGGTAAAATGAGGCATTTGGCAGCCAATGGGGCCTAAAAGCCCTTCGCTGATGTGTCTGTCTCTCAGAATTTTCAAAACTGTGTCATTCTGAAGATTCGTGGTTGACTCTCTGACCCACCAAGTAGGAAAGTTGGGGTTGCTTCCAAATATCCCATTTAAGGGGTTGAGCACAGAATTAGGACCCACAGAGTACTAGCACCCTGCCTTATATGGGAGAGTGTAACTAGCTGAGTCACCTGGACCCCACCCCTCAGAGGATCATGTGAGCCCAGCCAGGCGCAGTTCCACCTGAGCCCTCCCAGCATCTCCCAGGCCCTCTTGTCATGGTGTTTGCGATTTCCCTCTGAATCCATCCCACCACTGGCACAGGCTGCTCCTGGGCCACTCCCAGAACTCAGTCCCTGCAACGGTTTCCACAGGAAACCGTCCCCACTCCTTGCTAAAAACCTGGGTGCATTTCGCAAGGCAGGGTCACACTGTAAGCCTGTCGTTCCTCCGCCGTCCTCGCCCCCTCCCCCCGCCTCCTCTTCCACTTGTTTGCCTGGAGTGTCAGACATTTCCATGTGGCCCATAAATTAATTCTTCCACACAGAATGATACACACACCCACGACTTCAGAGAATCTCCTAGTTTCACCCCAACTGATCTAAGTCAAGGTATTCCTTCCAGATAGAATTCCTCTCTGAAAGGAATTCTCGTGGCCCTTGTTTTCTCCATCCCATGTCGGGAAAAGGTGAGCATCTCAGCTGAATCACAGCACTCAGAAGCCCTGGAAAAGCCATTATCTTGGGAGAGAATGGCAACAGCAGCGGCAGAGGAAACCAAACCTTCCTGCAGGCTGAAGAATCTTCCTCTCTCCCCGTGATCCTTCCCCCTGCCCCTGGAACCCACAAGTGTTGCAAACAAAACAAAGCAGCTAAGGGGGTGGGGAGAGGGCTCAGGAGCTGACTGGGTATTAGTCACCCTGCACAAAACTCCGCTAAGAACGTGCAGCCCTATATGCACCACCCGGGGCAAGTTCTCTGGCTCTGAGCCTCTATTTACACAGACAAAAATGGAGCTTCAAACACCCTCCTCTGGGGTTCTTGAAAGGACAAAAGGAGACATGTTTGCACAGCACATTGTGACTGGTGGTCAGTAACTGCTCCACCAATGGCCGTGGAAACAAGGATGATGCTTTCCCAGGGGAGAGATTCAGAAAGGCGTGGCTCTGAGGGCAGAGCTGTGGTTCCCTCCGAGAGGAGACTTGGCCCTCCAGGGCAGCACCACACAGAAGAGTCAAGCGAGAGCCCTCCACGCCACGCGGTGATGCTGTGACGGTCAGCTCGGCTCCCCACCGCCCCCAGCTCGGGGTGCCGCTGTGCATGGCCTTTGCCCCCGTGGCTCACCATGGGCAGTGAAGGAAGCGGCGGCTCAAACGTCACGCCAGCTCCCACACAGAGCGGCTTTGGGAACCAGGGTCACGGGTTCCTCTGGCCTCAGTCTCCCCAGCCTTGAAACAAGTCCTCAGGCTTTCCTGATGGACCTAGGACCTGGATGAGAAATCAGCCACAGGGCTGGAAGTCTCATTTTATGAGGACAAGTTCACTCAGCCACATGGAGCTCGTCTTGCTGCAATGGCCCGCAGATTCCTGGAAGTGATGATGAAGACAGAGGACGGCCAAGCAACTCATGTTGAGCCCACAGGCCAACTGATCCAGAAGTTTATGAAACCTCTGAGTCAGGACCCCCGGCAAGACTGGGCCTGCTCTCCCACTGGGGTGGAGAGTGGGGAAAGCCCAAACGCTGCCCCGAGGCGAGGCACTGCTCCTGCCTGGGGGAATCACTCCAGCCTGGGTGCCTGTCCCAGGGCTGCAGGTGGGGCCTGAATACTGACCCCACTCCCTGCAGACCTACCTGGGTCCCAGGAACAACCTGCCCCAGCTAGGCCTTGCTGAGCTCCCAGGAGCCCCCCACTTTGACCCACAAGAGAAGGAGCTGAACTAGCTGCTACTCTGCTCCCTGCTCAGGGGTCCCAGTGATCCAGACCTCACAGCCACCTGGTACCCACACCCCCCTCCCGCCATCCAGGATCGAAGAGCTGAGTTCTTCAGAGATCTGGCTGGCGCCAGCTGAGCAAGAAAGTGCCAGAAGGTTCACAGCCGTGGCATCACCGATAACAAGTTGTAAAGCTGAAAGAAACTTCTAAACTCGCAGCTATAAAAAGCAACCACTGACTAACCATGCTAGAGGCAAAACGGATTGGTCTTTGTCTCTGTTAAAAATGATACTACAAAATCAGCAGAGAGGCAGCCCAGGAGTACGCAGCCAAAGTATGACAGGGGCATCAGACAGCTGAGCACTACTGATCATTTTCTATTACTTTCACATTTTATTAGGATGTTTTCTGGATTTTGTCCTATGTCGAGTATTTGTCAATTTTTGTTATTTGTTGGGATGTCTCCTCACATTCTAAATAGTTTTCCATAACCATGGGTTTCATATCCACGGATTCAACTAACCACGGATCGAAAATGTTAAAAAACAAAAAATTCCAGAAAGTTCCAAAAAGCAAAACTTGAATTTGCTGCGTACATGCAACTATTTACATAGCATTTACATCATACTCGGTATTGTAAGTGATCTCCAGGTGACTTAAAGTGAACAGGAGGATGTGTGTAGGTTATATGCAAATACTATGCCGTTTATGTAGGGGACCTGAGCATCTTCAGATTCTGGTGTCTGTGAGATCCTGGAACCAATCCCCTGTGGATACCGAGGGACGACTGCATTCACTTCCACACTAATATTATACTTGCAACTCTGCATTCTTTTTCTTAAAGCGGACCCTGAAAATTGAATACGCTTCTGGCCCTGCAACACTTGGATGCCCCCCAACTGAACCAGGCCAGGCCCCAGGCTAAATGCTTTACCAGTAATCTCTCAGGTAAGCCTCACAACGACCCTGTGAAGGCATTCTAGTATCATGCTCATTTTACACATATGAAAATGGAGGCTCAGAAAGGTTAAGTGACTTGCCCAATGCCACACAGCATAAAGTGGTGGAGCCAGGATTCAGGTCCAGAGAGCTGGCCTCTAGTGTCCACCCTTTTAACTCTTTTGTTCTCAGTAAACATGCAGGCTTACCCATGGACTAACCACCCATGTCTCTCTGCAACATCCTCTCATTTTGCCTTTCATGATTACCACTTAGCAATTGACCCAAAGCCAGCTAATCACAGGCTAGACTCACTGAGGGGCTAGCTTCTCCTTGGACCAGCTGGTGAGCACTGGCTCAACTCCTCTGCCATTTCCAGGTGCCTCTTGTGTGCCTGGTGTGGGAGCCTTCCGCACTCACTCCATCCTGTTCATCCCTCATCCTGGTCAGCGCAGCGGCTTTTAGCTGAGGAAACTGAGCTTTGGCAAAGGCTGAGATAGATCACTGGGCTCACCCACAGGTGGGTGGTGTGTTTGAAAGGCAGACCCTGTGCCTCCCAGGCCCAGCTTTGGCAGGGGGTGGTGCTGAGGGTGAGGAGGGAGAATGCTGCTTTATCCTAAAACCTCTCTAAATTGGTGGGCATTACGGGGAAATGCTCCCGTTGGGAGAAACATGTTATAATTCGTGGGGGAAAAAAAGTGCATGGAGGGCTGTTTCCAGTTATGTTTTTCATTACAAGGGTCAGAGTAAACACAGACGGAGGAAAACAAGAGACAAGCTTCAGACTAAATATACAACTAGCTGTCGCTCCAGCCATCACAGACGGAACAACCTGTTCTCGGAGGGACGTCTTGTAGTGCCCTTTCTTGAGTCCCCTTCAGGAAATCCGAAGCCTGGATCCAGCCAGCTTTTCCTTGCTGCCTGGCCCGGAAATCAGTGTGCAAGAGTTTTTCCAAGAGAAAGAAGGGGAGGTAAATGAAGGGTCGGCGCTGCCCTGAGAGGGCTCTGCACCCACCCGCAACGCAGGTCCTGGGCCCCAAGACTCGCCCTCCTGCCCCTGCAATGGCACTTTGAGTCCTGCACAGAAAACCCCAGGCTGCAGCCACGCCCTGTGAGGTCCTGCCAGGGGCAGCAAACTAACAGGGACTGGACCAGCATCCCACCAGCACCCACTTGATCCGACGCCGGGGAGAGGAGGACTCTGTCTTCTTCTAGAACTACCGAGGGGACCAGCAAGCAGTTAGGGGGAGAGCGGGGTTCCTCCCCCAGGGGCATGCACGCCGCAGCTGGCTCACAAAACCCCCAGTGACCCCGACAAGGCAGAGGTAAATCATTTCAACATGTCACGTACCTCATCGTCTGCTTCTCTCCCCCCAGAGTAAAAGGCAAAACAACAAAGTTCTATTGAGCTCCGTTCTGCAGAAGGAGGCCGGGCTGGGAGGAAAGGAAGGTGCTCCGTTCCAACTCCTGTCAAAAGAATAAACAGCTGTTTCGGGAAGAGGGGGGCAGACGGATCCCGCAGCAGCAGTCAGGGCTTTGTTCCTTGCTGGCCCTGGGAAGTGGGCCGTTTATCAGGCCTGTTGACTCAGAGCTGCATGCCAAGGCAGAGACGTTCCTCTCTGGGCCCGGGAACGGCCCGGCCTCCCTCACCAAGCGAAACTACAGGTCCAAACTAGGGCTGGTGTTGGAGGAGGGAAGGCCACCACCCTTGGGAGAGACGTACAGGCCACCTGCGTCACCCGCTCCTGGGCGAAAATGAGAACCGTTCTGAACCCAAACAACCCCAAGTGACAGCTACCAGGAACAGCTGATGGAGAGTTAAAAAGGAAGGGAAAAAAATGGAGAGGGGTGCTTGAAGGAGAGAGTCCTCAAGACTCCTGTTGTCAGCCACCTAAACGTTCCTCCACTTCGAGCCTCTCTTCCACATCCTTTAGGCTTCAGAAGTTGTTTTGTTTGAGGGCTATTTTTATAGAACGTTCTGAGATCGCCCGCATTGCAAGCCGAGCTATAAGAACTTTAAAAGGTCACTGAGGCCCAACCCTGCTCTTTGGCTGAATAATGCTTAACCCTTCCCACACCCACCTCCAGCTCCCAAAATAGAACTTCCCAGCTGGAAGGGACCTCACAGCGGTGGATTTTCAAATATTGAAACAGCGAAAGCTTTAAAAAAAAAAAAAGCACATGAAGTCATTCTCAGAACCCCTATGTGAAACAGAGGACACAGGGAGCTGTGGTTGATGCAGGGAAATGAAGCTTAAAGCCCCCCTACCCATCTCTCCCAAGTGGCCCTGGACACCTCCTTGGGAGTACAGACCGGAAACCCCAGACAGACCAAGGAGACGGGACCAAAACCAGATGGAAAGGGGCCAAGGACTGCCCCCCAGCCTCCAAGGGATGCCTAATCCAGCCTCTTCCTCTTGTTCTCCAGAGCCTTCACGGCCCCCTCCTCTGCGGGCATGAGCTAGTCGACCACAGTCTTCAGGGTCTGGAAGTGCTGCTTAACTACTTACTTAAATCCTTCCTGCCGGCATCTACTACAGCTAACCCAGCCACACCTTACAACCCAGTTATTCCACCCAGGTCTATACCTCAAAGAAAGTACACATAAGCTCACCCAGAGACACGGACTGGAACATTCACAGTGCACCAAAAACTGGCAACGACCCCAAGGCGCACCATCAGACAGATCGGGTGCGATCGAGCGTGGGAGTCCACGTACGTCAGCGAGAAGTAACCAGCTACAGCCACTGACAGCAGCAGGATGCGTCTCACACACACTTCTTTCTCACTGAGCGAAAGCAGGCCTGGGTGACTCCATTCACTGAGCGTTCAGAAATAGGCAAAACCAACCCGTGGTGCTAGAAGTCAGAGAGGGGGGTGGTGGAGACTGGGAAGGGGCCCCGGGGGAGTCCCATGCTGTTTCTGGAGCCAGGTAGTGGTTACACAGGTGTGTCTACCTTGTGAAAATTCATCCCAAATGTCCCTTCTCTGTGTGTATGTTAAGAGCAAAAGTGAACAGAAACCCTCCTGCTGGAAACTGCATTCTCTGGGGCATTCTGTCTTTCCCTGACTCTGGCTCTCAGGACACAGGGTCACGGATAGACCTTGCTTTTTTCCTTCTCTTGGGGTGGACCTCCCAATACCGAGCACCACGGAGCACCTCACTATGGGCTCAGGGAAGATCTGTTGCATTAAATGATCCAGGCATCTGTACTGTGGTCAACAGGGAAGGGAAAGATGACAGCCTTTGGAGGCTAAGGAGCTGCGCTAAGATAAACCGGTCCTTTCTACGAGCAAGCACTGATCACACCGGTCTTCCGTTTTATAGTTTACAAAGCAGCCTCTCGCCTTTAGCTCAGTGAGTCCTCAGGCTCACCCACCCAGGGGTCAGGGAAGGGAGGGAGGCTCTGAGAGCCTCTGCGACTTGCTCGAGGTCACCAGCTGGTGGGTCTCATGCCGCCCTTCCTCCTGAGCTGCCCCCGGGGGACACTCTACAGGTTAGTGGAATCAGAAGCTCCAGGTTGGTTAACCACAGCTCGACAGAGCATGCAAACCTGGAAGGCAGAAAATTCAACTTCCAGAGGATCCAACATGAAATTCCTCCTTCCCTGAAGCACAGACTCTCAAAACAAAGGAGCACATACTTGTGGTCGGTTTTTAATTGAGAGGCGGGGAACTGGAGCAAGGGAGCCTCAGGCCATGTTGCTCTGCTGATCAAAGGAGGCCAGAGGCTGTCCAGGTTAAGAGCCTGGCATCCCGGCCAGGCTGACTAATCTCATCACTCGATGGTCACCAAGGTCCCTTCCAGCCCTAACAGTCCACGGGCCTGTCAGACGACAGCCAGCATTCAGGGCCTGTCTGTCTGCCACACCCCGACCTAGAGGCTCACACAGCCTCAGAGCTGCAGCCCAGGTGTGGAGATGCCCTGGCTTCACATCCCAGACCCCTTCTGGCCGGGAATCACGAAGGATCAGACCCCCACCCTGCTTACCTCTGTGGAAGTGTGAGGATTAATTGTTCTTGGCCAAGAATGCTACAGACACAAAAGTTTCAGGCTGTCACTGTTTGTTGAATCCTGAATGTGTTCAGGGCAGTTATAAAAGACATTTTTTTTTTTTTTGCGGTACGCGGGCCTCTCACTGTTGTGGCCTCTCCCATTGCGGAGCACAGGCTCCAGACGCACAGGCTCGGTGGCCATGGCTCACGGGCCCAGCCGCTCCGCGGCATGTGGGATCCTCCCGGACCGGGGCACGAACCCGCGTCCCCTGCATCGGCAGGCGGACTCTCAACCACTGTGCCACCAGGGAAGCCCTATAAAAGACATTCTTGCTGATGCTCGTGAGTGCTGGAGCAATTTGGTTGGTTTCCCCTTCTCTGTGTTGGGGGTAATCATAGTCCCCACCTCTCAGGGTAGGCCAGTAGCTTAGAGCATGGTGGTTCTGAATTTGGACTCTGGGCCCAGGCTGCCTGGATTTGAGTCCTGGCTCTGCCCCATATGCTGTGCAATCCTGGGCAACTTACTTAACTTCTCTGTGTCTCTGTTTCTACAGCCTATAAAATGGGGATAATAGTACTTGTATGGTAGCTGGCACATGGTAAGGGTATAGAGATACATATTACCCAGTGTTGCAAGAATTAAGGAGCTACTCCTTGAAAAGTGCTTGAGGTTCTCCATCACTGATAGTCTCTAGTGTTCAATTAATCCAAGGTTGCCGTTCCCTCGATTTTACATCGGTGTACGAAATAAAAATTTTGATCGTGTATTCCTCGAGGTTGGGGAAACGTGGGGAAGGAGAGGTTCCAGCCAGTGTTTCCATTACCATTAAGTACTGCCACACACCTGTGAGCATCAGCGCTGAAATGATCTTGGTGAAAGCCCATGTGGCAAATAACTGCACCCAGGAGAGTTTGCACCTCCAAGTCTATTTCCTTGAGAAGAGCTGGAAACATGAAATCATGATGACTCTTTCCAAGCAACGCACAGCAAACCTTCTTGAGCTATGCCTCCATCCCACCTAACTCCAGGACAGACTCCACCAAAGCCGTGCTGGGGCGCTCCCCCTGCTTCCAGAAGCTTCCGTCCTGAGCCTCAGCCACACCCCTTGTGCCAGGAAGCCCCTCCCTGGGGCTCACCTTGGTTCTTCATGCCGTAGGTCAAACTCTTTCTAGAGAAGGAAGATGCTGGCTTTGTTGACAGCTTGGAAGGTACGAGGAGCTTCCACCGAGGGGCAAGGACTGGGTTCTGAGGACAGCCTGGGCTTGAGCCCCCAATACAGGTGGCTGGATTTCCCCAACCGAGGAGTCTCCCCTCCCCCTCTACCCTCCCTTGCTTCCTCTCACCGCTTCCTCAGGCTGGTGGCCCCAGATGGAGGTGAAAAAGAGGCACCTGGTTGTTCTTATCACAATCGGGCGGTGGGTGCCGGGGGGTGCCCTCGACTCCCCTAGAAATTCTCACCCTTCCCTGAATGGAGAGGGCTTGAAGCCAGTAGGCCAGTGCCCTGCCTCAGAGCAGAACTACTTCCTGAACAGGTGAGAAGCTCAGCGTCCCTCAAGGTCACAATCATGCCCTGTTTAGAGCCCACTGCTGTTTACAACGACCCATATACTTTTACACAACCCTAGGAGGGTAAGTAGGGTGAAGAGTACAGTCCCAAGTTATAAGGAAGGGAACTGAGGATAAAGTAAGAACCTTACAGAAGTGTACGGTCTGAGTCATTAACCCTGGAATGGAAGACAAGTTTAGGGTTTTTCCATGATTCTATCCCACCTTAACCTCCTATACCCCCGATGGTGGTGAAGCCAGACCAAACTGGGGATGCTAACGGATGTAGAAGAAGGCAGGGGCTGTGAACCAAATGCCACTGGAACCCAAGAGCTACTGGGGGGCGGGGGGTGCTTGTCTTCCATCTTGGTCACTTCCGGGTCTTCCCAGTACCTGGAACAGCACTTGGCACCTATTAGGTGCTCAATAGATATATGTTGAATGAATGCTGAGTGCAAGCCAGGAGCCAGGTGGGCAGCAGAATTGTATGAATTTGACCAGGTATAATGCAATAGGGAGTGATGGGGTCTGTGGTAAACTGGGGAACTTCTGCCCAAATCAGATCGAAATCAGATTTTCAAAAGAGAGAAAAAAGAATTGGGACTTCCCGGTGGTCCAGTGGTTAGAACTCTGCGCTTCCACTACAGGGGGCCCACGTTCGATCCCTGGTCGGGGGACTAAGATCCCGCAAGCTGCCCAGTGCGGCCAAAAATAAAAAATAAAAAGATAATAATAATAAGAGAAAAATAACTGCACCTAAACAGCACTTCTCTGATTACGGAATGTGATATATTGGCCACAGATGACTCCTTTTTTAAGGGAAATCATTTTGTACCAGAAACTAAAAGTACTGTTTGAACCCCTGCTCCGTTATCACCAGCCTGTGTGATGCAGCCATGTCCAGTTCCCTTCTCTGTGCCTCTGTTTTCTCATCTGTGGAGTGGACGGTCCCTCCCAATTCCACTCTGCCCTGCCTGAGCCTGAATCTGGGGGTACAGCTGTGGATCGGGCTCGTATAGAAATCTGACCAGGGGAATCTCAGAAGCCTTCATGGAGGAGGTGATGTGACTGGACCTTTTCAGGTGGGCTTCTCCTGCCTCCCAGCGACCTGGCATGTCTGTCTGCACAGGCCTTCACCCCTCTCTTCCTTCTCACTAAAGACAGGCTGGCAGGCAGCCCCCCCCCTTCAGGATTTGTAAATCCTCTTCAGCTCAGGCCCGGTCCCCCCAGGAGGTCCTGTGGGGTCATCTTATGAACGAACCAGCTTTGGCTTTTGGAGGCAGGGGCCAGGATGCCACAGAACCTCCAGGCCACTCAGGAGCCCTTCTGAACCCTCCCAAAGGAGGCCCCAAACACACCGGTGAAAGAAAAGAGGAAATGGGGCACAATTCTGGCCCCAAAACAGAGAAACTCAGCCAAGCAAAGAGAAGGGAAACCAGTTTTTTGAGAGAGGGGACTCCGAGTCTGGCAGAGCCACAGAGAACTTTCTCCCAACCTGGCTCACTGCGAGGCCGGGGTGAGGACTCACCGTACCGTGAAGATAAGGAGGCTAGGCAGGCTGCCCCACTCAGCCCAGCCCAGCCCAGCCCAGCCCCAGAAGCATTTCCTTCCAAAGAGCCTGTGGAAGGGGATGGATTGCAGGGAAGAAAATGTTTTAAAAATTGAAGTCAAGACCAATAATACAACCAGATAAAAGAAAGCCCAAGAAAGTGCTTTCTAAATCCAATGACCTGCTTCCACAGGCCATGTGGCTCCAGGCACATCCTTTTCCCCATCTGGGCCTCACACCCCATGTGGGCGCTAACCAAACCTGAAGCAGCACTTTCCCAGGATCCCTATGGCTCCTTGGAGGGGACCCACGTGGGCTCGGTTGGCTGTGAAGATCCTGCTCTCACTTGCTCTGCAAATCTGGCTGATGGATGTGCAGCCTTCAGGGCTCAACATCACCTCCTCTGAGATCTGCTTCCCGGCTGGAGCTGATCCTCTCTCCCAAATTCCCACTGCCCTTGTGCAGCCTACTTGGAGCACAGGTTGCTGTGCAAGTGTCCATCTCGCCCTCCGCGTGCAAGCTCTCAAGGGCAGCAGGGAGCTCTGCTTTAACTCAAGGTCCCTGGTGGTCCTCATACAGGGTCCAGTACAGAGGCGGTCCTGAGGATCGGTGGATGGACGGACAGATGGATGGTATATTGGCTTGCTAGGGCTTCCGTAAGAAAGTACCACAAACTGGGTGGCTTAACACAACAGAAGTTTATTCTCTCACAATTCTGGAGGCCAGAAGTCCAAAGTCAAGGTTTTGGCAGAGCTGGTTCCCTCTGAAGGTCATGAGAGAGAACCCAACATGCCTCTCTCCTAGCTTCTGGTGGTTGCCAGCAACCCTTGGCGTGTTCCTTGTGACAGCATAACCCAACGCTCTACAGCGCCACACAGTGTTCTCTGTGTGTGTGTCTGTGTCGAAGTTTCCCTCTTCTTATAAGGACACCAGTCACTGGATTGGAGCCCACCCAAATCCAGTGTGACCTCATCTTAGCTTGAGTCATCTGCAAAGAATCTATTTCCAAAAAAACTCATATTCATAGGCACTGGGAGTTAGGACTTGAACACATCTTTTTGGTAGACACAATTCTACCCACTAGAGACAGTTATCCAAATAGCTATTGGTTGGGAGCCTGTAAACACTCGCAGAACCACCTGCATACAATTACAGAGCTGAAAGCCAAAGGTTGGAGGCAGGTGGGGACGTGGAGGTGGTCTTGAGAGAGAGGAAAGTGGATGGAATCCTTAGAGCATCTCTATTTGATCAGGATTATAGGAAGAAGAGAAACGCCTCCCTGAGACAGGCTCTGTGGGATGCCCAGTAGAGATGCTGCAGGTCAGCCAACTTTCAGCTCTGGGCAACATAGAGATGTGAGTGGATAAGATCACCCTAGGAGGGGAAAGATGTGAAAGAAGAGGGGGCCCCCGGGGGCAGCTGGCATCAAAAACCCATGGAAGCTTGGAGTCGGGTACCAGATTGCAGTGTGTCGAGGAAAGAACCTCAGGCGAGGAAGTGACGTCAGTGAGTGCAAGGACCTCTTGCCAGCAACTTGCCTTGGGAAGGGTTGGAGAGAGGGTCCAGTTAGAGAAGCCATGGAGAAAAAGGGAAATACTCCTGAGTACACTGCTGACGATGGGAAACCCCTGATGAGACAGAGCCACGGAGAGGAGGGTTTGTAGGTTCAGAGGAGGGAAAGGACAGGTGCTGAAGAGCTGTGGAGGAAGAGCTGAAGGCTGTGGAGGAAGGCTTCAGGGAGGAGGGAGGTGGGGATGCCACCAAGACAGGCAGAAGGTGCTTCCCCTTGTGCAAAAAGTGAGGAGACAGGGGGCTTCCCTGGTGGCGCAGTGGTTAAGAATCCACCTGCCAATGCAGGGGACACGGGTTCGAGCCCCGGTCCGGGAAGATCCCACATGCCGCGGAACAGCTGGGCCCGTGAGCCATGGCCGCTGAGCCTGCGCGTCCGGAGCCTGTGCTCCGCAGCGGGAGGGGCCCCAACAGTGAGAGGCCTGCGTACCGCGCACACACACACACACAAAAAGAATGCTGGGATTAGCCCCATCTGAATTCTCAGCTCAACTCCGCCCCGATGACACTCCTCTGGCTGCCTCTGGCCTCACTTGCCCCCGGAAGAGGGAAGGCTGTGGAGGGAAGGTCGTGTTCCGGGGGCAAGGGTGCTGCTGCCTGAGAATCCCAAGGAGTGGGATTGCCAGGCAAACGAGGGGTGGCAACAGACAGAGGTCCTGTCCCCCTCTGTGCCTCCAACTCTGAGCAACTCCCTGTGTGTGCCTCGCTGTTTCCCACCCCCCTCCCCAATCAGATGAAAAGGTGGGGCTGGTGTCTCGGAGTCCGCATCGCATGCCAGCTCTGGGGGCTCACGGCACCCCTCATGCCCAGCCACACGCTCTCAGCGAATAACGCCCCCAGAGGAGCAGTTGGTGCGTTCAGAGCATGTGATGAGGCTCCAGAAACCAGAGTCAGAGGGGAGATGACAGCCTTTGGGTGGAGGGGGGGCACTCTGGGGAGGGAGCCGGTGGCCCGAGCCAACAGCCATGCTGAATCCAACGCTCTACCTGGTTCCCATCAGAACAGCTGAGCAGTCAGGGTCTAAAGAAGGCTCCTTCCCCCTCAGCCAAAATGCGAGGCCCTGGAACCAGCAAGGGGCCGTTTCATGTGGGAAGAAGTGGAAGTTTTCAGGGACCTCTGCCTGTTTCCTGTCCTCCCTCCTAGAAGGAGATCCCCCCCCCCCAAGGGGCCAGCTCCCAGTCACAGCCTGTTGACCCCGTTTGCTCCCCTGGCTGGCCGACAGCACAGTCTTCCAGGTGACGTGAACAGTGACATAAACAAGTCACTCTCGTCCAAAGGCGTTCAAGTCCCTCAGGCTTTTACGCCAGTGGTAATCTGTCAGCTCTCCTCTCCCCGTGTCCTGCCGGCCCAGCCCCCCTCCTAAAGGTGGCCACACCATTTACAGCATCCATGCTGAACAGCCTCTGCCTGAAGCCGTCCAGTGAGGGGGAGTTTACCACCCACCCGAGCAGTCTGGTTCATCTCTGGACTTTTCTGATTGTAAGACACATCTTTTCAGTGTGGAACTGAGCTCTGCTTCCCAGGATGTTATTATTAATAATAAGGACTGCCTTTCATTTACACACTCCATCTCATTTAATCCTTTCTACAGTCACTCATGAGCCCTCCATTCCCCAGGCAGGGAATCTGAGGCTCAGAGGTTGAGTAACACAGACCAGCAGATATAGCAGAACCCATAAGTTCTACCTGTCCGTGTAGCCTTGCCTTTCCCATTCACCCTAACGGCTCCTCAGAGATAGGACCCTTGACTCTTTCCTCTCCAAGCAAAACATCATCTTCCCTGGCACACTTCAGGAAAGCCGTACCCACAAGCATTTATTCCATCAGTAAACACCTGGAGGACATTTACTCAGTCCTGGGACTGCTGGGACTGGGGCGCGCACAGAATGAATCACATCCACTGCCTGCGCTTGTCAAGCCCAAGTCTGGTGAGAGGGACACGTGTGCCCACAAACGCCAAGTGCTCTCTGCGGACCTCAGCTACTGCCATTGTGTTAACCAGGCTGGTGCGGGCAGAGCCAGGGCTGCACGGGTGTCCCCTGGTGGACGTCACTGCTCCTCTCTACCCCTCGTCTTGTTCTCCTGTTCTGTTTTGCCATCCTCCTGTTTTTGACATCTGGGCTTTGCCTTTTCACAGCAACCCTTCCTGGTGTGGGTAGTTTCTCAGAGCCTGTGAAATCAAGGTGCTTTCCCTGACACTTCTGATTCATGCTTGTCGTGGATCAGTTTGCAGGTCAATGTTTTAGTGCCCCCTTTCACTCTCAAAGGTGTGTAGGTCTGGGGGATAAATCATAGGGTCACTCTATGTAAAAACTGTTCAATAAAATAAAGAGGCTTCAACGAAGTCCCCTCGGACCCTCCAGGATGCAGAGCTTGTGTTTACTACCAACCAGTGCCTCGGGATACCGGCTTCAGCCGCCAGACTCTTTTCTGAGGCCGCTTGTGGCACAAGAGGTGGTACAAGCCCAGTCCCTCCAGACGCATCTCCGCCCCCACCCCCAACTTGTCCCCCTTAGCGCCTGCGGCTGAGATCATCTCAGCTCACCCTGCTTCCCCTGTGTAGGCTAGGAGGTATTAAGAGTCTAAGAATTTACTGAAAAATCCTGAGGTTGTTTTTGTCTCGGGCTTCTTTTTTTTCCCCTCCACTAGATTTTTTTCTTGTAATAAGTTGAGCGTAAAAGGCCTTCCAAGAAATAATCTCTAATGATGACGTTCTAGGAACCTAGAGTGGGAAGCTAAAAAACAACAGCAACAGCTACAAAACCAAAAAACAACCTCTTAATGGAGCCCACAATGGAGATGACTTTTTCTCTGCCTGTTCTTGGGATGAGCCAGTCCTGAGTTCAAATTCCAGCCCCGCTCCCTACTTTCTTGCTGTGTGGCCCTGGAAATGTCACTTCACATTCTGAGCCTTGGTTTACTCATCTGTAAAACAGGGATAATAATTCCTTACTCCTTGAGTTGTTGAAAGGGTGAACAATAACATCTGTAAAGTTCCTGGTACCTCATAGGCACTTAGGAAAAGGCAACTTGTATTATTATCACCGGTTCCTAAGAGACAAGCACTGTCCCTACCTCATCATAGCAGCAGGAGGCCGTACAGCATAGAGGTCAGAGCCTGCACTTGAGTGAGCCCGGCCTGGGCATTGACTAAGTGTGTGGCCTTGGGTGAGTCACTTGACCTCCTGGGACTTGATTTCTCTCCTCTGTAAAATGAGAGTAACAATGTCTCTCTTAGACCATCTTAAATGAGATAGTGCACATCAAGTGCTTGGCATAAGGCCTGATGTTGGAGCAAGTGCCCAATAGACGGCAGCTACTCAATTCCTAATGATGATTATTCCAGAACTCTCCACCTCACAGGCTCCAGCACCACCTGCTCTGTGTCAAACAACGACTTGTCCTCACGTCCTAAAAACAACCAGCTCTTCCTTGGCACGGGGTGTTCAGGAGGCCTCCTGCTTGCTGGAGCCTCTGACACAGCCCGTGAGGCAGGATGGGTCCCTGCATACAGAGGGAGTCTGGTGACTTGCCCAAGGTGGGAAGCTGGGTTTGGGTAGAGCCCAGAATTTCTTCAACCTCCTCCTGTCCCAAAGGATGTCTGCAAATCACTGATTCAGAGTTGAAGGGAATGTTGTGTTCGTTTGTTCATTCATTCATTAAGCAAGTATTTATTTAATGTCAACATTGGCACCTATCAAGTGCTAGGCACTGTCCGGGCTGCTAGGTCAACAAGGATTAGCCAATACGGCCTCCCTCTCACCGAGCTCAGTGTAGTGGTAAGTGGAGCCCAGAATCCAACTCTCATGCTACCACATACATCCTGCAACCGAGGGGAGTGTCCTGTGACAGCAATGAGTCACCCCCTTACTCTAGGCTCCACGGACTTCTGGCGGACTCAGAGAGCAATCTCACCTGCCTCTTCGCCCATGTGGCTACAGGAACACCCCCGCCACCCAGGGTCACTCTCCTTTCAGGCCTGGCCTCAGTCTTCTGAGCAGCTTCATTTTACAGATGAGAAAACTGAGGCACCAAGGCAGGGAAATGACTTATCCAGGGCCACTCAGCAATGAAGTGAGGAGGCTGGGGCTAGTAGCCAGATGTCCGGCATCTCTCCAGGACGAGGACGAGAAGCCTCTTAACTACAGCACAGGAAATCAAGAACTCAGGGAAGGGGCTGAGGGCTGCAGTCGGTAGTCTTCTCCCAGAGTTTCCTTATTTATGCCCAAGAAAACCCCAAAAGCCTCTGCCAGGGAGGGCCATGTCTCTGTCCTTCCCTCCCCCCCTTCTACCCTCACTGCCCTTGAATGATTTTGGATGCCACGATGGGACACAGAAATGCAACTGGGAAAAGGTGAGCATTGTGTGTGGGCTGGAGACAAGTGAGGCATCCAATTCAGAAAGAACGTCCCTCTCATAAACATCAAATAGCTCAGAAACGGAGGGAGAACGCCTAGATGTGTGCCACGCTTACAAAACGTCATGTGGGTCTGGGACGAAGAATGTGGCTTGCGAACCCCAGTTCAATACCATTGCCTCTGCCTTCCCTGTGCGTTTAGCACCTGGAGCTCCCAGCAGGTATCACCTGCCCTCGTCAGGGCTGCTGCCTTCTTCACTGAACTTCTGCTTTTCATTCCCCCAGAGAGGCCGGCAGCTGCATGTGCCTTTCTGTTCTGCTTAGCACTTGGGGCTAAGAGGTGCCTTTAGGGTTTTTTCTCTCTGGGTGTGGTTTCCTAGCACTCACCAAGGACAGCCTACAGCCCACTCTGTCTGTGCCACGTGCCTGGTTATCTCCGCTTGCAGAGTTGACCTAGCACACAAAAAAGGAGTGGCCCACCTGGGGTATTCGTTAATGCTGTTCTACTAGATAGTCCCTGCTCTCCACCTTCATGGTAGGCTTTCATTTCCTGGTCCCCTCGTGGCTGAGTAGGGCCATGTGACTAGTCCGATCAATAAGATATGAGATGGCCCAAGCATTTAATTTCCAGGGGAAGACCCTCTAGGGCTCTCTTTCTCAGTGCTATGAAGTACATTCAAGGAGGTAACTGCTCCATCAGCCTGATTCCTTGAATGAGGAACACAGCCCCAGGCTGACCCAAGATGCCCATATTAACTAGAGTAAGAAATAATACACCTTTAGGGAATTCCCTGGCGGTCCTGTGGTTAGAACTCTGTGCTCTCACTGTTGAGGGCCCAGGTTCAATCTCTGGTTGGGGAACTAAGATCCCACAAGCTGAGAGGCACAGCAAAAAAAAAAAAAAAAAAAAAAGACAAACCACCTTTATGGGTTTGACCCCTAAGATTCAAGGGTTGTTTGTTACTGCAGCATACCATACTCCATCCTGACTAATACACTGCCCATCTCACACAGAATACGATATTCTCTAGATATTAATCTGCCCTCTTCCCTATAAAAATCTTTACCCTCCTCTTCAATGAGAGCCTTGCATAAACAAAGGAAAATGAAGTGGAGGCAAGAGCATCTCTCCAGTGTCCTGCAGAAATTTTTTCCTCCTTAGGTTTCAAAGATGGCTGAAGATTCAGCTACATTTGAAAGGAATGAGAAGGAAGTTCAGCGTGTTATCTTCTGTGGCTTCCCTTTCCTATGAGATAGGAAGTTAGGTCACTCATGAGAACGTCTTGCAGGCTTGCAACGTGACAGCCACCCAGGTTAGGAGCAGATGCCTTGGGCACTGGGAGAGGACACTGACCAGGAATGAGGACACAGTGCCAAGCAGCTCTGCAACCCTGCTGGGGCTGTAACCGAGCCAGCCACGCCAGCCCAAGGACAGTGGTAGGGATGGCAACTGGCTGGATTCCTCCCCAGTTAGGGACTGTCTGGCCGGGGTAGGCGGCAGTGAGGGTGGCTAGAAAGACAAGGAGGGGGTGTGGTTTCAAGGCAATGAAGGATGTGTGCTTTAACTGGCTGATCATGGGAGGGAAGGAGGTGGCGCTCACAGCATCCCTGTAGATTCTACTGGTATTTCCATTTTACAGGGAGGGTAACCAAGGCTCAGAAAGATGATATCTCTTGCTCAAGCTAAGGATCAGAGCCATAACTAATCCAAGTCTGGCTGACACAAAAGCTTAGCCACCACCCAGTGCTCTTTCAGCCGGAAGACATTTCACTCCCTCTGAGCTCCCCTTAGCCCCTTATCAGGCTTCTTTTCTGCACCTTTACTTCTACCTTTAATTACTTACATATAATTACATATATCCCAGTCCAGACTGTGAGTTCCTGAAGAGCAGGAATCTGTACCTTATGTAATAATAATAATAACAACAGCAACAAAGCAGGAACAGCAGCATAATGCTACTACTTCTTGAATGCTGAGCCGGGTTCTAAGCACTTTACACTCATTATTCAACTCTCACTGAGCTCTCTGAGAGGAAGGTACCGAATCATCCTCATTTTACAGATGAGGAAGCATCTCAGTTCGGTTGAGCTGAAATTCAATCCCTAATATTAATATTGGGTTGGCCAAAAAGTTCGTATGGGTTTTCCGTAAGACGGTATGGAAAAACTTTTTGGCCAACCCAATATTTTAGTAACTATAGTTCAATCTGAGTCATTCTCTCTATAATCCTATTCATTTTATTTTTCACATTTAAAACATTCCCAGAAGGAGTCTATAGGCTCCCCCAGATGCCAAAGGAGTCCATAGAGGAGCACAGTAAAGGTTAAGGACCCCTGCAGAGGCAGATGCCAGGGTTCCAGAGGCTGGGTTCTGTCCCGCATTGTCCTATAAAACCCAGAGTTCCTGGCTGGGATGGGGTAAGGAACCCTATACCATCTTCATGCAACAGTGGGGAGTGAATAAGTGTTGCTTTATCCCATCCCCACAGCATAAATACATAAATAACATAACTACTTTGATTTCAGCAGTGTGAGCCCATGTACAACATTCATCATAATAAACAAGGCACCTGTTTCCCCAATTAAAAAAAAAACACTATTTTTAGCATCCCGCGTGCTAATTAGAAAAGCATCAGTTGTTGATCACAAATTAGGACAACAGGAGGGCTTTGTAGCAGCCACCTCTGGACAGAATGCTGGCTGGCCCTACCCCCAGACAGTCCCTATTAGATTTGCTTTCATAGCTTCTGAGCGCTGGCTTGGTCCAAGCAGCACTCACATAATATCCCATACAGTATATGTTGAAGTTTTATACTTTATAAAACTTTTTGAAACTAGAATTTACTTAATTCCAGGCATCCAAACATGTACACTTGAATCAGAAGCAAGGCAGAGAGCTCTCTGGGTTTCCGAAAACCGGGGCTATTATAGGAGTCAGGGATAAGGTAGTGGGGCCAGTGCCGTCTGCCCAGAGCAGACGGCTAGTTGCCCTCCTGGCCAGCTGGCCAGGGCTGAGTGCTGGGCCTCAGGACACCCGGGTGGCAGTCTGGCACTGCCCCCATGGGCTGTATGACCTTCCATAAATTGCAGGCTGTATCTGGGCCTCGGTTTTCTTATCCTCCAAATATGGGGCTGTACTAGATCCAAGTCCCGCCAATAAACAATAACAAAGCACCCACTCTATGCCTGGTACTGTGGGGAACGCAGAGATTATACAGACTCCCTAAGGAGCTGACATTCTAGTCAGGGAGCCAGGCCTGGAAGCAATTAACTATTATGCACAAGAGAAAGATTTAAGTGTGAGTGGCTGAGAGGGGATGGTGGCCCTGTGTTGTGTTCTGGGGCCAAAGAGGAAGGACTAAGCCATGGTGTACGGGCTGTGTAGCAAGGCTTCCAAAAAGAAGAGGCTACATTTGAACTGGGCCTCAGAGGGTGAGTAGGAGTCTGGTGGGTGGGGAAGGGCACTTGGGTCGAAGAGCCAGCATCTGCAAACGCAGGGGCTGGAAGGGGAAGACCCCCAGTGGAGCCCAGTGTGGACTGTGGAGCTGGGTTTCCAGTCCTGGTCTCTCCATACATCTACTGCTTTGGAGTCTGGAAGGAACAGTCCTGGGAACCTGTTTTTTTTTGTTTGTTTTGTTTTGTTTTGTTTTTTGCGGTACGCAGGCCTCTCACTGCTGTGGCCTCTCCCGTTGCGGAGCACAGGCTCCGGACGCGCAGGCTCAGTGGCCATGGCTCACGGGCCCAGCCACTCCGCGGCACGTGGGATCTTCCCGGACTAGGGCACGAACCTGTGTCCCCTGCATCGGCAGACGGACTCTCAACCACTGCACCACCAGGGAAGCCCCCAGAACCTGTATTTTTAACAAGCTCCCTAAGTGATACTGACATGCATGCAGCAGGTGTTAAGGGTTGAGAAAAAATATGAATGAATGAATGAATGAAAAAATGAACTTGACCTCAGCCAAGTCCCTTCCTCTCTCAAGATGCCTACCCTTTGTTAAAATAAAGGTGCTGGATCAGCCTGGTGGTTTTCAAACTGTTCCCCAAAAACCCCAGAATCTCCCCAAGTCCCTCAGAGACACAGAGAGGAGCTGGAGAGGCTGAGAGAACAGGACTCTGAGCCCCACCCACCCTTCTCTAGACCAGCTCTCCTTTTATCTCTTGGCTGTTTTGTTTGTAGTAAAGGTTCCTTGGCTTCAAAGAACTTTTAAAACCACTGAATTGGATGATCCCCAAGAATCCCCCAAGGAGAAATTAAAAAATTTCTTGAGGGCAGCAACTTCTCTTTGGTGAGTATTTCTTGAACAAGTACGAACAGAACATAAGGCTGTTTATCAGAAGCAAGTTATCTATTTTATCACTGTATTTTAAAATCTTTTGCTGTGGCCCAGAAATCAATGAGTGGAGAAAAAGGAAATGTGGTACGACAACACAGTGGAATATTATGCAACCTTTAAAAAACGTTGTTGAGGAATAGTTGATACAATGGAAAATGAAGTAAGAAAATCAGATACAAAATTGCACAGAGACTATGATTTACACTATGGATATTATACATCAGAATTACTGGACATGTAGGGCAGTTCCTCAAAAAATTAAACAAAATTAAACACAGAGTTACCATATGGCTCAGCAGTCCTACTTCTGGTTATATACCCAAAAGAACTGAAAGCAGGGACTCAAAGAGACACCTGTACACCGATTCCAAGCAGCATTATTCACAATAGCCAAAAGGAAACGACTCAAATGTCCATCCATGAGCGAACGGATAAACAAATGTGGTCTAGACACACAGTGGAATGTTATTTGGCCTTAAAAAGGGATGAAATTCTGACACATGCTTCAACATGGACAAAACTTGCAAACATTATGCTAAGTGAAGTAAGCCAGACACAAAAGGACAAATATTGTATGATTTTACTTAGATGAGGTACCTAGAGTAGTCGAATTCATAGAGACAGAAAGTGGAATAGCGGTTACCAGGGGCTGCAAGGAGTGGGAATTGGGAAATTATTTGCTTCATTGGTTGGAGATGATGGAAAAGTTCTGGAGATGGACACTGGTGATGGTTGTCCAACTTGTAAATGTATTTAGTGCTACTGAACTGTACACTCAAAAAGTGTTAAAATGGTTTATGTTCTATTTTACCACGAAAACAAAATCTAGCTTCACGTGGTAAAAGCGGTGAATTCTGTGCAATGAGATTGTGGCAAAGGGATCACTTTATTCTTTCCACTTCTCTGCATTTTTCAAATGTTCTACAATGAGAATACGTTGTTTTTAAAACCAGACAAAATGCGGGAGCTTCCCTGGCAGTCCAGTGGTTAAGACTCCACGCTTAAAAAAAAAAAAAAAAAGACTCCACGCTTCCACTGCAGAGGGGATGGGTTCGATCCCTGGCGGAACCCTGCCCGGGGAACTAAGATCCTGCATGCTGAGCGGTGTGGCCCCCATAAAAAACCAAAAACAAAAAAAGCAAAGCCAGATGAAGAGCGATTTAATTACATAAAACGAGTGGTTCTCTGGTACTTTCCCAAGATGCATTGTTGTCTTTTATGCAAATGTAAGCAATACTTTCTGTACTTAATAAAAGCAGCCAAGTTCAAGGATGCCATCTGAAGAATACACCAAGCTGCTCAGTCAAAATAAACTACGGGCAGAGCAGGCCCCCTTTCGAAGGCTAGTTGTTCTTGTCTATATTTAAATAAATTTCAAATAAAAAAGGAACCAAAACAAATCCTCTAACGAGCCTCCCAAGAAGCTGTCTGGCTTGGAAAAGCTCAAAGGCAAACTGAAGAGAGAAAGAAAAATGGGGAACAGCTGGTGTTTTTTTAGGACATTAACTCACTGCAGCTGGGAAAGTGACTTTGTCAGTGAATTTCTATCCCTTCTGCTTCTGGAAAACGTTCTCGTGTAGAATGAATTCAGAATCCAGGAGAGCCTCACCATCTGCATTCACTGCAAATCCACTTCCTCCAGCACCTCTCACCCCAGGTAAATGTCGAACAAAGATAGAAAGACTATTGGTTTGAAGGGCAGCCAATGTGTCTGCCGGCCAGGGTGCCCTCTGCCCTAGGTCACGCGGGTCCACCTTCCTGGTGCCTGGGCCCTCTGCTCCCGGCTGGCTCAAGGGCAGACAGACCAGAAGGTAGCCTCCAAGATGAGCAGGCTGGGGCTACCCCTGGAGTGGCCCTTCCCTGGCTATGTGACCTTAGGCAGTGTCCTTTAGAGATTCCGTGTCCTTCCCTAGCCAGTGGGCAGAAGGGCACCCACTTGCAGGGCTGCTGGGAGGGTTAAACGGTGCTGCTTGTGTGGAGTGTCTACTGAGATGCTGGATGCATAACAGGTGCTCCCAAGCTTCCTCCTTTATTTCCCATAAGTTCACTGTCCAAGACACATATGTGTCTTGGTGGGGCATTGGTCCCATATGTGATTAATGCTGACTGGTGGATTATAGGATTACAGTCAAATGATGGGGTGGAGAGAGGCTCCTTCAGACCTGGGGCCCAGGGCCAGCCCTGGAGGAGACACGGGAGGGGAACCAGCAGTCCTGCTGTCCTGGGTCTCCCTCCCACACTGACTGGCCAGCACGGAGCCCTTTCACAAGAAGTCTGTGTGGGATCCACAGAGCAGGTAGGTGGGCTCCATATTACAAATGGAGAAACAGGGGCTCAAAGAGGCCAACTGTCTTAGTCAAGGTCCCACAGTCCGTAAACAGCCAGTCTGAGGGTTTTCTAAAATTCCCTTGGCGTGAAGGCAGAGGGGGGTGGGTCCCAGTACTTTCAGCTCTGCCACTGACTCACTTGTTTAGTTAGTTGTTTATCTTCTGTCTCTTTCCTTTAAAAAAGTTTTAAGGAACTTGGGGGTGGGGGAAGAGAAAGATTCTCTGGGGCACTAAGCTAGATGGGTCTCCAATCTCTGGGCTTCAGTTTTTTCATTTATAAAATGAGGCACTTCCTGCCTCAGGACCTTTGCACGTGCTCTTCCCTCTGCCTGGGACACCTTTTCCCACCCCCCTCACACCCGTCTACCCCCTCCCTCCGTGTCCTTTAGGTCTCAGCTCCAACGTCACTTCCTAAGGGAAGAGTCTTATTCTCCTTGTAGCTTCCTGTTCTTTTCCTTGAGGGCAGTGATCAATCTTTGGACATATATGCATGATTATTTGATTAATATCCACCTCCCCACCAGATGGAAAGTTCCTTGCTAATCAGCATCCGGCTGAGAGGTGGCATTCAATGGTATTTGTTGTACATTGATTCAAGAAACGAGTTCTTCTCAGGGCTCTGCCAGCAGCCAGCTCTAGGATCTTAAGAAAGTGCTCTAAAAAGAGGGGACATATGTATTATATATGTATAACTGAGTCACTTTGTTGTACAGCAGAAACACAACATCGTAAATCAACTATAATCCAATAAAAATTAATTTAAAAAATTATATTTGATTGCCCAAAAAGTTCATTTGTGTTTTTCTGTAAGATGTTATGGAAAAACCCAAACGAACCTTTTGGCCAACCCAATAGTTTCTTAAGTGGCCCAAATTTTCAACAATAAAGTAATTATTAAATATATTATGAAAACATTTGTACAATAAAGCATTACACAGTTAAAAAAAAAAAGGAAAGTACTCCTCCATCCCCGCCCACCTCCACCCCAGTCTCAGGTTCTCACCTATGCAACCTGGAGAGGTGAACTGGGGCACCCACTAAATAGATCTCTGCCAGCTCAGCTCACACATTCTATGATTGCATTGTCTCCAAAAGAAAAAACAAACCAAACCCCAAAAAGCAAAAGCCAGGGTGATTCCAGCATCCTCTATGACCTAGGCCAGGTTCTTACGTCTGGGGAGTCTCAGTGTCCCTATCTACAAAATGAAGCATTTAGGCAAAATCTTCCAGCTCTTTCCACCTCCAACTATTCTAATTCCCGAAAGGAAGGCCCCGCCCTCCCCTTGCCCTTCACCATGGACTCTACCTCAATCCAGGCTCACAAACAGGAAATGTGACATCTAGGAGCGGATGGGCCGCTTGTTTCTCTACAGCATGGGGGGCTGGCGGGGGAGCAAAGAGTCTGAACTTTTCCAACTAATGCCGGGACTCCATGCCCAAGACCTTTCTCAAGCAGTGCAGGCAGAGGGCGCTGCTGGGGTCTGGCTGGGCCTCCCATGCCCTCTCCGCCCCCACGTAACCACGGGGGGCCCCCGCAGCACAGAACCAGCAGATGAGCCGTCTTGGCGATGTTACCTTGTAACTGTTACTCTGATGCTTGACCCAAGGTGGTAAAACCTCAGGACAGAGCCGAAGGTGGCGTGTAGGACTCCTGGGCTCCAGCGCAGGCCCTGTGTGACCTTAGGGAAGCCCCCACCCCTCTCTGGGCCTGGGTTTCCCCATCCACTGGAGTGAGAGGGTTGGATTGAGGGCTACGCCAGCTCCCTGCTTGCTCTGACATCTTCTTTATGAAGGCAGTACACGGCCCCGATGAAGGGTCCCACCATCTCACCCGTATCTGAGTCCCAGATCTCTCCCCTACCATGTGGCCCTGGGAAATAGCTAAACCTTTCTGTGCTTCCTTGCCTCATTTATAGAAAACAGGTTTCTGGGTGATGAAAAGGCAGGGCTCCTGTAAAGCTACTAGAACAGCGTCTGGAGTAAGTGCCCAGGAAGCGTGAGTTGTTCCTGTTTGATGATATCTCTGGTTTCTGAATCACTCCCCTTCCCAGTTTGCTGACTGTAGAAGGGCAGGCAGAACCCAGGCAGCCCTACTTGCCTGGCAGTGGCAGTCCACGCCCAAGCCCCATCCCTCAGGGAAAGCGAATCTGAATCTCAGTGTGGGCCAAACACCATAGGAAAATGGACCTATGCAGGGAAAGGAAGAAAAACCTACGATGCTGCCCCAAAGCAGAGGGACTGGGGGCATCGGCTGCTCCCTGGGGCTGCTGGGCACCAGAGAAGGCCTCCAGCTGCACTGAGTCAGTAGTAGAGGGAGGGTCCCGGACCATCTCCACCTTGCCCTGGAGGGGGACGACCTTGTGGAGGAGGGCAATGAGATGCAGAAGAAGATGCAGATTGGGTTTATCTGTTCCTACTTCTGCCTGAAACCTCCCAGGGAAGAGGAGGCTGGATTCAGTCATCTCAGCCTCGAGAAGGGATGAGGATGACTCCCTCGGACAGCGCTGGTGGCCTCTCCCCTGGGGACATGGAGGTGTGGGCCTCACCATCTCCCTCCACTCCTCAGGGACCCAGGGAGGGTCCTGAGCCCCGCCTGGCTCAGTGTTCTCACCTGCAAAGGGAGGAGACTCCAACACCTGTTTCCACCAGCTGCTGTGAGTCTCAAAGCGGGGCTGCGGACAGATGCTGTTTGTTCCTCCACGAGGAGGGACAGAAATTGAGAGGAATTCGCGTTTACGGTATTTTACCAAAGGACCGGTCCACGGGAGACCAGAAAGAAAGGAAGAAGGAAAGGATCGGTCTTTTACCTCACTGTCCTGAGATGCAAAGCATGATGCAGGAGACACGTAAGGTCCCTGTCCTGCCTCCCTCCTAGGGCTGCCCCCACTTGGCTCCAGTGGGCTCTGTGTTCCAGGTGGAGCTGTGGGCGCCCATCCTGCTGGAACGACTCACCCAGGAAGACTTCCCTCCTTCACCCTAGAGCATTTCACCCAGCTGCAAATGCCACAGGCCTCAAAATATCTGCTGCCCCGGAACAGGCAGGGCCTGGCGCTCTCTCTGCACAGCTGGATGGGGCCCGTCACGGCAGCTCAAGGGAAGCCATGCTGCACTCAGTGTTGAACGCTGTCCTCGGAGGAAAAGAATAAAACCGACGGTCCTAACAACCAGTGCGCTGGCTTTTACCCCTGAGAATGCTCAGTTGAGAATCCCTGTTTGGCTGCACTGTGGGGAAGGGACGCCTTTGTCAGGTACAGAGACTTTTTATTCCTGAAGGGAACCCTAGGGGTCTCTGCTCAAACTCTTTTCTTTTACAGATGAAGAGGCTCAAGGAAACATGCACCCTTTGGGGATTAACATATACACACTGCTGTATGTAAAACAGATAACTGACAAGGACCTGCTGAATAGCACAGGGAACTATATGCAATATCTTTCAACAACTTATAAGGAAAAAAGAACATGTGTGTGTGTGTGTGTATATATATATATATATATATATATATATATCTCTGAATCACTTTGCTGTACACCTGAAACTAACACAATTGTAAATCAACTATACTTCAGTTAAAAAAAAAGAAAGATGCACTTCATAGCAGAGGCAGGATTTGAACCCTCGAAGGGTCCTAGCCCTGTCTCTGCTCGTGCAGTTGATCCATGGTTATTGAGGGTCAACTACATGCACGCAGTGTTCTAAGCACTGGGGATTTGGCAACGAACCACCCAGGAAAGTCTTCTGTTCTCACAGAGCTCACATTCTAGTTGGTAAACAAATACACAAAATCAATAATTATAATTAACAAGTCATTAAAGACGTAATTTCAGGTGGGGAAAAGGGTAATAAAGCCAATTAAGAGGCTGGCATGTTAGAGACTGCCTGAGGGTAGGGGAAACTGCTGTTTGGGGGGATGGCCTATTTTCACTGGGTCCTCTGGAGTCCCCAAGGACCTCCCAAGCCAGTAGCATCCTGGAGCTGGCTCATGCTGGCTTGCAAGAGCCAGTTGTTAAATTTTCAGGAACTTGGCGAGCAAGTTGTTAAACAGCCATTATTAAAAATTAAATTCTATAAACTCACAACTAAGTGAATTACAGTAAGATAAAAGGTAATCATCAGGGGCTTCCCTGGTGGCGCAGTGGTTGAGAGTCCGCCTGCCAATGCAGGGGACGCAGGTTCGCGCCCCAGTCCGGGAGGATTCCACATGCCATGGAGCGGCTGGGCCCATGAGCCATGGCCGCTGAGCCTGCGTGTCCGGAGCCTGTGCTCCGCAACGGGAGAGGCCACAACAGTGAGAGGCCCGCATACCGCAAAAAAAAAAAAAAAGGTAATCATCAAAATTCATCACATCCTAAATCAGAAAGAGAAAGACAAATACCGTATGCTAACACATATATATGGAATCTAAGAAAAAAAAATGTCATGAAGAACCTAGGGGTAAGACAGGAATAAAGACACAGACCTACTAGAGAATGGACTTGAGGATATGGGGAGGGGGAAGGGTAAGCTGTGACAAAGCGAGAGAGTGTCACGGACATATATACACTACAAACGTGAAACAGATAGCTAGTGGGAAGCAGCCTTATAGCACAGGGAGATCAGCTCGGTGCTTTGTGACCACCTAGAGGGATGGGATAGGGAGTGTGGGAGGGAGGGAGACGCAAGAGGGAAGAGATATGGGAACATATGTATATGTATAACTGATTCACTTTTTTGTAAAGCAGAAACTAACACACCATTGTAAAGCAATTCTACTCCAATAAAGATGTAAAAAAAACAACAACAAAAAACCTTATCACGTCCTAATTGTTTTACTACATGCTATACCCTTGAGGTTATTTATGTCTGCTGTATCTAGACACAGTGGAAAACACTCTACAGCAGCTGCTCCCAGCTCCTCCAGTAGCAGCTTGAAACTGGTCACAGTGGAAATATCTATACTATGGGAATTGGCAAATACCATGTATCAGGGCTTTCTTTTTTTTTTTTTTGGCCTGGCCATGTGGCTTGCAGGGATCAAACCTGTGCCCCCTGCAGTGGAAGCGTAGAGTCCTAACCACTCCACCACCAGGGAAGTCCCTGGGCTTTCATTTTTCAACTGATCATGAAACATTTACCAGCATACCATGGCCTCCAGCTCTAATCCAGGCCTTCTGTGTTTGTGGGAGTCTGTTTTTCTGGGGAGAGTGTATGGTGGTGCAGCCCAACCCTCCTGGGGCTGTGTGTGAGGGCGGTGGCTACAGTCCTGTGGCCATGAACTTCCCTCTTCCTTTCTTAAGGCTTCCACAGCGAGGAAGCGAGTCTGGGAGGTCTAAACAGATCTGTCAATTCCTGCAAAAGAACTGCTCTCTTCAACAGTATTTAACAAGGGTCTGTAAGAGGGTGATGCATTCATTCCTCTGGTTTAGTTTTGATAAGTTAAATCCTATCCTAAGTATACTGGGGAGGTAAAAATTTAAAGGAACACCCTGCAGAGAATCTGTTTGCGTACAAGTGTGCGGTCACTTCTGAATTCCTCTAGATTTTCGTATGTTGGGTTTCTTCCTTCGAGAACATAACTCTTCTGATAACGGCGGAGTGACGTTACTATTACTTCTACCAATAATAATGATAACAAGCACCATGTCAGGCACTAGACACACAGGTTCTCTCTTAAATCCACACCAACCCATTTACACACGAGAATGTTGAGGTTCAGGGGTTCAATAACTTGACTAAGGCCAGGCTGCCCCTCTGGAAGTTCCCCAGAACACTTTTCCCTCCCATAGCTGCGGTCCTGTGACTCTCCTTAGACCTGCAGGATTCTGTGACACTACTGGACCCCCTATCTCTGGTGACTTTGGAGGATTTTGTGACTTCTCAGCGTCAGGAACCCTCTTCCACCACCAGAGCAGAACGAGCCGAACACTCCCCCTGGTCATTCATCTGCACCTGGAATGCAGGAGAGTGACCCAGGCCTGGTCAGCTTTGCATCATAAGGAAGCAGCGCTAAGGTTCAGATGCCAGTGAAATGTTACAGCAGCTCCAGTGGCAGCGAAAGCTACAATTAGCTCCTGTTGGGAGAGCCTAACTGTGTGGTCTGTTGTCCAACCTCTACTGGTTCTGCGCAACTTGCTTTTCCAGCTTCCCCAGGGATACTGTGAGCAACAACAAAAAATGCTTCCAATGCGTGCCTCCTCTGCCCCGGTGAGCCGTAAGCTCCCTCGGCTGCCTGCAGCCACGACTCCTGACCGGCGCCTCTTCTCAGGTGCTTCTTAGTATACCAGCCGCAAATGTTTACTAAGCCTTTTCATGCCAGGGAATGAATTCCTAAGCACTCAGTTTGCACATGAGAATATTAATTCCCCCTTCCTCTGCACAGCTCTGGTTAACATATGAAAATAAGAGTTTGCCATAAAAATACCAATCTACAAACAACCATCGATCAACCGAGAGCAAATCCAGACCCAGTTCCTGCTCTCCGGGAGCCATATTCCCCTTAGAGAAAACCCCACCCTTGATTTTGCAAAGTGTCGTGTCGTTCCCCACAGATGCCAGGCAAGTTCCTCTCGGAGACAGCTGGCCGGCCGCTTGAGGACTCGTGGTTTCCCTGACGGAGGAGAAAGGACAGCTGCGCTTCTGCCTGCAGATGCTACCAAACACAACCTCACCCCGCTGGGCAGCTGACCCATTGCCCCAGGCTCGCTCCCTCCTCGGTGTCGCTCCAGACACCAGGGCCATCTGGATTCTGGAACGGCCATGGGGAAGATCAGGATGATTGCTTCTCAGAGCCTCCTCCCTGTGCCTGAAATACTCTTCCCTCTTCAGCCTCTAACCCCTGCAGGCTGCAGTTTGAAGGTCACTTCCTCAGGGAAGCCCTTCCTGACTACTTGCCCCGACAGCTACAGGCCCCTGTGACCCTCCACCCCGTATTTCTCCTTCTTGGCTCTCTCTGTGCACTTGGCTGTTGAATGACTGTCTCCCAAGCTAAATTCTACCTCTGCACGGGCAGAGATGGTACCTCTCTATTCACTGCTAATCTCAGGTGTCTCGCAGGGCACGTAGCAGACGCTCAATAAATTCTGGATGCTTTAACAATGAGTCAATGAAGTTCCGGCAGCTCAGTGAATGTTGAATGAATATGTGATTCAAAGCATGAGTCTTGGCAAGAGGTGTAACTTTTAGAACCAGTTCCTGGTACCCAAACTCACAAATGGGGGCTCAAAACTTGATCACTCTGTCCAAAGCAGCTGCTTCTCCCTTGCACATTTTTAGTTTGAATGTTCACTTCCTGTTGGTTTGGACCTGTCTGCGTTTTGTTTAACAGCAGATATTGCTCAGAGAGAAGTCGGCCAGATCATAGCCTTGTATCGTTTTGTTGACAGAGAAGCTGAGGCTCCGACAGCTCCTGCTGCCGGCAGCACCAGCTTCAGCGGGGCGAGACGAACTCACCTTCAGCCCAAAGCTCTTTTTAGTGTCCCTCCCACCCCCCATATGGGGCCAAGTCCAGGGCACGTGAAGCAAGTCTACAGAAGATAAGAACACCCAGACTGGGAAGGAGTTTGAAACTTTTATTAAGAACTTAATGTAAGTCCCTTAATCATAAGGGACTTCCCTGGTGGTCCAGACTCCACGCTCCCAGTGGAGGGCGCCCGGGTTCGATCCCTGGTCGGGGAACTAGATCCCACACACATGCCGCAGCTAAGAGTTCGCACGCCGCAACTAAGAGTCTGCATGCCACAACTAAAACCCAGCACAGCCAAATAAATAAAACTAATTACAAGACCTTACCTCTCTCTCTCCAACCTCTTCCAGCTGCTACTTTTCACTCTCTCTGGCTAATTTTGGGCTGAGCCAGGTAGGAGCCCTCAGCTGGGCTGGGCATGGATCTGTGCCCCAGCACCCTGGCCCCCCTTCAGAATCACCTTCACTCCCCCTGCCCGCAGCCCACCAGAGTCTCCAAGCCAAATCAGGTGTGGAGTCAAGACTGGGCTTTCATGCCTCAGTTCTGCCACTTCGTTCTTGAGAGACTTTGGCCAAAAGATCAAAACTCTAAGCCTCAGTTTCCCCACATGTAAAATGGGGGGAATAACTCCTGCTTTGCCGACTTCACAGGGCTTCTGTGAGCCTCAAGCAAGGTGGATATACGATCTCACTTGTCTAACTGTCCACTAGTGTAGGGACCTCTGGTAAGAACAACTCTACAGTATTTTTCCGTTCCCTCCAGGCTCTTGCGATCAACCCATAGCCAGCCGACCTCTTCCAGGGCCCAATCCTCTATCCATCCTCTCAGCCATGCAACCCTCTTGACCACATCCTTCTAGAAATCCTTTCCCCCTCTGCCTTCCCGGATGTGCTCCTTCTGTCTCAGATCACTCACTCTCCAGTTAGGACCTGGCCCAAGCAGCAGCTCCACGCTTTCGCCTGCCCTTCACATCTGCCCACCACACACGGCCCGAGACAGGCACTGCAGGAAAGACAGGCCCTACACCAGCTCCCTGGAGAACGCCTGGGTGCGGTTTCCCCTGGGACACAAAACGTAAGCACACTGCCTCGGGTCTCCACCCTGCTGCCCTCGCCACCTCTCCTTTAGAGACTCTGTTTGGCAATAAGGGCAGAGCCCAAGTCCTGGCAAGAGCCACAGCCTGACCGTAGGCAGCTGAGGACTGTGGCCTCCACGCCAGCGTTGAGACAAGGTGAGCAGATTAGTTCCTTGGCTGGAGATTTCAATGACATATTTTTACTTCCCCTTTTTAGAACTGCAAGGACTTTATTTATTTATTTAGATTTTTTTGATGTGGACCATTTTCAAAATCTTTATTGAATCTGTTACAGTATTGCTTCTTTTTTTTCTTCTTCTTCTTCTTATTGCTTCTGTTTTATGTTTTGGTTTTTTGGCCGTGAGGCATGTGGAATCTTAGCTCCCCGACCAGGGATCGAACCCGCACCCCCTGCTTTGGAAGGCAAAGTCTTAACTACTGGACTGCCAGGGAAGTTCCTGCAAGGACTTTTATAAATAATTGAGTTAAGTATACTAAATGATGACCCCTTTGCCTTCAGTCCACAGTCCAAATGTACTTTTTTTTTTTTTTTTTTTTTGCGCGGTACGCGGGCCTCTCACTGTTGTGGCCTCTCCTGTTGCGGAGCACAGGCTCCGGACGCACAGGCTCAGCGGCCATGGCTCACGGGCCCAGCCGCTCCGCGGCATGTGGGTTCCTCCCGGACCGGGGCACGAACCCGTGTCCCCTGCATCGGCAGGCGGACTCTCAACCACTGCACCACCAGGGAAGCCCTGTACATTACTTTTTGTTTTCCCAGACTGGCCTACATGGCCTCCGTCTCGCAGGACTGAGGGTGAAGCTTTTATCAGCAGACCTTTCAGCCCAGGCTGAGAGGGGAGGTATTTTGCCCCAGGTCTGACAGGCATTAGGGTGCAAACTCAGGCAGTGGGCCTCCACAGGCCACTCTTAGCCAGCAGCGTGGGCCAGGTAAAGAGCGCTGTGGTCATGTGCACAGTGTGCTCCAGCAGCTTATAGTTGAGGAGGGGAGGAATGACGACATGCGACAGAATGTATCTGGGGTGTGTACTGCAGGATGCCCAGAGACCTGGCAGGAGGAAAGGGAATGCCTAATTCATGGGGGGCAGGATGAAGAGACTGCCATCTCAGAGAGGGTGATGGTTAAGCTGGGTCTTGAAGGATGAGTGGGATTCTGTGAGTAGGTTTGTGGGGCTCTTGAAGGATGAGTAGGAGTCTGTGAGTGGGCTTGCAGGGGAGGCGGGGAGGGTGTTCTAAGCAGAGGGAGCAGCATGGGGAAAAGCCCAGAGAGGGTTTCAGGAATTGCAGTCATTCCCTCAGGCTGGAGCAGAAGTTCCAAGGGGTGGGGTGGTGAGGGATGAGAATTTCAAAGACCTTGGATGTCACCTAAAGGGATATGTGCTTTATCCTGAGAGCAGAGGGGAGCCTTGGAAAGATGGAAAATGCCAATCAATTTGGTGTCTAGAAAGAGGACTTGGGCTGCAGGGAGAGGGTGTGTGGGAGGGTGCGAGTCTGGAGCAGAGAACAGGGAGCACACAGCAGCAGGGTCCAGGTTGAAAGAGCTGCACACCAACTCAGCAGGGGCAGCTGGGTCAGGGGCGGGGGCGGGGGTGATGATGCCTAGATAGAGGGATATAGAGACTTGAAAGGCCATTGCCATGCTTCAGGAAAGGGGAACAATGGTACCAAAGAGCAGTGTGATGGGGATTAGTTTGGAGAGACAAAGATAGGCGGGGACCTGTGTGAAGGAGTTTCTAACAAATATATGTGGATTGCTGTTCCCAAGTATCCACTCCAGGCCAACAGGTAGAGGACATATATCTCCGTCCCACTGACTTTGGACTTGGTCATATGACTGGCTATGACCAAAGGAGTATGGGTAGAAGTGATCATGAGCCAGTTCGGAGACTTTAAGAAGCATCACATCATCTCTTTCTTCCTCCAGCTCTCACCATAAAATAACATATAACAGGTAGAAGCAGCAGCTTCAGCCTGGGTCCTGGGAGGAGAAGATACAGGGAGCAGATATTCTGGCTGGCTGGCACCCAGAGCAGATCTACAAAACCATGCAGTTGCAACTGCCCTCCAGCTGACGTGTAGTGTGAGTAATAAATAAACCTTTGTGGTCATAAACTACGCGTTGGGGGGGGGGATGTTTGTTATGCAGCAAAAGCTAACTGATATACACTATATATATGAGATGAGACGGAAGCAGGTGGTGAAGAACCTCACACGTCACGATTAGGAGTTGTCCACATGGAGAGTCAACAGAGAATTTTGTAGTTGATGAAGCTTCTCCATCTTTTTTCAAAGCCAACCCTCCCCACTCCCTCCTACTCCTCCCAGCACCTTGCTGTATTGGCCATTCCTTCCCTCTCCTGGACTAAATCCTTCCCCTGAGCCTATATCTCACGTATCTTTTCCATCCTAAAGTCCTTTTCTTCACCCTGTCTTCCTCCAACTATAGCTCAATCCCTCCTCTGACTTTCTCAAACAAACTTCTTCAAAGAGTTGACTCTACTCACCATCTCCAGTTCTTTCTCTCTCACCTACCAGCAATCTAGCTTACCTGCCCTCCACTCCACCAAAACCACTCGCAGTATATTTCAGTAAGCTCCTAATTGCCCAGTGCAACCCAGTCTTTATCTTCCTTGACTGCTCCACACCATTTAGCTTGGAACTAAATTCTGTATCTCCCTGCCCAACCTCAGGCATTCCTCTTTCCATATTCTTTCAGCTAGTGGCACCATCCAATGACCCATGACAAAAAGCCGACAGGAGATAATGAATTCTGTTCTGGATTTGTCCAGTCTGCAGTGCCTTTGAGACATCCAAGAAGAGATACCCAAAGGGCAGTTAAACACGTGACTTGGGGGGCTTCCCTGGTGGCGCAGTGGTTGAGAGTCCGCCTGCCGATGCAGGGGACACAGGTTCGTGCCCCGGTCCGGGAGGATCCCACATGCCGCGGAGCGGCTGGGCCCGTGAGCCATGGCCGCTGAGCCTGCGCGTCCGGAGCCTGTGCTCCGCAACGGGAGAGACCACAGCGGTGAGAGGCCCGCATACCACAAAAAAAAAAAGCCAAAAAACACAAGAAAAACATGTGACTTGGGAGCCTACAACAGAGATCTGAACTGGAGGTAAAGATGATTGCTATACAGGTAGCATTTAAAGCCATGAGCATGAGTCAGCTTGTGTATTTATAGAGCACAAGGACCAGATCTTTAAATCTCAGTTGATACATAGAGAGCTCTCCCGAGCTCGTAAATTCCTACTCCTAAGGTCACAATTCCAGCCACCATTTGGTTCCTTCCCTCTGGAGTCATGGCTCACAGTGGCCTCCACACCACCATCTTGTTTCATATTCTTTGCCCCGATCATGTTGTGTTCCTCAAGAACTCTTATAATTCCATCATAAATGCAGAAGGTATAGGGGCTTCCCTGGTCGCGCAGTTGTTGAGAGTCCGTCTGCCGATGCAGGGGACACGGGTTCGTGCCCCGGTCTGCGAGGATCCCACATGCCACGTTGCGGCTGGGCCCGTGAGCCATGGCCGCTGGGCCTGCGCATCCGGAGCCTGTGCTCCACAACGGGAGAGACCACAACAGTGAGAGGCCAATGTACCGCAAAAAAAAAAACCCAAAAAACAGAAAGTATAAGACACCATTATCCAGGCACTAAAATGGCTAAAATAAAAAAGACAGGGCTTCCCTGGTGGCGCAGTGGTTGAGAGTCTGCCTGCTGATGCAGGGAACATGGGTTCGTGCCCCAGTCTGGGAAGATCCCACATGCCGCGGAGCGGCTGGGCCTGTGAGCCATGGCCCCTGAGCCTGTGCGTCCGGAGCCTGTGCTCCGCAACGGGAGAGGCCACAACAGTGAGAGGCCCATGTACTGCAAAAAAAAAAAAGTTTAAAAAAAATTTAAAAGACAGACAATACCAAATATTGTCAAGGATGTGGAATAATTACGTCGTATACATCGCTGTGGGGATGTAAAATGGTATGCTCTATGACCCAACAATTTCACTTCTAAGTGATAGCAAATGACCACAAAAGATTTCTACCAGAAATAATAGTCCAGGGACTTCCCTGGTGGCGCAGTGGTTAAGAATCCACCTGCCAATGCAGGGGACACGGGTTTGATCCCTGGTCCGGGAAGATCCCACATGCTGCGGAGCAACTAAGCCTGTGCGCTACGACTACTGAGCCCACGTGTCTAGAGCCCATGCTCCGCAACAAGAGAAGACACTGCAGTGAGAAGGCTGTGTACCTCAATGAAGAGTAGTCCCTGCTCGGCAAAACTAGAGAAAGCCTGCACGCAGCAACAAAGACCCGATGCAGCCAAAAATAAAAAAGAAAGAAAGAAAGAAAGACTAGCCCAGATTGGAAATAACCCAAATATTCATCAAGAGGAGAATAAATACGCAAATGATGGTATATCCATAAAATGGAATACGACTCAGCACTGAAAAGGAACAAACTACTCATATACACAATAACACAGGTGAATTTAACAAACATCACGTTGAGTGAAATAAGCCAGACGTGAAAGAGACACACAGTATGATTCCATTTATGTGAGGTCCAGGAGCAGGCAAAATTAATCAATGGTGAGGAAGATCAGAAAATGGTTGCTTGGAAGGGCAGAAGGAAAATTCACTGGAAATGGGAACTTTCTAAGATGATGCAAATATTTCATATCTCATTTTGGGTGGTGGTTACATAGGTGCAAACAGCTTTCAAAACTTGTTGAACCCAATACTTACCATCTGTGGATTTTATCATATGGAAATTATACTTCAGTTAAAAATTAGGAAAAGAAAATAATTCTAAAGTGTCTAGAAAATAAAAGCTAAAATAAAGACAATGTACAGGGCAGAAAACACAGTTCAAATATATCAATAATTATATTTACGCTGTGAATGCACCTATATTAATGTCCAGCCTCCCCCTTAACCCAGCCCCCCTTCCGGCCATTCTCCCCTCACCCTTGCCCCCATCTCAATGACATCTGTCCATTAGCTGTTCTCTAGCCATCATGAGAGATGATGTAATGCAAAGAGCAGAAGCCTTAGAGCCAGACAGAGCTGCTTTCAAATCCCGGCTGCAATTTAGGAGTTGAGTGCCCACGAGCGGGTTACTTGACCTCTCTGCACCTTCATCTCCCCAACTATAAAGGAGGTCGATGATACCTGTTGGGCTGGGCTAAGAAAGGGGCAGTGTGCTGACTAGTTTCTGGGGAACCTAATTCTTTTGGCTTCAGCCTGTGAAACCAACTTGCATGTGAAAGGCCCACTGAAGGCCTGGAAAAGCTCAGAGGATGAGACTCCTGGGCTTCTTCTCCCTCAAGGGTAGGGAGGCGGCCCTGGGGCCCTGGAGTTAGGGTCTAGGCTGGTTGGTGCTAAGAGGTGAGCCGGTGGCTCAGAGCCACCAGGGCCAGGAAAAGGCATTGCTGACCTAGGACTAAGGAGACAGGTTTCCTGGCCAGGCCTGGCCACTGGCGGATCTTGCCCAAATCACTGTGCGCACCTCTAGACTTAGTTTCTCCACCAAAGATGGCCAGATCAGACTGGATCTGAAGAATCTGATACCAAAAACAGCCTCTGGGGTTTCCTAATATATAGAAGAGGCAAAGGCAGAACTGAACCGGTTCTGCCTGAAAGAGGGAAGGTAAGGACCAGAGCCCTGCCGCCTAGGCTCCCCTCCCCCACCATGGTGCCCCTTGAGCGAGGACCCTAGGCTTCTCAGGGGCAAAGTTTGAAATCTCCCTGACCAGGTAAACCCTAGGGACTTTTTCAGCTCTGTCTTATTCAGTCATTGCGTACCTGTTACATGTAACAATAACTGGGAATCTGCACCTGCCCCCCAGCCTGGTAGGGGAGGCAAGGTACACCCAGAATTAACTCCGAGCAAGGTAAAAAGTGCTGAGTTTAGCCAAAGAAGCGCAGAAGTACAACAGACTATCCACATCCTTCCCCTACGTACACACGCGCGCCCACACACACGCACACACACAGCCCCTTGGCGCTTGGCATTTCTTTACTCACTGCAGTATCTCTATTTCGTAGTTATGGAAACTGAGGCTCTCCCTGGGAAAGGGTTTCCCAGCTAGGAGGCAGCGAGGCCAGGGCTCCCCCCACCCTCACCCCGTACTTCCTGCCCCCTGAGACCCACCTATTTCTAAGTAAATGAAGGAGGCAGCAAGGCCTGCTCAGCGGCCAGAAGGAGCGCAAACCACAAGCAGAGCTACAAACGCAGCCGCCGGGGTCTCGGGTCTCTCCTGGGGGAGGAGCGAGCTCGCCGACAGCCTCCGCGCCTCCCTCCCTCCCTCCCTGGTCCGCGGGAAGATTGGGGAATCTCAAGTCGCTCTGCTTTCTCTCTTCGCGCGCTGACATTTTTTTCCACTTTACTGTTTCTTGGACGCCTTTCAAGAGTTTGTGCAATCATTCTGTTTAGCTGTTTTTCTGCCATTTTCAAACGCGGAGTGGTGTCCCTTTGAGTGGGAACGTGGTGGTCTGAAGACCTGAAGGGCTTCGCCTCCCATCACCCCGATGCAGCAGGCCTGGTAGCTGCCAAAGTTACAACGTTTGAAACTTTCCCGGTGCTGGGTGTTGGGTTGCTCCTCGGCTCTCTGAGCTCCCCGACCTCTCCCGCTCCGTGCCCCGGCTCTCGGGGGTTCCTGCGCCCCTCACTTCACCCTCCCAGGCTCCCCCTTCCCGGAGGCATCCTCTTCCCATCTGGTCCTGGGCGATGGAGCCCTTCCCCCACCCTGCTCCATACACGGGGGCAGAACCCTCTCTCCTTTCGAGACTTCCTCGGTGGTCCAGCTCCGCGCCCCCTGAGCCTGCCCTCTCCCGCCTCCACCTCGCGAACCCCGTGGGAAGCCCACCCCGCGGCCCTTCTGGCCCGAGTCTGGAAGGCTGGGCAGAGGCGGGGACAGAAACGGGGTCGGAGTAGGGCGCAGTGGTAGCGACAAGAACAAAAGCGGGGACACAGGCAGGGCAGCAACAGGGCAGGGCCAGCGCGGTGGCCCGTCCTCTCCCCGCGCCTCCCTCACTCGGCGCCCGCCGCCCAGGGCCAGGCCGGGCTCGGCTCGCGGCCTCTGGGGGCTCGGGCGGCGCCCCGCGGGACCCACCTGATCCGCAGAAGCTGGGCGCGCTCGGGGCTGACCTGCGCCTCGGCTCCCGGCCCCGGCGTCGTCCTCGGCTGCCCGAACAGTCGGCGCGCTGCCTCTGCCCGAGCCCGGCGGGGCGTGCCGGGGCGGGGTGTGCCGCCTGCGCTCGGGCCGGCCGGCAGCCGGGCGCTCCTCCGGGGCGGCGGGAAGCGCGCGGCGGGCAGGGGCGCGAGGAAGCGGGCGGGCGCTGGGCAGCGGGCGGCGCGCTCCCCGCTCGGCCCGGCCCGCGGCTGTTTGTGCAGAGAGGGTCCCGCCCCGGACACGGCGGCTGGGAGGCCGGGCGCACGAGTGCACGACTGCCGGTGTGCGTGTGTGTCTGGTGGCGGGGAGGCGCAGGGGGTGTTTGTTTCATTTTCACTCAGGCAGAAAAAAGCCTGAAACCAGCAAAAAAAGAAAAGAAAATCCCTGGTGATGGTGGCTGGGCCTCTTTGCCTTCCCGGGCCTGCACGTGGTGGGGGAGGGGTGGGGGAGGGGTGGCGGGGACCCGGAGCATCGGAGGGTGGGGTGGGGTCTGTCTCCCCTTACCGCAGGAAGGGGCCCCGGTGCCCTGGCGCCCCGCCAAACACGGGGGGAGCGGAGAGCCTGGGAGGTCTGATCTACCATTTGTTTCCTGGGGAAGGAAGGGCGCAGAGGTAGACAGCGACAGGCCTGCGGGCTGGAGCTGCTCTCGCTGGAGCCCTCCCACCCCCCCGCCAAGTTCTGAGCTCCCCCCGACCCAAGTCCTCCAAGTCCTGAGCTCCCGACTGGAGGGGCTGGTCACTGGGCACCTAGCGCGGCCCCTGCCCGGGTTTGTTCGCAGACTTAGTGGTCTTTGGGCCCAGAGTTTCTCAAACAGAACTCTATACACGCCCTGGGGTTCTCTACTAGAATTATTTTAGAAGGAAACTAAAGAAAAAAAAAACCTATTTCAGAGCTTGTGCTTCTGTGGCCTGTATGACAACCATTCACTCTGGTGAGTTGATGCAGGTACATCCGGTTCATTTAGTCCTACACTGGTAACCACGACAGTCACCTCACTTCTTGGGCTCCCAGACCATCTATTTTGCTGGTGCAAAACTCAACATTTTCTTTTGCCAGGATCATCTGCCATTGAACTTCAATTTCAGAGACTAAGAAATTAGCTTCTCAAGTATTTTAATGCATTGGAACTATAATTTGACACCATGAAAATGGCACAGAGCCTGGGTGTGGTGTATAATTTTAATTGTTTCGTGCTAATGAGAAAAGAACAGAGGCCTGAATGAATACTTGAAGGATACACAGAGGCTGCAGGGGGCCAGGTGAGGTCTTGGAGCTTGGGAGAACAAAGTTTCCTGATGGGCGCAGTGGAGTAAACAGTGGGAGAATTGAATCATCAACCCCACACAGTGGCTCAGGAAGGAGGAGTTCCATGGCAATCAGTACAATAAATACTTTGCAAAAGCATAAAATGCTCCATGATTGTCTTTGGAGAAGTCACTTGTAATAGTTCATTCGTGGTGAGTATCACTGTAAATATACAATGAGTGATGTCATACCAAGTGTATTATTTCCCAATTTTCATTATTGCATTTGAGAATGGATTGTTTAAATTGCTCAGCCCATCAAACTGGATAATAAATGAGTTTGTTTGTTTTTTTTTTAAAGGAAACTATGACAGTAATTCTAATCTTAAAGATGCTACCAGAAAACTACTAGAGCTAATCAATGAATTTGGTAAAGTAGCAGGATACAAAATTAATGCACAGAAATCTCTTGCATTCCTATACACTAATGATGAAAAATCTGAAAGAGAAATTAAGGAAACACTCCCATTTACCACTGCAACAAAAAGAATAAAATACCTAGGAATAAACCTACCTAAGGAGACAAAAGACCCGTATGCAGAAAACTATAAGACACTGATGAAAGAAATTAAAGATGATACAAACAGATGGAGAGATATACCATGTTCTTGGATTAGAAGAATCAACATTGTGAAAATGACTCTACTACCCAAAGCAATCTACAGATTCAATGCAATCCCTATCAAACTACCACTGGCATTTTTCACAGAACTAGAACAAAAAATTTCACAATTTGTATGGAAACACAGAAGACCCTGAATAGCCAAAGCAATCTTGAAAAAGAAAAACGGAGCTGGAGGAATCAGGCTCCCTGACTTCACACTATACTACAAAGCTACAGTAATCAAAAGAGTTTGGTACTGACACAAAAACAGAAATATAGATCAATGGAACAGGATAGAAAGCCCAGAGATAAAACTATGCACATATGGTCAACTTATCTTTGATAAAGGAGGCAAGAATATACAGTGGAGAAAAGACAACCTCTTCAATAAGCAGTGCTGGGAAAACTGGACAGCTACGTGTAAAAGAATGAAATTAGAACACTCCCTAACACCATGCACAAAAATAAACTCAAAATGGATTAAAGACCTAAATGTAAAGCCAGACACTATAAGACTCTTAGAGGAAAACTTAGGCACAACACTCTATGACATAAATCACAGCACAATCCTTTTTGATCCACCTCCTAGAGGAATGGAAATAAAAACCAAAATAAACAAATGGGACCTAATGAAACTTAAAATCTTTTGCACAGCAGAGGAAACCATAAACAAGACAAAAAGACAACCCTCAGAATGGGAGAAAATATTTGCCAACGAAGCAACTGACGAAGGTTTAATCTCCAAAATATACAAGCAGCTCATGCAGCTCAGTATCAAAAAAACAAACAACCCAATCCAAAAATGGGCAGAAGACGTAAATAGACATTTCTCCGAAGAAGATATACAGGTTGCCAACAAACACATGAAAGGATGCTCAACATCACTGATCATTAGAGAAATGCAAGTCAAAACTAAAATGAGGTATCACCTCACACTGGTCAGAATGGCCATCATCAAAAAATCTGCAAACTATAAATGCTGGAGATGGTGTGGAGAAAAGGGAACCTTCTTGCACTGTTGGTGGGAATGTATATTGATACAGCCACTATGGAGAACAGTTTGAGGTTCCTTAGAAAACTAACAATAGAACTACCATATGACCCAGCAATCCCACTATTGGGCATATACCCTGAGAAAACCATAATTCAAAAAGAATCATGTACCTCAGTGTTCATTGGAGCTCTATTTACAATAGCCAGGACATGGAAGCAACCTAAGTGTCCATCGACAGACGAATGAATAAAGAAGATGTGGCACATATATACAATGGAATATTACTCAGCCATAAAAAGAAATGAAATTGAGATATTTGTAGTGAGGTGGATGGACCTAGAGACTGTCATACAGAGTGAAGTAAGTCAGAAAGAGAAAAACAAATACCATATGCTAACACATATATATGGAATCTAAAAAAAAAAAGGTTCTGAAGAACCTAGGACAGGAATAAAGATGCAGATGTAGAGAATGGACTTGAGGACACGGGGAGGGGGAAGGGTAAGCTGGGACGAAGTGAGAGAGTGGCATGGACGTATATACACTACCAAATGTAAAATAGATAGCTAGTGGGAAGCAGCCGCATAGCACAGGGAGATCAGCTCCGTGCTTTGTGACCACCTAGAGGGGTGGGATAGGGAGGGTGGGAGGGAGATGCAAGAGGGAGGGGATATGGGGATATATGTATATGTATAGCTGATTCACTTTGTTATAGAGCAGAAGCTAACACACCATTGTAAAGCAATTATACTCCAATAAAGATGTTAAAAAAAAAAAAAGGCTGTAATTCCCCATGCTATACAATACATCCTTGTTCCTTAAAAAAAAAACGAAAAAATTGTTCTGAAGAACCTAGGGGCAGGACAGGAATAAAGACACGGACATAGAGAATGGACTTGAGGACACGGGGAGGGGGAAGGGTAAGCTGGGACGAAGTGAGAGAGTGGTATGGACATATATACACTACCAAATGTAAAATAGATAGCTAGTGGGAAGCAGCTGCATAGCACAGGGAGATCAGCTTGGTGCTTCGTGACCACCTAGAGGGGTGGGATAGGGAGGGTGGGAGGGAGATGCAAGAGGGCGGGGATATGGGGATATATGTATACGTATAACTGATTCACTTTGTTATACAGCAGCAACTAACACAACAATGTAAAGCATTTATACTCTAATGAAGATGTTAAGAAAAAAAAAGATGATGACACAGGAGATGAGACATGTAAAAACATCACTCTGCTACCATTAAACTTGATGCAAGAGATTTGATTTCAGCAACACATCATCAGTCACATTAATTTAATGCTGTTAGTTTGGATCTTATTGGTTTTGAGGTTGTGTTTGTATCTACGTAGAAATTTTGTTTTGGTTTTATGGTTTGTTTATAGAGCTCTGAGCATGAGGACTTCCTGCTTAATTTCAGGTTTATACCTATTTCACTAACAATAAAATAAAAATAATTTAAGTCAATACTATGGATCTGGAAGGGTTTTTTGTTGTTGCTGTTGTTGTTGTTTGGTCTTGTTTTGTTTTGGGAGGAGCTATATATAGTTCTCAAAATCTAACTGGCAGTTCCAGCGACTGGATCGCTGAGCTGGCAAACAGCTTCAAGATTACATACGTTAGCTTTGGGATCAGGGCTTCTAGGTTTAAGGCCTTAGATGAGTCGTTCTTCCCGTCTCAGACTCCTTTGCATCATATACTGAACGGGAATAAGATGACTAGTTCATGGGAGGGGCAAAATCAAAATGGGACAACTGTTAGAGAAAAGGCTTTAGAGCCTACAGGACCATCACCGGAGTTCGAGGAGTTCACGGAGGCAAAGTGCGGGGCAGGTAAACGCAGGTAGCTCTGATCACTTGCTAGGCTTTGCTCCAAGCGCCTCGAACACACCTGAGCTCACTTCATCCTCTGCACACCCTAATCACATCCCCATTTTCCAGGGAAGAAAGCCAAGGCACAGGCAATTTAAGTAATTTCATTCAACCTTCTCTCTAGGTATGACCAAAGTGCTCTGGGGCCAGAAGACCTTCCTCCCTTACCTCCTTCATCCTTTTAACAAATACTTATTGGGACCCTACTATCTGTCAGCCCCTGTTCTTCAAGCTGAGGACATCCAGGCAAACAAGCGAGACAGCATTATAGCCCTGGAGGAGTCTGCAGCCCAGACATTAAACCAAGACCCACCCAATCAATGATTTCAGGACCATTGTGATCAGGGCTCTGAGGGATAAATACAGGGTGCACAGGACCCTGAGACCAGGAGAAGGAGGAGTTGGCTAGATGAAGACTTGAGGGAGAGTGACCCAAGCAGAGCCATGTGCAAAGGTCTCCAGGTGGGAGGAAAAAGAGCCATAAGTATGTGCTGGAAAGCTTCAGCATCACTCTAACAGTGTAGGGTTGGTGCCAGGATGGATTTTTGGACCACGGGGACAGAATAAGGAGCATAGAAAGAGACCCACACACATGTGGAAACTCAGTGTCGACCAGAAGTGGGACTGCAGATCAGCAGGGGAAGAACAGACTTCAGAAAGTGTTGCTGGACCCAAAAGAATTGGAAACAGGTGTGCAAACAAAAATTTGTACAGGAATGTTCATAGCATTGCTATTTACAGTAGCAGAAAAGTGGAAGCAACCCAAGTGTCCTTCAAGCAATGACTGGATAAATAAAACGTGGTACATCCATGCAATGGAGTATTATTCGGCATAAAAAGGAATGAAATACTGATTCACACTACCACATGGATGAACCTTGAAAACATTATGCTGAGTGAAACAAGTCAGACACAAAAGGCCATGTATTGTATGACTCAGTTTACAGGAAATACCCAAAAGAGGCAAACTCACAGAGACAGAAAGCAAATAAGAGGTTGCCAGCAGCTGGGGAGGGAGAGTGGGAGTGACTGCTGAATGGATACATGGTCTCCTCCTGGACTCTGGAACTAGATAGTAGTGAGGCTGGCACAACACGGTGAATGCATTCAATACCACTGACCTGTGCACGTAAACGTGGCTTACCCATTTAAATGTGAATTTTATGTTCTACAAATTTTATCACAATTTTAAAAAGTGTTTCTGAGCAACTGGCTATCCATACAAAAAGTAAAATAAAATCAGATTCCTAACACACACACACACACACACACACACACACACACACCGCCACCTGACAAATGGGTAACTGATCTGAAAGAAAAGAGAAACTTTAAAACTTTCAGAGGAAAGTATCATTATTACCTCAGATAGGTAAGAGTTTATTTAAACACACACACACACACACACACACACACACACACACACACACAGTGTGCTGACCTTAAAGAATAATACGGATACGTGACTATATTAAAATACAAAACATACAGGAAAGATACCACAATGAATGAATGGGCAAACCAGAGACTGGGAGAAGATGTTTGCAACGTAGAAAACAGAAAAGGATTGGTATCCAGAGTCTACAAGGAACCCCTGCAAATAAACAGGAAAAGACACATCTTCTTCTGCAATTTTCACACCTGGTTAAGGTCCTGAGTGAAATGCCACGGGGTCAGGGTTTCCAGGTGTCCCCTTCGTGTCACTTAACATCACTGTATGGACAGAACTTTCCATTTGGCTGCATCCGTCCCTGGCCACATCTATCCTGTGACATCGTACCCCCAGCACATACCTGGCACACAAGACACGTGTGATGGGCACGTGCTGACTGAGTGGAGAGATGGGTGCCCAGATAGACGAAGGACACTTCACTAGGGTCTTCATCCACACGGTCAGCAAACCTCCCTGCTGTCACCCTGGCCTCCCCTCTTGCCAAGGTCCCTTTCTCCCTCAGATTCTCCGTGTCAGAAACACTGAGGTGAGGTGACCTCTGGCAGGCAGGGTTTGGAATGTGAATCCAGAAGGTTCTCGGTGGAAGGAAAATTGCCTCGTTGAGGGTTTTGTGGGGAAGAGCCTATCAGCGAGGGTGGTCTGGCGGGGAGGACCAGGGTCCACAGAGTCTGGGGAGCCCTTCCCACAGGAATCCCGGCTCCAGGAAATGAGAAGCTTCCTCAGATCCAGAGACACCCAGGGCCCTGGCGCCCCAGGAGGGGCCAGTCACAGCGCTCCGCTTACAGGGCCCTGGCGCCCCAGGAGGGGCCAGTCACAGCGCTCCGCTTACAGGGCCCTGGCGCCCCAGGAGGTGGCCAGTCACAGCGCTCCGCTTACAGGGCCCTGGCGCCCCAGGAGGTGGCCAGTCACAGCGCTCCGCTTACAGGGCCCTGGCGCCCAGGAGGGGCCAGTCACAGCGCTCCGCTTACAGATGAGGAAATGAGACTCAGATGCGGGAGCGGCTGCCTCAAAATCACTAAGTAGAACTTTTCAGAGCTGGGTTTCATTCCTAATTCTCTCAACTGCTGCCCAGCCCCAGACAGGAGGGGAAACTCCCAGGGCTAGAGTGGGGAAACGTTTTAAAGCAGTTTCCAGAAGTGGTTGAGCTAGTCAGGAGAAGTAGGTGATTGAGCACAGAGGAGGAAGCGGGGATGCCGGACGGCAGCTGGGAGGAGAGCGGCTCGTGCAAAGGTCAGAGGACGGGACAGGCGAGGTCCACCCTGGGGGCCACGGGGCCGCCAGCCTGGGGCTGAGGGGCTGAAGCAGAGGAACTTGGAAGGGGAGGACCAGGGATTCGCCTTTAACCCTTTCCTGAGAAGGGAGCCTCTGGAGTATCCCTGGGAAGGGAGGGTGGCATGATGGAGGTTGTCTCTGAAGGGATAGTCCCACCAGTGCTGTCACAGTCACTGAAAAATAAGGTCACAAGGGAAGGAAGGAGAAAGCAGGAGCCAGAAAGGAAAGAGGGAAGGGAAGAAGGAAGGAAGGAAGGAAGGAAGGAAGGGAGGAAGGAAGGGAGGAAGGAAGTTAGTTAAGGTAATCAGAATATGCCACCCACAAGAATATGCCACTTCGGGGCTTCCCTGGTGGCGCAGTGGTTGAGAGTCCGCCTGCCGATGCAGGGGACACGGGTTCGTGCCCCAGTCCGGGAAGATCCCACATGCCGCGGAGCGGCTGGGCCCATGAGCCATGGCCGCCGAGCCTGCGCGTCCGGAGCCTGTGCTCCGCAGTGGGAGAGGCCACAACAGTGAGAGGCCCGAGTACCGCCAAAAAAAAAAAAAAAGAAAGAAAGAAAAAATAAATGCCACTTTGGCATAAAGATTATTTTGAGCTGAAGGCAAGTGAGAAGCAGCAGACACAGGAAAAACTCTCTGCCACCACCTCCCCCCTTATCTTTCTGTCTAAAAGCAGGGCATAAATTTCCCTTCGTAAAGGTGACATGAATTCTCCTTGTGAGGTACCCCACCTCCCCACCTCCAACTCATACCAGGAGGAGGAGAACAACCTTTATCAGCAGAGATCAAGATGAGACTGCATAAACAAACCTGATTGAAATTACCCTTATCTTCCATTAGCTTCCCCACCCTGGGTATATTTACCTTGCTGCAGTTTACCGCCCTTAGTAGCCCCAACTCCTTTCCCTTTTGTCTATTCACTTCACTACCATTTATTGTCCTGTGTTAAAATGGTGGATAAGCCCCCCAAGTCTAACCACTTCTTTGGGTTTTCACTTTTTTTTCCTGTGAAGCCCCCAAACATGTAAAAATATTAGCATCAATGAAGGAACATATGCCTTTTTCTCCTGTTAATTTGTCTTTGTCAGTTTAATTTGCAGGCTGCACAAACAGCACATAAGAGGGTAAAGGAAAAGTGTTTTCCTCCCCTACTGAGGGAAGGAAGGGGGTGGGGGAGGAAGGAGGGAGGGAGCGAGGGAAGGAAAGAAAGGCTTTCTGACTTGGGACTGGCAACAGATAATTGCTTTCCTTCCAGTTTGACAATAAATAAGGTGGGAGGCATTGACAAGCCCAGGAGAGCAGAGGCTGACTTGGCTCCTTTCAGGCCCATCAGCTTCTCCATCCTTTATTGATCCAAGGAAATGCTATTAAAAATCATCATCTCCAGGAGAGGAAATATCCTTTTCACTTCGTTTTGTACTTGGAAGTCATTTGTTTTCTAATGATATTAAATTCCACCTCTGGCATTTATATACATCTAATTTCAAAAGGCAGAAACAGGGAGAAAGCCAAATACTTTAAGGCTCTTGGGTTCGTTTTGGAAAACAGTTAGTGCTTCCAGGGCCAAAGAATTCTACCAGTTGAAATAAAATTTTACCTTTGCAACCAAAACTTATAAAGCTACATTCCACCAGTGTTAAAAGTGTGTTCCTCTCAACCTTCGAAAAAGATCAAAGAAATAATCCACTTGAGCGAAGGGCAGGGGGTGGGAGGACACTTTTACTGTAAACCCTTTTATACATCTGGATTGTTATTCCCTGAGAATGTCTTATCTATTTTTTTATTTTTTATTTTTTTAATAGTTTTTTTTATTAAGAAAAAATTTTTTTTATTTTTCTGGCACACCATGGCATGCAGGATCTTAGTTCCCCAACCAAAGATAGAACCCTTGCCCCCTGCAGTGGGAGCACAGATTCCTAACCGTTGGACTACCAGGGAATTCTCCTCTATTTTTAAAAATTAAGCACATAAATAAAATAAAAACACAACTTAAAGAAGCTAATGTCCTGGGTCTTCTCAAGGGTTTGAATGTTATCTTCTGGGCATTAGAAATAAAATTTGTAGGGACATCCCTGGTGGTCCAGTGGCTAAGACTCCGCATTCCCAATGCAGGGGGCCTGGGTTCGATCCCTGGTCGGGGAACTAGATCCCGCATGCTGCAACTGAGACCCAGGGCAGCCACAATAAATTAAAAAATAAAATTTGTAGTAGAACAAGCCTGGGATCAGCTCAGGTTCAAGCTTTGTTCCTGCAATTCCACAAGCCTGGTGACCTTGAGGGGGAAAAAAAAAACACTTAAACTTCCTGAGCCTCAGTTATCTTATCTATAAAATGGGGTAATTATCTCTACCTCCCAGGGGTATGTTAAGATAAAAAATGAGATAAAGTGTGCTCTTGCAAAAGAGGTTCGAAACATAATAAGGCACCAAAGAAATGTGAGCTCCCATCATCAATTATATAAAGTTTTTCTTTGAATTCTTGGATCACTAAACCCAGTAGGAATGAGGTCCCCTCACCCCCCGGTCATGCTATTCCCTCTGCACCTTGTTAACCCCTCCTCACCCTGTAGATCTCAGCTCAGGCACAACCTGGCTACCTGGTCCCTCACCTCCCACCACGCTTCTTGGGCCCCCTAGGCTCCAGCCACATTCTCCCCTGTGCTGTCGCTCAAACAGGTCAAGTACAATCCAAACCTGGGCCTTTGCACCTGCTGTTCCCTCTGCCTGGGATGCTCCCCCGACCCATAGTCACTTCACTACTTATTGTAAGCATGTATTTCTTAGATTTTTTTTTTTTTTTGCGGTACGCGGGCCTCTCACTGTTGCGGCCTCTCCCGCGACGGAGCACAGGCTCTGGACGCGCAGGCTCAGCGGCCACGGCCCACGGGCCCTGCCACTCCGCGGCATGTGGGATCTTCCCGGACCAGGGCACGAACCCGCGTCCCCTGCATCGGCAGGCGGACCCTCAACCACTGCGCCACCAGGGAAGCCCTTAGTTTTTTTTTAATTAAAAACCAAACACAAACCCTTCTTTAGCTAAAAAAGTTGATTAAAATCTGTGTCCATCTGTCTTGGCTTTTGATCTATGGCTTGTCAAAGACGCACTGGGAACCTGGTTTGTTTTTCTGATTTGCAACCCTGTCAGGAGGTCGCTGCCCTGAGGCTCTGTGCCGTGTTCTGTGTGTCCCCATTAGGCAGCTTCCTAGTTCCTCCAGTGCTTCACCTTCTATATTACCATTCTTCATGCCCCCAGACTCACACACACCTGGAGGCATCCCACATGAATGTTCCATGCCACCCTACTTCTAGAGGCAGAAGTCATACCCAGGAGGACCCCAAGTTACTGGTGGCTCCCCCAGTAAAGAGAGAAACTCCTGAATTCTAACAAACCTGGGCCCCCATCTTGGTTTGACCATTACTAGCTGGGGTCTTTGATCAAGATGCAGCCCTTTTCAGGGCCTCAGTCTCTGTATTTGTGTAACGAGGAAGCCTCCCTCCCAGGATCCAATGAGATGAGGTATGTGAGGCAGCTGGCAGTGTATGATGGCTGTGATGGTTATCAGGACACAGAGGAATGAACCTTAACTGGTGGAATGTCAGGAATTAGAAGGGGAAGATACAGGGGATGAGCATTCTTGGGTCATCTCAAATCATAACCGTAGGCAAAACCAAGGTACCCAAGAATCCAGTCCTGTGTCTCTTTTTGCACAGAAGGTGGGGGCATGACCTCCATTTTTTTTTCTGGCCGCGCTTTGCAGCACATGGGATCCTACCGGCGCCCCCTGCAGTGAAACGCGGAGCCTTAACCCCTGGACCGCCAGGGAAGTCCCTCATTTTGAATGCTCATTATGGCAACTGGTCTCTCCCCACGCTGTACCTGCACTTGCTGGGGTCCTGGACAGAACTGAACGGCTGCCTTGACCGTGGATCATTTTTAGAGGACGTCAATGCTTTCGTCCAGACTGGAGTTGACTGTAACTGTGGCTTTCTTCTTTCTGTAAAGTGGGACTCTCCATCTTGAAGAGTCCTGGCTTTGTTAAGTGTCAGCACTGGAACTCTCCCTGAAAGAGACTCTGCTGCTGCCTTACGGGGTGACCTGAGGAAGTCCCTTCCCCTGGACTCCAGATGCCCCGTCTGTACAGTGACCCCATGGGGTGGGGCGGTCTCCCCAGGCCCTCTCCGGTCTAGCGTCCTGCCTACGGAGCATTTATGAGTCAAGGGAATACCTTCTCTGAATTTGCCAGCCATTATTCCTAGTTAGGTGATCCTGAGCAAGTGATGTCACCTCTGTGCCTTAGCTGCCTCATCTGAAAATGTGGGTAATAATTTACTAAAGAGTGTAGAAGAGAGCCTGGCATGAAGTAGATACTATATGTGAGTTGGTACCCTCATCACCACCACTAATACCATCGTCATCATTATCACCAGCATCACTGCCATCACCATTATCAACATCACCAACATCATTATCACCATCACCATTATCAACATCACCATCACCATTATCAACATCACCATCATCAACATCACCATTATCAACATCACCATCATCAACATCACCATTATCAACATCATCATCACCATCATCAGTGTCACCATTATCAACATCACCATCATCAACATCACCATCATCAACATCACCATCATCAACATCACCAACATCATTATCACCATCACCGTTATCAACATCACCATCATCAGTGTCACCATTGTCAACATCATCATCACCATCATCAGTGTCCCCATTATCAACATCACCAACATCATTATCACCATCACCATCATCAACATCACCATTATCAACATCACCATTATCAACATCATCATCACCATCATCAGTGTCACCATTATCAACATCACCATTATCAACATCACCATCATCATTATCACCATCATCATCACCATCATCAGTGTCCCCATTATCAACATCACCATCATCATTATCACCATCACCATTATCAACATCACCATCATCAACATCACCATTATCAACATCATCATCAGTGTCACCATTACCAACATCACCATCATCATTATCACCACCATCATCTTCATCATCCAGCCTCATTAGACCGTTGGTTGGTATGCCTGGTGTGAGGAAAATTGCTCAGAACAGGATACAGAGACACCTGGGTACAAGCCCTTGCCTAAGCAAAGTTTCTGCGTCTTCCACAGCCTCAATCCTTTCTTCCTAAGGTGAGGGGATTGGGTCTGACAGTTGGGGCAAAAGGTGTACCCTGTGGCCAAAGATTAGATCCTTTTCTCGTCCTTCTAGCTTTCCAACCAAATTCTTCAAACTTTGGGTTCCAGGACAGATTTTACTTTTTTTTTTTTTTTTTTTTTTTCTAGGATGTCATCAGCATCTGGCCCTACCCTCAGCTAAAAGCAGTCAGGTTGATCTGAACAAAAAAGGGTTTGGCGAAGTGTCTACCAACAGACTAATGGATAAAGAAGATGTAGTGTGTGTGTGTGTGTGTGTGTGTGTGTGTGTATGTGTGTGTGTGTGTGTGTGATGGAATATTACTCAGCCATAAAAAAGAACGAAATATTGTTATTTGTAGCACCATAGATGGACCTAGAGATTGCCATACTGAGTGAAGTGGGTCAGACAGAGGAAGACAAGTATCATATGGTATCACTTATACGTGGGCTCTAAAAAATGATACACTTATACGTGGGCTCTAAAAAATGATACAAATGAATTTATTTACAGAACAGAAACAGACTCACGGACATAGAAAACAAACTTACAGTTACCAAAGGGGAGAGGGAGAGGGAGAGATAGATTAGGAGTTTAGGATTAACATATAAACACTACTATATATAAAATAGATAATCAACTAGGACCTACTGTATAGCACAGGGAACTATATTCAATATCTTGTAATAACCTAAAATGCAAAAGAATCTGAAAAAAATGTATGTATAACTGAATCACTTTGCTGTACACCTGAAACTAACACAATATTGTAAATCAACTATACTTCAGTAAAAAAAAGAAAGAAAAAGTGTTGGAGCAACGCCAGAGAAGAAAGAAATCCAAGCCCACAGATTTTCAGGTTGCATTTCTTATAACTGTAACAGGGTTGTAGCCACCCATCTCCTGAGTAAAACAGGAGACAGACTTTGGGAGAAGAAAGAAGGAGAGGAGGGATGAAAGGGGAAGGCAGAGCAGGAAAGGGAGAAAGGATGAGGGAGGGGGCGGCAGGAAGAGGCCACCAAGGCAAGACATCTCAAGAAACAACACCCCTTGTTATTTTCACTCACTGAGAAATCAAACTGTGTGTGGCCAATTATATCTCAATAAAGCTGGGGAAAAAAAAACCTGGCTGTGTGGCTGGAGAGCAGCTGTGTATTTGTTGTCTACGTGTGTGTGAGTGTGCATATATGTGTCTGCCTTTGAGACTGTGTGTATGCTTGAATATGCATGCGTATGTGCACAGATACGTTTGAATGTGTGTCTGTGAGTCCATGTCTCCACATGCCTAGACAGCGCCGGGCACACGTTAACTGCTCTCTGGTTCTGATCATTGAACAAATATGCACGAGAGTACATGTGTGACTCCTTGAGTGGCGCGCATGTGTGGCTGTGTGTGCGTTCCTGTATGTCCTTCTGAACGTGCCTGTTCGTGCCTGGGATGGAGGTGAGGCAGGGATGCATATTGGTGTCTGGATGTGTGTCTGCACGCATAAGTGTGTGGGTGCCTTTGAAGGGTGAGTGTGTGTTTCAGTGTGTGCGGCTGCAGGGCTGAGTGACAGGGAGTGTGTGCTTGTCTGCAGTCGTGAGCTTGCCTGCAAGGGTGGTGCCTGAGCAAGCGTCTTGGTGTATGGCTGTGCGTGCATGTGCACACGTGTGTGCTGTGAGGGGGTGTGCACCTAGGCACCCACATGTACAGGGACCCCGGTAACCCTGGGCTTGATTTCCCTCCCCCTCAGTCAGGAAATGCCTGTGGTTTGTACCATCAGTCGGTTCCCTTTTCATTTCAATGGGGGCTCAGGGTAGCCTCTTAGCAGCTCTCATTCACCTGCCTATTTGGACTTCTTTGTGGAAACCAGAAGGGCTGAGCTTGCAAGAGCTCCACTGAGACTGGTTGACACCCTGATGCTGAGGGTCTGGAGGAAACACCATGGCTCTTGCCCCAAGGAGGGAGCCCCTGTTGTGCCCCATCCCGTGGTGCTCCCAGATTCCCCTGCTGACCAGTCCCTCCCCCCGCCAGGGGAACCTCAGCGTCCGGAGCAGGATTGAACAGGGCAAGAGATTTGGAGGCAGACAACCTGAGTTCAAGTTCAGCTTCCACCCGTGGCTGAACTGGGAGGCTTTGGACAAGTCGCTGAAAGCCTCCAAGCTTCCACTTCCTTGGTGGCACAATGGGACACCTGACATCAAGGTTGACCCCTTCTGGTCCCAGTGACCATGAATATGTAGAGTGGAGGCTTCCGGAGCCCACCCAGATCTCCATCACACCCTCTGGTGCACCTGTCTCCAGCCTCCGTGAGTACTGGCTTCTAAAGTCTCAGCTGCCCTTTTCTTGTCCTCGGCCAAACGCAGGCTGCTTGCCTGGGAGGTCACACGCCCCTCAGAGCACCCAGCACCCAATGACTCCTGACTCCTATGAGCTACAGAAAGTTAGTCCTCTTGTCTCAAGATGCAACCAGCTCCACAATACAATTCACTCTCTAGAGGTCCCCAAAGGGAACGGGTTAAGATAATCACCAGTCAAGACCATACTCTTCCATCACTTTCTTTCTCTGCCCGACCTGTGTCCTTCAACCCCCTTTTCCTGAGAACACGCCCCTAACAAATCACTTTCACAAGAAGCCCTTCCCAGGCTCTGCGTCTAGGAAACCTAGCTGAGGACAGCATGAAAGCATTTTTACACACGATCACCCCAATGTTTGCGGCATGCTTAGTATCATCCTATTTTTAAGATGAGAAAATGAAAGTTGATGGAGGAAAAAATGAAATAATGGGGAAAAGCGCTTAGAGTGACATCCACAAATTTCTCTTGAGCCAGTTGTCAACGCAGGCCTCTCAGACAACAGCCAGCGTGCCGCTCCATCGCGGGTTCGCCAGCCCTCAAGTTTCTTGGGATCAAAGGGGACCTGAAAGCTCATCTGGGACATGCATATCATGCTTGACTCCTCTCTAGGCAAACGTCCAGTTGTATTTGAATGCTTCTGATGTTGGGGAGCTCACTCCCTCCAAAGCAGCATCTTCTGCTTTTAGAGGGTGCAACTATTCATCTCCTTTCCTTTATTCAGCAAACATTCTTTAAAAAAAAAAAAATTATTTATTTGGTTGTGCCGGGTCTTAGTTGCAGCAGGCTAGTTGTGACACATGAGCTTCTTAGAGACAGGTAGGCTCCTTAGTTGCAGCTCACTGTCTCCTTAGTTGTGGCATGCAAACTCTTAGTTGTGGCATGCAAACTCTTAGTTGTGGCATGCATGTGGGATCTAGTTCCCTGACCAGGGGCCAAACCCAGGCCCCCTGCATTGGGAGCATGGAGTCTTAACCACTGCTACACCAGGGAAGTCTCTCAGCAAATATTCTTTAAGCACCTACTGTGTGCCGGGCACTATGCAAAGCACCGAGGATGCCGTGATGAGCTAAAGCCAGCTCCATTCCTTTCCTCATGGAGCTTATGGACTGGCGGGAGAGAAAACCAAGGAGAAACAACTGCAGGGATAAACACTGCAACCCTACAAGGTGTGGGAACAGAGGGACAGGGTGTGAGAGAGGATCCGGGGTGCCCTTGAGGGCTTCACAGTGGGGAAATCCAGATGTGCGTTGGGAGGACAGGGAATGCTTTCCTGAGGATGTGATGACCCAGGTGGTTTCTGAAGGATGAGTAGAAAGTAACAAGGGGATGAGAGAGGGAACAGTGTTAAAGAAGGAGGGAGCAGCATAGGCAAAGGCCAGTGGTGGGCAGGAAAGGAGAATGGCACACAAGTGGCCTGGAAGGGAGACAGTGAGGTGGGTCGGAAGGTGGGGGTGGGGTGTGGCCCTGAGAGCAGAGGAGGCCTGAGGGTTTTAGGCCGGGCCCTCCTCATTCAGATCATCATTCTCATCTTCCAATTCTTCTCATGAAAAAATGACTCCTTTCCACCTGGTTGAGACATCCCCTCTACCACCGGGATTCCTCCACCTGCTCTGGCAGGCCCGTGGCAGGCTCTCTTCACTGCCGCTGTGTGACTCAGAGCACAGGCATCTCGAGATCTCAGAGAGACACACCTAGAAATGACTGTTGCCGCCATACGCTGCATCAAAAGCCAAGGTCTCTTCAACAGCCTGAAGGAGACCAGGGTGATGCGGGGCCTGGGAACGCAAAAGCAAGTTTCCGGGAGTCAGAAGAACCCACCTGAGAAGCCGGGGGTTCTCCTCTTGGGCGCCCTGTCTGTCTCTCCATGACCCACCTCCCATGTGAAAACAGAGACACACAGAAGGCCTGGGTTTTCAATGACCCACCACGTGGCCTGCCCTGGCCGTCTCTGGGGGGAGGAGGACACGGCTGCTGAGGCCACGGGGGAAGGAGGCCCACTGGAGGCAAATGGAACCAGGAAGCCCCCCACATCAGCTCCACCTGGTCGGCTTTCTCCCACTGCCTGGGTGTAAACCACAGACTCCTGGGCTTCCCTGGTGGCGCAGTGGTTGAGAGTCCGCCTGCCGATGCAGGGGACGCGGGTTCGTGCCCCGGTCCGGGAAGATCCCACATGCCGCGGAGCGGCTGGGCCCGTGAGCCGTGGCCACTGAGCCTGCGCGTCCGGAGCCTGTGCTCCGCAACCGGAGAGGCCACAAGAGTGAGAGGCCTGCGTACTGAAAAAAAAAAAAAAAAAAAAAAAAAAAAGACTTGGCAAAAATAATTTGAAAATCATAAACTCACTATAAAATGAAAACAGACCCCCCCCAAATGCATGCAATATACCTGACAAAGAAAGAAAGAACAAACAAAAACTCTAAGAGTAAAGGTAAAGGAAAGCCAATCTGCATGGTTTTATCATTTAAGATCTTTTACGACCTAGTTTTAGATTTATAGAAAATTTTCATTTATATTTACAGTCTCATTTGCAACTTTCACAGCAAATTCTCAACTCACGTCTTGTGGCTTAACAACTTTTTTCCTTCTGATTTCTGGGAAATGTCACATAAGGGTTTACATAAAGATTATATTTTCTTAGTAAGACAATGTAATAATTTTAATTGGGGAGATGGGCATTTTTTAAAGTATAAATCTATCTATAATCTTTGACTCTCTCAAAGTTTATTTCTAATTAGGTTCCTAGCAGAGTAATTCCATTTGTCTCAAGCAAAATTTCGATAAAATTCTATCGTACCAGAAAAAAAGAAAAGAAAAGGGGGAACGGAGGTAGTGAATGGAATTAGAGTTGCTAATCAGCTGACCTTAAAAATAAAATGTAAAAATTCTGGACTGTCTGGGTGAGCCCAAGACAAGAATATTTAAAAGTGGAAGACAGTGGCAGAAGAGCAGCTGAGGAGGAAGCAGAGGTTGGGGTGATGAGATGCAAGGATTCAAACCCTCATCTCTGATCTGAGGGTGGAAAGAGGCCACAAGTCAAGGGATGCCGGCAGCCTCTGGAACTGGAAAAGACAAGGAAACAGATTGTCCCCTAGAGCTTCTGGAAAGCAGCACAGTCTTGCCAACACCTTGATCTTAACCCAGTGAGACCTGCATCACACATTGGCCATCAGGACCGTAGGCTAATAGATGTGTGTGTTTTAAGCCAGTAAGTGTTTGGTAATTGTTTCAGCAGCAGTAGAAAACAAACCCACAAGAGCCCTGATAACACTGGCGCAGTGCCCAGCCCAGCTTGGCTGTAGGAATACACCTCTCCAGCCCAGGCAGGGGAAGGATTGGTGAAAGAGGCCTCTGGTTTTGAAGAGTCACTGCTCTAGGGGCCCCGAATGGACATAGGCCTGTCCCAGGAGTACTTGCATCCTATAAGGGCAATGTCCACACCGGTTAATGCTGGTAGGTACCGTTCACGGCATTGCCCTGAAGATTTCAGAGACACGGTGGTGAAGAAGCGAGGGGCCCAGCTTTTGAAGAGCTTCTAGGCAGCAGGAGAAAGAGATGTGAACAAGCCAGGAATCAAACCCCATTAAGACCCAGAACAATGAAGTCCTAACAGCAGAATATCAGGCAGTGGAGCTGAATGCAAGAGAGACCTCCCTGGTTTCGTCATCAACTACGTGGCCTCCTTGGGACAGGGCCATCCCTGGGCAGCTGGGCTTCCCTTCCCGGGGCTTGGATTCCCCACAGGTAGGGTGGGCTCCTCCCTCTTCCAGTCCTCTTCCTTCTGCCTGGAGACACAGGAGACAGATGTGACAGTCCCAACAGTTATTCATCCACAAATGTCTCCAAGCACTTATAATGTGCTGACCCCCAGTCAGAGTTGTCACATACACATTTTCTTTTTTTTTTTCTTTTTTCTAGTAAAGCTAATTAGCCAGTTTTATTCTTTTTTTCCCCCTAAATATGTATTTATTTATCTGGTTGCACCGGGTCTTAGTTGTGGCACGCAAGCTCTTAGTTGCGGCATGCGACCTCTTAGTTGTGGCATGCGACCTCTTAGTTGCAGCACGCGTGTGGGATCTTGTTCCCTGACCAAGGATCGAACCCAGGCCCCCTGCGTTGGGAGTGTGGCGTCTTAACCACTGTGCCACCAGTGAAGTCCCACACACATAGTTTTCAATGATCCCTCAAAACACCCTAAAGGAGTTCAGTGAAATAAGCTGGATGCAGAGGACAAATATTGTATGATTCCACTCATATAAAGTACCCAGAGGAGTCAAATTCACAGAAAGTAGAATGGTGGTTACCAGGCGGTGACAGGAAGGGGGAATGAGAATTATTATTTAATGGGCACAGAGTTTGGGATGATGAAAAAGTTCCAGAGATAGAGGATGGAGATGGTTGTACAACAGTGTGAATGTACTAATGTCAGTGAATTGTACACTTAAAAATGGCTAAAATGAAAAAAAAAAAGGCTAAAATGGTACGTTAATGTTACATATATTTTACCACAATACAAAAATTTAAATACCCAAAGCAGAGACGATTCACCCCATTTTACAGATGAGGAAGCTGAGGCTCAAAGAGATTGATTGACTTGCCCAGTATCACACAGCTAGAGAATAGCAGAGTTGGGATTTGAACCCAGGTCTGACTCTAACTCCAGGGTCCTTTTCTCCTAATATCTTCCCTCTGTTCTTTCCAAAAGTCCTTCTGCTCCGAGGTAGACCCTGCACTAGGAACAGTGAAGAGGGTGGTAGAGAAATGAGGCGGAGGTGGTGTCAGAGGAGCATTTCTGAGGAAATGAGGAAAAGGCACTTACCTTTGCAGGTCAAAAAGAGGAGGCTGGCCTCTGGCCGTATCATCCCCACGCACCACAACTTGGCTACTTCCCTGAGCTTCCCTTGATAATCCTTGCTTTCCGTGCCAACAGTGGAAGCAGGTGGCCCAGGAGACCAGTGAACCAGAGAGAAGCTGTGGACACTCCTGTGCTCTCTGCTGCAATGGTAACGAGAGAGCCGTCAGGCAATCCTGCCACCCAGAGGGGGGGATCTGGATGGAGGGCACCCAGCATTACACAGCAAACCCGCAGAGGTTTTCAGAATTAGCACCCTCCCACCACGCAACTCTGGGCTGGGCTGTCACCCTCCATCAAAGTAGGATGTCCCAGAGTCAGAGGCTGGCACAGACAGACCATGCTGGATAGACAGGTTCTGACCCTGACCCAGAAGAGCCCAGAAAATAGAGGGACAGATGGCTGAAAAGCTGCTCTGATGACGGTAAGCACAGTAGAAGACCAGGGGCCATCAGTGCTGGAAAGGGACAGAAAAAGCCATTGCATTGGTTATCTATTGTTGCTTAAAAATTATCCCAACATTTAGTGGCTTAAAATGACAAACATTGATTATCTCACAGTTTCTAGACTCAGAAAGCCAGGAGCAGCTTAACTGGTGCCTCTGGCTCAGATCTCTCTGGAGGCTGGAATCGAGGTGTTGGCTGGGGCTGCCATCCCTGCTGGGAGAGTGATGGAAGCCACGGGTGTTTTGAGATCTAATCTCAGATGAACATCCATCACTTTTTCCATATTCTGGTCACAGAAGCGAGTTCCTAGGTGCAGTTCACACTCAGAGGGAGAATTACATGAGGAAATGGATACTAGAAGTGGGAATTCTTGGGGGTCATCTTAGAGGCTGTCTGCTACAGCCATCTAATCGTTGCCGCTGAAATATTTCTTCGGGATGGTGCTGAGACAGGGTGTAAAGTGGGCAATGGGCTCAGCTTGCTGGGGGCAGCCATCTCGGAAGGGGACAGGGCAGACCCGAGTGAGAGACGGGTGGCTGCAGAGGGGTGACGCTTGGGTGGACAGCAGTTCCCCCACTGAAACGCTTCCCTGGCACCCGCCGGGGCTCCTGCCATCTTACACCTTCACTGTATAGAGAAGGCAACTGACATGTCCAAGCTTGTTGGTGACAGAGTCAGGGAGAACCCAGAGCTCAGGGCCCTTGACCCATGTCTGGCTGGGATCTACAGAACAGCTCATACCTAAGTTGTCCTGTCCTGTGGACAGGAGCTAACACAGGCACCTGGAACATCCCCACCTCTGCCCCCTGAAGCTTCTGACATGGGCATGTTGGCCTGAGCGATCTCTCAATCCAACCTCCTGCCTTCAGTATTGGGACTGGCTCCCAGACATGGGGACAATATGAGAAATTGAGACAGTTTTGGACAAGCCCACTCCTAAGAGTTGTGGAGCTGGGCCAGGAATACCAGTGAAGGTCCCTAGCCCTCGCCCCTGCCCCTCTCCCTACCTATGACCCCATCCCTACCACGACAGGGGCCTTGCCTACCTGCACAGGCAACCTCAGTTGGTCTCAGCCGTGTCCACACCTGCAGCCTGCACAGCCACCACGGGCCGAGGCCTGTGCACGCTGGCACGTGGGCTAGTGTCTTCTGCTCTCAGGGGGACTACTGGGCAGAGAATTCCAGGGTTCCAGGTACCCAGCATATGGTTCCAAGAAAAGGACGATGCAAGCTCTGAGAGGGTGGGTCCCCTTGGCCTCAGAGCCTCCTCACCCCACAGAGAGGGCACAGCTGGAGGAAGACCAGCACACAGTATGGACTCTGCCCCAGGTCTAAGAGCACCTCCCTGAAGGTCATTTAGCAATCCCCTCCCCTTGCCCCTTCCTCGCCGCTCTCTTCCTTTCCACCACCATGGTTTCCAAGTTTCAAGCTGGGTTCACGTTTTCACCTTGCACAGCGTCCCCAGCCAGCCCTGTGGCCCCCTTCCTGCCAGCTCTGCCAGCCAGAGCTATGGTTCCTCAATTTCCTGCGTTTGCACAAGTGAGTAAAAGGGCATCCGCCTACCCACGTGACACTGAATTGATGAAAAGGACTGGCAAAAGTAGAAGTTCTAGAACAAGTTGGACATTCAAGCTTTGTTTCTGTGCCACTGTCAATGTCAAGGCCCAAGTGGAAAGAATTCTGTGTCTGAAACAATTCTTTAAAACCGTTGCTACCAAAAAAACTACCAAACATGAAAGTACCAAAAAAAAGTTTAATAATACATATACTAATTTTTGTGTAATTCTGCATATATCCTTTGTTTTTGTTTTTTTTCTAATTTGTATTGCAAATGTTACACAGACGAAAACATACATCACATTATGAAGTCATGAAGCATTGCAAGGAAGCAAACGTCTGTCCTTCAACCACGTGCATTAGACCCTAGAAGCTGCTGATACTGTCAGTGCCACCTGTGTGCTCCCCCATCCCAGCCCCCGGCTTCCTCCCCACCCTCCGTAACAACTACCTAAAGTTGTGTTTCTGATACCTTTGCTTTTCAGAAATAGCTTTCCCACAGATGTGTCCATCCCTAAACAATATATCCTTTGGTTTTGCTTCATGTTGAAACTTTTATACACATGGTACCATGTTGTATGTCTTCTGAGATTCTTCTTTCCCCTTTGATATTATGTTTCTAAGGCTTATCCATGCTGCTGTTTCCAGTTGTAATTCCTTCATATTCACTGCTTTGTAATAGTCCATTGTGGGAACAGAAACTGGATACATAAATTATGTTTTCTTCCGTATCGTTTTTTTCCCTCCTTGGTATATGATTGATAAATCTTCTCTTGGGAAAACCTATGTGTATGTTCTTCCTCCCTTGTTTGGTGTTAAACTTATGTTGATACCAAGAATAATGTTTTAAATTGTATGAGACCCGGAGCTTGGGTCCTCAGCATTCTCATCATTCAGTCGTCCCACCTCTGCTAGAATCCTGTGGGGCAGGTACCCACTGTAACCTGAAGGCATCTGGGCTCTCGAAAGTTCTTCCTTGAGTTGAAGGAGAATCTGCCTCCCCATGGCTTTCTCTCATTGGTTCCAACTCCTCCCCACCCCCTGGGTGCTGTCGAATGTCTGTACCTTCTATACCAAGAGAGCGATGGTTCTCCCTCACCCCTACCCCAACCTATGTATCTGCTTCCACTCCCCAGGTTCCACCAAATCCTGCCTCTTCCTCCCGCACCCAAGACGTCAGTTCCAGTTCTCTCCCCATCTGACTGCTATCCTTTCACCACCTCCGTCCTTATTTTAATGTAACCCAGTGTTCCCAGATCTGGCCAACTCTGGATATGAGCAATGTTCCACTAACAGTTAACCTTCAATTCTGCAAGTTGGAAACCTTCTACCTGCTCACACAGGAACTCCAGTCCCAAGGAGTGTGATACAGTCACTTAAGAGTTAGTCCTGGTAGGGCTTCCCTGGTGGTGCAGTGGTTAAGAATGTGCCTGCCAATGCAGGGAACACGGGTTCGAGCCCTGGTCCGAGAAGATCCCACATGCCGTGCAGCAACTAAGCCCGTGCACCACAACTACTGAGCCTGCGCTCTAGAGCCCATGTGCCACAACTACTGAGCCCATGTGCTGCAACTACTGAAGCCCGCGCGCCTAGAGCCCGCACTCTGCAACAAGAGAAGCCACCGCAATGAGAAGCCCGTGCACTGCAACGAGGAGTAGCCCCCGCTCACCGCAGCTAGAGAAAGCCCGCGTGCAGCAATGAAGACCCAATGCAGCTATAAATAAATAAATAATTTTTTTTAAAAAAAAGAGTTAGTCCTGGCTGCCACTCCACGTCACCGCCATGGCCAAGGCTCTCGGAAGTAGAAAGTGACTAATGCCGGTGGTGACACTGGCACTAACTGAGCAGAAGACATCATCTGACACAGCCACCCCTATCCTCTCCAGGGCTCCGCCACCACAATTCAGCCTGTAGCACTGCCGCCCACACTCACAGACCTCAGAGTGCCACCACAGCTTGTCATGTGGCGGTAAAGGAGAAGGCTCTTTCCTCTCTGGGCTGCGCACTGTCTCAGAGACCCACAGCAGGGCTGCTTGGGCCCTCGAGCGTTACAGAGTTTAGAGAGGCAGTTCCTACATTCCCCCCAGGACCACTAGGGTGAGGGCAGTTTCCAACAGCAGCCACTAATCCCCTGTGTTCCCCTCCCTGGCCTTGGGGCTGAGTGTGCTACACCACACCAGATCCCTTGCCATTGAGTGCCTTGCCAGCCGGTCCCTCCCTCCTCCGCCCCGCTCTGCCACACATACCCGTACACGTCTGAACCTTGATTGTGAACACAGATATCCCTCCCAGGTTGCCCCTCTACCCAGTGTAAATCAGTGGGTACAACAGCATGGGGCTGGGTGGAAGATGTTGCCTAAGTGGGCACACGTACTAAGGTGTCTGAATCCCAACTCTGATCAGTCAGGACCCCCAGGACACAGGGTTGATGGTCTCCCTGTCCCATCCCCTGTTAATAACCAGATTCACACACCCTTTTAGGTAAATAAAGACAAAGAAAAGAAAGACAATTTTTGAAACCTCTGTTTGTTAAGTATAAACCCCTAAGATTTTTTTTTGGTCTCCTTCTGATAAAGAAAGAACCAGCAGTTTTCAAGTTAATCCAAGAAGCAACTGCTCTTTACTCAACCCTGGAAGAGGAAGTACAGAAGAAATGCGGTCTAAGAAAGTCATACTCTAGCGGAGGAAATGCACTATCTTGCCAGCTCTCCTCCTGTTGTTCTGACCACTCTTTGCCTTGAAGTCCTTCTTCAAGTGAGAGAAATAACTCGTATGTGCCTATGAGCCCCTGGGGGGCAAGACCCATGTCTGACCCTCTCTGTTTCTCTCCCAGGACCCAACCTGGGGCTTGGCTCATCATAAACATATAATCGTAGGAACCAAGCATGTGAGGGAGGGGAAGAACATCTGGAATCCGGCCACATCACTTCCCTGCTCAAACCCCCCCCTCATGGCTCCTCATTAATGGCAGGAAAAATTGCAAGCCCCTTGCCCAGACATTCATGCCTTTCAGCTCCCGGGGCTCCAGCCCACCTCTCTATCCTCATTTCCCACCACTCCTGCTGCCCCCGTGTTGCCGGTTCTCCAGCTTCCAGTCACACGGGACTCAGTGAATCAGTCTGGGTCCATTGGGTGAAGAACCACTAGGCGTGGGAGAGAATTGGGGTATCTTACAGGGAGCGATTGATGCGATTATGGGAGTGTAACAGCGCATCAGTTGTTTACGCATAGCCGTGGTCACTGCAACTAGTGCAGCATCAGAGGCCAGCAGAGCAGGCACTAGAGAGGGAAAATCGTCAGGAGTTGGGGAGAGCAAGGGCAAGCTGGTGCTTACGGGAAGGAACTGGAACCCACGCTGTCTCTCCTTGTGTCCGAACCTGTAGCTTCCGTCAAGGGGCTGACCGGCAGAAGTGGAGCCTTCATTGAAGAAATTGATCCAAGAGATGAAGAAGAAATGGAAGGGAAACAACAAGGTCCTACTGTAGAGCACAGACAACTGTATCCAATATCCTATGATAAACCATGATGGAAAAGAATATATTAAAAAAGGATGTATATATATGTGTATAACTGAATCACTTTGCTGTATAGCAGTAATTAACACAACACTGTAAATCAACTATACTTCAATTTAAAAAAAAAAAAAAGAAGACGAAAATTTTCACTCTATGTCCTGGTAGTAGTTTCTTAGCTAAATCACAAAAGTGACTCTGAGATAACCTGCTTTCAATTACCTCCGAAGAAAATAAATAAGAACCCTACAAAAACCGAACCAAAAAACAAAAACAAAAAACAACAAGAAGAAGAAACTGAAGGAGAAAATCCAATGGGAGCTGAAGCAGGTGCGGGCCTGGCTGCTACATCACACCAAAAAAAAAAAGAGAGAAGGAGGCCCTGTAGAGGTATGCCAGCATGCATGAGCTGCAACAGTGTCTGTCCTCATCATCTGACCATAAACACCACGGCCACTTCCAACATTCACTTCCACTTTCCAAGCCTCATGCGATTTTTCTTATGGCCAACCCAACCCAGAGGTAATTCCAGAAACGTAGTTCCGGCTCAGCTGAATTTGACCAGACACACACTTCCCCAGCCTGTTTCCTCTGCTGAGAATGTTCTTCTGCATTCTCCTGCTGAGTAACTCCTACTTATCTATCAAGGCCCCACCCAAATGGCTCTCCATCCCTCAAGTGTCTCCTGTCACCCATGGGCCGACTTCATCAACCCCTCCTCGTGCCCCAGCGACGCTGAGTACCAGCTTCCATCAGACGCCTCACATCTATTCGATGCTCACGTGTGAGGCTGGATCTGTATGATCTCTATGACCCAAGGGACTAGATGCTACTAAACATCATCTCGGTCACCCTTCACAACAACCCTTTGAAGCAAAATGCTTTCATTGTCTCTATTTTACAATAATGGAGGAAACTAAGACTCCAGGAAGAGCAGTCTCTTGCCCAGTGATGCACAGCTCATAAGGGGCAGAGGCAGGACTCAATCCTGGTCCATCTGACTCCAGAGACTGAAGTCTTAATCACTAAGCAATTCTTAAGGTAGAAAATATTAAAGGTGACCGTGGGGTGACCGACGTCCCGGTTTGCCTAGGACTGAGCGGGGGTTCTTGGAATGCTAGCTTTTCAGTTTGAAAACCGGGGTAAGTCCCAGGCAAACTGGGACGCCTTGGTTACCTTTGGCAAAGTGCTCTGTCTGTGTAAAGGTGGGAGAGGCACTGGGAAGCCAGGGAGGGGACATTCTGAAGCACTGAACCTATGCTACTCCCCAAGACCAGAAGAAGAAGAAAGTTTTTGGATTGGCTTTATTTGTCTAATTTCTTCCTTCCTCAGGAACTCAGCCCTCTGGGTTATTTGGAAAGCAATTTGGGGCCAGCAGAGCTCGGGGCTTGCTGGTTGCACATAGAACGGTGGTAGGAGGAAGTGTGAGGTCAGGGGTGGCAGGGAATACTGTTTCCTTTCCTACAAAGTCCATCACAAGCCTGCAACCTGGGGTCGAAACTGGAAGCCACAGAGCCTGCAAAAGGCGGGGGAGTCTCTGGGCTAAAGAAGCATCAGCAGAGCCGATAGAGGTAGAATCCTGGCCTCCGAAACGTCAGTGCTGGGAGGAATGGCTCAGTCCAACCGGACTGGTTCAACTCTGGGAAGGGATGCAGCCAAGGTCACAGAGCAAACAGAAGAGCTGGAGCTGAGACCCAGGTTTCTAGGCTTCTGCCCCCAGGTGGGGACTTGGGCAGGAGAGAGCGGCCCAGCCCACCGCTGACTTCAGGCAAGCGGCTTCTCTGTGTCTGATGCTCACTTTCTTTATCTGTGAAATGGGGAGAACTTCCAGGTCAAATAAGAAACGTCAAGGCCTAGAACCGTGCAGAGCACCTAAGAAATGTCAGGGCCCTTCTTTAGCCACGCCTAGCCCGCAGCCTGCAGTCCTAGAGGCAAGTCTATTGGCCAAGTGGGGAGTCTATTACTTATCAGCTCTCTAATTAAGCAAGTTCTTTCCTTCTCTTGGTGTCAGACGGTCAAGTTCATGAGGGGTTACTGGAAATGTGAACAAAGCTCTTATCTTAAGAGCTGGGAACTGTCTTTGGGGAAACTACCTTGATAAACATCTTGGAGAGATGCATGAGGCTGGGTGTGATAAGACACAACAGAAAGGCTTTGTTTGGGGTGGGAGTTCCTGAAAGGGAAAATAAAGGATGGGGTGGGGGAAGGGAGAGGAAGGGGCAAAGAGAAGACCCAGCAAGATGGAGAAAGCCAGCCCCAAGGAGGGAGAACCAGCCAGACTTCCAGGTAAACAGGAGTGGCCGAAGGAGAGCTTTAGAATTGATGATGCTTCTCCACTCTTCCCCAGAAGTGGTTTGTAACACCATCCCCTCTCTACCTACAAATCATCAGTAACATCTGCCAGTCCCAGGAGTGCTTGATACAAAGAGAGTGTGTGTGTGTGTGTGTGTGTGTGTGTGTGTGTGTAACTCAGACAGAACTAAGTTTCCTGTTTGAGGCAAGGCAGTACAAAACGGAGATCATATGCAAGGAAGAAAAAGCTAAGGGTCTGAGAAAGCTTGGCCTGGCAGAGACCGCTGGGTCCATGGACATCCACTCTCTCCTTTCCTGGGCTCACAGCTCGCTACATTCCCCAGCCTCCTCGAGGTTATGTTTGGCCAAATGATGGCGTTGGAGCCGGTAGGATGTGATGAGTGCCACTTCCAGGCCTGGCCCCGAAAACCTCCCATCCCAGCCCCTCCCTGCTCATCCCCTTCCTGTGTGTGGGATGACCTTGGGGGCCCTGTGTTGACAGTGGCTGATCCATCATCAGCCTGGGCCCCATGTCCATCCCACCAACCTGGAACAAACCTCCTAGATCTTATCATGAGAGAAAAAAATAAACTTCCATTGTGTTAGGTCACTACATTCTGGGTCTAATGGCTAAAGAAGTTTAGCCTACTCAAAACAGTAAGCTTGCAGGAGGTGTAGAGCTCACCACAGTAGGGGTGAAGTTGCCGGCCCAGCACCCCAACTTTGGGAGGCTCACGGTGGCCTGAACCAGAGCCCGGGGAATATGGGGCAGCCCGAGTGGACAGACATGAGACCAGCACCCTAGCAGCGCCACGCAGCTGCGTTGGGAGCAGTGACAAGCCATCCAAAGCATCCCAGGACTTCCCCAGCAATTCCAGAGTGTGACACAGGGCTTCCTGTCAATGGAGGGTAAGAGGGGGTGCAGCTGAGTTTCACTAAATTTGAAGAAGGGAGATGGGATAGGATTTGCTGCCAGAGAGAGTGGAAGAGTCCATATTTGTTGTTGTTAGAAGGAGAGAGGGTACTGGTCCCCGGGGATGCCTGGGGGGATGGGGGCAGGCTGTCTCCACCGGCCCGAGCCAAGCACTTTCCTTTGTCCAGTTCTGCTCCAGGTGTGGCTCTCAGCATCCAAGGGCATCAGGAAACTCAGAGCCCTGACTCTCCCATGAGCAAACCAGCTCCAGGCAAGCAGGAGGCCTTGGAGCAGGGCTCAGCTCCGACACCAGTGTCCTGGGGCTCCGGAGCAAGGACACAGAGGGGCGGGATGGCGAGGCAGAGCAAGAGTGGAAGGAAATGAGCTGCCTGCATTCTGTGAAGGCTCAGGGTGACTTATTATGGGAAGATCTTGGCGGAGGTGGAGCCGGGGAGGTTGGCAACAGCATCGCCGAGACAACCAGAGGTTCAACTGTCCGCAAAGTCTATTCCTCTTGCAGATGGCCCATCTCTCCCACGTTGGAGCTTCAGAACGGCAAGAAAAGATATTAGAGGAGACAACCAGGGTTCTGTACGGAGAAGCTTAGAATGGAAAATCGTCATCTTTTCGGTGCCATAGTTCCTTGCCTTCCAGAGACCACAGACAGTATTCTCAGTGCCCTTCGCTCCCAGGCCCCATAGTTTTTCTGTCGCTGGAAGAACACAGACGCTGGAGTCAGGCCAGCCAGGGTTTGAGTCCCAGCTCTAGCACCTGCTAGCACTGCTTGAGCAAATCTCTTCAAGTCTCTGAGCCTCAGTTTCCCCATCTGTGAAATGGGGATTATAAAACTTGCCAGCTAGGGCTGCGGTGAGGAATCAACAGACATAAAATGTAAAGGAATTTGTCACAATCATCCTCACTGTGACTTAATGAGTTAGCATTTGCTCGATGCTGGGTCCTTTTCCTGACTTTTCGTATTCAGTCCTCACTATGACCCCTCTCGACAGATGAGAGAGGCAGAGCCCAGAGAGGCAGAGTGATTTTCCCAGGGTTGCTCAGCTTTAAGATGGCTGAGTCTGGCCTGGAACCCAGGTGGTCTGACCTCAGAGTCCAGGCTCTGAGCCCCTCCCTGCACTTGTGATTCAGAGCAGGCTGTGTATCAACGGTGCTCAAAGGGAGGCTGAGACATAAGTGGGAGCGTGGAGCAAGGAAGCATCATTCTGAGGAAGGCTCTTGGAGGCAGAGGGATTTGAGGGGAAATTTTCCCAAACAAAGCAGGATATCAGCAGGAGGGAAGGGGTGAAGGGGAGGCATTGCCAGGCAGCGGCTGCAGTGGAAGCAAAGTCGGGGAAGTGGAGACACACGAGGGGGGTCGGAGAACAAACCCATGTGGCTGCAGCTGAGGGTCCCAGGCAGAGAACTGAGCAGGGGCTTCACCAGTGGAGCTGTTTCCTTACAGAAAGCAGTCATTTTTTCTCTCGGTCCCCTTCACAAACACATCAGACTGTGAGCTCCGTGAGGGCGAGGACCAGGTGAGTCTCCTGCCCTGCTGCAGCCCCAGTGCCCAGACTGGCACCTGAACCATGCACCGTAGGCACTGGACAAACAGTTGCTGGATGAATGGAAAGGGGGAGGGTGTGTATTCTCATCCATCTCTCTCTCTCTCTCTTTTTTTTCTTTTTCCAGCAGCGCCATGTGTCTTGTGGAGATCTTAGTTCCCTGACCAGGGATTGAACCCGGGTCATGGCAGTGAAAGCGTTGAGTCCTAACCACTGGACCGCCAGGGAATTCCTGCATCCATCTCTTACTTTGTTAGAACTGCACCTGAATTATCATATAACCCCCTTTGCTCCTGCAAAGGAGGCATATTGTAACAGGGAGTGGGGGAGGGAGGTTAGGGAGAGAAATGGGTGGAACCAAGCCCCCCTGACAAGCATTTATCTCAGGATACTGACTCCAGGGAACAGAAACCACAGCCGTGCCCTCTTCCCCACACCTGTTCACCCAGGATATTTTAGGAGATGAATCTCCATGGGTTTCTCAAATCTTGCAAGCAGAGACACTGACAACTGTTCTAGACTAACTTTTTTTTTTTAAATTTATTTATTTATTTTTGGCTGTGTTGGGTCTTTGTTGCTGCGCACAGGCTTTCTCTAGTTGCGGTGAGCGGGGGCTACTCTTCATTGCGGTGCGCGGGCTTACTGCAGAGGCTTCTCTTGTTGCAGAGCACGGGCTCTAGGCGCACGGGCTTCAGAAGTTGTGGCTCACGGGCTCCAGTAGTTGTGGCTCACGGGCTCTAGAGCGCAGGCTCAGTAGTTGCGGCGCTCGGGCTTAGTCACTCCGCAGCATGTGGGATCTTCCTGGACCAGGGTTCGAACCCATGTCCCCTGCATTGGCAGGCAGATTCTTAACCACTACGCCACCAGGGAAACCTTAGACTATCTTTTCAAGAATGTTTGTATAGCAAACAGCCTTGGAAGATCGAGAGTCTTTCTCTCTGAATCGAAGGGCAGGCATGCTTACTGCCCACTATAAAAGCTTGGTGTTCATGTCTTGTATTGCAACCCACTGCATGTGAGGCATCCAGCTGGACCCATCTCTGTCATCCTCGTCTAGACTTGCCTAGTAAAATATAGGACACCCTTGTAAGTTTGAGTTTCAAATAAACAATGACTACATTTTTTTTTTTAATTAAAAAAAAATTTTTTTTTCTTAGCCATGCTGTGAGGCTTGTGGGATCTTAGTTCCCTGACCAGGGATCAAACTCAGGCCCTCGGCAGTGAAAGCATGTAGTCCTAACCACTGGACCACCAGGGAATTCCCAATGACTACTTTTTTAGTATAGGTATGTCCCATGCAATATTTGAGACATACTAAAGAAAGGTATTGATCATTTATCTAAAATTCAAATTTAACCAGGCGCCCTCTGTTTATTTTTTAAATCAGGCAGCCTTTCCGCCGTGGGACCTGGGGGCCAGAAGAACTGGGGCAAATATGCTGATGTTTATGCCATCTGCCATGCCGTGAGTAATAAAGATCTTTGTCTCTGGCCCAAGGCTCTCGTGTTTTCTGCGGGCACCCTAGTTAGCTCACAAGTAGGGCAAAATCTCATACTTCTCCCAGTTCTTGATAGGTAGCCCCAGCCTGAGCTTGAAATCTGGCCTAGAGTTGGCAGCTCACGGCATCTGTGGGCTGAATAGTTGTCAATCCATAGGAATTAGTGCCAAGCGCACAGAATTCCTCGGGGATTTAGAATGGGTTCCTGGTGGTGTAGCAACTTTACATTTCACTAATGCATTGTTGTTACCATGGTTACTATAACTAGACAGGACTGCACAGCTTCCAAAGAGCATTTGCACGCATCACCTTGTTCGACTTCCCAATGACTTGCTGAAACATGCATGATCGTTCTTACCTTAGGAATTAGAAAACTGAAGTTCAGGGTCAGGAAGTCCATTGCCCTGGCTTGCTGCCTGTCGTCCAGTGGTGATGTTTCCTGAAGGCGTCAATGCTGCCGTTACCACCATCAAGACCAAGCATACCATCCAGCTTGTGGACTGGTGCCCCACTGGCTTCAAAGTTGGCATTAATTACTAGCCTCTCACTGTGGTACCTGGTGGAGACCTGGCCAAAGTACAGCGAGCCGTGTGCGTGCCGAGCAACACCACAGCCACCGCTGAGGTCTGGGCTCGCCTGGACCACAAGTTTGACCTGATGTATGCCAAGCATGCCTTTGTTCACTGGTACGTGGGTGAGGGCATGGAGGAAGGAGAGTGTTCTGAGGCCCGTGGGGATATGGCTGTCCTTGAGAAGGATTATGAGGGGGTTGGAGCCGATAGCGCTGAGGGAGAAGATGAGGGTGAAGAATATTAATCTGTCTGCTGTAATTTTACACTCTTGTCTTGGGACTGCTTGTTTGTGTTCTGTGGAGCTGCCCATTGTGGCCCCATCTTGTCAATAAAAGTGAGATTTCTATTTTCAATGTCAAAAAAAAAAAAAAAGTCCATTGCACAAGGACACACAGCCAGTCATTAGCGTAGCTGGGATCACTCAACCAAAGAGGACTTATGAGACCTACTGTGTGCCTAGCACTGGCCTAAGCTCATCACATACTTTATCTAGGACTAGTCTGGTAATGTGGGCATAATTAAGACCCCAGAAGGGGTCTTCCAACACCCGAGTTCGCATGGCTGGGGAGTGGCAGAGTCAAAATGAGAACCCATTTCTGTTTAATGCCAAAGCTTGAGCAAAAAAGTACAGTAGATCATAGGGTATGGGGGGGGAGGGGCAGAGCCCCGCTTAGAACAGAAGTCTATGGAGTCATACCCTTTAGAGCAGTTTCCTGATAGCCCCGTTCAGGCTGGGAGCTACAGCACTAAGCAGGGAACTCAGGCATCTCAGCCGCACAGACTGGACAAGCTGAGCAGCCATTCATACTGGAACTCAACAAATACTACAGTTTATTCGAGGACCCGCGGGCTGGTGGGCTGGGCCGTCCCAGGGACGGAAGGGTGCTTCAAGCTGAGAGGGACGCGAGGGGGACAATGATGTTTTCTGCACATCCTTGAGGAAAGTTGACTTTTGGCGGGAAAACACATTCCTACGCCAGAGTTCCCCAATGTGTTTCCTGAAACGTTAGTTTCAAAAAAGAGGGAAAAGGAAATTCTATAGTGAAACAAGTTTGAGAAATGTCATAGCCCCTCTCTCTTTTTTTTTTTTATATAAATTTATTTATTTATTGATTTTATTTTTGGCTGTGTTGGGTCTTCGTTTCTGCGCGAGGGCTTTCTCCAGTTGCAGCGAGCGGGGGCCACTCTTCATCGCGGTGCGCGGGCCTCTCACTGTCACGGCCTCTTCCGTTGAGGAGCACAGGCTCCAGACGCGCACATAGCCCCTCTCTTCCTCTTGGATTTAGAGTCTTCAGTATATGAAAGGCTCTGATAAGTCCTGTAGCAGAGGACTCTGTTCCATTTTATTTAATCTGGAATTTCCTGAAAAGACCTGATCGGGGCATTTCTCTCTTGTTTCTTTTCCAAATAATTTTTTCGGTACTAATTTTCATTAAGACCTTTTGAAAAATGCAGGAATTGCAAGAATTTGGAGGCCACAGCGTTTCTTAAAATTCTCCCTTTTCCTCATTTTCAGCAAAACTAAGCCTTCAGTTTTGGCTCAGGAAATGGAAGCAGGATTTCTGGGGCCTCTACCAGCATGGAGGCCAGCGGAGCAGCATTCTTAGTACTTCATGTACAATCTTTTTTCTTTTTTTTTTTTTTTTTAACAGATCTTTATTGGAGTCGAATTGCTTCCTTCTATATGAACAGAGCCTCAGGAGTTATGTGAGGCAGCGGCCCTGGGCAGCATTTATCATCAAAAAGAGGTGTGGGAAGCAGCCACACCGCCTGGAGGGGTGGGATAGGGAGGGTGGGAGGGAGGGAGACGCAAGAGGGAAGAGATATGGTAACATATATATACGTATATATGTATAACTGATTCACTTTGTTATAAAGCACAAACTAACACACCATTGTAAAGCAATTATACCCCAATAAAGATGTTAAATAAAAATAAAAAGAGGTGTCCTGAGAGAGCCCCCTTAGCTCTGGGACCTTTGTGCATCTCCTGTACTGCCTTGCCAGGGGACATTGTCTAATAGTAGGTACACGTGAAACCCCATTTAGCACTTGCCTCTTGAGCCACAGGAAATGCAGCTGAGACCAGGCTCCCTCACCCCGTGCAGAAAGGGGATCGTCTGCCTCTCAAACCAGCCACAGAAGCAACACTGACTGAGTGTTACACACAGGGGGCCAGGCAGGTCCTGCTGCCCTCACCTACTCTCCTGACAGCTCTTCCAGGGCTGGAAGTCCTCACTGTCAGAGCCACCTTTTGGTCCACGGATGCTTTCCAGGCTGCGAGCCTCTTTGTTCCTAAGAAGAAAGACGCTCTTGGGGCACATGGCCTCTGAAAACCCAAGGGTGATGTTCCTTAAGCTGTGGCCCAAAGAATTAATACACGGGATGTGACGAATGTTGCAAGAACAAAACCAGTTGCGTGCTAACATAAGTTCAGGCAAGTCGACATCCCCTGTGGAAAATCACAGAGCCCAGTACAGACCTGAGTAGCCATGAAGGAGAAAGGCTTTGACTGGCCTGCGAGTAGAGCAGTCATTTATATTCACCAGGAATGGGAAATGCCCAGCATGGGAGATTTGGTCGACGATCTGTTAAGAACCAGGCTTACAGGAATGCACCACGGGGACAGGGAGAAAGGTGTGCCAAGTGCACGACCACGTGCACTCAGACGTCAGACAGCTAAGAGTTCAAGTCTTCCTCCCCAATTTAGAACGATGCAACCTTAGGCAAGTTACTGAAACCTCCCTGGCTTCATATTCCTCACCCCTAAAGTAGGAATCATAACAGCTCCTCTCACAGGTGGTTTTTGTGAGGATTGAAGATGAGTGCACGAGGCAAGTGTTCAGTGAACAGCTGTAGCCATCGTTACTGTGGTTTTATTGTTTTTTTGTTATTGTTTATGGAGATGGAACAGAGGGGTAGCAAGAAGTGGGGGGGGATCATGAAAGGCGGGGAGGGAAAAGGCCAAAGACACAGGCAGACCTCGGAGATATTTCGGGCTGGGTTCCAGATCATTGGAGCAAAGCCTGTATCGCGAAATAAAGTCAACGTTGCAATAAAGCGAGTCACACACATTTTTTGCTTTGCCAGCGCATATAAAAGTTATGTTTACACTATACCATAGTCTATTACGTGTGCAATAGCATTATGTCTTTAAAAATGTGCACGTTAGTTAAAAAATAACTTATTGCTTAAAAATGCTAACCATCATCTGAGCCTTCAGAGAGTCATGGCAGTAACATCAGAGATCACTGATCACAACTCGGTGCTTGGTGACCACCTAGAGGGGTGGGATAGGGAGGGTGGGAGGGAGGGAGATGCAAGAGGGAAGAGATATGGGAACATATGTATATGTATAACTGAGTCACTTTGTTATAAAGCAGAAACTAACACACCATTGTAAAGCAATTATACTCCAATAAAGATGTTAAAAAAAAAATCATGAAGAAGTTTGAAACTTTGGGAGAATCACCAAAATGTGACACAAAGACACGAAATGAGCAAGTGCTGTTAGAAAAATGGCACCGATAGATACACTTGATGCGGGGTTGCCACAAACCTTCAATTTGTTAAAAAAAAAAAAAAAAAGGAAAATCTGCGAAGCGCAGTAAAACGAGGTGTGCTTGTACATTTTGCTACCTTCATCAGAGTGTGCTATAACATCAGAGCTGGAAGAGCCTTCCCTTGCCTACAAAGTTGTAATAACTGAAGTCCAGAAGCACGAAGAGACTTTCCCCAAATCATACAGTGTGTTAGTGTCAAGCCAAGAAATCATTCATTCCCCAAATATTCACTGAGCACCTACTCCACTATGCGGAGGCAATTTGCATAATTCAGGAAACATGCAACACACACCAGAAATCTCAGGCTTGGAATTTACCTTATAGAAATATTTGCAAAATGTTTTCAAGATAAATATGTTTTTTTTCTTTTTTTAACATCTTTATTGGAGTATAATTGCTTTACAATAGTGTGTTAGTTGCTGCTGTATGACAAAGTGAATCAGCTGTACGTATACATATATCCCCGACCTCTTGTGTCTCCCTCTCACCCTCCCTATCCCACCCCTCCAGGTGGTCACAAAGCACGGAGCTGATCTCCCTGTGCTATGCGACTGCTTCCCACTAGCTGTCTATTTTACATTTGGTTGTATATATATGCCCACGCCACTCTCTCACTTCATCCCAGCTTACCCTTCCCCCTCCCCACGTCCTCAAGTCCATTCTCTATGTCTGTGTCTTTATTCCTGTCCTGCCCCTAGGTTCTTCAGAACCTTTTTTTTTTTTTTTGATTCCATATATATGTGTTAGCATATAGTATTTATTTTTCTCTTTCTGACTTACTTCAATCTGTATGAAGTCTTTAGGTCCATCCATCTCACAACAAATAACTCAATTTCGTTTCTTTTTATGGCTGAGTAACATTCCATTGTATATATGTGCCACATCTTCTTTATCCATTCATCTGTCAATGGACACTTAGGTTGCTTCCATGTCCTGGCTATTGTAAATAGTGCTGCAATGAATATTGTGGTACATGACTCTTTTTGAATTATGGTTTTCTCAGGGTATATGCCCAGTAGTGGGATTGCTGGGTCATATGGTAGTTCTATTTTCAGTATTTTGAGGAACCTCCATACTGTTCTCCATAGTGGCTGTATCAATTTACATTCCCACCAGCAGTGCAAGAGGGTTCCCTTTTCTCCACACCCTCTCCAGCATTTATTGTTTGTAGAGTTTTTGATGATGGCCGTTCTGACTGGTGTGAGGTGATACCTCATTGTAGTTTTGATTTGCATTTCTCTAATGATTAGTGATGTTGAGCATCCTTTCATGTGTTTGTTGGCAATCTGTGTATCTTCTTGGGAGAAATATCTATCAAGATAAGTATGGCCTTTTCTTGCTCTCCGGCCATCTTGGCGGCTGCAGTGGGCTGGGGGTGTCCCGCACCTAAGGCAGGAAGATGGTGGCCGCAAAGAAGATGAAAATGTCACTGGAGTCGATCAACTCTAGGCTCCAACTGGTTGTGAAAAGTGGAAAGTACGTGCTGGGGTACAAGCGGACTCTGAAAATAATCCGGCATGGCAAAGCGAAACTGGTCATCCTTGCCAACAACTGCCCAGCCTTGAGGAAATCTGAAATAGAGTATTATGCCATGTTGGCCCAAACTGCTGTCCATCACTACAGTGGCAATAATATTGAATTGGGCACAGCGTGTGGAAAATACTACAGAGTATGGACACTTGCTATCATTGATCCAGGTGATTCTGATATCATTAGAAGCATGCCGGAACAGGCTGGTGTAAAGTAACTCGGGCACAATTTTTCTTTAATAAAACTGGCCAGAGCTTGTTTTAAAAAAAGAAAGATAAAGATGTTTTTCAAAGGGACATAATAAACTATGCATGTGTCTACTCATTTGAGCAGAAGGAATACAGTAAGAATAAACCAGAAGCTAATGGGCTTGGTTATCTGCACGGGGTAGGTGTGAACAAGGCAGAAAGAAAGGGAAACGAAGACAGGGTGGAGAAGAGAAAGACCATTGGAATTTCTCTGACTTTTTGTGTAGCTCTGACTCATAGAGCTATGACAATATTTCACATACCCCAAAGCTGACTAAATAAATAGATGCAACCAGGATGCAGGGGGAACACCCAAAGTTATTCAAACAGTAACAGATGAACCCAACAGTATGACAAATGAATAACATCACCACACTGAAAGCAATAGGGAAGAAAACAACTAACTGAAGCAACTTTAGGAAACAATTGTTTTGACTGGCTCTAGACATTTACATTCCCACCAACAGTGCACAAGGGTTCCGTTTTCTCTACACCCTCACCAACACTTCTACTTTGTTGTTTTTTTGATAATAGCCATTCTGACAGATGTGAGGTGACATCTCATTGTGGTTTTGATTTTCACTTCCCGATGATTAGTGATCTCGAGCAACTTCTCATGTGCCTGTTGCCTATCTGTATGTCTTTTTTTGGAAAAATGTCTTTTCAGATCCTCTACCCATTATTTTATTTTATTTAGTATTTATTTATTTGGCTGCATTGGGTCTTAGTTGCAGCACATGGGATCTTTCGTTGCTATGCGCAGGCTTCTCTCTAGTTGTGGCATGTGGTCTCCAGGGCACGTAGGCTCTGTAGGTTGCGGTACACGGGCTCTAGTTGAAGCGCGTGAGCTCAGTAGTTGTGATGCGCGGGCTTCGTTGCCCCGTGGCACGTGGGATCTTAGTTCCCGGACCAGGGATCGAACCCACATCCCCTGCATTGGGATGCAGATTCCTAACCACTGGAACCCCAGGGAAGTCCCGGGTTGTTTGTTTTTTTTGATATTGAGTTGTATGAGTTCTTTGTATATTTTAGATATTAAACCCTTATAAGATATATCATTTGCAAATATCTTCTCCCATTCAGTAGGCTGTGTTTTTGTTTTGTTGATAGTTTCCTTCAATGTACAAAAGCTTTTTAGTTTGATGTAGTATTTGTTCTTGTTCTGTGGAAGAATGCCTTTGGCATTTTGATAGGGATTGCGTTGAACCTGTAGATTGCCTTCGGTAGTTTGGTCATTTAAACAATATTAATTCTTTCAATCCATGAGCACAATCTATCTTTCCATCTACTGTATTTGTGTCATCTTATAGTTTTCCAAGTACAAGTCCTTTATCTCCTTAGTTAGATTTATTCCTAGGTATTTTACTCTTTCTGATGCAATTATAAATGGGATTGTGTTCTTAATTTCTATTTCTGATAGTTTGTTATTAGTACATAGAAATGAAACAGATTTCTGTATATTAATTTTGTATCCTGCAACTTCATTGAATTCATTGGTGGTTCTAGTGGTCTTTTGGTGGCATCTTTAGGATTTTCTTTGTATAGTATCATGTCATCTGCAAATAGTGACGGTTTTATTTCTTTCTTTCCAATTTGAATTCCTTTTATTTCTCTTTCTTGTCTGATTGTGGTGGCTAGGACTTCCAACACTACGTTGAATAAAAGTGGCAAAGAGTTTTTTCTCTTTGCATTTCAATTTGGGATGTTTCTATTGACGTATTTTCAAGCTCACTGCCTCTTTCTTTGGCTATGTCTAGTCTACTAATGAACCTATCAAAAACATTCTTCTTTTTTGTCAGTGGTTTTGATTTCTAGCACTTCCTTGTGATTCTTAGAGTTTCTACCTCTGCTTACAAGATCTGTCTGTCCTTGCATGTTGTCTACTTTTCCATTAACATTCCCTTAACGTATTAATCATAGTTGTTTTAAATTCTTTATCTGGCAATTCCAAGCTCTGTATCATATCTGAGTCTTATTCTGATGCTTGCTTTGTCTCATCATACTATGTTTTTTCTTGTCTTTTAGCAGGGCTTGTAATGTTTTGTTGAAAGCTGGCCATGAGGTGTCTGGTACTAGGAACTGAGGTAATCAGGCTTAGGGTGAGGTTTTATGTTAACCTGGCTAAGAGCTGGGCTGTTAATGTTTGCTGCAGCTATAGGTGCCACAGGCTTCAGTTTCTTCTAGTTCCAGGCTGTTTTTTCTCCTATTGTCTTTGTGTTTCCCTAAGAATTCTTTCTTAAATAACTTCTTTGTCTTGCAGCTCTATAAACTCTAGTTATTATACCTGTTGACGTGTGTTATGGAGATGGGGAGGGGAAGCATGCTATAGTCTTAAGATTAAATCCCAACTGTTTCATTTTTGTAGTGGTTCTGAGTGCCTGTGCTGTGACCTTCTTAACTGCCCACCCCCATGTGATACAGAAATCTGCCCTTTACCCAGATCAGATAAGACTATGGTTAAGCAGTTTTCCTTGGGGGCATACCTTTGTTAGAGACAAAGATCTGGGTGTGTTTGGAAATGGTTACCCTTCCTCTGCCCCCTCCGGAAGCAAGAGGAGATTTCTGTCCTGTCTTCAGGGTGAGAACCCAGTAGGCTCCTGGAGATAAAACCCACACACATTTTATCTAGGAGTTTTAAACTCTCAATCCAGTCCATACTGAGCCTCCAGCAATCCATCAATTACTATCAGAAGCGTTTCTGCCCATCATGGCTCCAGAGGCTCCCCCAGGAGGCTAATCATGTTGTAATTCTGTTTTTTTCTCCTTTTTCTCCAGTTTTTGGGGGTGGGATTTGCCCTGTGAACTCAATTCTGTGATAGATCTAAGATTTGCAGTTTCTCCAGCTTGGTCTTCCTGTAAGGATGGAAATGATGCCTCCTAAGGTCTTTTTTTTTTTCTTTTCTTTTCTTTTAAAAATATTTATTTATTTGGCTGCACTAGTCTTCGTTGCGGCATGCGGTCTTCTTCTATTTTTTGTTAATTAATTAATTTTATTTATTTTTGGCTGCGTTGGGTCTTCGTTGCTGTGCGCAGGCTTTCTCTAGTTGCAGTGATGCGATTGTGGTGCGCAGGCCTCTCATTGCGATGGCCTCTCCTGCTGCAGAGCACGGACTCTAGGGCGCACGGGCTTCAGCAGTTGTGGCACGCAGGCCCAGCAGCTGTGGCTCGGGGGCTCTAGAGCACAGGCTCAGTAGTTGTGGCACTGTGGCTTAGTCGCTCCGCTGCATATGGGATCCTCCCGGACCAGGGCTTGAACCTGTGTCCCCTGCATTGGCAGGCGGATTCCCAACCACTGCGCCACCAGGGAAGCCCCATGCGGTCTTCTTAGTTGTGGCATGCAGACTCTTAGTTGTGGCACGCAGACTCTTAGTTGTAGCACGCGGGATCTAGTTCCCTGACTACAGGGATTGAACCTGGGCCCCCTGCACTGGGAGCGCGGAGTCTTAGCCGCACTGGACCACCAGGGAAGTCCTCTCCTGAGGTCTCCACACACTGGAGTTGGAACTGAACATCTGTGTGTATATATGTAATTTTTACAAAACACTTCATACATGTCATCCTAAACAGTTTTGGTTATTGTTATTTGCAAACTGACAGACTTCTGCCCTTGAGGCACTCACAGTTTGGAAGGGGGTGGCAGAGAGAGTCTGTCATTAATTTTGGAAAATTCTCAGCCATTCTTACTTCCAAAATCTCTTCTCCTCCTTCAGGGATTTCCATTACACATGTGTTACAGCTTTTGTAATTGTCCCACAGTTTTTGGATATTCTGTTCCCTTCTTTTTCCCATTCTTTTCTCTCTTTGCATGTTCAATTTGGGACATAAATAATGACATCAGTAAATAAATGATATAAATAGTGCGGAGCGCTGAGAAGTGCCCCAAGAATGTTTACAGGGGAACCCGCCCCATCGAGGCGGAGGCCGGCTCAGCATAGCCAGCACTGCAGCAACAATGGTTCAGCTGGGGTCTGAAGCATGCTCGGGAAGAGAAGAGGGACAGAGAGGAAGGACAGAGGTGGACAAACGTGAGGAGGGAGGAGGCCCCGGCTTTTCCAGCTCTCCCTCCCCAATGCCTTGTCCTCTGTCCTTTACTACCTCCTTATTATTATTATTTTAATAAATTTATGTATTTATTTATTTTCATTTATTTATTTTTGGCTGCACTGGGTCTTCGTTGCTGCACGTGGGCTTTCTCTAGTTGCGGCGAGCAGGGGTTACTCTTCGTTGCGGTGCGCGGGCTTCTCATTGTGGTGTCTTCTCTTGTGGAGCACAGGCTCTAGGCACGCGGACTTCAGTAGTTGCAGCACGCAGGCTCAGTAGCTGTGGTGCACGGGCTTAGTTGTTCCGCGGCATGTGGGATCTTCCCGGACCAGGGCTCGAACCCGTGTCCCCTGCCTCGGCAGGCGGATTCTTAACCACTGCGCCACCAGGGAAGCCCTACTACCTCCTTGTTTAGTCATCCTCACCTTCAGCTTGCTTCCTCAGCTGTCCTGCGCTCACCTGGGCTGCTGATTCACAGTGGAGATGCTGTCTCCTCCGTGTGGAGCCAGTGCGGGGGTGGAGAGTGGGGTCTGACTACTCTCTTCCTCTCTTCTCTGAACAAAGCCCCTCGAGACCAATTAGTGATGCCCAGTCAGTGATGCTGGGAGTAGAAAGCTACCAGGAGAGCTCTGGTCCCCGGGGTTCTGCCACCACCAGCCTTGAGCAAGGCAGGTGAAGGTCAGAGCAGCACCCTGTTTGCTGCTGCGTGTTCTTGCGTGTGTTAAGCACTCTTCTTTGATAGCATATCTTGTGAGATAAGCATTTTTATCCCCACTTTACAGACAAGAAAATGAGGTGCGGGGAGGGGGTGTGTGTGTGTGTGCTCATTTGGCCCATCTCCAGGCAGCTAGAAAGATACAGGGCTGGGATTCAAACCCAATGTCCTAACTTTAAGTCTGAGCTCCCTCCCCTTTACCCCCATCAGGGCTGGGCATGCCCAGTGTGAGAGGAGCCGTGCTCTCTGTGGCCTCAGCTGCCAGCATCTGCCCCCAGATGCACAGGCAGATGCTGTGGGGATATCATGGCAGGCTCGTTGGAAACTTGGCTTGGAGCCTCCATTGTCTCAGCAGCTTGTAATCTGGCCCTGGGCAGGGGGCTACGGGTGGAGGCCACTTTTCATGGGAACTCAAGCAAGGAGACAGTGTGAACCATCAGACTGGGACCCAGGCCAAGAGACCAGAAAGAAAGCTGGGGTCTTGGCCAACACTCCAGGCCCACGGGAGCCTCCAGCTGGGCAGAGCCATGCAGGGCTGGGCCAGATGTGGGCGGGGAAATCGGCAGAGCTGCTGGCGGCTCTTTGTCTGCAGGGGAGAGAGAAAAAGAGCAAACCGATGGGACAAGCCAGCTGACAAAGTGCTGCCATCCAGGGAAACAGGGGCCTCTGGTCACCCAGGGAAGGAACCCAGTCCATTAGGAGGGAGCACAGAGGCTTCCTGGGGGAGGGGACCCCAGTGATGAGCAGAGGTTGGTCAGGACAAGAAGGGAACATGGCCTTTCTGGTTGGGGGAGCAGCAGGTAAGAAGAGCCTCTTGATGAGGAAATGTCTGACCCAGCTGCGCAGTTTAAGGTCAAACAGTTCCGTCTGTCCTGAATGTCAGATGTGAAATACAGCGTAGCAAGAAATGGGGTTGAGGTTGGGGTGTGGAAAGGGTACAGATGCCAGGTGTTACATGGGATATACGTACACTTGAAAAAAAAAAAAAAGATTGTTTATCTGAAATTCAAATGTAACTGGACATCCTGTATTTTGATACGCTGTGTCTGGCAACTCCAGCCTTGGGGGCTGTTTGGACTTAATACCTAAGTCGTGGGGAGCCATTAGAGACTTTTCAGAAGGGGGATGATGTGGTGAAATTTGCATTTTAACAGGAGATGGTGGCATGCAGGGGGCAGGGAGATCAGTCAAGAGAAGCTTTCGGGATGAAGAGTGGGTGGGCAGAGAGGGGTTTATTGAAGAGGTAGAGTCAGTGGGCCTCGGTGAGCAATCGGGTGTGCAAATTGAGAAAACGGGAGAGGCAAGGACGACACCTTTAGTTCTGGGCAACTAAACAGATGATGGTGGCCTTTCCTAGGAAGTGAGGCATGTTTGGGAGGAGGGAGAAGCCAAGGCCAGCTTTCGACATGAGGACATCCGAGAAGAGAGGTCCAGGAGACGGCTGGTGATGGAGTCCAGGTGAGAGGCCAGGGCTGGAAGTCAGCACTTGGAAGAGAGCGGCTTTTGGAGCAAAACCACTGGGACCATGGGAATGGAAGAGGTGCTCGGGGAAAGCCTATGGGGTGAGAAGGAAAGGAGGCTGAGAAGAGAGCCCTGAGACATAATAATTGTTTAGAGGAAGCAGAAGGAAAAGAAGCCAGCAAAGTAGATCTGCACAGAGGTTTGGAGAAACACAGGAAGGGTCTTCGTGACACCGTGTCCCCCCCCCCGCCCCCCCGCCGGAAGCTAAGGCAGGACAGAGATGAAAGAAAACAAATCTGAAAGTACCAAACATTACCAAGACATCAAGTCATGTGAGAACAGAAAGTGGTCCTATGGGTCTGGTCCTAGAGACCTGATGAGGGGTGTTTCAGGGGAGGGCTGGGGGCAGAACCAGGTGGGAAGGGATGAGGAGGGAGTGGGAGGTAGGACTTTGACTGAGAGCCACTTGGACATGGTATTGAGCCAAGCATCTGTCCCCTGTCCCTCCTCAGGCCCCACCAAACTGACAGTGAAGGGGAAAAGCAGGTATATACCAGCCCATGATGACAAAGAAGCTGGGAGAGGAGGCATGAGCAGAAAAGAAGATTTCAACAAACCTTTGGAAGATGGGATGCTAACAGAGAAGTAGCATGTAAATTCGTGGCTACAACCTGACGTGCCCGCAGAGGAGAGGAGGGGGAACCAGCCAGTTGGTCCTGAACATCCCAGAGCCCCGGGTCATGGAGGGACCAGGTCTGGTGGGAAGCTTGGACATAGAACAGGTGTTCCTCAGGTCTTATAGGTATAGATGACTTCACCCACAGGCATAAGAATATTAGTTTCTTCGTGGAGGAACTGCAAAGGCTTGCAGATATCAGGCACAGCAGAGAATAAGACTGAGACAGGGATTAAGGGATATGCATCCTGAGTGATGGGACTTTTAGCCCTCTTCCCCTGTCCTGCTCCTAGAATGCCAACAGCCGGAAGTATTCCTTCATGCCCTACCCCCAAGCAAGCAACTGAAGGAATTTTCTCTGGAGCTATGAAGTCCCAAATGATGGGCCTCTGCTGCTGCTGATGAGGCCAGGACACCAGTAGGAGAAGGTTGATGCAACAGTCCGGGTAACAAGGGATGGGACCTGGGCCGGGGTATCCTCAGCGGGAAGAGGCGGGATGGATTCTGGAGGTATTTAGGAGGCAAACTTTGGGAGGGGAGGAGGTGGTGGGCTGACTTCTCGTGAGAGGGACTCGTGGGAATGGAGGGGCCATTTCCCAACACAGGAAGCATCTTCAGCAAGAAGGATCCTCAGGGGACAGCCCAAGGAAGGGAACTTCCGTGACAGGGGGCGTGTTGCAAGTTCTGCGGCAGAGAGGAGAACAGAGGAGGAAGCTAAGCTGCCACGAACTGAACTTGGTTGAGAAGCCTGACTCCCTGAGGCTGGCTGAGAGAGGCATCCTTCATCTTGGAGAGTGGGGAGTCAGAGTCAGCACTGTGGGTGTGGCAGTGGGCAACAGAAACCAAAGACTGATGCCCGCCCAGGGTCAGCTGGGAGGACAGGGACTGTGCTGGAATCAGGTGGCCTCTTCTGTTGAAAATGACACAAAACCCAGACTACCTTAAACAAAAAAATGGCTTCCATCATGGATAGATCTGGCTTCAGGCATAAATGAATTCAGGACTCAAACGATGTCGCTGGCCCCTGCCTGCCTCACCTGGGTTGTCTCCGTTCTCCAGCTCCCTGGGCGTGACCCCCAGCAGCTCCCATCACCTCAACACCAAGTCCAATGGAAGGCACAGTGCTCTTCCTCTATATCTCAAATCAAAGCCCTGGGATTGAGATCTGTTGGTCCCGATGAGCCTGACATAGGGTCAATCCCTGAACTGATCGACATGGCGGGAATCATGGAAAGCACTGTTGGGCTTAGACTAGGTCATGGGTTTCACCCCCAAGACGGGAGATGGAGTTTGCTACTGTGAAACACGTGGGTAGGGGCACAGGGTCCCCCAAAGCCAAATCAGGATACTATTGCCCCAAGCAAAGAGAGGATGCTGCACAGCAAAGGTAACTGATGTCTAGATCTGTCACCGGGTCCTGATGCTGGGCACCTCTGGACTCTGGGGACCCCTGATTTTAGACCCTCAATACATGTTGGTGGGCTGGCTGGCTGGCTGGAGAGATGGATGGATGAACAAGCCATCCTTCCAGCTTGCTGGGAGAATAAATTATTTCCTCCTCGGTGTCTCCCTCTTTATTTACCTTTACCACTCGCCTCGCGCAAAATCCTATCTTTGTTTCATTCATTGCAGTATCCCTAGTACCCAGCACAGGCCCTGGTACCCAGTAAGGGCTCAAAGAACATTTGAATGAATGAATGAATGAACTACAGGCAGAGCTCCCCCTTTGGCCACTTATCCTCTGAACCTCAGTTTCCCCATCTGCGGCCAGCGGGTGCTGCTCTGACCATGACAGAGTAGCCACGCCAGGCAGCCACATCATGTACAGTGGCTCGATGAACAGAACACCGAATGTGGACATCACCCATCCCAGCAGAAGCAGCCTCTCACGCTGATCACCAGCTTTGCATGACAATCCTAGCCCTGGCATGGAAGCAGTTAACTGCCCTCCTAAAAGGCAGGAAAACTTCAGCTGCACCCCTCCCCCTCCCCTGCATTCCTGCCCTCCCCTGCTGGCCAGATGCAGAATCTAATTTTGCAGAGGCCAGAGGACTAATCCATTTAGCAGAAGTCATGGGGAAGGGAAGTGAGGAGTTAGTGACTGCCCCCAGGGTTAGTGATGGGAAATTAAGGTTTGGAACACGTTCAACTCTCGGCTGGAAAACTACTGGGAGATGAATCTTAGCCCTACATAAAGAAGGGTGTTGTCATAGCCAGAGCTGAACAGAGCAAGAAGGGGCACGCTCCTCAGAGGTGATGAGTCCCCCATCACTGGAAGCATTCAAGCAGACATAAGGCACCTGGGTAGAGGGGATGTTGTAAAGGGATTAAATAAGTGCTCCTTCCAGCCCCAGAGTCTTAGAATCCAATTCAGCACACAACGAGAGGGCATCATCTGGCTGCTGGTCACTGTCTAAGGGACTCTACCCTTGCTGACTCCCTTAATCCTCCCAACAATCCAGGGAGGAGGTTATCCATAGCCCTATTTTGTGAATAAGGAAACCAAGGCTCGGTGGGACCAAGTTGCTTGCCCCAGGTGACTTCACAAAAGGTAGCGATAGTGATGGGCAGCATTGGCTGGAACCAGATGTCAGGCTGAGCACCTTACATGCATTAATTCATTGGATTCTCGTAACTATTCTATGAGGTAGGTATTACCCTGCCCATTTTACAGATGAGGAAACTGAGGCTTGGAGAGGATAGGTGATTTGCTCAAGGTTAGAAAGTCTGTAAGCAGCAGTGTTTAGATGCCAGGTCTGAGGTCTGCCTGACATCAAAGTCCAGGCTCTTAACCAGAGCAGGAGCTGCCAACACAGATTTTCAGGCTCTGTGTGTTGTTCTTTCCACTGAAGATCGCTGCTGGGGCAGCGCAGGTTCCTGACAAAGTGCCCTTCCCACTGGCTTCCCCTTCTGGGAGAAGAAGAGCCAGAGGACAAGGGGACGTGGGAGAAGCTGCATCCATTCCTACCATCTCTTTCCACCCCTGGAATCTCATCACAGAAAGAGCAGCTACAACAGAAGGATCGGCCCTGTCCGACAGAGGTCTGTCCTGCAGAGAGAGGGGCTCATGACATGGCGGGAGAAATGCAGTGGAGAAAGCATAGTCCTAGGCTGGGCCCCAGACCCTGGTCCGTGAAGGAGCAAAGCCACCCACTCCTCTAGGACAATAGGGGGAAGGAAGGTCCCAACATTTCCTGAGCACCTACTACGCACCAAGCACTGAGCACATTCAATCTAGTCTCTCCCCTACTCCTGACATTGACCTAGAATACTGACCTGACATTAATTAGCCCAGGAGGCCTGAGGATCATCCTAGCCTGGAGCTAATTAATGCATTAGATGTGGAAATTCCCTGGCGGTCCAGTGGTTAGGACGTCATGCTTCCACTGCAGGGGGCACGGGTTCGATCTCCGCTTGGGGAGCTAAGATCCTGAAAGCCGTGCGGCACAGACAAACAAACAAAAAAGAGATAATGCAGTAGATGCTGTTGTTTCTCAGCTGCCTTCTACCCCAGCGCCTTCTCTCTACAGTCCCCAAGGTCTCCATCTGCGGCCACTGCCCACTTAATACCTGAGGATGCCCTCCCCAGCCCTGGTATGACGTTTGGGAGCACCTTACTGCCACCTGCTGGCTGATGCTGGAAGAACAAAGGGACAGGTTCAGGAGTCCAGCGGTCTCGTTGTAGGTGGGCTGGCTGGTTGATTTGCTCCCTGCCTTGCTGCAGAAAGGATTTCGGGGAGCTTCCAAGGGTGCATAATATACAACCAGAGCAGAAAATTAGAGTGTGGAAAAAGAAGAAAGAAACACAAGGATGGGAACACAAAAGAGGCAGAAATGAAGCTAAAATACTGACCATAAAGATTCACTGTTGCGGAATAACACCAGAGACTCAGGAAATTTTGTAGATGGCTTTTATCATCTACTCAAGGCACAAAGAAATGAGGGGAGCATCTTGTAGCCACGGCTGAGTGATCAATCATTTAGTTCTCACCCCATCAGCTTTACAGGTTCTTTATACATGGGTACAGTCCACGATTTCATGCACGGAACACACACACTCGTTGCATCTTTCCAGAAATCATGTTGGAATGCACAGGGCAGGGGGGGACCCTTATAATGTGGATTTGAGAAGTATTCAAGGTATATATTTTGAAAACAAGGAGAGTCACTGTAAACAGAGTAATTTATTCATGTGAAAAAAGATTCAGATATACATTTTGAAAAGACAGTATTCTTTCAAAAAAAAACAAAGGGAGTGTAACTGAGAAGGTGTAAACATTAAGGGTATTTCTGTTAGGTGAGCTTTAACTTTTGGGATCCGAGGCACGGGCTTCTTTTGATGTGAGGGGCTGGGTTCCCTCATCACTATAGACTTGCTATGGAGGTCACAAAAAGCGAACTGTAGCCACTTGCACAATCCCCGGTCTGGGAATGAAGACGAACCAGTCTCTCAGGAGGAGAATGACTCTGGCACTATGATAGGAATAAGTTGCTCCCAGGCTGGGTGAGGGGTACCACGGGAAGAAGACAGAGCGAAGGTGAGTGATGTCCTTGGTGGTGGCTTCCCCCATGAGCCACTTCACGGGGCATCACACCGGATCTGAAGACAGGACAGATCTTCCGCTGGCGCCGAGACCACACTGACCTGCCCTGGCCCCTGGAGAGGTTTCGACTGTCAGGCAAGTTAGTTCCCCTCAGCAGGGTTTGATTACAGGCAGGCTGTGAGTACTTTGAGCTTGGGCTCCCTGTGGAAACCTTGTTCCTGGTCTCTCCTCCAGGAGATTAAATCTCCCTGCTAAGCCCTTCAGCTTGTGAGAAAAACCGAGTCCCGCTCCCCTGCCTTTCAGCATCCCTGGCTCCAGGGCTCCTCCCTGGAGTGGATGCCTCTGGGGACCCTGCCTAGGTAGCCTTGCCCCCTGGATGCTGGGCCAGGCTCCACCGAGGGTCCCAGTCCTATAACCACTGAGTCACGTTCTTGGGTCCCGGGTCCCTTCCAGGCTGTGCGGGGGGGGGGGGGGGGCCCTCTGTTTCCCTCTGGCTGAATTGGTTGAAACAAACAGATATTTCCTCAGACCAGTTCACAGAAAGAGAGGTTTATGATGCAAACACAGGAGGTGTGGCCAGGGAGTTGAGAATCTCTTGACACCCCAAGATCAACCAGATCAGGGCTCTTTGAGATGCAAATGACAAAAACCCCAAGCCAAAAAAAAAAAAAAAAAGGAAGAGGAGGAGATAATTGGTTCAGAACTGACATCAGGTACATCTGGATCCAGAGACTCAAACACTGGCACTAAAACTCAGTCTTGTACCCCCATCTGCTTCCCTCCCGTCTGGCTCCGGTCTCAGGAAGGCGCCCCCTGACGGAATAAGGTGGTCGCAGCATGCCTGGCTCAAAGCCACCCTCTGGCATCCCAGGGAACAGAAAGTTTCTCTCTTCCCATCAGCTCTAAGCATAGTTCTGAACAGCTTCAGGTCTCACTGGGCCAGTGTAAGTCACATGACCATCTCTGAACCAATCACCATGGCCAGTAGGAAAGGATTATACTGATTGACTAGGTCTGGGCCTCCTGCCTACTTCTAACCAATCCAATCACTTCGACTGAAATTTTAGGAGCTCCTTAAGGAAAATGGGGGAGATGGGGTTGTCTAATGGCCAAAAAAGAGAATGCTGGGCGAAGACAGACATGTTCCATACAGGAAGTGCAGTATCAGTGGCCTTCCAGGAGCTAGAGCCAGGGAGCTGGTGAGGGCTGAGGCAGGCCCTGCAGAGCTGTGGGCATCTTCCCTCCCCTTTCTGTGGCAGCCCCTCCGTCGATGATCTGGAGACCCAGGCCAACCCAGAGCTGGGCCACGTGGGCTCAGGGAGTCATTCAGGGTGGGTTTGAATCCCGGCTCTCTGCTTCTTAGCTGAGGGACATGGGACACTTTACTTCATCTGTCTGAATCTCAGTGTCCTGCCCTAGGAACCTGGGCCAATAGCAGGGCCAGCCTTTTGGGTGGCACTGCCAGAGCTAAGGCACTAAGAATACTCAGCACAAGCTGCTGTGGAAAACCGGCTGGCGGCCCCTTAAAAAGGCACATATAGAATCACCATATGACCCAGCAGTTACAGTCCTAGGGATATACCCCCAACAATTGAAATCAGGGAGAGATATTTGTACACCAACGTTCATAGCAGCATCCTTCACAATAATCAAAAGGCGAAAACAACCCAAGTCCAACAAAAAATGGATGGACAAAACGTGCTATATCCAGACAATGGAATAGTATTCAACCTCAATTAAAAAGGGCTGGAATTCTGACATATGACAACATGGATGAACCTTGGAAAAACTATGCTAAGTGAAATAGGCCAGACACAAGAGGACAAATATTGTATGATTCCACTTAAGTGAGGTACCTAGAATGGCGATAGAGACAGAAAGTAGAATAGAGGTCATCAGGGGTCGGGGGCAGAAGAAATGAGGAGTTACTGTGGAATGGGAATAGAGTTTCTGCTTGGAATGATGAAAAAATTCTGGAAGTGGATAGTGGTTATAGTTGCACAACCCTGTGAATGTACTTAATGGCCCTGAATTTACACTTAAAAATGATTCAAATGGCCAATTAAAAATAAATTTTTAGAAAAGTTTTTTAAAAATCTTAAAAAGAAAAAATGCTTAGCACAGAACCTGATACACAGTAGACGCTCAAGAAGCAGTAGCTGCGATCAACATTCATAGCATTGTTCACGTTTCTTTAGCATCTGCTCCCACTGCAGTGTCTGTTTCCTGGGATGCAGAACTTTCGGTGCCCGAATCAGGAAAGTTCTTGGCAGCCAGAAGGGTTGGTCATCTCACCTTCTAACTCTCTCTTCCCTCTGTTGGTCAGTTCCAGAACTCAGGGGGACAGTCGGTTTGGTCCAAGCTCATCGTTTCAAGCCAGGTCACTAACAAACCCGCAGAGGATTTCCTTGGAGCCGGGGCTCACCCTTGATCACCTGGGGGGACCTCCCTTTGACGGCACCGTAGGTGAGGCAGACGTCAGAATGGTTCCCAGTTAAGACCCACCTGGGGAGGTTGACAGCCCCTGACCTGTGCCAACCTGACCATCAGACAACCAGTCTTGGAAGTTGGCACTGTTGAAAGCAGACCCCAGCCCAGGGCACCCTTTCTTAACCCAAGACCACGTTTCAGCCTGGTTACCGGTCTTTGCCCCCCACACTCCCTCATCCTGATACCACAGTCTTGCCCAGGAAGGACCCAGAGACCCTACCACCCTGTGCTCAGGGGTGGCAGCTGCTGTGGTGTGACTGGGTTCCTTCCCTTGGCCTCCCAGCTGCTCCGCGTCAGTTTCAACAGCGACCCTGGGGCCTTCTGGGTGGGTGTTAACCATCTCCTGTAAACCTCACAACAGTCCTGGAAGGATGTTCCCAGGTGAGGAAACTGAGGCCCAGAGCTGCAAAGTCACTTTCTCAGGTTCATCCAGCTGATCTGAGGCTGATCTGTCTGACTGCAGAGCATGTGTTTTTCCTGGCTTCCTGTCCCCCCAAAGTCACTCCCCCTCCAGAATTCAACCTTTCAGATTCCAGGCATCAGGGACAGGGCCTGGACCGCCTCTCCACCACAGCCCCTGCCCTGACCAGTGGGAATGGATATTTCTTTTTTGTTTGTTTGTTTTTATTTTACTTTTTAAAAAAATTATTTTATATTGGAGTATAGTTGATTAAGAGTGTTGTGTTAGTTTCAGGTATACAGCAATGTGATTCAGTTATACATATCCATGTATCTCTTCTTTTTCAAGTTCTTTTCCCATTTACGTTCTTACACAATATTGAGCAGAGTTCCCTGCGCTATACAGTGGGTCCTTGCTGGTTATCTATTTTAAATATAGTATGTATATGTCAATTCCAAACTCCCAGTTTATCCCTTCCCCCTCCCTTTCCCCTTTGGTAACCATAAGTTTGTTTTCCAAGTCTGCGAGCCTGTTTCTGTTTTGTAAATAAGTTCATTTGTATCATTTTTTAAAGATTCCGCATATAAGTGAAATCATATGTTATTGTCTTTCTCTGTCTGACTTACTTCACTTAGTATGATAAGCTCCAGGTCCATCTGGGAGTGGATATTTCTATAGCCTCCTTTTACTGGGCCTCCATCTCCCCCTGGGAAGGGAGGGGTAGCCTGGGTGGTCTCTAAGAGCCTCCTTGCAGGGGTGGGAGGGTGAGAGGGGCGAGGTGCAGGGCTTAGCTGGGCCCTGGGCAGGGAGAAAGGGAGGGGCTACATCAGGCAGGCTCTCCTGCCACCTTGGTCCCCTAACTCTGTTCTAAGAGCTTTCCCAACATCATTCCTTGGAATCCTCACAATGGCCCATGAGGTGGGCACCATTATTTACTCTCCCCATTTTGCAGATGAGAAAACGGAGGCTCAGAGAATATGATCAGATCGCCCCAGACTGCACACCTAGGATGTGCCAAAGCCAGCGTGAACTCAGCCTTCTCCAAAGCAAGTGTCTTAGCCCAGCCCTGCCCTCACACTCTTAGCCTCTGCCTCACGCTGCCCCCTCTCTGTGTCCCCCGCCCTCCAACCCCCCAACTCTAATCCTTAATGTTAAACCCAGAGACAAATGTCCAGGTCACTCAGACCAGCCCATCCCTTTCTCCTTCCACCAGGGGGAGTATGAGCTCCTTGCAAAGACCTCGAGGTGAAAAAGGAAGGGTCTAACATCTGAGGCCAAGTCAACCAGAAAGGTGGTGCATGCCAGGAGGGGTGGGATGAAGGTGGGGCGGGGGGTAGGAGCATGGCACTTGGGAGAAGGTCACCGGGCTTGAAGTCCCAACCCTGCCACTGCCTTGCAAGGCCCTCCCCTCTGCCAGCTGTTTCCCTGTCTATAAAATGGGAGGTGGAGTCCACAGAGCATGCTTCTCACCCTGTGATGTGCATGTGAATCACCTGGGCATCTTTTTTTTTTATATACATAAATTTATTTATTTATTTATTTTTGGCTGTGTTGGGTCTTCGTTGCTGTGCACAGGCTTTCTCTAGTTGCGGCAAGCGGGGGCTACTCTTCGTTGCAGTGCATGGGCTTCTCTTGTTGTGGAGCACGGGCTCTAGGCGCCCAGGCTTCAATAGTTGTGGCACATGGGCTCAGTAGTTGTGTCTCGTGGGCTCTAGAGCGCAGGCTCAGTAGTTGTGGCTCACGGGCTTAGTTGCGCTGTGGCATGTGGGATCTTCCCGGGCCAGGGCTTGAACCTGTGTCTCTTGCATTGCCAGGCAGATTCTTAACCACTGTGCCACCAGGGAAGCCCGTGGGCATCTTTTTACAAGGCAGATTCTGACTCAGTGGGTCTGGCGTGGGGCCTGGGAAGCTGCATGTCTAACAAACTCCCCCGGTCGGTGGTGCCCACGCTGCCGGTTCTTGGGTGTACCTCTGAGAGACCTGCCAGCTCTGACAGCAGTTTGGTTTTGCGAGATGAGCAAGGAAGACTTGGCAGGGTTCCAAACCCTTCCGCAGAAGTGGCTGTTCTGTCCCTCATTCTTTTCATTCAACAAGCATTTTCTGGGCCTCTCTGTGTGCCAGGTCCCTGCCTGTGCTGGGGATGCGGAGATGGACAAGACTCAGTCCTGCACTTGAGGAACTCATGGACGCAAGACCCAGAGATTACAGCCCAGCAGGACCAGTGCACGGGGAGAGGGAAGCCAGCGTGGGGCATTGTGGGACCAGAGGGGTCCCTGAGCAGACATGGGGGGCTGTTCAGGGAAGGCTTCCCAGGGGAGAAGACTCCTTTACCTACTCTTAATGAATCAGCAAGAGAGCGCCAGGCAAAAGTGAAGGTGGGGAAGGGAAAGGGTGTTCAGGCAGAGGAACTGGCAATGTGCAAAGCCTGGAGAAGAGAGAGGCAGGCTTATTCACACACACACACACCCTTTGGAGGTGTAGATGTGGCTAAGAAACTGCATTCTAAAGAGATGAGAATCCTTATTCAGGGAACCTCCATGAGCTCCAACTGGAGTGGGTTGTTGTGAGATGGTTTCCATGGTAACTCTTTGCTTTCATCCCCCAAAGACGCAACAAGGATTGCTTCCAAGTCTCCTTCACATCCATGACAAAGGCTCCCCCAGCTGCCAGTCTCCAGTGTCCACTCTGCATCCCTTCCCCCACTCCTGGCTCTGAGCCCCCAGGTCTGGGAGAACGCAACCCCAGGGAGTGTCCTGTCGCACACAGGGCCCCCACCTACCCCCACCCTTGTCCGCTCCAGTGCCTGCGTGCTATTCCCCCTTGGCCCAGTGCTACCCCAGCAACTTTGGGAGGCAGTTCTGGTTGCCTTCTTCGGAGGTGACTGAAGCTCAGAGAGGAGCAGACTTTTACCAGGTTTGAATCTTTCCACCTGGGGCAGGGATGGGGAGGGAGGTACTGTCTACAAAAGGTCAAGGTACTCAGCCCCAGGTTGACTACCTTGAGTACCTTTGCCTGGCCTCTGCCCCGAGGCCAAAGCATCCGTTCGTCACTTCTGCGACGTTCCCGTAGATATTTGAAGTTTTAACTAATTTTTTATCTGCTTGTACCATCAATTACTGAAAGAGGGATTGTGAATTTGTCTGTTTCTCCTTTTAGTTCTTTTGGGTTTTGCTTTATACCTTTTGAGGTGACATGCAAATTTAGAATCGTTGTATCTGCCTGCTATAGTGAACATTTTTTTTCTGCTGTGAATAACTCTCTTTATCTTTAGCATTTTTTCCCCCTTGAACTATACTTTTGCTGATATTAATGTAGCTACGCAGGTTTACTTACGGTTACTATTTGCATGGCGTAACTATCCATCCTTTTACTCTTCTCGTTTCTGTATCTTTATATTGGACATCTTTCTCTTGTAAGCAGCATATGACTGGGTTTTTTTGTTTGTTTTTTTAATCCAATGTGTTAATGTTTGACTTTTAATGGGAGTATTTAATCTGCTTACATTTAATATAATTGCTGATCTATTCGGCTGTAGGTCTTCCATCTTACTCTTTGTTTTCTATTTGTCCCACTTTTTCTGTTACTTTTCTCTCCTTTCTTGCCCTCTCTTGCCAACCTGAAGTTACATACACGGGGAAAAAATACCCTTTAAAAATGAAGGTGAGGGCTTCCCTGGTGGCACAGTGGTTGAGAGTCCGCCTGCCGATGCGGGGGACACGGGTTCATGCCCCGGTCCGGGAAGATCCCACATGCCGCGGAGCGGCTGGGCCCGTGAGCCATGGCCGCTGAGCCTGCGCTCCGCAACGGGAGCCTGTGCTCCGCAACGGGAGAGGCCACAACAGTGAGAGGCCCGCGTACCGCAAAAAAAAAAAAAAAAGAAAGAAACAGAAAATAGGTGAGACAAACAGAAATATATACATATATTTTTTCTGTAGGAAAAAAATCTAGACGCTTATTTGCCAAAATGCAGTCAGTGGGTGTCTGCAAGCAAGGGGGTGCATGAATGCTGGGAGGAACTGTCAATTTCTGCCTTGTATGCAGTCTATGGAGTTTGCACATTTTTTTTCAGTAAGCATGTATTACTCAAATAATTACAATCACAAACAGGCCGCAAATATATTTCTATTCTGAAGAAATAAATTTTTTAAACGTAGTGAGAATGGGACCTGGTATGCCTTACAGCCTGGAAAGGCCGTTTAGGATGTGGGTTCCTTTCCTCTGCCCAGCGCTCCGCACCTGGAGCTGAGTGACCGACCTCCTGATGTCCTGACCCGCGTCGCCCACACGATGGCGCTGCGGGGCAGGTTCAGCTGCTCCCGGAAGGGGCGTGAGTAATGGTGGGAGGGAGTGGGCTGCCGTCGCGGTGGGGAAGGAGTGGCGCATCTTCGTGAACAGCTTTATTTCTTCAGCATCCTGAGACAGGCTCACCACCTGGCGTCGGGAGCGCTCGCACGCCACGAACCAATCGCCCCGTAGGTGGCTCTGGAGCCTCTCAGCGCCAGCCGCCGGGCCATTATCCAAGCCGTGGTGCCGCCCAGCCAACCTCGCCGCGCTGAGTTCAATGCCCTCGGGTATCCCAGTGACCAGACCGGACCCCAGGGCCTGTGGAGCTCTCAGAGGGCTCGGTAAATCATCGTTGGGACTTGTCTCCAGAGGTAGTGAGTCCTAGGTCCATGCAGGGGTGCAAGCGATGTTAACGCACCTCATCTATCAAGGGAGCTGCAAGAGGGTGGAGGAGGGTCTTGCCTTGGACGACTGATCCTGGGTCTGTCTGGGCTGAGGTTGGGTGTTTCTGGTCTCTGTCCCCAAATTCTCCCACATGTAAATCTGAGCAAGTCACCACCTGCTTAAGACACGCGGTGGCTCCCCGTTGCCCTCAGGAGAAGGTCCACGCTCCCGAGCCTGCCTCCTGAGGTTCCTCACCACCACCACTACCTCCGTGCTCCATCACACTGAATCCTTTCTTTCTCTCCCACCCGCCGTGCACTCTCTCACCTCTGAGCCTTCTGCATGCTGTTCCCATTCACTCAAACACTTTTCCAAACCCTTTTTTCTTGGCTAACTCTGTCGCATCCTTCACACCTATAGTTTAAATGTTGCCTCCTCCTAGAAGCCCCTCTGACCCCTACGGGCCGCCAGGCCACCCTCTCCCAATACCACACTTGACTCTAATCACATATTGATTGCTTGCGTCTCCCGCTGGATGGAGGGTCCCTGTGGCCTGTCTGCCTGGGTCATCCTTGCTTTCCCAGGGCCAGGATGTCACCTGCTCCGTAAATTATGGTTTCATGAAACAGTGTGAGCGTGCATCGAATGACGGGGGCCCCCTCTTTTTGAGGTCCCAAGGGGGCGTGGCAAAGGTGCTTTGTGGGCTGTGGATGGGATGGAGGTGGGAGGGACAAGGCAGTTAGAACAGTCCGTCCAGAGGAACCACTGGGCTCCCCTTGGACTCCTGCTGCCCGGGGAAATAAGCCGCGATGGCTGGAGGCTGCCGGGTACCCTCCCCAGCACACAGAGGGCGCCGGGACACACGCTGACCTCAAGTAGCACCAGGAAAGGGGTGGATGTGTGGCTCAGCTCCACCCAGCTCTGCGCAGCATCCTTCCTCCACATGCGGTCACCTCCCAGACCCCAGTGTCCAGCCCACATGCCCCGCTGATGTTGGACATCTCGCTGAATGTCCTCAGCACCCTCAACTTCTCTGAATTCATCATCCTTCCCCAAGTTGCTTCTCCTCCTATTTCCCCATTCCCCAGGCTACCACCCACCGTCCTCCCTCTCCCACCCACTCTCTAATCACCAAAGCCTGGTCTCTAATCAAGACCCCACCATCTGCCTTGTCGACCTCTCTAGGGTCCTGTGAGGATAACACCCCCTCGCCATCTGCCCCCACCCCTCCCGCACCCCATATTACAGCCAGACTTATTTTCAGTTCCCCAAACAAGCTATGACTGTTCTCTCCTCCTGGCCTTGCTACCTGATGAACGAGTCATGTGTCCCTCAGGCTCCCGCTTAGACACTCCTTCCTCCAGGAAGCCTCCCTGGTCCAGTGCCCTTCCTTGGGGCTCCCATGGTAACCTGGGCTTCCCCCATTTCTTTTTTTAATTATTATTTATTTATTTATTTATTTTAACATCTTTATTGGGGTATAATTGCTTTACAATGGTGTGTTAGTTTCTGCTTTATAACAAAGTGAATCAGCTATACATATACATATGTTCCCATATCTCCTCCCTCTTGCGTCTCCCTCCCTCCCACCCTCCCTAACCCATTTCTGCCCAGGTCGCACCGTGTTGCCAAAGCCGGTAGTGCTGTGTCCCCAGCTCACTCGCTGTTCAGCATCACCTCAGGCCCTTGTGGCCCAAAGCCCTCCTTCCCTTGGCTCCCGGGTCCCCGCCCTCCTCCCCTCTCTGATCGCTGGCCGCTGCTTCTCAGTTCTCCTGACAGGTTCTTCCGCATCTCCCTGCCCTCTAATGCTGGGAGTGGGCCCCCAGACCTCTTTTCTAATCCATCTCCTCTCTCCCTTGGGGCTGGCATCAGGCTTTCAATCCCACTGCACGCTGCCAGCCCCGTGTTTCCGTCTCCAGCCTGGACCCGCCCCCGACTCCAGGCTCCGCCCCGTAAGCTGCCCCTCACCTCTCCACTGATGGCCAAGGCACGCCTCCAACTCACCTCGTTCAGATCAAGTTCTTGGTTCAGACTCCTTCCTCCACCTGCTCCTCTTCCATCGTCCCCATTCTTCTGGTTCATGAGGCCAAAAATCTCGGTGTCGTCCTTCATTCCTTTTTATCAGTCCACATCCCATCCATGGGGCAAGCCCGTGGCTACCTTCAAGTACACCCCTCCCCAGCCCTGCCATCACCTCCACTCAACTGCCTTGTCCAAGACCTCTTGTGGGGTCAAGTTCGGTGGCCTCCTGACCCTGGTCCATGCTTTAGCCCTGGGCCTTTTCAGTCTATTCCCAACCCAGCAGCCAGCCCCGCTGCCCCAGACCTTCCACAGGCCCCTCCTCACTCAGAGTAACAGCCACGCCTTCCCCTGCCTACAAGACCTCCCAGAGCTGACCTGTTCTCCCACGACCCCAATGCTGGCCTCTCTGGCTATTCCCACCTCGGAGCCTTTGCACTGGCGGCTCCCTCTGCCTTTGACACTCCTACCCCCCATATCTGCACAGCTCCCTCCCTCATTGCTCTAGAGCCCCTCACTCTGCCTTATCTTCCTCAGTAGCCCTTATCATCACCCACCTATCCTGTCTGCTTCTGTGTTTATTATCTGTCTCCTCCACTAGAACGTAAATCCTGGAAAGCAGGGATTTTTTTCCTCTTGTGTTCCCTGCTGTATTCTCAGTATCTGGCATGGGTAGACCCTCTTTCACCAGACAGTGAAGACTAAGAAGGCAGGAATGTGATTGTATTCACCACCAATGCCAGAGCGCTCAAGCCATCATCAGTGTTCAACAAATACTGAAAGCATGGATGGATGGGTGGGTGGAAGCGTGGGTGGGTGGGTGGGTGGGTGGATGGAGGATGGGTAGGTGGGTGGATGGATGGGTGAATGATAGATGGGTGGATGGGTGGCTGAATGGGTGAGTGATGGATGGATGGATGGATGGATGGGTGATTAAGGGATGGATGGATGGATGGGTGGGTGGATGGGTGATTAAGGGATGGATGGATGGATGGATGGGTGGCTGAATGGGTGAGTGATGGATGGATGGATGGATGGGTGATTAAGGGATGGATGGATGGATGGATGGATGGATGGGTGGGTGGATGCATGAATGGGTAGATGGCTATGTGGATAGGTGGATAGAGGGATGGACCAAGATGTTGATGTAGTATTGTCCTGGGTCTGACTCTGCAGGAAAAGGCAGGTCTGTCCACCTGGAGACATCTGAGCTCTAGCGTCATTCTGGAGCACCTGAGATGCTGAGGTCCCAGATCTTGACAGGCGCCTGTAGGACTTCCCCAAGCCCCAGAGAATGTGCAGTGCTTACTACCAGCAGTGAGGAGAAACTGCTCCAGTATGCCACACTAACCCAAATTTTAAGTTTTCATGCTCATAAAATAAAATAAAATTTTATTTTTTTTTATTGAAGTATAGTTGATTTACCATGTTATGTTAGGTGTATGGCATAGTGATTCAGTTATACATATATATATGTATATATATTTTTTTCTTTTTCAGATTCTTTTCCGTTATAGGTTATTAAAAACTATTGAGTGTAGTTCCATGTGCTATACAGTAGGTCCTTGTTGTTTATCTGTTTTATATATAGTAGTGTGTATATGTTAATCCAAAACTCCTAATTTATCCCCCCTCCCTTCCCGCTTTGGTAACCGTAAGTTTGTTTTCTATGCCTGTCGGTCCATTTTGTATTTAAGTTCATTTGTATCATTTTTTTTTAGATTCCACATATAAGCGATATCATATGATATTTGTCTTTCTCTGTCTGTTCTCATGGCTTTTGACACAGCAATTCTGCTTCTGAAAATGTGTCCAACAAAAATACTAGCATTGGTGCACAGAAATAGATGTGTGTGCTTGTAATCATGTAAAACAGGGGCCAGCCTGGATGTCCCTCCGTAGAGGCCGCTGGGTGATGGTGGCACAGCACACCACACAGGAATTGGTGGCCAATACAAAAATCAAAGAGGATGGACCCATGTGGTGAGATGGGAAGATTCAGGATTGAATTGCTAAGTGCCAAGAGCACGTCACAGAGCATCATAGGATGAGCCATGTGTGGTGTGAATAAGCATATACTCTGTGTGTGTGTGTGTCCGTGTGCCCATGTGCGTAGGAAGGGGATTGGATTCACACTCACCCACCTCCTCACCACGGTCATCCGTGGGGTACAGAGTGGGATTGGAGGGGAAGTTTCCTTATTAGTCTATATACTTCTGTATCGACTCTTAACAGTAAGTTTGTATTCCTCTGTAACTGGACAGTTGACCCTATGAATGTTTTAGCGCTTGATCTAAACACACGTTTTTCTAGCTTCTCGATGGCAGGCGATCGTCTGATGGCAGCTGGGTTGGGTGGAGGGGGTGTTGACGGGTTAGTGGTGAGTTCATCAGCCAGGGTGGTGGGCGTGGGATCTATAATCAGGCTCTAATCAAAAAAAAAAGAGCCTCACCCTGGCATTCAAGGCCCTCTACCCAACTTTCAAGCCCAGTCTCCCAGCTTTCCCAAACCCGTACAGCAGGGGTTGACACACTACAGCCTGTGGGCCAAATCCAGCCCATCATCTGTTTTTGAACAGCCTGCAGGCTAAGAATGCTTTTTACATTTTTAAATGGCTGGGAAATAATCAAAAGCAGGGTACTATTTCACGACACAAGAAAATCCTATGAAATTCAAATTTCAGGGTCAACAAATAAAGCTGTGGTTGGAACATGGCCGCGCTCGTCATTGATGTATTGTCCAGGGCTGCTTCGGAGCTGCAATGGCAGGACTGAGTAGTTACAACGGAGGCTATGTGGCCCGCAAAGCCAAAAATATTGACCATCTGGTCCTTCACAGAAAAAGTTTGCTAACTCCTGATACATGGTACCTTCTATCCCAAGCAAATCAGTCAGTTATGGGATCCCACTACTTGGCCTTTGCTTCCTCAGGTCCCTCTACCCTACATGCTCTCTCTCTGTCCCTCCTCTTGTCTACCTGCTGGAAAACTAGCCATCCTAAAAGATGGTCTCCAACCCCCCATGTGACCAGTGGGGCTGACCCATCCCCTCCTGGCTGGTGCCTTGGGCGTCCCTCCCTGCCCTCCCTCCCCCCATCCTAGTGGACCCTCCCGAGCAGGGACTCTGATTCATTTCTGTGTCTCCAGCGTTTGGCAGAGTCTCTGGCTGAAGTTTGCTGAATTGCATGACTACCATCACGCTGTGTTGGTAAAACACTTCCAGGCTTTTTGGGTTTTTTCCTGACTCACCACGAAACCTGAAAACTAGCCAGGAAGCATGAGGAGGGGTGCAGATCAGGTGTAGTGCAGAGGGCTGAGCTCATGTGAGGGGTTCTGATGGTCCCAGGGGCTTCCCCCAAGGCAGAGTCACTCTCTGGCCACAGAGAAAAGAGCCAGGAGCAGCACAGGAAGACACAGCATGCCTCCATTGAGGAAGGACCTTACTTGGAATCAGAGGCAACTGACTTCCTGGGAAGGAGGGAGTTCCCCGTTCTGAGAGGTAAGCAAGCGGAGTTTGGAGCAAGGATGTCATGGAGAAGATTCCTGCCCTGTTTGGGGCGGGCGGGGGGCGATGAGCTGGATGAGCCTCCAACCTGGGGCTCTGGGAAGCCTGGGATTCTCTTGGGGCGATGACCAGGCACTTGGGCACCACCAAGGCCAAGGCCAAGTTCTGGGGGCTAGGGGAGGAGGCAGATGGAGAGCATTATCCCTACCAGCTGCTGAAGAGCCCCCTCACATCATGCCAGCCTGCCTCATCCCTGCTGCCGGAAGGCAGGGCGTGCCCGTGTCTCCAGGGTCTCCCAGAACCCAAGGCAGGGCCCTGGGACCCAGCAGCCAGGATGTCCCACGTGGAGCCCCATAGCTCATCACAAAATCGATGCTGTCAGGAACTTCGAGGACCCCAGGCCACCATCCCTGCCATCCCCTTGGCCCTGGAAATCCCCTAACTGCCGGCATTTAGTTAGAGCTTGCTTCCCTTCCTGGAAAGGTCTGAGGTTCTTTAATGATAATTCGGCTTCCCATTTGCAGGATGAGAAGCCTACAGTGCATTGTGGTTGAGAGTCCGGGCCTTGGAATCCACTGCGTGACCACTGGGGGCAAGTGACTTAACCTTCCCAGCAGCGCCACGAAGGACTCAAATTTCGAATCCGGCCCAGCAGCGCGGTGCCAGGGCCACACAGTCTAGGCCTTGCTCCTGCCGCTTCCTGGCTGGGAGGTTATGAGCGTTTGCTTTCTCTGAGTCCTGCTGTCCCCAGGACGATGCAGTTAGGATCCCCTGGGAGGTAGGGCACGGGAACGCACGTGGAGGTGGGGCGTGGGGAGGGGGCTGCTGTCATCAGAAGGAGACCCTCCTTCCCCCGTGGAGCCAGTGACAGCGCCAGCCTGTAATGTGCCCTTGCCCCCTGCCGGCTAGCTCAGAACTTACTGAAAGGTATCAGCCCTCAGTTTCGCGGCCTTTGAGCCAAAAAAGCCAAGCGACCCTCACCTTAAACATAGGAGATGGCGAAGGACAGATGCTTGGAAGGGCCCAGGATGTAAGGTGGGACCACTGGGGAGCAGACCCAAGGCTGGTCTGTCAGTTCTCTCCCGCCTCCGAGCCTCCCTGTCACCTCTACCCAGCCATGCTCTTCGGCTGGGAGGCCCTGCTGGGTGCTACGGTGGCACCAGTAGGGCCTTCCCATCAGGCAGACAAGGTCTCAAACCCCAGCTCTGCCGCTTCTCACGGACTCAGTGTAGCCTCTCAGTTTTCCCATCTGTGAAATGGACTCAGAAAACTTCTGGGGAAAGTTGGTGCGAGAAGCAGACAGGGTACCAGGCTCACAGTACAGCCCAAGCCCACTCCCAAGTTGAAGACCCTCTGGTTTCCCTCCTGCCAGCTGGCCCTGGGGGTCCAGCCCTTAATGAGAAAGGAGAACCCAGTCTAAGCAGGTAAGCATGAAGACGCAGGACTGTCTGGACGTGAGAGGCCCTGGGACTCAGTGAGAGCTCCTGGGTGCTGTGCCAACGTATCAAGGCAGAGGCAGTAGGGGGAATAACTACGGCTAACACTCCTTCCACAGGTATTTCATTCCACATGTGTTTATTGGGGGTTTCATTCCACATGCGTTTATTGGGGGTCCGCTTCAGTTGGACCAGTTGGGGACCGTTCTGACGAGTGCTGGGGGTACAGCACTGAGCTTGCATGAAAGCAGGGGCTGGCAGATAACAGGCAAATAAATATATAATATCATGTCAGGTGATAGCTGTCCAAAGGGCCGGGAAGAAAACTAAAGCCAGGGGTGGGGTGAGGGGAGCAGCAGGGGGCATGATATCTCAGAGAGGTGGTCGGAGACCTGAACACAGAAGTGGGTGAAGATTTGGGGGACTCTCACTCCAAGCAGAGGAAATGGCCAGGCCCTGGGGTAAGAGTCTGAGAGGCAGTTCAAAGAAAAGGCCAATAGGTCTGGGGCGCGGGGGTGGGGGGGTGGGGTGGGGTGGGGTGGGGGGGTGGGGGGGGAGGGAGATGAGATGAGGGGGCCCAGACCACGCAGGAGGGCCTGGAAGGCTGTGCTGAGGGCTGAGGGCTCTCGATTTTAGCTTTACGGAGCGCTTCCTCTGGCCCTGTTCTAAGCTCTACCCATATTAGCTCACTAATTCTCCCAGCAGCCCTCCAGGGACTCTCCTTCTGATTACAGATGAGGAAACTGGGGCACTGAGAAGTAAAGTCACTTGCCAAGGGTCACCCAGCTGGTAAATGGGGAGCTGGGATTTGGACCCAGGCAGGCTTGTCTGTCCTCACCTGAGAAAGCAGCCAGGATGCTCCAAAGTGGACGCAAGCCCACGTTGGTCTGTGTTCTGGAGAGGAGCCCCATCACACTATAACTAGAAAAGGACCACAGTGCCTGTGTGCACATGGGCCCCCATAGCTCCTGGAATCCTGGAACTCCCAGAGCCCCTGGGGTCCCAGAGAGCTGGGGAAGTGGTGGTGGTGTAACTGGACCTGAACTCACCTGTTGACTGGTGGTCCAGGGGCCCGATCCACCACTCCCAGATGCCCCCCGCCCCGCTGCAGCCTGCCCTCCACACCCACTGAATCAGAGATCCAGGGAGCCTCGTGCCTGCAGCTGCCTGGGTAGGGCCTGACCTCCCTGTAATTAAGGCAGCGGGAGGCTGGGAGCTGGGATCTGTCATCCAAGGACGGGTGGTGAAGGGTGACAGAGGAGGGCCCACTCTGTCAGGCTGGGCCAACCACGTCAGCAGCCACTGGCTGCTCTGGGAGCAGCTGGGCAGCAGTGGGTCGCTGGGAAGGGGGCCAGGTGGGTATTTCCCTCCCTGCCACCCCTGGCCTGGGCCCTCCTGCCAGCCTCCTGGCTTATCTGTCTGTCTCCCATCTCCCTCCTCATTTTTTTTTTTTTAATTTATTTTTGGCCGTGTTGGGTCTTCGTTGCTGTGCACAGCCTTTCTCTAGTTGCGGCGAGCGGGGGCTACTCTTTCGTTGCGGTGCGCGGGCTTCTCACTGCGGTGGCTTTTCTTTTTTGCGGTGCATGGGCTCTAGGCATGCGGGCTTCGGTAGTTGTGGCACATGTGCTCAGTAGTTGTGGCTTGCGGGCTCTAGAACGCAGGCTTAGTAGTTGTGGTGCACGGGCTTAGTTGCTCCGCAGCATGTGGGATCTTCCCGGACCTGGGCTCGAACCTGTGTCCCCTGCATTGGCAGGCGGATTCTTAACCACTGTGCCACCAGGGAAGTCCCTTCCTCATTTTTAAAAAATTTTTTTATCGAGAGATACTCGATTTTTTTTTTTGGGCTGCACCCCAAGGTATGCAGCATCTTAGTTTCCCCAACTGGTTATCGAACCTGGGCCCTTACAGTGGAACCGCGTAATCCTAACCACTGGACCACCAGGGAATTCCCCCATCTCTGTCCTCTTGATGTCCCCTCTGCCTCAGCTGCAGATCCATGTCTTCAGAAATCTGGTCACGGAGGCTCAGCTTCTAATGTTCCAGTGATTTTGTGGGGAGCAGAAAGTTTTCTCCTGCTGTAAGTGCAGAGAGCTAAGGAGCATCCTGGGAAGGGGCCTTTGCAGGGATACCCAGGCATCCATTGGAATGCAGCCCATTCTCTGGAGTAGAGGGCTTCTGAGGCTGCCCGGAGCTCCCTGCACCAAAGCCGCACTCCCAGGCCTTCACTCCAGGTGCTGTTGCCCCAGCCCCATCGGCTCATCTGCCCTGACCTCCTCCCAGCCGTCTGTCGTTCCCATTGCATGCTGTCTTCCTGCCTCCGTGCCTTTACCTGTGCCATTCCCTCTGCCTGGGATGCCTGCACCTACCCCTGCTCATCCATCCAGATCCTGCTCTTCTCTCTTTGTCCAGTTCAGTTGCCTCCTCACCCAGGCAGCCTCCCCTGATTGGGCCCAAAAGATACACTCCCTCTCCTGCAAGCCCGGGGGCCCTGTTCTGTATTCTGGGACTGATGTGCATTGAATTACTGCATCTTTGTCTTCCCCCAGCACTGCCCACCCCCCCATCCCCAGCACCAAGGGTGTGACCTCTCTGGGGTCCAGGCCTGGTCTGGAGGCCACTCACAAGCCTGGAACAAGCCACTTCCCCTCTCTAAGCAGTCTTGCCCTCATCTGCAAAACAGGACAGGCAGGGTTTCTGCCAGAGGGGTCACTGAGGAGTGACTGAGACCATGTGGGAAATGCTCGGAATGGTGCCCGGCTCTGGTGGCCACTTAGTGAGTGGTACCCAGCGTTATCCTAGCTGTTCCTGCAGAGGCCACGTGTCCCTCTCCCCTGGGGACTTGACAGCCTCCCCAGTCCAGTCCTGCCCGAGCGTCCGCCCTCTTACACAGTAGCCAGAGAGGCCTTTCTAAAGAACAGCCGGGAATGTGTCACTCCCGTGGGTCAGCCCCTGGGTCAAACCTGAGAACCGTACCCCCATGAGACCCTGCCTGACCTGCCACTGCTTCTCCCCACGGTTCTGTCTCTCTGCGCCACCTGTGCCGTGACCGCAGCTCCAACCAGCCGGAACTTATTTGGGGGTCACTGAACACCCCAAGTACCCTCTCAATTCGAAGCTTCTGCGCAGGCCACTCCCTCCACCTGGCACACTCCCTCCTTTGTCACCTGGCTAGCTCCTACTCATCCATAAGGCCCCAGCTTAGGGGCCCATTCCTCCAGGAAGCCTTCCCTGACCACCTCCCCCATCCAGGTGAGCCAGCCCTTCTTTATGCTCCCACAGCACCTACCACACACACTGCGCTGCACTCACCTGTTTACCTGTGAGCTCCAAGAGACCAGACACCGCCACTCGCTCCCCACTGCAAACCCAGCACCTGGCACGGTGTCTGGCGCCGAGTAGATGTTCCAGAAAAATTTTTAGTGTCTGACTGACTGGATGGATGAGTCAATTTCTGCATCCCCCACACCGCAGGAGATGTCTGTAGAACAGATTTGAGTGGGAGGTTCCAGCAAAGCCTGGGAGAAGCCCCTGGGGTTTGGGCGCTGGGCAGTGAACAGAGCGGACCCCGCATGCCCTCCCACGGGTGGGTCAGTCTCCCCACTTCCCGCAGACGCCTGGGCCCCAGAGCCAGCTTCCAGATGCTCAGCCCAGGCTCAGCCTTACCTCTTAGCTTTTCCATCTGCACAGCGGGGCCAGATCCCCACAGCCAGCGTCGCAGGCAGCCAGGCCAATCGTCCCGGCGTCTTCCTATTTTAGACATCTCACTGCCTCGGTCCCTTCTAATGTTTCCAGCCAGGCTGCGGGGGGAGGAAAAAGAGGTTACTGCTACTTTAAATGTACTGTATGAAGGCGAGGGCTGGAAAGGGGCCTGCTTGCAGGAATACCCAGTCATCTAGTTGGAAAAGCCGCCAGATGGAATACAAAAGGAGAAACCCAGACGCTCATGGAGACAGCCTCGGTTCATAAATCAGGCGGGGCCAGGGGCTGGGGGCGCACACGCCATGGAGCCCGACTCCCTCCTGGACCAAGACGACTCCTTCGGTAAGACAAGCGCCGGCAAAGTGGCGGAGTTGGGGATTCAGCCGCTGCTCAGGCAGACTTTTCTCCGTTGGCTGCCGGAATCCGAGTTAAAGCGGGGAGGAAGATGGGCACTGCCTGGTCTTGGGACCTGGGGGTCATGGGTGCCGGGAATTATGGCACAGAGTTGAAGGGCTCCAGGAGCGGGGCCTGGGGCAGCCCCTTGGACCGGGCACTGGCAGGGTCGGGGGAGGGAGAGCGAGTTTCGGCGGCTTCTGTTTTGCTCCCGGACGAGAAGGAAAGGAAGTTTGCAGCCCCCCTGCCTGTCTGCCTCACTCGCTGTCCCCAGGCCTGCCGGGTGCCGTGGGGAGTTTGATTAGTTAGATCCTGCAGATAAATATAGATGGACCAGGCAACAGGAGCGCAGTCTGTAATTAAAGCCCAGCTGTAAGCACTCCCCGCTTTGCAGGGCCCCAGGGGCTGCCACCGGGGAGCTGCCCCTGACGCAGTCTCCCTGCGAAGCCCGGGCGGATTGTTAGGGAAAAGTTGCTTGGGACAGAGCAACTTGTCTGGAGCCCACGGCAGGGACGTGTAAGGCTCGGAATGGCTGGGCCGGGGCAGTTTCTGCAGGCTTGGGGCTCCAGGGGTGCAGGGAACTAAGACCCCATTGCTCAGCCCAGCCAGGCTGTGCACCTTTGGCTAGGACACCTGGGGCGCTCTGGCCATCTCTGTGTTGTGCAAAGGAGAGAGGCAGGAGGGCAGGAGGGACTGGGGGGGGGCCCTGGGGGGCCAGCAGGTTTTAGGGCTCAGTAGGGAGAGGGCCCTTTTGGCCTCAGAGAGGAGGGCTAGTCAAGGGAGGCCTCACCCCAGCTTGGATCCGCCTTTTGGGGGCCCAGACCCTCCTGGGACCATGATCCCTGCTAAGAAAACTGTTTCCTTCTCCCTCTGGACCCCCAAGCCCCACCGCAGCCAGGCCTGGCCGCTGGGCACAGATTCAAGGCCAAATTACCTCCCTCCTGCCAGCTTCAGCTCTTTCCAGGGAGAGGGGCCCTTTGCCACGTTTGGAGCTGCACCCCTCGGGGGAGCTTGGCAGCCTGCTGGCCGGGCGTCTTTGGATGGTCGGGTGGCCAGTGGACGCACGCCGAGTGACCCCCACGTGCCAGGCTCTGTGTCAGGGTCAGGGATGCTGGAATAAAGAACTCAAGCCTAAGAAACAGTTTGTGTTTAGTGAATGTTGGGAGGAAAGAGAGAGAGGGAGGGGAGAAAAGGGAGACAGAGGCCCTGGCCCTGGAAGAGCTCCCAGCCTCCAATAGGAGACAGACAAATGATACTGGGTTCAGAGTGATGAGTTCCTGGCGGGGGGAGATGGGGGCAGACAGTCTGGGGTGTGCGACAGGCCTGCTGGTCTCCAGAGATGTTTACCTGAAGCTTGGCACGGGGACGCTACCCCACGGAGGGCACAGACCCTTGTCTGGGGGACCAACCCAGAGCCAAGCAAGGCTCCAGATCCCCTGGGGCTCCATCTCCCCACCTGGCACCCAGTGGTCTCTCGGGAACCCACAGTCCCAACCTGCTGTCCCCTGGGTTTGCTAGTGGCAGGCTTGGGGCAGGGTAAGCCCAGGGGCCCCGGAACCGGACGCTGCTTGCCCCCTAACTGAAGGGCCCGTACACCATCAGATCCTTGTCTTGCCCTGTGGCTGGCCTTCTGGAAGCTGGTCAGGCAGTGAGGAGCCTGGAAACTGAGAGGAAGAGGACAAGGGACAGGAGAACGTTCCTTAGGAAAGGGGCAGGCAGGAATGGAGGAGAGCCCAGGAAGTCCTTGGGAATGTCCCCACGCTGAAGGGGCCATCCTGGAAAAGGGACAACTGTGGCCTCAGAGTCACTTCCTCTCTAAGCCCAGGTCCTGCATTTGTTCATCTAACAAATACTACTTTCACGTCCTGGACTAAATTTTGTGGTTGGAGAGGTAAATCAAACCTTGTCTCTGCCTTTCTGACACTCCCAGGCTAGTCTGGGAGAGAGAGGTAAGTTCTCTCTGATGCGGAAGGCCAGGGCCCCGTGGAACCCCTAACCCCACATGTGGAGTCCAGGAAGGCTTCCCGGAGGAGGTGACTCCTCCACCGAAGAAGAGGATGACTCTCTCTTTTCTGAAACAATTTCTTCAGCTGGCTTCTGGGCTATAGGCCACTATCCTGATTTTCTCCCATCTATTCTCAGTCTCTTTTTCTGGTTCCTTCTCTTGGACCCCTCCCGCTACCTGTTAGTCACACGGTCCTATCACCAAGGTCAGCATCTTCTGCCTCCCTCCATGATCTTCTGTCTTCACCCCCTCACTCTATAGGCTCCAGCCACAGTGATCTGACCTTCCTCACACTCAGCAAGCTAGTTATCAGCCCAGGGCCTTCACACATGGGGTTTCCTTGCCTCTTCCTCTCAGTCTCCACTGAGCTAATTCCACCTCCTCCCAGTCTCCACTGAAAGACACTCGCTCAGAGAAACTTTCCCTAGATCATGTTCCCCCAATGCATCAAATTAGATCCCACTCTTCTACTCTCTCTTCTCCTTTATAGGACCTGTTCCTAGTTGCACTACACATTATGGTATGTGTATGTGTTTAACCTCTGTATCCCCCACTAATCTCTAAGCTCCCTGACAGCCATTATCCCCAGAGCATAGCTCTCTGCCTGGCCTGTAGTGAGCATCCAACAAATACTTGAGAATGAGTGAGTGGACGATTCGGTTGGCCTAGCCAAGGAGGTGAGGAAAGGCACTCCAGGCAGAGAGAACAGCAGGTGCAAAGGCACAGAGGCTGGAGAAACTTCCATTGAGGGTGAAGCTTCTGGTCAGGTGTTGGCAAGCTGAGCTCCTTAGGGGGCCCAGGGTTGGGAGAAACACAGCTGGGGTTGGGGCTCTGGGCCCCCCTTCCCTGCTTCAAGCAGGGCAAGACTCCCTTCCGTCGGGTGGATATCCTGAGCTCTAATTCCATTCATCAGGTGTTCAGGGGATGAAAGGAGTTTGGCTACGTCCCCAGCCACTGACACTGATGTTCTGGAGGCCTCCAGCACATTCAGGGCATCTTAGCAGACAGGGCTGAGTAGAGCCCCATAGGGGGTCCTGAGATGAGGGACCCTTAGAGCAAGGCCAGCGAGGGCTCAGACCACAGCTGGGGGGAGTGGCAAACACAGGAGCAGGGCTTTCTTTTACACAGCATTCACAGGCAGGAAGGCAAGGAGGAGGGAGCTTGGAGACTGTGCACTAACCCTAGCAGAGCCCTTCGTGGAGGGGCTTCAGTTTCCCCACGTGTAAGTAAATTGGGGCGAGGGCCAGACGAGATCTGACTGACCCCCTCTGGCATGGGCTCTTCAGAGCCGCACGGAAAGGCCAGCCCAGAGAATCACTTCCTTCCTGTGTGCCTGTGATTGCGAGGGAGGGGACAAGATGATCAACTGCTCGCTGACCTGACTCCCACTCGAGACCCTGAGATCCTTGTGAGTAGGGGCCGTGTCTTGTTTGCTGTTGTATCTCTAGGGTCCTGCACGGTGCCTGGCCCTGAGGAGATGCTCAATACACACTCATTGGATGAATGAATGAATGAGTGAATGGTGAGTGGCACCAGCTGGATCCCACCCTTAACTTACTCGTGCCCTCGGGCATCCTCCTCCTCCCTGGACTTCTGTTTCCTGAGCTGTCCGATGAGGGTACTGCACTCCACACCCCTGAATGCTCCAGCTCTGACCATCTAAGATTCTAAATCCGACTCAGCACTTGGCACCGTCTTCCCTCCCTGTGGCCTGAGCCTCAGCCCGGCTCCCTCAGCCATCGGGTGGCCTGTACCAAGTCCCTGCTCCTTGTTCAGACTCAGCTTATTTGTCTGACAAATGGGCAGCCTCAGTCCTGCCTGCCTGCTTCCCGGGTCGGCTGGGGTCTCCAGAGGAGTGATGAGATACAACTATGGCAGGCTGGACACCTGTTGGGGGGAGTTCATGATTCTTGGGTGAGGGAGTTGGGCTCAGACAGACGACCAGGATAAAAGCTCCGGAAGGGGCTGGGTGCTTTGGAAACCCTGGGGGCAGAAGCGGCAGCTCAGAGCCTTCAGTTTCTTCCCATGTTACCAGCACAGGACATGAGCTCCAGCTGGGGGCCCTGTAGGGAGGCAGATGAGGTGATTTTGTAAACTTCCAGGTGCTGCATGTAAAAGAACCAGTACTATTTACTGAGCACCTACTCCAGGCCAGGCCCCACACTCTGCCTACTTGAATCCTCAACAAACTTGCTAGGCTGCTGTTATAGCTCCATTTTTCAGATGAGGAAACTGAGGCTCAGGGAAAGTAAGTGACACCAAGACCTTACAGAGAGGTCAGTGATTTAACCCAGGTTGCGACAGAGCCCGGGGGCTTCATTTTGCTGCACTTTCCGAGAGCTGTCCCTGCACCAAAGCTGCCGCCTGAGATCCTGTCTTGCTAGGAGTGTCTGTTGGAGCAGTTCAGGAGACAAGCACGACAGGGCAGGAGCCACGACTGACAGTGACGTCATGTCAGCTGGGGACAGTGAGTGCAGAAGCCGCTGTAACGGGAGAGGGTCAGTCTAAAGAAAGGGCTATTTTGGGCTGGAAGCTGTCAGGGGGCCTGATGTCACCACTCCCTGGCCCTTCCCCCGTGAGAGGGGGAAGCTGAAGATGTCATAAGCGGCTTGCCTCAGCTGGTAACAAATAGAAAATAACCGTAGAAAAAATAACAAGTAGAAAGAAACAGCAACTATTTGGCCAGCCACGTGCCTCACATTCATCATCTCGCTTCCCCTTTCCCCCACCCTGTAAGGCTGGTGTTGTCATTCTCATGTTCAAGATGAGGAAACAAGTTCAGAGAGGCTGGGTGACTCACCCAAAGTCACACAGGGAGCGAATGGCAGAGCTGAGGGTTATGTCGGTTTGTCCCATCTGGAGCCCAAGCTCTGAACCAGTGCCCACTAGGCCCTTCTCTGAGGCTGTGCTGTGTGGATGGATCAGGCCTCCGCTGCCTCCTCAGGGCCAAGACCCTGGGGCCTCCTCTTCTCTCTGCTGCTGAGCTAACTCAACAGCAAATCTCAGTTTCCCCAGCTGTGAAATTGAGGTAATGGTGGACGCCCGGCCTACCTGGGGTGGGGAAGCGTTGCCAATTCCAGATTCCTTCCATCTTACTCTAGGACTTTGCTGTGGACCAGCTGGCTGGGCCTCTGGGGACGGAAGGAACAGGAAAGGCCACAGCCCCACTTTAGGTCGGTTCACAGGTAAAGGAATCAGGCCAGAGAGGCAGAGCAGGGACCCCACTTACTGAGCTCTTACTACGTGCCCAGCTGTGTGCTAAGTGTTCCACATGGAGTTGTGGGCTCTTCACAGAGGAAGGAATGGCCCCATTGCTCAGTTGAGACAGTTGAGGCTTAGAAGGGCCCAAGACCACAAGCTAGTGGGGCCCACCCATGATTCAAACCCAGGACTCTCAGACGCCTGCGCTTCTGCCCACCCTGGGCTGCCCCTTGGGTATCCTGACCCCCAGCCTTTCCCTGTGCCCAGGAGAGCCTCAGTCCTGCTGGCTGGCCTTGCCTGGGCCTCTGAACTTCCTCAGCTGGGCAGGTGGATGAGGGGTGGAGCCCCCAATTCTTGCCCCACGGGACTCTGGGATGAGGTGAAATCAGGGAGAAGAGTCAATAAAGAACAATGAGGCCGGACGGGGAGGGGCTTAAATCATGGATGTTCCCAAGCCAGAGCAGCTGGCTGCACAAGAAGGCCGGGGAGTGAGGCCTGGGGAAGATGGGAGGGTGGCCCCTGTGCTTGCAGTGCCCCCAGCACAGCAGGAGGAAGCTCAAGGAGAGGGGCTCCTGGTGGGAGGAGGAGGGAGCAGCGAACTCAGGAAGAAAAGGCATTTCACCCTTGTCCTCCTGCACAGGCCTGGGCTTCCATCCTGCTGCGTCTCCCCGGGGTCTGGGCCACATGTCTCTCTGCGCCTCTCATCGGAGGATTGGGGACAGCAGTAGCCACCTCCCAGATCATTTCTTCTTATATTGTCCTGGACGGTGGCTGCCTGGAGCCAGCCCCTCCCTCGAGGTTACCTTGTGGTACCTACCTAGTTGCAGATCTTTGTTGAGTCACTCAGCAGCAGGGCCCGGTTCCCCTAAGCTTTCCTACCACCTGATGTATTTCCTGGCATGTTTAATCCCCATTTTATAGATGAAGAAACTGAGGCACAAGGAGGTGAGGTCACTAACCCAAATCTCAGTCCTGTGAGTGATGGGGCCTAACTCACACCCAGGCTCCTGGACCACTGCTCTGGTCCCCCTCATGCCAAGAAGGCTGGTGGGCCTTTTCCGTGAGGCCCAGTGGGTCTCAGCACCTTCTCACTGGCTGGCCTCCCTGGGCCAACCACTGGGCACTCGGAGTCCAGCCCTTTGTTCCCGCTGCCCAGCTCGTTCCTTCTACTGGGTGGATGTGCCCTGGGCTGCTGACTACACCCCAGGCCTTTGGAAGCTAGAGCTATGCCCCTCCCAGAGGGGGTTCCTCCCAAGAGGTCACCTCAGAAGCCTGAGGAGACTGGAGCAAACAGAAAATGGCCCCAAGTGTGAGGAGATCCAAGGGAGAGGGTCTTTGGGGGTCCTCCTGCCCATCCCCCATTACACGATGAGAGGATGGGGACCTGAGAGAGGAGGAACCAGAACCATTCAAGGGCCATTCTAGTTCCTAACTGGTCCTGAGCTCTGCCCTGACTCTCCATCTCCCAGCCCCGACCTCAGGCCACGCCCCACCTTGGACCGCTAGACAGCTACCTTGCGCCCTCTTGGGGATCCCTGTCTTCACCCATCCCCCAAACTCATCCTCTGTGTGCAGCTAAAGGGGCCACTCTCAGGCATCTTAAAGTCCCACAGGGCACCCCAATGCAGCAGGATAGAGTCTAAACTTGTTACTACGGTGTCAAGGCAGTCCACCATCTGACTCCTGGATGACACCTCTGCGCTTGTCTCCAGCACACCCTTTCTTTCTCTCTATCCCAGCACGACCAATTAATCTCTGTCTTGAATGTGCCATCCTCAACTTTGCACTTGCTAATCCCCCCTGCCTGGAATACTCTCCCATCTCAGCTCTCCCCACTACTCCTCCCCCACCCTGGCCACTCCTGCTCAGCCTGCAGTCTCAGCTTGGGTGTCACCTCCTCCAGGAAGCCTTCCCTGACTACTTTTTTTGAGCTCCCAGGCACCCTGGGTTTCCAGCTAGCCTGCCACACGCCAATGAGTACAGTGCATTTGCTTCCCTGCCTGTCTTCACCTCTGGACTGTGAGCTGCTCCATGTGCCAGATTGAAAAGTTGGAGGCTGAGCGGGTGGGCTAAGGAAGAAGTCAGTGTGACCTGGTCTCTGGCCTGTGTGGCAGGACTGTTGGTGTCCACACTGAGAGGGGAACATGGGTGGAAGAGCATATTCTGGGTGGGAGGGGGAGTGATGTGCTGGGCTTGCTGTGTCTGAAGGGCCTGCAGGGCCATCGAGTGGTTTTCTGTAGAAGAGTCAGTGATGGTCATTCCAGATGTGACCTCCAGAGAGGCTCCGATTCCAGGGTGGAGGATGGAAGCATCTTAGACCTTCCCAGCTGCATCAGTACCATTCCCTTTCCTAGACTTTTTGAAACCTTTACTCACCTCCCCAGCCAAGGTCCTGCCACCTCCCCTAGGAAGCCAGCCCTGACCACTGGCTGAGGCCGCTCTATTCTCTCCTTGACGGTGCCCTCCTGGTCATCACCACCTCTAGTCCTAGGCCGTCTCACGGGCTACGCCTGGGAAGCCTTCGAGTTGGGGCCACACCCCCGTGTCTTCTGTAGACCCCACGAAGCCCCGCACAAAGATCCACACGCTGAGAAGATGCGCCCTCCCCTGGATGGAGTCAGCTTCCGCAGCCTCAGCCAGGGGATTCTGGGAAAACCAAGCAGAAGCCTAGAGAGGCTTCGGGTCAGATTGACACAGGCGAGCAGGGCGGGACGCAGACGCAGGGAGGGGTGCATTTCTGTCCAATCTGGAAGTGTCCGCCCGGATGGCTCGGTCCTCACAACCCCAGGCCTGAGGCACTCCAGCCGGTGACCTACATCGCAGCGCGCCTCTGTGCATGGGCATGTGTGTGTACGTGACACGAACTCGTGCTGAGGGCACGAGCGCCTCGCCAGTGGGATGGAGCGCCAGCAGGTGGGTCTCCATCTCGTCTGTGAGCGAGCTCGTGAGGGTGAGGGTGCTCCACACTCCCACCTCGGGGTACCACAGACTCGGCACCAGAATGAGGGAGGCTGTGCTCCGGAAGAGCCAGCTCAGGGGAACACAGGTCCTGAAATGGCTGGGGTGCCTGTCCCCTAGCCGCCAACCCGCCTCTGCCCAGGACTCTCTCTCCCTTGACCCAAATTTCAGATAAATGGCCTCCCCCGCCTTTACTAATGGTGGAATGTTCGGCATGGAGAACGAGGGCAGCGGAGGGAGGGGACCTGGAACACAGTGTGAGGTCGAACCAGGAGGTGGCCAGACAAGTCTGGAGGGAGGGTGGGCTCTGGCCTCCCAAAGCCCAGGCTGCCAAGTTCAGGGTCTGACTCGGGAGCCTCCTGGGGCTGTCCCAGGTCTGTCCCTGGTTTCCCTCCTCGTACCTGGTCTCCACACCCCTCCCCCACCGGCCTGCGAGGGACAGTAGAGACCCTTCTCTCCTGGTGAGACTGTCCTTGACCAAGCGTCTGTGCCAACTTCATGGCCTGGAAGCCAGGCGCCTAGGAGGGTTCCGGCTCTGAGACCCTTCAGTCTTTCCTTTGGCCAGCTCTGTGGTGGGCCCAGTCGGGGTGTCTGTGCCCACCTTCTGGGGCTCCTCTCCCAGACTGGGCCTCCGACAGCTTGCGGGAATGGACGGTGCCTGCTGCTCGAGTACTGCTGAATCTCTGTCTCTGTCTCTCTGCCTCCCTCCCGCTGGGCCTGCCTGCTCCAGCCCTGCCCCCTCCCCTCCCGCAGAGCTCCCCCACACCCCATTCAGCTGCACAGACTTGGGGGCAGCGAGAGGAGTGAGGCTCCAGCTCCCGAATGCTCTCCAGGCCCCTCCAGGTCCACTGGTGTTGGGGCTTCAGCTCTGCCTCCTTCCCTCAGCTCCCCGCTGAGGCCAGGTGGCTCTGGGGTCTGCATCCCCCGCCCTCCGCCTGCCTGGGGACCCCCCCGCCCCGCCCCGCTCAGCCCCTCCACCGGCCGCTTCTCCTCCTTCAACGAGCCCGCCATTCCATCTCTTCCACATCTCACCCCCTCAGCGCACCCAGCCTCCCTGCTCCTTCACAGCCAAGCTCCCTCAGGGCAGCCCGGGTCCCTCACCGCCCACGTGCTCCTCGGCACCACCCCCTGCCCCAGACTGCTCTGGCCAAGGCCACCAGAGGAGCCCTGACTGCTGAATGCGGGATGTCAGGCGCAGGCTCCCTGCTCTTCCAGGCTGAGAGGCCCTGGTGGGGTGGGCTGGGAGTGGGTGGCTCAGACCAGGGTCCCTGGACTGGCAGCCCACCTACATCAGATCCCCGCCACTTACCAGGGAGTATGTGGCTCTGGGAAAATTATGTAACTTCCCCCAGCCTCAGTTTTCCCGTCTGTGAGATGGGATGATTACGCTAGCCCTTGTCTCGCAAGTTACTAGGAGGAGTAAACAGTTAATGCTTAAAAAACAGTCCTGAGACCCTTTCAGGCAGAGCTAACCCTCAGCTGACGTTGGTGGTTATTACTGTGATGATTATTATTGCATTTGTCATTGTTGGAATCTCTCACTACCGGCAAGCATGGGACCCACACGCCCCTCCCCCCCATCCTCGTCCCTTCTCACTCTTCCGGGCAGGCTGCTTTTCCTCCTCCTCTAGCCAAGCCACCCAGATGCCCAAGCACGACTCCCTCTCCTTCCACATCCCCCGCCCCTTCCTCACATCTGCGGTCTCCATCTCACCCCTGCCCACATGCGGCCTACTTCACACCCCACACCCCGGCCCGGCTGCCAGCCCCACCCTGGGCCTCCTGCCTCACCCTCTGCCTCCAGTCCCCACCCCAGACCAGGGGACTCTCTAACAAGTGCTCCCAGCACCCTCATCCTCCTGTGCTCCCCGTCACACCCGGGTGTCCGCCTGTCTTCGTGCCTCAGCACTTCTTGCTGATGCTTGTTGAGTGGATGACCCGATGCGAGCAGTAAAGAGCTTCTCTGATCAATGCAACACACAGTGGGGATCAAAGAGCATTGGAAGCCTCCCCCAAGAGTCAGCTCGCTTGCCAGGGGTGTCCACTGCCCCCAGGAAGGGGGAGGGGACATGGTGTGATCTCAGTCATCCAGAGAGTTCTAACCCTCACCCCAGCCTCAGCCCTAGAGATTTGAATTCAGTTAGTCTAGAGGGGGACTGGGCATTGGAATATTAAATTCCTCCCCTCCCTTCCCCCCACCCCACCCCCACCAGGTGATTCTAAGGGACAGCCACTGGAATTGGGGGAGGAGGGTACTGGGGGGGTGGGGGGCCGGGGTGTCTTTTTTCCCTGCCTACGTTCACTTCTTTTAATTCATGTTGAGCACTTCCTCCAGGCTAGCTGTCTGCCAGGCACTGGAGGCCCAGGGAAGGACAAGGCTGGGTGTCTGTCCTCAGGGAAAAGCTCAGGACAGGGGCCCAAAGCTACAATGACAGCCCAGGGCAGGGAGGCCTGGGGGGTGGTGTGCAGGGGATGTGCTGAGCTTAAAGGTAACCAGGGCTTGGCCTGCAGAAGGAGGTAGTTAGCAGGCTGGGGATGGGTCTACTGGAAACTTGGAGTGATTCAGTGAGGCTGGACCCCAAAATCCAGATGGGAGGAGGTAGGGGAGGAGCCTGGAGAGCTTAGGGGTTCCAGGCTCAGGGGCTTGGTTTCCATCCTGCATCCAGGGAGCCATGAATAGGTCCAAGCAGGGGAGGGATGCAGTTGTGCTGTCTCCCCTGAATTCCTAAGACCCCAAACCACACCTCTACTCAACACAGTGCCCCTCCCCTGAGCCAGCTCAGCTAAGTCTGGGTGGCTGTCTACCTGGGGAGGTCACAGCCCCAGTAGGGGAAGCCTACAGGAGGGGGCTGGGAAGCTGGAAAGAGCGCATAGAGGGAGAGATGCCAAGAAGGCCGGAAGCCAAGAGGGCAGCAGCATTCCTGCACCACTGCTCACCTGGGCCCGCCCAGCCTCTGGGTTTTTTGTTTGTTTGTTTGTTTGTTTTGTGGTACGTGGGCCTTTCACTGTTGTGGCCTCTCCCGTTGCGGAGCACAGGCTCCGGACGCGCAGGCTCAGCGGCCATGGCTCACGGGCCCAGCCGCTCCGCGGCATGTGGGATTTTCCCGGACCGGGGCACGAACCCACGTCCCCTGCATCGGCAGGCGGACTCTCAACCACTGCGCCACCAGGGAAGCCCGCCTCTGGATTTTTGAACCTCCAGTTTCAGAGGTCTCCCTTCCCCAAGGTCCTCAGCAGCCCGAGCAGTGCAAGCTGAGCTTCTAGGGAGAAGTATGAGGGACACTCTGATCCTCTTCCTCTCGGCCCCAATAGTATATGGTTCTGAATCTGAGACTGGCCAGAGATGGGGGGCACCTTAATGAGGTAAACCAGCCAGACAGGGAACAAGGGGAGGGAAGGGAAAGTGCACAGCTCATAGAGCTTTCACTCATCTTACAGAGGGGGAAACTGAGGCAGAGCGACGTTTGGCAATTGGCCCCTGGTCACACTGCAAGGAAATGGTAGAGCAGGATTTGAACCCTGGTCTTGCTGGCTCCAAAGCCAGCGTGCATCCCACTCTGTGCCACTGTCAGTCTGCACTGAGCGTCCCAAGTTGCCTAGTCCTGTGCCAGGAAGAGGCAGGAAGGGCCTGGGTTCTCTGTTCACCTGGCCAGTTCATTGCATAGATGTGCGAACTGAGGGCCGAAGCTGGCAGTGGCTGAACAGGGAAGGGAGGAATTGGTATCAGGGAGTCAGAGATGGCTTCTGGGAGGGGGCAGCGGGGGCGGGTGCAGGCAGCAGGGGAGGGTCCCAACAGGTAGGAGGGGGTGGAGAGGAATGAGATTTAGATAAGTGGAGGGCAGCAGGGAGGGTGCCCCAGCAAGGGAAACAGCCTGAGCAAGGGTGCAGAGGTGGGAATGCGTGTCCCAAGTCTCCCAGCCTGAAACTTGGGGGTGACCGGCCTGAAGGAAGGCTGAGTCACGGCTGAGGACACAGAGTGAGGGGGCTGTTCCCTCAGGCGGAGTTTCTCAACCTTGGCACTACTGACATGTGGGGTGGATAACTCTGTCGTGGGGACCGACCGACCTGTGCGTCAGAGGGTGTTTAGCGGTATCCCTGCCTCTACCCACCAGATGCCAGTACCATATCCGCCCCCCACCCCCAGCCCAAGTCGTGACAACCAAAAACATCTCCAGACATTGCAAAATGTTCCCTGCGGGATAAAATTGCCCCCGATTAAGAACGACTGTCCAGAGTAGGCAGGAGCCGAGAAACGGGAGGGACGGGGCCCAAAGCTGCAGTCAGCACTCGCCTGTCCTCCAGCCCCGGTTCCCAGCCTCTCACCGTCCACGCCAAGCCTCATCCTTCAGCTGACCTGGGGCTCCCTGAGTGCCAGGAAAACCTCCACCAACGCGCTGCAGGGCTGAGAGCCGAGCGGAGTGGTGGAACAAAAGAGCTTGTGTTTCGGGATGAAACCTCCCCCTGCCCGCCCCGGTGTGGAGGAGGGGCCGTGATCCGGGCCAAGTGGGGCTGCTCGGCGGGGCAGGGGCTTGTCAGAGCCAGGATCTGGAGAGAAGGTGCTGGGAGGGGAGGGGGTGGGGAAGCTACCCCACTTTAGCTCGGATTCACAAACAGGCCCTTTTCAGAGCCCCGCCCCCAAATCAAAGCCTCCCAGCTGGTGGGGATGGAGATCTGAACTCATCCCGACCCTTGGTCCTGGGGGTGAAGGGGTCAAGGGCTGCCCTCCTGGCTGGGGCCCAGGCCAGGGTCGGGACAGGCCAATGCCTCTCTTCCCTGCTGTCCACAGGCTGTGTCTCCGGGGGGGAGCCCGGCTGCGTGTTGAGGGAGGACAGGGGTGGGGAGGCGACAAGGGACAGGAAAGGAAGCCCCATTTCACCGTCTCCTTACCCCCAGCTGTGTGCAGCCAGAGGAGCTTCTAAAATGCATGTCCAGCCTCCCCATCTGGCCTGCTTAAACCTGCCACTGACTCCCCGTGACCCTCAGGATCAAGTCCACAGTCCTTGGACAGCGCTTCAAGGATACTATCTCACCCCACCTGCCACGGCTCCCAACTCCACCTCTCTTCTGAGCCTGGAATGTCCGTCTCCTCCCCATCGGCAATGGCCCCCAAACTGGGCTAGCTCCTATTCACGCATTAGTGCCCCTTTGGTCAACACTGCCTCCAGGAAGCCTTCCTAGCTCCAGTGAGTGAGTGAGTGCCTGGGGCACTGGTGGCACCAATCCCTCCAGGATGCAGCTGTCTCTCTGTGTGTGAAGTCGGCCCATTCCCCCTGAAGCATCAGGCCTAGGACAGAAAACTGGTGACTAGTGAGCATTTGTTGAAAGAAGGAGGGAGTGGGGGAGGGATTAAAAAAAAAACAAAAAAAACTATGCTTTTAGAAAAGGGAGAGGATGAGAGAGAAAACAAATGGGCAGAGCCTGGATGAGAGGAGTAGCCTGTCCTCTGGCCGATGTACCAGGACAGACTGACTCCACAGGCCTGTGGGGAGAAGCAGGGAACCTTTCTCTGCATTGAGACTCCTGGAAAACTTCCCCCAGGACCAGGGGCTTGGGCACAGCCTGGCCTTGCTGACAGGCCCCTTTCAGATTTGTCCCCTGATGCCACCAACAAGGCAGGACAGGTGTTCAGGGGGTGGGGGGGCTGTCAGGAGGGCATTTTGCTGCCCACCCAGCATTTTGGGTATCACCCGCCATCAGGGGATCCCAGATTCCTTGGTTCTAAGAACCCCAAGAACCAAGACACTCTGTCCAGGCCAGTGGTTTTCCAGCTGGGTCAGAGGAGATGCCCAGAGGTTGACATATAGGAGAGACCGCCACATCCCCTAACACAGCTCTGCTTTCACTTGATGTAAACTCTGGGTTTACCTGAACTTTTTCATTTGAAATGACGGCTCTGTGGCTCAATCAGTTTACAAAGAACACTCCTCCTTCTTGAACGGATAAGAAGAGCAGGGCTTAGAGAGGAATGGGGTGGCAGAGCCATGTCAACCTCCTGGCCCTTCGCGCTGAACCGCAGGGCCCTCTCCTCAAAGCATAAACGTATGAATGAATGAGTAGGAATCTGGAAGTAGGCTTTGGTAACATGGGGTGACAGCAAAGGACACTTGATTTCTGGGGCGAGGAACTGCCCCAAAGTGGGAAGGAAAGAGCAGAGCTGGGTGGCTGGTCACTGTGCACTTACTGTAATTACATTATACCCAACCTGCTTTTGGAGCTGTTCAAAGACACCGTGACGTCCTGACTTTAGCCAGAGTAGCACCAGGTATAGAATCAGAATCTCAGGTTCAAGCCCCAGCTCTTGCCCTTACTGTGTTGACCTTGGCCAAATCAACCCCCTCTTGAGACTCAGTTTCTTCCTCAACAAAATGGGACTCACAACACCCCCGTGCCAGAGTTGTTGTGAGGGGTAAAAAGGAGAGCACAGAGCAGGGGTTGAACAATTCCTGGCGGGCTCAGATTCTTCCTTGTACGTGAACTTAAGTTCACAGTCTAAGGTTCAAATCCCAGTTACGTCCCTTACTAGCGGGGTGACTTGAGGCAAGTTTCGTAACCTCTCTGCCTCAGCTTTCTCATCCATAGAATGGGAATAATAGTAGCACCCATCTGCCTCACGGGACGTAATGAGTTAATACGTGTAAAGCACCTAGAACAGGGCTGCCTAAGGGTTTGTTATCAATATTTGTACTCAAATAACAGCATAGGTCTTGCAGAGAGGTCCCAGAAATGGGATAAAAGAGCGAATGAGATAATGAACGCAAGGAAGATTCGGGTTCTCCCAGGGAATGCCTTGTGGTCCTAATTCAGACCTGTCCTCATCCATAAGTGATGTCTTCCAGTGGTTCCTCTTGGCTGGGAGCCACCCTCTCTCCCCGGCTCCCTATCTCTGGACCTCTCCCCGCATTTTTCTGCAAGCACGCAGAGGCAGGATTCCATTTCGCCCCTAGATGACTTTGGGTGATAAAGAAGTAACTTCAGCCTCCTTGAATTGAGTCTTCTCTCCAGAACGTAACAAACCTGGAAATTGGAATTGCCCTGGAGCTGATTATTCTGGGAGGGTACCTCCTGGCATTCAAATTAAATTAGATCAAGGGACCTCTGTTATTAGCAAAATAATTCCCTGCGATTACAGAATGCAGCCATGAATCCTGATGGCGGATGAACTTCAGGTGACTTACTTGAGACAAATAACTGTGCAAAAATCACAGGCTCATCTAATCGCATCTCTGTAGTGTCACAGTCAGCTAATTATGCTAATGGCTATAGGAAATCACCTATTGTGGTCTGGGATTGGGAGGGCTTGAGACAGAAACATGTGTGGCGAATATTACCCGCTGTGAGCTGGAGAGGCTGGGCGCCATGCTTGGTTCCAAAACGGGTCCTTTCTTGGGGAGCTGGTTTGGTTCCTTGTCGACTGGGAGGGAAACCCATTATACAATCAGAATTGCAGTGGCTTCATTATTTATCTCTTTTCAGATCATCTTCATATAAGAAATTGACTTTGTCTAAGTTCCACTGGTGGGCATGATAATTCCAAGTTAAACAATGAAAGCTCAGGACGTTTGTGTCAATTCAATTCAGCAAATGTGCCTCTGTGCCCACTGGGTGCCTGGCACTGATCTAGACATGGGCAACATTCAAGAGTGTGTCTGGTGTCTTCTGAACATGGTCTCTTGTCCCGTCAGACACCTAAGAAAGGCAGTATTGTCCTCATTTTAGAGACAAGGAAACGGAAGCTCAGAGATGAGCAATGACTCACCCAAGGTGCTACTGCTACTGATCAAAGGAGATGACCACTTCCATTCACCCAGAGGGATCTGGGGGGCTTCCTGGAAGCATGGACATGGGGGAGGGAATTGTAGACAGAGGAAACAGCTGAGCAAAAATCCCAGAGGTGGGAGATTAAAGGGCTGGGGGTGTTCAAGGATGGAAGATGAGGTTGGGAGAGTGGTTGAAGATCAGACAATAGAGAGCTTCAAACGACCAGCTGAGGGTTTGGACAATGGGGAACCACTGCAGGTGTTTGAGCAAGGGAGGGATAAGATGGAATCTGAGCAGTGCCTGGGCCACAGTATGGGGGACCCCTTAGTAGGCTGCTGGCAGGGAGGGGGCCAGAAGGGGATGAGGTAAATAACGTACAATTTTTTAGTATAAGTATGTCCCCAATATAGCATAGGACACAGACTAAAAAATTATTCATTGTTTATTTGAAAGTTACATTTAATTGGCTATCTTGTATTTCATCTGGCAATCCTACCCCAGCCTCCTACAGCATCCCCAGCTGGGTTCTGGGCGCCAGCTGTTTCCTCTTCCTGGTGTGACTTTCCCCACTGGGCACGCAGCCTGGCGAACTCCTATCCACCCTTTGAGGCCCTGCACTCCTGACTACTGCTGTGGCAACATTTATCTCACGCTACCATTGTTACTTTCTTAGGTAATTGTTCTACTACGTAGCTTTCCTCTCAGCAGCGAACCTTACTTCTGGCTGCATAAGTTAAGGCCAGGACTCTCTCTAGATCCTGACGCCCTCCCCACCCCAAATTGCCTCCAATTTCTGCTTCCGTCTCAGGAGGGGCCGGCCTCTCCGCTGCTCCTGAGACCTTGCCTGCTCCCTAGAGAATGGCTTACCTCTCTCTCACTGACCGCTTCAAGGTCACACTCTCTCCTGGGTCATTCCCACCAGGCACAGGGTGGGTTCTCCAGGCAGCAGGAGAACGTATTGGGGTGCAAGAGGTCCACCAGGGCCTGCTGGACGGCTCGGCACCTATAGCAGGGCAGGGAAGGGCAGGGCAGGGAGCAGAAGAAGCTGAGCTGCCACACAGTCTAAGTGCAGGTCTCAGCCTCCCTGTGTAGGGCCTGGGAAGGCGCTAGCGCAGGCGTGGCCCTCTCGAGCTGTCCTGAGTGGTATCAAGGGGCTGGGACTTTATGTCCTTGGGCTGACCGCCCACTAGGCAGGAGGGAAGGACACCCGGGAAGGGGGTGTCACCTCCAGTATGGTGGCTTACTTCCGCAGAGGACACCCCCAAAGAGGGCTGACAGCTGGGGGCCATCTTGCAGCAGCCTTCCCACATCTGGGGAGTGAGTCCTCTATTCTGGAAGCGGGGATGTGGGCTGCAAATCACAGCGTCCAACCCCACCCCAACCCAAAGCATTCCCCTCAGGCGACCACCCAATCTCTCGTCTTCCTTCCAGCCAAGTCCCTCCGAAGAGCTGTCTGTCCCCCTTCCTCACTCACAGTCATCCCCCTCCTCTGACTGTGCGCTTTGTAGCCTCCAGTCTGTGCCCTTTAAACCCACCTTCAAGGAAAAAGAAAAAAAGGCATTTCCCCGGCGGTCCAGTGGTTAAGACTCCAAGCTTCCAACGTGGAGGGCGCGGGTTCGATCCCTGGCCAGGGAACTAAGATCCCCCATGCCACATGGTGTGGCAAAAAGAAAAACAAACAAACGAACCCATCTTCTTCTTCCAGATAAAGGGATTTTTGTAAAACTCAAGCTTTGGCTGTCCCTCCCTTACTTAAGACCTCCCAGGAGCTTGCCTGCAGTCCCCGCTCCTGGGCATGGCATTCGGGGCTCCTCCTGGCCCAGCTCCCTTTTCCTCCTGCCCCCTGTCTCCCAGCTGCTTGATCGGAATCCCCGAGCACGCTGGGCTGGGCTGTTTCACGCTGTCACGCTTTGGAAGGGGCTGTTTCCTCTCCGCCTGGCTAACTTCTCTCTGCTCCTTCAAGACACACTCAGAAATCATCTCCTCGGATGACTTTCCTGGAGGTGCCCCTCTGGCCCACAAGGCTGGCATCAGGGACCCCAAAGCCACCCAGCAGCCTCCGTCAGGAGCGCACGGGGTTGGCGCCCAGGGGTGCTCCACGGGCCCCGGGCAGTGTCGTTCCTCATGTCTCCCTCTGCACGCGTGAGCGGCCCACTGTTCTGTTTATCTGTGCCCCTAGCACCAAGTCCAGAGCCTGGCACAGAGGGAGTCCCAGTGACATGGACTCTGGCACTCAGGGAAGCCGAGGACAGCTGGCGGTGGTGGTAGTGTGAGAGAAGCTATAAAGGCGGTATCGAAGCATCGGGGACTGATTAAAGTCCGGCTGGGCTGTGGCTCCTCAGAGAGGCCTGTCCTGGGAACCGGAGCATCGTCCTGCCCAGTGTAACTCACAGTGTCTGAGCGCAGCTGCATTCTCTCTGCGTAATTGATTCTCAGCCACCTCTGAGCTGGAAGTGAGGTTTACACGTTTTACTGTTTATCCTCCGTGACCCTCAGGGTCCTGCACACACTGGATCGGAGATTCACTCTGCTCCCTTCCCTCCCCCTCCTCTCATGTCACCCCTGCCCGGGGGTGCCTGTGGGCCTGGGTGTTCGTTCTATGATACCTCAGTCGCTGTGGTTTTGAATCTCACTTCCATCATCGGGTGAGGGCCCACCGCCCGAAGAAGCGATTAAGTCATTGATTAGTTTGTACGACTATAAAACGGTGGTGTGGCATTATAGGCTATAGAGCCCAGGATTTGCAGCCAAACAGACGCGGGTTTGAGGACAGGCTCTGTATTCGCGTGCCCCGTGATGTTCTGCCAGTTGCTTAAACTCTCTGAGCATGCTCAGAGGTGGCTGTGAGTATTAAGCGAGAGAACACGCGAAGCACCTGGCAAAGCACCCCGCACTTGTGTACGTACCAATGTGCAGAGATGTAGAAACTTCTGGCAACGGACAGTGTCCAACAATGATGAACAGAGCCCAGCACTGGAGGTGTGCGAGCAGACTCGGCTTCGCTCATTCATTCGACAAACATACCTGGAGCACCTACTATGGGCTGAGGCCTTTGCTGGGGGTGGGGAGAGATACAACAATGAATGAAACTGGGCGTGATCCCTGTGCTCAGGGACGTCCAGACCTGGGAGGGCAACACGCTCATCCGGTGGTCACACAGTAAAGGTACAGTCGCCAACTTCAGTAAACACCCTGGATGTGTAGCGTGCAAAACCCGAAAAGGCTTCCCTAAGGACGTGGCATTGAAGCTGCCAGGGAAAGAAGTAACTGAGGCAAGGATGGGAGGGGACAGAGGAAAGTGGTCCAGAGAGGGGAGTCTCGTGTGGAAAGGCTGTGTAACGGGAAGGAGCATCGCATATTTGGGGACCTGGAAGCTGGCTGGGGGGCTGAAGGCGGAGAGGGGAGAGGGGAGATGGCAAGGAAGGAGGCTGGAGGGGTGGGCAGGGGTCAGACCACCCAGGGTCTGGTAGGCCACATGAAGGTAACAAGAAACCACTGAAAGCTTTCAAGTAGGGGTAGAGGGAATAGGATTGGATCTGAGGTTTGAAAACCCCACAAGGAGGACCCGTGGACAGGGGGCAACGGGGAGAGGGCCCAGGTGGCTGCAGAGAGCCAGCTCAGTGCTTTATTGAAGTTCAGGCAAAAGATGACAGCCAGTGTCTGGACCAGCCTGGAAATAACCATTGGGGAATCACCAGCACAAGGACAGCAATTGAAGCCATGGGTCTGGATGCAGTTGAAGTTGCCCACAGAGAGAGTCTGGAAGGATAAAAGGGATGCAGACAATCTCAAACTCCAGCTTTTGTAGCCCGATAGAGTAAAATGAGGTAGCCAAGGAGAGGGCAACGTGACCAAAGAACTAGGAGAAAAACTGGGAGAGGATGGTGAGATAGAAGGCACCAGAGATTTTCCAGGGGTGAAGTATGGCCAAGAAGCCAGGTGACATCAAGGTGCACGGGTGTCCTTTGGTGTTACCACCAAGGAGGTCATCAGTGACCTTCCTGAGAAGCACTGAGATGGCCGACCTTAAGCTGGACGGGATTCCTGCCTTGCATGCCCGTTTTCATGGGACAAAGCGCCAACAGTGGCTAACGTCCATGTCACCAGGATAACATTACATTGTCCAGTGCGATCTGGATCAAAGAGGATTGGCTCATTAGTTCAGAAAATCTCATCCGAACCCATGAAGCGCGCAGTATTGTTCTTTTCCGGTGACCACATAGCCCTGTCGACTTCGTATATCTGTTTGCTTGTACAACGTGTGACACCGGCCAACTCATCTTGCAGAGTCTGGACTATAAGCAGTTTGCCAGCCTGTACTTTGCCTTGGTGGAAGCTCCCGACAGTGGACATATGTGGGTTTTGCATACAGAGCGCAGACGCATTTGGTAAATCACCTCGGACGCGTCCCTGGGGACGGTGCCACAGGGTCTGTCGCCCCTACAGATGGAAGTTGGCAAGGAAAAGACGGGTCCAGATTGGGATCCCTGGGCTACGTGTGAAAACAGATTGGAGGGGGCCAGAGTGAATGTGGGGGGACAGGGAGGAGGGTCTGTGGCCCTGAAGTGCTGTGCAGCCCCATACCCAGAGGTAGGACAAAGGACAGGAGGAAGGACCACGAGAAGCACCGACCCGGAGCACACTTCTGACTGTTCCAGAAGAGTCTGGGCCAGCCTCCAGGTGCATGCTTTTGTTCAGAACTGGACAACACCCCACCCTGGCATTTCTTTCACCAGCCGCACAACTTTCATAGTAACCTACTTGGGTTCCTTCCGCCCTCCCCTGAAAACATCTTCCTCTTGGTCAATATTCACATAATTGCTACCTGTTCCAAGAATGGGGCCATGCATTTTGCCTCTGTTATCTCACTGAATCCTTGCAAGACCCCCTGGCAATCAGCCCTGGTCACGTCCTGGTTGTGCAGACACAGAAACTGAGCTCAGAGGGATGTGATAGCACGCCCTAGGTCACACAGCTGGCCAGTGGCTCAGCCCAGATGTGAACCCAGGTCTCTCTGACCCAAAGGTCACATTACCTTCCAAGAACACTCCATGAAGACCAAGCAGCCTATCCATATAGCAGGATTGCTTTCCTTTTGAGAGTCTGACATGACCTCTTTTGTTTCTGAGTATCTGGATCCAGTTACCCGCTTTATTCATTCACCAAACCTTCCTGAGGCTGGGTGGTGGGGCTGCAGTGGTAGCTCAGACAAGGTTAGTGACCTGGAGGAGTTCGCAGTCAGCTCGGGGAGGAGACGGATCCGTACCCAGGTGCAACAATCCGCAATGTGATAAACAAGGATAGTGCGGTGGGCGGGTGCCGTGGGAACCCGCTGCCCGGGAGAGTTGATGAAGACCTCACAGGGCCAGAGCTGGACCGTAATAGGAGAAACAGGGCTTGGTCCAGCAGAGCGGGTGAGGACTGGGCATTCCAGGAAGAATGAACCGTTTATGAAGGCATGTCAGAGGTTGGGGGTTTGAGAGACCTGGTTGCATGACGGTGCTCTGGTGGGGGACTCTCACCTGGCTGGGACTAGGGTATGAAGGGCCCCAGTGGAGACTGGGGAGCAGGCTACTCGTGTTCTTAAGGTTTACTGAGAACCTCACCATGAGTCAGGCTTTGTGCTGAGCACTTCACAGATACGATGACTGCATCGTTCAAATAAGGACATTGACGTTCAGAGCAGGAGTGGATTTTATGGGACTTTATATTTTATACCATCATGCTTGCTCTGTACCCTTAAAAACGTTCTGAAAAGTCAAACAGTTACGTACTTCCCACTCAGGTCAAGAAATAAAACCTTAGCAATCTTAGGGAAACCCTTTCCCATCATCCTTCACATCTCCCTCTCCCCCCAGAAGTAAACAATTCCTGAATGGTGTATTTATTTATCATTCCTCTAAGTTTCCTTACACTTTTACCACATATGTGCATTCCTAGCAATATGGGGTATCATTTTGTTTTGCATGTTTTAGAAATCTACATCAATGATATCATACCATTTGATCTTCTGCGACTTACTCCCCATCCCCCCATTAATGATTCATAAGGAATCTCTAGTCATTTTCACTGCAGTATAGATTTTCACTGCCCTATCCACAATTTGTTTATGCATTTCATCCACTGACAAACGTTGAGGCTGTTTTAGATTCTTTACTAGGATAACGAGGTTGCAATGAGCAAGAAGTTCTCTAGACTTATCCCAGAAGCCAAGTCTCTGGGTCACTGGCGTGTGTGCGTCGTTTCTAGATGCTGTCAAATTGTCCTCCAGAGCGGCGGTACCATTTCTCCTCCACCAGCAGCGTATGAGCGTCCTCTGTGCTCTACACCTTCATCAGCACTTTCTGCCGTCCTCCCCTTTGCTTTTTGCCGATCTCACAGGTGTGAAATGCACTTTCCTCTGGCTTTATTTTGCATTTCCCTGAGTAAGAGTGAGGCTGAATCTCTTTTGATATGTTTATTGGACATTCATGTTTCCCCTTCTTGGAATTGACTGTTTATATTTTTTATTTCTTTTTTTAAATTTTTTTGCGGTACGCGGGCCTCTCACTGTCGTGGCCTCTCCCGTTGCAGAGCACAGGCTCCTGACGCGCAGGCTCAGCGGCCATGGCTCACGGGCCGGGCCCAGGCGCTCCGCGGCACATGGGATCTTCCCGGACCGGGGCACGAACCTGTGTCCCCTGCATCGGCAGGCGGACTCTCAACCACTGCGCCACCAGGGAAGCCCCCCTGTTCATATTTTTGATCCAGTTTTCTTTTGAAAATTGATTTGTAGATCTTTGTATGTTTGGGATATCATGTTCCAAATGTCTTCTTTTGATAAACAGGAGTTATGTTCTTTAATGAAATGTATCAGTCTTTTTCTTGATAGTTTGAGTCTTTAAGCTCAAAAGCCTTTTGTGTCTTTAAGAAACCTTTCCCTATTAAAAAGTTTTTGCATTTAAGTTTCTTTAATCCACCTGGAATTGATTTTGTTTTATGCGTGGTGTGAGGTAGAGATTCCATCTCATTTTTTTTCAACATGGACATCCAATTGCTCCATAAAAGAACATTTATAGAAAAGTCCACCCTTTCCCCAGTGGCCTGCAGCACCACCTCTGCCGCGTATGAAGTTTCCATATATGTGTGGGTCTATTTTTGCAGCCTCTGTTCTAGCCCATTGGCCTATTTATCTATCCTTGGGCTAATATACGGTCAAGTTGTACCTTTTTAGGCTCTTAGCACCTCCTTGAATTAGAAGAGCTAATGGCTTCCTGAGAGCATATCCGTGTCTTATTCATCCTTGTGTCCCTCTCATCACTCATTACATGAACATCCACGTCATGCTTTTGTTTGCAAAGACTTTCTCACACTCAGTCTCTTGGGCTCCCGAGACTCCCTTATGCAGAAGAGGAAATTGAGGCACAGAGGAGGTGAGATGATTTGCCAAGGTCACACAGACAGAAGGTGTTCTTGTAGCATTTCGAAGCCACCTTTCCGTCCATCCCATTTTGCCTAGGCTCTGAAGACATCTACCTGATCCTCCAGCTTTTCTGGTGCAGAATTTTCACTTTTCCTTCCTTCTTTCAGCAAGTAGATCCTGAGTGAAGTGTGTGTGCCACATCCCACTTCTGGGGGCTCTTCCCAGTACTGGAGACCAGTAGGGAGAGTGGGACCTCGGGTGGGCATTTTGTGGGAAGTCTGAGGCCTGGGGTCAGGAGGAGGAAAACCCGCGGGTTTCAGAGTCCATCTAGAGAGCCCTGTCCTGGGCGTGCCCTTGGAACCCAGGAGCTGCCTTGAGAGGATGCCGGCTTCCCTCAGGAATTAGAGGCTTCCTCCCGCCCTCCCGCCTCCCGAGGCAGGAATGCGAAGGATCAGCTTTCAGCAGCGCTGCGGCTGCCGTTCCGGGGAGCTCCCAGTGTAGCCCTTTCATGAACTGTCGAATTAACTGGTTCTGTCCGTCCAACTGGGAGAGCAGCTCTTGCTAAAAATAGCGTCCTGCCCAGCACGACCTACGCTCGCCAGGAGCCGGCCGCGACAGTCCCACCCCACCGGGAGTCCCCACCCCAGGCCTGGCCCTCGTCCCACCCCCGAAACCGAGACCGAGGCCGCGGGCACAGCGTGGTCCCCACAAGTGCCGCGGAGGGCGGAAGGCCCGCGGGCCGAGGAGCGGCCGAGGCCGTCCGGCATGGGAGCCCGCGGCGCGGCCTCCCGCGCGCTCGCTTGGGCCTCCCTGCCGCTGCTGGGGCTTCCCGCCGGCGCGCTCTGCGAGGACACGCTTTACTGCCGAGGTAAGGCCGGGCCGCAGCCGGCGCGCCTCTCGCTTTTCCCAGGCACTTGCTGGCGCCTCTTTCTCCTTCCCCACCCTGGGTCCGTGGCGGGGGGGCGGGGCCGAAGGAAGGTGAACGCAGGCGTCGGAACCCAAGCAGGGCTTGGGGAGAAGAGTCAGGCGCTCTCAGCAAGCTCATCTTTGGTTCGCAAGAAGTCGCAGTCTCGCCACCTCTTTTGAGAAGCCTTTGCCTGCCCTTGGCCTCAGTCTTCCTATCTGGATTATGGGACAGTAAAATCGTCCAGCTTTAATTTTGACTGTGACCCCAAGAGAAGTAGGGGAACCTGCTGAAACGGATCGCAAGCATTCTGGAGATGTTTGCCCGAACCCAGATGGGGTGGAGAATTTGTTGATGGAAGGGCTGGAGGTGCCCTCCCTGTGACGCCCCCCAGACCCCCCCCCCCACCGCCGTCCTCTCCCGGAGCTCTGGACCTAGCATCAGCCCACGGCCCCCGCGGGTGGAGATCAAGGGGAGACGCACAGCAAAGTTTAAGAGGTCACCGGACGCGCGAAGATCCTTGCGGGAGAGGAGAGTGTGGAGTGGAAGAGGGGTGAGTCGCAGCCCACTCCTCAGTCTGGTATCTGCATAGTCCCTGGGCTAAAGCTGGGATTTTACCTTTGAAATCCCGGGAAAAGAGCGCAGTCCGGCCACACAGAGGGGCTCAGCAAGCTAGCTGAGCCGGGGAAGGGGAGTGGGCGTGTGGACCGGCCCAGATCCGGGGCAAAAGAGGGGACCAGGAGCCTGTGCCGTCAACCGAGGGGATCTGCGCTGCCCAGTCCGGCCGGCGCGGGTAGTAGTGGGGTCGACTGGCCAAACAGGTGCGCTCCCTCCCCTCCCCTCCCCGCCTCCTCTCTGTCCGGGCCCAGCGGGCGGGGCTGCGGGTGCCGGGGCCTGCGATTGGCGGGGCTGGGCTGGCAGAGTGGCCGGGGGAGCCCGGGAGCCCAAGCACCGCGGCGCAGGCGGAGGCGCGGAGCCGGCCAGAGCGCGCTACTGCGGGGTCCGCCGCCTGCCTGGCGGGGTCCAGCGCCTGCCTGGCCGGCTCCGCTCCGCTGCGCCTGGCTGGCGCTACTGAAACTTTCGTGCGCCCCGCGACCTCGCCGCCTCGTGACTCTGGCCCTGTGCTGCTCGGGCTCCGGTGCCTTTGGGATGGCAGAGCCCAGCGGCCAGGCTGGCGAGTAGAGGTAAGAGCTAGGCCCCCGCGAGTCCGTATGAGGGGGCCTCGGGGTCTTGCGGGGGTCCTAGAGGGATCCGGGGTTCGAGGGGACCTGGGGACCCTGATGGGTGGTATAGTGGTGCCTGACTGAGGAGTGGGCTGCGACTTTGCTTTACCCACCCCTCTTCTACCCTACAGCCCCCTATGCTGCGAGGATCTTTGCGTGGTGAGTTGACCCTTTAAACTTTCCTGGGCGCCTCTCTAGACAGCTGGGTCCTTGGGAGAGAACCGCGCGGTGTTACAAGGAAGGCAGCCCCAGCTGGGGCTCGCAGCCGGTGGGGGTTGGCTGGGGGCTTTCTGCAGCCTCCCAACCCTAACAATTCCAAGTTGTCTCCCCAAACCTCGGACCTTCCTCATCTACTCCTGGGGGTTGATGTTTGGGCAGCCACTCCTCTGTGGCCAGAGCCAGGCACCCCGGGGCACCCAAGTTTTGGGTGTTGTTTTGTTCGACCAGTAGCCACTCCTCAATTTTCAGGGGGGCGGGGTTATTGGAGTGAGATCTCTTTTCTGTTTCCTGGGCTGCCTGGAACCCTACCCTCCAGAAAACATCTTGAGCAAGCAGAGTGGGAACAGGGACCAAAGCCATCTAGGTGCCAGTCCCCAGCCTCGTAGGAACACCGTGGGCTTTTCTTGTTTCTGAACGGTCTATTCTTTTGAGCTGTCTGGCTTGAGTCATATGGAAACTGCGCCTCTCCTCTCCTGCCCTCTTTTGCTACTTAGGGGGGTAATTAATTTTGATTGAGGGTGGATAGGCAGGTAGCTTGTCACAGGTTTGTGGTATGAGGATCATCCTTTTTAATGATCATCTTTATTTCCCCTCAGTGTCAAAGCCAAATGCCTGTCTGTTTTCTTGACCTAAGACGGTACACCTGAGAGTTAAAAGCATACCAAACACAGGCTTTGGAGCCCGGAAAAGCCCAGCCCTGCTGTTCATTAGCTGTGTGTCCTTGGGCAGGTTTCCTAACCTCTCTGAGCTCAAAGTTCCCACCCCAGGGGGATGTGGTGAGGCTTTTGTGAGGTTAGGCATGGAAAGCATCTGGCTCATAGGACAACAGCCTTGGGCTGCCAGTCTGCATCCTGGAGCTTGGGCCTTTTTGCTGCCTGAGGGCCCCAGACCCTTTGTGACTCAGTTTCCTCTCCTCTCAAAAGTTGGTGTGGACCAGCCCCTCTTAACCAGCCTTTTTGAGAAAAGTAGACAGATGCACATACTCTGCAAGGCATGTGATTTCACTGGGTTTGTAAGCCTCCGATTTAAGACAGCCCCATCCATCCCCCTCCTTGTCATGAATTATTCGGAAGATATAAGGCCTTCTGTCTACCACTGATCTCTTCCCATCCCATTTGGATGCCTGGTGGTTACGGTTGCAAATATCAGGGAAGTGCAAGTGCACTAATTAACCAGCACGATAGGGAGAGGGGCTGACCTGTAGAACCTGGCCAAAGTCACCTTCAAGATCATCGAGCTACCCCATCCCTATGCTTCCTTCCCCGAAGCTGCATCTCCACCTGGAGAGCATCTAATCTCTTTTGCTGGGATCCTTGAGTGGCAGCCCACTAGGCAGCTGGTTTCATGATTGGGCAACTCCAGTCTGTGAAAAAATTCTTCCTGTTTGGAGTAGAAATCTGTGTCCCTGTTACTTCTACCCACTGGTTCTAGTACAACCCTTCAGGCATCTCTTATTGGCTCAATTATTCACTGTGGTCCCCTGATGCCTGGCATTCTGTTCCTTCCCTGAGGCGTTCAACACACTGAACTGAGTCTGGCAATGATCACAGCACCATTTATTGAGTGTTTATTATATGCCAGGTCCTGTACTGAGAGCTTGTACAGATACTATTTCTGTGCAGCCTTAAGGCAGCCCCATGAGGTGGAATCTTTTCTTATCCTCATTTTACATATGAAGAAACAGGTTTAGAGAGGTTAAGAGACCTACCCAAGGTCATACAACACATAAGGAGCTAGGCTGCATCCCAAAGCTAGCATCTGCCTTTATCGTTACTTCTGTCCTGTGCTGGCATGCGTGTCCACTGTGCCCACACACTGTGTGTGTGTGTGTGTGTGTGTCTCAGTCTGTGGTGTTTGCTGGCAGTGCTTTTCTCACAATTACCTGGCGCCCCTATTAAAATGCAGATCTTTCGCCTCTACTCCAGACCTAGGAATCTGCACGTTTTAAAACTCCCCAGACCATTCTCACGCACAGCACAGTCTGAGAACCGCAGCCCCAAGGCATGCTTAGGGAAAGAATGTGGCATGTGGGTTCCAGGAGATCTGAATTCAAGTCTTGTTTATTTATTGGCTGCTCTGGGTCTTTGTTGCTGCGCACGGACTTTCTCTAGTTGCGGTGAGCGGGAGCTACACTTCGTTGTGGTGCGTGGGCTTCTCATTGCGGTGGCTTCTCTTGTTGCAGAGCGTGGGCCCTAGAGCGCGTGGGCTTCAGTAGTTGTAGTACACTGGCTCAGTAGCTGTGGCTCGCGGACTCTAGAACACAGGCTCAGTAGTTGTGGCACATGGGCTTAGTTGCTCGCGGCATGTGGGATCTTCCCGGACCAGGGCTGGAACCCGTGTCCCTTGAATTAGCAGGCGGATTCCCAACCACTGAGCCACCAGGGAAGCCCTTGGCTTCACTCTTTTGAGCTGGTTACTTTCCCTTCCTGGGACAAGATGTTATACCCCCAGTATACGGGGTGACTGCTGTCTGTGATGGGCTGTGGAAGGCTACTGGGTGGATGTCACGCATTATGGGGCAGGCCCTAGGAGGACAGAGTGCCCTGGTGAGGCCTCTCCTGCCACAGTGGATGTGCATGGCCCTACTCGTCACCCCTCCCCCCACCCCCATCTCCCCAGACATCTGGCCTCTGCTTTCTAGAAGCACTGGTGCACCTTGGATGAAGCTCTGGTGCTGAGATTTCTCAGCACGGGTGATGGGGACCCCGGACAGGTGGGCAGGACTCCCCTCCACACACACCCCTTCCTCCTCCATGGCCCCATGATGGCCTCTGATCTCCCAGACAGGAAGTGCTGTGCTCCAGCTTCTTGGGGAGGGGAATGGGGTAGGTCTGCTGTGTGTGCATTGGTGTTGTGTTTTTTTTTTAAAATATATTTATTTATTTATTTTTTAGTTGCGTTGGGTTTTTGTTGCTGTGCGCGGCCTTTCTCTAGTTGTTGTGAGCAGGCTACTCTTCGTTGCGGTGCACGGGCTTCTCTTGCTGTAGAGCACGGGCTCTAGGCATGCGGGCTTCAGTAGTTGTGGCTCGTGGGCTCAGTAGTTGTGGCTCGCAGGCTCTAGAGCGCAGGCTCAGTAGTTGTGGCGCACGGGCTTGGTTGCTCCGCGGCATGTGGGATCTTCCTAAACCAGACCTCGAACCCGTGTCCCCTGCATTGACAGGGGATTCTTAACCACTGTGCCACCAGGGAAGCCCTGCATTGGTGTTTTAAATCCAGTGGAAATGCATCCTTTCCCTGGAGGGCTGCTCTGCTGGTCCGTGGGCAGCTCTAGAGAAACAGCTGAGCTGCGGCTGGCTGGGTAGGGCTGGTGCCAGGAGGGGTGTGGGGTACGGCGATCGCCTGCACCGGCCTCGGCTGGGTCCCAGTCCCAACCTCCTAGCCCTGCTTTACACAGAGCACTTGTTTCACCTTTATCCTGTTTGATCTCCTGAAAGCACCGAATTAGTAAACATCCATTCTACGGAAGAGGTCATTGGAGTCCAGGAAGCTACAGTGACACGTCCAAAGCTCTACCGTCTGGGTGCATGGGGGAGATGGTAAAGTCAGAACTTGAACCCAGGCCCCTTGACAATAAGCACAGGTCTTTTTCACGCTGCCTCCCACACCTCATTGTTTTCTGCCCCACCTGGTCGTGGCTTTGGTGCCAGAGTCCTCGCCCGGATGCTGGAAGACCTGGGTTCTGACTGGGCCACCACTGGGCTGTGTGATCCTGGGCAGGGCTGGTCATCCCTTAAACCTTTAGTTTCCTTGTCTAGAAAGGGTGGGGGGTGTTTGGTTAGATCTCTGAGATTCCTTCCAACCTTGACATACACAGGTTACCTTTTTTGTTTTTTTGCATTTCCGGGGGCAGGGCGTGGGCTTCCATGATGGACTCGGGGCATGGGTGAGTTGTTGGTGGGGTTGGAGAGCAGAGTGCTGCCCTGGGGCTGGTTATGAAACCAGCTGGGAGGGCGTTTGTGGGCTCAGTGTCCGGGGCCCTTGGGGAGCTGGGGTGCAGTGGGGGGGCAGCAGGAGGGTGCCCGGGGCAGAGTGAGGTGGATTACTCTGAACACTGCAGGAGGGTGATGGTGGGAATGACTGGGAGTGTGGATGGGAGCTGAGGGGGAGCTGGGGCCCCAGTCGAGCCCCTCTCTCAGCCCGGGACAACCCTGGCCGAGAGACCAAGAGAATGTCATAGTCTCTCATCTACCTCCTGAGCCACTGCATGTCTCTCCATGGGGCGTCCCCAGCCTTCCTTGAGTCCAACCCCTCCCAACTGGAGTCTGTGTCAGGACTGGGGGCTTCCAGTGGCCTGTCCTCCATGCCCAGGGCGGGCTCCCAGCAGCCTGGCTTCGTAAAGCAGGCCCTTGTCAACCGTGGCCTCTGCCAGCCACCTGCCCTCAGCTCCCCGTCCATCATGCCTCCTTTCCCCTCCCTGAGGGTGGGGCTCCCTGTCACCCTCCCACGGGATCAAACCCATGCTCTCTGGCCTGGTCATCAGGGCCCCAGGCCTCCTCCCACTTCCCTCCCTGCCTCTTCTCTCTCTGTTCTTCAAGCTCCAACTGTGACTCCTGTATGTTCTCTCTCAACCACTGCTTCATTGCCCAAATTCTAACTGCCCCTCGGGGACTGGCACAAATGTCACTTCTGCTAGTCTCATCGCTAAGGGGGAGACATCCCCCTGTGCGGTTCTGGTTTGTAGCTCTTACCAACTCCCTTGCTTCACACTTTGTCATCAGCTTGTCCATCTCCAGAGATGCATTCTGAACTTCTTGAGGGCAAGGCCTGGCTTTATCTCTCATCTCGGTGCCCACGGAGTGGGTGGGGCCTGGCGAGGGCCTTCCTTGGTCTAGTAAACGCTCGTAAAGCCTTGTAGAGTTGGACTGGCTTGTAATCGGGCTTGGTTTTTACGCTCCTGGCTCAGAGCTTTTTGCCTGCACCCCGCTTCCCCACGCAAACAGGTGGGGGTCCTGTCTGTCTGGGCTCTGGGTTAAGCTAGCTCCAGCCAAGGGATGCACGGAGGGATGGCTTTGGTTTTTGGAAAGGCTTTCTGCCTCCTTTGGCTCATTCTTGCTATGTAAGAAAGTCTGTTCTGGCTTTGTGGCATCAAAGACAGAGAGGCCTGGAACCAGGTCTGAAAAGGGTACCTTGTCAGCTCCCCTGCCTGCAGGCTGTACTTCAGGTCTCAAAGCAGCGTAGCCAAGATTCATCTGATTCTCTAGAATTCAGAAGAGAGTTTGTAAAGTATTTACAAAGGGTCTGCAAGGTCATGCGGATTGTGTCGGGGGCCCAGAGACATGGCCCCAGAGGCACCCAGGGATTCCCTTGACTTTTCTAGGGATGCGCAGTTCTTTGCAGTCAGAATCTCCGGGGAAACTGTCTGTCCCTGCGTTCAGCGAGGGCTTTTGAACCAGGAAGAGGCTCTCCATCGTGACGGCTCCCCATTCAGAATGAGGCTCTTGTGTTGGGGTCATTTTCCCCGCTAGTATCATTTGCTGAGAGTGAACTCAGGCAGTAGCAGGTGGGCGAGGAGGGACCAAGGAGAACAGGCTTTAGTCAACACCCACACAGCTGGGCCAGGTGACCGGGGAGGAGCTCTCTATCCCCAAGGAGGGAGCTCCCATCTCCTTGTAGGTCACGGTGGCTGTTGAAGACCCATCTTGGAGTAAGGTTCAAGGAATGCTGGAGGGAGAGAAGTGAGATCGATGAGAGTCTGGGTTTAGGCTCAGATGCTGCCCAAGTCCCTTGCCCGAGTAGACGCTGGCAGGGGCCCTTGAAGTGCTGTCACCTCCCGTGCTGCCCTTGTTACTGAATGTCCTGCTCACTTTTGTCTTCTCAGTTTACCTGTCTCCACCCCTGCCTCTGCCCCTGGACCGAGCATCTCAGCACAGGTGCCTCAGGGTTGACTCCTCTGGGCCACCCTAGGTCGCACCTCCTCAGAGGGGGAGGGGAGGGAGCATGGAGGTAAATGAATAAGTAAAGGAGTGAATGGTCCTTCTCAGCATCTTTGGTGACCCTGTCTGACTGTCACTGGCTGGAGAATATGTGACAGCTGAGTCCACCAGGAAATGGCTGTCTGACGGGAGCGGTGAGGACCCAGCCAGACATAATGGAAGCTGGCTCTGGATGGAGCCGCGATCTCGGAGCCTTTCCCATCCATCAAAGCTGGCGCTGCTTCCCGAGGAGAGAATTCCCAAAAGGCTCCGCTGGCCCCCTGATAGGGATCTGCAGGGTGTGTGAGGGATTTGCTTTTCAGCCAGGATGTGGGGAGTTAAAAATAGGCATCCTAATCCCTCGGGTCTGTGTCAGACTTGAGGCTGCTCGCGGCCCTTCGGCTCCATTATCTCACTCGAGTGGCTTGAGCCGCTGACGTGGGTGGAGGTCGGGCTGCCCATTTTATGAAGGAGCATGTGGCGGCATGCGCCCAGTTTCTGCTTGAGGCTGTGCTCTGTATTTGGTGGCAGAACCTAGGTCTGTTCCCTGGGCCCCTGCGAGGAGCCCAGTTAAAGTCTAAAGTCCACAGGCTACAGGAGGGAAGGGGGTTGATTGAAACAATAGCGGTAGATTACTAAACGAAGCAGCAGCAAGGAAGACGCAGGCTGGATCAAGGCCCCAGGGCTTGGGGGGCAGTGGGAGGCTGTACGTGCTGGAGCGGGAGTGTGTGGGGAGGTGGGGGTAGTGATGACAGTGAAGCACAGAAGTACCATCGAGACCCCAAGTCGGACCCCTTGAATGTCATAATAAGGCGCGTGAACATGATACTGTAGGCAACGAACGGGGAGCCATTGAGGATTCCAGAGCGCAGCAGTTAATGCTTTATCAAAAGTGCCGTGTGATGGCGTGCTCCCCCGGCTTTGCTATGGGTGTCTTGTTATGGTGTTTGGTAGAGCAGATTTTTTTTGCCGGGGCGGGGAGGGGGCGGGGATTTTTTTTTTTTTTTGGCTGTGCCACGCGGCATCTGGGATCTTAGTTCCCCAGACCGGGGATGGAATCCGTACCCCCTGCAATGGAAGCGTGGAGTCTTAACCACTGGACCACCAAGGAAGTCCCGGTAGAGCAGATTTTTATTTAAATCCTCAGAAGACACCCTGTCCCTCCCCACATCTCCTTCTGGAACCTGTACTGTAGAGGAGGGAGACTCTCATTTTCTGCTGCCTCTGGGTTCTGGAGCAAAGTCTATATCTGGGTTTCTCTGCTTCTTCCTGTTTCCAATCTAGGTTCTCCTGGTTGTCTGTCTATCTGTCCTTGCCGCGGTTGGAGGAATTAAAGGAGAGGGAGGAGTCGGTGGCTGAAGTTGAGGGAAGGCTCTTCTCTCCTGTCCTGATTCATTGAAACTTTTACAGGCTGCGCTAGTGCCTCCTTGCCCCGGGCAAGCTCCCAGACCACCAGGCTCTCCTTCCACACATTTTAGTGCCCTTTGTCCTCTAACCCAAACCTTTATTAGCTCTTTGCTCTTTCCCCAGATAGGGGGAGACCCTGGTGGGCAGGATGGGAGATAAACCAGATCTCTCAGACCGTTGAAAATCTGTCGTCCGCCCATTTTAGAGTTGGGCAGACAGAGGCCTGGGTTTGCTGGGACTCAGACCCGATCTCCAGCCCCGTCTTGGGCTTTGGCTGCAACACTGTTGTGCTTTTCAGAGCCACTCTGCTTCTGAGCTCCAAGCGCAGGGATTCCCAGCTCTGTGTGAATCCTGGTTCTGCAGCCTTGGCCCCTCCTGGGGCTGGGAGCCAGCAGCGCCAAGCCTGCGGGTTCCCGGCGAGGGCTCTTGGCGTTGTCTTAGTCACAGGGATGAGATCACTACTCACCTCGGGATGGGGGAGGATGCCAAGGTTTGGGAACTTTCACTCTGAGCCACTTGTCGATTGTGTGTGTGTGTGTGTGTGTGTGTGTGTGTCTGTATAAGAAAAACAAACCTGTGGGTTGGGACTTTGTACTTGGCCTGTGAACTGTGGACCTGGAAGCTGCTGGGCCATGACAAGCTCCTGGACTCTGCCGTCTCACAGATTCCAGGAGAGTGGCTCTGTGTCGAGACAGCTTGAACCTGGTTTTAGCGTTTGTTCTGTCTCATCCTGGCTCTGTGCAAGAGGCAGGACCTCCCTGGGCTGTAAAAATCATTCCTGGCAGCTCACACTTTCTGAGTACTTCCCCTGAGCCAGGATCTGGGCTCAAGACTTTCCCAGGATCAGCCCCTTTGATTCTCACAACAGACCCGTGAGGTCCTGTTATCATCTCCATTTTGCAGATGAGGAAGCTGAGGCCCAGAGAGGAGGTCACCCAGCTTGGACAGGGCAGAGGTAGAGTTTGAATGAAAATCTTCCCCACTCCACAGCTCGAGGTGTCAGTCACTGTGCTTCTCTGCCCTCCAGCTGCTGGGCTAATTCCTGTGGGATTGTGAAAGCATAAATACCAAGAAATTAGGTGTGATTAAGCAAGTAAGGAGCAGGAAAGGGGTGAATGAGGAATCCTAGATTGACATCATCCCCCACATTCCCTGTCCAGCACTGGCCACGAGCAGTCAGAGATGGGGAACAGAGGAGAGCAGGTACGGCTGTATCCAAGCTCCAGGAGGAAAGGGCACATTAAGCCATTCCTGGCCTGTCTCTTTCCAACCCCTGTAACTGTTGGCTTTTTTGATGTTAATTCCTTTCCTATCCTCCCCTGCCCACCCCTCCCCTCCCGGAAGGTGCCTTTAAGGCAGGATGGTTGCTGGGGTCGTTTCCCTTTGAGTGGAGTGACCAATACTGTGTTGATTCAGATTTGGAACAGGGGTCTGTTGTTGGCTGCTGAATCCTGGGCTTGGGGTGGGAGGTGGGGAAAGAGGCAAGCAGCTTGTTCCCACCGCAGAGGGGCCTGGTATTTTGGAGAGGCTAAGGGTAGGGGCTAGTCTGGGGTCCATTAAACAGACCTGGATTGGAGTCCTAGCTGCTCCACCTACCAGCTCTGTGGCCTTGGACAAAGTTACCTCACTTCTCTGATCCTCGGTATTCTCATCTGTCCATTTGGAATAATAATCATCCTTATCTGCTAGGGTTGTTGTTAGGCTAAAACTAGACATGGAGCCAGGGAACACGGTACAGTGTCTGTGCCTTGTAAACACGTAACAAATGCTAGTGATTTTGTTCTTACTTCTCACTGTTTGCATTATTGTTACCGAGGGCCTTCTCAGTCAGCTTTACATTGGTCTTGGGATACTCTGGCCAATGCCCTTTCCAAACTTACTGCCTCTGGGAAGGCAGTTTTGGGTATGGAAAAGTCTGATATAAAGAGACTATATGAATCACTTATTTATTTTTTCTTGTAAAGATACAGGGTGACTCAAATCCACCAAACAAAAAGGTTTTCGAATGTGGGTTTTTCAGTGAGCTACAGGGATGAATAGAGAAAAGGTATGACAGAGGAAGAAATTTCTTGAAGAAGATGCTGGAAATGCACAGCATTCACATTACACTAGAGCTTGTTTCTGCTTAAGTTGCTGAGGTGAGTGTATGTTGAAGCATACACTGAAGCAGCCCTGCTGGGTGAAGGGGGTGGGTGGAGAGATTCAAACCAATGTGAGGTTCGGCTCCCCCCTCCCTCCTGTGAACCTCCGGGGTCCACTCCTAGGGAGAAAGCATGCCCAGTCTTGGAGAGGCCACAGGTTGGTGTGGGGAGGGTGATGTATCAGGGGGGCTTCCTGGAGGAAGTGGTGCTGGAGGCGGCTGCCCTGGTTTCTGCAGACAGGATTGCAAAATCACTTCTCCCAAGCTTGCCTGGGTCTCTGTGGCAGCCCTGCAGCCCCGTCAGCTGGGAGGCCCCAAGCCTGGCAGTCAGGACACTTGGGGAGGAGCGGGGGGTGATGTCCAATCCTAGCTCAGTTTCCCCCTTTAGACCTGTACATCCCTAGAGCCCCTTTATCTTGGGCACGCCATTAAAAAGGCAGGGGAAGGGTATGGATGAAGATTTGGGTTTGAAATCAGAGCTCAGTTTGTCACTTCCATCGTGTGCCCTCAGGTAAGTCATTTCACTGCCTGTGCCTCAGTTTTCCCATGTGTCATACGAGGATAATAGTGACCACGTCACCGAGTTGTTTTGAGGCGTCGGTGAGGTAATGCAGGTAAAGTGCTTATCACAGAGCTGGCTCCGGGTAAGCGCCTGTCATTAAAAACTGCTGCCTGCCTGCTGTTGTTTTCAGCTTGGGACACACCTCTTTGCCCTGGCCTCCCCTCCGCCAGAGATCCTGTTGTTGACATCCTCCTCACTAACTAGTGCAGGGATTTTAAGTATTTATATCCTTGCTGGAATTTCTCTTTGCATTGTCTAGTTAATTACCTAATTGAATGGAGGCAAACAATTTCACTTCCTTTCCTTTGCAAGCGCAGGAAATGGCCGGTGCCTTCTTTTCTGTGATTGAGATGATTATTGAAATATCTGATGATGAAGATGACAAGCCTTCCCACCTTGAGAGGTCGGCTCCCTCTTAGACTAGCTTAATGGGCCCCATAAATCAAGCTGCAGCCACGTGCTTGGGAAACATACATCTTGTTGAGGATGTTGATGGTTTGGCTGCTGTTTCTTTGGGTGCCAGCATGCTGTTTGGGCACCTTCTTGCCCGTTCCCGGAAGGATGGTTGATAAGACTTCTTTTTAAATATTCAGAACTAACGACCTGTGTACGTATTTGGGGAGGACTGGCCGATGGAGTATAAATCAAAACCAAGGCGTAGGGAGAAGGTGTCACGTGGCAAGGAATCACTGACTCTAAACACGTTGCTGGCGTTGGTGGCGTTGGGTTCTGCCCTGCCCCTCGTGGCTCTGGGGCGGGGAGTGCAGTGGTTAAGGGCATGGGTTCTTTTTCTTCTTTTGGCCGCACCTCGTGGCTTGCAGCGTCTTAGTTCCCTCGCCAGGGATTGAACCTGGGCCCCAGCAGGGAAAGCGCTGAGTCTTAACCACTGGACAGCCAGGGAATTCCCAAGGGCATGGGTTCTGAACTTGATGTCCTGGGGGCTTCCAGTCCTTGCCCTGCCACTCAGTAGCTGCATAGATTGGCATAGTCATTTAACTTGTCCTTGGCTCTGAAGTGAGGGGGGTATAATAGATCCTGCTTCACAGGAATTGTAAGAATTGTTCTACACATATGCCAGCACATGGTAAGTACTCATACAAGTAAGCCATTGTTTTTATTTAAGGATCTTAAAAAATCCCTTACTGTGTTCTTTACCCCAAGACCCTCCCCATTTGTTTTACCTCATTCTGTCTAGATAACAACCAGAACCAGCATGCCCAGGCTTCTCCCACCTCTGGGCTCCTGCTGGCCAGTCCCCTCTATTTGGAATGTCCCTGTCTTTGCCCTTCCTTGTTCCTTCAGAACTTATCTCAAGCACTGTGCCCTCCATGAAATGTTCCTAGAGCTCCCACCCCACCAGCCAGTCCCCCTTAAATGCCTTATTGCATCCTTGTTATGCCTTTTGTCTGCAACTATTGTTGGCCCAGGTATGTCCCATGGAATGGCAGTCTGGAGGATACTTTGTAAAAAAGGAGTTTTGGGAAAGGCTGCATACTTGATGCCCATTTGTACAGTACCAACCCACAATGGCAATTTTAAAGGCTCTGAGAAGTTCTGCAAATCAGAAATCTGTCGAACTTTGTTTGCCCCAGAACTCTCCAAACCTCTGACCTTAGGACACTTTCTTCCTGGAATAACTATTGACAAAGCTTTGTGACCGTCTTGGGGGATGTGGTGTTGTAGACATCTATATAGTAGTTTGATGGTATCTCCCCATTTGACAGTCAAGGAAACCAAGTAACTGGCCCCAGGTAAACCTGTGTGTGTCTCCATCAACTCCTGGATTAAGTGGCAGGTCCTTTATGTGGGTGTTCAGGGCCAGGTGGCAAGGAAGGGCTGGCTGTGACCTGCTCTCAAAGAGCATTTGGCCTTGTTGAGGGAATGAGATGGACACATGAAACAGAGAGAGGTTAACTGCCAAATCATGCATCCCTGAGCCTGTGTGTAACAGGAGCCCTGGCGCAGTCCGCATCCCTGCCCAAGGAAGGACACGAGAGTCAAATGTCCTCTGTGAACCCAGCACTGTCCCCAGCGCCTGGGACCCCGGAACTCGGCCCCACCTGCCTCCCCCAGCGATCCCCATGGGTTCCATGACTCCACAGTGCTCTGGTCCCGCGGGGGCACAGCTGAGGGAGGGGAGAAGAGGCAGCAGAGAAGAGAAGAGCCTTCTGTTTATCGATGCACAGTCTCCCCTTCCTTTCTGGGGAAAAAATGCTCTCTTTCTGATTCCTCTTTTATTATGGGAAATTCTCAGGGGAGCCGTTACCTGACAGTGGGAATTATCTACTGTCTTTATTCTAGTGCCTGTCTGCCTAAATTCCTTCTTGGAGTAATTGCTTTTGGTGATTCAGAGCTGCTGAATATTGTTTTAGGAGAGAGTGCCGGTGCAGAGGCAGGGGGATGCCCACGAATGTGTTTTCAAGGGTGTTGTGGGCGGCCAGCGGCGCTGCTGGTGGTGGTGAGGGTGGTGTGGTAGATGATACAGTTCTTGCCTTTGAATTGGTCCCCTCTCATACTGACAGTGCACGGGTGGCACGGGAGCTCACTTGACTGTGGAACTGGGGCAGGTTTACTGTAGGAAAAAGAAGAGCTGAAAGGCAAGTGTCAGATCTGATGGGTTTGGTCAGCCCTCACCTTGGGCGTTTAGTCCTGGCCATTGGCCCCAGCCTGACCCTGACCCTGACCGTTGTCATGTGGCCTCCCGGAGGGCCAGGGAGAAAGTGGCGACTCCTAGGAGAGCCTTGAAGGAGAGCAGCTGCTGTGAATCGGCCTGCCCGTCCCTCTGGGCAGCCTGAAGTGCTGGCCCTGGACCCTGCTGCCTGGGGCACTGCTGTCCCCTGGGAGGGGAGGGCAGGTCAGGGTGCCTGCTTAGTGGGATGCTGGGAAGGGCATGAAGGGAGGATCTCAGCGCGGGACTGGGAGGTTTACCTGCTCAGTGGATAAAAAGGCAAGTGTGGGCATTTCCTCCCAGAAACGGTCCCCAGCAAATGCCCAGAAAAGGCCCAATTTCAAATGAGTGAGTGTTCTAGACGTGGAAGGGAAAGCCTGGGTTACAAGGTTCCTCAGGTTTCTCACCTGGAGCTTATATGGGCGGGGGCCGGGGGCAGCATGGTACAGGGGCTTCAGTGGAATCTCTCCACCCCCCCACCCCTCCCTCACCCAGGGAGAAGGAGGGTCCAGCCCCAGAGGTGGCCTGTCCTTTGTCTTAACCACTGCCCTCCCCCGCTCCCTCCGTGAGACCTGGACACTGCAACTCCCTGCCTGGGGGTCACATGGCATTTTCCTCCCCATTTTACAGATGACGAAGTTGAGGCCCAGGGTGATCTGTCCAAATTCCCACCGGACTCCCAGTCTCCTGACTCCAGGTCCAGGACCCCTGGGGGCTGTAGTGGGGGGGGGTTGGGAGGCTTAGCGTCAGCCCATCGGAGGAGGGGATGAGCCCTTTGAGGGGAGAGTGGTTTCTCTTGTTCCATCACCATCTTAGTTGGAGTTGGTTCTATGACTGGTTCCTTGAGTCTGTGTAACCATCTGTTAGACTGGGAAACTCCTGAAGGACAGGGACCCTTTGTCACCCTGGAATCACCCCTCAGTGCCCAGCTTGGTGTGTGTGTGTGTGTGGTCAGCTAGGGGGTCTTTCAGGCATAAGAGGCAAAGATCCCATCAAACTGGCCAAATTTAGAGGGGTGTTATGGGCTCGCATTTCTACAGAACCCAAGGAAGTGCAATGGACCGTAACTGAATGAGTTAGGCCGTGATATCTGTTTCTCTCTTCTCACTCCACCCAGTTCTAAGCTCTATTTCTCCACTGCAGTGGGAGTGGAGGAAGTGGGTCCCCAGGGAAGATTGGGGCACTGGCCCCGGAAGAAGAGGGAGCAAACACAGGCAAAAACAACAGAAAGCCCAGAAACACGATGCACATGTCATGAATGGCTGGTAAATTCAATGGATTTTTGTAGACACTTTTTTTTTTTCCTCCAAAGAAGGAATTTACATTGGAGGCACATCATATCCTAGAACAAAACCAAGCAGACCCTGGGCCCTGAGAAGGATCCGAAGCCACAGCTTGGCTCAGCAGGAAAGAGCGGCATAATTGATTAGTGAAAGGGGTCTGCGCCTCGCTGGGAGAGGCAGGGTCTGCATGTGCTCTGAGGGCCTGGGTGCCATCCCTTGTTGGGTCTGGGTTTTGGTGTTATAGGTGCTTTTTTTTTTTTTGTGGTACGCGGGCCTCTCACTGTTGTGGCCTCTCCTGTTGCAGAGCACAGGCTCCGGACGCGCAGGCTCAGCGGCCATGGCTCACGGGCCCAGCCGCTCCGCGGCATGTGGGATCTTCCCGGACCGGGGCACGAACCCACGTCCCCTGCATCGGCAGGCGGACTCTCAACCACTGCGCCACCAGGGAAGCCCTATAGGGGCTTTTAAGGTTTGAAAACAACTGGGTTGAAACTAAATAATGTCGAAAGACTCCTCCAAACTTCAAAAGACCAAATACATGTGCTTGGAAGCCCTTTCTGGCCATACATAATACTGTCCTACGGAACCGGCAGGTAAATTATAATGCGATAGGACATGATGAGAGGTGATGGTTGGAGGCTGTGCTTCCTGGCACTCTGAGGCTCCAGGGAGGCCTTCTTGTCCTCTGACTGTGGCATCAGTGAGCTGCACGGCTCCTGCCTGCAGGGGCACATGCTTATTGAGCGCCTACCATCTGCCAGGCACTGTTTTAGTTTGAGTGCCTAGTGTTTATCACTGTTTACCGGGTTGAGAACTGGTATGATTTTAGGAGCTCCTGTAAACCGCCTCTGGTGCCTGAAATTCCACCATTAGTGGTTGATTTCTTTGGGTTAAACATTGCCCTTACTAGCTTAGGTGCTAGGTACTAATGGGATACTGAATCTGTATCTCATTGATCTCTAAGCCCTATTTGGGTTGCCAGTTATTATTTGGAAGTGTGGAGACAGAGGAGTTAAACAGGGGACCCGGATAGGACATCGGGCTGGTGGTGGAAGTCAAGATTTGCACGTTGTACGTCACTGTGCCTACCCCACCCTGGGTGCTAAACTTAGCAACCGTCAAAGATTTTAGTCATCAAATCGTTTTTAGCGGTCATTGTTTTCCAAGTTTGGATCCTAGAGAACAAGAACTAAAGGTCCTTCCCGCCTCTGGCCCCCCGCTGCAGCCTTCCAGGTCCTTCCGCTCAGATGGGCGGCTCCTACTGTGACCGCCGCGGCCAGCTGCTAGAGGAAGTTGCCGGAGCCGCCCTCCCACTCTTCCCAGCTGGAAGAACAGTTGTCTGCCCCTACCTGGTCACCTTCTGGCCCCTAGGAACCCCTTCCCCAATGACAATAGCCGCCACTGACCAGTCAGCAAACGCTGACCCTCCCCCCCACCCCGTACAGTGGTTAAAAGTATGTGTGAGATCTAGAGTCCGATTGGGTTCAAGACCAGCTGGGTGACTATACCACTCTTTGCTGACTTTCCCATCTGTAAAATGGGATAACAGTACCATCCCCCAAAGGATTTATGCAGGTGTCATTGAGATAGATGATCACATCCCTAGTTCAAGACCTGGCACATGAAGGAAACTCTACATGGGATCTTTTTTTTTTTTTTCTCCTTGCCGCGCCATATGGCATGTGGGGTCTTAGTTCCCCGACCAGGGATCGAACCCGTCTTAACCACTGGACTGCCAGGGAAGTCCTGATACATGGGATCTTCGATGATTATAATATCATTACTGTTCGGGGCCTCAGCCAGCCTTCCCACGGTGGGTACCAGCCTCCAGCTGCCCGACTCTTGCCTTCCCAGACACTGCACCTCCTGGCCCTTTGCATGTAGATGCCTTCTGACCCTCGGAGGGTCCTACCCTGGCTACCCTCCTCTGACCTGGGAACCCCATTCACGCTCAGGGTGTCAGCTACCCCCGAACCTGGACTACTTCCAATCCCGACGGTAAGTCTCTCGCTCTAATCCTCCCTCCAGAGTTCCAGATGGAGAAGTGATTTTTACCAGATGTTCTGAAGGCACATCAACTGGTCTAACATGGAAATCCTGTTCCTTCCACTAAAACCACTTCCTCCCACCCCTAACCACCCCTCCCCCAGCCCCGACTTCCTGCTTTCAGGTGAAGGCTGCGCTGGCCAGGCCACCCGGGCTGGGGAAGCCCTGCCTGGTGCCTCCCCTCCTTTCCCTCCTTCCTCCTCCGTGAAAGATCAGTAGTTCCCTTGGCCACTGGTTCCTACCTCCATCCCTGCCCCCACTGTCCACTAGGCGATGCCCCAGCCACTGCCTCCTGCTTCCCCCTGCACCCCACCTCCAGGGGACCTTTCTAAACCCAGGTCTGATGGAGTCACTCCCTCCCCAGAGTGCGAGGGGCCTCTGCTTTCCCATCTCTCTGTTGGGAGGTAATATTTCCACTTCTCAGGGCCGGGGGCTGCCGGTGGATTGAGCAGTGGTGTGAGTGAAAGCAAAACAGAGGTGGACGAACTAATAATTAACAGATGTCAATTGTTAATAGCTTCAAAGTACCACCAGGGCCCCAGCCCCACCCCGAGGCGGGAGGAAAGCTCACAGTCACTTGACCCCGTGGACGAGATTGATTCCCAGCCAGCTCGGGACAGGGTTGACTGAGAAAGTGACAGGTACCGTGGGGTGTGTGTGGGGAAGGGGGGCGGGGTAAGTCCCATTGCCAAGGCCCCTGGGCTTTGACTGACCGATTCCCAGGGGTCTTCTTGGGACGAAGACAGGGGCTGCTGAACTGAAGAGGAAGATCAGGTGGGTAATGGGGAAGAACCATGATCCGTCCGCAGTCCCGGTTCCCCAGTTTGATCCAGACCCAGGCTGCCGTCCTCTCTTCTGGGTGATTGCAGGATGCTTCTAACCGGACTCGCGCCTTTGTTTGCTCTCCTACAGTCTGTTCTTTACTTAGTCACTAGAGTGCGTGTGGTTTTTTTAAATTTAAGGTAGATTGGTTCAAGTTGCTCTCACTTCCCACCGCTCTGGGAGCCACGTGTAACCTGCCCTTGGCCCTGCCGTCTGGCTGGCCTGTCCCGGCTCACCTCCCCTTCCCCGTTCTCACCACTCTTCAGCCTCGCTGGTCTTTCCTTTGGTTTTGTCCACCTCTGGTCCCCTCTCCTCCTTGGAATGTCCCACTTCAGCTCTCACCTGAAATGACCTTCCTCCGGGACCACGTGTCTCATCGAGGGTGACCTTTCCCGCGATCTGTTAGTCTCTGCCTCAATACTTGTTTTTTCCTCTCTAGCGTGCATTACAGTCTTAACTTCCATGTGTGTATACGTGTGCGTGCGTGCGTGTGTGTGTATTGATAGTTTTTTGAATGCTTGTTTTCGTTTGTTTCACAGGACAGAAAGCCCAGGAGGACAGGCTCTCTGTCTGGCTTTTCGCCATTAGCATTTGGCTGTTTCTGGTACATAGTAGGTCCTCAGTAAATATTTGTCAGATGAACGCATGGATGGGTAAATGGAGGCCTCAAGAGAGGCAGACCCTTGGCTAGGGTGACCAGCCGTCTCGATATGCCCAGGACTGGCGGCGGGGGGAGGGATTTCCCAGGACATGGGACTTTCAGTTTTAAAACCACTATAGTTGCAGGGAGACCAGGATGAACTGACACCCTGCCCCTGCCCAAGTGTCCATTCCTGGAGGACTGTGATTTTCGAGGTCCAGATGCTTTTTAATGTTCACAGTCTTTAGAAGGAGTCCAGGCAGGTGCATTCCTAAGGACAGTGTGTGGGGGAGGGCACAGGGGCTGCCGGGCAGGTGGGCTGCCACTCCCCACCTGGCTGCTCTCGGCCTCACCTGAGCTTCACGCTGTCCCTGTTAAGCTTGTGACCACAGCTCCTCTCGCCCCGTCTTTGCAGAGGAGATTGACTTGACACGCCTGAGGTCAGCTCCAGATGGCCAGGCCAGGGGCCTTGTTCCAACAGCATGGCTGGACCGCACTAGGGCTGCCATAAAAAATACCACAGGTGGGGCTTCCCTGGTGGTGCAGTGGTTGAGAGTCTGCCTGCCGATGCAGGGGACACGGGTTCGTGCCCCGGTCCGGGAGGATCCCACATACTGCGGAGTGGCTGGGCCCGTGAGCCATGGCCGCTGAGCCTGTGCGTCCGGAGCCTGTGCTCCGCAACGGGAGAGGCCACAACAGTGAGAGGCCCGTGTATCGCAAAAAACAAAACACAGACAGGGTGGCTTAAACAATAGAAATTTATTTTCTCATCGTCTGGAAGCTAGAAGTCCAGGATCAAGGAGTCGGCAGGGATAGTTTCCTTTGAGGCCTGTTCTCCTTGGCTTGCAGGTCGCTACCCTCTTCCTGCCTGTTCACCTGGTTGTCCTCTGTACACGTGGGCCCCTGGAGTCCTTTTGTGTATCCAGTTTCTTCTTGTAAGGACACCAGTCAGATTGGACTATAGGCCCCACCTCGATGGCCTTGTTTTAACTTAATCACCTCTTTAAAGACTTTATTTCCAAACAGTTACATTCTGAGGTACTGGGGGTCGGGGCTTCAACGTGTGAATTTTAGGGGAACACATGTTGGCCCATAAGTCACCCTAGGCCTGAGTGACCACCTCCAAATATGACCTCGAGGGTGGTGGTGTCAGGCCAGTGGAGCTTCACCCAGGGCAAGAGGCCTCCTCTTCTTGGGGGCTGGAGGACCCCAAGGGTAGGTTGTCAGCCTTAAGGCTTGGAGTTTTTTTCACCTCCACACTGTTCGGCTTTTTCTATTCCTTCCACATTTGCAAATTCTCTCAAGAGAGAAACTGTTGGTGGTTCTCTCCCCTGCCTGGGGCCAAGCCAGGTTGGCTGGTTTTGTCTGGACCGTAGTCCCAGCCTCCAGCCTCAAAGCTTGGGGGTTCCCTCCTGGTGCAGCCAGCCCCCTGCTTACCTCAGAGCCCCATCCTCCCTGAAGCAGCTCTTCCAAGCCGAGTCCGTGGCTCCCTGCCCCTGTGCCCCAGCCCTAGCCAGCCTGCCTGGAGCTGGAGTCCTGTTCCTGGCGGCCCCAGGACTCGGTCAGCACCTGGCACACTGGAGGAATCACAGGGTTTGAGGAAAAGAGAAGGAAGGCACCTTAGGAGCGGTCTGGGGTGGCCGCTGAGAGCGCTGGAATAGACTGTCTGCAGCCAAGTCCAGGCTGTACCGCTCACTAGGTGACCTTGGACAAGTCAGGTCACTTGTCTGAGCCCCGGTTTACTCCTCTGTAAAATGGGGAAGTGGTAATAACTACCTGCCGGGATTGCTGAGAAAGTGAAATGATAGGAGCTCATTTGGAGGATTTCACATGGTGCCAGCCATGTAGTAAGCGCCCCACGAATGTTAATTTCTGTCATTTGGGGACCTAGTGGGTTTGGAGAAGAGTGTGCCTCTGTAACAGGCCTTCCTGGACGGCTCTGACGCTTATCATTTCCTGCCCCACCAAGGGCATGGGTGGGGGCCGAGGGAGAGGGGGCCCCGGCTTTGCCACCCAGCCCCTCTGTGATGTGGCTGTGTCCCTCACCTCCTCTAGGCTTAACTGTCCCTGCTGGTCACGATAAGGATGAACCCTTACAGGCTATGGCCCTTTCCCAGGTCCCTGGACAGCTCAGTAGCCATACAACACCCTGGGAGACAGGTACTGTTATATTTTCCCCCCTATTTTGCAGAGGAGGAAGCAGACGCTCAGAGAGGTGCAGTCATTTGCTCTGGGTCACACAGCGGGTGGCTACAGAGCCGACTGGGCTGCCTCCAGGGTGGCTGGTCCCTGAGCCCCCTTGGTGCTGAGGCGTGGGTGTGGGCTCTGGGGCTGTTTGGGCTGACAAGATGGCAGGATCAAGGAGGTTGGTTGTTTGGTTTTTTTGCCTTTTTTTCTTCTTTTTTCATTGTGGCTGCTCTGAATTCTGCGCTGTTGCTCCCCGAGGCTACTGGAGACAGGCGGACTGGCCCGAATCCGGCATATGCAGCCCTATTCGATATGACCTGTATGGTGTTTGTTTTAAAATGTGCACGAGTTGCTTACGTATAATAGTCAGGAGGTTTTCAAAAATTAAAATCTGGTAGCTACTCTTGAATCAGATCATCCGGCCATTGTAGACCTGCTTTCCAGTAGCCTCGCTGTGGGCTGGGGCGTGAGTACTCCTTTTTAAAAATTAATTAATTAATTAATTAACTAATTAATTTTTGGCTGCGTTGGGTCTTTGTTGCTGCGTGCAGGCTTTCTCCAGTTGCGGCGAGCGGGGGCTACTCATTGCTATGCGTGGGCTTCTCATTGCGGTGGCTTCTCTTGTTGTGGAGCATGGGCTCTAGGCACGCGGGCTCAGTAGTTACAGCACATGGGCTCAGTAGCTGTGGCTCGCGGGCCCTAGAGCGCAGGCTCAGTTTAGTTGCTCCGTGGCATGTGGGATCTTTGCGGACCAGGGCTCGACCCCGTGTCCCCTGCACTGGCAGGCGGATTCTTAACCACTGTGCCACCGGGGAAGTCCCGTGAGTACTTCTCTGAGTCTGGCTGGCCTGCTTCCCTCCTTCTCTTCCCTTCCTGGCTCCCACTGGCATTAGCCCTCGAGATGCCTGAGCTGGACAGGGCTGGGCAGGTATCGCGAGTGTGGCCCCGGGAGCCCCTCTGGGGAGCTCCCTGCTGCTAAGGGAAGGCAGAGTCATAATTCAAGGCAAAATGAGTGGCCCCGGAGAGATGTCCAGACAGTGGTTGGGGCTTTTGAGCTTCGTGCCAGGCACTGGCCAGCCCTGGAGGCTGCAAGGAGATATTGGGGACACAGACTGTCCTCAGAAAGTCTGCATCTCAGGGGGTGAAGGTGCCTGGAATGGGCTTTCAAGCAGGATGTTATTTGAACCTGCACAGTGAAAGCACAGAGGCGATCTAGGCAGAGGGAGTAGTGTGAGCCGAAGTTCAGGGGTGGGACCTCAACAGGCCTCCCCAGTTTGAGCTTTAATTGGGCGGGTCCACCTTCCGGCCCCTCCCCACGTGGGAGCCAGGCTGGAGCTTAGGACTTGCTAGAGAGTGAGGAAAGTGCAGGGAGATTCAACTTGGAGCAGCCGTGACTTGGGAGGACAAAGTTCCGTGTGTTTTCAAATGTCTAAAGGCTTTTAATCTCTAATTCTCCTTTTAAAATTGACTTTATTTTTTAGAGCAGTTTGAGGTTCACAGCAAAATTGAGTGGGAGTAGAGAGAGTTCCGTATTCTCTGCTCCCCACACACATGACCTCCTCCGCTATCAACATCTCACACCAGGATCTGTTTTCTAATACATAAGAACAGCCTATTCCATGATTTAAAATAAAATCATTCCAGAAGGGTATAAAGTGTGAAAACTAAACCTCTCCCCTTGCTTGCCCCCCACTCAACACACACACACACACACACACACACACACACACACACACACAAGCACGCTCCCCAGAGTAACCACTGTTTATTTTTGGAAGAGTACACAGGAACCTGTTCCCGTGCCTCCATGGATGTGTACATCCAGGGGGTTGTCCCATGTATCCTGCACCTTCACCCTGCAGCACCCCATGTCTGCACATGCATCTCTGCTTCCCGCATCTCTGCTTCCCGCTGCAAGAGGGCGGCACAGATTTCCATCTTCCAGAGGGGACGGTGATTGATTCCGCCAGGCCCCCCACAATGGACATGGATGTAGTTTTCAGGGGTTTTTCTTCCTGCTGCAAACAGGGGTATGGAAACATCCTTGTACATCTGTTCTTGTGAGAGTTTATCTGAGGGATAGGATGGAGAAAGATTACGTGAATTTAAAATGGACATTTTATGGATTTTAATTTTTGATACACTTTGCCAAGGCGCCCTCTGCAAAGGTTGGGGTCATTTATACTCCTGCCCATCATGGGTGAGAAGTGATGTGGTCACGAGCTTCTCCTGCATGAGCAGTGGGGCTGGGCTAGGGCTCCGGTAGAGTTTGGGTGGGCTTTATGGGGCGGGACCCAGCTGGAAGTGGGGGCCTTTGGAGTGCGTTTTTCTCAGTGCTCTTTTGAGCTCTCATTTATACATATGTATCCATGGAAGAAATCTATGATTCTGTTCAACAATTTAAAAAAAAATCATCTATCATTCTGCAAATTGCTTTTTTCACTAAGATATTTTGGAGAGGTTTTCCTAGTTAGGACATGGACCTCTACCTCACTGTTTCTATGTGCTGCATAGAACATTCTTCAGTCTAGGGTGAGATGGTTGATTTAGGCCCCCTCTGCAGGTGTCTGAGGACCCCTGAGGTGTTTCAGGGAGCATCCTTTGTGGACCGCATCAGGCTCAGGTGCCAGTGTCGCTTCTGTCTAGAGAAAGTGGTTGTTGCTGGGAATGGCACAGATGTTTTTCCCGCTGTGAGCTCAGAGCAGAAGTCATGGTTCTTCCTTGGCCTTGAACTTGGGTCTGGCCCTTCTCTAGGTTCTTCTTGAGCAATGTGCGGGTCCAGGGCATCTGCTGACTTTGTTCCTTTGGCCCAGGGCTCCCCTCTGCTCAGGGAGTTGCTGCGATGCCAATTCCTACTCCCCTTAGCCATCCTGGTTGACTGGTCAGGTGGGCCCCCATTCCGGTGATCCTGGGGCAGCCACTCCCTGTCTGCGGATGAACAGACCTGCCTCTGGTGGGAGGTTGGCAGGAGCATCGAGCCAGGAGCTCACTCATTCATCTACCAGCATGACTTTCCTCATCTTTCCTCTTGGAAGAGCCCCTGTGGTGTGTCTGGGTCTGGCTGAGAGTATGGTGGTGCAAGTGATGAGGGAAAAGACTCATTTAGCCCCTACCCACAGGTGATACTAGTGGTCAATTCTGGTGGCTTCTGCTAAGGGCTGGGAGGACTGGAAGGCTTCTGGCTCTGCAATCAGGGGAGGCTTCCTGGAGGAGGTGGTATGGGGCCAGCAGGGCAGGGAGACGAGTGTCTGGTCTCTGAGGGAGCCCCTGGGCAGAGGCAGGAGAGGGAGGGAAGGGTGTGTGGAGGGGCCTGGCAAACCTCCTTAAGAGAGACTCTTTAGAGAGAATGGGGGGACCACTCGGAGGCTGGAGAGCTGATAAAGGGGTATTTGGAGCCAGACAGACTAGAGCTCAAACTCTGGCTCTGTCAGTTTCCAGTTGTGACTCCTTGTACCATCACTTAACCTCTCTGAGCCTTAGTTACCTTGCCTGTAAAATGGGATAATAATAGTGCCTCACTCACAGGGCTGGCAGTAGGGTCGTCTGAGCTCTTGCCTGGACAGTGGTTGGCACAGAGCTGCACAGGATAACTGGTATGGGGTAGCATGCAGGTGAATCAATCACCTGGGCGTGGGATGATGACTAGAGCTGGCAGCGAGGTCTGGGTGAGGCCAGAGACTTCCGAGTGGAGTCCCTAGGAATCGGTGATGGGCTCGTGCTGGTGAAGGCGACAGAGGTGACAGAATTGACCCCCTTGCCTTCTCGGGTCCCACACCACCTTGGGGAGCACTGTTTGGGGGCCCTGTCTGCAAAAAGCAATCCATTCATGAGTCTTTGGTGGGTAGGTCAGGAGTCTTTGAGGGCAGGACCCAGGCTGAAAGATGGCCCTGGGAGATCCCAGGAGGAGAGGAGGTGACAGAGGGAGGGGAGGATTGACAGCAGCCCCCAGGCTTGGCGCTACACTCGGAAAATGTGGCCAGAGATGATCTCCGAGCAGCCATTGGGCGCGTTGTCATGGCGCCCTTCCTTCCCGGGTAATTAATGGTGCTTTCATCCCTACGGAGGTTGGTGGTGGGTACAGCAGTGTGGCTGGGCGGGCGCCACTCCAGCCTTCCTTGGCGATTTATCGCCTGTCAGCCCTGCTCTTTGGGGACATAAAACAAGTTCCCTGGGAGGCGGCCAGGGGCCCTGAGGCCCTGGGCTAGGCTGTCTGGGGCACAGCGGCTCCAAGAGGTCATTCTCCAGGAGCTCTGCCAAGCCTACCCCACTGAGGGGCTTCAGGATAAGCCAGAACAAGCAGACAGTGAGCACAGGGCTTGGTTCCTCCATGGTGATCTGACCATGCAGGTGGGTGGAGACGGAGCTCTGAAAACGTCAGGGACTCTCGGGACAGCGCACAGCCAGAATCGGGGCTCCAGGACGAGCCTTGCTCTTTCCCCTTCAGCCCTTGCCTCTAAGCCATGGGTTCTTTTTTAACCAGGGACCCCAGGAGTCTCTGGGTGGAATCTGGAGTGTCCATGAACTTGGACAGGAAAAATAAAATCCCACCTTTTTTGCTAACTTCTAATTACAATTCCAAATTGTAATTCTTTCATTACAAATGTAGGTGGTGAACCACAGTGGCATTAACTGTTCTGTGATTTTGTAGAAATCATAGAAACACAGGAGTTACCACGTCATAGTATAGTTTGGTGGGTATCTTGAATAATGCTTTTTTCCTCCTACTTCAAAATTATAGTAGCTCTTAGAACGGTACCTTGTTATTTAAGGCATTAATAAAGAAGCAAACATACTGCTAATAATTTTTAATAATATTTTGATAATCATATTTCCATGTAATTGGTTTCCTTTGTAATCCTTGATATTTTATTTTATGCATTTAAAAACATTTTTCTGAGAAGGGGATCTTAGGCTTTGCCAGAGGCCATAGGAGTCCACGGCACCGGAAAAGGTGAAGGACTCACAGGCTTGGGTACCCAGGCTGCTCTGACCTCCCCCCAACTCACTGGCCGGGGTGTCCTGTAGCCAAGGGGACTCGTCTGCACTGAACCAGCCTGCAACGTGTACCCAGCTGTGTGCTGGGCCTTGCATGGGGGTGGGGTGGGGAAAGAGCCCCTGGTGAGGGAAGACCTTGCCCTCCAGGAGCTCCTGGGCTCCTTGGGGGTAGGGGGCGGGGAGCAAGACCTGCACCTAAACTGGCTGTACCAGGGGCCCAGGAGACCCTGTGCTGTCGGGGTTCAGAGGAGGGAGAAGTCACTTCTGCTGTGGGGCCTGATCCCAGGGTGGCTATGTGGAGAAGGTGGTATTGGACTTGAGCCTTGAGAATTTTGAAGTAAGAGACATGGGGAAAAGCCAGCAGGAGCCCAGACATGGAGACCGCAAGCCTGGGTACACGTGGTGAGCGTGGAGGAGGGAGATGGTGGGACAGAGAGCAGAGGGATGGTTTGGGGGCCCTGAATGCAAGGCAAGGAAGCTCGTGCCCATGCTGTCAGCCCAGGGAGCCTCGGTGAAGTTTTCAGTGGAGAGACGTGGTCAGGTGTGCAGTCCAGGACAGTCCCTTTGGCTGCTGGTGGAGGGACGATGGGAGGGGATGGGGATGGGGGCCCATCTGTCAGTTTGGGGGCTGGGTGGCCAGTGAGGCGACTGGGCGGTCCTCTGATGGGGGATGTGGAGACCTGAACGGAGCCCAAACTGAGGGTCCTCATGGGGACAGAGCAGAGAGTCGTCCCCACTGTGGAATGAGGGGAGTGGAAGGTCCCTGAGACCTCAGGCGCTAGAGTCTGAAGTCTAGAATCCTGGTTCTGTCGGTTATTAGCTGTGTGGCCTTGGCCACGTCGATTACGCCCTCTAAGGTTCATTTCCTCATCTGAGACTTGCGGTGATAATCCCACCGGCCTGGCAGGGTTGTTCTGAGCGTGAAATGTGTTTAAAACTCAGCACAGTGCCAGGCACAGAGGGAGTGGTGGGCGTGCCGTCGCTTTGACTTTTTATCATCCTCTTGGGGACCCGCTGGATGGGAGGGGCTGCAGGGAGAAGAGAGGCGAAGTCTGAGGTTTCAGATCCTCACGGAGGCCGGGCCGGTGTGCCGGCATCTGAGAGACCGGGTCCATCCCCCAGCCTGGGCCTGGTGCCACCTTCCCTGTTGTTCCAAAGAGCTGGGGCAGCTGCCCCTTCTCCTGTCTTCACCTCCTCTGTCCAGCTGTCCCTCAGCAAGGCCTGCTCTGGCGCCTCAAGTGTAGTCTTTCAGGAAGGATCAAGCGCAAGTTGCGTTTACTTCTGACACCTCTGGTGGCATCTGACCAGAGTTCCTTCCGTCTGGGAGGTCCCAGTGTCGGGAAGATGTGGCAAAAGAGAGGGGTGCTCAGGGAGTGACGTTAGGAGCCCCTCTTTGTTTCCAAGTCCCGGAGCAGAAGTCTCTAGACCAGCATTCAGCTGGGAGCCCAGGGCCCCAGCCCTCCCACCCCCCACCCCAAGCAGGGATGCCCTGGGTAAAGCTGGCGAGGGAGGAAGACGGGGTCTTGGAACACGGGCCCTGCTCGCTCTGCGGCTGAGCCTTGGGGTCCTGGCATTCCATTCACACCTTCCCACGCTCACCCTGGACCCTCACGGGGTCTCCCACTGCCCACATGGCTTCCCTCCCTCCCGGCTCGAGGGGGCCTAGCTTTCACCCCCTGAGGGATTGCGCTGCTCTGGGCAGTGGGAGCCTGCTGATGCCGGAGAATAAGTTTGCCCCGTTTTGTAGAGCACGCGGAAGCATATTTGGGGGGAGGGGTTAATCTTCTTAATGAATCGTTCTCAGATTGTACGCTGTTAAAGCCCCGGAAAATTCATGAGCACGCTGGGAACAGAGACTTCATTGGGAAGGTTTGACATGAGCAACACAATAAACGCGGCTGCTAAATTGGGTCAGGGAAGCTTCCGAGGCCCAGGGAGAGGACGTTCCCACTCGCTTGGCCCTCCTCAGGCCTGTAGATTAATTATGCACACAAGCAGGGCCCTGTCCTCTCTTGTCAGAGCTGTGCCCACTGACCCACCCCCACTCCCACCTTGGCCGCAGACGGTGCCTGGTGAGGCATTTCAGCCTCTGTGCTTTGTTAATCCTGTGTCTCCCCAGCAAGGTGGGTGTACATTTCAGCAAGAGAGATGTAGGTTAGATAGGGGAAGAACTTCCTGGCTGACCGCGGGGTGGTGTGAAATCCCGGAATGGGCTGCTCAGGGAACTCGAGGAGACTCTTTTCTTTAGGGCTTTTAAGACCCGGCAGGTTCTACGTCCCCACCCCATTCTGTACTCTTGGGCCATTGCCCCATGACACCAGTGACCAGAACAGACATTGCTCTAGGCTCTGGTCTCAGGAACCAGCCTGGAAAGTGCCTCTTTCTGGGCCATCATGGGGGACTTACCACCTGCCTGGCCTAAGAGGCCCAGTTAATTCCACACAGGGCCAGCATCCTCTTGGCCCGAGCCCTCACCATGGTCAAACCACGTGGCATTTGGAAAAGGGAAGCCAAGTTAAGTCTCTCTGTGGTTCCCAGGCTGCCGCTAAACCTCAGTGGGTTCCCTCCCTTCCCCAACACCATCTACCTGTTGGAATCCTTCTCAAAGGCCTGGCGCAGATGCTACCTCCTCCGTGAAGCCTTCCTTGATTTCTCCCTGCCCTGTCAGTCAGAATTAGTTACTCCCTTCCTCATGCTTCCTCTGCCTTGGTTCCTTGTCGGTGGGTCCCTGTGGGAGGTCACGTGTCCCACCAGACTGTCGGCTCCCTGAGGACAGGGACTATGTCGGAGCCCCCTTGGGCCCACACAGTGTCCCTCCCAGGACCGTGCCAGTACTTGCATGGGTTTTCGAATGCCAGCTCCTGGGATGTGTCCCCCATGCACCCCAGTGTGGGAGCTGAATGGCCTGGTTTCCCAATGTCAGTTGTGGGAATCTGGACTCTTGAACTGGGAGCAGATCGGAGACAGAAGGGGAAGCAGAAGAGAGTCCCTGGCCAGCCACAGCTGGGCCTGTCTTTACCCACTTGGTTCTGACATTTCACACTCTTTATTCCTTTTCCTCTGAGCCTGCTCAAATCCCTCTGATTCTGCAGGTCTTTGGAGGGAGGAGAAATGGCCTTCAAATGTACACATGAACCCCTCCCAGAGCCATCGTGGCCCCAGGCGTTCCCTTGCGCATGGAAACCAGCCCCATCCTAGCACAAGCCTGGGCAGGCGCAGCCTCTGTGAGCAGCTTGTAAGGGGTGACGTGTAGGTCTGAGGCTGGGCGGGCAGTGGGGGTGAAGTGCTCTGTCAGCACCAGAGCAAGGAGGGGGGCCCCGGGGGAAGGGGAGGAGGGGAGCTTTCTCTGGGGAGAGCGCTTCTGGCGGGTATTACGGGGGAGCCTCCCAGCCCATGAGGGAAGGGTCCTGGTGGTCCAGCCTCAGGGGCGGGCGTGGAAAGGAAGCAGGTAGTGGAACAGGGGAAGGCGGTGGACAGCCTGCTCGGCTGGGGAGCCCCTTCGGGTGTTGCCTCCTGCCCCAGCCCTGCCCCCAGCACGTGGGCTACCTGCTGACTGGGGCCTCAGAGGCCCCCTTAGCCAACCTGCAGCTGCTGTGTGTGTGTGTGTGTGTGTGTGTGTGTGTGTGTGTGTGTGTGTGTGTGTGTGTGTGTGTGTGTGTGTGTGTGTGTGTGTGTGTCAGGGAAGCTGCTGGCCGTTGACTGTAGTGCGTACGCAGTACCTGCCTCAGGAGGTGGGCAGGTGAAGAGGGAGAGCCGCGAGAGCCGCGGGGTCAAGGAGGCCTCTGGGCTATTCATTGGACGGCACTAATTCAGTGTCTAAAAATAATCCTGGACTTGGTGCAACTCTTCAGAATTTTCCAAGCTCTTTCAGACCCACAAAACTCATTTCGGCCTCCAGCGGCCTGGGAGGAAGTGAATTCCATCCATGTTTGACCACAGGGAACATCAAGTTCTGGAGCAAACTTGTGAAGGGCCCGTAGCTAGCTGGGGGTGGACCCCAGCCTGAAGCCCCGTCCTCTGGCTGTAGGTTCAGCGCGGCCTCCTGTGGACCTGCTTGGAGATGGAGCCAGGGGGACATTGGCTTTGCTGTCCAGATGCCCTGCCTTGCAGGGCAGAAGGCTGCCTGGGAGAAGGGTTAGGATGGACACAGCGGAGGAGAGAAGCTCTGACTGACGGGCTGGGGGTGCTGGGAGGGCGGGGCCTTACTGGGGTGGGCGGTACTTTGGAGCCGGACCCCGCGAAAGGAAGGGCGCGCCGAAGCAGAGTGGGGCCTGGATGTGGAGGCCGTCCAAGTGCGGGGCATCTGTGAGTGAAGGCAAGACAGTGGGAAGCAGACTGAGGCCCAGCCAGCTGGCAAAGCCTCGGCTGTGCCCCCTCAGCCTCCCCTGCAGAGCCAGGCTCGCCCTCCGAGCAGGAGAGCCACCTTTAAGGAAGCCCCCCGTGGAGGACCCTGTGGGCAGTCTCAGACCCCGAGGTCACGCGAGGGCAAACCGTGGCTGCACCAGCGCCCTGGCTGCACCCCAGGGGTCACCTCTCCCTTCCCAGCCCCGTCCCTCTCTGCTCTCTTTCTCCTGGCCAGACCTCCTGCCCCAACCCACTGTGATCCTCCCTTTAGCGGAAAGAAGAGAGGAACTTGCTTGTTAAGAGGGTGAAGTGACTGAGGAGAGGAAAACAATCAAAGGAAGAGAGGTGGTTGCCACGGAAACTCTCAAGTGGAAGCAGAAACTTCCAGGAGCAAGAGGGAGGAGGAAAGCAGACCTAGTAGCTGAGGGCTGGGGAAGGGGATGGCGGGGGCGGCCTGGCCCGGGCTAGCCTGGAGCGCCCCCCTGCCCAACACACCCCAGCCAGCCGGGCAGTGCCGCCCAGTTTCTCCCAAGTCTGGGTGGGAGGTGCCTGGTACCAGAGTGACGTAAGCATCTTGTGGCCTGAGAAGGAGCCTGTGTTGTGTGGCCACATCCCTGCATGGTTCAGAGCTGCCGGTTACACTTTGCCTAGAGGAGCCCAAGGGTTTTCTGCAGGTCTTTGCATGATGTCTCATGCCACTGTCCTAACATGCAAAAGTGACGTGGCCCAGGACCGGACAGTTTACAAGGCACCTTCCCACGTGTTGCCTCATGCAAGTCCCGTGACAGTCCTGGGAGGACGGTATTCCTATCCTACAGATGGGGGAGATGAGGCCCAGAGAGGTTAAGGGACTTTGTCCCAGTCACACAGCTGAGGACGCCCAGGGGTAGAATCACACCCCCTGAGCTGTTGGACCTTACGGCCCTGAGCTCTCCCTGCCTCTCTGCCGCTTTGTGTTTTTGGTGGGTAGCTCTGGCTGGAGCTGTGTGCTCCCTGGAGCCTCTAGACCCTTCTCATCCCTCACTCCAGGAGCAATTCCTCCGGGGCACTGCCATTTTCTTCCCGAATAATCCCAGGGAAGTTGCTTCTTTCTGAGGCTTGATTTCCCCATCCATAAGATAGGCATAATAGTACCTTCTGCTTCTAAAGTTTGTTGTGGGTGAGACAGTTCAAGTCAAGCCCTGGGTACAGCGCCAGCACAGAGGCTACCCTCAGAAATCTCCACTGGCCGCGTCTGAACCTGGCAAGCACGCAGTGGGGTAGGCAAGGCTGGGCTGCAGTCTCCCTGTATTTTAGAGAAGTTTCTTCATGTGTGAAGCGGGTCTGATGGGTTCCTGTCTTGCCTGGGGAGTCGGAGAGGGAGATTAAGATCATGGCTGTGGAGCTTCTGGAAACCACTGAGGCTGGTTGGGGGAAGCACCAGTCTCCTACTTAGCCCTAAAACTGGCCACTAGGGTCCCAGTGGGCCCCGGACATCTGAGCCTTCATTCTCGCTGCCAAGCTTCCCTGCCACAGGGGAGGAGGGAGGGGGGAGGAGTTGGGCCCCTGCCCAGTTAGCCCTGAGTGTGAGGCTCAGACCTGCTCAAGGTTTGGGTCTGAAAAGGAGCCCCCGGAATCCCTGGCGGCCTTGTGGGCCTGCTCCCGCATCGGAGCCAAGCCTTCGATTTCTCCGGGGAGAGGCCTGGCGAGCCAACTGCATTATTAAATGGCAGAAAGGCAGCGCGCTGCACGTGAAAGATAATGGGGGAAATTTATTGAATGGGCTATAAATCACTGAATGAAAACGCAGAACCTACTGGGGAGGAGAATTAAGTCCTGAGCTGTGACTTGTTTGGGGCGGGGCCGGAGGCCACGTGTCCCCATTTTGCTGTGAGCCCCGGAGCGTCATGGCATACTGAGGCCCAGAGGTCTGGGGGCTCCAACGCCGATGACACCCTCCCCCTCCCCTTGATTGACAATGACCATGTGTCAGAGCCGGCCGGGGCACTGGGGTCATGACGGTGAGCCAGGCAGACGGGACCTGACCCTCGGGGGAGCAATGTGCCAGGAGAGACAGATGTGAGATGACTCATCAAAAAATAGATGTCATGGCACGATGCGATGGGCTCCCTGGAGGAAAGGTGCAGGGGCCCGGAGAAAATGACTCAGGAAGCAGCGAGTTTGGAGAGGGAAGGGGGATGCGTTCTCTGGAAGGGAAGAGTGAGTCCCCACTCTGAGTAGACCAGGTGGCTCAGGACAGCCAGGATGGGGGCAGGGGGGAAGGGGGAGCCGTGGGAGGGGTGAATGAGACAGACAGAGTGTCCAAAGGCCAGGAAGGCCAAGGTGGCTGGGAGAGAGGGCAGCTTTGAAAATGCTCACTCGGGCTGCTTTGTGGAAAATAGACTCGGGAGGGCCAGAGAGGATCTGGGGGGACCAGTTAGGGGCTGTGGGAGTCCCCAAAGCTAGAGGTGGCAGTGACCTGGATGCAGGTAGTGACGGTGAAGAGGAGAGAGGTGGACAGACTCAAGCTAGAATTTGGAGCTAGCAATAACCCACTTCACAGTGGGGCTGGGAGCCGGGGAAGCCTGCCCCATGTCCTGTGTCCTGGGAGTGGGAACGGTAGGAGCAAAGCCACGAAGGAGAGAAGTGGTGGGAGGCCGGGACCCATGCGGCTGAGGAGGGGTAGGTGTAGGGAGTGCTGAGAGGTGAGGGCGGGGAGGGGCCTGGGGCAGCACCCACTGACCACGCTGCCCCCCACCCCCCGCCCGCTGGGACTGGAAGCCAAGGCCCTGGCCTTACTGCTACAGGTCACCTTTTTTTACAAATGGCTCTGTCTTCTTGGTGTCTGAAAAGGGGCTAGCAGGTGAATTACCTGAGGACAGGTAAGGGGAGACCATTTGTGGCAGCACAGGGTCATCATCAAGGGCCAAGCTGCATGAGATCGAGTCCTGGCAGTTTTCTATGCCTGTAAAATGGGAGAGTAACAATGTCCACCTCTTAGGATTGGGATAAAGACTTGCTGAATTAATATGGCCCGGCAGAGAGTAAGTGACTATAATGGGGTTAATAACTGTGTCCTGTGTGACCTTAGGCAAGGCTCTCCCCTCTCTGGGCCTCGGTTTCCCCAGGCCGGTCTTTGCAGACACTTTGGGCGAAGGCTCTCTGATCTCATTATGCCGGCAGTATCCAGCTCCTGAGGACGGCCAAGCTGGCAGTGATGCCTCCGATGGGACTGCGTCCCTTCCAGCCTGTAAGAAGACACCAGGCCTATCGGGGCTGTAAGGGGATATTTTAATCAGCCCAGGACCCGGCAAGGTCAGAGGACACAGAGACCATGACAAAGGGGGCCAGTCAGTGCTGCTGCCTGGCCTGAACTGACCTTCTGGGCCCCAGAATCTAGACCGCGTTTGGGGGGCCCAGAGAGGGAGGTAGAAGCGGGGAGTTTCATCATGGGATGGGGCCAAACTAGCCTCTTTTCTGAGCCTCAGTTTGCCCATCTGTACTGTGAGACTGGGAACCCCTGCCTGCTTGCCACACACAGGTGCTGAGAAAGGCAAGAGGCTGCAGTTGTAAAAGGCTGGTAACCCTGTCAGGGGCTAGACTCCCAGAAGCCTCCATGTAGACTGGGGGCCCTGAGAGAGAGCAGTATGTAGGCCAGTGTGGGCCCAACCACTGCTGGTTAAAATGCAGATTCCTAGGTTCTTCCCAGGCCAGCTAAACCAGACTCTCCCTGGTGGGCCTGGGCATCTGCATTTTAACATGCTCCCCAGGGGACTGAAGTGGCTTGAAGTCTGAGAACTGAGGTTCTGCTCCACCCACTTTGCACCGCTGGGAACAGGGCAGAGAGGGGGTGGGCAAGGCTTGTCTAAGTCACTCAGCAGACTGGGACCCTGTGCCAGGCCACTCTGGGGTCCTCGGTGGGGGCACATCCCCGGAGCCCTGGGAGTCCTAGGCTGGGCCTCCTCATGGTCGGTCCTGCCAGGGCCAAGAAGGCTTTTTCCCAGAGCTCTGCAGACCGGCAGGGGGCAGCACCGGCCAGCATCTCCCGAGGGCTCCAGGCTGCTCTGTGGGCCTGGCCCGGTAGGGCGTGGAAGGAGCCCACCAAAGGGCTTGAGTGGGAAGGCAGGTCTGTACATGCACAGGAGGCCGTGTAAGGGGGTGGGTACGAGAGAGGGGGCACCAGGAGGACACAAGAAACATGAAGGCAGAGAGAGCAGGCCCAGAAAATTCTGAAGCTGCCTTGCAGTTTCCTGGGGCAGGGGCTACAGGGCAAGAGAAGGCCGAGGTGTCAGAGGGGCTGTGTTAAGGACTCTGTAACCCAGGCTGCTTCCCTAGGGCCCTCAGTGGGACTGGGATCAACGCAGGGCCCCTTCCCATGTCCTCTGGGCTTTCTAATAAAGGCCAGCCAGAGGTCACCGCCCCCCCCCAAGCCCTGGCATTTTAGCCAGCAGGGATGTGGCGTGGGGCTGAAGCCCATGCTCTGGCGCCAGCTCTCCTGCTGGCTCCTCCTTACTTGTCCCTGTAACAGCTTCATTTGCTGCTGGAAACTGAGGGAGTAGCTGGGGGTGTCTGGGTTACCCTGGGCAAGTCATAAGCCCTCTGAGCCATGAGTAGACAGTAGGATGACCACTAGATTCCTAAAGGTCTCCTGCAAGTCCTAGTTGTGGGAAGGCATCTTCACTTTCAGACTTTCTGAGGACAGGGGGCCAGTTCAGTAGTGAGCTCCCTGTCATCCAGGGTATGCCAGATGAGGCTGGATGAATTTCACCTTCTCTTAGGCCTTTGCCTGTGGTCCTGGACCATCCCCGCTCCACACTTTGCTAATCATTAATTACCAGGAGAGCCCCACCTGGGGAAAGGGGCAAGTCCCTAACCATAGGGGGAACAGGGGCTGATTTCCAGGATGACCTTGAACTTGTTTTCCTTGGCCCCAAACTTTCAGCTACTTCCTGTTTGAGCAGGCACAAAAATTCTAGGGCCCCAGCCCTTCCTCCTCCCCCGTGGTAGAATTTCCAGACAAAATGGTGTTCCTACGGTGGGGGCAGGGCTGGCATTGTTCTCACTCTCAAGGGGAGTTGAGGGGTGACAGGTTGCAGAAGCTACATTTAATTCTCACCTACACAGCCTCAGGATGCCAGCTATGGGCTGGGTGGGATCTCCAGGAAAAGCCAGTAAGTGCAAGTGCGAGAACCATGGCACTGGCATAGCCTGCCCCTCCTCTAACACCTGCTGTGGCTCCCATGTGTGTTCCAGACTGGGCACAGAAGCTCTGAGTGTCAGTGCCCAGGGGTCCTGAAAGACCACCCAGGCAACTCCATTTTCTAGGAGGGGAAGCTGGGCCTATGAACAGGAGGGGACTTGCTCAAAGGCACACAGCAAAGCAAAGGCATTTATTCATCCATTCATTTCTTCTGCGCCAGCTCTTGCGTAGAGTCAGGACTTACATCCTGACCTCCCGACCAGCCCCAGGCTGCTGCTTGAAAGTAAACTGTAGCTCGTTGTCCACATGTCACATGGAGGAAACCCAGGCCCAGAGAGGTGAAGTCCCTTGCCCCTGGTTCCCTTCTTTAAAAAAGAAGGGGGGGGGCTTCCCTGGTGGCGCAGTGGTTGAGAGTCCGCCTGCCGATGCAGGGGACGCGGGTTCGTGCCCCGATCCGGGAAGATCCCACATGCCGCGGAGTGGCTGGGCCCGTGAGCCATGGCCGCTGAGCCTGCGCATCCAGAGCCTGTGCTCCGCAACGGGAGAGGCCACAACAGTGAGAGGCCCGCGTACCGCAAAAAAAAAAAAAAAAAAAAAGAAGGGGGGCTTTGAGCCCAGCTCCCTTCATTCACCTCATTCATCAAATGTTTATTGAGTGCTGCTGTGCACACTAGGGACATGCCTGGGACAGGACTAACAAGGCCCCTGCCCTCATTAAAGTTTGGGGGAAGACAATTAGTGAACAGCAGAATGCACAGATAAGATAGTTTCAGGAAGCGATAAGTAGAAGAAAATAAAACAAGGCAGTGGGATAGGGTGTGGGGATTGGGGCAGAGGTACGTGAGATAAGGTGGCCAGGGAGGCCTCAGAGGATGTGATATTTGAGCTGAGGCCTGAATGGAAGGAAGGAGCTGACATCTGAAGGTCTGGGGTAAGTGTGTGAGGTAGAAGAACAGAATATGCAAAGGCCCTGAGGTGGGGCCATGTGTGTCACCTTCAAGGATTAGAAGGGTGTCCAGTCTCATCTATAACCATCTTAGCCAGTGGTTCCTCAAGAAACCTGCTAGGAAACTGAATGCTCTCACTGTAGTTCATGGGCATCTAGCCTAGCCCCACCCCTGCAGGCCTGCCTCATGGAGCCAGCCTCTCCTTTCAGTTGCAGAGTGAGGATCAGAGAGGGCTGTGACTTATTCAAAGTCACGCAGTAACACAGCAGCAGAGCTAGGCCTGGAGCCCTGATCCACTGCCTCCTTGGCCAGGGTTCCCTCATTACCACTTTACTTCTCCCCTTTGGAGGGGCTGTCTGGGCCTCACCCCTACTTGGATCTATCTCCCCATCTCTTCTCCCTGATCTCACCCTTACATACCCCATATAGCCTGCTCCCCAGTCCCTCTCCTCATCCTCTGTTCCAGCCTCACAGTTTTATATGCTGCCCCCAGTATATGCCTTGCTGGTTTCCATCTTTGGGTCTTTGCTCATGCTGCCTGTTCCTCCTCTGCTCTCTACTCAGTCAACTCCTACTTAGCCTTCTAGCTCAGTACCAATGACTCTTCCTCCAGGCAGTCTTCCAGGATTTCTCCCTCTTCCAAATTCCCTCAGTGCTGACTCCAGATCAGATGGACTCAGCCACTTTTCCCAAACACTGCCACTATCTCTCCCAGTCAGTCTTACTGAGAGCCTGCTCTGGGCCAGTAACTGTGCTGACCAGCTCTGGCTGTTCTGCTCTCAAGGAGCCCACAGATTCGTGAGGAAATAAATAGGCTGGAGGGGGCAGATGTGAGCCAGTTTGTCCACAAGGCTTTGACTCACTATGCTATCTGACCTTCCACAACCTTACAAAGTGTAAGTATTATCATGCCCACTCCATAGTTGAGGAAACAAGAGGCACAGAGAGGTAAAGGTAGTAAGCTGAGGTCACGCAGCCAAGAAGTGCTGATTCCTCACTCCAAATTCCATACTCTTTCAGCTCCCTGCTAAGATGGAAGCTTCCTAGGAGCTGGCTACTGGGCTGGTTCATCTGTCCTCTTCAGTGGAATCTGTAGGGGTGGAGCGAGACCCCTCCCCCCAGAACCCAGGCCAGTGCCAACCACGAAGTGGTTCACAGATGACCAGGAAGGTCTGCCTGGGAAGGGAGGGGGCTCTCTGACCTCACCCTGGGACCATATGCCACCCCCTCCTGTTGCCCAGTGGGTGTGGAGCTGTCTGGCCCCATCAGCTGGAAGGGGAGGAAGGAGGCTGGAGACCTGGAGCCTCGGCCCCAGGCTGGGCTGGGAAAAAGAGGAGCTGTGGGCCCACCTGGAGATTGGCAGCGTTTCTGGGTCAGGGCAGGAGAGGAAGTACGCAGAGAGAGTCGCTCCAGGCCAGGCCATCTGGGCTGAAATGCCGGCTGCTAGGGTGGGGGTAAGAAGGGGGGTCTGGGGCTCAGCCTGGAGAGTGGATCCCTGCCTCTCCCAGCCACAGGATTGGAGCCCTGAGCTTTGGAGCAGTGGGAGTGGAAGGCAGGGCACCTGTGGCCAGAACGCATCAGGCATCTGGGAGGGGTGGTCCAGGTAACTGAGAGGGAAAGGGGGTCTTGGCATCTCTTTCAGTCCCGAGGTGGACTGACCCCCAACTCTCATGTGTGACCTCGGGGGAGTCCCTCCCTCCCGTGGCCTCACCGCCCCATCTGCGGGGAGTGTTGTTGCTCCACCCTGACTGCTGGGGTGGGAGGGGCAATCAGACCCTCCATGTTTGGAGAATTGAGGCCAGACCCCGGCTTGCGATGAATTAGGCGGGCTCCTCTGGCCAAGTGGCTGTTCTATAGGGCCCCAGCTTCCATCACCTGCTCTGAAGTTTCCTTCTAAACCTGACCTTCCAGGATTTTAATGACGGGCTGTTGTCATGTATGAGGGAGATATATCCTCTTCTCTGGGCTTCTGGAGGGCAGGAGGTGGTGGTTTGGGACTGGAGGAAGTTTCTAGATCCTGATGGGATCCATGGAGGTGAGTTGGGCAGAGATAACTCGTCTGTATTTAACATGTGAAACCTCAGGCCCAGAGATGGCAAGGGCTTTCTTTGAGTTACGCAGTGCCCAAAGAAACAATGACCCCACCCACTGGCCTTCCACCCTATTAGAGCCCTGCCTCTCCCGAGGGTTCACCCTTAGCCCAGTTTCGGGTGACTTGATTTCAAAAAAACACTCGCATTCCCCGAGGCTCTGTCTGTGTGTGTTCCAATGTCCACGCCTGATTGCTTCCCTAGTTCTGCCTGTGTTAAGAGGGGCAGGGCCCGCTAAGCCCGGGATCATCGCCGCCCTGAGTGGGCCATTTTCTGTGAAGGATGTCATTAAATTTGTTGATGGTTTTAGGAAGTCCAGGGGCTGGTGGAGGTGGTGGACACCTAGTTGGGCCTCGAGCACTCGAGCTTGACCTCTCGGGCTTGTCTCCACCTTCCGCCATGTCGGAGATCCCCCGCTCCAGCCCGCCCCATCTGAATGAAGGTCCTATACGTGGTCCAACCTCATTCCCGGACGAACAGTGGACACAGGAAGCCGTCATTACCTGCCAGACAGGCCACCTCCCATGGCAGAGGCCCATGACCTTAACCGTGAATGTCCCGCAGCACTCCCACCCACACCCTGCCCAGGGCTCCAGCGACTCAAAGCTTGAGACCAGACTGGGAGGCGGATGTGTGCAGGGCTGCCTAGCTGGGGACTTCCCCTGGTCGCCACTGCCCAGCCTCGTCCCGACAGGAAACCTGACAGGTCTGAGCCCTCCAGACACCCATTGTGTGGAGCCTGGTGGGCTCCGGTGTTTCCCCTGTCAGGACTCCTTCCCTTCTCGCCTCCTCCTGTTCCTTGTCAAAGCTGGCTTTTAAGGGAAGTTCCAGGCTGTTGCCCCTCCTCCATCTCTGCATTAAGTCCTGCTCAGTCTTAAGACCTTTGCTCTTTCCAGCCTGCCTGAGTTCAAATCCTGACTCCTAGTGCAGGCAGTGTGACCTTAGGGAAATTACTTACCCTCTCTGTGCCCCCAATAATTTCTGTAAAATGAAGGTGGTGACCATCTGCCTCATACGTTAAATGAGATAATGTGCATAGATAATGCAGACAGTAAATCCTGAACACAGTTTATTGCTATTAAATCCAAACGTCACCCTCTGACAGCCTTTTCGAGGCCAAACTTATAACCTTCCTATGTTAGAGGTCTTGGACTCTGTGGTCCCCTCCAGGCGTGAGCATCTCTCCTCCCTGAGTGGAGTCATGTGTTAGATAATGTTCATTATTGCTGTTGTTTTCCTCCTGCACAAAAATGGCCCTTCTGGAAAGGTCAGGCCCTTCTGCTTTGCGCGAAGCTGAAGAAATGGGTGATCTGAATTTACACTGGAGGAAACACTGTCCTGGATGGGCAATTTACGGCTTTTCAAGGGTAATTCTGACTATATGCTTTTTTTTGCTCCTTCCTCACTGACTGTAAACCTAACAGATGTGAGACTGCACTGGGCTGGTCCCCTCCCTGCATCTGACCCCTCCTGACCCAGCCCTGGCCTGGCCTCCGGTTTACCTGGACTTCCAGCCCAACAGGGTGTAATTCTCCTCCAGACCTCGATGTCAATGGTCCTCTGCCTGCAGGGAAATTCTTTGGGTCCATCCCTCTCTGGTCTTCTCCTGTGTCCTCATTGTTCAAATCTAACTGGTCGTGTGTGGCGGGGATGGGGGGTGTCTCTGTTGGGGGCTAAGACTTCTTTAAAGAGGTGATGTTTGAGCTGGGTCCTGAGGGGTAAGGAGTTCACCAGGTGGGTGCAGAGGAAAAGCGTCACGGCAGCCATCTGGCCATCAGGGCAGAGGCTGGAGCCCTAGGGGGCTGAGAGCAGATAGATCAGGGTGCATGGAGTGGGCTGGCTGCTTTGTGACAGTTTGGTCCTTTTCGGTACTCTGAGAGTTCACCTTTGGGGGCTTTTGAGGGACACTGAAGGTGGTGGTGGGGTCAGGTGGGATCTGATTTAGCTAGTCCGCAGCCCCCGGCCTGGTAGTTGCTAAACAGGCATATTTCCAGGCCCCATCCAGACCCACCGAATCAAGAGTCTTGGAGGAACCCCAGAAATACGCACGTTTAATGAGCTGGGGCCATTTGGAGGCTGAGGGGCATGGAGGTAGGGGAGGTGGGAGCTGGGCCTATTCAGGAGACCCTCTGGAGGCAAAACTGAGGTGGGAGAACAAGACCACTGATGGGACTACCCTCCCTGCAGGGCCCGGGGTTCACAGGTCAGCAGGGCCTGGCCCCTGAAGGGGTCTGTTGCAGGAAGTGGTCGGGGTGGGGTGGGGGACATTTTCAGGTGCCCCTCCTCCAGCCTAGGCAGTCTCCAGAAGGGGGGCTGCTTCTGTTTGAAGGGAGGAGGCCACAGGGGCAGCGGGAGGAGGTGGGTGGCTTGCTCCACAGCGGGATTGATTCCATATGCTCTGCTGGGTGTGCAGGGAGCAGCCTTTGTCTGCCTGCCCATCCCAGGGGTCCTGGACCTCCTCTCCTACCTCCCACCCTGTCCCTTTCCTACTCAGTCCTCCAGCTGGTACCGTGGAGATGTTCAGCTTGGGTGATTGGCAATGCCCACCCCATCCGAAGGCCAGAAATGCAAAAGCTTCTTCCTCTTCATTAGCTGACCCTCCCTCCACAAGGCAGATAGGTTAGGGAGTCTGTAACTTCTTGTAGGCGGGGAAACTGAGGCACAGAGAACGACTTGAGAATCCCAAGCATAAACAGAGTCTATGCCAGACCTCTGGAAGCCAACTGTGTTTACAGGTGAGATGCTGAGGTCCTGGCTGCTTTCCCTTCCCTCTACACACACTCACCTAAATCTGCTAGTTGGGGGCCTCAGGCTAACTAAGACCACTTGTCCCAGCCTTAATCAGCTCGATCACTTGATCAGCGTCTCGTCTCCTTCATGGAAGGCTAGGACCTGGCCAATCAGGGAGTTCCTGCTTTGGGGAGGAAACTGGGCCACGTGAAGTCCAGGCCCTGGGAACAGGATTCGTGTCCCCACCCTGAGCTGGACTTCCTGGGAGTCCTCCTCCCCCCAAAACTGGTGGGCCTGGCTTCGGAGGTTATTCTTTCTGGAAGTGCCAAGGTGTGGGTAGGTGGCTGCGGGAGCCCCAGCTGAATGGGGAGGCTCTGAACTGGGTTCCTGTGTTCTGGAGGAGGCTCGCTAAGAGGGCCCACAGGTTTCCTCTGGATGGAGGAATTGGGTACTACTTTTCCCAGGGGCCTCTGCACTTGTAAAAGGGCCTCCTGGTGATGTCTGCTACTGAAAATGAGCTAGAGCAATGCTTAACCCAAAGGAGGCTAATGGGGTCCTTGCAGGCCCTGTGGTTTTCCATCTTCCCCAGGGATTGGCCAGAGCTCTGGGGAGAGGGGCCAGGGGAGTTGATAGCTTCTGACAACCCAGACTGGGTTTGGAGGAGCAATACCCCTCCTGCCCCTCCCCCCTAGTCCTGGGAAGGCGCCTGGCTTCCAGCTGTGATCCAGGCTTCTGACCTGGGGGCCCTCCCCTCTGGCTGAGGGAGCAAGGGAGGGGGTCCCCTTTGTGAGGTGCAAAACCTGGTCTGGATTCTTGCCGACTGCCCCGCCCCTTCCAGGGCCGCACCTTTTCAGCTGTGCTAGAGGAGGACATCCAGACTCACTCAGGACCCACACGTGACTCTCCCACCAACACATCCTTGAGACTACTTGTCAGAGCCCTGGCTAAGACCCTTTGCCTCTGCCGCTGAGGCAAGTCAGACCTCCTGTCAGGGCCTCAGTTTCCCCTTCTGTACTTGAAGGGATGGAACTGAGGCAGGTGGTTGTCAGAATAATTTAAAAAATAAATGCGGCTGCAGAGGCTGGCGGGTAGAGAGAGATACCGCAGCCAATGGCCAGGGTGGTCAGGGAAGGCTGGAGGAGGTGGGCTCTAGAGCAATAGCCTTTGGCCAGGCAGAGAAAAGTCAGTAGGAGGCCAGTCCCTGCTGGGAGTAGAGAAAAGAGGAGTGAGAAGTAGGGGGGCGGGGGAGTGGAGGTGAGGCTGGGAGGTAGTTTGATTGAGGATACATCGCTGGAGTCTCAAATACCAAAGATTCTCTGGACTTGGGGCTTTTGGACTCTGGGAGCCATGGATGGTTCTTGAGCTGGGGAGGGTGGTGCATGACTCAGAGAAAGCTTTCAGCAGGATGCAATAGAGGGAGCTGGCACCCTCCCTTCTCTAGCCTCGGTTTCCTCTCCCTACAGTGGGGAGAGTACTGCCCTGCCCGCAGCCCTGCTAGAACTGCTGTAAATGCCCAGCGGGAGGGAGACCTCACAGCATCTGAGGTGTTTCATTTGGAGGAGGGTTTAGATCAAAAGGGCAGAAAGTTCTGATTTGGCGAAGACCTGAGGAATACATAGGTGTTCACTATGTTCTCTCTACTCTTTCTGTGCTTGAAATATACACCCTAATTGTAAATATATAAAAGTAACATGCGTATCAAACGGGACGATTTTTAAAGCACAGGCGAGTATCCTGCGTGAAAGAGAAGTCTTTCTACCTGCCGGGGCGGGGGGCGTGCTGGACGGTGTGTTTGCGGATCCACACGCAGCCCAGTGAGCTTGGGGCGGAAACCGGCCCTGCGGCACCGGCCTCATTCGGACCCTAATCGAGGGTTCCCGGTTCGGAAGCACGGTGCCCTCCTGGTCGCCTTGCGCCCTGCCCAGTGCCAGGGAGCGCCCACACGCGGGTGTGCACTGTCTATACCTGCCGGCGGGGTGGGACGCCGCGTGCGCCCGGAGCTCGGGCTCTCAGGCGCGGGGGGGAGGGCGGTGGCCGTCCTGGGGACCTGCCTGGGGTCCCGGGCACTCCGGCCCGCCTGGCCTGGCCGACTCCAGGCCGGGATTTCTCCCGCACTGACTTTCCGGGCCCGTGCCAGTCCGGCCTCCCGGTCCCCGGCCCCCGCGGCGGGGCCGGCTGCTCCGGGGAGGGCGGGAGGAGGAGGAGGAGTTTGCGCGACTTTGTGGGGCAGCCTCGGCCTCGGCGGCGGCCGCAGCGGCACGCGGGAGAACGCGAGGACGCCCGCCGGGCCGGCCGGAGCGGGCGATGGGGCCCGTGTGAGCGCGCCCAGGCCCGGCCCGGTGCCCGGCGGGCGGCAGCATGTCCGCGGGCGGCGCCAGGAAGAGCACCGGGAGGCCCTCCTACTACTACCGGCTGCTGAGGCGGCCCCGGCTGCAGCGACAGAGGAGCCGCTCCCGCAGCCGGACCCGGCCCGCCAGGGGTAGGCGCCACCCCGACCCCTGACCCCTGACCCCAGGCCCTCCCTAGCGCCGGATCACCGCCTGATGCCCCGGGATGCCCGCGACCCTGGGTCCTCCTGCTGTCTCTTTACCCCGGACCCTCTCAGCCGCCCCTTCTGGTTGCCCGCAACTGTGTCTGCTTGTTTCCCACTCCCCTAGCTTCTCCTCAACCTCCACCCTGGTGGGGAAACTGAGGCTCCGGTGTCTCCTCTTGCCAAGGGCAGGCAAAGGGGAGATCGCAGTTCAGCTTCTTTCTTCCCCCTCTCACTTTTGACCACCGTGCCTCAGTTTACCCAGCAGCGGGGGCATCACCATCCTGAGCGACCTGGCTTTCCTCCCCTTGCCTGCACTGCCCTGGCCTCTCGGCTTACCTCCCCCCAACTCCCTCTTCGCTCCTCTGGGACTTAAGTGGACTCCCCCGCCTCTTGGGTGGAGGGGCACGTGGGTGGACCTCAGGGGGTCCTATCCCGGGGTCCTTGGCTCCCCCGGAGTGGTGGCGGGTAACATCTGTCCAGGACGTCTCGGAGTGGGTGGGCGCCACCTCCTTTGAAATGAGTTTCTCTCTTTTCAAGGCCAGGAGGCAGGACCCGGAGGGGGAGGTGCGAGCAGCATTTTCTTTTTCCAGTAACAGGATCCACAGCTGGAAAGGCGTGTGATCCAGGGGGCTGGGTGGGGGCCGGGACTTCCTTCCATGGCTGGGTAGGAGGTGGGGGGAGGCCCCCTGGAAGGAGGAAGGCTTCGAAGGGGCCCTGGGGAGGCTGGAGTCCCTGGCAAAGGCTCAGGCCCACTGACGTGCCCGTGGGTGGGAGGGAGGAGGGGGCTTGGGAGTACCTAGTGGGCACCTGAGCTGAGTTTACACCATCAGGTTATCTTCGGAATCTGGAAGGCTGGCCCGGGGCCCAGCCTGACCCAGAGGGGTTTGAGCAAATCTGTGCTTAGAATCTGGTCAAATACCCCTCCGGGCACTGGTTGTGTGGCCTGGGCCCTGTAGTTGCCCCTAAACCTCAGTTTTCTCGTCAGTATGAGGATAAGTGAGGCAGGCAGGCAGTATACGTTCATTTGCTTCTCCCAGAATGGGGAAGACTTTTCCCACAGTCAGGGCTGAACAACAATGTACAGGGCTTCCTCAGGAAGTGGTGAGTTCCTGGAGTAGTGAGTTCCCTGTTCGTGGGAGGGTTCAAGCTGAGGTTGGGAATGCACACATGTGTGTGCTGGGAGTTCAGTCTTTAAGGGTCTCCCAAGGCCTATGATCTCCTCCCCCTTGCCTTCCTTGAAAAGGCCTCTGGCTACTGCCTCCCTCCAGGCTTGGCCTGGGCGATCAGAGATCTGGGCTCAAGCACTGTGACTTTGGGCAAGTCTTTTCCCTTTTCTGAGTCTCAGTTTCTTGAGCTGTAAAAGGGGGCTAGTAGTATTGATACATGGAAGATTCCGTGAGGAAATGGGTTCAGGTTGTGAGAAATGGGAGCTGTACAGATGGCCAGTTAAGCTCAGGTCACTATGAGTCCGCCGGTACTCACCCCACCCCTGCTCGATGCCCTGTGTGACCTTCCCTTCACTCTTCACCTCAGCCCAGCTCCATCCCTGCGGGCACAGAGAGGACCCGAAGTCCCCCTCCTGCTCAGCTCACTGGGCCAGAGACAATCAATACATGTCTGGCCATCGCCTGAGCCCCAGCTCCCAGGCTCGCCTGTGCAGGAGTCACTGCTTTCTGTCCCAGCCTCAAAGGAGCACCCAGCCTGCAGGGAGGGGGGAGGAGACTGTCCCTGAACAGAAGTTACATCTGGGGAAATCAGGGAGAGCTTCACAGAGTAGGTGACATTTGGACTGGGCTCACCAGATGGGTAGAGTTTCCTTTGGCAGAGGGAGTGGTTGAATCAGATCTGAGTTCAAGCCCCCGCTCTGCACAAAGGCATCCTTTGGCCAGTTACCTCTCCAAGCCTCAGTGGGCTTGTCTGGTAAATGGGGGTGGTGATGGCAGGGTTGTTTAAAGACTGAGAGCAAAGGCATGGAAAGGTGCAAGCCCGCGCTGCAAGGGCCACAGTTGAGTGTGAGCTATGGATGTCCTTACTCTGGACAGAGCAGCAGCTGTGCAAAGACAGGGAGTTGGAAAACCTCTTGGGTGTGTGGGCAGAGTTCATCCTGGGGTGGCAGAGGGCCTGGGTTGGTGGAAGGGAATAGCGGGGAGCAGTAGTTTGGGCCTGATAAAGGCCCTTGAGTGATGGGGAGTCATGGGTGGGGGCTGGGAGCTGCCTGGCAGGGTGAGAGGTGGAGGTACCCGGGTTGGGGGCAGCTAGAGCATCACTGACCTTCCTCCACTAAACTCCCAGATCCCTGACTCTGCCTCCAGGGCTGCCCCTCCTCCTGAGGGCAGCACACCCCCGCCCCCCAGGTGGTTACTCATGCTGGGGGAGCCTTCTGACCTCACGCCTCAGTCTCCCCATCTGCAGTGGGGCTTGGTCCCATGAGAATGACATCATCAGATCCCCAAGGAGGTGGTGGTACCCAGCATCCCAGCCCTGATTGGGCCCTTGCTCCACACCCATTCTGGCCTCTGCCACAAGCAGGGAAGGACAATGACCGAGAACGCAGGCGTGTGTTTGTTCAGAAACAGGAAAGCGCAGGGAAGAAGTGGCTGGTGGTGGGGACGTGCAGCTGGCCCAGCCAGGGAGAGGGTTGTGACCAGACTGCCACCTCTCTGAGGAAGCTCCCTGCCCACCGCCCCCACTGTCCCTCTGGAGTGGTGGGAGGGGGCTCGCTGCAGACTCGAGACTAAGCCTGTCCCTGGTGGGGCCGCCAGTGAGGGACACTGTCTGCAGTCCCCCAGGTGTGACCAAAGCAGGGCAGTAAGCAAGCCTCTTCCCTTCTCTGTGCCCTGAGTTCTCCATCTGAAGAACGGGCAGAGCGAATCTGTTGTTGGTAGAGGGGGGCACGAAGTTTGACGCTGGCCAGAGGCAGGGTGGGAACAGTGACGTTTGCATGGCAAGCGTCATCTGGCCATTTTGGGTCGCGCCTTGTGCCCCTGGGTCCGCTTGAAGGCTGGGCGTGGCCCATGAATTCGAGGGGGTCCTCACCAGCCAGGGTACCTCCCCACCTGCCCCCACCAAGGTCAAGAAAAGCTTTGTCTGTCTGTCTGACCTACCGGTACCCCCAGGGCTGCTGGGGAAATACAAGTTTTCTTCTTGCCCTGGATAAAGTCCACCCATTCATTCAACTAGCAAACACGTCTTGAGCACCTACTATGTGCTGGGCATAGGGGCACATGGGGATGAATTGCATAGGCTCCCAGCTCTTGGCAAGCCCCCAGTTGGTTGGGGAGGCTGGCTTGCTGAGCTGCCCTGGGGCACAGAGCCCTTTTGGGGATACCGGGCAGTGGTTAGTGGGAAACGGACTCTAGTCCCAGCTCGATCATGAGCTGGTTATGCGATTCTGGCACATCCCAGGGCCTCAGTTTCCCCATCTGTCAATTGGGGCTAATCCTGTCCTGCTGCCTCCCATGTTGGGAGACCTCTTGGAATGCCCATCCCTGTACTCAGGGGAGGTTTTGATTCTTTTCTTCGTGTTTTCATCTGAGTTTTTCCTGGGGTCCAGGCACATGCCAGGCCCTGCCTGGGCGCTGCAGACTTGGCCTGTGTTTTCTCCTTAGATGGTCAGTTCCTTCTCCAGGCCCACACATACCCCATTGCGTGGCCCTGTGTCGTGGCTGCTGTGTGGTCCCACTCCCCTCCACCTGGGTGTCTTTCCTTCCGAGGTATGCTGGAGTCTGTGTGAGGGGCCTCAGGAGGGGCTCCCAGGAGCACTCCAGCATCCCCTGAGGAATGTCCTGGGCAGGAGGTGCCCAGGAGGACGAGGACTGACCTCCTGAGGTGGGGGTCACCTCCCAGGACTTTGAAGTTGGCAGCTGAGTGATCTAACCCCTGACGTCCAGAGGCGGGGGGCACTGAGGCACAGAGGGGCCACCTTCACAGAGCGGGGTATGGAACCCAGGGCTTCTGGCCCCCAGGAAGAGAGCAACATGGTTGGGGAGGGTGCTGATTTGCCATGGCTGCTTCCTAACTGGGAGCGATGGCTAGGGAGGGGCCTGGGTGCCACCATAGGGAAGGGTGGGCGCTGGGACCTCTCCATGGGGACCCTGGCTTCAGGGAGACCCGCTGAGAGGCCCCTGGGCAGCATCTTGGGGCCCCAGGGGCTGGACAAGCCTGAGAACAGCCCTGAGGGTGGGGGCTGGTTGTACCTTGTGGTCCCCCCGGTCTTTAAATGTCCTTCCAAGAGCCCAAGGCTGAGACCTCTGAAATTGTACATATACTTTTTTCTGCCTTGTTTCCTCCTCTGTTCCTGCTGAGACACCATCTCTCCTTTGGCGATTGGCTCCAGCTTCTCCAGGCCTTTACATAACTCAGGTAGTGGACCTTCACTCCTTCCCACGACGTGTAATAAAGTTCAAATGACTTCTGTTTGCCGAATGCCTGCTCAGTGTTGGCAGTGAGCTTAACTCTGTATTTGCCTGATTTAATGCTCACAACAATGCTGGAGATGGATACTGGCATAATTCTCATTTTAGAGGTGAGGAAACTGTGTCCCAGAGAGTGGGAGCCTTGTCCAACGTCACGCAGCTAAGGAACGGTGGAGCCCAGCTCTGCCCTGCTCCACATCCTGGGCTTGTGAACGCACCGCCTCGGTATCCCGCGGGCAGGCGGATCCTTCTGAGGTTAGGCCTTGCCTTTGATAAGGCCACCTCCTCCTTCTTTCTGATTTGCACAGTCAGCAGCTCTACGAGTGTTCACAGCCATCCGCTTCCACAATCCTGAACGTAATTCAGGAGGGAGGCAGGTGAATGACCCCACTGGCATCTGAGGTGGGGAGGGTCCATCCTGCTTGTTGAGCCCTCTGTCTGCCTGGGATGACTCAGGCCATCCCTCAGGCCCGGGCTCTCCCCCGGCCCCCACCCTTGTATCCTGCTCCCATTCATGCCTACCAGCCATGTCCTCCTTTCCCTGGGCAGGTCACAGGTCTTACAGACTCAGCCCTGTTTTTCCACCAAGTTCCTTTGTGCTGAGGGTTCAGCATCCCGTGTTGTGAGGTCCCTGAAGACCAGCAGACAGCTTGAGGCCCACTTCCCAGAGCTGTGTAGGTCCTTGAGGGAGGCCGGAGGCCCAAGTTCGTCTGCTGGAATGTCAGCTTCTTGGTCTTTGTGTTTCTGGCGCATCCTCGTCCCCTTTAATAACAAGGAAGGTAACCGCTTCCTTTTACCCAGCTGACTGTGTGCCAGGCCCTGTGTCAAGAGCTTCACCTGACTATCTCGTATCTCCTTTTACCTTTCCAACCCTCCTAGGAGGTAGGGGGCATTACCATCCCTTCCCTTTGCCAGGTGAGGAAACTGAGCTCAGGGTGTGGAGGAAGAGGCAAGGTTCAACCCAAGGCCACCGTACTCGCAAGCTCATGCTTAGAAGCGCGCTTCCAAGGGTCAGGTCTGGAGCTCTGATTCCTGGGCGCTCTTTCTCTGCCCCGTTGCGTTCTGTGCTTCCTGAAACCTGGTGGCACAGGGACAGGCCCGGAGCCTGCTTTGCTCAGCTGCTGATGGGGGGAGGTTGGAGGGATTGACCTGTGTGGCCCTGGGAGCTAACTGTTCCCCTTGACAATTGGAGAAACTGAAGCCCAGAGAACCAAGGCCACTTGCCCGAGGTATGTACAGACGTTAAGGAGAGATCCAGGTCTGGAATCCACAGCCCTTTGCATCCTATTTTGGTGTTGATTTTGTTTGTTGCTTTTCCTAATGTTAGCCCCGATCGGGACACTGAGGCAGCTGGGCTCCTTGCAGGGTCTTCTTGGCGGGAGGGAATAGGGGTTGAATTCCTGTGTAACTTGATACAAATGTGCTCACATCCCCGACCGCTTACGTGTTTTGCTTCGAAATGACACGCAGCCTCTTGACTATTTTTAAAAGAAAAGCAATGGCTGTGATATTTCCCCTGCACCTTCCTCTCGAGGCCACTTGGTTAAATGTCAGGAAAGGGAGAGTATTTCCTGGTCAGGAACGTTAGGAGCTTGCTGGGAGCTGAAGTTTTGTTTTCTGTTAAGTAGGTGTTTGGGGAATCGGTTCCCAGCCCTCCTCCGCCCCCCACCCGCCGTTCCCTGGGAAGGTTGTGTTTGACAGTTGCTGGGAGGAGGGATTTGAGAGGGAACAGCCGAGATGCCCGCGCGTGGAGTGGCAGGGTAGTTATTTTTAGCCATCCCGATCCTGTAGAGACATTTCAGCATTTGTTCAATATTTAATTATCCATCTGAAATTGGCCCATGTGGCCTTGAGTTTGGAAGTGGCTGTCTGTGCTGTGATTTCCTCTGATTGCATAAATAAGGAAGGGAGGGGAAACGCAATAGCCCTCCAAATAATACTAATAAAAAAATAAAAAGAGTAGACTCAGTACTCAGAAAAGACAGGCTTGGTTTCACAGTCTAGACAGACCACCTGTACGTTAGTAGGAAAGATGAGCCCGTGAGGGTGCCTAGCACGCCCTTGGAAATGCAGCCCTGCTTGCTCTGTGACTCTCAGACTCCACAGCTGCCTGGGTTTTATTGGGGATGGGTTTCCCCCCCTCCACCAGGTTCCTGTGTTGACCTTGACAGCTGCCAGGTACCCGAGAGGAGGTTTGGGGATTTTGCTTTTGGAAGTCTTGTTAGCTTTTATTTCCCTCCTCTCTTCTCCCCGACAGACAGGATAGCACTGTCGGCATCTGGGCTGTGTTACTTCTTTTTTCTTGGCCCTTAGGGGTGATGTGTTGACATGGCTGTGAAATGGAAAAGGCAGAGCACAGGGAGGACGATGTGGCTGCTGTGAGGCTCAGCCCGCTCTCCTAAAGCCTCCGGTGGATGAGGGAGCAGAGGGGAGGGGAAGAGAGTGGGGCTAGAGGGAGCCAGGCAGCCAGGGATGGGGCTCCTTTTGGTGTCCTGCTTGGCTTGGGGACTGTACAACTTGGGTTTAAAGGTTGGAAACCAATAAATTGGCAATCTGGGATAGTCTTCTGGAAAAGCGGTTTTCTATCCATTTATCCCTCTATCCTGGGGACTGAGTTTGGGTCAGGTGTGTGGCCAGGGCGGGAGTCCTTCTGACTGCACCATAAATGCTGGTGACCTCAGGCAAGTCACTAAACATCTCTGGGCTCAGAAGCACTTTGAACAAGTAGATGTGAAACAACATAGGGTATCATTATAGGCGGGGTGAGTTGTCATTATCTGTTCATCCAAAGCCTGAGGGGTTAATTGCAGCTCTATTAGGGCTGATCTAGAAATAAAATGTGATGCTTGTGGGGATCGGAGCCATCCAGATGGCTCCTTGGCATTCCCGTCCCCCAGAGGCTGCTACAAGTGTCACTTGTACTTGTTCAGAGCAGCAGAGCTTTAGTGAGCCACCTACTGTTTGCAAGCCCTGTGCCAGGGGCTGCCGTGGAGGATACAGTCAGCCCCCACCCCCAGGGAGCCGGGCTTATGGGGAAGGTAATCCTGTAAGAGGGTTGGCAGATGGTGTGACTGGAAGGGTAAGCAGGGCCTTGGATGGCGAGCCACGAGGTTGGAACTCCCCCTGGCAGGCCACACGGAACCAAAGGGAGAATTTTGAAAATAGCAGTCATTATAATAGCACCGACTTCCATTTTCTGAGCACTTAACACAGTGTAAGCGCCCTTCTAAGTCCTTTGCGTGCATCATTTCATTAAGTCCTCATTCTCACAGATAATTGTATCAGCTCCATTTTGCAGATGAGAAAACTGAGGCTCAGACTGGTTAATTGACCTCCTCAACGTCACCCAGCTACTGAGTGGCAGAGTTCAGGATGTTTCATTCTCACTGTACTTACCAGAACTGCAATTTAGGAAAATGATTTTAAGCAACCAGAAAGCTAGACTGATGTGGTCCGGGGAGCAGAGAGAGTGGGTATCAGTGATCACAGGTGACTATGTTGGCCATCCTGTTGCAAGAGGCAGTGGGTTTGAGCAGGGAGAGAGAGAGGTCAGGGGTCGTCCTCACAGCGAGAGGGGTGGGAGCTGGTGATGGGATAGGCCCAGGCAAGTGGGGAGGGTTTGGGGTGAGGGGGCAGCAGAGCTGTGGGCATGGCTGACAGGCCTGCTCTGACTCTTGATGCTGCAGGGGCGGGAGGAGGGCACCAGACTGGGCAGGGGGTGCCTTTGGGGAGTAGCTTCAGGAAAGTGGTGGAAAGGTACTAGAGGCTGCAGGAGGTCAAATGGTTGAGGGGTGAGGGTGGCGGGCAGAACTGGACATTGCTGGAGAGGCTGGGTGGCTGTGGAGGTCTGAGGGAAGCCTGGGTTTCCCATTAACTGTCTGTGTGGTCACTGTTCCCCCTGGTGTCTAGGGAGCTGTTCAGAGCTACATGTTAGCAGCAAGCAGGTTGGGGCCCTCAGGGCCCTTCCACGGCATCAGCGGCAGCCTCTGAGCCCTCCTGGGACAGGACCTTGGGCTTCAGAAAACCGGGGTGCAGCCCTCCGGTCCCACCCGCAGAGGGAGAGCCATCTGCAGAGGGAGGGGCCAGTTTAAGGAGTGGGGAGCAGGGGTGTTGGGTGCTGGGGCAGCCCTTCATGGGGATGTTATGGAAGAGGCTCCTGGGTCACTGGTGGTTCCCAGGGGAGACCACCAGCTATGGGCCAAATCACTCCATCTCCTTTTTTTTTTTAAAAAAAATATTTATTTATTTATTTATTTTTGGCTGTGTTGGGTCTTCATTTCTGTGCGAGGGCTTTCTCTAGTTGCGGCAAGCGGGGGCCACTCTTCATCGCGGTGCGCGGGCCTCTCACTATCGCGGCCTCTCTTGTTGCGGAGCACAGGCTCCAGACGCGCAGGCTCAGTAGCTGTGGCTCACGGCCCTAGTTGCTCCGCGGCATGTGGGATCCTCCCAGACCAGGGCTCAAACCCGTGTCCCCTGCATTGGCAGGCAGACTCTCAACCACTGCGCCACCAGGGAAGCCCCATCTCCTCTTTTTTTTAAAGAATATAACGTTTATGTTAGTGTTTTTCCCCTTCTCCCCCAACCCCTAGGATTACAAAAGTAATAAAGTAATAAATATCCATTATGCAAGAGAAGAAAATAAAAAATAACCTTTAATTCTAGCCCCCAGTGATAAGCTCTGGGAGCATTTGGAAGGTGATTTCCAGGCTTCTTCCCTTCTTGAAGTTTTTGAAAGTTCTAAAATATTTGAAAGTATAAAAAGTGTAGAAAATGACATTACAGACACCCAGGTACTCACCTCTCAGATTTAGCAAACGTTAACATTGCCATGACTGCTTCTCTTTTCTTCATTTTTTCTTTTTCTTTTTCTTAGAAATAAAATGATTCAGGTACAGCAGGGGGTCGGCCAAGTACAGCTCACAGGCCAAATCCCACCTGTTTTCATAGAGCCCACCGCCTGTTTTTGTATGACCTGCGAGCTAAGAATAGCATTTACATTTTTCAAGGGTTGAAACAACAATCAGAAGAGGAATAATGTTTTATAACGTGAAAATGACGGGAAATTCAAATTTTCCGTGTCTATAAGTAAAGTTTTTGGAACACAGCCCCACTTATTCATATTGTCTGTGGCTGTTTACGTGTTACCTTGACAGGGTTCAGTAGTTGAGACAAACCTAGAATATTTGCTCTCTGGCCCTTTATGAAAAAAGCGTGCTGACCCCTGAGATACAGCTAAAGCCTCCTACGCTCTCCCCGGGGATAACCAGCCTCCCGAAGGCGGGCCATGTCCTGCCCACGTGTACTTTTACTACAAAATGCTTCAAAATGTGTAGTAGTGCATTGTGGGTTTCCAAAGTGGGTACAGGGAAATGGCACACGGTGGAGAAGAGCAAACGCATGTCTCCACGCTAGGACCTCCTTATATCCCGAATTCCAGCAGCACAGATAAATGGCAGCTCTCTGCCGGGCCTGGAATAGGCCCTGGGGCTACAGAGTCACAGGAGAAAACTCAGGAGGAAAAATGGAGAAGGTCACACTTCAGGCTAAATTTCCTAGAAATCCTCAGAAAGCAAAGGAGCAAAAAGGGACTCAGGGACTAGAGAACCCTTCAGGCCAGGTAATTAATCCTTGGAGTGACCGGGGAAACCCAGACTTTTGGGAAGGCTGGGGATTCTTTGAAAGTGAGGTGTATGTCAGGATGAGGAATAGGAAGTATGGATGGTCAAAGGCAATTGTTTGTTTTTTAAAGATTTAACAAAATTTTTGGCTGCGTTGGGTCTTCGTTGCTGCGCATGGGCTTTCTCTAGTTGGCGGCGAGCGGGGGCTGCTCGTTGTTGCGGTGCGTGGGCTTCTCATTGCGGTGGCTTCTCTTTGCTGCGGAGCATGGGCTCTAGGCGTGCGGGCTCAGTAGTTGTGGCTCGCGGGGTCTAGAGCGCAGGCTCAGTAGCTGTGGCGCACGGGCTTAGTTGCTCCGCGGCATGTGGGATCTTCCCAGACCAGGGCTCGAACCTGTGTCCCCTGCATCGGCAGGCGGATTCTTAACCACTGCACCACCAGGAAAGTCCCAAAGGCAATTGTTAAGGGACTCAAGTAGAGGGGCTTAGAGAAGAGCTGGTGACAGTGTCTATAGATGCTGAAAGTTTGCAGCGCTTACACTGGACTGTTATTCATGAGGCCAACCAGGGACTAAGGGGTGAACACTAGTGCTGTCCTTTTGGGAGGCCCTACCCAGAATCCTGAGACATAGCTGGGAGGCACGTCTTCTCAGCGCTTCCCTCCCACCTTCTGAGAACCAGAAGCCTGACCCCTCCACGTCCCCTCTGAGGCGTTCTTGTGCCCCACCAAATGCTCTATGTTGAGGATTCCCAGGGCGGGGAGGTGCCCTGGACCCCAGCCCTCCACAGTCATTTCCATGCCTCTCTCCCAGCAGACCCCACCCCCGAAACAGTGGGCAACCTCCATTGACTCTGAACCATGTCCTGAACTTAAAGACAGCTTGAACTCTGATCCTGATTCCTTTTGGGAGATAGCAGGTTATCGCAGTTCCATAGGTTCAAAACTTCTCCCTTCCCCAACCCAACATCAGGGGACCAAAACATGCCGTCGAATGAGGCATCCCTTATCCCTTTCTGCCGTGTAGCGGGGCTGGGATGGCACCTGGAGATGTAGAGAGAGCCCAAGGGCAGGGAGGACACTCAGCCTTCCGGGGGACTTGGGACCTGTTGTCCTCTCACTTATCTCTCCATGGAGGCGCTTCCCATCCTGGGGCAGCCCTTCGATTCAGAGCTCGCCAGGCTCGAATCCTGCCTTCTGCGTTTCTTAGCCGGGTGGTTGTGGTCCTTTCAGTTGATGTTTCTGAACTTCAGTTTCTTCCTGTTAAAGTTGGAGCTGATGTTTCCTACTTTAGGAGTCAGCGTGAGGATATATATACACATACCGTGCAGTCCCTGTCTCTCTTAGATCTGTTTCTCCACATTTCCTGGTGGTCCATTTTATTACATACAAATATCCAGTTGTTCTGCTGCTAAATTTGTTGGAAAAACGATCTTTTCCACCACCAATTTATCTTTGTACTTTTTTCGAAAAATCGATCGACCACATATATGTGGGACTATTTCTGGACTCTTTATTCTGTTCCATTGATCTATATGTCTATCCTTTTGCTAATATCACGCTATCTTGATTACTTTAGTTACATTTCAAGACTATAAAGTATGTCTTGAAACCAAGTAATATAAGTCCCCCAACCTGTTTCTGCTTTCTCCAGATTGGTTGGCTCTTTTAGATCCTTTGCTTTGCCATCTAAATGTAAAATTGAGCCTGCTATTGTCTTTCAAACGCCTGTAGGATTTTGACTAGAATTGCATTGAATCTATAGATCAGTTTGGGGAGAGATGCCATCTTTACAAGACAGTCTTCCCAATCCTTCAAAGTGGTGTATCTTTCTGTTCATTTAGATTTTCTTTAATGTCTCTCAGCAATATTTTTAAAGTTATTAGCCTTGTACTTGTTTTGTTAAATTTATTCCTAAGTATTTTTGATACTCTTTGTTAATAACTATGAAGGGTGGAGTTTTTACCCTACTTGCTGACTAGCAACCTAGCCTGGTAGAGTTTCCCGGGTGCCGGCAGAAGACACGAGACTCGTGGGTCAGAGACAAAGGACACTATGACTCATGGCCGGTAGCATGAACTTCATGTTTGCATCAATTTTCTTTCCCTCCAAGTTCCTAGGGCAGTCACAGGTGTTTTTGTAGAACGTAAAACAATCTGCTCTTTTGTTTTGTCAAATTATAGCTTCATGTTCCTTATAGGACCTAATGTACAATCTATGCGTCAACTGTTCCTCAAGCTAAAAAATTACACAAAGAGCTGAAATTCAGTTTGCTTTAGTATTAAATCATTAAATTAGAAACTTGGAGATTATTTATTTATTTATTGAAGTATAGTTGATTTACAATGTTCTGTTAGTTTCTGCTGTACAGCAAAGTGATTCAGTTATACATATATATTTATTCTTTTTCATATTCTTTTCCATTATGGTTTATTGCAGGATATTGAACTTAGTTCCCTGTGCTATACAGTAGGACCTTGTTATTTAGAGATAATTTAAAATTTGAATTCCAAGCTGTCAAATACAGAAAGGTAAAGAGGGTTTTAAAGTTATATATAAAAAATCAGTATGTACACACTTAAAACTTTATGCCTATTTTAAGTTGTTGGAAAACTATAAGACTGTGGTATAGCCACGTTGTTCTAATTGAATAGTATCCTTGTTTCTGAGGAAAACAGAGCAACTTCTACACAGTCTATTATGCTTTTATAAACTGTTTAAAGGTACTTTTCTATTGTCATTTTAAAAAATAAAGCGCTAATTCCAGCTCTCACACCAAAAAAAAAAAAATAATATACTTTTTGAACAAACACTAAGTCCTGAGGTGGAATTTTGGGGTAAAAAGAAATCATTTATATTTTCTGAATGAAATGAAAAATAGAGTGAATTTAGTTCTATACCTGAATATTTAGGGTTTGATAATCATGATTCTCTCTGGAGTGCTGTTGTTGGAGCTTATATACCCTAAAGAAGTTTTAATAATGTATTTAGTATCTGTGCTGAGGATAAACGCACAGCGTGTGGAGTGACCATCCAAAGAGAAATATTCTCTACGTACAGATGTGAAAACATCTGTAAACTACATTATAAAATAACCAAGAAAGGTACCATATACTTTCGTGGTTTTCAAACCCTTTTACATATGTTGATTGATAACAAGTGCATTGTAGAGAAAGAAAGAAGTTTACATTAGGTAGGGTCATGAATATTATGTTTCCAAAAGGAAGCTTTTCTCCTTTTAAGGCAGCCATCGATTTGGAAAAGGGACCTTGAGAGTCCACAGTCCTGGGTCAGCCAATGGTGTGACGTCACTACCCCTCCATTTTTACTAGAATAAGTTGAACCTTGATCAGTGGGTGTATTGGCTTCCTATTGATACTGGAACAAACTACTGCAAATTTCGTGTCTTAGAACACACAGACTTATCTTACAGTTCTCAGGGTCAGAAGTCTGAAATCAGTTTCTCTGGGTTACAGCCAAGGTGTCGGCAGGACTGCATTCTCCCTGGGGGCTCTAGGGAAGAATCAGTTTCCTTGCCTCTTGCAGCTTCTAGAAGCTGCCTTGACCCATGGCCCCACCTCACTCCCACCTCTGCTTCCATCACCACATCGCCTTCCCTGTCTTCTCTGATGCTCCTGTCTCTCTCTTATAAGGACTCTTGTGATTACATTGGACCCTCCCAGGTAATCTAAAATAATCTCCCCATCTCGAGATCATTAATCACGTCTTTGAAGTCCCTTTTGACATTGAAGTTAACATATTCATGGGTTCTAGGATCAGGATGGGCTCTTTGGGGGCCATTATTCTGCCTACCACAGGCAGGTAAGGTTTAATAACCTCTAAGAACCATGTCTCCTCCTTCTTCCAAAGATGGATGGGGGACTTCCCTGGTGGCGCAGTGGTAAAGAATCTGCCTGCCGACGCAGGGGACACGGGTTCGAGCCCTGGTCCGAGAAGATCCCACATGCCGTGGAGCAAATAAGTGCGTGCTCCACAACTACTGAGCCTGCACGCCACAACTACTGAGCCCACGTGCCACAACTACTGAAGCCCGCCCGACTAGAGCCTGTGCTCTGCAACAAGAGAAGCCACGGCAATGAGAAGTCCGTGCACCACAACGAAGAGTAGCCCCCGCCCGCCGCAACTGGAGAAAGCCCACGCGCAGCACCAAAGACCCAATGCAGCCAAAAATAAATAAATAAAATAAAAAACAAAGATGGATGGCCAAAGTCTGAACTGGAAAAAGTGTGTGTAGGAGACCTACCAACATATCGGTGCACTGTTTTGGCAAACTCACTCTTCATTTGGCTAACTGTTAAGAGCAGATAAGAACAGTACAGATGTGCTTCACACACACACACACACACACGCACACAGATACACAGTGGCATCAGCTGGACGGCCCTGTCTGAAAAGTTCTAACACTCTGAAGGTTCCTTGACCTGCTGCCATGGTGATCTTACCTTTGGCTCTTCCTGCAGTTCATCCGGCCACTCCTGCAGTAGCGGGGGAGGGGAAGTTGGGACATCAGTTCATTGGCAGCTTTACGCTTGGGGAACTTCGTTCCCTCACCCAGGAGTTTGTTTCTAAATCTAATTTTTGGACTTTCCTGATCCACTTTCTCTAACTGGTCATTTGGGCTGCTGTTGATTTCAATGTCATTTGTTTTGTTTTCTGATTTTGTTTTTTCTCTTGCTTCTTTTCCTTTTTCCTATTCAGACGTATTCAGAGGGTCCAATTTGGCACTGAATCATCATACCACCTATTTCTATTTTACTATTAGTTTTGGGAAGGCTGAATTATTCTTCATTCAGCAAGTGGTACGGGTCCCACCCGTAGCCCATCCTATTCTCCAAAGAGTATCTCTGATACCAAGTTTTTGAGTACTGTTCATGATATTTTTCTATGTAAGTGCACACACGTACAAACAGAAAGTAAAACATCATATTAGTTTAATCATGTGGACAGCAAATGTATTTCATTCTAAAAAGCCCATGGCAAGCCTTTGCAGGGGTGTTCATATTTCTGTGCCTCTTGCCTCTAGATTGCTGGCCATTCTCTCTACTCAGGGAACCCTGGATATGAATACATTTCTGCAGTTAGTTTCTCGGGATGGAAAATCTCAATTGTTTACACACAGATTTGATTCCATGTATTTCAAATAGGCTATTTATTAACTTTTCATTCTGAAATTTTTACAGATATGTAGGCAGTTGCAAAACCAGTACAGAGAGGCTTCCGTGCATCCTTCACCCAGTTTCCCCTGATAGTTACATCTCATGTAACCAGTACAATGCCCTCCAGCCAAAGACCCACCAGGAACACACCTCCAGCTGAACAAGTTGGGTTTATTACTTATTGCAGTGATGGAGAACACACACTGTGGGGAGCCACGGGACATCTCAGAGTGTGGTAGAGAGAACCTACTCTAGGATTTGGGCTTTGGTTGGGTGATTTGGGGGACGTCTAAGGAAGTGGGGTTCACTCTTGATTGGCTGCTCTCAGAAAGCAGGGGCAATTCTGTGATGGGGTGTCTCAAATCTTATCTCCAGGGAGAAGAGGCAGCACAAGGATAAAGCTGTCTTCGGTAAAGAAGCAGCAGACACTCATTTTCGCCAAGGTGGGGAGATTTGTGGTATTTTGTGGGTGGCGCAGTGACCTGGCTTTTGTCAGTGGTTTAGACAAAATGATAAAGTGGACTTGTTTTGCCTCATTTTATCATGGTAGCCTTGTCTGAGGTTGGTATCCTGGAGGTTGTTTATGTCCAAAAGGAGAATAACATGGCAGAGCTGTGAATGCCAGGTCAGCTTCTGGATGTCAGTGTCTGCTTTCCTCCTTCCTCTCTCATCTTTTGTGCACATCGGTCCGATGCGTGTGTATGACTCTGTGCCATTTCAGCACATGTGTAAATTCGTGTAACCACCATTGCAATCAAGACACAAGACTATTCTGTCACCATAAAGATCTCCCTCTTGTGCTGCCCTTTTATGGTTACACCCACCTACCTGCCCCCCCACCATCCCTAACTCCTGGCAACCACCAATTGGTTTTGCATCTCTATGACTTTACCGCTTTGAGATGGGATCATGCACCATGTGACCTTGTGATATTGGCTTTTTGCACCAAGCATGTTGCCCTGGAGATCATCCAAGTTGTTGTGTATTTCAATAGTGCATTCCTTTTTCTTTGCAGAGTAGTATTCCATGGCATGTGTATTAGTTTCCTATTGCTGCCATAGCAAGTTAAAACTTAGCAGCTTCGGACTTCCCTGGTGGCGCAGCAGTTAAAAATCCGCCTGTCAATGCAGGGGACATAGGTTCGATCCCTGGACCGGGAAGATCCCACACGCCACGGAGCAACTAAGCCCGTGCACCACAACTACTGAGCCTGTATGCCACAGTTACTGAAGCATGCGTGCCTAGAGCCCATGCTCTGCAACAAGAGAAGCCACCGCAGTGAGAAGCCAGTGCAGCACAACAAAGAGTAGACCCCGCTCGCCGCAACTAGAGAAAGCCTGCACGCAGCAACAAAGACTCAATGCAGCCAAAAATAAATAAAACGAAAACAAAAGAAAAAAAACTTAGCTTTAACAACACAGATTTGTCATCTTACAGTTCTGTAGGTCAGAAGTCTGGTGTGGGTCTTGAGGGACTAAGATCAAAGTATTAGTAGGCTGCATTGCTTTCTGAAGGCTCTCGGGAAAACTCCATTTCATTGCCCATTCCTTGTTGGCAGAATTCAGTTCCCTGTGGTTGTAGGACTGAGGTTCCTATCTTCTTGCTGGCTGTCAGCTGAGGGATGTTCCCAGTTTCTAAATAGAGGTCACCCACGTTTCTTGGCTCGTGACCCCATTCTTCCATCATTCCTCTCATGCTTAGAATCTCTCTTGTCTCTTCTTGCATCATTGAATCCCTCAGAGCCATCCTTTTGCTTTCCTCTTGCACATTTAAGATTATCCCCACCTGGAAATCCAGGATACACTTGCATCTCAAAGTCCTTAACCTTAATCACATTTGCAGAGTTTCTTTTACCATATAAAATAATCTTCACAGGTTCTGGGAATTAGGGTAGACTTCTTTGGAGGGAACATTATTCTGCCTCACACACTGTGGATGTACCACGGTTTAACCATTCACCTACTGAAGGACGTTTTGGTTATTTCCAGTTTTTGGCTATTACAAATAAAGCTGTTGTGAACATTCTTGTTAAAAAAAAAAAAGTATAAGTGGATTGCACTCTGTTTCCTTTTGCAATGTACTTTTTTCACTCAACCTCTTATTTCTGAGTTTGATTCATGCTGATCTTATAGAACTGGGTCCTTTGTAGGGGTCCGTGGACATTGCCCCCTGGAGTCCTACCCTATTCCACCGAATGACTGCCCCAAGGAGTCATCCACTGGGGCATCCATTCCCCTGTTGGTGGACATTTAGGTTGCTTCCCACATTCTGCTACTACAAACAGTGCTGCAGTTGACGTCTCTGTGCAGATCTCCATGTGCAAGTCTGAAGCATTTTTCTAGACTGGACATGTAGGAGGGGAATTTCCTGTCTTAGAGAGAGAGAGAGAGAGAGAGAGAGAGTGTGTGTGTGTGTGTGTGTGTGTGTGTGTCAGTTTCAACTAGCTCTTTTCTAATTGTTCTCAAATTCTTTTCTTTCCACCAGCAGTGAAGAAAGACTTTCCCACATCCCTGTCAACATTTGGGGTCATTGTTCTTTTTCATTTTTGCCTCCCTGAAAGGTGTGAAATGACATCTGGTAGTTTTAATTTGCATCTTCCTGATCACTGTTGAGGTCCAGCACACACATCCACCCCTGCCTTGCACCTCCTCTTTCTATAGAACTGACTTCTTTTCTCCTGCTGCCAGTATCAGAGGTTGCCGCCTCGACCTGTTTTTAAGCAGTAAGATCTGGGCGGTGCAACCCGACAACTGAAATTTGGTGTCTTGTCTGAAATTACAGGATGTTCCTCAGGCCTCCGTGTTTCCATGGGAACAAGTAACAGTCATCCTTCATGATTAGGAGGTATCCATGGCAACCAAGCCAGCAGCATTTGAATGAAACCAATTTTATTTATTTTTTTGCAAACACATGAAGGTTAAAATGCATTTCTCCGACTATGGCTTCCAAGAATAGGAAGGCAGCCTGGTCTGCCTGGTGAAACAGAGACTCTTGACCTCCTGCTGGAAAGGGGATGCAGGATCAGCTGGTCCTATGACCTGATTTTGTAGACTGGAAGCCCGAGAGGTCATGTGGAGGTCACACAGTGAGTCTGAGCCGAGGGAAGACGCCTGAACCAGTGCTCCGAGGTCTGGAGGAGACTCGGAGGTCGGCCGGTTCGCCCTTCCTGGGGTCTGTCCCTGGGGATGCCACCTTCATCCTGCAAGATGTTAGCAAACTCACTCAACTTCTCTGGGGTCCTGCTAGTACCGGTTGTGTTGCTTAGAGCTCGGTGCGGGGCATGAGCCCAAGCATCCCAGTGTCTGCTTCCTCAAATTAGAAAAGACTTGCTACTAAGTCAAAGGCCAAAGGCAGCTGTGTTTTTAGAGGCAGAGATAGAACTCAGGGGGTCAGCTTTCCATCTTCTTTGCCTTTGTAAAATAAAGAGCGGTTTTCTTTTTCCATTTCTTTTTTTTTAGGTGGTGGGGAATAGAGACAGTCACTGCTCTTACTTCCTGACTCACTGGATTGATGATAAGTCATGAGCCCAGGGATGGAAAGGGGCTGGCCTGGAGTCACACAGCAGAGTCAAGGTTAAGTCGAGTCTCCTGGTCCCAGCCTGCTGTTCCGCCCCCTGCCCCATGCTCCAGGCATCCTCTGCCTTCTCTGAGCCCCTCTAAGTGTGGGTTTGGGGGGAACAGTTTCGGCATATACTCTTGCTTCTTACCTGGGGGAACTTTAGAGGAAGTCACTTTTCCCGCTTAGAACCTCAATTTACTCATCTGGAAAATGGAGCTCCCATAGCTGTCTAAGTTGTGAGGTGGGGATGATATTTGAATGTGTCTCAGTGCGGGCAGTATTGCCCCTAAGTGGACCAAAAAAATTGATTCTAGGAAGGGGAGGTGAAAAAGTCTCACTCTTTTTCTGTGTAAAGCCTGATATACATATAGGACAAAAAGATACTTACTGTATATCTGTGGTTTTAGAATTTTGTTGAGGGGAAACTAGGAAATGAAAAAGACTCCTTAGGGGGAATGAATAAAAGGTAGAGAAACACTGGTCCGTACCCCGGGGAACCATGTGGTTATTATTACTAACTTTGTGTTTGGAGCTTGTGTTGGCTGCTGGCTTCTAGGGGGAGCTGTTTGGCGTGTAGGGTCAGAAGGGAGCCTGACCGAGCCCAGACTCTGCCCCTGAGGTTCAGTGTGATCCCCAGGCATGTCACAGCTTCCCATCCATATGTAAAGGGGGTCCCGCCAGCTCCGTGAGTGGGGCCTGGTTCTCAGGCAGCCAAGATCCCGCCTGGTGGATCCGTGGGGGTCCAGCAGGAAGCAGTTGGCACTTACACGAGGATGATTTGAGGTGTGGGCGGGTGTGGGGAGCCATGAAGAGGAGTGCAGGACCCCAGAGCTACTGGCAGCTGGGGCTGGTCCACTGAGGCTGGTAGGAGGGGAGGGAAGCGTGGCTGCTGGGAGGCGAGAGCGCAGGAGACCTGATGGTAGTCCTTGGTAGTCGGGAGCTTTGGTGGAGAGAGGCAGCTGACCCAGGCGACTCTCCTCCCTCCCCTGATCTCCTGCCAGGGCTCCCCACTGGCCAAACCCCGTGGAAGCCGGAGGACCCAGAAGCCGGGTTGGTGGTCTACACCCTGGGGCAGGAGGCGGGGTGGAGAAGGATGGAGAATGGAACTGGGGCTAAGCGGAAGCTGTCCGGAAAGGTGCCTAGATTCCTCTTCCTCTGGCGTGCAGGAGGAAGAGTGGACTTCTACCCCAACCATCCTTCCCTGCAGCCCCCTTGCTGAGTTTCTGCCTTCTGATGCAGATAGTGTAGCCTGGGCTTTTTTTTTTTTTTTTTAATCTTGAGTTTATTTGAGCAAAAATCAATTTGAATTGTGCAGTGCCAAACTGGAAGTGGTTAGAGATGCTCCCCAGGGTGTCTGAATTGAAGTTTACGGCTACTTTGGGAGCACCCACGAGGGTCTTTGCTATTTATCTACTGGGTTAGGAGCTAGTGGATAAGTTCCTTTCCTCTAGTCTCAGCTTCCTCATCTATAAAATGGTGGTTGGACCACGCAGCCTCTGAGCGCCTCTTGCTCAGACCCAGCAGGCAATGGCCGTCCGTGATCTGTACAGGCTGTGGGAACATCAGTCTTTTTTATTTTTAAAAAATTATTTATTTATTTATTTATTATTTTTGGCTGTGTTGGGTCTTCGTTTCTGTGCGAGGGCTTTCTCTAGCTGCGTGAGCGGGGGCCTCTCACTGTCGCGGCCTCTCTTGTTGCAGAGCACAGGCTCCAGACGCGCAGGCTCAGTAGTTGTGGTGCAAGGGCTTAGTTGCTCCGCGGCATGTGGGATCTTCCCAGACCAGGGCTCGAACCCATGTCCGCTGCACTGGCAGGTGGATTCTCAACCACTGCGTCACCAGGGAAGCCCTGGAACATCAGTCTTTTTTTTTTTTTGGCGGTACGCGGGCCTCTCACTGTTGTGGCCTTTCCCGTTGCGGAGCACAGACTCCGGACACGTAGGCTACGGACGTGCAGGCTCAGCGGCCATGGCTCACGGGCCCAGCTGCTCCGCGGCATGTGGGATCTTCCCGGACCGGGGCACGAACCCATGTCCCCTGCATCGGCAGGTGGACTCTCAACCACTGCGCCACCAGGGAAGCCCGGAACATCAGTCTTGATCTTAGAGAAGAAGCAGCCTCGCTGGGCTCCTTGTGTCCTGCCAGGTGCCTCTGTGTGTCTCTTGCCTAGAGGTGTGAGGGCACACCTGCCCAGGAAGGGGCAGTGAAGCTGTGGCCAGGTGTGTGTGTGTGTCAGGGAGAGGGGGTAGTTCCTGAGAGGCTTCTGGAGGCTGAGGGCAGTGTCGCACACATGGGTGGGACACAGTGGTTAGTTATGGAGGACCCCCAGGTGGAGGTGACGGGGGATACTGGGGGTGGGGGCGAGATGAAGGCAGACTGGGGGGTGCAGGAAGAGATTTCCTGGGGAAATCTCCAAAAAGAGTGGGTCTTCCCTATTGTGTGACTAGCAGACACCGTAGAGGGGGAGCGGAGTGAGGAAGGCTCTGAGTAGGAAGCGCCATGAGGGAAGCAGAGAGGCCCTAAGACATGGCAGTCACTGGGCTGAAGAGGAAGCTTTTCTAGAAGAGGTGGCCCCAGGGCTGCCTGGTAGGCCTGAACCCATCCCCTCCGGTGGCCCACTTCCTCCAGTCCCAAAGTGGCTTTGCCTGCTTGCCCACCGGCCAGGGCTCAGCACTGGCCTGCCCTAGTGGGATGAGGGGCTCAGCTCTGTCCTTCCACACTTATGAGGACCCCTGTGCAAGCCGGCTGCACGGAGAGAATGGACCGGAAAGTGTAGCGCGGCCCCCCAGTAGCCCGATCTGCCTTCTGGGAAAACCTGCTCCTCGTCTTTCCCGTGTGTGTGCATGTGTCCACACATCCACTCGTGCACGTGTATCTGGGGATGGATCCGAGTGTCTACATGGATGCAAGCGTGTGTGTGTTCTGGGTGTGCGCCTCTGACTCTGCACCCCGGTGTGTTCGCAGGTACCAGGGAAATCTCCACCCCGTCCTTTTTCCCGTCCTTTTTCTTCTTCTGAGTCAACAGGTCTTTCCCAAGCACCCGACACACACCAGCCTCCGTGCAGGGCGCTGGGGGTGTGGAGATGCAGCCGGCTTAGGCGTGGGCATTAGGAGTTCCACCGTCAAGCAGAGGACACACACACACACACACGCACACTGTGCAAAGTGAGAGCGTAGATAGGCTACTCCACCGTCAAGCAGAGGACACCCACGCGCGCGCGCGCGCACACACTGTGCAAAGTGAGAGCGTAGGTAGGCTACCCTGGCCTGGCCTTTGCTACAGGAGCCCTGAGGGGGCTGAGAGCTGGGGGCGGAGGAGGTTACCAAGGGTTTCCTCCAGGGTGTGCTGGATGGGTCAGGCTGGGACCAGCAGGAAGGGGGGCCTCTGTGGGAGCCACAGCCCAAGCACTAGAAAAGAGACAGCCAGTGCCGAGCCCGGTGTCAGGGAGCCGGGGGAAAGCGGCCAGTGGACTGACCTGGCTGTTTAAGTGGGCGTGCTCAGGCCGGGGCTAAGAGTTTAGAATGAGCGGTCGCCATTTAAAAATCAGAATGTTTCATATTAAACGCCCCCCCACCCCAGATTTCCAGGTCCTCCTGAACCGCGGGAAGCTTTGGCTGCACTGAGCCCCCCGTTGCTATGCTGAAATAATTGGCTGGAGCTGAGCAGCTGGCCGCTGCTCCCCTTTCCTCCATTACCTGCCTGGCCCTGGCACTATTCTCAAGTTTAAAGCCTCAGGAAGAGACAGTTCCAACTGGAAGCTAGAAATCATAGAGTCTCGTGTTTGAAGGGACTGCTTGTATACCTCCAGTAACAGGGAGCTCATTGTCACACATCACAAGATGTGCGCCTTGAAGTGCGGGTTTTAGGAGACCTTTTTTTAAAAAAACGTTGTAAATATATACATGAAATTTACCATTTTAATCATTTTTAAGTGTACAACTCAGTGGTATTAGGTACATTTACAAAGTTGTGCGACTATCACCGCTGCCCATTTCTAAATCTTTCCCATCACTCCAAATAGAAACCCTGTACAATCAAGCAATAAGTCCCCAAGCTCCCCTGTCCCCAGCCCCTGGTAACCTTTCTGTCTCTATGAATTTGCCTGTTCTGGGTATTTCGTACAAGTGGAATTATACAGTATTCGTCCTTTTGTGTCTGGCTTTTGTCACTCAGCATGTTTTCGAGGTTCATCCAGATTGCAGCATGTATCAGAACTTTCATTCTTTTAAGGATGGAATTACCTTCCATTGTATGCGGCCACCACACTGTGTTTATCCATTCATCTTGTTGATGGACACTTGGGTTGCTTCTGCCTTTTCGGCTATTTTGAATAATGTTGCCATGGGCATTTGCATACAAGTATTTCTCTGTGTCCCTGTATTCAGTTCTTTGGGGTATAGGAGTGGAATTGCTGGGTCATGTGGCCACTCTGTCTTTAACTTTTTGGGGAACCGCTATCTGTTTTCCACAATGGTTGGACCATTTTATGGGGACCAGTTGTGTGTCGTCCTGGCCTGGACGGGAATGACAGGAGGGCCTGACTGGGTGGCTTAGATTGTCCACGCTCACCCTCTCTCTCCCTCTGTTGACAGAGTCGCCCCAAGAAAGGCCGGGCTCCCGGCGCAGCCTGCCGGGCAGCCTCTCAGAGAAGAGCCCCAGCATGGAGGCTTCAGCTGCTACGCCGTTCCGGGTCACGGTAACTATCTCTGCGTCACCATCGCCACCTGGCCTGGGGTGCTGCTCTGCGACCCCGCGGCCCCCATTCCTGGAGCCTCACGGACCGGGAGAGCATCCAGCCTCCCTTGTTCTAGGTATCCGATCGCTCAGCTGCTCCCCTCTCTGTGGCTCAGCCCCATCCCAGGGGGCCACGTGGGGGCCCCTTCTTGCGAGGGAGGGGCCAGACAGAGGACAGACAGCTCTGCAGGCCATGGGGCCCAGAGCTGAGCTGGCCTGGGAAGAAAGAGGCTAGTGTTAGGTCGGATAAACGCACCCTCACGTGTGCGCACACATGCCACGCTTCCTTAGAATGCACCCTTTTTGTTTCCACATTTTAATGTCTCTCATATTACAGCCCGTGGTGTGTCATAATTTAATTGCTGTGTCTTCTTTCTTGGTGGCACATAAAATAATGCTGTATCTTACAACTGATGATGTCTTAGAATCAGCAAAGGACAGTATATATATCTTAGCTACTGATTATTAGTAGTCCCACCAGCACACATTCTTTTATTTCAAACCTAAATGACTTAATGGAAACAGAATCCAGTGAGCCTTAATATCTGACTCTCTGTGTTCTCCTGTGTCCCCACCATCCTTCCACGCACGTGCAGTTCTACGTCCCTTTACTGCCCCCATGCGCATGTTACCAAGTGCCCCTCTGTCCATGCTCTGCCAGCTGCTGGAGAAGTGGACATGTTCCCTTCCCCTGGGAGCTCACAGTCTGTAGGGGAGGGGGCTATTTGATCATTCGTTCATCCATTCATTCATTCAACCATTTTTTATGGCGAGCCTGCTGTGTGCCAGGTACCATTCTTTGCACTGGGGCTGAGTGGGAGGAGCTGGCCAAGAGAGTACCAGGTGGATGAAGCCCTTGACCCTATGGGCTGACATTCTTGTGTAGGAGCTATGTGCCGTGAAGGAGAAAAGTAGACTGATAGGGAAAACCAGGAGAGCTTCCTTGCGGTGGTGTGGTTGAGAAGTGATAATTGAGCTGGAGTCCAAGGGATAAAGAGCTAGCCCTCTGGGGCTCCGGGGAAAGAAGGGTTTTTTTGGGGTTTTTTTTTTTTGTGGTATGTAGGCCTCTCACTGCTGTGGCCTCTCCCGCTGCGGAGCACAGGCTCCGGACGCGCAGGCTCAGCGGCCATGGCTCACGGGCCCAGCCGCTCCACGGCATGTGGGATCTTCCTGGACCGGGGCACGAACCCGCGTCCCCTGCATCGGCAGGCGGACTCCCAACCACTGCGCCACCTGGGAAGCCCGGAAAGAAGGTTTTGATGGAGGGAATAGAGAGGGCACAGGCTTGGCTGTTGCCATACAGTGTGACATGGGGGTTCCAGGTGAGGTGAGAGTGGGCCGGGAAAAGTGCTCCCTAGGAACATCTTTGAGCTGGGTCTTGAAGGGTTCCTTAGGAATTGGGCAGGCAGCGACAGAGAGGGAGTTCCAGGTAAGGGGAAGAGCAGCTGCAAAAACATGGAGGCTGGCATGGAAGCACACTAGAAATTGATGTGTGTGGAATGGTGACATGCTTGGTGGAACTGGACGTGAGGGGTCTGGAGGTCAGGGTAGGAGGTGAGGCTGGGAAGATGGGCCAGGTCCGGGTCAGGTGGCGCCTCAAGTCCTCAGCTAAGGGGACAGGGCTTTCCCCAGGGCCACTGATTCTCCTGCTTTTTGTGTGTCATAAAAATGCTCTCAAAATAAGAACCTTGGGTCCCCTCAAGATTTCAGTGCAGTGGGCCAGGGGCAGAGCCTGGATATCTGCATTTTTAACAAGCTCGTGAAAGAGGTAGTCCTGAGCCCTAGGCTCTGGGTCAGATCAGCCTCCAGGCAGTGAGAAGGAGAAGGACACCTGTGCTGAGGAAGGATTCCTGATCACCTCCCTGGGTGAGACCAGGGCCCTTGGGAGATGGTCTCCAGCTGTGGGGAGGATCAGGAGGCTGGCACCTGAGAGACCCTGATCGAATTAGCTGGCGCAGAGGCCAAGTCCTGCCCTTCCTGGACCCCCAGGGCCACAGGCACCAGGGCTGAGCCTTCAGGATGCCTTAGGGAACGATGACTAATCATAAGGTAGCCCCCTGTACTATGTTCACGGTCTTACCTATTCGATCTCTTTTAAACCTTGAGACAACCCTGAAACTGATACTTTTATCACCCCATTTTACAGATGAGAAAACTGAGGCCCAGGGAGGTGAAGTCCCTCACCCGAGTTCCAAGTGCTCATAATGATGGAGCCAAGATTTGGACTCAGGTCTCCCTGACCTGAGCGTGTTGCACCCCTAGCGCAGGAGCATGCTGCACCCCTCTGGCTGGACTGGAACCAGAGGAGGGGGACCCTTCCCCCACACCCTCCCAGAACCCCCTCAGCATCACTTTTTACCCGCTTCCCTTTCTTTTGCTGCTCTAATAGGTGTACCATCACACCTCGAGGTTGCTATAATTTGCAGTTCTTTAATTGCCAGCTAGGCTTGGCTTTTTTTCTGTAGTGTCGTCTTCACTATGTTTCCTGGTATGGAAACCACCTGTGGCTCAGAGCCAGAGCCAGAGCCAGCCTTCTGAGCCACCAGGCCCCCGACTCACAGTCCCGTGAGATTAGGGTCTGCAGGATGGAAAGTGTGTTCAGCCGTCATTTTACCCACTTCTCACAGCAACCCTGAGGGAGGTACCATTAGTGTCTACCAGTCACAGATGAGGGAACTGAGGCTCAGAGAGGTGAAGTTATTTGCCTGGTGTCACACAGCTCTTGAGTGACAGAGCCTGGCATGGACACTAGGATGGCCGGACATTTATTTTTTGTGTCCTTTTGCTCGGCACCTTGTCCTTTTCTGTGTGCGGCAGTTAAGGAAAGGGGCGTGAGTCGAATTTCTATCCTGGGCCGGTGCTCAGAGCTGGGGGGGGGACTAGGGAGCTCAGAGGTGGGGATCTGGGTTCAAATCCCGGCTCTTGCATGACCTGTGTGACCTCATTAGTCACTCAACCTGTCTGAGCCATGTGTGCTCACCAGTAAAGGGCAGGGAATGACTGCCCTTCCTTGAAGGACTTGGTGGAACTTTGTGTGTACACACCAGCCCAGGTCTGACCCATGGTAGATGCTTACCCCATGAAATCCACCATTATCATCTGAATTGCATTTCCTCTTTTGGCTCCAGGACAGTAAAGATCTGGGGAGGGTCGGGGTGGTGGAGGGGTGCTTGGGGGAAGGTCAGATGTGCGCCTGACCTGGGCCTTAGGGACAGGCTTGACACGGACCCTGTGCAGGACCAGGAGCACACCCTCTCCCCTGCAGCCTGAACTTGCACTTGCCCCCGTGTGCTCCTACGAGCCAGATCCTCACGCGCTCGCTGACTGCTGCTCTGTGTACCCCCTGAAGGAACGCAGGGAACATGGTTTTGCCTGGAGGAGGCAGGGGAGATGTCACAGGATGTACTTGAATAACTGTCGTCTTCGCCTCCATTTCAAACCAGGGTGATGAGATGTCACCACCTCTTACAGCGGTGCCCCTTGGCAGTGATGTAGTTTAATGGAGAATCCCCGTCGGGGTCTGTAGGACTCACTCTATCCACCTCCTTCATGCAGACTGAGGCCCAGGAGGGGCCAGACTTGACCAGGTCGCCACTCAGCTGGGAGGGCTTCTGAGTCTGGGCTGTTTGCACCCTCACATGCGGCCTTTACCCCTTTTGTGAGTCAGCCTGGGACGGCAGTCACCCCACAGGGCATCGGGCTCAGTGCTGCTCCCACCTCTGCCTCTTGGAGACCATGGGACCCTGGGAGAGCCTCAGTTTACCCTTCTGTAAAAGGGGGGCAGTGACTTCGAGTTTTGAGCATACAGTAGGCGCTTAAACACTTTGATGCGGTTTAAGGGAATGAGCCATAAAGTCCACAGACCTGGGGCTGAGCCTCATGCCAGCTTTGTGACCTGGACAAGATATGGAAACTTTTGCCTACCTGGCACAACTTCCTTCTACCTACAGGTGGAGTTGGGGGTGGGGGAGTGGTTCCTCGGGGCCACTGGGTGCTAGCAGGCCTAGTGGGTGCACCCTGAAAGCTGTGGGGGGCCCTGGATGAGGGCAGGATGGGGAAGGAGCTGAGAGCAGGCGACCAAGGGGACCTTCCGCCCATCTCCGGCCTTCAGCTCTTGGGCTCCAAAGAGATGGTGAGGCTGAGATTCGAACCCATGTCTGTCTTCTCTGCAGCCAGCAGGGAATCCTGGAAGCGAGAGAGGGTCAGAGGTAGGGGAGGCAGGCAGGCAGCGAGCTGGGGGCCTGGATCTGCACAAACTGTCAGGCTGGGTCCAGGGGCTCTGCATGGACCCATCCCTCTTCTTGAAGCCCAGGGACCCTTAGCAGCAGCAGGCTGCCCCCTCTCACCTGCCACCCCGTGTTCGAGGAATTCACAGTCTGATTTGGGAGTTGAGGAGATGGTGACTGTTACCGGTACCCTCAGCCCGCCGCCCTCCCCAGACCCAACCTCCCCTGGTGTGGGCTTCCTCCCTCCTTCCTCTGCTCCTGGCCCCTCCCATCGACCTTGAGGAGAGCTGTCAGGGTCTGGGTGTGGGAGGTGGCAGAGGCTCTGGGAAACTTGACAGCCAATTGATTCTTCCTCAGGAAGTTGAAAGTGAAGAGTTGTGTTTGAAGGTTTAGCTGAAATTAGGTCTCAGGGCTATTTTTTGCGAGTTGGAGAAGGAGAAGTGTCAGAGAGGGGAAGGCCCAGGGGGCTGGTGGATGCTGCAGATAAACTCAGTACCAGTTGATTGCAGATGCTTCTAGAAGCGGGTCTCAGTTCCTTTCAACCACCCACTTTTACTGGATGCTCAATTGTGTGCACCCTAGGTGGTCCTGAAGCTGTGACGGAGGTGTGCCTGGGGTGCTGTGAGAACCTAGAACAAGGGACAGTTACCTCTCACTGGTGAGGGTAGGGAAAAATTCCTAGAGGAGGATCTTTGGGGCTGGGCTTTGAGGGATGTGTAGGAGTTTGTCAGGAACAAAGGGAGAAGAGTATTCCAGTTAGAGTGGGATCTAACAAAATAGGAACAAGCCAATGGCCCTGTGTGATTAGATATGATGTTGAATGAGTTGAAGACATGATGGAGAGGAGGCTAGACAGAAAAGTGAGTGGGTGAGGCCTTTGGGCTTTCCGCTACAGGACATAGGAGTCAGAGGGGATGATGAGTGAGAGTGGAGTGGGCAGGAGATCTCTGGGATGTGGACCATAGGTTTCCCCAGCTGCTCACCCCTCTTCCTGCTCCTGTGGCTTCCCCAAACCCTCCCCACATTTCAGCTGTCTTTCTTTCTCTCTCACATACACAGAAACAGGTACATGACCACAACAATGCAGGACTGTGGGTGACCGCCTCAACACCACTGTGGAAAGACTGTTGGAAATTAACTGGTCTAAACCTTCCTTCTCCAGAGGAGGGACTGAGGCTCAGAGAGGGCAGGGTCCTTTCCCAAGGTCACACAGCATGTCCGGAGCAGGGCCTGGAATTGAGCCCAGGTCTCTCCATTGCTGTCCTGTGCTCCTTATGCCTTGCTCCCTCCTGCCCTCATTTCCCTGCAGCTGAGTCCTTCTCCCCACCCCCATCATGCTTCCTGGGAGGAGGGGACTGAAGGGAATGGACATGTGTGGGTCCAACTACCCACAGAGGCCCCTGATGTCTCATCAGCACACTGCCACCTCCTGGTCTGCCCTGATGTCTCATCAGCACACTGCCACCTCTGCCCCCATTAGTAGCCCTTGTCGGCTAAGGGGACTCCTGTTGGGCATGGGGATGGTGGACAGAAAAGCTGGTCAGACTTCCAGATCACATGAGCCTGCTCTGTCACTGCACAGATGGGGAAACTGAGGCCCAGAGAAGGTAGGTTTGCCTGGAATACCTGCTGGGCCTCCCTCTACCACTCCAGGCTTCTACTGCCCATCCCAAATGCACATTTACATGGGACACATCTATGTCTGTGGCCCACAGACTGGTGGAGAGATGTCAGTCGTGCAGTGTGGCAGACTGGCAGGCAGGAGTGCTGGACCTCAGATTGGGTGCCCTGCTGGACCCCAGATTGGATGCCCCAGTTTCCTCCTCGTAGTACCAGGAATTTGCCTGTGAGGCTGATGTCCCTTGCTCTGTTGAGCCTCCTGAGCCGGAGTCTCCTGGCCCAGTGTCTGGCCATTATTCTGCAGATGAGAGGGCTGGTGGGGAGAGCTTGCCCCGGACCCTCAGCCCTCCTCCTCCCCTGCCTTTCGTGGAGCCTAATTGTTATTAAACTGTTTAAACCCAAAAGGCAAATTACTATCATTTTGGTCTGTGTCCATTTGGTCTGTGTCTGCCTTCTGTGGGGAGAGGCCCCCTTTCCCGCAGCAGGAAAGTAGGAGATGGGAACATGGTCGCAGACAGCCCAGGGTGGTCAGGGCTGGCCAGAACGGTCTGCAGGGCGGGAGCATGGGGCCAGGGGCTATTTGGCGCCTCCTGAGTTGAGGCCAGGCCAGCATCTGAGGCCTGGGACTGAGGGCAGGCTGTGGTATTTGGTAGGGTTGGGAGGCTGCCTGCCCCATTAATAAACATGAAGGTGGTTTCATCAGCTTAGTTTTACAGATTAGGAAAGCAAGGCTCAGGGAGAAGGAACTGGCCCGGGGTCCCCCAGCCGGTGAGCGGCAGAGGTGGAAGTCAAGCTCTGGTCTACGAGTCCTATTGTGGGTATGAACTAACTTACTTTCCTCCCTCGCTTCTCTGCCTGCCTTTTTTCTTTCTTTTAGTACATTTTTAATCAGCACCAACTGTGTTTCGGGGCCTGTGCGGGGCACTGACACAAATAGCATTAAAACGTAGGTTCTACCTGCAAAAATACGGCGGGTTTAGCTGGGCCTTGACAAAGTCATTTCCAGGCAGGTAAGGGGAAAGCACAGGCAGCCAGGACAGCCCCTGTGAAGGCCAGGAGATGGGAAACGGCATATGAGTGACAGGAGACCCATGGCAGCATGTAGAGCAAACGGGATCGGAGCCTGAATTAGCGGGGGTATGGAGTCCCCAGAGAGGGAGCTGAGGGTGGGCCAGAGCTGGCCGGAGCAGAACTGGAGTGCAGTGTGTCCTTCAGAGCAGCATACCTGACCCGGCTGGGAGAGTCTGGAGCTCCTTAAGTGGGCAGAGACCAGGACCAGGGTGGGGGATGAGGGATGGAGAGCAAGCGAACTGCTTTTCTCAAGCAGGTTGTCGGGACCCCGTCCGCGCCCTCAACGTCTGAGCTTAGAATGTCTTTGTAGGTGTCCGTGAGGGCGATGGTGGAGGGAGGAACCAATTCAAGGAGACCTGGAATCTCCTGCCTCGCTTCGGGAGATGCCAGCTTGGCTCGAGCAGCTTGGGTGGGAGGATGGAGGGGGGAGCAAGGACAGCCTCTGCACCCTCAACCACCCGTCTCTGCCCCCTGTGTCCTGCAGAGGTACCTCTAGGACACCCCTGTAAGGCCCTGCACTCAAGCCTGTTGGGCGGCAAGGAGTTGGATAAACTAGTCCCCACTAAGGTGTCAGTGGCTGACTCCCTGATCCCTGTGTCATAGGTTCCTTGCACGAAAGGAACCTTATCCGTTGGAAGTTGGAGTCACGGTGGAATGTCGGGCTCTGTGACTGGCAGGTGGGATACTGTTTGGGGGTCTTTCGTCCTCTCTTCACACCTCCCTGGGTCCTGGGGATACAGTACTGGCTCTTCTCATAGGTCTACCTGGGATGGGGCAGGATTTGAATCTTAGCCCCATGGCTCCCCTCTGTGGGATCCCTCAGGCAAGGTCCTCAACTCTGAGCCTCTCTTTTTCCCATCTGTAAATGGGCACAGGAGTCCCTCGCTCACAGGGCGGCTGTGAGGGCTCAGTGCCTGGCATTCAGCCAGTGTTCACACCCTGCCCCTCTTTCTGGTGGACGGGGCTCACCCTACCCCAGAGCCTCGGGTCCTCCCTACCGCACCCCTCCTCCTGCTGCCCCAAATGACATTGCCCTTGACAGAGCTCCTAGGGCTCGGCTCTGACACCGGGCTCTGATACCAGAAGGCCTAGAGGGGGTGAAGGGATCCCTAAGAGACCAGAGACCAAGTTCCCAGGTGGTGAGTACAGATGGAGGTTGGAGGTGTCCGTGCAGGGTGGTTTCTGCCCAGGTGGGGGCAGCAGAGGGCAGCAAGTGACTGCCTGGGCGGCAGCTCCCAGAGGAGAGTGGAGATCCCAGGGGTTTGTGTGCCCCCCACCCCGACCTTGGGGCCATGGGGGTCCAGCTACACAGGCTGCAGAGCCCACTGCCGGGCAGAGGCAACAGCTCACATCAGGAGCGCCTGTAGGCCGCTGGGCTGAGCCGACTGGGCGGGGTTGACCAGGGAGCTGGGGGACCTCTGAAAGGGGACCCTCATCAGGGACATGGAGGGGGGCAAGATATGGAGCCGAGGCAGCCTTCCAGCAGGAGGAAGGGGGTTGAGGGGCCCAGTGTGTAGGCTGGCACTGTCTCTGCACCGCGGTCGCCAGGCTGGACCAATAGACCCTCCATCACGGTTGTCCTCTGACGAAGTCCGGCTGACCTGGGTTCGAATCCAGGCTCTGCCAGCTCCTCGCTGTCTGCATGAGGGCACAAGGAGGCAGGGGTGGGGCAGTCATAAAACCTGTTTTACACAGTCCGCTGGGTCAGGCCCTCTCCTGAGCCCTCACTGGGTAGCATCTCATGATACCATGAGGCAGACAACACAAATCCCACTTTGTTTAAAGTGAAAAAACCAAGGCAGACGGAGAGTGAAGAACTTGCCGAGGCTCACTCAGCTCGAGAGCCTAGATAGTGAAGGTCTCACGGGGCCCGGCCCACAGCGCGCAGCTCAGTCTCTGCCGGCCAGTGTTGTTACTCTTTCCATCTTATAGATGAGAACACTGAGGCCCTGAGAGGGGAGGTTGTTCCAGGCCACACAGCCAATCGGGGACAGAGCTGGCACTCGGCCTCATCTTGTTCTGCCCCTGCCTTCAGCTGGCCTGGCCCTCACAGGTCAGAAGCTGCCTGTGCAGGGCAGACACCCTGCGTGGAAGGGACCTGCTCTCCTCTTCCCACCCCACCCTGTGTGGCCCCTGTAGGCCTTCCCCTCTCCTAGGGGACCCAGGAAACTGGGTGTGAGGGGCAGGGCTCAGAGGCCTTTGTTCCCACCCCACCCCCATATGAAAATGCAGTGATTGCCTCTATCACGTCCAGTGGCATTTCTGTTGGATCGCGGACATAATTACATCCGAATCTTCGGGTGGGAATTGTTTCCAAAGCCAGGAGGCCCTCTTTGGAGGCGGCAGCAATGGCATCTGTTTCCGACACAAGGCCCTGCGTGGGGATGAGTAACTTTTCCCATGGAATTGCTTAAAGACCATCTAAAATGAGCCATGATTGTTACTGCCCCGCTCCGGTGCCTTCGATGGCTGCCAGGGAGTGGAATCCAGCTCCCCTGCTGGCATCGAGGCCCCCAGGCCTGTCCCGGCATCCGTATAGGCTGGTCCTTCTGCCCACACTTCCTCCCCATTTCTGTTCCTCGAGAGCTCCTTCCCTCCCCTGTGCTCCGCCACAGACGCCTGCAGACTTCCCCTCCCCACAGGCTCCGGAACTTAGACGCTGTGACTTAACCGGACGTGGTGACTTTCTCAAGGTGACTGTTTCTGATTTCTCTGAGCCCCAGGCACTGGGGCAGGGCCTCACCTGTCGCAGGCACCCGAGGGGTTTGTGGGGTGAAGGTATGTGAGAGACGCAGGGAGTGAATACATCCAGTGAGTGAGGGCGGGGTGAGGAGAGGCGGTGTGTTTCCACCTCCTTCCTCTTGAGAGCCCACTGCATCTCTGAGGCGGAGGGGCCACCCCCGTGGGAGGAGGTCAGCACAAGTCACCCAGACCACCGCTGTCTTGCCTTGAAATTGACCTTGCCTCCACCCCATGATCCCTCAGGGGCAGGACGCCCAGGTGAGCCTGGCTTGCAGACGATAAATCAACCCAGGAGGAGAAATAGCCTATAAAATCCTCTCCCCAAACGGTGCGTTTTGTATCCTGCAGTGAAAAGGGCTTTTAAGAGCACTGCTCACTCAGGTGGATTTATGGAGCTGCCGCCCACCTCTCCCCTCTCCCTGCCGCTAGCGTTCACTGGTCTCTGGGGCTGGAGCACCCTGGGGTCCTGGTGTTCCCTGGTGGCTCCTGGTCCAGGGAGAGATGGGATAGCTCCTCTTCCCCGCCTTGATGCTCTGGGGCTATCCCCGCCCAGCTAAGTACCTGGGAGGGCAGGGTGGCGCAGTCTGACCCAGCAGAAGCTCCCTGTGGCCCAGCACAGGGCCTGAAGTCCCACCGTTAGCACCCTTCCTTCAGGCAAGCTTTTGTCTCCAGAAGGTCCCCTTGTTGTCACCGGCAAATGGGTCACCAAGGAGGGGAAGGATGGCATGCCCAAGCTGGAAAGGGAGTTAGAGATCATCTAGACCAATCCTCTCATTGTACGGATGGGGAAACTGAGTCACAGAGAGGCTAAGGTGCTTGCTCACAGCCTCATAGTGCAGTAGTGGAATTATGGAAGGTCTTGGGCTCTGGTGCCGACCACCTGGGTTGAACCCAGCTCTGCCACTTCCTGGCTGTGTGGCCTTGTGCAAGTAGCTTAATGTCTCTGAACCTCCATTTTCTCCTCTGCACATTGGGTTCTGAGAATTAAACAAGGTAAGTCATGTAAAGCTCTAGTACAGTGCCTGAAGCTTAGACAGAGCTTAATAAATACATCTGGCTTGCTCTTATTAACGCGTTGGAATAGTTCTCATTATTGTTAATAGCAGAGCTAGGTTTTGAACCCAGATTTCTTGAGTCTTCGCATGGTTTTCTTGCCACTTCTGCCAGGCAGCCTCTGGTGAGAGTGTTCACTCATGCAGAGTGCACAGAGCATAGGACAGGGTTGTTCTGATGGGGGATAAGCAGTGAGTCACCCTGGGAAGACTGGCCTGGTGCCGGGGCCTCAGTGACAGGGCCTGGAGGGAGGCAGAAGCAGACAGTAGAGAGCCTGCTGCAGGGGTGTGGCTCCCTGATGGAGTTGGTTTTCCCCCAGCCCTGTGGCCCTCATGCTGGACTCCCTGCCCCGAGGTCAGGACTGGCTGAGGGCTTAAAGAGCTGATGAAGTGTGTGTGCCCATCCTGACCTCTGGGGTGGGCTTACGAGGTAAGGCAAGCATTGGCCAGCCAGAGGATTGATGGGAGTGAGTCACTCCCTGGCTGCTCTGGGTTACCACATCCCTGCTCGAGACCTTAGGAATGAGTGTCTGATTTCTGTTAACTGATGCCACTCAGTCCTGGGCACTGGCAGGTACCAGGAGTGTCTCTCTGTTGTCCTCATTTCCCCCTCCCACCTTCACGCCCCCCACCTGCTTCCCAACTGCGTGACCCCTCCTCCCTCCTCTAGACTCTCAGGGTTTCTAATGGGCCCCCTTGACCTGGGTGTCCTCTGCTTTGGGGAGGGGGTTGTATGTCCCGTGTCATGAGCCTGGGCTCGGGTGTGTAACTTGGAGGTCGGTGGGACCTGTGATCACTCCAGGGCCCTCCAGGTCAGCCAGACCCGCTGCTGTCCTACCTCTTCAATCTTTGCCTGTGCTGTGATTCTGCCTGGAATATCCCTGTACGGCTGCCCTGCCCCACATGATCTCAGCAAGCCCGCCTGCTGCCTCACCTTCAGTGTTTCTATTATGCCTTCAAAAGCTGCCTCCTCCAGCAAGTCCACCCAGATAGACCCCAAGTGGAATCCCTTAAAAGGCCTCCCAGAGCACATTCTCTGCCTTTCTCCTTTTTCATTTTTATTTGTTTATTCATTTAGGAAGTATTTACGGAATGCCTGCCAGGTGTCCAGCACTGGAGACCCAGGCCGCAATGGCCCCCACAGTCCTGTGGGGGAGGAAGGCATGAAACAAATGCATGTACAACTACAACTGTGATAGGTCTGCAGGGATATATGGTCCAATCCGAGGGCATCTGGGAGGCCCCTGAGGAGAAGACTGAAGAGAGACTAAAGGGTGTGCAGGGCCCGCCGGGCAAAGGGGGACTCTGTTCTAGGCAGCGGCAGTAGCCTGGGCCAAGGCCCTGTGGCAGGAGGAGCTGGCAGTTCCAAAAGTGCCGCTGAAGCCACTGGGGCTGGAGCCCAGGAGGGAGATCATGAGGGGCCTTAGGCCTCACCAAGGAGCTAGGCCTTCATCCCAGGAGCCCAGGGGTGGAGCTGGTCCACGGCAGGGTCTCGTCTGGTTTTCCAAGTGTCCCTCTGGATGCTCTCGGAGAACGAACAGGGAAGGGTGACAGGGTTGGGGACAGCCAAAGCAGCGAGGCGGCTCCCACAGGTGCCTCGGAACGGCCTGGGCCGCCTCTCCAGCTGGACCATGGGACCCCTGAAGGCAGAAAGCTAGCGCTTCTTGGGGCTCAGCACATGGCGAGGCTCAGGAAACACGCCCTGCGTGAGCCATTGACCAGCCCCCTTCTCCATCACAGGAGCTTTGGGTCCTAGAAGTTGCTTCTGTAAGCTGCTGCCTTCTGTTTCCTCCTGGCTAATGGCTGGGCCGTCCCCTGGTGACCGAGCAAAGTCTGAGCGATAAAAACAATGACGATGACGGTGATGATGACAGTAGCTAATATTTTTACTGTGTGCCGGGAAATAGGCTAGGTTCTTTCCATGCATGATCTCACTGACTCGTTACAACAGTCTGTGAGGTAGCTACTATAGTCCCCGTTCTATAGAAGAGGAAACAGGCTCGGACAGTTAGGGCACTGGCCTAAGGCCCACAGTCATTAAGTGGTGGAACCCTCTACTACCATGCCTCTTGGGGGAGGGGGAGGAAAGGTATTTGCATCTTACCCAGGGATTCCTAGACGTCAAGGTAATCCTAGGACCTAAAGAGGTGTGTCAAATGGTGGTGTTTCAGGTGTGGTGATGGGCAGAAGGAGAGATGTTCGGGGCAGGGGTCTCCAGTTCTGGGTAGGGGTGAGGCCCTGCAGAGCAACCTGCCAGGCCTCAAGGCACCCAGAAACCACACATTTAGGGAGCTGTGAAGACAGTTTTCAGGGTGTGAGAGAAGCAAGTATGTCGTCCTCAGAGATTGGCACAAAGTGAGGCCCTGCCTGCAGAGCAGGTGAAATTGTGGCGGCAGCAACATGGAGCCGTTTTCTCCCCCGCGGCCCAAGATGTGGGCTTGTGGCCTTTGAGCTTACCCGGCCACTCTCCCTTCCTGCCGTGGCTGTGAACGTGAGCGCGTGTGGGCCGGTGTGTCTGGCCTGGGTGTCAGTGTAACTCTGTGAGTACCTGATGACCGTTGAATATATGTGTAAATCTGTGAGCCTGTCTCAGTATATTTGTATGTTTATCTGTGGGTTTCATGGTTGTGTATGTGTGTATTTGTGTGTGCGCTGGTCAGTGTGTACCTGTGTGTTTAGGTGTGTGTATCTGGTGGTGCTAGGGAGACCTGTTATGTTTATACACGCATTTCTTTGTGGCCATGTCCCTCCCCGACATGTGCCCCATCCATGTCCTTGAACCTGGGTGTGTTTCTCTCCCTGGGTACTTCTCCATGTGAATATGTGTGGGTGTAGCTATCCGGGCAATATTTTAATGCAAGAGTGATCCTCGAGTGTCAGGCTCCAGCCCCCTCCCGGTCCTCACGGCCAGTGAATTGGTTCTCTTTGTGTGATCTGAGGAGTCCGGCTACCTTCTCTGGGTAAGGTGGAGTGTGGAGGTCTTATGTTCAAAGGAGCGCCGTCATGGGCTTAGTGAGGGTTCTGTGCACTTAGGGTGGCCTGTGAGTAGGTGGCCACTGGGAAGGCACCAACTTGATCCTGGCTTAAAATTCCTCCCACCTTTCACCTGTCACAGTGTCTGACATTCCACCGTTACTGAGTTATTTCCCAACTGGGACCCGCTTTGGTGGTGCGTAGCTCCCAGGGGAGGAGGCCAGGGAGGCCTGGCAGCTTGCTGAGGGTAGAGCCCCAGGATAGGGGAAGAGGGCAGGAGGAGTTGTGCATCTGAAGGACTCGAGCAAAGCCACAGAAATTGCTGGTACTGTTAGTGCCATACGTGGGAGAGCCCAGCTGTGAAAGGCAGCTGCTCTAGCTTTAGAGAATCATCAAATACTAGCACTGGAAAGGAGCTTGGTGATCACCCAACCCAGGCCCTCAGAGTACAGATGGGAAGACTGAGGCCTGGAAAGAGGAAACATGGGGAGCCTGGGAGGTTCTGGAAGCATTCTGGCATTGCAAAGAGCACCGGGCAAGGAGAAAGGGGACCTAGGTTCTGCCATGGGTCTGCCACTGCCCTGCTCAGTGACTCTGGGGAAGTCCCCCTGCCCTCTGGGCCTCGGGTGCCTTATCTGTATCATGTGGGCATTGGCCTGGCTGCCGGCTCTGGGCACTCCCAGCTCTCACGCTGCTATCTTAGAATAACATAGGACTCCTCACCATCTCCAGCCCCTTCCTGGAGCCTCTGCCAGGGTAGAGTGAGGTGTCCCTACCAGCCTGCCAAGGTGTCAGGTCTTCCTGCCAGCCTCTGAGCCTGGCAGATCTCCTCTCCTGGGGCTGAGAGAGGCGGTGATATCTGGATGGGATCTTCCGCTCCCTTTCCTGTTTATTTAGGTGTGCTTTTGGCATTTGCACAGAGCCTCAGAAAGAAATTGAGAGACATGCCTGTTAAAAGAGCCTCCTTCTTTGAAGGGGATCTGTTTGGGTGCAGGCCTTAGAAACGGCCACAAAGGAGAAGCTGGTCCGGGGCCGAGGGAGGGCCATGGGGTTCTGCCTTCACCCTGAGCACTGTCGCAGGTCAGGCCCACCCACCCGTCTGCAGTGACCCAGAGTTGGTTTGTTAAAAGGGAGAAGGTGATGAAAGCAGAATCGAGGGTGCAGAACCAAACAGATGATGGGGTCGGGGCTGGTAGAGCACCTACTATGTGCCATGCTTGGCGCTGAGTGCTTTACACTCAGGTGAGAAGGTGGTCTCACTCCGGTGAGACCAGTGGTGACACGTGACTCCCAGGTGCCCAAGTGGTGTTGCTGGAATACAAGCCCATGGCCCCCCAAATGCTGCCTCCTGGATGGGGAGTGATGCATACGTGAGGATGGGACTGGGCAAGTCTCCCCTCCCTGAGCCGCCAGGTCCTCACCTGTGAGCCCCAGGTGACAGCCCTGCACTCAGGGAGAAGCCCACCTTCCCTTCTTTCTTCTCTCCCCCAGGCCCAGCATGGTACCTGGGGCATGGGGAGGAGGGGCTGAACAGTCACTTCCGTTCTGGCCTTTGACACGTGTGTGTGTGTGTGTGTGTGTGTGTGTGTGTGTGTGTGTGTGTAGCGTGTGTGCATGTGTAAGAGGATCCCTGCCCTGCCTGCTCAGGGGTTAGAACTCTCCTGGTTACAGTCCCAGCTCTACCACAGTCCCAGCTTACATTCTCTGAGCCTCTGTCTCCCCACTTGAAAACCACAAACATCTTTCTGAAGCACATGTCCTCACGAGGATTCCTGATAAGAGGCATCGGGTCCTCCTAGGCAACCCCTCTGCTCGGGCTCCGGATGTGTTCCGTGAGTGCCCCGGGCAGAGCGACCTGGCAGAGCAGGAGCCTGGAAATTGGTAATTTATCAGCATCGTCATCACATGGAATGGATTGAAATGGTGAATGGAGAAATCACGAGTCTGGAATTCTGAAAGGCCTTTGAGAAAGCTTCCCAGCACTTCCTGGAGAAGTAGCACTGAGGCCGGGGTCAGCGTGGGGGCAGAGAATAGGGATGGGGGAGCAGCCGACAACTCGGGTCCTGCAAGCCAGAGACCCCATGGGCCTCTGTCCTCCGCTCGGGACTTTTCTTGCACTTTGGTCATTGACATGGATGGAAGCCCAAGGGGCTTGGACCATTGACATGGATTAGCTGGGAGGGAGGACATCTGCACGGGCAGTGAGCTGTCACGGACGTGGGCAGAGGCTACAAGGGCTGTCCACACCCTGTCACCAAAGGGCTGGGGGTGGTGACACCAGGCAGCAGCCTCGTGCAAAAGTCCCTGGGGCCTTAGTTGACCTAAGCACAGTGGCACAGCTGCCTGAGAAGCGCAGGGGAATGGGGCTGTGTTAGCAGAGACACAGCGCGCCATCTGGGGAGGGGGCAGGCTTGTTCCCCGCGGACTGTGCAGGCGCCTTGCTGAGCTTTAGCCATCAGACCCGGCGCCAGTGAATGAAAGCAGAGGCCTCCACCTGTGCGGCTCCACCCGCCCGAGCACTTTGAACCTCCGGAGTCTCTGGGAGGTTGCTTTAGAAGAGAAGTGCTTGTTTAAAAGAGTTCAAAACTACCAAACCGAGTGATATTCTGTGGCTCCAGGATAATTTTTGCAAGCACATTCATTCATTCACTAGGCATGACACCAGCCCTGTCCCCACCGCCACGTTGCTTTCAAGCTCCTCTGAGAGCCCAGACAGACTCCCACCTGTGGTGGTCACATACCTCCTTGGGGCAAAAATTGGTGGCTGTATCGGAGCCAACCTCGGTAATAATAATAATAAAGCTGGCAACTACTGTGTTTAGTTGCTTAGTATTTACCGTTTTACTGGGGATAGCTTACCTTATTTAATCCTTCCCACAACCCTATAGAGAAGGTATCATCCTTAACCCATTTTACAGATAGGGACACTGAGGCTCAGAGAGGTCCAGTAATTTTCCCACAGTTTATCTGAACTAAGATTTGAACACAAGCAGTGTGAGAGGACTTCAGCTGGCCTGAGGAGTGTGATCAGCCGGGCTGGAGTATGTAGTCAGGGCCTCCTGGAGAAGGTGGATAAAGTCAGGCCCTGGGGGTGTGGAAGGGGAGGGGATCCAGGGCTTTGTCTGTCCTACTTAATCCTCACTGCAGCCCCCACCCAGTTTACAGAGAGGTGAGGGACCTTGCCTACCATCTCACTGCCAGGGGTCTATGGAGCTGGATTTGAGCCCCATTTGTTTGCCTCTGGCTCCCAGCTCTCAGCCACTGGGCTGTCAGTGGGGTCCACGGCAGTGAGCCTCGAGAGCCCTGTTTTACTGAAAGAAGGGACGTGATTTGCCCACTGCCCCTCACTAAAGGTCGACTAAGGTCTAGAACAAGATTTTCTGACTTGAAGGCCAGTCATTCCCTCTTCCTGAGTTCAGGGCTGCAGCTGCCTCCAGAAATCATGTCCTGGGACCTGCCCGTGAAGGGACAGGAGAAAAGGCTCGTCTCCCTTCATCCAGGGCTGGGCGAGGAGCCACCCTTGTCCCTTTACCCCAAGAAGGAGGTCAGTAAGCAAGCTGTGAGGCTAAGCAGGGCAGGGAACTGGAGTCCGGGGTCTTTGATTAACCTTGCCGTGTGACCTTGGGAAAGACCTTCCCCTCTCTGGGCATTATTCACCCTTGTAATACAGTCTTTTGGATCTGAGTCCCCTTCCAGCTGTGGCTTTCTGGGATAATGAGCGTTTGTTAAGCCTGCCATATCTAGATCCCTGAGCTGGGTCCTCTGGGGGACATAAGGTCCTCCATGGTGGATATGTGTGGTGAGGTGGGGGACAGGTGAGCTCCCTGTCCTTTTGTTATTCTGTACACTGCTCACTTCATAGTGTTCATGTCAGTCTTGGTCACTATGCCTAGCACATGGTAGGCTCTTGACAAATGGTGAATGAATGATATTATAGAGAGTTTGAGTCCCCAAGGTCATGGTCAGTTTGGGGAGGTACATTCAGAGTAGGCTTCAAGGATGCTTACAGGTAATGCTTATCAGAGGAGCATTAAGTGTAGCCTTGATGGTGGGGGTGGGGAAGACGAAGTGATACTGTCCCACTCAACCTCTTAGAAGGAAAAAAACTTTTTTTTTTAAACTCAGGAATGGGATAAAGCTGTCCATATTGCTACATAATGAGCTCCGTAAATTGTGAAACATGCTTTGTGGTTCTTTGTACCACAAGAGTGTAAAAAATTGTGAAATTTTAATCAGTGTAGAAAATAAAAACCAATAAAAAGTACAAGCCCATTGGGGGAACTTGCTTGACAACCACACCTGCGAGAGAAGAACCCATCCAAGTTAGCCAGGCGCATCCCTCCTCCCCCAACAGCTGCCAAGAGGCCAAGGTTGGGAGAGCCCAGAGCTTATTCAAGGGTGCAGGTCCCTGCCTTCATGCTGTGTCTCCCAGAGAGCCTGCTGTCCCCCTGGCCCACCACCATTTGTGGTCCCTCTGCATTAGGCCTCGTCCTGTCTGTGGGTCACCACTCTGGAAGAGGGTCCCTCCTGTAGTCCCTAACCCCTAAGAGATAATTGTTAAACTGCAACTGATTAGAGTAATACCAAGCTGTAGAGGTGAGAGGCATTTGGATTCCACTGCCTGGGAAGGCCTGAAGAAGGGCCTTGAAGGATGTGCAGAATTCTGACAGGTGGCCACAGGAATAAGCCTTCTATGGATGGGAGAGATTGAGGGGGAGGAAAAAGTAGGGGCAGAAAGATGGGAAAAGGGAAAGCTTGAAGAGGGTGGGCAGAAGAGGGGGGTCCTATGGGAAAAGCTCTGACATTAGGTAGGTCTGAGAGCTGTGTGTCCTTGGGTGAGTCATTTCACCTCTCTGAGCAAGGTTTCTTCATTTGCAGAAAGGGATGTTTTTCTGTCATTTCTGTTTGTGTGGGTGACATGAGATGATGGGTACAACCAACATTTGCTCTCATCAGTCTTGGGTGCCAGGGCCATAGAGATGGACAGATCCAGTAAGGGCGTGGACTACAGCAAATGTCCAACTCTCCCCCCAGAGCAGAGAGGGCCACCAAGCCTACCCTTTATTGTGTGACGGATGAAATGTGGTGTTCAGATTGTGAACAACATTAACTCTAAAATGAGTTAATATCTCATTCCCTTCTATCCTTATATCACCTGGAATTGAGGCTGGGGTGGGTGAGTCCCCAGAATCCCTCTCCGACAACTCCACCCACAGGGAATCACTCTTCCTGCAGTTTTCCTCTCCCTCCAACTGCCTGAGGGTACCAAGTCCAGAACACCCCAGGCTGTGGCCCCTTGAGCCCCCAAATCTACCCCAGGGTAGACTGGTTCAACCTGCTGTACTGAACGCTGTCTCCTCCCTGTCTCTTCCATTAGACCCGGAGCTCTGGGGGCTGGACTCAGCTTAGGTTCCGGTCTCAGAGTCCAGCGCAGTCTGATAGATGCATGAATGGCCTAATGGGGAGGCCCCGCTGAGGTCTGTCATACTCCTCCCGGGAGTGGACCCCCTACCCGTCATGGGTCATGAATGGGCCAGCAGGCAGCAGTCTCTCTAGGGAAGATCCAGCCTTCCCTCAAACCTGGCTCCAAATCTTGAAGCACGCAGTGGGGGTACTCGGCAAACCCTTCAGCCCCTCGGCCTCTCCTTGAGCTAGATACTAGGTCACCCTGCCCCCAAGGTGGTTGCCCCTGCTGGGGTACAACGGTTCCAGGCAAAGGGCTCCATCCCGAGGGCCTGTGACAGTCACCTGCGAAAGGAAAGACACACAGGTTAGGGGTCCAGGGTACTACCAGGAGCTGCGCTAGCCGGTCATTCCCCAGAGGACCGGACGCCTGCTCGCAGAGCCTTAGTTTCCCCCATCTGTACTACCCGGGCTGAGAACATCGACCTCGCGGGTGGAGGAAGGCGCGTTGGCAATCCAGGACCGGGAGGGGGGCGTGGACTCCTCCAGGTGGGTGGCGGTGTGTGACCTTGTTACTGTAAGAGTTGAGGAGGCTGCTGCCGCGGAGGCCCTCCGAGGGTCCCCGCCCCTCTGCAGCCCCGCCCCCTCAGCCCCCGGGGGCTTCCCCGCCCCCGCGCCCGGGGGGCTCGGGCGTCCACGGTAGCGGCCGGCGCGGCTCGGCTCGGCGTCGCCATGGCAACAGCGGCTTAGGGGGCGGGGGCGACGTGGCTGGCTGGCTGGCTGGCTGGCGGCGCGGGGTGGGCTGGGCCGCGCTGCGCGGGCCGGGCCGTCGGCGCTCGGTCGGCGGGCGGGCGGCGCGGGCCGCGAGGTGCAGGGGCCAGCCCGAGCCCGCGCCCGCCCTCGGCCGCACGGCCGCCCGAGCCAGGGCGCGGGTTCCGCGCGGGTCCCGGGCCCGCCGCCGCCGCGCTAACCCCGCCTCCCTTCCCCCCTCTTGTCGCCCCGCGCGCAGGGCTTCCTCAGCCGCCGCCTCAAGGGCTCCATCAAGCGCACCAAGAGCCAGCCCAAGCTGGACCGCAACCACAGCTTCCGCCACATCCTGCCGGGGTTCCGGAGCGCCGCCGCCGCCGCCTCCGCCTCCGCCTCCGCCGCGGACAATGAGAGGTGAGCCCGCCGTCGCCGCCGGCCCGGCCTCCGCGCGCCGCCGCCCCGGGATGCGCCCCGGAGGGCGCGGGGACAAAGCGAGAGCCGGACTGGGGCGCGCCGAAAGCGCGAGGGCACCCCACGCCGCCCTCCGGCAACTTGTGGGGCCATCTCGGACGGGGGCGGGGCGCGACGGGAGGACCCTTCTCACTCCCCCGGGGGTGAGGACAGGGTGCCCGAGCCTCGGGGCGAGGCCGGGAGGGAAGTGCCCTCGCCGAGAAGTCCTGCCTCGCCTCGCCGAGGTGGGCATTGTTTCCCAGGCGGTACAGTGCCCGGAGCTGGGGACAGAAGTGGCGCCTCCACCCCAGGATCCATCCCCTGCCTCTGGAGCCCTTGAGTGTCCGATACAAAAGGCATTTCGGCTGGGTTTTGCGGAAACCCAGCGGTGACGAAAAGGATGAACATCTGGAGGGGAGGAACAGGGGGCTGGGCCGCTTAGGGGGCACATCTGCTGTAAGTAGGGCGCGTGCTCCGCTGGGGGCTGGGGTGAGCAGAGCGGGCAGTGCCTGAGGCCAAGGAATAAGGGCCTCATCCTTTCCAGCCCTGGGCAGCTGCTTCCCTCCCTCACCTCTCCACTCCCAGGGGTGTCTCCTATTCCCTGTTTCCTTTTCCTGGGCAAGCCAGGAGCAGGTGTGGAAATTCCAAGGGGAGGTGGCTTGTGGGGCAGAGGAGGAGAGAGAGGAGGTGGCTCAGCCCGCCAGGAGTCACTGGCAAGGAGCCGGCTTCACCTCGCAAGGGCAAGCCCTCCTGTCCGCTTGCGGGGACACCCGGCAGACACAGCCTCTTGGGGCCCAGGTCCCCCCCTCCTTGAGCCGTGCCAGCCCCAGCACCTTTCTGCTTGGGCACAGCATGGTGGTGGATTCTGGTGCCAGTTAGAACGTGTTCCTGCTCAGCTAAGTGGGGGTGAAAGAAAGAACGGGCAGGCAGCAAGGAACCTTTTCGGCATTCAGCCCCAGCATCTCAGGCCCCTGGCATCTGCCTTCCTTCATAGGGCTGTGCCCCTGTGTATGATTGGTGAGTTGGCACTCCCTGTGAGGGAGGCACAGGTAGAATGAAAATCTCTCTCCCCTCCCCCTTGGTTCCAGCAGGCAGAGGAGTACAAGTTATAGCCCAACTCCTGTCCAAGGTTGAGTGACTGTTTAACTGACCCCTAGCATCTTCCCGAAGAGTACTCTTTCCACTCTCCAGGAGAATTACTAGACCTTTAATTTTCATCAGCCCGGAGCTGCTCTCTCTAATGCATCCTCCCCGCTGCCTGCAGCTGGTTTGCTGCCCCAGCTGCCAAGCCCAGCCCGAGGCAGGACCCTCAGCCTTTTTCTGATGGCCGTGGTGCCCCAGGGGACCAGGCGTGCCCTGGCAGGAAGATTTAGCCAGGCCAGAGCTCAGCGCTGGGTGCAGCCACTGCGTCTTTGAAAATCTCGGTTCCCATCTTTGTTATTGTCTGGGCGGCAGGCCACCCGGTTTGCTGCCTTCCTTCCTCCGCCCGGCCCCTTCCTCTGGCTTTCTTCCCCAGGAACATGCCCTTCTCTGCGCTTTCCTTGGTGGGGGTCAGGACCCTCTGCACCCGCATTCAGGGCCTCGTGTACGTACCCAGTTTTGTGTGCATGTGTGGGTGTCTGGGGAACAGGAGAGACGGCAGGCGGTCCGGCCTCTGAGTGTGCCTGCCCTCCTGGGAGCAGACAGCATGCATGCCATGTTTACCTCCCTCCAGCCGGAAGCCTGCACGGAGATGCCGGCGAGCGCTCGGCTGGCAGCCCTGGCCGGAGGTCAGGGCCCGGCTGAGATGACCTGGAGCAGGTCCTGCCCAGCTTGGCCTCAGGTCAGCTTTGCCACATGCCGGAGGGGCACGGATGGGGTTGGGTAGGGAGTAAGACTACAAGTCTGTTTCTAGAAGCGGTGGTAAATGGTAGCGGTTGGAGCAGAACGTCACTGACAGTGGTGTGGAATTGTCTTATTAATTTTCGATAAACAAAATCTGGCTTGGTGGCTTCTCTGGCCCAGGAAGGGAGCCCAGACTTCCCACGGACAGGCAGAGAGACTGAGTTTGAAGCCCTCCTGTCCAGCCTTGGAGCGGCAGCGGGCTTTACTCGGACTGGGGTCTCCTGGTGTGCTGCTTCGCCGACAAGTAGATTTAGCGGCTGCTGGTGGGATGGCTGGGCAGGTGTTTCTCTGGGGCAGTCCCTGGATTCGCCCTGTTTGGAGCTGAGTGAGTCAAGCCAACTCTGGCGACCCCCACCCCCACCCCCAAGCTCACGGTCAACGCTGGGTGAGTGGAGAGGCGCCTCCCCCCGCTCTGCCGTGGGGTGGTGGTGCTGCTGAAGGCTGGGAAGACAGAACGGCTGCCTTTGGCTTGGCTCGTGGGACCCCGCTGGGCTGCCGTGCCTCTCCCTGGGAAGGGGGCAAGTGCAGAGACAGCGGCCTCACTGAGGAGATGGGCACGGGAAGGGGGCTGGGGGCCACTAGGGTGGCAGATGTGAGCCCCCGTGGCCGCCTCATGGGGAGAAGGAGCACAGGGAACTCGGGGGCGGCCACTTGGGTTCTGACTCTGGATGAATCTGTCTGCTTTATGGCTGCTGAAGCGGCTTTGTTGCATGCTCTCTGTGCTGGGGACGTTATTTTCTTTTTGCGCTGGGATTCTCTCATCTGGGAGCTTTTTTTTTTTTTTGTGCCGGGATTCTCTCCTCTGGATTCTCTCATCCAGTTAGCTCCGTTCTGGGATCTTTCAGCTCCTTGGGAAAGGAGTCTGCCCCAGGTGTGGAGACGCTGAAGTTGGCTGATGCGGGGAGAGGGCTGATGCCTGGTTGTGAGGCTGGGGTCAAGCCAGCCAGGGCTTGGTGGGCACAACTGGGCTCTGGGGTCCCCGAGGGCCACAGGACAGGTTGAGCCTTTGTACTTACTTCCCTGAAAACAGCCTGGGGGAGGTTCCCAGTCGGTCTCCAAGATCACTGGACCCCTCAACGCTCATTTCTCCTTTGGAGGTTTTGGAAATAAGCACCAAGGACAGGTAATCATTTCCCGTGGATAACAGAAATGAATGCCGCTCGGAGGCTTTCCAGGTGAAAGGCGTGCTGGCAAAAGCACTTCTGTTTTGCAGGCTGGAAATGTTCCTGCTTCATTTACAAGACGGTATTAATGTTGGTAAAAGCGATCTCGGATGTGGTGCTTCTGCCTTCCCAGAAGATAATTTCCAAGTCACTCATTTATTTATTAATGTTGCTGAGTACCTAGGAGGGTCAGCTGGCAATACTGTGCTTTCCTCATTTTTTTTTCTCGCTGATACTGTATCTGGGTGACTCTGGCCCTCCACACAGGCGGGCAACCCAGGTGCAGTTACCCAAGGCTGATATGTGTGGAGTGAGAGACTGATTTCCCTTACAGGGAGTATGTGTGTTGCCTGGAGTTCCCACACCTGAAAGTTACTAATGGTAGGATTCCAGGCAGTGTAAGACTAGGGAGGGAGATAATTTGGAAGTGGAAGGAGGGGGCTTTCACCGGGGGCTCACCCGGCCCTGAGTAGGCAGGAATCAATTCTCCCCCTTTGGGTGAGGCATTCCTTGGTGGGAGGAGAGGAAGCTTGATGAGGAACAGGAAAAAATGGAAGACAGAATCTGTTTTCTGTTGACAGTAGGTGCAGGAAGGGCTGGGCACCCAGGCCTGGGTTTTCTCCGCTCTCTCCCTCCCCTGCTGTAGACAGGGAGAGCCTGGTCCTTCTCTGCCTTCCCTTGGGTGATGTTGAGATGATTGGGCATCTTAGTCTCTGCGAATAATGGGAAGTATGTGATCTTTGGATTTGAAGCCAGGCATTCCTGGGGCAAGTCACTTAACCTTTCTGAGCCTCAGTTTGCACATTGGCAAAATGGGTCTGATGATAATAGTGTCGTTGGAAATGATATTAATATATTCAGCATGTGTTTAATAGAAAATGTCTGTCCTGTTCAGTACTGTTTCCTTAGCAACTCACACTGGGTCTTACACGTTTCTTAAATGTTTCTAAAATTTTATTAAATAAGTTATAACACGCGAGAGCGGTTAGACAGGTGTGTTTTAGGTTTTCAGTAAGTGGTAGTTAATATTGGTGGCGAACAGGCCCCTCATCTTGGAAAGCCCCAGTTTTCTCATCTGCAGTGTGGGAATAATAACACGCAATCATGCGGTGTTATTCTGAGTTCGAGAAATAATACTCGATGTTGCTGTCCCTCGTAAGGTGAAAGGGGCTGCACAGAGGATCATTACTACTTTGAACGCAAGAAATAGCCAAGTGGAATGACCCTGGTTCTTGTCTACACCTGGGAAAGCAAACCTCTACTATATGTGTTTTAAAAATTGATTTGTAAAGTTTACTGTTCCATCTGATGTTCAGGCCTTACTTGTTTTTAGTAATTTAGGCATTTAGGTTATGTCTAGTTTTTCTTTATTAAAAATGGTGCTGGTATTTAATCCTTGAGTATGCATCATTTATCTACATCTGTGATTGATTTCATGAGGTAAAGTCTTAGAATTACTAGGTCGAAAAATATGAAGAGTTTCAGGTTTTTGATAAAAATGCCTCCCATGGAGAGCCTGTAGTAATTTACACCCCCCCAGTGATTTTTGAGGGTGCTCACCTGTTTCCTTAGACCTTTAACAACATTGGGTGTCGTCATTAACACAGTCTTCGTCATTTGTATAGGCAGAAAAATGGCATTTCTTTGTTGTTTGCATTTCTTGCTTGTTAGTGATTGAACGCTGTTTTCCTGAGTTTAAGGGCCAGTAGTGCTGCTGCTTTTGAGTCTTGTCTGTTCGTGTCCTTTGCCTTCTGAACGTTCTGGCAAGTCCCTTGCAGGAGTCTTAGTTGCCCTGTTTGGCCTTCCTCAGCTCTGAGAGGCCTCATGTAGGTGGATCTTTGTTAAATGGGTCTCTGTCTTCCAAGCGGTATGGCCGGGAATTCATTAATTACCTGCAAGGAATGCTTCCCAACTCCCCCCTCCCCTGCTCTCCTCTCCATAAGGGAATCAGATTTAATTCTTAATCCGATAATTATCATAAGGAGGCCTGGCGTTTACACAGCACCTTGAAAGGTCTTTCACCATGCAGAATAGGTAGGTGGTGAAGGGACTGTTAGACTCAGGGAAACTGAGGCACATGGTCAAAGGCGTGGTGGTGGGACCCTTACAGAAGCCAGGCCTCATGACCACGTCCCGACCCAGCTGCAGCATTGTACTTGGATCCCCATGGGCACCTTTGGGGCAGGGCTGACTGGAGCCCCACTAACGAGCACATGATTCTGAGCCTCATCTCCAGAGGGAGGGGAAAGCCACAGAACATGACCCAGACTTGGAGAAGAACCAATTTATTTTTGCTTTCTCATTTTTATCGCCCTCCTTTTAGATCTGCAGCTCCCTCGTGTATCTTCCAGAGATCTGAGCTGGGCAATATTTTTAGGAACGGTGGAAATTAGCTAGTGAGAATGTGATCAGCCCCAGCCTGGGGTTTTAAAAGCTAGAGAAGCCTTTTTTTGTACAAGTGTCTGTAGGCATGTGTACCTCCACGAGTGCGTGGTTTTGTATGTCTTACAGGTACGCACCTGCCCTCGTGAAGGTGTGTGCACGTCGTATATTAAGTGTCCTTGTGCATCTGAGGTGAATAATCGCATGTAAAGCGTTTGGAACAGGGCCTGGCGCTTCATGTAGGGCTGGACCACATGAAGTGACTGTATTTGTAGGTCGAATATGGACATACGGTTCATTCTAAGCGCTCAATGAGTGCTGGCTACCGTTCTTACCGTGTCTGTTTTCTTATGTGTACGTGTCTACCGGCATGTGCGTGTGTGTTTACATACATCCTGTTTCGCCGTGTGCGTGGCATGTTCTGTGTGTGCGCTCTCACATGTGCGCATCTGTGTGCGTGTGTGCAGTTGCTGTCTGGGCGTGTGGCCACCGAGCTGGCCAGTTCTGTGAACAGACTGCCTGCCTTCTTGGGAAGAGCCTCCCAGGGCTCAGCATATCCCCGGGCCATCAGCACAGCCACCCTCTGAATGCCCTCGTGCCTGTAGGTGCCTGCAGAGTGCAGGCCTGGGTGCCAGGCCTGAGGGGTGCTGTGGGCGAGGCCTTGCGCATTCTCCCAGAGTAACCCTGCTTATTTCCAGGTTCCATGTCTGAGGATATGCAAATTGACTCTTTAATGGAATTCCTTTGCAAAATATTACTTGAACCAGAAAGTTAATTACCAGGCTCTAATTAATGGCTATTTGAGAGGGCCACAGAAGCGAGCTGGAGATCATAGGGAGACCGAAAAGGCAGGAAGGAAAACACCCAGCTCCCACGGCTGGCGTGTGACTCCTTCGCAGGTGTCAGGGCCCACTTAGCTCCTCCCCCACCCACCCTCCTCGGTGCCTTGGTGCCGGCGAGTGGAAAAGCGCCCCTTGCTAATGCTGGGTCTCCTGGCCGACAGTCCATCTGCCTGCGCCTGCCTGCAAGGGGTGGCTTGGGCCGCATTCCCAGCCTGGGTGGGGTATGCAAGTGGCCGCGGAGAGCAAGCCCGGATTGGCGTGAGGCTGTACCACTCCTACCCCCACCCTCTGACGCCCCAGAGCAGCCGGGCGACATGCCTGAGGCCTGGGCTATGGACAGGACAGTCACCAGCCACTCTACAGTGAAACTAACCCCTTTGCTTCCCCTCTAGCGGCCCTCGGGCTGCTGCCTATGGGACCCCTCCTCCCAATTCCAGAGTTTGAGGCAGCTTCTCAGAGGACCAGCTCTCCACCAGGGGCGTGCTCTCCCTCATGATCACGGTGCTCAGTGTAGAGTCGCCTGTGATCCTGCCCACCCCCCTCAGAGGACAGGCTGAAAGCCCAGAGGAGATGACTGTGATGGGAATGATGCGGAAGTTGCCCCTCCCAGCTGGGGGCACCAGGAAGGGTGGCCTGTGTTACTGAGGGAATCTCCGTGCTCTGTGGGTGGGCACACAGCATCTCACACATCCTGGGGGGCACAGCCTGGGCAGCCCCCCAGGTCCTGCCTACAGGCCACAGCACAGGCCCCAGCGCGTGCACATGTAAGAACTTTCCTTGGCAACTGGAAGCCAGGTCCCTGTGGAAGCCACCAGTTGTGCACCAGAGGTCCCCTCTGAGCCAGGCGGGTGGTGCGGTGAGGACCCAGGGGAAGGAGAGGGAGACGGGATCCCGCCTGCAGGGTCCCTGGCAGCCTATCTGGGAATACTTTGTGCGTTCCTGGGGAAGGTAAGAGATCACCCCAAGGTTGGAGGTCAAGCCTGATCCTGGGGGTGTGCCAAGAATAGGGCGTTCCCCAAATACCCCCACTCGCATCCGCTCAGGAAGCCTGCGTGCACCTGACCCCTGGGGTTGTCCCCTTGAAGGCCGCGGCTGATGGCGGCCTGGGGCGGGCTGCTGGGAGGCCTGAACACAGCACTTTGTGCTTTGGGGAGGCACTGGGGGTCTGCCTGGTGATTAACTGCCAGGAGGGGAGGGGCCCGAGGGCAGCCTCCAGGACGTCTTTGCATTCTCCCAAAGGCGCCTGAGCAGGGCTTTGTCGCCCCACCTCCTGCCGCTCCTCCTGCTGCCACTTGTACCTGGACTGCCACAGGCCAGGCTGGAGCGCAGGAACCTGCCTCCTGGGCCTGCTGCATTGCTAACTCGGAAGAGCCACAAGTCTGTCTCCCCGTCTCTCCGGGCGGGTTGGCGGGCCAGGAATTGGCCCAGATAGAAGGTTGGGTTTGCACTTTTCCCCACAGCAGGCGCTCTGAGGGGTGAGTTACTGCTTGTCACGGTGATCTGCTGCCTCCCTTTTCTGGTGGGCAGCCCCCATAGGGGAGCTGAGGGGCCCCGGCTGGCTCTGGCCAGGGCCCAGTTAACCCCGGGACGGTCGCCTGCCTCGGCTAGCCCTGACCTTTCTTTCTCCCAGCCCTTGTTTGCAGGGCCTGGTTGTAAAAGAGCACTTCGGGTAGAAATACAGATGCCGCCGTGGTAGCACAGGCTCTAATTTGATGCGACATTGTCCTGGGGAGTTTTCATACTGAGGGCAGTGAGTTAGTGCAGCATCTCCCTGTGCCCACTGACTAAGGGGAAGTTAATTTCATGCTGTCTTGTTGACATTCGCAGTGGAAGCTTCCTGTTGCAGCTGCAGACTGTTAGCATGTGAAGGATGTGTGCGCCCAGCAATTACTGTTTCCGGCTGGGGAGGAAATTGATTAATAGGTTGTTCACAGCCCCACCCCTCTACTCCTATTACCCTTCTTTCCCCCTTTCCATCTTCCCCAGATTTCATCAGGAAACTCAGTCCCAGAATTGGCTCTGATAAAACCCCACTCTTGTTTTGGAAGCTGAAGGCCTGGCCCCTGAGCAGGACTGACCAGCCCACCCCAGGCAGGACCCCTGATAAAATGTAGATTCTTGGGCCCCACCCTAGACCTTCAGAATTAGACTCTGGTGGAGTAATCATGTTTCCCCAAAGTGTGAGAACCACTGCCCAAAGTCTGTTCCTTTTGCAGAGGGCAGGACCGTGTCCCAGATGTATGCCCGCAGCTTGCCTAGGCACTGCTATGTTCTTATTGATTCCTCATAGTAAGAGGGTTTTTTGTTTCTCATTTCACAGATGTAGAAACTGAAACTCCAAGAGGGGAACATGACTGGCCCAAAGTCACACTCGGGGGAACCCCATGCCTAGGCGATCCATTCCCTGGTTGAGACCTAGAATCTTCCCATTAGCATGCCGTGCCCTTTCTTATTAAGGTTGTGATGTCTTTTGAACTAACCTTCCCCCTCCTACAGGAGTGCCAGGAGCACCCCCCGCCTGTGCTTGCCCAGGGCTCCCCGCTGTTAAAAGCACTTTCACACTGGTGCTCTAGATCTCCTAAGGGCGCCTGGAGCAATTAGGGCATTTATGACTATGGTCTGTGTTCTCCAGGCAAGATGGGGGAGGCTCAGAGAGGTGAAGGGGCAGAGTTGGAGTTGGGACTTGTCTCCTAGCTCCAGGTCCAGTGCTTGGCCCACCTGAGCCACTGAGGCCCGTTCCTCTTGCCGACTTCCCAGTTACAGGTGGTTCAGAGAGGTGTAGTCACTCCTCTCTGGGGTCACCAGTATCAAGTGAGTGGCAGTAATGTGATTCAAGCCCAGGTCCACTGAGTCAAAGCCCATAGGACAGGACTAGCCAATGTTTCAGGCCTGGACCAGGTGCCCTTGGCCCCTACCTGGGAGTGGAGCTCTTTAAGCACAGCCTGGAGAGTCTCGGCTCAGGGATGAGAGTGGCTGGCTGTGCAGAGGCCCCTGGGAGAGACCAGGTGGCCTAGGCTGTACCCCCAACGGAGGAGGCCAGATGCCCGCTGAGATTGGGAGAGAAAGATGGGGGAGGGTGGGGCAGGGGAAATCTGGGCCTGTGGGCCATGGAGCTGGAATTTGAACCCATGACTGCCTTCCAGCCCCATCCCCTGCTCTGCCAGCTGCCGGGAGGTCAGCAGGTGTGCTGGAGTCAGCCACCCGGAGCTCGACTGACTGCTTCTCTTTGAGCCTCAGTTTCTCCATCTCAACAAAGCAAAACAAAGACTAATATCTCAGTGCCCAGAACTCTGGGATTCCTGGAGGGGAGGTACCTAGCACAGGGTAGCGTCCTGTCTTTCCCGGCCTTTGCTGCACCGCCTTCAGGTCGTGAAGTCCCTGGAGGTGACGTGGGATGGAGCCATGGTAGCAGGTGGGACAGGATGCCTTTCGTCTCTGCACTCTTCATGGCGAGCTTCTCTGAGTGCTGCGATATCACCACCACCCACCAGCCCCTACCCTGCGTGGCCACCTTTGATGGGCCGGGCTCCTTTCCTGCATTTTCTCACGTCATCCTTACACCAGCGCTCTGAACGATATTACTCTCCTCACTTTTACAGAGAGGAAAATTGAGGCCCACAGAGACTGAGCCACTTGCCCAAGTCACACGGCTCGTAGGTAGGATCCAAACCCAGGTGGACTGGCTTTATTATCTAAGGCCCTGCCATCAACCCCTATTCTCGTGGTCTCTGTTTTCCAGATGACCTGCTCAGTCAATAGTATCATCACTAACCTACCTGCCGTTTATGGAGCGTCTGCTGCGTGCCAAGCACTGTGCACTGTCTGTACGTCATCGCTAATCCTCTTGACTGCCCTTGTTTTATCCTCCCTCCATTTTACAGGTGCTGAAACTGGCCTCAGAGGGGTAAAATCACTTATCGGGGATTACCCTTGTGATGGATTGAGAATCTAGGTCTCTTTGGACTCAAAGCCAAGGCCCTCTCCAGTATGATAGTTAACATGATGGACAGATCCTGTTGGCCAGGCCTGCTCTCAGCCCTTCACAGAGAGGAACTCACTCCATCCTCACAACAGCCCGCGTGCTGCACTCTGTTGTTATCCCTGGTTTTCAACCAGGAAATGTGAATTGCACAGCTGGCATGGCAGAGGTGGGATTCGAGCTCAAGGAGCCTGGCTCCCAAGTCTGTGCTGTTAACCACTGCTCAGTGCTGCCCTCTCCCTGTTTTACAGATGAGAAACGGAGGCTCCGACAGGTAAAAGCCACTTGTCCCTATCCGACAGTAGGTGGGTGGCATACACGGGATTTGCACCTAGATGTTTCCAGAGTGTTTTACTGTCTCCCACATGAAAGAACATGACAGCCACCAGAGGGGTTTGGGGGAGCGTCCCGGGGCCACCCCGAGCTCTGAAGGAGGCTACTGTGGGTGCCGAAGTCCTGAGGGGGTGTGGGGGTGTGTGGCAGTGGAGGCGGGCCTATCCTCCTGGTCTCAGTGGCTGGGGTCCCCAGGCTGTGAGGGTAGGGCCGGCTCGGGGCCTGCCCCCGCATTGGCAGTTACTCAGTGATTACAAGTGTCCTCCTCCTTGGGCCCCTACCTCTCTTGTTCTCCTGGCAGAGCTAATGAGCCGTGGCTGCATTTGGATCTGTTGACTTAGGATCGTGGGTGAGGTGGGGTCAGTGGCAGAGGTCACGGGTGGGCTCACCAGCCTTCCTCCCCAGGTCAGCACGTCGAGGTCACTCGCATCACTGCCCAGGTGGATGAAGGGAAAGCAGGGATGATGGCGGGCAGGGCCTCCCAGCGCAGCCTTTGCTCCGCACGTGTGGGTAGACAGGTGAGTCTGGCGCCGAGACCTCCGGCTAGACTGGCTGAGGGGGTTGCTGATCGTGCAGCCAGGCTCCCAGCCGACCCAGCCCTCTGTGGACCTGAGATGGTGCTGGGCACCTGCACAGTTGCCAGGCCTCGGGGAGGGGGTGGCGGCAGGGCCACGGGCGGCCCTTCTGACCGCCCTGCCAGCCTGCCCGAGGCGGTCGTGTCTCGCTGCCCTGCGCGCGTGAAGTTCACTCTTTTGATGATGGCTGTTTATGAGAGTAGTGAAAACCTGCACCGCGGGATTTCAGAGTCAAGGGGTGATGGACCTGGCAGGGGATTTTGTGAGCAATCTGTCCAGAGTTTATCAAACTCGGTTCCTGGTTCCTGGAGGTGAGACTAGATGTTCTCCTCTGCAGGTGGCATGGGCATCCTCACTCTAGGCCCTGAGAGGTCCTGCAGTAAAGAAACCAGTTTCATCTTGTTTAATCCAGGGTTTCCTGTCCCCCCCGAGAGCAGTAGTATTCCGCAGAGCATTCTTGGGTAAACGCTAATCTGAGTTGTTACCTCTCCTTAGAAGCGTACTTTTAAAGAGGGAACTTTGGAAGTATTCCATGCCTTTAGGGCCTACAGGAGCAAGCCTTGAATGATGGCATTGCTGGCCTAGCAGTAGCTTTGGGGGTATTTTCTTTTTTTGGAAAAGGCATCCCCAGGTTTTCAGAATCTTTCCTCAAAGCAGCTCCTAGCTCTTCTGTGTGTGGGATGGGGCCTGGCTCTGGTCAGAGCCCTCTGTGGGCCCAGAACGTGGGGGGTTTCTTCCGCCTTTCACGGGCTGGGTGGCTCCCTTCTTGTACTCAGCCGCTTGGGCTCTGGGCACCCCCTCCCCCCAGACTCCTGCAGAAGACAGCAGTTGGGCAGAGGCTGCCCACTGATTTGCATAATTGCACTGTTCCCTGAATAATTAATAAAGCTCTGTCCTTGCTGGGAGCAAAGTCTGCACCATCATGGATGGGTTTGCCGGAGCTCTTCCAGGGAGCCCGTGGTTCCGGGATTCGTCGGCCCTGCCTGGCATGGAGCCCCCCAGAGAGAGGACGGGCACTGGGGTGGAGGGGGTATGTCCATGCAGCACCTCAGCAGCACTGTGGGCGGGGCCGGGCGTGCCTGCCGCCTTCTTCCAGGATCCACAGATGGGGTCTGGACACACAGGGCATTTGGGATTCTGCAGGCTCCCGCTTCCTGTGGCCCCGCAAACTCTTCCACTCTGAAATATGGTCAACGCTTGTGGAGTCTTAGCCCCGCTTTCAGGTAGCCGGGACGAGGCCCTGCTGACCCAGAGGGTAAGGGCAGTCATGGTGAATTTTCAGGCAAGAGCAGGGAAGGGGGAGGCATTTATGCTTGAGGCCTTTCTTCTTCTTCAATTCCTCCAAGTTTCTTGGCTTGTTAAGGTCAGGGATAGCCTGGGAGTGACTCCTGTTTGAGGTTTCTAAGTCCCTTTTTACGTTGTTTCGTTGAAGTGAGTTTTCTCTCTGGGCAAATGGATTTGTCTCCCTGTCATGCTAGAGAGGGAGCTTGAGGACTGGGTCTGCTCCTGACTTGTACTTGACATTGGGAAAGGTCCTATAGCCTTTCCAATGAGGGTTGTACTCGAAAGGCCTTGCTTTCTTCCCTATGTCCCCTGGTCATTGTCCAAAGCGCCCGTAGGAGAATTTCTCAGGCCCGGTTCCATGGAACACCACATCCTTGCAGATGTTAATGGGCATTTGTGATGAGGGGATTCCATAGTCCAACAAACAGGTCAGGGAAGCAAAGCAAGTAAATTTCTTCAGTGCTTGACTGCTGGGAGCCTTTGCTATGCTAATGTGCATCTGGGTATACGGGAGGTATATAGGATGCTCTGCTTCCCATAACCATGGACATTCCAGGGTCTGCTTGCACATTGCCAGTAATGGGGAGATGCCATCCCATTGCTGGGCAGTGCCAGCTCTTAGAAACCTTCCCTTTTGTTGAGCTTCGCTAGCCAACATTTATGTAGCGCTTTATTTATTTATTTTTTAATAAATCTGTTTATTTATTTTGGCTGCGTTGGGTCTTCGTTGCTGCGAGCGGGGGCTACTCTTCATTGCAGTGCGCGGGCTTCCCATTGTGGTGGCCTCTCTTGTTGCGGAGCACGGGCTCTAGGCGCGCGGGCTTCAGTAGTTGCAGCACGTGGGCTCAGTAGTTGTGGCTCACGGGCTCTGGAGCACAGGCTCAGTAGTTGTGGTGCACAGGCTTAGTTGCTCTGTGACATGTGGGATCTTCCCGGACCAGGGATTCAACCTGTTTCCCCTGCATTGGCGGGCGGATTCTTAACCGCTGTGCCACCAGGTAAGTCCCTATGTAGCACTTTATCATTTACTGCTTGGCCCTCGTAACAGCTAAGGAGGTGTCAGAGCAGGCGTTATTCCTTTTTCAGATAAGGCAACTGAGGCTCAGAGAAGGTCATTATTCCACCCAAAGCCACATAGATGGTGGCAGAGCTGGTATTTAAACCCATGTCTGATAGCTGGACCTTCAGCTCTTTCCCTTGGCCATCAAGAAGCTGGGTTAGGCTAGCGTTGGTCCCTAGGAACTTGGGCACCTGTTGCCCCTACAGCCCCCATCCCAGCTTGCCTCGAGTGAGCTTCTGGGAGCGGGAGGTAGGAGGAAAGCTAAGCTCTTGTTTGATAGGATCCTCTCAGCAGTGGGGCCTGGTTTGGGAGCCATTCGCAGATATCATAGATGCTCCACTCATCAAACCATTCCTGACTCTCTTTTCTTCTGCCCTCTCTTTTTACAGGCAGGGGATGTTTGAAGTGCCCCACCAGCTGGGCAGGCACTTGCCTGGGCTGGTGGTGGTAGCCAGGGGGTGGAGGAGGAGGAGGGCAGGGGGTCCTGCCATTATGTCTTTCTCCGGGCCTTTCCAAGAGCCGATGGCCAGGGGCAGCCTGGGGTGGACCTGTTTACAGCGGGCAGGCTTGGAGGCTGCGCTGAGGCTGAGGTGTGCAACCTCAAGACCTAGGCCAACTGTTTCATGTCTCAGAAGTCTCCTTGGGTAACACTATGGCAGGGACTGCGTTGCCCCCAATGTCACATCCCCCATGTCCCATGGAGAGCAAGCCACACAAGGGCGCCCTGATGAACAGAGTTCTGCCCTGCCGACACACAGACCTAGGTCTGGATCCGGCTCCCTAACTTCCTCTGTGATCTAGGACAAGTCACCTAATCTCTGAACCTCTGTTTCGTCATCTTTAAAATGGGTGTGATAATGGTGCCTGCCTCCTAGGGTTCTGAGGTCTCCATGGGGTCATGTATGTCACATGATAATTTCGTCGTGTCATCTCATGTACACACACTCTCACACACATGCGCACACCATGCTTTTGAGCTTCTGTTGGAGACCCCAGAATCCTGCCAGCAGATTCGGCTCAGCCCCCCTCAGGTTTACCCCATCAGGTAGCGGGAGACAGCCTGAGACAGGCATAGGGAGACATTTGTGCGGACACTTCTCCCACTTAGAAAATCAATATTCTGTGGTCTGCCTAATTGCTCTGTTGCTGCTAAATGAGTCATTTTGGAGGGAAAATAGCAAATGCATTGTGAAATTAATGGGAGAAAATAGTTGGCAAATGACTTGGTTTGCTTTTGAAACTCCAAGAGGGCGTTACTACGAGAAATCTGAGAGCCACGTAGGGCCCAGTCCCAGGAAGCAGCTGGTGGTGGTGTGAGGCTCCAGAGGTGCCGGATGGTCTGAGAGGGCCCGTCCAGGGCAGGGCGCTGATGGGAGTATCGGAGGCGCTGGAAGTGGGCGTTTCTGAGTGGTCAAGGCTGGAGCCAGGGACGAGACAGGGAGCTCTGATGGCCTGGTGCTGGGGAGAGTGGATACCGTTCAGTTAGGGCCCGCCGTGTGCCAGGCTCGGGGGAGCAGGCAAAACCCGCCCCGGCCCCTCCTGCCGTGAAACTGCCCCACAGGTCAATGTGTGATTGCAGTGGAAGCGTGTGTCCTGAAGGCACCGAGAGCCCGGAACTGGAGGGTTTGATCCGTCAGGGTGGTGGGGATGGCATCCCCGAGGAGGAGAGGGGTGGGCTGAGCTCGCAGGGAAGAGCCTTCTGGGCAGACCTTGTGCAGATCCAGTGGGTCTGGGAGCGAGGGGGCTAAAAGAGGGCCTCCCAGCAGTCCTAGGAAACAGACATTTTCTCATTTGGAAGTGAGGAGTCTGAAGCTGAAGACGGTTAAGAGACCAACACAAGGTCATAGAGCCGTTAAATGGCTGAGTCTGGACTTAGACCTGGGCCTCTGTAACTCCCCAGGGTTTTAGGAAGTGGCAGCAGCAGATAGGGAGAGACCACACATGCCCTGTGGGCTCTGGGAAGGGGGCTTTAGGGGCATCGACGGTCACCTTACCTTCTCTTGGCTCCTGGATACCGCTGAGCATCATGGTGCCAGGCAGAAAGATTCCAGAGCCCCACCTAGGAGAGTCACAGACTAGCCCCAGAATCTGTAGTCATGGTGGTGTTTCAGGGTCACCGTGGCAGCTCTGACCCTGGGTACCGAGGAGCCTTGACCTGGCTCCCCCTGCTTCACGTCTGCCTGGGCCCAGGTTGGCCTGAGTCTGCCACCGTGGAGGGACACGGTGATTCTGAGACCCACTCAAGTATTGAGACGTCCAGCTAGCAGCTCTGGATTCTTCCCTCTCTGGAAGGGTCCCACGCCTCTGGGGGACGTTGGTGGCGAGGGTGCTGGGTTATCACGCTGTAGGATAACCTTGGGGCTGGATGTACCACTGCCTGTTCCAGCTTGGGGAGCCGGTGGGCGGGAGACTCAGATGAAGCTCAGTCTGGGGTGCGTGCCTACTGCTGTTGGCTGAGAGCCAGTTCAGCCCAAACTCAGCTCGGATTGGCTCTTCCCTGCCCTCTCCAAATTTAAACTACAGCCCCCCTGGCGAGAGGCTGAGTGTTTATTTGGTCTGGTTGAAGAGCCCCAGCCAAGGCTCTCTGTCCTGCTCAGATCCCACTTCCAAAAGAAGTCTGCTGAGTTCTTCAGCTAAACAGCAGGGTATCTACTGCGGGGTTCCGGCTAGGCCCGGTGCTGGCCCTGAAGGTATGGAGGGGATCCAGCAGCCCAGTGTGCTGCCAGGGGGAGATACCAGTGGCTTCCTGGGGTCGGTGCCTCGAGATCTCCTTTCTGATATTGCTCCTGCTTCTCAGGGAGCCAGTCCCTCCCGCAGAGAGAAAGCCAGGCAGACCAGACCCACTCCTGGTGGTGTTTCGGGGTCACCGTGATGGCCCTGACCCTGGGTACCAAATCTTGGATCTCCTTATAGGCAGTCCCTGTCCCTCCACGGTGGCAGACTCAGGCCAACCCAGGCCCAGGCCGCTGTGAAGCAGAAGGAGCCAGGTCAAAGCTTGTCCCATCCTTTTCTCCTGCCTGGGCCATGGATGGATTCCAGACCTTAGCTCCCTCGACTTCTGCCCCAGCTTGGGCACCATGGGCGCCTGTTTGTTTTCACGATGCTCTGTTATTTGCAGGGAGCCAGCGGGCTGACCTCTGAGCTTGCTTCCGTGGCTCCCACCGTGGTCTTTGGCCCATGTGGGGAACCCAGGGGATCAACAGCCAGCCTGTTGTTTCATCAAGCACACATTTCCGATTGGCCATCCCTGCTGTCTCTCTCTCCTAAGTCCAGGTGGCCGCTTAGCCAGCGGGTTCCGTGGGTAAATCTCTGTAGCCTTTAATGGTTGGCAGTGGGTGGGACTCTGTCTCTTTTGCCCCCAGCGACTACCAGGAAGAGAGTTTCAGTGAAGGTGAGTCTCATTCTGTGCCCCGCCCTAAGCACACACGTTTCAGCCGGCTCTCGTCTCAGAAGGACAGCCCCATGGCCTCTCGTGAGCCCCCCGCTTTGTCCTTCTGCCCTGGAGAAGCACCTTGCACCTGAGTTTCACTCCCCAGTGATGCCAGTGTTCCCGTGGCAGGAACTGCCAACTTTCTCATTGGCCTGGGGGCCAGGGTCTTCCACTGAGTGGTGGGACTCGGAGGCAAACAGGGTTCTGGACCGCAAGAGGCTGCCTGTGAAGGGCTGGTTTGCTGAGCTTGCCTGTATCTCAGAGCAGGTACAGACAGCATGGCCATGCCCTGTGGGCTTCTTAGAAGTGGTCACATTTGAAGCCACTCATCACACTAGGGGAAAAACACTTCTAAATGAGAGGAACACTGCATCCATCTGGTGCGGTTGTACAGAAAACCATTTAATGGGCTTGTTGTAGCTCCTCCTGGCACGTCGGAGTCCTGATTAGGGGCCCTGCGAGTCTGCCCTGGGGTAGATTCACTGAAGTTTCACTCGTGTGTTTGTCACACATCAGTCATCCCCCTGAATGTGCTCTAGCATGGCCGATACCCTGCTTCGCAGCACGCTGGGCACGCAGGACTGACCGGCACATTGCCTCTCCAGCGCGGTCCTCCTCCCCATGCAGAGTTATTCTGATCCCGCCGGTGGCAGCCATGCTAAATGCTGCGAGGAGGCCTGGTGAGCAGCCGGGCAGGGTCCCGCCTTCCCCGTACTGCTCCCGCTCAGCTCCACCCCCGCCATCACCTTCCTTCTCTACCCTTCCCCTCCAGGCCCGTGGGTCACCTGCTGCTGCAGGGTCCTCAGTGGAGGGGCAGGGACCACTTAGTGGTGAGCGTCCTACAAGATGGCCCCGGGTTGTTGAAACTCCTGGCCCAGAAGCCTCAAGCCCCCAGCCCTGGTCCTGTTTAGGACTGTTGTGACAAAGGGCTTGTCTCCATCATGTGAGGGCGTGCCCACGCCTTCTGTCTTGATGGCTTTCCATGCCGGTGGCCCTTCCTCCGGGGCCCCAGACATTTTGTGCTGAGGCTTTGGAAGGGCCAGGCACTGGATGGGGAGCCCCTGGCTGGCCGAGCTGGTGGTCCAGGAGAGAGCAGCTGGTTCTCAATCACTCTGCCTGTGAAGGCAGACTCTCCGGGCTGCCCTGGCAACAGCTCGGAGCCAGCCTGTCGGGGTGGCCGCTGACAGGCGCGGCTTCTGACTGGCTGCAGCTCCCAGCTCCTCCCCCGCTCCGCAGCTCGCTCACTCATTAGCAGCAGCTCCCTGCATCCTTGAGGCCGATGGTGCAAAGGAAGTGCATGGCTGGGGTCCTCGGACTCTGTGTGGCTCGCGCGCCTCCACGTGTGGGTGGGTCACCCTCAAGGGGCTTCACCAACAACCCTGGCCTGGGTTGGGTGCCATTCAGGAGCAGGCTGCAAGGAAGACAGAGCCCGACTTTGAGGTCTTAACAAGCCTTTCGGGAGTCCCCAGACCCTCATCCTCCCTGCATCCCCACTGGTCACCCCTGTTGACTCAGACGTGGCGGGCGGATGCCTGGGTTCGCATCCCAGCTCCACCACTCCACAGTACTGTGACTTTGGGGAACTTGCTTAACTCTGTGAAACAGAGATATTAGCAATTCCTATCTCGAAGGTGGTTGAGAGGAATAAATGAGACTTGTAGCTAAATGCTGAGCCAAGCGCCTTGAGACATGCGGAGTAGCAGTGAGATACATTCGCCATCACTGTGTCATGGTTTCCGTCTCATGTTCCCTTGGTCTGGAATCCTCCTCTACCCCCTGCTCTTTCTTACTTTGGTCCTGTCTTTCAAGCCTTAGCTGCTTCTGCCTGAAGCCTGCCCTGATCCCCTTCCCCCAGGCCCAGGTGGACCTCCCTTTGCTCCGCGCCCTCTGTGCTTCGTTATTGGGTCTGCTCCCCCCAGTTGCAAGCGAGGCCTCTTGAGGACACTGCCTGGGGTCTCTTGAACTGTACTTGTCCTGTCCTCCCGCGGAGAACAAGGCTGAGTCTAGCTCCTTCCCAGCCTTCCACAACCTTGGGGTGAACCTGGAGATGCTCTCCCCACCCCCAGATAGAGCCTGTGAGCGAGCTCATTCTGGGGGCTTAGAATGAGACGTCTCAGAGATCCCTTCACAGGCAGGGAAGCTGACGCCAGGAGTGAGGAAGGAGTGCACCCAGGGGCAAGCACGGAGTTGGAGGCTTTGCCCCCTTCTCTCTGCACTTCTCCGCCAGGGGCTGGACAGGAGTTGGGTCTGTTCTCAAGGAATCAGGGAGGGCTTCATTGAAGTGGCAGGAGCTGAGGCTTGAAAGAGGACGCGTTCATCAGATGTCAAAGAGGGGAGAAGGGCAGTTGGGCAGCCGCTTGAGTGAGCCCAGTGCTCAAGGCCTAGAACCTTCGTGTCCTCCTGGGACCTGGGGCTGCCCTGGGAGGTGGGAAGGGCTTGGAGCATTAGGGGAGTGGGAAGCAGTTCAGCAGAGCAGAAGCAGCAGGGAAGGAGAGGAGGAGACAGAGAGGTGAGCTGGGCGGGAGCTGGGTCCTGGCCGTGCGCGCGCGTGCGTGCGTGCGTGCGTGCGTTGTGGGGTGTGGATTAGGCGGAGGATGGGCGTGAGGATGAGCATTCCGTCTGCACCAGGTGCTTTGTCTCGTAATGCTCACAGGGACCTGAGAGATGGGGAGACTGTGTGCTGAGAGGTTTGGTGAACTTGACCCAGGTTTCACGGGCTGGTAAGGGGCACAGCCATAATGGGGACCTCAGGCACTGCGACTCTCCAGGCTCTGATGAGCGCTGCCTTTTGGGGATGGGGCGGCATCACCTCTCTGGGGGTGGGGCCCATGAGTCGGTATTATTTTAACCACTCCCCTAGCAGGTGTTGGGGGCCACTGAGAGAGTGTACGTAAAAGGCATGGCACGGGGTCTGGCCCACGTAGGTACTGTGTCACCGTTAGTTCCCTGGCACACGTGTCCGGGTGCGCACGGCACTGATGTGTGCATGCACACGGGAGAATTGGGTTGCTCACCACACCTGGCAGCTCTGTTTAAGCTAGGCTGTTGGGAAGTGGGTAGAGTGCCAGGCAGCCTAGAGCTGGGCCGCCCTCAACTTTGGTCTGCGGCCTGGCAGCCACGAGGTGGCGCTCTTGTAAGACCTGGGTCTCTCACCCCACCTCAGGGAGACCGGGACCCCGCCCCCGTGGGTCTCCCGGCATCCCGATCCTTAGTTCCTGGCAGTTTTCATGGCATGACAGTTGTCTGCGGGCCCCATTGAAGGGTAGCCTTCCCATGCACAGGCAGGCCTTCGTCCTGGGCCCAGGTACCTTGCATGCACCCTGGAACGGTGCAGGGGCCCAATAAACGTCTGCACCACGAACGATGCCTTGAGCACCGACTTCGTGCTGGGTGCTGTGCCGGGCGCTGGGATAATGAACTTCGGCATGGCACCTTGTGATTCATAAGCTCCTCTGGGTCCCATCAGGAGGGCAGTTGTTTGGGATCAGGTATTTATTTCCCCGTTTTCCAAATGAGGAAACCAGAGCTCAGAGAGAGGAAGTAGGTAGCCTGAAGTCACAGCATCAGCCAGCGAGGGGCAGAGCTCGGACGAGCCCATCCTCCTGGTGGGTGCCCGCTCCCCAGGCTGGGAGCACACTCTGGGGGCCGTCAGCTGTTCCCCTCCCATCAGCCTCTATCGAGCATGGCACTGTGGATCAGAGAGGGTGCTCCCAAGCCGGCAGGGAAGCCAGGCCCACAGAGATGCCGTTTCCCGGGAAGCAGGGCCCCAGGGGACACGGCCAGTGCCTGGCTGGCTCTCACTGCTCCCCCCCCCCCCCCCGCCACCCCCAGCAGGAGCAAGACCGTCCTTTGCCACTGCTGAGGACCTGGTTGTTGGGGACAGTGACTGTGTTTGGGGTAAGTCAGAGGCAGGAGAACAAAGAGAGCACTTGCTGCCAATGTGACTCTGACCTTGAAAACCCAGAAAAAGGGAAGAGCTGGCTACCTGCTTCAAAGGGGGGCAGGCCTCCTGCAGGCGGGCATCGAGGACGCCTGGCTTTGTTAGTTCCTGCTGCCGAATTTCTCCTTTTCAGTTTAATAAAAGTCCTGGGGATCAGTGTCTGTGGGCCAGCTTGGAATCCTGCCACTTTGATTGAAGGCGGGGAGATGCTAGGAGCTCTACTCTTCCTTTGGCTGGGTTCTAGAAGACACGGCTTCTGAAGCAAAGATCAGATATTGATGTGAGGATCTTGTTGCAGCCCCAGTGTCCCACTGCAGGTGTGCCCAGCTGTGGGAGGGGGACCCAGGACCGAGGAGCACCGTTCTGTCCTAGCTTGGGTCTCGCAGGGAGGCCGACAGCAGTCAGGGGGTCCGGGCAGGGTGAGGCCGTTCATGATTCCACGCACAGTAAGCAAGCCCCTACTGTGTGCCTCCAGGTGCTGGGCACGTCCCTGGGAGATGTGTGGTGGGCCCTGCCCCTGTCCTGCAGGCTGCCGCGCAGGAACCCCCGGCTGAGGCTGGTGCAGATGTGGTGGATGCCAGCAGTCTGGAGCGGGTGTGTCCTGCTAAGGAGGCAGCAGCCCCTGCGCCATGGCACTGGGCCTTTGGACTTATAAGAAAAGCCAGAAGTCTAGAGGGTTTTGGGTAACATTTTGAAATTTCACATCTTTAAATGTTGGCAGTTGATTCAAAACTTAAAAATGTCAAACACTGTGTGGGCTAAACAAAACATGAGTGTCGACCAAGTATTCTTTAGTTAGAAATCTTTATCCTAAATGTTGGATAAAATCCAGATGGGCAGTGGGGAGTAGGCATGGCCTCCTGGGGGGGAAGCCACCTGGGCAGAGGTGTGGCTACAGGAATCTGCAGGACCATTTTTTAGGACCGTTGGGACTGGAGCAGAGGGGACTGGAGCGGCAGGACGGATGGGGCCACGCGCGGTTGTGGAAGCCCGGCATGCCTGGCTGAGGGCTGCCCTGGACGAGCAGATACATGGCGGGCCTGACCCGGGCTACCGTGAGCCTGCTCAGCTATGTCGCCTGCCTCTGGCCCGGTGCTTCTGCCCGGCACTGTCACAGCGAATGAGAGGCTTTGGTCAGGGAAGAAAGGTCATAAGTATTTTAGAGAAAGCCCTGGGACACAGGGTATCCTGACCTTTAGCAAAGGTGTAACTACACAGCTTTTGGGGGGCTGCCCATCTGCCTGTGTGTCCGTGAGGCTGTGACCTCCCCCAGTCCTTTGCATTTGTTCTCCTGCTGGCTCTGCAGCTCCTTCGGGCACAGGAAGGTCTAAACGTCCCGAAGGGGGCTCACCCCCCCCCCCCCGCCCCCTGCAGGGGTCCTGCATTCTTCTGAGAGTTTGAACTGCTCTGGCCAAAGCCTGTCTGGGTGTCTTCCTGTTCAAGCGTAACTTTTCTGTTTCTCCCCCCTGTCGGCCACTCCCCCCATATCCATTTTTGAGTTTCTTTCCAACTGCTCACCAGCCATTCGTCCAGCAAGCTCTCATCGAGCACCTGCTGTGTGCAGGGCCAGAGACACACGCATGATGGAAGCCCAGCGTGGCCGGGGGCTGAGGGAGTAGCCGGACATGGACAGTGGCAGGGTCCACCCCCGGGGCCTGTGCTAAGGCGAGCAAGGCAGCAGAGGGGGTGGGGCGGTCAGGGACGAGGGGCGGTGACCCTGCGATCCCCACACGTGTGTGTCTGAAGCGGGGGGGTTGGTGGCCAGTGTCCAGCCCTCCCACCTCCCAGCCTGGCTCTGTCCCCTCTGGGCATGCAGGGCGGCTGGCGGCAGCTGGCTTGGGCGAGGCCCGCACGGAAGAAAAGAGGTGTGAGGCAGGCACGTGCCTTCCAGAGGAACAGGTGCCAGCGCGTGCCAGGTTCCTCGCCAAATGCCTTCTCATTCACTTCACTTTACTTTAAAGTCTTCTTTTTAACGTAAAGGTGGTTAAAAACACAGGCGCAGAGTACCAAATTCTAGCCATCATGGAGGAGTGTGAAGCAAAAGTGCCCTCTCTTCTTCCACACCACTGCCACCCCAGACCCCTCTCCCAAACCACTGCTGACCGTGGCTCGCGGGGCTTTTTCTGTGGCTTATAAAACGTTATCGATGTCTCTGTGCTTGAGAGCGTGCTGTAGAGCTTATCAGTCTTACCGCCTTGGCCGGTAGAGAGGGGAGCGGAGGAAGACTGGCTGCTCCCCAGGTTCCCGCAGACCTCCTCCCTCCCAGCTCACTCCCTGCGTCCCATCCCTGTCCCCACAGCTCTGGGGGCAGCGTGGCTCTCCTGGTGGCTCCACGGTGGGGAGGGGAGAGGGATGGTCGTTTCCTAGCAGCTTTGCCCAAACTCAGAGGTGGTGGGTGAGAGACGGAAGGAGGCCTGCTGGCTGGCTGACTCCAGGCTTCTCTTGCAGACAGGACTCCCCAGGGGACCTTTGGGATTGAGTTTTCTGTTTTTGCTCACCTGTGCCCGGCCCTGGGGACAGGGACAGGAGTCAGCTGTGGTAACAGCCTGGGGTGGAGAGGTGCGTGCATGTCTCTTCCTGGGGCTCTCTTGGGCTGGGCAGGCCACCGTGCAGAGGCCCTGGAGCCCGGCCCTCAGGGAGTGTTTGCCTGGGCTCAGAAAGCTCCTAAGATTCCAGGGTGCTTTCTCAGCCCTAGAACCTCACGTGGAGGGGCCTGAAGTACCTCCCTCTCAGCAAGTGAGAACGTGGACAGGAAAGAACTCAGAAACCTGTGACATGCAAACATGGGCGCTGTTGTTGTGCGGAGTCTAGTGTTTTCCCCAGGGGAGGCCCGTGTGGATTGGGACGCAGCCTGTGAGGACGGGCCCTGGGTGGGGCGGGGGAGGGCAAGAGTGCTGGCCTCGCCTGTCATTGCTCTGGAGACCTCAAGCAAGGAGCTTGGTCACCCGTAAAACGGGGTGAGGAGCCCTGCCCGCCCCACAGGGCTCTGCTGGGGTCTGCCTGACAGCCCCTCAGCTTTGGGACCAGCGGAACCCTGGCCAGTGTGAGGGGTGACGAGGGTGTTGATGGTGACGAGGCCAGGGACAAGAGGAACGAACACTGAGGATTCACTTTGTGACAGGCACGTGCCGAGTGCCTCACATACCGCCACCAAGTCCAGGCCTCTGTCACCTCCCACCTGGACCTGAGGCCGACCCCTAGGCTGGTCTCCACCTCTGACCTCGCTCCCCTTCCGCCAGCGCAGTCTTTAAACAGTACACCCCGCGGGCGCCTCGCCCTTCCCCTGGCCCCGCATGGGCAGCTCCTGCCTGCCTTGCTGATCTTACCTCCCGCCTCGTCCCCGCCCTGCACCCCTGCAGGCCCCCAGCCCCGGATCTTTGCTGTTGTTCCCTCTCCCTGGGTCACTCTTTGCCCAGATGTCTGTGACCTGCCCCACTTCATCCAGCCACACTGTCAAACCCAGCCGCCTCCTCCCCTCTAGCCTGGACCCTCCCCTCCTGTGAGTTCCCTCTTAGTACTTGAGTTCCCCTGATACGATCGTACACATTTGTGTGATTCTCCCACGCTAGGCTGTAGGCCCCAGGGGAGCAGGGCATTGCTGTCCTGTTCCCCACTGTGTCTCCAGCCCTTAGAACAGGGCCTGACACAAGGTTGGTGAATGAACAAATCAACACGTTTCATTTAATCTTACTCCGTGACCTAGGTGCTTTGCTATTTGCCTTTTATAGATGAGGAAGATAAGCTCAGAGAGGTGGACTGACTAGCTCACGGTCACACAGCTGCAGCAAGAGACTTGGGCTTGTTGAAACTCCTGGCCCGGAAGCCTCAAGCCCCCAGCCCTGGCTCCTGTTTGGGACTGTTGCCCAGTGTCTGTAGCCCAGAGCCCTGTCTTAGCCAGTAGAAGCTCCCACCTCCTCAGAATCTAGTCAGGCGTGCCCGCAGGAGAGGACAAAATTGTGAGGGGCCAAAAAGGGGGCGTATGGGAAGACCCCCGGAAGAGATGAGGGGTGGAGCCGAGGAGGGAGTCAGAAAAGGAACTGGAGGGTCTGAGAGGGCCCGGGGACAGGTTGGGGACTTCAGTGCAGGTCAGGACAGGGCGCCCCAGCCAGGGAGTCCCTGAGGAGAGCGCCGTGGGGCACCACAGCTCCCAGGACCAGTGTGTGGCCCAAGTCCAGGCTCCCTGTGCTGGCTCTGGTTCCTGGCATGATCTCTGCTTCCAAGAGGAGCTCAGGCCTGGCGCGGCTTCCCAGGGTAGAGAAACACACGGTGAGACAGAGACAGAGAGACAGAGAGACAGAGAGACAGAGAGACAGAGAGACAGAGAGAGAGAGAGAGAGAGAGAGAGGGTGTGTGTGTGTGTGTGTGTGTGTGTGTGTGTGTGTGTGTGTGTGTGTGTGTGTGTGTGTGTGTGTGTGTGTGTGTGTGTGTGTGTGTGTGTGTGTGTCCAGCCTTGCTGTTTGCGTTGTCGTCATGTCTTCTTAATCAGCCTGTTTCTGGGAGCAATGACTTCATCTCCTGTGATTCTCAACACAGCCATTGTGCAGCGTCCGTGGAAAGAGTGGGCCTGGCACCGTCCATATTCCCCTAATGAATGGGGTTGGGAGAGCCGGCTGGTGGGCGCTGGCCTGACCTGATTGGGGGGCTTGTGGTCAGGTCTGCCTCCAAAAGACTCCCCTTTCAGTGGTCACCCTTCGATCTGGGCTCACGGACCCTGGCCCACCCAGTGCAGCAAATTCTAGGAGCCTGGGCACACACTGCGCTGCGGGCAGGGCGGTCACACCCAGTCTCTGCCCTCAGGGACGCCTGCTGGAGGAGGAGGTGAACAGACCCTACTGCAGAGGGGCTGTGGGTGGACAGGGAAGGGAGTGAGAGCCCCCCGGGGCTCAGGGACGCTCCTCAGAGCTGGTGGTTGGGCCACAGGGCGGAAGTGAAGGCTGGTGGCGGGCTTCCTTGGGGAGAGGAGGGAAGGGCTTGCTGGTGGGCCTGGCGGCATGTGTCGCTGGCCACGTGGGGTGTGCGTCGGCCTGGGGGGTGGCAGGGGATAGAGTGGAAGACGGCGGGAAGGCAGGACTCGATCCTGGAGGTGCCTGGGAGCAGGAAGGATTTGAAGAGGAGCCGGGGCCTGATTTCGAGGCAGCTCCCTGCTTGTGGGAGGGGGCCTGGAAGGAGGAGGAACAAGCTGGCGGTTGAGGGCCTGGCCCCCTTTTGCCTTTCTCTTCAAGGGGGAGGGGCTCCTTGCCCCCTCCCCCATACTGCCAGGAGCCCCAGCCCCTACCCCGCCAGGAGGCAGTGAGGGCGGGGCCTTAGGGGGGTCTCTGAAGAATGTTGTCTGGGCTTGGGCAGCTGAACCTCAGTCCCCGAAGCCCATCCCCACTGCAGGCTCATTTACAAGCTTGTCTGGAGGCAGGGCGAGGGGTTGAATGACCCCTGGCAGGATGTAGTGCTGTGAGTGGGAATACACTGTGTCACACTCCCAGCCAGGACATGGAGCTGGGGGGACCCCCGTCAGCCCCCATCTGGGGGTTCCCCGGGCCCCACCACATGGAGCAGGCCCCTGAGTGAGACGGCCTGCCTGAGTCCAGCTCCAGAGCCTTGGCACGCTGCGTAACTTGCCCGAACTTCACTCTGCATCTCCGTTAATGGGACACTCGTCGTACCTGCTTCCCAGGGTATGTGTGAGGGTTATTGGTTTTTAAGGGGAAGGGCTTAGCAGTGTCCACACGTCGGAGGTGCCCAGTCTGCTTAGCTGTGGCAGAGGTGGCCGTGGGGTAGGGGCCGGGGGAGGGCGATTATGTTCACCGTCATTATCAAGGCTCCCTTAGGTTCCTAAGAGCCACAGGTGGGGAATTGGGAGGGGTGATGGGAGAGCCAGCAGGTGGAGGTGGGAAGAGCCTGGTTGAAGGAGCAGAGAAGTGTGGGTCCTAGTCTTCACCGCTCCCAGACCTCAGGCAAGTCACTCATCTCTCCCAGCCTCAATTTCAGGGGCCAAGGAAGGAAGGAATGAGAAAAGGCATTATGGTGGCCTGAGCCGGCAGGGGCATGTGAGGGGCTAACACATCTGTTAAGACTTATATTTTCATTTCTTTCAATATTGAGGGTCAAGTAACTGCCTGCCTCTTGAGCGGACATCCAGCAGGGAAATGCTTTGAAAGGGGCCCTTCCCAAGCTGAGGATGGTCCGCTCTCTCCCTTGCCCTAAGCACCACCCATCTTCCTTCATACGCCTCCACTGTCCCAGCTGTTCGGCATTGTCTTTTGTGGTAAGAAAACAGTTCAGCTTAGCAAACATTTCCTGAGCGTCTTTTGTCTTCTTGGGTCTGTGTTGGACCCAGGGGATACAGGCATGGTTAAGATACTGACGGAACTATTAAGAGGGAGGATGATTGTTGAATTGTCTTGTGTGTAAAGATCTCAATGTAAAAGCAGCCTTCCTGGGGCCAGAGGCTCTGGGTTCTAGGCTCTTCTCCTTTCTGCCTGTGGGACTGTGGGCAAATGACAGTAAGTCCCCTACATACGAAAGAGTGCCGTTCCGAGAGCGTGTTCGCAAGTCCAATTTGTTCGTAAGTCCAGCAGTTAGCCTAGGTACTCAACTAACACAATCGGCTATATAGTACTGTACTGTAATAGGTTTATAATACTTTTCACACAAGTAATACATAAAAAACAAACACAAAAAATGAAAACATATTTAGTCTTAACAGTACAGTAGCTTGAGAAGTACAGTAGTACCAGCTACATCACTGCTGCCTTTACACTTGCTTCCGGACATCCTGAGCTTGAAATAAAGATACTGTAGTACTATACGCTATACAGTACTGTACACAAAAGCACAAACATTGTAGAGGATGCACGCACGTGACAGTGTACTCCAGACACATGCACTAACATGTGATTGGACATGCAAATGCATGTTCAAATCTTTGAAAGTTTGCACCTCGAAGGTTCGTATGTAGGGGACATACAGGACCTCTGAGCCTCCGGTTTTTCAATTCAGAACCTGGGTCAGTCTCTGATGGTCCCTCTCAGTAAGAAGGCTCTGCAATCACTTTTGGATTATTAACTTACTGTGTCCTCTCCAGGGAGATTCGAAGTACAGTTTCAAGGCAGAGCCAGAAGAACAGACTCCAGAGGTGGTAGACTGGCCTGACCCAAGTTTGAATCCAGTTCTGCAACTTAATATTTATGTAACATTGGGCAAATTACACTGTAAATCTCTTTGGGACTGGGTTTTCTCAGATGTAAAATGGGTATGATGATATGCCTGCTATGCTATGTCCCGGCTCTTAGGGAACTCAGCAGTCATATTAAAGCTGCTATGAATCTCTTCTCCCCCAATACAGTGCCTGCTCCATGCCAAACACACCCCCAAGCCCCCTCTCCCCAGCTCCGCATATCAGAGGGGAGCCAGTTAGTGGAGGTCTTCAGCTGACCGAGGAGCCTGAGGATGGGCCCCCAGAAACAATTCCAGGTGGGGCGCGAGCCTCCACAGAGAGCCCCCCCACCCCCCCACAGTGGGCAGCAGGGGTCAAATGGTTTTAAACCTCCTTGATTTGTATATATACTAGTTTGGCATTCTGTCTTGCTTTATTAAAAAGATGTTTGCTAATGAAATTAATAGTGTAAACAAGATTTGGGGAGGGCAGGCGGCCAGGGGAGGGGATTATTCAGCACACTTCAAAGGACACCCAGCTCCAGCATCTCAGCCACGCCATTTGCATATGTAATGATCGTGCTAATTAGAGGTGGCCTCATCTGTTAACAACAGGTTTGCCAAGCTGTGCTACATTATTGTAATCACCCAGTCAGAATTCTCTGGCATGCTTTTCACTAAAGATAACAAGAACGATGATAATAATAATGCCTCTCATTTTTTGCCCCCTTGCTACGTGCGGGGCATCCTACCAGGCACTTGACAGTCATCATCTCATTTAATCTTCACCACAGCTCTGTGTCCCAGAGATTCTTATCTCCTGTGTATAGAGGATGAAACTGAGGTACAGAGAGGTTAGGTAACTTCCCTGGGCGCACACAGCCACGAGCTGGCAGTGGGGGAAGAGACCCGAGGTCTCGCTAACTCTCGCGCTTCTTCCACCCTGCGGCACTCCTTCTCTGGGGAGACTTGACACACAGCCTCACTCTATCTCTTTCTCATTTGGTCCTCTCAGAAACGCCCCCGTTTCTGCTGAAGAGGAAGCTGAGACCCTAACAGGTTATTGAGGGCTGTTCAGGAGGCGAACCCAGGATCTCTAACTTCTAGGGTAAAGCCAGCCCTGCGTCCCCACCTACCTGCCCACAGTGTGTGTGTGGGGGGGGGCGGGGGACACGGGGAAGCGGCCCCTCAGCCTCCCCTGAGGTCTTGAGAGGATGGTGTCCCTCGCCTCTCCCACTCAAGCAGGGCTGGGCTTGGCCTCACTGCCAAAGAAAATTATGAGACAGTAAACAGATGGGAGGACACCAGCATGTCCTAACTGGCTTTACACGTGTTGTCACTAAGTCAGAGGTTGCACATGGGTGGCTCGTGGCCATGTGTAGCCCACAGGCAGGTTTCATTTGGTCTGGGAGGGTGAAAGGTGTTTTTTGGTGCTTTTAAAAAAAAATCAGTTCCCCATATTTAAGCACTCCCAAAACATTCACCTTCAACATTCACCAGAAAATTCTGGATTTCTGGCTTTTCTTGAACAAACAGATGTGGCAGCGTTGTGACTGTATTCCTGCAGGGCAGAGAACCAGCCTCTGCAGTTCATCTCAGACTCGTTTTACTCCCCAGAAGGCCTTCGAGTTTGCTTAGCCTGCACTAGCTCTTCCCAGTGATCCTGGGAGGGCTGTGTGGGGGGATAGGGTTCGCATTCTAGAGATGACGAGCCTGGGATCCGAGTGGGCCACTCCACAAGGCTGTTGTCAGCTAGGCCTTAAACCTCCATCCTCACCGTCCACCTTGTGTGGTTTTCACTCTACCTCGCTGCCTCCCAGCCATGTCCAACTCCACTGTCTGCCAAGGCAAGAAGGAAACCTTTCACAGGCCTAATGACTCAAAAATAACCAACCGTGAGCCCAGGGAAGTGTTCCTGTCTCCCCCTCTCCTTTTCTACCCTCCCCGAGACCAGAGGGGACATGGGAAGCCTATTCATTTAAACTCAATTATTTTCTGGAAGACAGAATGGAACTGAATTGGGTCAGTGGCTATATTTGCTGTGCTCAGCTCTTTCCCCTGCGACAGCAGCACCCACTGGCTGTGTTGCTGGGCTCCGTGCCACCAGGCTCACCAGTTAGAACTCCGTTATTGGTGGCCGTTCCTTGACTCTGAAGGAGGGGAGCCCCCTCTGCTCGTTCACCCAATAGGCTGCAGGAGCGGGGTCTAGAATCACATGGCTACCACCTTCCAAACCTAGGCTGCCCAACTGCAGTCTGCAGTGGAGGCGATTCTGACAGTGGAGTGCCTTACAGATGAGCAAACAGACACCCAGAGAAATGAAGTGCTTGATGGAAAGGCAGGCCTTGAGCCAGACACGACAGGGACCTTACTAGCCGACAGGGACCTTACTAGTCGTGTTACTGGGAGCAGAGTACTTGACTGCTCTGCACTTCTGTCTCCTTGTCTTGTAAATGAGGCAAAGAACTTGACACACCTCCTGGGGCCAGGCAGTCACGATGTAAACGTGACACAGTGTGCCAGGGTCCTGCCCCCAGTTAACCCGTCTGTCCACACTGCTTCCCTTGCACGGTGTGCCAGGGACAGAGCTTGGTGGGGGTCCCAGATCTCAGGAGGAGGCTCTACTGGGATGCCCTCCTCTCCGTGAAGCCTTTCCCAATTCCTTACCCCCAAACCGGAACTGTTCCTGCCGTCATTTTAGGTCCCCTGTTGGGCCAGGCCCTGCTCTGGATACTTCCGCAGCTTCCTCGGGGCCACGGCCTGGTAAGTGTGTTTTTGTTTGGCGCTAATGGCTGTACGCACCCCTCCCCCACCGGACTGCCAACTTCTTGAGGGCAGAGACCACGTGTCTTGTTGACCTGCCTGTGTCCTGGTGTCACTCCCTGTCTGGATGTGTGGCCTTGGACTGGATGTTTAACCTTGGTGGCCTGTTTTCCCATCTGTAAAATGGGAATAGTGATGCCTCCCTCCGACGCACGTCACGGAGCGGAGGCCAGTAGTGTCAGACACGGCAGTGCTGCAACAGATGCTCAGAAAACATGTGGAGAAAATCAAATCAGACGCTTGCGCTCCACTCCCTAGAAGCAGGGAACCTCTAAGAGCGGGGCTCTGGGGGATCGTGGGAAGGGTCGTAAGCGCCGTCTTGTTGCAGAATTGCTGTCTGCTTACATGGAGAAGTGCGGACAGGGCGGTGGCCTGTGGGCCTCGCCTCACTCCCTCCATCTTCTCTGCTGCTCCGGCCTCACGGTTATTCCAGTTCCCAGTGGTGGAGCTGGGATGAGTTAGGAACCCAAGGTCCCAGTGCCTGGCGTTGTACCTCCCCTTTTGGCAGCGATAGAGCCTGGAGGTGGGGCAGGGCCTCCCCCCTGCATCCCCATCGCCAGTTCCAGGGGTTGGGGCAGGGTTAAGGGGATGGTTCAGGGAGGTTTGTATTCCCTGACCTTTCAGAGTTGTGACTTCAGGGGTCGTGTGTGACCTTGGCCTGGTGTAGACCTGGTGGGGTGGTGGCTGTGGCGACAGGGCTTGGGGCCTGGGCAGTAGGTGGCCCAGCCAGAGACACAGAAGCCGGGCTCTGGTGGGAGCTCAGGGAGTAGCCCTGGAGTCTCTGGGGAGAGGCTTAGGGATGAGGGGGTCTTGATCACAAACTGACCCAGCGTCCTGTGCAGCCAGGGCAGCAGTCACAGGCTCGAGAACCGGAACCGTCCCCTCCCCTCGCCCCTTGATAGCGCTCAGGTCCTGGAACACCACGCGGGTTGTTGCCCAGGACTTGGCACTGTGACAACCAAGAAAGAGAAGTGCTGACCGCGTCTCATTGCCTGTTGAGTAAATTTACTCTGTGTTTTTCCCAGGAGGCGTCACATGGGTAGGAATTTACTCCCCCTAAATGCTTTGATGGAAACATTACGGTTTTTGAGTGAACGTGTGTCAACGTCGCTGTGGGGGGGAAAGCTTCTAGGATTCTCTGCCAGCTGAAGTCATTACCACAAGACAGTGGTTGGGGGCCTGGCAGATGGGGTAGATGCAGCCAGGCTGGTGCGGGGAGGCAGCCAGAGGGCCGGAGCCCAGCCGGCCTATGGGGGGGGGGTCTGAGCAGGTGGAGAGGGGGAGGGAGTTGGGAGGCTGCAGGCTGACAATGTACATTAACACCCTCCCAACCCGCCCCCCACCCATGGCACAAAACAAAGGGAGTGGGGAACTTGAGGGGTGGGGACGGAGAACAGAGGCTCTGGAATGGTGAGCGCTGGCAGCTCAGGCCAGTAAGTCAGGCTGCGGCCAGATTCCTGAGGGGCCTGGAATTGCAGCTCCTACCGGAAACTAGCTGTGTGACCTCGAGCAACTTTTCCAACCTCTCTGTGCTTCAGCTTCATTTTAGTAAAATATGCCTGTGGATACCCACAGCTTATGGCTCTTTGGAAGATTAAGAAGGTAATATATGTGAAATACCTAGCACTGGGCCTGGCACATAGCAGGTGCCAGGACACCTTTGTTGCTTGTTGGTGATGATAAAACCACACAAGCATAGATGTGTTCACATAAATTAACAGCTGGGGCACATTGAAACCGCTACCCAGAGTTGGCCCTCCGTCTAATACCAAGTTTGTTTCTCAGCTTCAGCTGAGTACAGCAGTGGTCTCTTCAAAAGCCCTTGTCCACGAACAGCCAGGGCCTGGGGCTGACTGTCCTCTGCGGGGCATCCCTCTCCGGTCTTGTGCCTGCTTCTGGCCTGCAGACTCACCTGGATGGAGGCAGTGGGTTACAGCAGCGCCCTCCTCTGGCTGAGGCAGTTCTGGGAAGGCCACAAAGGGCCTCTGTCCTCTACACAGCCTCTGGAAAGGAGAGTGCTGTGGTCACAAGAAAGGTCCTCCCTCCCAGGATGCATCTCTCTCCCCGAGGGGATATACAAGCATTGCCTGGAAGTGCTCCTTGACAGTCTTGGGACTGGCTCCCTTGTACCCCAGGAAATGGGAAGCTCCTTGAGGAAGGTAGGCTCTAGAGTCTCCCACAGGGCCTGGCCCAGTTGGTGAGACACCTTCAGATCTGAAAGGTCATGAGACGTCTGGGCTCTGAGCTTTTGGGAGAAGAGGTCCATCACACATTTACTGAGTCCTAGGACTTGAAGAACCAGAGATGAATAGACCCCAAGGAGGGCCTGACAGGACAGGCAGCAGGACCCAGGAGAAAGGGAGGGAGGACTGGGAATTCAGGAAGAGAGGGAGAGATCACATACTTCCTGGGCCTGGGGACACTGGGAAAGGCTTCCCTGAGGTGGGGCAGTTAAGCTGGGCCTTGAAAGGTGAATGAGAATTGGAGATGGGTGCAGGAGGGGAGGTCAGTGGGAGCAGAGGCATAGCCATGAGAGGGGGCAGGGATGCCTGGGGAAGAGCTGAAGAGGGCCTGTGGCTGGCTGGTGGGGGTGTGTGTGAAGGTGAGGAGTGTGCAGTGGGTGGGTGGGGCCTAATGATTCGGGAGACCTGGTCACTGGGGGCACTGGAACCAGGAGTCACGGGGTCAGTTTCTGAAATTCCAAGGACGCTCACTGTTCTCACTCCCTTTCACATATTATTCAAGATGGCTTTGAAAGCAGCTTGCAAGAGGTTATGCCGTCCCCTGAGCTGAGGCTAGAAGGGTAAGGAGGAAGCACCTTATTCAAGGTCAAAGAGCTGGTTAGTACATCTTCTGAACCCCAGATAACAGGCTCGTTTCTTTTTAGCTTGCGACCCCCCTCCTGTGACAGCTGTCATGCAGAGGGAGAGGTCCTGTCACAGGGGCCTATTTTGTTATAGAAAGATATTAGAACTGTGTGGATCAACCAGTGGGGGTGGCTTCCTGCCTGGGGGAAATCTGGGAAGGCTCCCTGGAGGAGGGGGTATTAGAATTAGAGGAAGATAAGAGGGGACCAGTAAATAGGTACAAACGGCTGTCTGGGGCGAGGCACATCTATTGTACTTTCAGATGTGGCTGGGCCAACTTGTGCAAGTGATTGAGCTTCTCTAGACTTGATTTCTTCATTTGTAAAGTGGTTACAGTATCTGCCTTACCTGTTTATTGCTATTATTGAGTTCAAGTGGGAGGCCTGCTTGGGGCCTGCGCCCTGGAGGAGTGCTCGGAGATGGGCTCTGTCCCCTCCATCTCAGGTGCCTTGGATGCTCTGGGAGCCAAAGGGGCTTCTGCCCTAGGGCCTCCCTTGGTGACTATGGCCTCACCTCTCCCCTGTTTTGAAATTTTATTAAGATATTGGATAGACCCAGATGAAGCTGCGAGGGGAAACCTCACCTCGGAAGGAAGGGAACCACCACCATAAGTGCACCTCTGGCTAAGAGTTCTCTGGGCTTTGGGGGTGTGAGCAGATGCAGATGGAGGGGGGGCAGGTTTTGTTGGATTACCTGTGGTCAGGTTCACCTGTGCTCAGAACAGAGCTGAGCCCAAGGAAGGACACAGCAGGGGACGGAGTGAGTTACTTCCCAGGTTGGGGGCTGCTGTGGGCTTACAGTCAGACCTCTTCCTCAGCCCTGCAGGTGCCCCAGCCAGAGTGCTGCCTACCTGCACACAGTAGGTGCCTGACAGTCTGGCACTTAATAGGAGCTCAGTTGTTGCTGAGGGTCTGGAGCAGGCTGAAATTACCATGGGCTGAACTGGGGCTTGTGAGCCTCTGGTGTAGAGGCTATGGGTAGGCAGGACCCCAGGCAGGGGCGCTGTTCTCCCACCGGCCTGTTTATCCATATTTACATGGAGGGATTGGATTCCATAATCCAGTTGCACCAGAAAGTTATGCAGCAGCCACTCTACTTTGATTAGCCCCTCCAGGTGGTGGCTGTTAAGGGAGGTGTGTGATTCCCTGTGTGTGGTAGAGGCTCAATACTTGGAAAACATTGCTGTGGCTTTTCAAGAAGGATGGCAAAGCGGGTAACCCCAGGCGAAAATGTCAGGGTGGCTGGGTGTGCCTTTCCCAGAGGGATTTTCAGTTCAGTAAGGGCCCTGTCAGGGTGACCCAAGGATGAACCCCCCAGGCCAGCGGGTGAGGCAGCATTTGGGCTCCTGGGTCTGACTGCCCCTGTCGTCCTGTAGCATTCACAAACCTGCGCAGCTCACCCCCTTGTCTCTTCCCTCCGGCACTTAACCCTCCCCCTCTGTCCTGCTGGCCCAGCCCCAGATACAAGAGAACAACCGCCCTGAGAGGGAGCTTGAACCCATTCCCAAAAGGTCTAGCTCCAAGGAGTCGGTGCAGAGAGTCGGGAGCCCCGTTTGAGTGGGTGACCGTAGTAGGCAAATCCCCGGCTTTGTCTACACCTCCGTTTCTGTTCGCATTTTTTAAATGTCCGAATGGAAGTGCGGGAGAGGGAGGGTACTGGCCCTCGGGGGGGGGGTGGGGGCGGTGGGAGCCTCGGGACTGCTGCTCTGAGCCCGACGAACTCCGGCGGGTCCTCCGCGGGCGGTGGGGAGTGGGCCGGGCCTCGTCCCCGCCCGCGTCCGGAGCACACCGGCGGGTTGGGGCGGAAAGCGGTTGCAGCTGGGGGCAGCTGGCCGCGGAATGTCCCCTGCCGCCGGGCCTGGGAAGGCAGGGCCAGCGGCGTGGGGTGGGGTGGGGGCGGGGCTTCGGGGGGCGGAGTCAGCCGCTTCCGGCCTGGAGCGTGAGGGGCGTGGCGCCGCGGGGTCGGAGCCTGGAACGCTCCAGGAGCCGGATGCGGGAGAGTTGGTTTTGGCGCGCCCCCGAGTCTTTCGGTCACCCCAGCTCCCACTTAGCTTTGGCCGGCCTGTCTCAGGCCAGCCATAAGGACACTAGTATTCGATCAGGACATCTGTTAGTGCCTACTTTGTGCCAGGCACTGGCCCGAGGTGTGCCGGGCCTACCAGGTGAACAGGCCCGGACGTTCTCCAGGTGGGAGGAGGAGGGGGCTCAAGCTTTCAGATCAGTACCATGAGGAAAGTGAAGTTGAGTGATAACTTGGGGTGGCGGTGGAAGTTACTCCTTTGGTTAGAACGACCTCTACTAGGACGCGCGCGACAATTGATCTGAGAGCAGAATGAGAGGAGAAACCAGCCTGGCCTAGAGCCAGGGCCAAGCAGAGGGAACTGCAAGTGCAAGGGCCCGGAGGCGGGACTCGGGCGGCTTATGACCCTGGGCGGAGTCAGCGCTTTGGGGAGGAGCCTGAGATTCCTTTGCGAGCCTTGTTCCAGCCTCCCGGACCGGTAGCTCGGTCCCAGGGCCCGCACCCCGCCCAGGTGCCTTTGGCGGGCGACCTGCTCGTGGTTGGAAGTGCGTCTTTCTAGACTTCTTGGACCTGGAGTTTGTGCCATGTGATTACCTGTATGGAAGACTGTAATTTTCCGCTTGTTCCGTGGAGGACCCGGAAACCTCTAGAGTTGTCACCGATGTGTTTTTTTAAGTCGTTTCTGAAATTTCAACTTGGAAGACAGAGTCAGCACGTGCTTTGCGGGAAGGGGAAACCTGCCTGGTCACACCTCTTAGATATTGGCCTGGACTGAGAGATCCCCCGATCTGGCCAGGAGAGGCACCTGGGTGCCCGCCATTCTCAGGAATGGGCCTCTGTGGCCTCGGACTCCTCGGTGATAACCTCGGCAAGATCCTGGGCCGGGCCGGAGCTGCTCTGTGGAGACCCGGCCGTCCTCGAAAGCCAGATCTGGCTCCCAGGCCCCTGGTGCCCAGACCAGGGTCAGCCCAGAGGCCTATCCCACCGCCAAGGTCTGTGGGTGGCTCTGCCTGGGGAAGGGGGTGCAGGAAACTTCTTGCCTTGTGGGTGGGCACCTCGATGGCTGTGGGTGGAGGCTGGAGGATGTGGAGCTGTTTCTCCAAGGGGGCCCAGCCCTGGGAGCCCACCCACTCTCCGGCCAGGGCCTTGTTGAGGCCCCACAGCCCCTCCTGAGCAGCCTGGTTTTCACGCTGGCCTCGGGGGAAGAATGGGAGACCCCCACCGGCTTGGAAGGAAGGGGGAAGGTGGGGGCCGGGTTGCTTAACTGGCTCCTCCCTCCTGGGAACCAGGCCCAGCCCTCCCGGGAGCTTCAAGTCTTCGGGATCCGGGTGGAGAGAAGCCCAGTGAGCGGAGGACCAAGGAGGTGGAAGCAGGCAGGCAAAGCTGTGGGGAAGGAGATCTAGGCCCAGGGAAGTGGTGGGGTTGGCAAGGTGGGCTGTGAGGAGGGGCCTTTGACCCCAAGCTGAGGAGCCAGCGAGGGCCCTCGGGCTACTGTCCGCTTAGCCTGGGCCTCCCAGCGCAGGTGAGGAGCAGGGTGAAGCCGCGGGGGCTCCTAGCCGCTGCCTCTTGGAGACAGATTTAATAATCCTAGGCTGTCTCTCTGACGGTTAGTATTGCAGGAGGGAAGCTTTAATCCCAGAACTTTTATTGATCCAGACACTAATAAAAAGTAAAGGATTTTTTGGAGCCAGGTTTTTTTCTTGTTTTCTACTCGACCAAAGAACATCAGAGCTCTAAAACACAAATTTGTTTTCCTGCCTCTCCCTAGGTTTGGGAGGCGGGGTGGGGCTTGGCCGTGTTCAGATTCACCTCTCTAGGAGCCCTCCCTGACCGCGCATGCCTGCAGTCATGCCTCTTCTCCACGGTTAACCAGCTGCCGCTGTGCATCTAGTCTGTCCCCTAGGAGGGTTGGGGTGTCACAGAAGCCTTCCTGCTCACCTTCCTGAGACCCCGGGGTAGTGAGAGGCGTCTGCCTTAAGGCAGCGAAGGCGTGGCTCGTGACTTCTTGTGTCTTTCTGGGTTTGGTTCTCTTGCTGACCTGTTCTTTGTTTCTTTGTTGTTACATGTTTATTTCATAAATACTTACTGAGTTGTTGCCAGACCCTCCCTTAGGATGCAGAAAGACAACAGAGCTTCCCTTCTGGCAGGAGAGACAGGCAATCAGAAGTGAGTGGAGAAACACATCAGTAATTCCAGATGGGGTGATATCAGTCAGGATTTTTGTCTGCTTTGTTCAGCACCTGGATTCCCAGTGCCTAAAATAGTGTCTGGCTCACTGTTTGCGCTTAATAAATATTTGCTGGCTGAACGAACAAGATGATGTGAAGGAAACAGCCAAGTGTTTCCGTGGGGAGTAATGGGGGTGGGGCAGGACCTGTTGTAGCGGGGCGGGGGCGGTCTGGGGGAGGACTGAGCTCCACCGGCCTCCTGAAGCCACCCTTTACGAGAAGGGGGTGGAACTAGAGCTCCTGACTGAGGGAGCAGTGAGTGCAAAGTCCCCGAGGGCAGGAAAGCAGTGGCTTCCAGTTGGGGGATGGGGATTGCCAGATGAGATCAGAGGGTAGGCCAGTACTCTCCGGACCTCTTTCCCTGGGGAGGCGTTCGGATTTATTCAAATTGCTGTAGGGAGTCACTGGAGGGTTTTTAGCCCAGGAGTTAAATAATCTGATTTGCCTTTCTAAAGGGTCCCTGTGACTCCTGGGTGGGGAGGCGGGGTAAGGCCGGTGAAGAGGCGTGCACAGGTGTGAGAGATTTTAGAGGCGGTAGCGGTAGGATTTGCCGATGGATCGGGTTCTGGAGGCCAAGGAAAGGGAGGGTGGCTGGCTTCTGAGACTCCTGGCTTAAGCGGCTGAGACGAAGCTCCGCTTTGGACATTTCAGACTTGAGGTTCTGTGAGGCGTCAGCATTTAGATATGTGAGTCTGGAGCGCAGAGGAGGGGAGAGCTGGGATAGAAACTTTGGAGTCTTGAGCCCTGGAGGTGTTTAAAGCTAAGGCGTGGATGCGATCACCAAAGGAGAGTGTTTTACTGAAGGAGAGTGCACCCACGTCAGAGCCTGAGAAAGTCCAGCACCTGGTGGAAAGGTGGTGCGGTACTGGGAAAGCAGGGCAGTGGCCTGGGAGGGAGGGGAGGCACCTCAGAGGGGGTGGTGGCCTGGGTTTCAGGGAGGGAACTAGCTGTCCTGTTGAGTACGGAGAGGACAGGAACTGTGGTTGGCTTTGGTCACACGAAGACCTTTGGGAGGAGCACTGGGGTCAGGCCAGGTGTGTTGAGTAGAAAGGAAGTGAGTAGAAGAGGAGGCGGCAGGGCCTGAGAAGCGCAGGGCGAGCGGCCTGTCCGGGAAGCCGAGGAGGGTCAGGTGAGGGCTCACACGTCCCGGGTCCTGGTCCCCGTGCACCAGCAGTGGGCCCCTGCCTTGGGCCTGCATCAGGAGCCTCTGAGCGGAATCCCTAGAGATGAGGGCTGGATTGGGCGCCCCCGCCCCCCGCAGTGGTCTTCAGTAGCTCTCTGAGCTCTGTCTCCCTCTCTCCTTGGAGGGCTCGCTTTCCGCTCTTGCAGTCACCCAGCCCTGTGCTCCCCACTCCCTGCCCCATCTCTCTGAGTCCCAGGCGCCTAAGGACGAGCACTGTGCACCTGGCTTTCCTCAGAGGGCCCTTCCGCCCTTCCCAGAGCTGAGAGCGGGACTTGGTCTGCGCCGGTGGCTTTGCTCTGGAAGGTTCCTTGGTGTGTTTGGCCTCCGGAGAAGTCCGAGGTCTATTTCAGAATATTTGGGTAGCTGGGACCTTGACCTCCCCTCAGTGCTTGGCTGTGCGGTGGGGTCGGGGTGCGGGTTAGAATGTGTTTGGCTTATTGGGGAGACAGTGTAGGGTTGGGGACAGCCTAAGCTCTAATGCTCCTGTTGAATGAGTGACACCCAGATATTTGAGTCTTTGGGTTCCCCAGTGGTTTTGTTAAATGCTTTCTCTGCACCTGGTTAACCAGTGTTTTTACACCTGTTATCTTCCGAGGATAGTGTATTTCCTCATTTTGTACCTGAAGAAACTGAGCTTCAGGAAAGTGGAAGAACTTGCCCAAAATCCCACAGTTGCTAAGGAACACAACTAGAATTGCCACTCAGCCCCGCAGACCTCCCAATCACGCCACTCCTGACTGACTGATTAACCCTATAGATGAGGAGGTGATGGTGGGTGTAAGGGGCCTGGTCCCCCACTGCCCCTCAGGAATAGTGGCCATGTGCTCTGCTGGGGCTGCAAGGCATGCCTGCTGCCTCCTAGCCCCTGTTTCCTCTAGTGCTCGTCTCTCCCCTTCCCCCCTCCCCCTCCCCCAGCACACACACCAGTTGCTTTAGGCTCCAGGAAGATGGAAAGAGGCAGACCTTGAACTTGATCAAGCTCTGGGGACTCTTGGGGCCCAGGGAGCTCACAGCTTCTGGGAGGCTCTTTATGCCGCAGGGCTTGCACGGCTGCTGAACTTGGCAATATGGAAAGCCAGCTCAGCTGCAGCAAGTCCCCTGGGAGACACCTGAGGAGGCGGGGGCCCGCCCCTCACTAGGGAGTGGGGAGACTGAGGTCCAGAGCTGCCTGGGTGGGGCTGGGCTCTACCTGGAGAGGTGATGCCTTCTGCTGCCTCCTGACAGGCCACGTGGTTTTGCGCCCTTGCACCCTCTCCCTACCCAGCAGACCCCAGTTAGCCTGGGGGGTGGGGTGGGCCAGAGTCAGGCTGTTTTTATGTTGCAAAGAATTCAGGCTACAGCCCAGCCTTTTTCAGCCTTTATAGCCTTATGACCTGGATGCTTCTGGAGGACGGTGGGCATCTGGGACATGCTAGAGGGCGGTCTTGCCTGGTAGTCACTGAGGGTCCCAGTTGGACCCCCTCTTTACAGAAATAAACTGCGGCCCAGAGAAAGATGTGACTTTCCCAGGGTCACTACCCAGGAAGCTAGTTTCCCACTTTGTGTCTCCCAGCATATCCTGGGGCAGCGTCCTTCATCGTAGCTAAACCTGCCGGTCTTTATTAAGTGCTCACTGGAAGCCAGGCTTTGTTCTGTAACTCATTGACTCCTCACAGCAAGCCCGTGAGGCTGAGTACTATTATTATTGCAAAGGGCGAAACAGTCCCAGAGAGGTGACATGACTTGTCCAAGAACAAAAGGTCGCAAGTGGCACAGTCCAGATCTGAACAGTCTGGCTTCAGAGCTCATGTTCTTAACCACCAGGCTACACGGCTTCAGACTTACTTGACTGCCAGGCTCCAAAGAAGCGTACTGAGGGTGGTAAACCCTTGGATGACCTGGCCCCTGCAGAGTTAGGTCTGAGGACTCCGCCTGGCCTTGGCCTTTCTGATAGGATGGCTGTACAGCACCTATGGGCTGCCCAACCACTCCTGGTGCCCGGAAATGACCCATCTTTCTTGCAGGGCTTGCTAGCCCAGGTACTGAGGCCCAGGCCGTTACTCCCTCCTTTCCTCTCCCCTGCCCACCCTTGGAGCCTAGGGGCCCCAGGAGAGCCCCCATCCCTGCAGCCCCGCCTCTTCCCTTCCTTTGGACCTTGGTCTGCTTGCCCGAACCCTGAGGTTGGAAGGACGGCTCCCTTACCTGCCCCCTCTGACTGTAGAGCCTGTTTGGGAAGGGACGAGGGCCTGGCTGTTGGATGCCCCACCCCTGCAGGGGCTGCGGACCCCCTCTTTTCTCCTCCCTCTCCTTGACTTTCCTGTGCCTCATGATTTCCAATCTTCTCATCTGTGAGAAGGGGGAAAGAGTAGAACCCACCTCACAAGGTTTTGAGGCCTAGACTGAAAGCCCAGTGTTTGGGCACCTGCGACAAATGATTCCTCCTCCTCGCCTGCGTGTTTGAAGGCAAGATGCTAGTCGATATGGAACGGGAGGGGCCTCTGGAGGGAGCAGGTGGGAGAAGAATCCTGGCTTTGGCTGACCTCACGTGGCTGGGCCCTGGCTGGGCCGCTCTGTGCCATCCTGGGCGAGTCAGGAGCCTCTGCCCGCCGCATCTTCCTCCTCCGTGAGATGAGTCCAGCTGCTGCCTGTCTTGTGGTGTGGTTGTGAGGAGTAATGAGACGCTGCTGTGAAGTGCTGAGTGCTGTGCCGGCCCGTTGTGAGTGCTTAAAAACTCTGCCCTTCCCACTCTTATTCTTGAGATGTAGCCTCCTTGTTTTGGGGTTTTGGGGGTTCTTCAGATGAAATTCGGATTTTTACTGTCGTGCATTTTGTCTAAAATCTTCCCAAGGCCTCTAATCTGATCATGACTTTTGAGGGATTTTTGGGTTTTTGCTGTCTTGTTTCCTGTACAGAAAAAGGGAGGTGTGTCTTTAAGTCCCCAGCAACCCAAGTGGGACACTGGCCCTTTAAAAGCACATTACGGAGAGTTGGAACTTAGCCTTTGTTTGACTAGCTATGATCAGTCCCAGCGGACAGGGCTGGAATGGTATGTCTAGGACCAGAGCAGGGCCGGACTGGCTGGGCCCGGTGGGGGACAGCGGGCAGCGGGGTGGCTGGCCTGGGCCTGGAGAGCCTGGTGGCCGCGCTGAGGGATGGTGAGTGACCTGATGGCCTGAGCGGAGGTTGGGGTGAGGGAGGCCAGGAAAGAAGGCAGGAGGGAGGCTGCCAGTCTCGGCCCCTGACCAGCCTCCTGGGCCCAGGGAGAACTGAGGCGGGTGGGAGCGGCCGGTCAGAGAGGATGCCCAGTTTCGGGAGGGACTCAGTCATTCCCCAGCTATGGTGCCTCTGCCTCTCTGTGGACGTCCACCACCGGCCCAGAATGTGGAAGCAATTAGGATGGCCCAACAAAAAGCGAGAAACCGAGGAGCAGTGTTGCTGTTTTTAGTGTTTGAAAGAGAGGAAACGCAGTGTCAGTGGCTCCTTTCCACGAGCAGGCCTGGTGGTCTCTGTGGCTGTACCGAGAACCGAACCGAAATAAGCTTGGCCTTTGCTCCGAGTCGCCGAGCCCGGGGCTGCCCTGGGTGGGGCTGCGCTGGGGTTTGGGGGTCGTGTCATCCCTGCCCCAGCCCCGGGTCCCAGCTGGACTCTTCTGTTTCCCTCCTTCTCCCTGCCTCTGTCTGTTCCCTGATCCGTTGGCCTGCAGGCCGGCGGTGTGTCTGAGCCTAGGGTATGTTTTGCTCCAGCTTAAATGTTTGAAACGGTTGTCCGGAGCCAGGCCCCTGTGATGCGGCAGTCTCTACTGGGGAAGTACCCCATCACCAGAGAAGTCGGGGGGTTTGGCTTGTCACACACTGTCCTGTGGAGGGGTTGTGAGGGGCAAATGAGCCGCTGCTGTGAACTGCCAGCCCTGCGCCTGGCTTCTTACAAGTCTCCGTGTCCCTTAGTCCTGCCCACGTTCACTACCACTGCTGGGGTGCTGCCGGTGGATCAGACTCCTACAGCTATGTGTCCTCACCATTTTCCAGACAGGTGACAAAGGCAGGGCTCAGTGGAGTTCTGGTGACCCATGAGTTTTTTACTTGAAAGTTGGTGCATTTAATCACACAATCTCTGTAGGTTTGGTGAAAGCCTGAGGCGTTGACAGGCAGTGAAAAGAATTTGGAGTTGGAGCCCAGATGCCAGGCCTCCAGCCCTGCCCCAGTGCCTGTGACCTGTGACCTTGGGCAAGCTGCTGGACCTCCCTCCCTGAGCCTCCACTTCGCAGGGGTGGAGTGCTTAGGGGAAACCCTGGAGGAAGGTGTCGGTTCTTCTGGGGGGGCGGTGGGCAGCACGGAGGGGTGGTCTTTGAGCTGGGCATTGATGGATAAGGCACACTTGCTGCTGGGCACGTTCTGAGTGTATGTGCACAGCCCAGTGTGGCTGGGTTGGGACGCACCTTGGAGGCTGTATTTAAGGCGTTGCTGGTTGGAATCCTGTGGGCCGGTGGCAAATGACAGGCAGGGCTAGCTTATCCTAGAGTCAGTGGGGAAGGGGGTGGGGGGGGAAGGGGGTGGGCTCTTGGAGTCGGTGGGGGGGGCAGTGGGGGGGACGGGAAGAGGGTGGGCTCTTGGGCACACTCTCTGGCCTTGGGAAGCTCCTCACGGCTTCAGGGCATGTTTCCTTAACTGTAGTTGGGCGGCTGGGCCACATGAGCAATGGAGTCCGCTAAATGCAGAGCCAGGCCTTCCCTGGTGGCGCAGTGGTTGAGAGTCTGCCTGCCGATGCAGGGGACACGGGTTCGTGCCCCGGTCCGGGAAGATCCCACATGCTGCGGAGCGGCTGGGCCCGTGAGCCATGGCCGCTGAGCCTGCGCGTCCGGAGCCTGTGCTCCGTAACGGGAGAGGCCACAACAGTGGGAGGCCCGCGTACCGCAAAAAAAAAAACAAGAAAAACCCGCGGAGCCAGGGCCTGCCTGGTGCATGTGCCAGGTGTGTGGGCTGTTGTGGGTGAGGCGGGAGCTGGAGAGCCACGGATGGGTCACTGGGAGCAGGAGGAACTCGGCAGCCACGCCCTGCTTTTGATATGCGTTTTTGCCTCTGCTGGCGGCCTGGGAGCCTGTGGCTTATTGTCAGCACCCCCCCCCCCCCCCCCACCCCCGCTCCTGCTTTTTTGCTGCTGTTGAGCACTCCTGGCTGTCTCCTGTGAGTTTCGGTCTGGGAAGCGGAGCTCTGATGCCCTGCTGGGACTCCCAGACACCAGGCTTTGGGAGGATGGGGAGCTGGGGTCCCAAGGCCCCCAGGCTTAGCGCTGGCATGCTGGAGGCACTCAGTAACTATATACTGGGGCGCTGGATTAACTCAAACCAGGCGGGGTGGGTGTTCGCATATCAGACCTCCATCAGGCTCTGGGAGGAGGGCACGCAGCCCACTTGTCAGGTGAGAAAACTGAGGTGCAGGAGAGACCAACCCGAGGTCTCCCTTGGCCCCTTCCCTTTCCCCTTCGTGTCTTTGCCTCGTCTCCCTGAGGCCACAGAGCCCCCCTGTCCTAAGTGGTGGCGGGACAGGAGATGGGCATTGCTGCTAGAACCTAGGGTGCCCGTCTCTCCTTAAATGGGGACGTGGAGGTGCCTACTTAAAGGAGAAGTGCTGCAAGGTGGGAAGGGGCAGAATGCCCAGGGTAAGGCAGGGCTCCCTGCGTGTCAGGTTACACCTGTAGCACCAAAGGTGATGTCTTCCCCGTTTTGCAGATAAGGAAACTGAGACGTGCAGGTTATTTAATTTGATCAAAGTCACAGAACTTTATGTTTACATGTGTTTGTTTTTAAGGAAGGAGGCCTCACCACATTAGACCAGTCATCAACCAGCATGGTGCCAGGGGCTGGGGCTGTGTTGACACGTGGCTGGCCCTTGGTTGAGGTAGGAAGCTTAATGCCCAGGGATGGGGGAAGGACAGTCCCCAGATCACCTTGTCACCCTAACGTGAACGACTTGCACAGCACCAGAAGACCACCTGGCACGGCACCTGGGTCTGGGATGGAGGGGTAAGAGGGGAGAAGATGACATTCTTTGGAGGGGTCTCCTGAGCCTAGGAGGGCTTCCCGGAGGTGGAGAGCTGGGAGGAATTAGATAAGCAAGAGGGAAGTTGCTTCCTTGGGGAATGGAAGCCTTGGTTTTCAGTTTGTTCTTTGTTTTCATTTCATCATCCTTCCCCACTTGGGTCATGGGTCCCCAGGGCCTGAGGCAGCTGTTGGTATTTATGGTCCTGGGTGGAGGTGGGGGAACGAGTCAGAAGCTAGTCCTACAGTCGGCGGTGTGATCTGTGGGACCAAGGGGACGCACGGGCCGTGTTCACACATGTGAGCTTGCAGGGAAGGGACAGCACGGCTGGGGCCTCGGTGGTTCTCCACAGTCTTCCTAGTGGAGGAGCTGAGTGCCGGGCCGTGGGCCAGATGGGGCTGCTGCTGTGCTCCTGCCTGGGGGTGCTTTACTTGGGGGAGCTGAGGGGACCTTAGGGCTTGGGGTGTCATTCTCCTTCATCTTCCTGAGCGGCCGGGCTGGGCTCGGCGGTTTCTCCTGGGGACCAGGAAGGGACGGAGAGCTGTCCCCGCTCAGCAGCAGCAGGAGCACTTGGCCCTCAACTCGCTTTCGATTTGCCCAAATCTCATCCTATTCAATGAATGTTCCTCAGATTCTCTTCTTTTAAAATTCAGGGCACTTTGCTCTTCTGCTGAGGTTTATGAATGTTTAAAAACTCCTTTGTGGTCCCCAAAGTCATTTGACAAGTCTGACAGCTATTGATTAAAAACCGGAAATTATTCAGGCTGCGGGATAACTTGGGGGAATAGATGGAAAGTTTTTTGTTTCTTCTCTCTCTGTGTGCCCCTTGCCCTCCCCTCTCCCCCCAAAAAAGATACAGGGATGTGGGGAGGTAAATGTGTCCCTGAATGTTCTTTGAACACTCCCTTGGGCTGCAGAATTATCCTGGAAAGGGTGGGATGGGGGACGGTCAGGATGCTGAGGGGCGCTTCTCCAGCTCAGGGGCCAGAAGCAGCCCCCTCATGTCCCTGGCCTCTCCCCACGTCAGCAACAGGCAGCAAGGAGGTTTTGTGACGGGATTCTGGGTGGCTGGGAGGAGGAATAGTGGTGGTTAGTGTATGGTCCCTTATGTTAATGGGGAGTTGACATGTTGGGGGTTCGGTCACAGTCTCTGAAGTAGCTCAGCAGGTGAGAAAGCAGCAGCTGTCGCAGTGTCGATTGTTCAGCATATACGGGGCACCCCTGGAGCCAGGCCTCGGGCTGTGCTGTAGCCGTGGCACGTGAGGAGACATCCCATCCTCCTGTCTTGGTTGCCGGCACGTGGACTCTCCTTTTCCAACTCAGCCCTGCGGTGTCGGGAAGGCACAGGCTCCCAGGGATAGGGTGAGGCAGGAGACCGGGCACCTCCCAGCCCAGGGCTCAGTGTGAGTGTGCGGATGGACTCACACTGGTTCTAGTGACTGCTGGGATCTGCCCCTCTGCCTTGGACCGAGAGAGCCCTGGGCCGAGATGGACCAGGCCTCTACGCCCTGTCATCCCAGGAAGCCTTCCCAGGCAGGGCGGCCAGCCTCCCTGCCTTTTAAGGACAGGCTCTGTCTCCCCAGGGTCCTGGGAGCCACCAGGCAGCTGCATTCTTCTCCCCTCCCCTGGGACCCCAGCGGGGCCAGGAGTGAGCGCTGGCCTCAGCAGCCGGTTCCCAGGCCAGCGGGGCAAGGCCGGGCCTGGGGAGGAGACGGCTCCGCTGGATGTTCTGGGGGGGCGGGGGGGGGCTCTCTGCCTTGTCTGTGTCATGCTGCCTGATTCTCAGGAGCTCAGCGCCCTCCCCCTGACTGTGCCCCGGGACCTGGCTTCTTCTGCTGTGGGCACAGCTCCCTGGATCTGCCTGGCTGTGACAGGTGGAAACATGGTTGGCATGTTCTGACCGACTCCAGAGTCCACGGGTTCTGCCAGCCCTCAAGTGGGCACCTCCTCCGTGGAGACCAACCTTGTCCAGGATTTCTGCCCCGTCCAGGCCTGGTTGTGGCTGTAGGCAGTGGCGTGAGACCACACAGGCGTGCAGGTGAGAGGCCAGGTCTCGGGGTCACAGGCCGAAGGGCTAAAGTGGGCCCTCAGCAGGGTCTCCTGCCCACCCAGAGACACCCTCTTTCTTCCTTTCACTTCAAGAAATTAGGGGCTTTTTATTGCGTTTTTGTTTTTAGGGGGGGCTTTTTGGAGGCATCCCAGAGCATTTGGCTAGATGTAGTTTGTTTGCAGATGGGAGAAACTGAGGCCTGGAGAAGGTAAGAGATTTGAGTGGTCAGGGGAAAAGAACAGAGAATGGCCTGCAAAATCCCTGTCTCGTTACCCCAAACATCAGGAGCGTCATCTCCCCTAGAAACGTCAGCCTTGATGCCGGTGTGTAATCCTTAATCGGCCTTGTTCACAGCTGTGTCCGCGCTCCTACAGGGGTGTCTGGCATGAGACAGTGACTAGAGCAGACAAAAGAGGATGGGGACCGGCATGAGTGACTGGTGTGGTCGCTGGCGTTGACTCCTGTTCCCCCGAGCACCTCCTTGCCTTGTCTCAGTTGACGCTCTGAGGAGCCCTGGGAGGAAGGCATGTCAGTTCTCCCTGCTTAGAGATGGGGAAACTGAGTCCTAGAGAGTGGCACGAGTTAAAAGTACTCATGGTTGTGTGTTTTATAGGGAATGGAGACTAGATTTGCTCCTACAGCCGGGCACCCTTGGTGCTAGGGCCTGCTGCCCTCCTGCCCGTTCCCAGCGGCAGGTGTGTGGGCTGCGTGTTTATCCCTGGGGCTTAACTCCGCTGCCTGCCTGCCTGTTATGCCAGCAGCCCCCAAGCAGCGCGGGCAACGCCTCCTCGACATGTCTAAAAGAGAGCTCCCAGCTCCTGCTTGCATGCCTCCAGAGACAGAGTGCCCGCTCCTCTAAAACCAAACCAGGCTGGCCCATTTGGGGACAGTGTGACTGAGCTGGAATTGGCCTCTCCTGGTCCCAGCCCTGCCCTCTGGGGGCAGGCACGGCAGCTCCCTCTGCCCCTTGAGGTTTGGAAGGAGATTCTGAGCCTCTTACCTTCCAGGCTATCCAATCCCACTCTCAACTCTCCCCACCCGTAGCTGGGAACATCCTCCCCGTGTCATATAGAGCTTTTTAATTATCACAAGTTTTATTTTCAGGTCTCCTCCCTCCTTGAAATAATAGGGAATTTGCTAAACTTTTGTGTCGCTAACCTTTTAAGAGAAAAAAGGACGGAGTTGAAAAACAGCTCATGGGTTGGCTGGAAGGCTATCAGATAAGGCTGTGACCCAGGAGCCAGGACAATGTCCCGTTGTTCCTGGCCCCCGCCCTCACAGTGGGCTGCTCTTGGTGCCTGGCTATATCTCCAACAGCGGCTCCGCCCGTGCCTGTGGCGTGCCCACATTTCCCGGGCTCCTGGGTCCTGGGCACGGCTGCCCGACCCCAGCCAGCCCCGCGGCTCTTCCACCCGACCTGGAGCGAAGCGGGTCACGGCAAGCAGGTCAGCTGGCTGTGGCCCTGCGTGGCCGCCTGTGGGCAGAGGGGAAGGCGAGGCTTGGGCGGACAGCGTTAGGCTTGGAGTCTGCTGAACGGGGTTCCAGTCCCCCTTGGCCACTTGCTGCCTGTGCGATCTTGGGCACGACACCTGGCCTTTCTGAGGTGCGGTACCTCAGTCCTGATGGGTTCTCATGAGAACTGGGTAAGGAGACAGGTGGGAAAGTGGTGTGGAGTGGGGCTCAGCCACCCGGCCCGGGTGTGAGCACTTGTCTGTCTGGAGAGACCAGGGACAGTGTGATGGTGGCAGCATTCGGACTGGGCTTTGAACACTGACAGAAAAGGCTGTTGTCGGGCAGAGAGTGGAGGGAAGGGTGGGACGGGTTCAGGAAACAGCCTGGGCAGAGGTCCCCCCAGAGGGAGGGAGTTCCTGCTGGCCTGGGACCCGCTGGCGAGGAGAGTCTAGGTCCTTTGCCAGGGTGTGGTGTGGCAGGGCTGGAGTTTCGGGGAGGGCTCAACCCCAGGCTGAAGCACGGAGACTTGATTCTCCGTAGGCTGTGAGGGGAGCGCCGAGGGCAGGAGTGACATCATGTTGGGCAGAGGGGCCCATCTGGTGGGAGGGCACTGCCCCCCAGGCCCTGGCCAAGACCTCTCAGAGGCAGAGGAGGTCAGGGCAGGCCTCCCTCCCCTGTGGCCTTGGCTCTCCTGTCTGTGACCTGAGAATCGTGGCACCACTCCCCCCCCAGGAAGTGTGAGGATTCCATGGCATGGAGGACGCAGGTAAAGGCCACCTGAACAGCTGGTCCAGGTCAGGAAGGGGGACTGCAGGGGACATGGGGCCTCTAGTGACTGGGGGGCTGTTGAAGGTCTAGAGCATCAGCTGGGTCTGGGACGGTCTCGGGAGGATGCGGCTGTGGTGGAGGGTGCAGCCACAGAGGGTTGGATGAGCCCCTGACCTTGGGAGACATGGAGGGAGCGCCCCATACCTGGACAGATCAAGAGCAGGGGTGTTTCTTGGAGATTCTGGGCAAGCACCAGGGTGCTGCTCTTGGGAACTGGCCATGCGCAGGCGGCTGCCCCGAAGGCCGGCGCTTTCTCCCACTAACAGCGTCTGAGGGACCAGGGAGGATTGTCCTCATCCCAGCTGACCTCCTCCCCCTCCCCCAGGCTTAGCTGACCTCAGCTCCTGCGGTGTTGGGGCTTTGATCCAGGAACTCTGAATCTTAGCGCTGATCCAGACCCAGCCCTCCCCACGAGGAGCCCCCTTCCTGGTAAGGAGACAGCTCTGTGACAGGCCTTCCCAGCACAGCCTAATGAACGTTAGGGTTTGGGGTCGCTCTCTGCCCTGGGAGTCTGAGAAGGCTTCTTGGAAGAAGGGGCTCTGATGCTGGGTATTGAAGGTTGGATAGGACAAGGGGATTTCTAGGTGGAGGGAACTGCCTGTGCCTGGAGACCTGCCTGAGGGAATCATGACCCCTGGGGAAGAGGAGCCCAGGGTGAGGTGGGACAGGCAGATGCACCCCAGCCAGCAGGGCTGCAGCTGAGCCCATGTGGTCTTGATGGGAAACCCCCTCTTCATGACTCCATCGCCTGGGGGAATGCCTCTCCCTGCAGACCCTCTCTCCAGCACTTCCGTGTGTGCGTGTTACCATTTATTGCTATTTGAGACAGAGTCCTTCTTTCTCTTTCAGATGAGGAAAGGGCCCCTGGGGGGGTTGGGGCGCGAACAGGGGTCACTTCAGGAGGAAGCTGAGACCCTGAGCCGGTCACCTGCCTTCCCTGAAGCAGGCCTTGCAGGGGTCCGGTGGGCGTCCTCCTCTCAGCCTTGTGAGGATTCAGCCACGTGCTGTGTGTGCTCTTTCCTGCGGGCACAGCCCAGGGCGAGCCTGGCCCAGGTAAGGAGGGCCAGGCGCGTGGAGCCCACAGCACTGCCGTGAGACCTGGTTCTGTGGCCTCTCTGACCCAATGTGGTGTCCCTGGCAGGGTTGTGAGGAGGAGCTCAGACCTGGGCTGTGGGGATAACCTGCGCGAGCAGAGGTCCCCGCGACGGATTTTGTCTTCCTGGGTGCCATCTCGCCAAAGACCGAGGCTCTGGTCCCCAGATGCCGCAGGAGGTCCCCGGCGGGGCCGTCACAGACTGAGCTGAGCACTGGGCGAGGCCACACAGTGGGTGTGTTGGGCCAGCTTCTCTTCCCACCCCAGCCTCGGGGCAGCAGAGGCCCTGCATACGATGGCGTCAGAGCACAGACCTCCACACCACAGAGGGCAGCCATGAGCGGGGCTCCCAGACCAACCTGTGTCCTCCTTCCAGCAGGGGGCCTCGGGCAGATGCAGGGACTGCTGCTCCCTGAGCCCATCTTACCTTTCTGTGAAATGGGTAGATGAGTGTTCCTGGCAGAGTTGTGTGCAGTTGAAAGTGACCAGCTGGGTCCCTGGCCAAGTGGAGGTGGGCGCCCGCCAAGCTTCCTGGGTAGGGGCACCGTGCCTGCTCGCCGCCCTCTTGGAGCATGGCCTGGGACGGGCTTCTGGCCCAGCCTGGGAAGGCAGGAGCTGGAGGTGAGAAAGGAAGTGCCCATCAATGCTGGCTGGAGCAGAGGCGGGCCGGGTCGAGGCCTGCCGTGGGTGATTGATGGGGCAGGAGTCCCTGCGGTGGAGTTTTAGGGGGTGCTGTGCTGTGGGCCTGGGACAGGGCTGGCTGGCTTCCTGGAGGAGGTGGATCTTAGGCTGTCAGGTGGGCCTGCTGGGTCCAGTGACCAAGTGACCATTTTCCCTCCCTGAGCCCATCATCTATCTTATCAGTCACTGCCACAGGAGCAGTCCCCTCTGCCAGGAGGTCCCACCCTGCAGGGTCACAGCAGACCAGCTCCCCTCTGGGCCCAGAGCTGCACGTCAGGGCCTGATGAATAGGTGCCCCTTTCTCTCCCCCACGAGCCTTGTGGGGAGCTGGGGGCAAGTGGACTCCAGGCTGAGCGAGAAGGATATGCGTCTGCCTGTGTGTCAGAGAGCAAAGGCCCACTAGCCCTGCCCCATCATAGGGCAGTGGTCAGAGCCTGGCCCTCAACTCCACTCCCAGAAGCACCTGGGAGATCTAGGAGTAGCCACTGGGCCTCCCTGGACACCCCCCCGCCCCCCGCAGTGAGCTTGGGCTGCAGGGGTGGGTGCGGCCCCTGCTTCAGGTCCTCCCAGTTAGAGAATCCCTGGGGAGGTGGGGAGGGTCAGGGCTGCCCACCTGTGGCCAGAATGCCTTAGCCATGAGCTTCCCGTAGTCCTCCATTCTGTCAGGAACCTTCCCAGTGAGGCCTGGGCCAGTTGGGGCCTGCTTGTGGGCAGGATGGTGGGGAAGGAAGAGGAGGGTTCTGCAGCCACAGGTTCCGGGGTTTGGCTGCTTTGGGGTCTGGCCTGGGCCCGCTGGGCTCCTGGGCTGTAGAGCGGAGGCCCCTCTCCCTGGGCAGGCCCTGTCTGCTGAGTGTGCCTCTCTCTCCTCTCCCCAGCCGGCTCGTTCAGGTGCCCCAGGCAGGAGGCGGTGCCGCAGCCTGCCAGCTCCTCCCTATGTAGAATACTTCCTGGGTGCCCGCTCCACCCGCCCCAGCTCCCAGCATCTTACCTGGCAGGGCTTTCCGGGCTGGGCCAGAAAGCAGCCTGATCTTGATCGGTGGGCTGGGTTTTCAGCCCTGGACAGCGGGCCTGGGGGCTCTGGGTCTCAGCCCTTCCGAGGTGGGTGATTTCCCCGGCAACTGAGGCAGGGCATCCCTTGCACTGAGGTATGGAGGGAGGCCCAGGGTGGAATCTCAGCAGAGTGGATGGCAGACCCAGCCACCACATTGGTCAGTGCCGTGATGGGGAGGAGGCTGGGCCGTTCGAGCAGGACGTGGAGGGTTTGTCACCGGGAGAAGCCTGTCAGCACCTGGCGTGGCAGCAGCAGTGCCTGTGTGCGGTGTGGTCTCCCAGAGAGGGTTCTGGAGGAGCAGAGGCACCACAGCTGTGCATGCCAGTGGCCTCGGGCCTCGAGTGCGTCCTGGGGAGGTTTGGCTGGGTTCTAACCTGACTTTAGCCTGCCTCACAGCTTCCCTCTGGTCCGCTCCCCTGGGAGCGTTCAGGAGTCCTGCCTGAGGGCATTGACTCGGCTCCAGGGATCTGAGCCCTGCTCTGCGCCGGCTTCATGCTGGGCATGGGGGAGCAGCTGGGGGAGCCCAACTGGGTCTCCTGGGTTGGGCTGTGAGGTCCCCAAGAGCTGGGGTCCCAGTTCCAGCCCTGATTCCCATGCAGTGCCTAGCACAGGACAGCGTGTCAGGGAGGGCTGTTGCCATGGAGAAGTGTAGGGGCCAGAGGGTGGCCTCTGTCAGCCTGTGAAGCCCTCTGGGCAGGGTCTGTTCGGCTCATCTCTGGATTCCTGGGTCCACACATGGTGGACCTCAGGCCCTCTTACCACAGGTGGTTATGGAAATGGGTTACGGGGTGTATGTGCCCTACAGGGAGGTCTGTGGTGGTCCTGCCAGGCCTCACTGACCTGAGAGAGGGTCTTTGGTGAGACAGGGAGAGATGATGGCCTGAGCCTTGGACCCGGAGGCCAGGAGCTGAAAGGCAGAGGGTGTTGGGGGAAGGAGGTCTGGGTGAGCTAAGGCCAGGGTTTGGACTGTGGACGTGAGTAGGGGCGAGGCCTGCCCAGCCTCTCCCGGGGTGGTCTTTGCAAGCCTGGCTGGTCCTCTGGCTTTTCCTGTGCCCCGGCTGTGGGAGGGGGCCCAGTGGGGCACTGCTGTGTGTCCTGTTGACTCTGGAAAGGGACGTTTGCCTTTCTGAGGTGGACTCTGTCGAGCACCGGAGCAGATGCCGTCTAAGGCGCTTTCCACGTGAAGTGCCGAGGAAACTGAGGCTCAGAGAGGGGAAGTGACTTGTCTAGGGCCACGTGGTAGGTGAGCAGCGGGCCCAGGTCCAAAACCAGGTCTGTCAGAGCCAGTCCTGGTCCAGGTTCCATTTGGGCATCAGGTGGAGTGAACTACCTGTGCTCTTTGTGCCTGTGCTGGACCCACTGACCCTGGCCTGACCCCCGAACCCCAGCCTGTGGACCCTGACTGAGTCTCAGCTCCTGGGCACCGTGCAGAGATGGCTGCATCCCTTCTGTTTTGAGCCTCACGGTCTGTAAGAAAGGAGCAGCAGAGTTCCCGGTGCTCCTGCATTGCCTGGGGCCAGTGGGCGGAGTGGGATGGTGTACGAGAAAGGGTTCTGTCGGCAGTGATGTCCTGGACAAATGTTGGAACAGGGCAACTGCTTCTGTTTTGGATGGGGACTGGAGCAGAGGGGAGGGGATGGGATGGTGAAGGCACCAGACCCCCAGAAGGCTGCCTGGGTCGGGTCCGCTCTTCTCTGTGGGTCTCGGGCTGCTGAGAAGCCAGGTCCAGCCCTACCCTGCACCCAGTGCTGACTTTCAACTCCTTACCTCCCCGCCGGCCACCCCCCACCCCCGCCACTTAGGGGCTGAGCCCTTTACCCAGAGTCCTGCCTTGGAGCAAAGGGACTGGCTGGTCTCTGTGACTCCAGCACCATGATGTCGCCTCCCCCCAACTCTGCCTTACGACAGAAAGGACCGTGGGAGTTGAGGGGAGTGATTGCCTCCAAATGGGGGGTTCTGGGCAGGCTTCCTGGAGGAGAAGGGAAGGGAGGGGACAGCGCAGGCCTGACCTGACGCACCCTGCTGCCCTCCCCCCAGGTCCCATCTGATGCCGAGGCTGAAGGAGTCTCGCTCGCACGAGTCCCTGCTCAGCCCCAGCAGCGCGGTGGAGGCGCTGGACCTCAGCATGGAGGAGGAGGTGGTCATCAAGCCAGTGCACAGCAGCATCCTGGGCCAGGACTACTGCTTCGAGGTGGGTCCTGCCGCAGGGGCGGGGCGGGTACTGGTGTCCTCTTCCCGCGAGGCCAGGTCTCCTCCAGACGCCCGCCTGGAGTGCTGCATGGCCTCTGCAGGGGCCAGGCTCTTTGGGACAGCGGCCAGGATCTGTCATAGCTCTTGCCTCCCAAGAGACCAAGTGGAGCTGGGAGACGGGGGCTTCATTCCTGCTCTGTGGCCTCCTTGGAGACAGACCAGTACTGTCCCCCATGCTGGGAAGTGCAAGAGGTCCAAGTGGGTGGAAGGGAGTTCAAGGCGTATGTGGAATGGCTCAAGCCCCAGAGCTGGTCTCGAGGCCTGCTCACCCCTCCTGCAAAACCACTCCAGTGCATTGTAGGGCAGTGGGGAGTGTCCCCTCTTCTGGCCCTGTCCCTGCCTCTGCGTGGTGAAAGCCAGAATCTTTCCTGCCCCAGCGTTCTGTGACCCAAGGTTTGAGAGCAGAGGGTCAGCCACCCGCCCTGACAGGGCTGTTACCGAGGATCACCTGTCCAGTGCTTCCCTGTAGATGGGGAATCTGAGGCCCAGTGAGGGCAAGACGATGTCAAAGGTCAGCCTACAAGCCTGAGGCCAAGCCAGAGCCAGGGTAACTAATGTCGCAGGTGTTGCTGGGAGTTCCTAATTGCTTCTCTAATTATTCATGTTCTCTTCCCACCTCTGTTTCTGGGAAGCTTCCCACCCCCAACAGGTCTTGCATAATTAGGAGAGCTTTCTGACAGAGGCACGACCCTGGGACTAATAGGGCAACCTCCCGGCACCCCCAGCTCCAGGGGAAGAGGAGGGTGGTGCCTGGCATCTGTCCTAGCCCTGTGCCCACTGGGTGCCGTTTCTGGTTCAGGACTCCTGGCCCAGCTGGGCTCCTTCTGGCCTCCGACTTCTCTGCCTGGGGCGGGCTGAAGATGGTGCCTGCCCACTGGTCCACAGCAGGGGGTGCTGTGGCTTCTGAGGCCCGTGAATGGCTAGATAAGGCGTCTGGTTCCCTGGTAGAGACCTCGGCGTGCTGGGGACAGCGGGAACAGGGCAGGAACAGCTAGGGCTGGGCTTGCTCACCCGGAGGAGACCAGAAGATGGGCGAGTCAGACAGGGAGGGGAGGGTAAGGGTTCCAGGCAGGACCCCAGGGCCCAGCACACCCAGACAGCCCAGTTCTCAGTGCTCTAGTCTGGCCCCAAGTAGGTTAGCCTTCTGTGACCGCCATTGCTGTCACCGTCACTTGGCAAGAGAAGCGTCATCAGCAGGTGTCCGCTGAGGACCAAGGTGACCCTCGTGCCAACCCGTGGTTGTCTGCTAGGTGCCTGTGGCTCCACCGCTAGAGGGAGACTTGGGTGAAGCCTTGCTCTCTGACTCATGCGGGGGCCCGTGCCCTCTGCCTCCCACCATCTCCAGGAGAACGAGGTTGGACTCAGAAAGATGCTTTCCTGTGGTCAGAGGGCACCGAGGCAGGGGTGAGGAGCCAGGACCAGGCACCAGCTGGCACGGGGCTGGGCCACCCTCCTGTCACTGTCTTGCTCTGGGACCACAGGTCTCGGTGCACCACCCGCAAATGAGAAATATGGGGGTCGTTGTTCTGCCTCCTGCCTGGGGCTGAGGTGCGGTCAGACCTGGCAGCCGAAACTCCCCCAAGTCCTGGAGGTCCTCCATCACGCCGCCTTGCTGCCTTCCCCTCCCCGTGACGCTGTCCTGCCCGTCCCCCACAGGTGACGACGTCGTCGGGAAGCAAGTGCTTCTCCTGCCGGTCAGCGGCCGAGCGGGATAAGTGGATGGAGAACCTGCGGCGAGCAGTGCATCCCAACAAGGTGGGCCTGTGTCCGCTGTCCCCAGAGCATGGGGGGTGGAGGCTAGACTCAGAGCAGAGCACAGACGCCGACGTGAGGGAGAAGGCGGAGGGGTCTCTGGTGTGGCCTGGGCTTGGGGGTGCAGGCAGCCTGCGTGTAGGCAGGGCCCAAGTGGGCCGTAGTGCTGGGCTCTGAAAGAGGCTGACCCGTGCTGGGGGCCTCAGCCTTCGAAGCTGCACACTGAAGACGCTGGGCCAGAGAACTGAGCACTGGGGTTTTGGGTGCTGGTGTCCATCTGCCTGGAGCTCTTGACCCTCTCCCCCACCCCGGCTGAATCCTGCTCATCCCTTTGAGTCCCGCTTCGCTTTCTGTTCCCTCCTCCAGGCGAGCGCCGCCGGCCCAGGCTGGTGCCCTCCTGTGTTCCTACTGCCCCCAGGCTTCTCCCAGAAGGTTCCTGGGACCCTGACTGTCATCGCTTGCTTCTGTGTCTGCCTCCCTGGCCAGCTTGGCCTGGGCTGAGTCCTGGTCGCCATGACATTACTAAGGAAGGGCCTTAGTGATGGTCTTACCTCTAAGTGACTTTGCAGACCAGCAAACTACAGGGGAGCCAATAAGCGGCTGCCGTGTACCAGGCATTGTGCTAGCTTCTTGCTCTGTACTCGGTTTTAATTCCCAAGGGAATAAAAAAAGGGAGTTGAGGCTTAGATGGTCACTTGCCCACGGTCAGTGAGCTAGGGCGAGGTAGAGCAGAGATCCAGCCCCATAGCCCCACAGCCGTCAGACTCCAGAGCTGTCCCTCGCCCGGGGCCCGGTTCCTCCAGGCTCCAAGAGCTCTTCCCCGCTACGGGCTGGGCGATGGGCAGGCGGCTGGGCCCCCAGTCACCGCGGCCCCCCTGTGCGTGTGTGCAGGACAACAGCCGGCGCGTGGAGCACATCCTGAAGCTGTGGGTGATCGAGGCCAAGGACCTGCCTGCCAAGAAGAAGTACCTGTGCGAGCTGTGCCTGGACGACGTGCTGTACGCACGCACCACGGGCAAGCTCAAGACTGACAACGTCTTTTGGGGCGAGCACTTCGAGTTCCACAACCTGCCGCCCCTGCGCACCGTCACCGTCCACCTGTACCGCGAGACAGACAAGAAGAAGAAGAAGGAACGCAACAGCTACCTGGGCCTGGTGAGCCTGCCCGCCGCCTCCGTGGCCGGGCGGCAGTTCGTGGAGAAGTGGTACCCGGTGGTGACGCCCAACCCCAAGAGCGGCAAGGGCCCCGGGCCCATGATCCGCATCAAGGCGCGCTACCAGACCATCACCATCCTGCCCATGGAGATGTACAAGGAGTTTGCCGAGCACATCACCAACCACTACCTGGGGCTCTGCGCCGCCCTCGAGCCCATCCTCAGCGCCAAGACCAAGGAGGAGATGGCATCGGCCCTGGTGCACATCCTGCAGAGCACGGGCAAGGTGAAGGTAGGTGTGTGGGCCTCAGGCGGGACCCCACCTCATGTTGCCCCGTGGGAGGCTGGGTGACGTGCTGGATTACCTACCGGTCCCCATGTCCACGTCATGGATTTCAGCTCTGGTGGAGGCACTGGTCACAGCCAGGTGAGTTTCTGAAACCCAAGAGATGCATCGTGGAGGGTGGGGACTTCGTGCTCCTTCGCCATGGTTGGAGCTGATCACAGAGGCGGGGATGGAGCCCCTGGACCGGAGCACACCTTGCAGTGAGGAAATGGGTTTAGGGACTTCACCCACTGCCCCAGAGGGCTGGCCCCTCCCTGAGACTCGAGGCGAGCAGGCCACGAGGCCCACCTCTGCCGGCACACAGGTCCCAGCAACCCAGACACACACGTCCAGTGAGGTGTTGAGTTTGGGACACATCCCAACAGGTGACCGTCAGGGTGCAGGCCGCTGTCCGAGCCCCAGACTCCCCCGTCACTCCCAATTCACACACATGGGACACAGTCACTATTGCAGCTGTCTGTTTGACAGGCAGCCTGCCACAGCTACAGCCGTCCCCAGCTCCAGAGTCTCCAGGAGTAGAGCTCATCTAAAGCCCTCCAGCAGGCCCTACTTCAGGGCCGGGGCAGGGCCCCTCTTGAGGCCTTTCACCTGCCTCCCCCTGCCAGACCACACCTCAGCCCCACCCACCTGGCTTTGGAGACAGGTAGGCTCCTTCTGGAAGGCTCCACACGCCTACCTGCCCATCGCAGTGGAGTGTGGTTCTGTGGGCCTCGAGGGCACACCTCCCCCTCTCCACCCTGCCCCCTCCCTTGGATGCAGTGGAGAAGGGCTGGACGTGGGGTCCGTCCACACTGCAGAGGCCGTGTGTGCTGGCCCCGGGAGCTGGGCCTCTGCCCTCTGGACGTGGTGTGGTTTGCGGCCTGTGGTGGGGGTGAGGGACTGCCCTGGTCAAGGTCCTGAGCCCTCAGCCTGGGCTTGGGGAAGACACGGGCGGGGCCGGGCCTCAGGTCCGCAGGCAGAGCCCAGGGCACGTGCTCCATCGGGGCCCTTATCCTCTATCTGTTCCCGGAAGGCCCTGGCCTCCTTCGGGCCCTTCAGAGCCCCTGCCTGTTGGGCTCATGGTGTGGGACCAACGCAGGAACAGGGAGGGGCGCTTTCCCGGCATGGGCCCCTTGGGGTCCGGCACTCGGTTCCTCCGCCTTGTTGGACCACCTTCCCCTGCCCCCAGCCTCCGACCTGCCTGGGCAAGGCTGCATGTGGGACCGTCTCTTAATTTCTTGCTTAGCAGTGGGAAGGGGGCTAGAAACTAAGTGAATGGAAGCCGTGCCTCCGGGGGGAGTTCCGGGGAGGCAGCAGGGCTGCAGCAGCATCCTCTCTGTCTCTGTGTCTGTTCTTCCAGTACGTGGCCCCCGAGGGCTGGGCTGGCCTGGGAGTCTGACTCCGACCTGAAGGGACCTTTGCTCATACTCACAGCTGAGACAGAAGAATCAGGGTGCTTATTGTGGAAGGAGGTGGAAGCCAGGGCTGCAGCCTCCCAGTGGGCCCTTAGGTGGGGAGAGCAGTAGGTGGAAGGATAGGAAGTAACTTGGGCTGCTGGCGTGACGTTTGTCCGAACTCTGACCTCTTGGGCACTGATGGGTGCGATGCCTCTCGAGAGCACGTGACGAGGGCCCTGCAGTCCCGGGGGAGGGCTATGTGAGGGGGCACCTGGCACCTTCTCCTTGCCGTCCCCCCTCCCCTCAGTGCGAGGGGAGGAACAGGGCCTGGAAACGAGACTCGGGCCCAGTGTGGCCCAGGTAGCTGTGTGGCCTTGGACAGGTCCCTGTCCTGTTCTGTGCCTCTTCCCCCTTGTTGGGTCCTAGCTCTAAGCAGAGCTCCTCCTCTTCCCCACCTGGGCCTCGCGCCTGCCCTAGGAGTTCAGGAAGCCCTGTGGGCAAGAGCAGAGCAGTACACGCAGTACTTACCTCTGCTGTCGTGTGTTCAGAGAGGGGGCCCTGGAGGTCCCTGTGGTCAGGAAGGGGTCCTCAGGCTGTGTGGTCCCCGGAGAGGCCAACTGCCACTTCCCCCCAGCCCCTCCTGTCTCTCCATTGGCCAGCCAGCCAGGTCTCCGGGACCCAGAGTTCGGTTCTGTATTTCAAGGGCCACTTGTGATTCCAGAGGGGCCCAGAGTTGTGCCCATCGGAGTGAGGAATTTCCAGAGCTCCAGAAGCCCTGGCCCGCACTGGCCAGTGCAGCCTCTGTGCAGGGCGGCCCCTGGCCCGACTGTCACCCTCCTCCGGGTCTCCGACTTCCTGCCTCCTGCCTGCCCTCCCCCCCATCCCCCAAGTCACAAGGCTGGCCGTGGGCGTGAGGAGGCGCAGGCTCCAGGGAGGAGTTTCCACCTGGGTGATGCAGCAGGTTCATCGTGCAGCCTCCCTGCAGTCAGGAGGGAAGGCGTGGGCTCAGGCTCCCTCCTGGGGTCTGCCCGTGAAGCCGCGCCTGGGGCTGAGAGGCTGGTGGGCCGCCTTCCCGCCCAGGCCGAGGTCGGTGCTCTCTCCATCTGAGCACTGGCTCGCTGCCTTCCAGGGCAGCCGGACTGCCTCTGCCTCTCTCTCGTCCTTGCCTGTGAGGCTGCACAGGACGAGCCCATGTCTGGTGTGGGAGACCCTGTCAGAGTAATGGGTGGACAGTGGCAGCTGCTTGTGCGAGGGGCAGAGGGCAGCCCATCTGTCCTTTTCGACACTGATGGCGCTGGGTGGGGGAGTTCTGCTCCCGTCACCCCACCAGGCCTGGGCAGGGCTGAGCAGGGATTTGAGTTCCGCGGGTCCGGCTGTGATACGGGGGCCCATGGCTCCATGCAGCATGCTCTTGCATCCCTGATCCGGTGCCCAGCTCTGATGTGGCCATGGCTAGACGTCCCCCCTCATCAGGCTGCCCTGCCCTCACTCACAGGCAGCCCCCACCAGTGGGTACCAGTAGCTTGGCAATGGAGCAGCCTCGAGGAGCAGGGGCTCCTGGCCAGGGTGTGGGTCTGGAACCCTAGGGTCCTACCTGCCGAGTCTGCTCAGGTCCACTCTCCTCACCTGGCTCCACAGGACTTCCTGACAGACCTGATGATGTCGGAGGTGGACCGCTGTGGAGACGAGCACCTCATCTTCCGGGAGAACACGCTGGCCACCAAGGCCATCGAGGAGTACCTCAAGCTGGTGGGCCAGAAGTACCTGCAGGACGCACTGGGTAGGGCGTGTGGGCCGGCCGGGGGCAGAGGGCAGAGGCGGGGCAAGCTCGCCAGGTCCTCACTGCCCCCTCCTGCCCTCTGGCCGCAGGGGAGTTCATCAAAGCGCTGTATGAATCGGATGAGAACTGTGAAGTGGACCCGAGCAAGTGCTCAGCCGCTGACCTCCCCGAGCACCAGGGCAACCTCAAGATGTGCTGCGAGCTGGCCTTCTGCAAGATCATCAACTCCTACTGGTCAGTGCTGCCTCCGCGCCCTTCTCGGCCTCAGCTGCCCAGGGCCCCCCACCCCTGCGTCTCCCCTGTCCTTCTGCATCCTTCTGTGCAGGTGCCTACGGAGTGCTGGGCTTTGTTCCCTCCGGACAGCTCTGTGAGGGGCTCTCGTCCATCTTCCCCGACTCACGAACGGGAGAGCTGAGGTTTAATGAGGAGAGGAGAGGGGACACGCCCGCACCTCACACGGCTTCAGAGTGGGGCTCTGGGATTGGAAGCCACCCTCTGCCTGACCCCGCTGAGTCTCGTTGGGCTGCCAGGCCCCCGTCCTGGTCCTTTCTGGGCTGTCAGACGTAAGCAGTGTTCCAGAGCGTACAGGCAGGACGTGGTTTGTGCAGTGGTGAGGACCGGACCTGGCAGCCCATCGCACATGCTTAACAGTGGGCACCAGCTGGTGCTGTTGTAGGTGCTGGGGCTGCCCAGGGAGCCAGACTGACAAGGCCCTGCTCGGGCACCCACCTGGGGTGGGCGGATGGCTTCACCTGGGACTCCTCACCTGTCTGTAGGAGCTGGTGCTCACTTCACAGGCTTGTGATCAGGCCCAGCAGGGGCCTGTGTGGGTGCCTGGACACCAGGTGTGGGCCTCCTGCTGGGGCTGTAGAGGACAAAGGAGGTGGATTGGGCCTTAACTGGGACAGAGGTCCGCGGGCTCCTGGCAGCCCCAGAAAGGAGCAGAGGTGTGCTGAGCCGGCCGCTCGTACAGGACCGCGGTCAGGGCCAGAATCAGTCCCGGGGCCGCTGAGGAGTGTTAGCCTAGCTCCAAGGCTAGCGTCCCAGGCATGGATGTCTGGTGGCGGCTGACCTGGTGCCGAGTACAGCCTCGTCACTGTCCAGGGGACCGTGCCGCCAGCCCCAAGCAGTGGGTATATTTTCACACTGGAGGAGCTGCCAAGGTTTCCTCCTCGGTCACTGCTGCAGCTCAGGACCTGCATCCCGTCCGCATCCAGGTCGCTCTTCTGACCCCATTCCCGCCCCCTGACCCCCAGCCATACCTTCCTCCTTTCTTTGATCATGTTCTTTCCCGGCCTGGCCTGTATCTGGCTCCCCTCTGCAACCCTCCTTCAGGTCACCGCATATGGTCGGCTCCCCTCTCCTGGGCACCCTCGCTCACAGCCCCGCTCCCATCAGAGTGCCTGATTGTGCCTGGGTCCAAGTCCGTTTCCTGCACACACCCTGAGCGCCCTGGGGGCAGGCAGATTCACCAGCTCGGGCTGGGCATACAGGAGGGCCCGGGAATGTTTTGCTGCTCCCGAAGGACAGGCAGAGGCGGGCCTGCTAGGTGAGCGACAGCCTTGGATCTGGGCAGAGGGAGTGGCCAGAGCCAGTGGGGTGGGCGCCTCCGGCCCAGGGCCCTCTGGCCCAGGGCTACACAGGGTGCTCACCTGGGGCCAGCCTGGACTCTTGGGCTGAGCTGAAAATGAACCCTGGCACCAGGGGAAGAGGGGCAGCCAGAGAGCCTGAGCTCTGGAACACACTTCCCACCCTTGGGCTAGGCTGTGTTTTCACCCTCTGCCCGCCTGTTCCCAGGGCGGACCGGGTGTGGGACACAGGGAAACATAACCACGGACAATGATTTTCTGTTTCCTCTTTCTGGCGTTTGTAGAGGCCCAGAGGCACCTCTCCGTTCTGAACAAGGCTGTTGATAGATGTTATCACTCAGCGCCTGCCCCCTGCCCAGTCCTGTGCCTGGTACTTCAGAGGCCAGGACTAAAGGTCACCTGCCCTCACTTCCTCTCTAGCCACGTCCTTGTTGGTTCAGCCACATTCACTGCCAGAGTCTGCCGGGCTGGGTGCTGGGCTTGTTGGGCAGAAGCTTTTCAAGCTGATCAAAGCCTCTTAAAGTCTTGGGGGGGTCCCAGCCTTAAGACGGCTCTGAGCTCGGCAGGGCAGGCCTTGTTCTTAGTGTGCGAGTGAGGACACCGAAGCCCAGGGAGGGCCAGGCCCTGGGTCAGAGCACCCTGAGCTAGTGACAGAGCCAGGTGGACTCTGGCTTCAGGGAGCGCCCATCTTCTAGGGTGAAAAGATAGGAAGGCCACTTAAAGCTTGGCCTGGTGGGGCCTCCCTGTGGCGGGGGTGGGGGGGACGCCCAGAGGAGATAGCCCCCAGCCAGGTGCCGGGAACGTGGCCTGCACTCACCGGGTCCGCCTGGGGAGGCCACTGCCTCCATTTCCCTCCCCACTGAGAAAGTAGAGAGCCGTGTCCTCACCCTGTGGTTAGGATCCAGCCATCTTCTTGATCACCCCGAGCTCTGCTGAAAACCTCTAACTCTATAACGTTATTTGAGTGAAGGGAGTAAGTCTCAAAAGGCAGGGATGGGAACCAAGGAGTGGTGGTCTGTTCCTCCTGTGTTTTCCTCACTCTCCCCTAGGCCCTGATGCCTGCCGTGTGGGGAGGGGGGTGAAGCCCTCTGGGAGCTCGCCCTCACTGCCGGCTCCCCCGTGCCTGTGTCCCACCCCACTCAACCCCTTGGGGAGAGATCCACCTGACTGCGGCCCGGGCGGCCCTGCTCCTGTGCCTGCCCTGTGCTCTTCCTGTGCCGGCTCACACAGCCCTGATCGTGGAGCAGGGCTGGAACTCGGTTCCATTGGACCCAGAACCGGGTCCCTGCTCTGCCCCCTCCGGTCCCGGCACCCTGCCTGACGGCCGGCCCCCCCTCGTGTGTCCCGGCACAGTGTCTTCCCGCGGGAGCTGAAGGAGGTGTTCGCCTCGTGGCGGCAAGAGTGCAGCAGCCGTGGCCGGCCGGACATCAGCGAGCGGCTCATCAGCGCCTCCCTGTTCCTGCGCTTCCTCTGCCCGGCCATCATGTCGCCCTCACTCTTCAACCTGCTGCAGGAGTACCCCGATGACCGCACCGCCCGCACACTCACCCTCATAGCCAAGGTCACCCAGAACCTGGCCAACTTCGCCAAGTGAGTGCCACGTCCCCCGACGGCAGGGTCCGCCCCAGAGCTGGGCCGTGCGGCAGGCCAGTCCCTGTTGTCCTCAGTCCTTCCCCGCACCCCAGCTCCCCTACTGAACGTACATGCCGCTGTGGTATGTTTCCGTGTAATTTTCAAAGGGGAGAAGACAAGCTATTTTTTCCTTCTGCTTTTTTTTTTTTTTTGGCGGTACGCGGGCCTCTCACTGTCGTGGCCTCTCCCGTTGCGGAGCACAGGCTCTGGACGCGCAGGCTCAGCGGCCATGGCTCATGGGCCCAGCCGCTCCGCGGCATGTGGGATCCTCCCGGACCGGGGCACGAACCCGTGTCCCCTGCATCGGCAGGCGGACTCTCAACCACTGCGCCACCAGGGAAGCCCCCTTCTGCTTCTTTGAATGAACATTTTATCATAAGGATTCTCCCATGTACTTACCATTCATACGCTTGGTTTTGAAATGAGTGACTAATATGCCTTTGAGGGACAAGGGCCTGTGTCTCCTGAAGCCGACCCCTGTGGTTGGGCACCCGGCTTGCTTCAGATTGTCCTTATCTAAGGCTGCCAAGGACGTCTTTGCTAGTGAAGCACTTCAGTGTTCTCGCTGTACCTTAGAGGGAGTGGGTGGAAACGGAAGGGCTGGGTCATCAAGGCGCTCTCAGGAGGTGTGGATGGAGGCCCCCTCTGGGCCTCCTCTGGGCCCGGCCTGCCCTCCGGGAGACAGCCCTACAGCAGGGGAGAGAGCGGGTGGACGTGGGCACGCGGACTCGCAGGAGGGCCCTGCGCTTCTGGAGAGGAGAGAAGGAGGCTTCCTAAAAGACGTTCTCCCCCAACTGCGTGTCAGGACGAAGGGCAGCCGGGGCAGACAGGCCCGGGAGGGACCAGGCACTGTGCAGTCCCTGAGTCAGCAAGTACCAGGCTGGGGGAGGTGGGAGATGAGACCCAAGAGGAAAGCAGGGGCTTTTGAAGGCCAGGCAGGGCCTTGGAGCGAGGGAGAGGGTGAGAGTCCTGCAGAGTTCAGCCTGACAGCAGTGGGGCCAGGGGGTGGAGGGGGCGGGACTGGCAGGCGAGAGGCTGGGAGGAGAGCAAAATTACGCTTCTGGTAACAGCAAAGGGATGGAAGTATTGGGCCCGGGAGGTGACGATGCTGGAGGCACTGCTGCGAGGTCACGGGGTGATTAGAAGGTAAGGTCAGCAGCCTGCCCAGCGGTGGGGAGGCACGGGGGGAGCTGACCACGGCCGGGCTCCTCGTGCAGCTCTCTGCTGGGTGGTGGCGTCTCCCCTTGGGGCAGGGAGCCCCGGAGGAGGGCGCAGGTTCGGGGTGCCGGAGATGACCGCAGACCTGGCCAAGCTGAGGACGAAGGGGGAGGTGCCCGTGGTGGAATGTGTCTGAAAGCTCAGCAGAGAGACCTGGCCGGGCATGGATTGAGAGTCGCCTACGCACCAGGCCATTGCCGTTTGGGGGAAAAGAGGAAGGAGATTGTGACTGCCAGCGAATGGGGAGTGAGGGCCACGGAACCTTCCAGGTCCTGTGAGAAAAGGCCCAGAAAGGGTCTCTAGCCTTAGCCATGAGGGCCCTGAGCCAGAGTGGATTGGCTGGCTGGGGAGTAAGTGGCGAAGGGGGGCTCCTGGGTGGGGCCCAGGGCACTCACCCCGTCTGCTCGGCTCCAGGTTTGGCAGCAAGGAGGAGTACATGTCGTTCATGAACCAGTTCCTGGAGCACGAGTGGACCAACATGCAGCGCTTCCTGCTGGAGATCTCCAACCCCGAGACCATCTCCAACACGGCCGGCTTCGAGGGCTACATCGACCTGGGCCGCGAGCTCTCCAGCCTGCACTCGCTGCTCTGGGAGGCCGTCAGCCAGCTGGAGCAGGTGCCTGTGCACCGGGCTGCAATGGGCGGAGGGCGGGCCGAAGGCCACCAGAGCTGCCTCAGGCCGCTCCAGCTCCCAGAATAGCCAGGGGCTCAGAGGGTTCGCCTGTGCGGTGCAGATCAGCGGCCCTGCCGGGCGCCGGAGCCCGAGGGTCCAGCCCAGGCCCTGTCAGCGCTGGGGATCTCGGGGCCCACTTCCTCGGTGGGGAGCGCCGTGTTCCCGCGGCAGCCCCTGCCCAGGGGAGCTCGCTCTGTACAGGGGCTTCGGCTGTGGCGTAGTGGATGGAGTCCACTGCTGAGGGTGTGCTCCCTGCCTCCGACAAGTGTGATCAGGGTTAGCTGCTTCTCTGAAAATGTCCTTGCTCTGGGTTTTAAGGCCACCGATATGAAAAAGAAGACTGAAGATTCCACACCTCCACGTGTCAGGCAGGAAGTTGCAAACCTTTCCAGAATTGCCCTTGGCCATCAGTTGAAATGGTTATTCCCTAGACATCTCTGACATTGCTGCAGCCACCGTGGCCTGGGTTCCACTGTCCCAAGCAGCCCCAGCTCGCACAGTGAGCAGGTTCTTGGCAGCAAGGGCTGGGCCTGCCAGGATCCACTTCCAGAACATCTGCTTTCCAGGGCTCTGTGGGACCATCTTACAAAAGTAGCTCCTGCTGAACTGGGACTGGAAGGTCCCTAGGGGTGACCACCTAGGGCGCTCTGGTGTGTAGCCTTCTAGGTACATCTGTGCATGTGTTAAGTACACACACAGGCAAAGTCCTTTCCCTTTTTGTTAAAGTGAGAACTTTGCGTGCAGTGCCGCATGCGTTTCTCACTCCTCCGTCATCAGCATCTTTTCGCGACAGTACGTGCCACACCGCCACTGTGACCTTTCTAATGGCACAGACTGTCCTGTCATGTGTCTGCACCATTTAGTTTACTGGACGCTCAGATTAGGCCCAGCTTTTAACTACAAACATGCTGTTGCAGTCATTTCTGCTCCTTTATGTCCGTTGCCCTTTGGCTCCGAGAGACCCAGGAGGGAGAAATGGAAATGAGGGCCAAGGGCTTCTCTCCCTCCACTGCTGCCAACACCATTCAGTCTACGGCCACCACTTAACTGAGCGCGTGTGCCCTGCCACCGTCTTCCATGTCCGCGCAACCAGGCGGGAGCTACAGAAGTTGCAGCAGGATTGAAAGTCGAGCTGTTTGCCGCTCACGTCTCTTCTCTGTTGACTACACGAGTTTTCACACTTTCTTTTTGCACAAAGCCCTAGATGGAAGCTGGGGCATAAGCCAGGGGAAGGCAGAGTCCCCCGTCCCCAGCCCGGAACGCTTAGCACCATCGGTCTAAACCAGGATAGCGAGGTTTAGCCAGCCCAGGTGCCACTGTCTGCCTGACAGGCGTGTGGTGGTGCCTGCCTGGTGCCTGGGCTGTTGCCCCTGGGGCTCAGGTGTCAGAGTGGGTCAGGGCCCAGCCCACCCGGTGGAGTAGATGACATGGGAGGGAGCCATCCCCGAGCCAAGCCTCGCAGGTGGGGAGGGTCCGGGATTCCGTGTGGCCTGTCCTCTCTGGGGGGGAACTGAGGTAGGACAGACTGGGGTGAAAGGCTTGGACTAGGTTAGCGTTTCTCCCTGTGGGCCTCGCACCCTGTCCCAGAAATATGTGGGGAGCTGGTAAAAACGTCATTTGCGATTTCTGGGCTCCCTACCGCATCCCAGACCTGCCGGATCTGACCTGCATGGGAGGGCGGGCCTGCATTTCTGACTGGCTCTTTGGAAGTTTTGAACACAGTGGCTACAGTGCACTTGGCCTCCACAGGCAGCCCCAGTGGGTCACACCTGCCTCTTGCTGTGTTTTTGCAGAGCATCGTATCCAAACTGGGGCCTCTGCCTCGAATCCTGAGGGACGTGCACACGGCACTGAGTGCCCCAGGCAGTGGGCAGCTTGCGGGGACCAACGACTTGGCCTCTACGCCCGGCTCTGGCAGCAGCAGCATCTCAGCGGGGCTGCAGAAGATGGTGATCGAGAACGACGTCTCCGGGTAAGAGCCGCCGGGCATGCTGGGTGTTGCGGGGTGCCTGTTCAGACAAGGCGCAGCCACCTGCAGTCTCATGTGGGGTGGAAGGTACCTGCGCTGGCGTTTATAAAACAAGCTGAATGAGACTCAGGTGTGTTTTTCAGGCCCTAAGTAGTGAAGTTCTGTTTGGGAAAAATCAGGAAAGGCTTCTTGGAGGAGGTAGTGCTATAGTTTGGAGCTTAGGAAAAAGTAATACCTCCATTGGTGGAAAAGGCGTTCTAGGCAGAGGGACTAGCACAGATAAAGGCCTGGAGAAAGACAACCCATCTTTTGTTGAAGAACAATTACTGGTCCCAAACACTTCCACATCACTGGGTTGTATGTGTTTCCTGGACCTGAATCAGAATCTCCAGAAGTGACGCTCCAGGGTGTGTGTTTTCAGGAGGAGCTCAGGTGACTGTAAGGCTTAGAGACTGGGAGCCTGGGAAACTAGAGAGGTGCTGAGGCCCAGCTCTTGCTCTGAGCCCCCAGCCCTGGGACGAGTGCCCAGTAAATAAAACAACAGTGAAGGGGGAGGCAGAGTGTTCTCTGAGTGATGACATCAAAATGAGGACCTTGGCGTTTACAGTGAACTATTTATGGCGCAGTTGTACCCTCGCCTCCTCCACCAGGGCCATCTTGGACCACCCAGTGAGGATGAGGCTGGAGCAGCAGAGTTGGGAGCTCTCTGGTTCTGAAATGGTGGCAGCAGCAGGCTTTTAGCAGGCGAGGGCGTTGAGATCAAGGACCTGGGGATGTGGTGCGAGGGACTGGAGGCCCAGGGGGAGGCGGGAGATGCAGAGACCTTGATGCCCCTTCTCGGGTCCCTCTAAGTCTTGAGGGGCCGTTCATACAATCTTCCAAGTGAGGCAAAGCAGAGATTCAGGTGGGGAACACACCTTAGCCGAGTGGTGGCTCGAGAGGTGTCCGGGCACATGGGTTCTCAGGAGACCTGACCTGGGCGTGTGGAAGGACGGCCCAGGCCCATGGCTCGTCTGGGTTTCTCCCGGCTCCACCTGCTGCCCTTGTCCACTTCCTCTCGGCCCACAAGTGCTGTGGCCCTGAGTGGCCGCTACCTGCCCTGCCTAAGTCCCATCACCTGGGACTTGGCACTTGCTCACCATCCCAGGCTAAGCCAACTCCTTTCTAAGCCCATGTTGAACCCCCAAGTTCTTGCTGCCTCTAGCCCACTCAGAGCCCTGTTCACCCCCGCATTCTTCCCTCCAGAGCCCACCTGGCTTTGTGCCTCCTTCCAAGGAGTCGACTTCCAGGGAGGGGCCAGGGAGAGTCTGGGAGTCCGGGATGGGGGTGAGGGTATGGCCTGCCACGGCAGGTGCAGGCCCTCCCCGCCTGAGTCACGCCCGGAGGAGCCTCCTCTGATTCCTTGCTTCTGCCGGAAGCGCCAGCCCCCGCCTGCCAGTCAGACGGGTGGCAGCAGGAGGCTGCAGGTGGAGGCTTCTCTCAGCACAGGCCCCCACCTGGTTACCAGTGTGACTAGGAGCGAGAGGGAAGAGGCAGAGGGAGCCCCCGTGGCTTTGAAGCCCTAGTTCTCGGTGCAGGACCCTGGGATAGCAGAGAGCCACTGCATCGTGGGTTTGGATTTAGTCAGAGGGCTTTTCCAGAACACTTCAGGCCCCAGAACCTACTGTCCCAAGATGCAGCTGAGCAGGGAAAGGGCCTGCCAGGCCGCCTGGCCTGACCCTGGGAGTGCGGGTCCCTAGTGCAGAGGTTCCGTGCTGGAGCAGCCGTCAGCCCCTCGCCCTCGTGGTGGCTTCTGCCAGGGTCAGCTGCCCGGGCTGTGGTTTGGTTTTGCAGCTGCGCCACTGGGCCCCAGGACTCTCCCACTCTCACTACCCCCACACCTCCTCCCCTCCCCTGCCTTCCCTCTTCTCCCCTCCCCTTCCCCCCACCCTGGCTCAGGCCGCCGGGTGGGCGGCAGGTTGGCGGGGGCTCTCGGTTGGGACCCGCCTTGGCCGCATTCACAGTTCTTCTCTTCCCCCTTCTTTCCCTGTGTGTGCTTGTCTCCCTGCAGTCTGATAGATTTCACCCGGTTACCGTCTCCAACCCCCGAAAACAAGGACTTGTTTTTTGTCACAAGGTCCTCCGGGGTCCAGCCCTCACCTGCCCGCAGCTCGAGTTACTCGGAAGCCAACGAGCCTGATCTTCAGATGGCCAACGGTGGCAAGAGCCTGTCCATGGTGGACCTCCAGGACGCCCGCACGCTGGACGGGGAGGCGGGCTCCCCGGCGGGCCCCGACGCCCTCGCCGTCGACGGGCAGGCACCTGCAGCTCAGCTGGTGGCCGGGTGGCCGGCCCGGGTGGCCCCAGTGAGCCTGGCAGGGCTGGCCACGGTGCGGCGGGCAGGCCAGACGCCGAGCACAGCGGGCACCTCGGAGGGCGCGCCGGGCCGGCCCCAGCTGTTGGCGCCGCTCTCCTTCCAGAACCCTGTGTACCAGATGGCGGCCGGCCTGCCGCTGTCTCCCCGTGGCCTTGGCGACTCTGGCTCCGAGGGCCACAGCTCCTTGAGCTCCCACAGCAACAGCGAGGAGCTGGCAGCTGCCGCCAAGCTGGGAAGCTTCAGCAGCACCGCCGGGGAGCTGGCGCGGCGCCAGGTGTCGCTGACTGAGAAGGGCGGGCAGCCCCCGGGGCCGCGGCAGAACAGCGCCGGCCCCCAGCGGAGGATCGACCAGCCGCCGCCCCCACCCCCGCCGCCGCCTCCCGCGCCCCGCGGCCGGACGCCACCCACCCTGCTGAGCACCCTGCAGTACCCGCGGCCCTCGAGCGGGACCCTGGCATCGGCCTCGCCCGACTGGGCTGGCCCCGGAGCCCGGCTGCGGCAACAGTCCTCCTCCTCCAAGGGCGACAGCCCCGAGCTGAAGCCTCGTGCGGTGCACAAGCAGGTCAGTACTGCCGGCGCCGGGGGCGGCCTGAACCCGTGTTGCGCTGCTCCTCCTGGCCGTGTCATCGCCACCTGCACCCGCTGCCATCCCATGCTGAACGATGCCCCACTCGTCCCCATCCCCCCAGCCTGTGCACCCCCCGGCCCCTCCCCCGGCCCCACCGGCTCCTGCCTGCGTCCTGTGGACCAGGGACACTGCGGCCCGGGGGTCCCTCTGCCAGTTTCCTCAAAGACAGCTGGGGTCAAGGAGGAAGAGGGAGGGGTCCGTCCATGTCCATCTCCAAGCCTGTTAAAGCCCGACCCAGGGTAGGGGTTGACGTGGCCCCCAGGCCCCCTCCTGCTCTGAGATGGCCTCCAGGGCTGTACACGCAGTAGGGTAACAGATGTGCTGTGGGCCGGACACTGACCTGCCGGGCCAGGTCCACTCGCTCTCGCTTGGGCGGCAGAGAGCCACGCTCAGGAGGCCACCCGGGCTCCCGACTCTGCTTCAGGCCACCTGGAGTTGCCTGGGCCGGGGGCTGCTTCAGACGTGCCCAGTCAGCTAAAGATTCCCTCTGAGCCACTTGTCCCTGGGGCTCACCCAAGGCCACCCCCCACCCCTCTCTCCAGCCCCTCACAGCTGTGTTTCATCGCAGGGCCCTTCACCCGTGAGCCCCAATGCCCTGGACCGCACGGCCGCCTGGCTCTTGACCATGAACGCGCAGTTGTTAGAAGACGAGGGCCTGGGCCCAGACCCCCCCCACAGGGATAGGCTCAGGAGTAAGGAAGAGCTCAGCCAAGCAGAAAAGGTAAAGCTGGACCCTGGCAGCTCGGGGCAGGGCGGGCTGCCTCCCCGAGGTGGCTGGCAGAATTCTCTCCCCTCGAGCCCTGAATTCCCACACATGGCCAGTCCCCTCTCAACCCCTGGTCCCACGTGAGGACAGCCGTCAGTGGAATTTGGAGGATTTAGCTTAAACCTGAGGTTTCCTACATGGGCTGCATGTGAGACCCACCCAGGAATCGTATTGAATCCAGACCCCAGGAGGCACCTTCCCTAAGTGACTGGGCAGCCGAGCTTCTGAGCATCTGGGACTTGAGGAGAATCCAGGACCTGGGGGGTCAGGGGTGCCTAAGAGGTGCATGGAGACCCTTGGGGGGAGCCTCACGCATGAAGAGGCAGAGGCACGGGTCCTGGAGACAGCAGGGTGGCACCCCGGCCAGGCCCCTCCGCTCTGGGATTGTGCCTGCCCACGGCCTGGCTTTCCCCCAGTCCCCGTCTCCACCAGGGTCTGGGAGAGAGAGCCAGGGAGGGGTGATGTCAGATTGCTACCGAGATGTTTTCTTCTTTCCAGGGGAAAAATATTGGTCCTAAAACATCCAAATCCCACCCCCAACGTACATCTAGTATTTGGGTGAGCAGTGGGGTGCTTCCGTTCTCCACGATTCTTTTAGTTATTGTGGCAGCTGCCCTGGATCCATGGCCGATCCCCATCTCCTCCTGGAGGCCAAAGCCCAGGTTGACACAGGACCAGTGCAAGGCCCCCCAGAACAGCAGCCACTTCCCCCACTCACCGTGGGTGCCCTCGCCCCTCTCGGCCCCAGGAAAGCCTGTAGCAGCCTCTCGGGCGAGGGCACGCAGGGCGGGGTGTCCGCTCTCCCTCCCGCTGGCCTGGGGTCAGGTCCACGTCCATGCTGCATTCCGCCGCCTCCACCATCCCCTTGGTCCACTGCATCCACCTGCTTTCACCATTATTGCGTGAACGGGACCAGGGGACATGGGGCACAGTGCTCCAAGAGCCAGAGTTTGGCTGGGGAGCAAGGAGGGCCAGCTTCACCCCAGGCTCCTTGCGTGAGTCTGGGGCCAGGCTCTGCGCTTTTCTGAGACTACCTACCTTCCCATCTGTGAATTACAAGGAGTGCCTGAACGATTTCAAGGGTCAGGCTGCAGCTGGAGTGTTCTCTTTCCTCGTGCCTTGGCCCAGTGAGCTGCTGTTTCTCTCTTTCTTTGCCATTAACCCTCGCAGGCAAATCCTGGAGTTCCCTTGAGCTCCTTGAATACCTGGTCCTGCCTCTGTCAGGGAGGGCCCTCCCGACCCCACTCTGACCAGCCGTGCAGGAGACCTAGGATGGGGCTGTTTCTCCCGGAGCTGGGCTCTCCTCTGGGGCCAGCTTTGCTTCAGGAGTTACATTTGCTGCCTCCTGGCCTCTGGGCAGTCCTTTGCTGATGAGTGAATTGGCTCCTGATGCCCGAGACTCAAGGAGAGGCCCTTCCTGCCTTCCCCATTCCCTGTATTCTCACAGCACCCGGCGCCCAACCTCTCCAGCCCCTTGATTCGGGTGTTGACCCTGCCTCGCTCTCTGTTCAGCTCGCACAGCCTCCCAGCTCACTGCTTCTCTCGCCGCTTTATACATCCCTCCTCCTCCCTGAAGGCCGAGAGTGCTGGGCTGAGTCAGATCCAGAAAGCCCTAGACCACTGCCTTTAATCTCTTCCCCTGACTTCCTATGCGACTTGCCACGGCTTCAGGGTCAAATCGAGCCTGGGAGGCTAGGATCTCACCCCATCAGTCACTGTGCTCCCCATGTGATTGGGTCATTTGCCTTCTGGGTCTCAGCGTCCCCTCCTGTGGAGCCCCCGTCTCTCAGAGCACTGTCATCTCCTTAATGTACCCAAGAGGTTTATAACTTTTTTTTATTATGAAAAGCTCAAGACCTTTACTTCTGAGGTCTGGTTTGAGTCTTCATCTGCCTCCTAGCTGTAGGTTGGGCTGGCGGGTGGGAGAGCCCCGGATGGGGGCCAGGCAGCGAGTGTCACTGGCCCCCTCTCCCTGGGCGTCTCCCCGCTGTGGGAAGAGGACTGAGATGGTGATGGGCCCTGAGGCATTCCGAGCCGGGCTGCCTCCCATCCTGTGCCCCTGCCCGGGCTCACGAGGCTGTGCTCTCTGTCCTGGGTGCTGTGCCCGTGGCGCGCCGCCCTCCTAGCAGGACCTGGCAGTGCTGCAGGACAAGCTGCGAATGTCCACCAAGAAGCTGGAGGAGTATGAGACCCTGTTCAAGTGCCAGGAGGAGACCACCCAGAAGCTGGTGCTGGAGTATCAGGCGCGGCTGGAGGAGGGCGAGGAGCGGCTGCGGCGGCAGCAGGAGGACAAGGACATCCAGATGAAGGGCATCATCAGCAGGTGAGCGCGGCCGCCTGTTCCTGCTCTGCGCCCACTTCTGGCCCCACGCGCACGGAGGAGCGGACCTGTCCGCTGCCGTCCAGGAGGCCCGGGATCCGAGGGCGGGGCTGCTCAGCCGCAGGGTGAGCCGAGTGTGGAGAGAGAAGAGTGTCCGAGGCGGTGGGGACAGTGGCACAGGCCCGGAGGCGGGAGGTAGCCCGGAGTGTGGGGGGCCCACACGGTGCAGTGTGTGTCGATGGCGGAAGGTGAGGTTGGCCAAGGCAGCCGCAGAGGGCCTGGGCTCCCTGTAGGGAGTTATGTTTTCTTGCTGCGCACTCACAGGGGAGTTCAGAAGCTGGATGCAGGTGCCAGGAAAGACAGCGAGGGTCCATTCCGGGGCAGGAAAAGGAGTGAACGTCAGTTACATGCAGTGGGTGAGGGTGGGAGGGAAGAAGTAGCCAGAATGAGCCCGGATTTTTACCAAGAGCATCCAGGTGTGTCATGGTGCCAGTTACTGAGATGGGGGCCTTTGGAAGAAGAGCAGTTTGGATGGGGCGGGAGAGAGATGATGCCAGTTGTGGATATGTTGAGTTTTAAGGTGCCTGTGGGTTATGCAGGAAGATTTCCAGGTGGACCATCGACTAATGCTGACTCTCATCCTTACTGGTGGCTCACCTTTATTTCTGTGTTGATTCCCTTCTCTCTCCCACTCTGCCCACGGATAAAGTGGATACACCCTCCTGCATGTCTGCAAGCGGGGAATACAGTCAGGGTGTAGCAATCAGACCAGCCCACAGGGCCCCAGTCATGGAGTTTACTTCCTTATGACAGCACTACCAGGCGCAAGAGGAGACCGTGGGGACTTACAGCTTGTTTGTTCACATGGTACGAGAGCCTGCCATCAGGGTAGACCAGCAGGTGTGCAGTAACCGGGATGTTCCCCCACCTGGCCTCATGCTCTGTCCACTGTAAAGATCCTTCCTTAATTCCTCCTGTTCAGACCACCTGTTTCTCTGCTTCTAATTATTGCCTGCTTGATTTACCTGTGGGTTTCTTCTTTATAAAATGGTTAGCATGAGCAGAGGGCCTATAACCAGGGTGACTGGAAACCCCCTGTTGACTGAACTTCCAGCTCTGCTCTTGGCTCACCTCATGTGTGTGGTTCCAAGAGAGGAAACACTTTTCATTTAACCACATTCTCATCTTATCTATTCTCTGAGAGGTGCACGCTCTCCTGAATTCAGTAACACATTTATTTCTACTAGCCAAGCCTGGTATTTCCTCCCTGCTGTACACATCAATTAAGTCAATTTGGTTGACAGTGTTGTTCACGTCTTCTATATCCTTACTGGTTTTTCTCTGTACTTGTTTTCTATCAATTATTGAGAAAAGGATAATGAAGTTTCTAATCCTAATTACAGATCTGTCTGTCTCTCTTTTCATTTCTGTTGGTTTTCACTTTATGTTCACTGAAGCTCTATTCTTAGACACATACACATTTAGGCTAGTTATGTGCTGTTGACGAACTGATCTCTTTATCATTATAAAATCATCTTCTTTATCCCTTGTAATGTTCCTTGCTCTGAAATCTACCTTGTTTGATATTAGGACAGCTGCCCTAACTTTCTTTTGATTGGTATTAGCCTGGTATATCCTTTTTCATCCTATTTATACTTTTAACCCAATTATGTCCCTCATTATAAAGTGAGTTTCCGTTACAGACACCTTATTGTTCTTGCTTTTTATCTAATCTGACAGTTTTCTGCCTTTTAATTGGAATGTTTAGACTATTTACATTTAATGTAATTGTCAATATAATTACATTTAAACTTATTATCTTGCTACTTGTTTTCTATTTGTACCATCTGTTTTGTTCCTTTTCCTGCCCCCTTTTAGATTGAGTATTTTTTACGGTTCCACTTTATCTCCTTTATTGGCATATTAGCTGTATCTTGTTGTCACTTTAGGGCAGGGGTTAGAAACCTTCTGTAAAGGGGCAGATAATAAGTGTTTAGACTTTGCAGGCCACATGGTGTCTATCGCAACTATGTAACTAATATGCTAAAACTCCGCTGTTGTAGCAGAAGCATGTGCGTGGTGTGGCTGTTTACGGAAACTAGCAGTGGACCCAGTTTTTCCCTTACCCAGGCTGTGATCACAGGGACTCTGATCGTACCTTTTTCTTCTGGCTGATTTACAGTTTTTTTCTTTCTCATCCATTGCCAGCAACGTGATTATGAAGTGCCTTGACATGTTTTCTGCATGGGTTTGTTGCGCTCTTGGATCTGTGGGTGTGGGGTTCCGCCTCCTTAGTCTGTTTTCTGGGACTTTAATTGCATATACATTAGGCTGCTTTACGTTGTCCCACATCTTACTGATGCTCTGCTGTTTCCCTTTTTTCATCTTTTTCCTGTGTTTTATTTTAGATTGTTGCAGTGTCTTCAAGTTCACTAATCGTTTCTTCTTAAGCGTCTAATCTGCCGTTAATCCTATCCAGTATTTTTTCATTTCGGGTGTCGTATTTTTGCCCCTAAGTTTTCAGTTTTCTTTAAATCCCATCCATTTCTTTTCTCATCATGCTCACGCGTTCCTCTATTTTCTTGAACGTGTAGAATATATTTATAACAGCTGTATTAACGTCCTCGTCTACTAATTCTATCATCTGACATCTTCTGAGTCTGTTTTTATTGCTTTTCCTCCTGGTCACGTGTTGGTTTTGTTTTCCTGCTTCTCTGCGTGCTTGATGATTTGGGGTTGGATGCCAGACACTGTGATTTTCACGTAGCTGTTGGATGCGTTGTGTTCCTCTCAGTATCTGGGGGCTTTGCTCTGGGACACAGTGACGTTGGAAGGATCGGTTTGATTCTTTGGAGGCTCACTTTTCAACTTCGTTGGGGCGGGTCCTGGACAGACTTTAGCCTAGGCCTGATCTGGCTTCACTGTCGAGGACTTTCCTGCTGGGGATTCTACGTGATGCCTCCTGTGTTAGTGTGCTTTTCCACACTGCCTAGAGGGATCATGAGCTATTCCTGGGGTGGTTTTGCGTATTCCTTTCCAATGGCTCTTGCCCCAGCCCGGCTATTTTCTCACAAGCGTGCAGAGCAGTCCTCAGCCAGAGCCCCAAGGGGACCCCTCAGGAGATAGGTAGAGTCCTCTCTGCATTTTCTCCTCTCTGGCACTGCCCCCCAAAAGCTTGGCTCCCCCACCCTTCCATCCTCCCAGGGTCTCCTTGACTCCACGTGACCCCTTCCCTCCGTTGCTTGCCGGGACACTGCCAGCAGTGGGTGGAGCTCGCTTCGTGTGTTCCCTTCTCTTAGGGGTCACCGTACTGCACTGCACTGCCTGCTTTTCAGTGTCTGGAAACCTTTGTTTTCATATATTTTGTCCAGTTTTCTAGTTTGGTTTTTTCTTAGGGCAGGAGGTTAAATCCAGTGCCTGTTTGTTATTCCACCATAGCTGGGAGCAGAAGTCTCTCCCCCTTCCTCCATTCCTCCCACTCCTGCTTCTCACAGGCTTTGCTCAGTGACGTACCTACCTATGACAAGGAACTTCCCCTCTTGGCGTGAGCCCACACCCCTTCCTCCTCAACCCCTGATCCCATTGGCTTTTCACGACAGCCCTCTGTGGTACCTGCCCCAGCACATTGACCTCCCTGTGCATCTGCTGTGAAATGGACGAAGTGCTCGCCTGGGGGCTAGATGCTCTGCTGCTCTGGAGAAGTTGTGCGGGTAGAGACGGAAATAAAGCAGTAGGTGAACTCCTCTGAGAAGAGGGTAGAGCAGGAAGAGTGGCCGCGGAGGCAGAGCCCTGTGGAGCCCTGACAGCCTAGGGGCAGACAGGACAAGGCCTCTGCAGAGCAGTGGCCTGGGAGCTAGGATGCAAACCCAGAGAGCATGGGGTCTGAAAGCTGAAGGAAGAGAGTAGGAAGGTGGGAGTGATCAGCAGTGACTGACAGGTACGTGGGAGACAAGCAGGCTGAGACCTGAAAGGGTCTCGGGGAAGGAGCAGCTGGCCACAGGCCCCCGCTGGCCCTAGTTCCGAGCTTCTATGGATCGTGGTCCTCGCGTCTTCCCTGCTCATTACCCAGGCGGCAGGCCTTGCTTGTCCTTCAGCTGTCCAGTTCAGTGCGTCCACCCCCACCCCCAAGACAGCCAGCCGCTTCCTGTTCTCTGTCCCCATGGCCCACAAGCTGCCCACTGCAGAGCGTGGTTACCTTCTCCCTGCCTGTGTCCCTACTGCCTTGCGACCTCGAGTGCCCGGCACAGCCTCAGTGAATACGGGGTGGGTGGAGAAAGCTCTAGAGCCTCGCAGGGCCTTTGTTTCCCACTCAAACCACAGGTCTCATGATGTTACACCACCTGCCTGGCTCTGGGGTGTGGTGAGCATCTAACACCCACTCCCAGCCCTGTGGCTCCTGGAAGAACACCAGGAAAGCGGCAGCCCCAGGGACTTCTGGGGATTTGGGAACAGAATCTGGGGCGGGTGAAGCATAAGGAAGGAGCAGGCTCAGCCTGTGTCAGTTGTTGGGGGCCAGCTAGAGGGCCTGTGTCCCAGGCAAGTGTGGGAGGTGAGTCTATGGCCCAAGGAGGGGCTCTCCTAGTATGCCCCCTCTGTGCAGGGGTGATGGTTTGTTCCCACCAGGCCCCACACTCACCTCCTCACTTGCACCCTCAAATGCCAGCCTGACTGTCCTTGTGTCTGGTAACAGGTTGATGTCAGTGGAGGAGGAGCTGAAGAAGGACCACGCGGAGATGCAAGCAGCTGTAGACTCCAAACAGAAGATCATTGATGCCCAGGTGTGGGGCTCTGGCCTTTGGTCAGCCACGGGTGTTAAAGGACCTGGGCTAAGGAGGGGGTGACTTTGGTTTCTTCACATCCGCAGTCATACCCCACTGCAGAAGCTAAGGAGGATAGGAGATCAGGATCTCTGCTCCAAGAAGTCAGACTTGAGGGTCTCGGTGGACCACAAGCTCACTAGGACAGGCTATGAAAAGGGCGGGGCAACTCCTCCCCTGCAGGGGCAGCTTGGTGGGTATTGCCTTTCACCAGGGTTCCTGACCAAAGAGTGGAAACTGTTGGGAGGGGCATGGGAAAGGCTGGGGGTGACAGCAGGCTTGGGAGAGAGGGAGCAAAGGAGCTCTTGTTCAGAGCTGTGGCTTCCCAACTGCATTGAGAGGGGAGACAGTTAAGAGACTGGCCTCCAGTCTCCTTCACCCGGGTCTGCGCCCTTTTCCTCTCCAGGCCCAGGGCTTGCTCAGTCTGGAAACTGCACAGGCTGACTGGTAGCTGTGGCCTCTGTGTTGTACATGCCAGTGCACACACACGTGAACAAGCTTGTGCCCGACACTGCTGGGGCTGCTCCCTTTGAGTGAGAAGCAGGTGATGAGGTAGAGACATGAGGAAGGCGGGCGCAAGGAGGTGTTGGTCCATGATGGCAAGACCGCCTCCTCCCCAGCAGGACCACTGCCACCTCGGTGCCTTTCCCATCCTTCACACGTGGTATCCTCCAGGCCCCCTGCCTTCCCCCTCCCAGCGCTGCTTGTAGGTGGACACAGCTCCAGGGAGATCCCTTTCCGGCACGGACCCCCTTTGGCCCAGGAGGCCATTCCGCGACCCCAGCTGATGCCCTGTTTGCCCACAGGAGAAGCGCATCGCCTCACTGGATGCTGCCAACGCCCGCCTCATGAGCGCCCTGACACAGCTGAAAGAGAGGTACAGCATGCAAGCCCGTAACGGCATCTCCCCCACCAACCCCACCAAATTGCAGATTACTGAGAACGGCGAGTTCAGAAACAGCAGCAGTTGTTAACCTGCCCGAGGAGGGAGGACCATGGTGGCCCAGGGCAGGGTCTCGGCCTGGGGAGGAGCGGCCCCAGCGCAGGGGCAAGAGGCCGAGGCTTGGCGCCTCCCTCCCGCCGCGGTCCAGGAGGCGGCCGCAGAGGGAGCCGCGAGAGACTGACGCAGCGCGCCGGGGCACAGCGGCCCGCTCCCCGAGAAGCGCGTTCGGTGCAGGCCCGAGAGACTGCGGGCTGGGGAGCAGGCACAGGGGCTGCGCAATGTTTCTGTCGGGTGTTGAATTTGGTGTGCGTCACCTTTCCTCCTTGACCTGGCTGAGTGCATGTACCCCCAACCCCTCCCCAGGGAGGGAAATGCCCGGAGAGCTGGAGGGTCGGAGAGCCAGGGGCCTACTCTCGTGGCTTCCCCTCCCCAGGACTGCCAGGCAGCCAGGCCCTGCCCTGTGGGACCTGCCCCTCAGTTCCAGGAGCCGACGGGGCGGTCGGCAGGTGGGGGGGGCGGGGGGGAGGACGGAGCTGCCGGAGCGCCGGGTCCCCCGCCTATCTCTACCCCGAGCACCTGTCCCTGCATGCGCGGGGACCCTTCCCGGCTGTGAGGAACCGAGGAGTCACCTGCCCCCAGACCCTCCGCCTTCCCGCTCCCGCCCTCCGTCCTTCCCTCCCTAACTTGTTCTGTCAGGTGGACCCAGCGAGGACCGCAGCTCTCTTCTGGGCCCTTGCGCCCGTGGGAAGATCCAGGACCTCCCTCACTTGCCACGTGGGCCCAGGCTGATGCTCTGGGGCTCCCCGAAGACAAAGACCTGGGCAGAGCTGGCCCAGGCGGCACTGCGCGGTGCCGGCCCCTCTCCCGGAGCTAGTGTACCCGGGCACGGTGGCCCTGCAGGGAGTGGCCGGCAGGTGCTCCCCCTGAGAGACAGTCTGAGCTTTCCTGATGGATGGTTAAAGAAAAGTCTAGCGCCCGCAGGCCCTGAGAAGGTGGATAACTGTGATTTTTTTTCCTTTCACAGTATGCATTAGAAACAAAAGCCCGCTTGCTCGCTTGCTGGAACACAGGGGCCTTTTAAATTGAGCGTGCGCACTGCATGGGAAATAGCGGCCCTGGAGGATGTTAGACTTGCTCCCTCTCCAAGACAGCAGCAGCCTGCACCGCCCCGTGTGTGCGGCGGCCTCTGCCTCAGCCCTCCCAGGCCCAGCCGAGGACCAGGCGCTGCAGACAGGGAGGTGCTCACCCGCGGCTGGGGCCGGTTTTCCTCAGCTCTAGGCTGTTCTGTAGCTTATCGGCCCTCCCCGCCCCCCCTTGCGGGACACAGGTGGGCAGGAGCGTGGGTCTCTCTCGTCCCTCCCTGTTCCCACCCCTGGCCCTGGGGAATCTCAGGCAGGAGCTGGGGCGTTCACCCCGCAGCCAGGAGCCGCCCCGTCTGCCTCAGCCGTGGGAAGCTGGGGAGACCCCTTCCTGTCGCTGGGGCTGGAGACGCTCCACCAGGGCCCAGGTTGCCCCAGAGCCCCCCAGGAAGGGGAGCACGGCGGGGGGCTCGGACCACACTGCACCCCGTCCTGGGGTGAAACCAGTTAGCCCAGAGACCCGCTTGTGGGGAGAGGGCAGGACCCCCAAGGGTCACAGACCTCAGGAAGGCAGGTCATGGGGGCGGAGGCCTTGCCTCACTCCTCTGGCCACACAGGCAGGGCCTGGCCCCGTGACGTCCTCCTCTGGTTCCCTCTCACCCCCCACCCCCGGCCCCGCCGATGCCTCATTGAGCGACCTCGGACTGAGCGCCTCTTAGCAATACAGGGGGGAAGTTCCCAGGGCCTGGACAGCCGGGCTCAGGAGGCCAGCAGTGGCCGGTGCTGGCGGCCCCTGGCCGGGGTTGGGAGCTCTCAGGCCGAGAGCCTTATTTACTTAGTGCAAAAACTGTAAAAGTGTACAGACTCTTCCCAGATTTTTATCTGAATTGCAAGTCTGACGATTTTTGTAAATGTTCTTGGTGTTTGACTGTAATGTAACTATTTCACCTAATGGTTGTACATAGTCCTTTAGTCCTGGTGCTGCCGAGGGCTGCCCGGGACCGCTGCTCTCCGACGGTTTTTATTTTATTTTTAATCTAGAGAACAGTGCTGGGCAGGAGGCAGAGGTTGTGGATTTGGGTGATGGGGTTTTTCCCTGCCCGTGGCATTTTATCTGTCGGCTGTGCAGCGTGCTCTCTGGGTGGTGGGGACGTGCGACCTGCCTGGGTCACACTGAACCCGCGTCCCTGAGAGAGGAGGAAGGAAGGCATTCCCTGCTCGGGGAGACCCAGGCCCAGCCCTGCTGGAGAAGGCTCTCCCCTCCCCTCTCCTGCCAACACAGGGAGGCCTGACATTTTGCTTAACGTTTATGTTTAGGGTGAAGGAAACGGTCAAACTTCCTGTAAGTGGAGACTCTTTCCGCCTGCCCCGAATGGGGGTGGGGAACCAGGGCCAGAGCTCCAGGCACCCACCCCCACTCCCACCCCGCAGAGCATCTGCCCCAGGGTACACCTCTCCCCCTCCCGTCCCGGCCGTCTGCGGAAGGCAGACCGTCCAGGGAAACGGCCCCTCTTTTCTACACACTCCCCCAAGCCGCCCCCAGCCCCCATTCCACCTCCCTGCCCCCCCTTTTGTAAGTATGTGAAAAGGAAAAAATGCAAATGTTGGCGTCTTGGCTGGAGCGCCTCCCTCCAGTTGTGACTCTAACTATGTAATAATGTACAGAGAAAGTTGTTGGTGTTCTAAGACTGTGTGGCTGTGCAATTTCTGTACATTTGCAATTAGAAATATTAAAGATTTATTTAGCTATTTTAAGCCTGACTCGCCTCTCCATTCAGCTGTGTCTCAGGAGCTTTTCCAGGAGTGACTCCTGCATCGTGGCCTGATACTGTTCTTTACCAGCACTCGGTTCACCCTGGTGGCAGTTGTGGTCGGGGAGACCCTGCGTGATCTGGGATTGCCCGTCCTCTTCCGGGCTGGGGTCTCTCCCTCCCCCTCGCTCTGACAAGCGTGGACTTTCTAGGCTCCCAGAGCTTGGCCCCTGCATTTCCCTACAGCAGACACCAGCTCCTGCCAGACTCTGCTTCCCCAGCCCCTGAAATCCTACTCCAGGAGGGAAGGAGGTGGTCCAGGGCCACCAGCAGATCATGGCTGAGCTAGACTTAAACCCAAGCCTCTGATACCTGAGAAGCCCTAACTCATGGCCCAGACCCACCTGCAAGGCTGAACCCAGGGCCTCTGTTGGGAACAAGCCAGCGCCTGAGCCCCTTCAGTTGCACCCTGCACAGGGGACAGGTGAGCACTGCAGGAAAAAAAAAAAAACAAGCCCATTTCAGACCGTGCCCTTGTGGGTTCCCGTCTCCCCTCTCAGCAAGGACTCCCTGCCCTGTTCTCCACCGTGGTTCAGCCAAACCCGTACTCTTCTCGGACCTCCCAGCCAGATGCTCTCCCTGCTCCAAGAGCCAGCCTCCTAGCCCACCGCGGGAAGACAGCGGCAGTGACCCTCTACCCCACCCCGGCTCACCGCCAGCCAGGCGCCCCAGCTCTCACCTCGCTTCCTTCCCCAAAGCAGCCACGGGAGAGGAGGGGACCCCCATTCCTTCCCGAGGCAGCCCCTTGCCGCCCCTTGCTTTCATCACTCCTAACTCTTCAGGCCCTGCCCCTCCTTCTCACAGCATTTAAAATACCAGGTCTCCACCTGCTCTCCAGGCTGGGTTTTCTACACTTCAGACAACCTTTTTTAAAGTGTACTTACTGCCTGCAGGGACTTGCCATCTCCGCCTCCGGCCTCCCGCCCCTTCCCCAGCCCTCTGTAGCCTGGCTTGCCTTTCCCACCTCCACTGCCTCATTGCCAAACCCGTGGGCCACCTCAGTGCTTCCGCACCACTGACTCTGGTTCCCAAACTGGTCCCTCTGCTGAGGTGATGCCCTGTAAACATAGAATTCAAGGAAATAGCAACGACTGGAACAGAAAAATCATTTCATGTTGACAGGCATTTGTAATGAAGGTACAAAACCATGAACTTCCATATGTGGATTAAGGAGCATCAAGTAGAAAGCAAAAACCACTGGAAATGCAAAAGAAAAAATCGACAAAAATACAGTTGCGTCTGAGACTAACACCTCACTGTTATTAGCTTATGATAGATCAAGGAGGCAATAAGAACCCAGAGGTTTTTAATAATTAATAAGGTTTAATAAGCAGGGATACATCAAGTTCTTACCCTAGAGAGAACACACTTTCTTTCACGTATACTTAGAACATCACCCAAAGCTGACTGCATGTATCAAGAAATGAAAAGCTGAAAAAGCTGGCCAAAGAAACAGTTTGGGGGCTTCCCTGGTGGCACAGTGGTTGAGAGTCCGCCTGCCGATGCAGGGGACATGGGTTCGTGCCCCGGTCCGGGAAGATCCCACGTGCCGTGGAGCGGCTGGGCCCGTGAGCCATGGCCGCTGAGCCTGCGCGTCCGGAGCCTGTGCTCTGCAACGGGAGAGGCCACAACAGTGAGAGGCCCGCGTACCGCAAAAAAAAAAAAAAGTTTGGCCCACATTCTGTACCTTGAAGCAATAAAACTAGAGATCACTAGAAGACGTTTACTTAGTTTTTCTTCTATCAGAAAGTTTAAAAAATAAATATTACATCAGTAGGATTAGGTTTTTAAAAGAAATAATCTTCCAGTTAAACAAGGTATACTGATGACATGCATTTATCTCGTTTCCTTTTCAAGCACCACCGTACTGACAGGACTGAAAAGATGATCGCTCATAAGGGCAGAATTAATGTAGGAGGAGATATCAGTATGTAAGAGAATTCGAAAAGCTTTGGCAGATGGAGGTTGATGAAAGAGCATTGACTAAATTAGCAGAGGGCGAGATGAACCGGAAGTGAGCTGATCAAACTTTGACCTAGTCAAACTTACAAGCTTTTGTACAGCAAAGGAAACCATAAACAAAATGACAAGACAACCTATGGACTGGGAGAAAATATTTGCAAATGATGCAACTGGCAAGGGCTTAATTTCCAAAATATACAAACAGCCCATACAACTCAATACAATAAAACAAACAACCCAATCGAAAAATGGGCAAAAGACCCGAATAGACATTTCTCCAAAGAAGACATACAGATGGGCCAACAGGCACATGCAAAGATGCTTAACATCACTAATCATTAGAGAAATGAAAAAACTACAGTGAGCGACCACCTAACACTGGTCAGAAGAGCCATATGAATGGATAAAGATGTGGTACACGTATGATCCAGCAATCCCACTACTGGGCATATACCCAGAGAAAACCATAATTCAGAAAGACACATGCACCCCAATGTTCATTGCAGCACTATTTACAATAGCCAGGTCATGGAAGCAACCTAAATGCCCATCGACAGGCAAATAGATAAAGAAGTTTTGGTACATATATACAATGGGATATTACTCAGCCATAAAAAGGAATGAAATTGGGTCATTTGTTGAGACGTGGGTGGATCTAGAGACTGTCATACAGAGTGAAGTAAGTCAGAAAGAGAAAAATATCGTTTATTAACGCATGTATGTGGAACCTAGAAAAATGGTACAGATGAACTGGTTTGCAGGGCAGAAGTTGAGACACAGATGTAGAGAACAAACATATGGACACCAAGGGGGGAAAGCCGTGGGGGTGTGGGGATGGTGGTGTGATGAATTGGGCGATTGGGATTGACATGTATACACTGATGTGTGTAAAATTGATGACTAATAAGAACCTGTTGTATAAAAAAATAAAATTAAAAAATTAAACTAAAAAAAAAGATGTGGTACGTATATACGATGGAATACTACTCAGCCATACAGAATGAAATAATGCCATTTGCAGCAACTGTATGGACCTAGAGATTATCATACTATGTGAAGTATGTCAGAGAGAGAAAGACAAATACCATATATCACTTTCATGTGGAATCTAAAATATGACACAGAATGAACTTATCTACAAAACAGAAACAGACTCACAGACATAGAGAACAGACTTGTGGTTGCCAAGGGGGAGGGTGGAGTGGGAGAGGGATAGATTGGGAGTTTGGGGTAGGGATGCAAACTATTTTATACAGAATGGATAAACAACAAGGTCCTACTGCATAGCACAGGGAACTCTATTCAATATCCTGTGATAAACCACAATGGAGCACTTTTCATGCCTAGCGCAGCCATGGCTTGTGGTCCCAAGAAGCACCTGAAGCGCGTAGCAGCTCCAAAGCATTGGACGCTGGATAAACCAACTGGTGGGTTTGCTCCTCGTCCATCTACCGGTCCCCATGAGCTGAGGGAATGTCTCCCACTAATTATTTTCCTAAGAAACAGACTTAAGTATGCCCTAACAGGAGATGAACTAAAGAAAATCTTCATGCAGCATTTCATTAAGATTGATGGGAAGGTCTGCACTGATATAACCTACCCTGCTGGTTTTATGGACGTCATCAGCATTGACAAGACGAGAGAATTTTTGTCTGATCTATGACACCAAGGATCGCTTTGCTGCTCATCATATTACACCTGAGGAGGCGAAGTATAAGCTGTGCAAAATGAGAAAGATCTTTGTGGGGACAAAAGGAATCCCTCATCTGGTGAACCATGATGCTCTCACCATTGGCTACACTGATCCCCTCATCAAGGTGAATGACACCATTCAGATTGATTTGGAGACTGGCAAGATTACTGATTTCATCAAATTTGACACTGGTAACCTGTGCATGGTGACTGGAGGTGCTAACTGGGAAGAATTGGTGTGATCACCAACAGGGAGAGACATCCTGGTTCTTTTGATGTAGTTCATGTGAAAGATGCCAATGGCAACAGCTTTGCCACCGGGCTCTCCAACATTTTCGTTATTGGCAAAGGCAACAAACCGTGGATCTCTCTTCCCCATGGAAAGGGTATCCACCTTACCAGTGCTGAGGAGAGAGACAAGAGACTGGCGGCCAAACAGAGCGGTGGATAAAATGATCTCTAGGCAACATGAATGGAAGTCTTTGTACTTAATTAAAGACAATACTGCATTAAAAAACCACAATGGAAAAGAATATGAAAAAGAATGTATATATATGTATATATACATGTTTGTATGTATAACTGAATCACTTTGCTGTACAGTAGAAATTAATACAAATTGTAAATCAAATGTAATTCAATAAAATAAATTTTAAAAAAAAGAAAATGGGAGTGAGAGGAAAAAAATCTAGAAGCTCAATCCAGGATATCTAACATCCAACTATTGGGAATTCCTAAAGGAGGGAAAAGAAAAGGAAAGGGGAAAGCGATCAAAGGAATCATAAAAGCATATTTTCCAGAGGTGAAGGAAGAACTCAAGTGTTCAGGATGAAAGAACCCAGCACAATGGATGGAAAAAGAGCCCCTCCAGGGCACAGTGTCATAATTCCCAAACATACCAGAGCTGTGTGGATCCATGCTGGCGTTAGCCAGGAGCCCAGGGGAAGGAAGCAGTGGCTGAGTACATGGGCCTAAGTGAGGAGATAGGAACCATGACTCTGGAGAGCAGAGAGTCTGGTGTTCCTGAAAATTCCTGGTGGAGAGTCTCAGCGAGAGATCCCGGTAAGAAATGGTCAGGTTACATTGAGACTAATCAGGGTGACCATGTGCTGTTCTCTGGCTACAGTCAAGACTAGTTAATGCCCTACAGGGCTACAAAACCACAAGCAATGGGGGCGCCCAAAATCCACAAGTGAACACGTAATACACACACTATGTACACACATACATAGTGAATGGCAAGTCGAATAAAGATGTATTCCCCCAGGTGATAGAACAATCCTGGGGTGGTCCTCTTAACAATATTCCAGTGGGACACTGGGATGACAAGTTGGGATGACAAGCTGGCCTCCTTCTGCCTTAATTCCAAGTTTGGGTGATTTTTCTGAACACCCCTTGACAATGCAAAGCACAAAGCTTCAGTGACCTGGCAGCAATGTGAGTGACTAAAGCAGGCCCACATCAGGGGACACTCAGACCCAGTGTTGAGAGACAACAGGGAGAGGTGGGGACTGGGGAGAACAGGAGAGCACACACCCTTTCTCCAGGTGTGGCTCCTCCTTGGCATCAGGGGCCATTGCCATGGATTTACACACCATCCATTCTCTGCTCACCGACTCCCACACTTTTATACCCAGCTCCACTGCTCCCTGAGCCCTTCACAGGGCCTATGTCCACTTGGCATCAGGCTTGATATGACCCCAAAACCTGTTCCTCCCTTCATTTTCTAACCCACCAAAATGGCTCTGCCATTCTCCCCGTTGCTCGAGCCAAGAGCCAAATGTGACTCCCTGATTCTTGTCCATTAAAAAGAATGGATAACAGCACAGGAAACTGTAAACAAAATGAAAAGACAACCTATGAAATGGGAGAAAATACTTATAAACGATGCAACTGACAAGGGATTAATTTCCAAAATATACATACAAACACCTCATACAACTCAATAATAAAAAAAAACCCAATCAAAAAATGGGCAAAAGACCTAAATAGGCATTTCTCCAAAGAAGACATACAGACGGCCAACAGACACATGAAAAGATGCTCAACATCACTAATTATTAGAGAAATGCAAATCAAAACTACGAGATATCACCTCATACTGGTCAGAATGGCTATCATCAAAAATGTCTACAGGGCTTCCCTGGTGGTGCAGTGGTTGAGAATCTGCCTGCCAGTGCAGGGGGCACGGGTTCGAGCCCTGGTTTGGGAAGATCCCACATGCCGCGGAGCAACTAGGCCCGTGAGCCACAACTACTGAGCCTGCGCATCTGGAGCCTGTGCTCCGTAACAAGAGAGGCCGCGATAGTGGGAGGCCCGCACACCGCGATGAAGAGTGGCCCCCGCTTGCCGCAACTAGAGAAAGCCCTCGCACAGAAATGAAGACCCAACACAGCCAAAAATAAATTTTTTTAAAAAATATCTACAAATAATAAATGCTGGAGAGGGTGTGGAGCAAAGGGAACCCTCCTACACTGTTGGTAGGAATGTAAATTGGTGCAGCCACTATGGAGAACAGTATGGAGGTTCCTTAAAGAACTAAAAATGGAACTACCATATGACCTAGCATTCCCACTACTGGGCATATATACAGAAAAGGCGAAAATTCTAATTTGACAAGATACATGCACCCAATGTTCATGGCAGCACTGTTTACAATAGCCAAGACATGGAAGCAACCTAAATGCCCATAAACATATGAATGGTTAAAGAAGATGTGGTATATATACACAATGTACTATCACTCAGCCGTGAAAAACAACGAAATAATGCTATTTGCAGCAACATGCATGGACCTAGAGATTATCATACTAAGTGAAGTAAGTCAGGTAAAGACAAATATATGATATGATTTTTATGTGGAATCTAAGAAAATGATACAAATGAACTCATTTACAGAACAGAAATAGACTCACAGATACTGAAAACTAACTATGGTTACCAAAGGGGAAAGGGGAGTGGGGGAGGGATAAATGAGGAGTTTGGGATTAGCAGATACACACTACTATATATAAAATAGATAAGCAACAAGGACCTACTGTATAGCACAGGGAACTATATTCTATAACTTGTAATGATCTGTGACGGAAAAGAATCTGAAAAAGAAATTATACAAATAAATGAATATTATATATATGTATATATATTTTATATGTATGACTGAATCACTTTGCTGTACACCTGAAACTAACACAACACTGTAAATCAGCTACAAAAATTTTTTAAAAAGAAAAGATACATGCACCCCAATGTTCATAGCAGCACTACTGACAAAAACCAAGACATGGGAGCCACCTAAGTGGACACCTAAGTGTCCATCAATGGATGAATGGATAAAGATGATACATATATATATATATATATATTTTTTTACTGAATAGCATAGGCAACTGTCTTGAATATCTTGTAATAACCAATGATGGAAAAGAATCTGAAAAAGAATGTATACATATTGTATATACACACACACATACATACAACTGAATCACTTTCTGTACACCTAAAATTAACAGTATTGTAAATCAATTATAGTTCAATTTTAAAAATCATATTAAAAAAGGATGAATAGATTTGGAATGATGGTCATCATATATTATGTATGAAAGGCAAGCAGTAGATTGGTATACCCATTCCTTTAAAGAAAATTAAATAAATTACATCACATATAATAAGTTACACAGAAGAACTATGTGGAAGCAAACATATACTATTAATAGTAACTTCCTCAAAGGAATGGGGCTCAGCAGGGTGGAAGGGAGGACCTGCATGTTCTACTTTATATTCCTGTTATTGTTTGAATATTTTACGACCAGCTTTTATTTTGATATGGAGCCGTTTAAGAATAAATAAAACATATCCATATAATAAAACACTACACAGCCATTACATCTGTAGAAGAAAAATAAGTGACATTGAAAGATGTTAATAATACATTAGGTATAAACGCTGATAACAGAATCATAGGTCCAGAAGGATTCTGGCTTAGTTTTTAAAAAATCTATTTGCAAAAAGAGGTCTGGATTAGGAGATAGTAGTGTATGTAAGAGCCAGAGCTTGGGCATAAGGGAGACCTGGGTTTCAGCCTTAAGGGCTGTTGATTTGCCTATGATCTTAGGTAAATTGGGAAAGTCCTCTCAGTCTCAATTTCCTTAACTGTAAAGTAGGGATAACAGTATCTACACTATAGAGAGGTATTCTGTAAGGATTTGCTGAAATAATGCTTGTCACCCCTAAACTTAGCACCGTTACTGACACATAATAGATAAATGCTACCTGCTCTGGGAGCAATAATGATTATTCTAATAAAATCTTCAAATAATAATTATTAGGGATATATACCAAGTTGTTAACAAAACACTGACCTAGAGATAATAAATGGCTTTTTATTCCCCCCTCCCATCTCTGTGCTTAATCAGTATTTTCTAAGTTTCTTTTTTCTGACCATACTTTTGCTTTTGTAATAAAAACATATTTGAAAAATAGAATATTTCAAGCCGATAGCCAACATTATCCTTAAGAGTAAAACATAACAGACATTCCCAATGAGGTAAGAAATGACTTAGATGCAGGACTCTGCTGCGTTTCAAGGCAAAAAGGCAGGAAAGAAACTAACTAAACTATTGAGAAAGAAAAGACAAAAGTTAGGGTCATCTTCTTAGAATTTCCCTGGGAATCAACCAAAAAACGCTCCTGGTTCAGTAAAGTGGCTGAATACACAATAAATATACAAAATTGAAACTGCTTTCCCAGACACCCATTGGTAGCTATTAACAGAGTGGGCCTGTGGGTAGCAGGAGAGGCAGGTGGACAGGAGACCTCAAATCTGGACAACCTGGTGCGGCTGTACACACAGTGTGGATGGTGACCAGCCCCCAAGCCAGGGAAAGAGCCAGTCTCCAGAACATACCCCACAGTGCACCCAAGCCCCGATCTTATTCTCGTGAACAGTACAATTATACTGCACTATTACTGAATTTGCATTAAAACAGTCGTGTATTCAACATCAATGTTTAACATTTACTGCTATTTTTGTGACTTATGCCACAGCCCTTTACTCCTAAATACTGCAGTGAATATTTACTAAGATTAGAGATATTCTCTTACATAATCACAGTATAGTTACCCACCTCAATTTAACCCTATTACAGACTTTTCTCTCATCTAATATTCACATTCCAACATCCTCAGTAGAACCAGTAACATCCTTTTACACTATTTTTTCCCTCCAGCACAGGATCCAGTCTGGGGTCAGAGACTGCATTCGGCTGTCGTGTCTCTTTAGCCTCGTTTAATCTGGAACATTTCTATGACTGTTCTTTATCTTTTTTTTTTTTTTTTTGTGTGTGTGTGTGTGTTACGCGGGCCTCTCACTGCTGTGGCCTCTCCCGTTGCGGAGCACAGGCTCCGGGCGCGCAGGCTCAGCGGCCATGGCTCACGGGCCCAGCCGCTCCGCGGCATGTGGGATCTTCCCGGACCGGGGCACGAACCCGTGTCCCCTGCATCGGCAGGCGGACTCTCAACCACTGCGCCACCAGGAAAGCCCTGTTCTTTATCTTTTATGACATTGACATTGGACGAATACGACCAACCATTCCTCCCCCAACCCCCACCCTCCCTTTTAAATAAAAATAGTTTTGCATTTGTCTGATGTTTCCTTGTGACTAGTTTCTAGTTATTCGTTCTTGGCCAAAATACTGCAGAGAGCATATATTGAGTCCTTCTTAGAGTAATACATCCGGAGGCACATGACACCTGTCTATCCCTCCCTGGTGATGTTAATTTTGATCACCCGATCAGGGTGTGGTCCGATCTCTCCACTGTATAATTACTGGGGTTTGTTTTATGGTCTCGCTTGCAACTAATATGCAGTCTGTGGGGAGACAGTCTGACATCATACAAATATCCTGCTCATTGCCAAAACGTCCCCCTAGATTTAGCAACCCTTAATGATTCTTGAGTGATCCAGTCTTTACTAGGATGGTTGCAAAGGATGGCTTTCCAGTTCTAGCATTTCTTCCACTTCACTGGTTGACTCAGAATTTTACTGTAGCAAAGGTCCTCCATTCTTCCTATGTATTTGCTTATCTGTTATCAGTGTGGGCTCGTAAATGTCTGTTTTTATGGGCTTATAATTCATTACTCTACTTGATTGTTTTGGTGCTCAAACACTCCCAGATTTGGCCACTGGGAGCCCCTCCAAGCCAGTGCCTGTGTCCTGTGACACACCCTCGATGTGGTTTTTGAACATTCCCTTACTTTCTAGCCTCACGAGATGTCCCAGGCTCATCATGTACCTACCCTGCCCCAGCTCTGGGATTAGTCATTTCTCTGAGGAACTCTGGGGAATGGAATTACAGACCAAGAGCTGAGAGCTGCTAGAATATCCTTCCTTCTTGACCTTTTCAGCAGACAGAGCTAGGAAATAAATGTAGAGTGTGTGTGTGTGTACAAATATACATTCAGGACTTCCCTGGTGGCACAATGGTTAAGAATCCACCTGCCAGTGCAGGGTTCGGTTCCTGATCGGGGAAGATCCCATATGCCGCAGAGCAACCAAGCCCACGCGCCACAACTACTGAGCCTGCGCTCTAGAGCCTGCCGGCCAGAACTACTAAGTGCGCATGCTGCAACTGCTGAGGCCAGCATGCCTAGAGCCCATGCTCTGCAACAAGAGAAGCCCGCACACCACAACGAAGAGTAACCCCCACTCGCCGCAACTAGAGAAAGCCCTCGCGCAGCAGCAAAGACCCAATGCAGCCAAACAAACAAACAAAAAAAATACATTCAAACACATATACATGTGCACGTATATATACACATTTTAGAAATCATGAGTTTGCATCTATATCTCCAAATCCATGGAATCTGAAGTTTAACAAGTGTTCTGAGTGACGCCTGCGATCAGAGGAGGGGGAGGCGGAGCTGCTCCCGGACCCCTGCCCCCAGTGGGAGGGGGTGCGGGCACAGCCTGTATGGAGGAATGGACAAGCATGCCAACCTGGACGGCAAATTCCTTCCTGGACTGTTGTCTCCACTGGCAGTGAGTCTTGCTTTGCTCTCCACGGTCCACCGAGCCTTAGCGTACCCGTCTGCAGAAGTCTCTCCGTAGGGCCTGAATGACGCTGAAGTAACTCAAATGATGCTTCTTCAACAAATGGGAGCGTGCTGCTAAGAAGGAGGGACTTTGAAAAGAAAAACTTGGGATTAAAGCATATCATTGCTAAGAGCTAAAAACAGAACACGTGTGCTTAGAAGTCAAAGTCGTGGTCCATGCTAGAACTTCGGCTTGAAGAATTATCTAAGAGTATTGCAAAAGACAAATAATTGGAAATCTGGAGAAATAAACAATCATACTAGCAGAAAAGCAGGCAAAGGATATGAAATGGCAAGTCACAAAGAAGCAATACAAATGGACAGTAAATAGGGGAGAATATGCCCATTCGAACTAGTAATTCAAGAAAAGCAAATGAGGACAGCAATGAAAATATGCTTTTGGTCTAACAGTGTTTAGGTAATAGAAACAAAAAAGGAAACAACCTAAGTAGAGAAAAATATATAAAATATATTGAGAAAATGTAAGCGCTGTGATTCTGCTGCATCACGTATCACATCAGATTGTCAAGGTGAATTTGTTTTGTTATTAGGCTGTAGGGTCCAAGTTTATTCAACTTTGTACACTTAGCACCTAACAATGCTCGGCACAAAGTAGGTTCATAAAGGGAAAGGTCATATTTCTTGACCACAGAGCAATAAAAGTAGGAATTAATCACAAAAGTTTATCTGCCGCTTGGAAATTCAAAATGCATGTAGAAGCGTGTGTGCAAATGTATGTGTGTGTGTGTAGGTGTGAGAGCCAGGGACACTAGGTGTGATGGGTGTGGCGTGGGTCCGTGTGGGTAGATATCGCCTACACGTTGGGATGGGATGTGTGTGTTTGAGCGTGGTCTGTCCAGGTGGTCTGTATATCGGTGTGCACACGTGCTGGGCTGCACCCCACGGGCCTGCAAGCCTTGCAGTTGTCCAGCCTCAAGACCAAAGAAAGAGCCTGGAAACAGCCACGGAGACATCAGTGGTTTATTGGACAGGGGATCTTACACGTCCAAAACAAAGGGTCCTGGAGCAACACTCCACAGTGTACAGCAGACGGCAGGTACGACACGGCAGCCATCTCGGCTACTCAGGGGAGAAGGAGGCTGCCATTTACAGGGGAATTGACGTCAGGTTGGCTCATCAGTCACCAGGGAAACCGCGGCTGGGGCCCATCCCTCACCGCCCCTCTGGTTAATGACCATCACCATCACGAGGGCAGTTGTTTCCCTTTAAGAAACTAGCAGGTGGAGCCGTTCTGGCCTAAGGACTAGAACAATTACTAGCTGGGGAAGGGGGTAAAGATGCTCAGGTGATAGCGTGTAGGAGAAGCAGGGCCTGGTCGAGCAGGGGACGTACAGAGAGCAAGAGAGCCACCATCTTGAGTGGCCTGACCACACACTCCCCCGCTACGTCCCCTGCGCGACCCTTACCATCTGGCTCGCCCCTCTTCCGCAATATCCCTGGGGTCAGGTATGCAGAGGGGCACTGCAACCAGATACCACACGTGCGATACAGACACAGCACCTAACCAGTATCAAGGGTAAGGCACTTATCCGGTCAATTTTTCATGGGAGTCCAGAGCAGGACGACAACGGCATCTCGCTGGAGACCCAACAGTCAGACTCCTTTTGCAGTGAGGCAGCCGTTGTTGCCCAGTCCGTAACCGGATGCCTTCCGCCCAGACTAGGGACCTAAGATGCTTAACAGGCGCGGTACAAGGGATATCGCGACCACTGAGCAAAATACGAGCGGTGACAGCATGCTGGGCTAGCACCACCCCCGCCTGCGGTTATCGCCCTGGCCTGCAGTGCCATGCCACGGAGCAGGCACATGGCAATCGACCGCAGGGCTAATGCAACGCTGCTTTCTCCAGCAGGCAAAATCTGTCCTGTTCCCCACGGGGCAGGGAACCCAAATCACCAGGGACTACCTGCCAGGCCCAGGGCCATCTTATAACGCGCCCCCCGGGGGCAGATCGCATGGCAAGAGCAGAAGTGAGTTATTGTCCTGGCCCATAGCTGTCGCCGGCTCTTTGGTGGTCGAGAGCCGTAGTCGGATGGGGACTAGTTGGCTCTGGTTAACATAGCGTAGGCACTGGGACGACGGCTCCTGGGATGCTCAGTGATAGTTCCGGGCTTGCGTTAGCCTGCTGATCCACAGCTGAGGGCGGGTTCCCATCCCTATATGGTTAACTGGCTCAGCAGCCTATCAGTTCAGCCGGCGGCACTGGGGCTGGAGGGCGGGTGAAAACGGCAGTGTGTGGCATTCTTAGCGGCCCATTCCTCAACTTCAGGGCGGGTCCCTTGGTCACCAGTGATATTCATAGGGGTCCCGTATGTCACACACAGCTGTTCTAGACCCCCCAGTGGTGGGTTTTGCATTGCTCAACAACGTGGGTAGGCCTTTTGTAATGGCTTCCACCTGTTACGACACACCTAGGCTGCACGTAGCTCTGCTCCCCCCCGCAGCTGGGACCAGGAGCACCAGGGTACCTAGTATTTTGCCATTGCCCCAGGCCTCAACCACTCCTTCCGGGTAACTGGCCACAGGCCTGTCTCTGAAATAATATCCCTAAAGGCCGTGTCTGTAGCCGTTGAGGGGTGGAGGGTGTGGGTATCTCGTCTTGCTCAACCGGAGAACGCCTAAGTATTTGATAGCTAAGCCAGGTCTGTACGCACCAGCCATCCCCGTGCAGTCAGATGAGCCGGGAGCACGGGGCTGCTACTCTTAAACTGGAGAGCGAGGGTAACAGAGCATCGTCAGTGTAGTGGAAGATAAGGGCATCTCTCACAGCGGTCAGCTGTCGCAGGGCCCCAAGTGCAGGGACGGCCCCCGCACCGCGCCCCTCCCCGATCACCACACAGTTTGCGGTTCCCCCCCGTCCTTACCTTCCAACATCTCGGCGTTCACAGGAGTTTCCTCGGCTTCCTGGCCGACAGCAGTTGGGCTGCACCCCGCAGGCCTGCAAGTCTTGTAGTTGTCCAGCCATGAGACCGAAGAAAGAGCCTGGCAACAGCCAGAGACATCGATGGTTAATCGGATAAAGTGTCTTGCACGTTCGAACCAGAGGATCCTGGAGCAACACCCCACCGTGGGCAGCAGGCGGGGCACGGCAGCCATCTTGGCTACTTGAGGGAGAAGGAGGCTGCCGTTTATAGCGCAATTGACGTCAGGTTGGCTCATCAGTCACCAGGGAAACCAGCAGCTGGGGCCCGTCACGCACGCATTTCGAGTTAACGACCATCTAGCCTAAGGACTAGAACAATCTCTAGCTGGGGGAGGGGGTGATGATGCTCGTGTGACAGGGTGTAGGAGAAGCAGGGCCTGGTCGAGCAGGGGATCTACAGAGCAAGAGAGCCGCCATCTTGAGTGTCCTCACCATATAGTGATGTGTCCCAGTTTAGTTTGTACAGGGCAGTGGTCAGGGTGCGTGGCACGTGCCGAAGGCAGAAGCTCAGGCCCGTGGGGTCCCAGGAGGTAGGGCGGAGGCAGATGCCTCGTGCCGTGGCCAGGCTGTGGGCGTCAGCGGCCGAGTCCCTGGCTGGCCTGTCCATAGGTCCTGCTGCAGCTGTGGCCAAGGGCCACGGCACACAGGGGCGGGGGTGGGGGAGCAGGGAGACACAGGATGAGGGCTGGGGGGGCTGCGGGGGTGGGCAGGAGGCCAGCGCAATGCCTCCAGACCATCTCTCTGCAAGCAGCACTCACAGTCAGCCCCCCGCACGGGTCCCTGCCCCGCTACCATCTCCCTTCCAGCTCATCCCCTCTTCCTTTCAAGCTATAGCCAGGGAGTGAGTTCAAGGTCCTCCCACTCCCACTGGAGGTCTGGGGAACCAGTCCTGGCAAGAGGAGGGGGGCAACGTGTTCACTGCAGGAAACGCGCAGGACGATTGCCTCCTAATAACTCAGCGCAGATTTCCGAGCAGCACGGCGTCTCCCGGGCTCCGCGGGCCGTGGAATTCAATATGATATGCCTCAGCCTGTCAGCTAATGGGCTGCTGCTGGAGGCCACGTGATCCAACCTTCCCGGGATGTTAAACGATGCTGAAAAGTGGCCCAGATTTATCCAGCGGCGCAGTGTGTGTCCCTGCCTGTGGGCGTGTAGGGAAATGACAAGTTATGAAAACAGGTCTTTGTGAGCAAGGTGGGCGGGGACAGGGTTTTCAGGGCTGCCCCGTGCCGGGGTCGTCGCCAGCTCACCCAGGTGACACACTGCTCCACGACATAGAGCATCAGTTTCCCCACCTGTTAAATCCATTATTTGATTACTATCCCCTCTCTAACCTGTCATTCATTCCCAGAACATTCCACCTACTATGTACTGAGTTGTGTGCTAGGTGCTGCCAGGGCTGCCAGTGGGATGGACAAGGCCCTGCCGTCCTGGAGGGAGGGGAGAGGGCATTAAATAACCGTCATGAGGAGCGCCATCAATTCTCACGGCCCTTTATCACCGGGGCCGCCGCCAGCTTCCCATCGCCGGGATCCCTGCACACCGTCCCACTCCGTGGTCCACCCTCCAATCCTAAGCTCAGTTGTCTGTCAAACCACAGTCCCGACCACAGTGTCCTCTGAACGCTCTCCAGTGGCAAGGAGGACATCTTCAGGGTGGCCTGCACTGCCTGCAGGGCTGGCCCTCTGCCAGCCTCCCCTGCCCCACGCCGTCCTCGTTCTCTGAGCCGGATCTGTGCGCAGGGCCTCCCTCCGTGCTGCCTCCTCTCTGCTCTTGGTTAACCCCCGTCCATCTCGCAGCATCAGGTGGGCAGGGCCATGTCTGGTTTTGCTCATATCCCCACCTCCCCAGGGTTGGCACGGTGCTGGCAGGAAAGGGAGAGGGGTGAGCCAGCTGAGCAGGCCTTAGCCAGGTCACAGGGTCCCTGGCAGAGGTACGGACCCCCCACAGGGCACAGGGCACGGGAATCCAGAGGGGCCACAGGAGCCAGGCAGGGAAGTGCAGCTGTGAGGATCGTTATCTGACTCACGTGTTTAAAGGTCCCCAGGATGCAGGCGAAGGACTGATGGTAGCTGAGCAGTGGAGGTGGGTGGCGCGGCAGGAAGTCCTGCAGGCGCCCCGGGGGGACGGCGCGGGGCTGGGGAGCCGTGGGTACCTTCCCCGCTGGGGGAGGGATGGAGGGCTGGCCCAGATGGGGGCTGCCAGCGAGGGTTTGGGGTTTAGGAGGAAGGACCTGCTTTAGAGCCTACATCCCACTGGCCCCTATCGACCAGGAAGGGTCCCTGGGCCCCCGCTCCCCTGTGCGAGCCCCATGGCAACGGTGTTTGTGCCCACTGAGTCCTCTTGCAATGCCCCGCCCTGGGGAATTTAGGGGAGGGAGAATAACCTGCTCCCTGAAGGGCTTTCATTTATAATCTGGGAAGAGCCATAGACCTACTAAATAAAACGGCCTCAGTACAGACTTGCAGGGTCTACTATAATTACCTGGGAAGAGCCAGTCTGCTGGGCTTTTTTTTTAATTTGCATTTTTCAAAGTGTTTAATGGAGATTTATACAAAAAAAAACAGCCTATCGGGTAAATGCACAACTTTACATTAGGCTGAGAAGGCTGAGGGGATACTGGGTCTTCACCCCTCACTCCTCACCTGCACTGGCTTCAGCAGTCAGGAGGCCACCTTCACAGACTAGCAGATACAGAGACCAAACTAGTGGTTACCAGTGGGTGGGTGATGGGGAGGGGAGGGGGCGGGGGCAATCCAGGGGGAGGGGATTAAGAGGTACAAACTATGATGTATAAAATAACCTCCAAGGATATATTGTACAACACAGGGAATACAGCTAACATCTTACAATAACTATAAATGAGTATAACTTTTAAAAATTGCGAATCACTATATCGTACACCTGTAACTTATATATCAGTAATATTGTACATCAACTATACTGCCTCAGTTTAAAAAGTTCTTTTAAAAATAAAAGAAGGCTGCCTTCGCTCATTCCCTCATTTATTCATTCCACACACATTTCCCGAGCACCTCCTCTGACCGCGGGTGGGATCCAGGAGTGAATGCACACAGCCCTCCCCTAGAGAGAGAATCACCTTGCAGTGGGTTAAAGGGGCACACAAAGGCTGGGGCGGGGGGACCCAAGCCAGCCTGTGAAAGTGGGGTCAGCTTTGCAGAGGAGGAAGCTTACCAGGCCACAGGGGAGGGGTCGCATCTGGGGCGGAAGGAAGAGCCTGGACCTAGCCCTGGAGGAATGGAAGAGATGGGGCTTTGAGGAATGGTCGAAAGTGTGCTGAGTCCTGAGCTAAGGTTCACCGGAGAAAGAGGCAGCCTCTCGGCGGGCTGCCCCGCTGTCCACCTCCAGGGGATGCCCCCAAGGTCCTTCCCTGGGTGTCACTGCCCCCTGCACAGTGCACAACCCTCACGGCTGCATGTGGTGGGCCTTTTGTTGGGGCGGGAGAAAGCTGGGGCCCAAATGGGCAGGTTCCCCAAACCAAGTGGGGAGTCTGAGCTGGATCCAGGTGGCAGAAAGCCGTTTTGTGTCTTTCGGGAGGAGGGGGACATGATCAGAGTGGCATTTCCGAAAGACCACTCTGGCAGCCTGTGGAGAATTTGTTGAGGTAGAGAGACAGTTGGCTGCCAAAAAATGGCCCGTATAGAACACATATTTTGCCAAAAAATATGACAAAAGCCTAATTCTTTTCATCTGCAAAGTGATGCTGCAAATCAACAAGAAAAAGACCAGTCGAAAAATGGGCAAAGAACACGAGCAGCCAGTTTGTAGGAAAGGAAATACTCATGACTTTGAAACACAGAAGAAAGCTTCTCAACCTCATTTGTAAGAGAAACAAATTCAATCTGTAATGAGATGCTGCCATGTTTTTTTCACCCACCGACTGGCAAAGGTTAGCGTTTTGATAACGAGCCTCGTTGGGGAGGATGGGGGAGCTGGCCCTCTCACACAGTGTTGGTGGGACTGAAAATCGGTGTGGCCTCTTGGGAGGGCAATTTGGCAATATTGATTGCAATTTAAAATGCATATACCCTTTGACCTAGTAATTCGACCTGTAGGATGTACTCATACGTGTGCATAAAGATGTGTGTACAAGAACAATCCCTGCGGCACTTTATGTAGTAACAGAAAACCGGAAACAAACTAAATGCATCGATTGGGGGCCATTTAAGTAAACGAAAATATTCTAAGTCATTATAGTGTATCGCATAATGGCATGACAATGGTGCCATTAAAAATCTGAGGCCAGGGCTTCCCTGGTGGCGCAGTGGTTGAGAGTCTGCCTGCCGATGCAGGGGACGCGGGTTCGTGCCCCGGTCCGGGAAGATCCCACATGCCGCGGAGCGGCTGGGCCCGTGAGCCACGGCCGCTGAGCCTGCGCGTCCGGAGCCTGTGCTCCGCAACGGGAGAGGCCACAACAGTGAGAGGCCCACGTACCGCAAAAAAAAAAAAAAAAAAAAAATCTGAGGTCAGCTGACATGAACATATCACACAACAACCTCCCAGAAACAGTGTTAAGTGAAAAGTAGAGTGCCGGTTGGTGGATACACACACATGTAAGAATTCATGTACGTGTACAGACTGTCTTTGAAAGGAACACACAAAACCCAGAAACTATAGCTGCCTCTGGGGACAGACTGGAGAATTGAAGCACAGGGGTGAAAGGGAGATTACTTGTCACTGTACATCTTTTTGAGCTGTTTTTATTTGTTTTAGTCATTATATATATGCATTAATATCATATGGGCATTTATATATGTATCTCCACTGCATATTTTTAAAAAATTATTGCAGCCACTATAGAGAACATTATGGAGGTTCCGTAAGAAACTAAAATAGAGTTACCATATGATCCAACAATCCTAACTCTTGGGCATATATTGGGGGAAAACTCTAATTTGAAAAGTTGCATGCATCCCAGTGTTCACAGCAGCACTATTTCCAACCAAGACAAAGGAGCAACGTAAATGCCCGTCGACAGACGAATGGATAAAGAAGATGTGGTACCTGTATACAATGGAATATTACTCGGCTATAAAAAAGAATGGAATAATGCCATTTGCAGCAACATGGATGGACCTAGAGATTATCATACTAAGTGAAGTAAGTCAGACACAGAAAGACAAATATCACTTATATGTGGAATCTAAAAAAATGGTACAAATGAACTTATTTTCAAAACAGAAATAGACTCACAGACAGAAAACAAACTTATGGCTACCAAAGGGGAAAAGGTAGGGGGAAGGGATAAATTAGGAGTTTGGGATTAACAGATACACACGACAATCTATAAAATAAACAAGGACCTACTGTAGAGCACAGGGAACTATATTCTATATCTTATAATAACCTGTAATGGAAAAGAATCTGAAAAAGAATAGATATATTTGTGTATATGTATGTGTGTGTGTGTGTGTGTGTGTGTGTATAACTGAATCACTTTGCTGTGCACCTGAAACTAACACAACATTAAAAAAAAGAAGAAGAAAATTACAGCAACCACAAGAAGCCCAGGTGGCTGAGCGTCATTCCCATGCAGCGGAGGCTCATTTTACCACGTCCTCGGGGAATGAATTTCCATGAACGTGAATTTTCCAGATACATTATAAGAATCAAAACTCTTTAAAAGCTTTTTTTTCAATAAAGGGAACCCCTGTAAAACGTATAATATCCTTCCATATTTTATCAAGAGTGTGGAATGTGTGTGAACGTTTCCTGACTAGGAAGCCAAGGGCGCTTTGCCCCTGCACTCAGGGCCCCCGTCGGCTGTAAGGAGGCTCCTGTCCCTCCCCAGCCCGTCAGGTGCCACTTGACACACAGCGTGTGAGCACAAAGGGCTGAAACAAGAGTGTCATTTCTGGACTGGGAGCCCGGGTCAGGGTTGACGTTCTGGATGTCGTGACGCTGGTGGCTCCCACAGGGGTGGCTGGAGTCCTGGGATGTTTTGACCTTGCAGTAATGGGGGCAGCTGCTTCCCTCTCCCTGCTGTCCACTGCAGAGTCTCTCTGGTGGCCTGTGGGCTGGCGGAGGGCAGGCAACTGCAGCCTTAGGCAAGGTGAGAAGCTTCTCCAGACCTAAGTTTCCCCAGCTGTGAAAGGGTAGTGATATCACCCAATGGCCAGGGTGACTCTGGGGCCTGGGACAAAGCTGGTCCTCCACACATGGACACCGTTTTCACCACCGGCCACCCTTGCCCACACTGCCCGGCACACTCCTGTCCCAGTTATGGGAACCTGGCCTCCTAGGTTCCCCCCCACCGCCATCACTTTGCTGCCCAGCCGAGCAATTCCCAAGGTCTCCTGTTCTGTAAACCTGGCTGGGCTGGGGTGCCTTCCAGGAAGCAGAGAACGGCGAGGCCTTTTTTATTACATGCCAGGGCTTTTCAGAGAAGTGTTTGCTGATGTGGTGCTACTCAAGGTCTCCCCAGAGCCTCCCACTTCTACATGTTCTCAGCTGCCTCTGTTGGTGGGACTCACCCGCCCTTCCAAGAGGGGCCCATCGCGGCAGCACAGAGGAGAACCATCTGGAGTGAGATCCCGTCTCCACGAGGCCGGGATCCCAAATTGGCTTTGGCATTTCTAAGCCAAGTCACTTCATCTCAGTTTTGAACCTCAGTTTCCTCATCTGTAAAATGGGGAGATGGTAAGAGTGTCCATTTCCCGAGCACGCTTCTCAGACTAAATGAACACAGGCAATGTGCCTGGCACGGTGTGGCCGTTGTATGTGCTCAGGGAATGTGAATGAGGAATGTGGTTACATTCAGATCACCCTGCGCTGTGACACGGCTTCCACCAGCTACCGGAGGAGCCCTGATGCCATTCGATTCCCCGCACTGAGGCTGCTTTGTGCGGGGCCGACCTCCTCAGCAGACCTATAGCTAGAGCTGGCGTGGCCAGACCACCTGTCTCTAGGCCTGAAGACGCCAGCGCCTTGGGCTGTGTGCTCTGCTCCAGCCTGGGAAGGGCACACACTCTGTCTGGGCTCCTCATCTATTCTCCACTCCTGGCCCCGATCCTCAAGGGGAAACTGCAGTGACCTGCTTTGGACTGGGCTTTCCAGGGGATGGGAAGGCTCCCGAAGGAGCTTGGAGCTGGGCTGCAGCCAAGCCACAGAGCCTAGGACTGGAGTTCTTAGTGGGAAGACACAAGATATTCCCAGAATCCCCTGACTCTGGAGTCTTAGGAAACCCATGTGGCCCCCATCACATTGTGCTTCTCAAGTGGAGAGTATGTGGTGGGGGTGAGATGCTCTGTGCAGCTGTAAGATAAACACAGTCACTTTCTTGGAGCAGAAATTTTATTTGAAGATTGAAGCATTTTTATAGTAAAACAAATATGAATTGAGGCAAAAAGGTAACGTGTGTCCACCAAGTCCCATTTCATTGTTTTGACTTGGATGTACAGGAAGAACACATTTCCCAGTATCCCCTGCACTCAGGTTGGGGCCAGGTGACCAGATGCTGGCCAAGGGCATGTGGGTGGAGGTGAAGTCACCTCTCCCTGAACAACCCACTCCTGCAGTCCTCCAGTCTTCTCTTCCTTTTGGAGGCAACTGGGAAGCCGTCCTTGAGGAGAAAGAGGCCAGGCAGGAAGCAGCCGGGACCCTGCATGGAGGAGTGTCACCCTGGAGAGCCCCCTGACCCTGTCAGATTTGCACAGGCAAGAAGTAAACCACAGGGGTGTTCAGCTGCTGTGATTCGGGGGTTTAGCTCAGCATCACGTAAGTCAGCATCCTGACTAAAATATGGACATAATATGGAGCCCAAAGCAATATGTACAGGACCTTAAAGCTAAGACATGAGCCTTCAATAAGCGGCTGCTGCAGCTGGCGTCTGGGCCATGCCCGCAGACTTCTGACCTGCCAGTCTGGGCTGTATTTTTCTCCAGCACCGTCAGTGACAGACCCAGTGACCCACTGATGCCACGGCCACTGGCCCTGGAAATGGCTCGAAGCACAGCTATGGCAGCGCCTGGGGAGGAGCTATTGAGGTTGAGTGTCTGAGCAGATCACATGGCTCCTGCCTGATGACTGAGGCCAAGTGAGAAATGAGCCCAGCACCGGCCTCCGAGGTCCCCCAACCATTCTATGGGGGGTGCGAGAGGACGGTCCAGCTCCTGCCTCGGGCCCTGGGGTGAACCTGCCCTGACGGGTCACTGTTGCCAGCACGATGCACATCTTCCAGGAGCCATGGCTGGGCTCAGGCGGCGGTGGGAGGAGGCTGTTCTGGTCATGACTTCAAACAAGTTACTTCTCCCAGGGCCCCAGTTTTGCCACAGGTAGAAAATTGGAAGTGATGATGATGATGATGGCGTTTGAAGCTATTTCCTTACATGCAGCCGCAATATATAAGACAGAACAACAACCAAAACAACAGAAAAGGAAGAAAGAAACACACAAAAACGGAACAGCCGAGCTGCTCTTGGGCACCATGGAATCTAGTTGAAAACCCTGAACTACAGGCTGGCCCTGGCTTCTGCTCTTCAGATTCCTTCGCTGAGGAGGCCTGAGCTCACATCCCTAACTTGCTGGGCATTTGGGCAGGGCCCTTGCCCTCTCTGGGCTTCCAGTGTCCCATGTGTGAGATTGACAGGTTGGAAATGCTCTGGCCGTGGATAGAATGTTATAACAAAGCGCATTACTTAGAGACAAAGCTGGAGCTGCTTGGGTTAAAAACAGAGTGCGGTCTGAGCCCTGAGGGGCACCACCAGATGCCCAGGGCTTCTGTGGGAGGCATCTGCATGGAAAGACCCCTGGAAGGTATGCCTGGCCTGGTTGCCATGGGCCAAGGCAGTGCTAACGTCCCAGGCTGCTGGAGCAGCCTCCCCACCTGGTGGGGGGACCGTGGGTGACAAACCTGGGTTTCTTCAGCAGGGAGCAGGGTGGCAGCTCTTACTGCACGGCCAAGCCATGACCTGCGGGCACAGGAGTCTAAGACCAAGAGGCTGGCACAGAGTTGGAGCACGGAGAATGTGTAGGATCTGAATGTTTCACAAAATGGAGAATCCGAGGGGCCCCCACTGCGGAGGGGCTGTGGGAGACGACGCCTCTCTGACGCCATTGGGTGGTGGTTTCCAAGGGGCAGGGATCCCATTTATTTATAACCCAAGGCCATCTGCCTTTCTCTTTCCACCGGCTGGTCCACAGGCTGAGAAATGTTCAGAGCAGACACAGGCTCCCCCCAAAGGGTCAAGGGCAGGGCTGGCGCCAGGACAGGGCCACCAGGTGTGTCAGCAGCACCAGGTGGCCTCTGTGGAGCAGCTCGAACCACTAAGTTCTCCAGGGAGCTGCCCTGCCCTGAGCCTCCCCATGGGGGCCGAGCTTGCAACACACCCCTACCCAGCCTGGCGCTGTGGGCAGCGGCTGCCGCCCACACAAAGCTGGAAGGAGCCAGTTTCTCCTCGAGGGCAGGCGTGCCGCCAGACTCTCTACGGCGTGGCCAGGCTCTAGGGGCACGTCACTCCCTCCCTCAGGGAGACTGTCCCCAGTGGATCAAGGGCTGGGGGCTTTTCCAAACTCCTTCCTCCATCTCCCCCAGGATCTCACAGGTTCCCTGAGGCAATATTTAGCTCCCCAGCCAGACATTAACCATTAGAGGAGAAAAAAATTGGAAGGATCCCCTTTCTCCCCAGCTGACCCCAAATGAACAAGCCCTGTCAACCCTGCTGGATTTGCTGTCGCTAATTATCACGCAGAAGAAATCGTCGGTACTTTGCAGTACTTTGCAGCCGTTTCTACGTGGGGCCTGCGTGCAGAGACACTCAGCTCTGTTTTATTATTGCATTTTACGAAGTTACCAAGACAACTGAGGCCAAGTAACAGAACCTCGACTTTATGCGCCATGAAAATTTAATAAAGAATTTTTAAAGGCTTTTAAGAAGCAGAAGCCGCAGTCCAGCAGCAGCAGGGAGGAGGGACGAGCACGTGGGGCCGCCCACCAGACCTGGAGGAGCCTGGCCTGTCAGGGCCATCCACGTGGGCGGGAGTGATCTGTGGCACCTGTCTAGTTCAAGCATATCGAGACTGGTCCTTTCCTCAAAGGACATCTATTAAGACGCTTCCTGGTGCCAGGCTCTTTACATTGGTTACAACCCATCTCCACTGTGCAGGAGAGGAAGAGGGAAGGGGGTGGAACCACCGGTCCATGGCCATGGTCACATAGCTGGAGAGCGACAGGTCCGGACAAAGACACTCGCTCTTCCCACAGCGCTCAGGGCCTCTGCTGGGATTCTCATTTTCCCCGTTCTGATGCAAGAAGTTCTGAAGGGAGATGCTCCTGCTGACTCTTTTCATCCCCCAGCTCCTTGCCTTGCTTCTGCAGCCTGGGAGGGGGCTGGAGGGACATGGTGAGGGGTGGGCAATGTCCCTGTGGCCCCAAACTACCGCCTTAGCAAATGCCTTCGTGTCGGAGGAAATGTTCTGCTTGTGAGCCTCCTGGTGAGCGTGTTATGTTACCCCAGGGCTGCAAAGACCCTCTTTCCTCTGCTCTCTAAATAAGGCTCAGAAGCAATTTTGCCATTTTATGCCAAAGCTCAATGGTGCTCAGTGTGTGTGTGTGTGTGTGTGTGTGTGTGTGTGTGTGTGTGTGTGTGTGTGTGTGTGTGTGTGTGTGTGTGTGTGTGTATGCACACATGCATGTATAAGCAGTATGCTGTGTGGTTTTCCTAGTTATAGAAAAATCAGGACTTCTGGTTACTAGAGATGGAGGTAATTGAATATGTTGCCTGTTCTGCAAAGCTCCTTTGCCCCTGGAACAGGAAAAAAAAAAAATTTCGAACATATTTCATGAGGGAGAAATTCATATACCGTATGGGAAAATTTCTCCCATATCTGTCAAACTCAGTAGGAGATTGGCAAAAATACCAGTCAGGGTGAGTTTGCCTCGCTTGGAGAGAAGGACAGCTCTCAGCCACTGAGCGAGATCTCGTCATTTCTGAGTTTTGAGGGAAGGGGCTCAAATGCCAGCCAGTTAAGCCAGTTCTCAAGGCTGGGACCGAAGAGTTTAGGGCATTCATCCAGAAATGAAAAAAAATTAAGCTATTTTGGAGTAATATTCTGCCAATCACAAGGCAAATTCCAGGTGTCAGAGGAGCAGTGGAAAGCATTTTTCACCCCGTGAATGTCTTCAACTACGTGAGGATGAAGCGGGGAGGAGAGGGAGGGGAGCTGACTGTTCTGACTTCATTTGTCCTGATGGATTAGAACATTCCAGGAGGAACCTTTTCCCTTCATCCCTTTACACTTTGCAGGAAACCAGAAGCCAGTCTGAAGATAACTCGGCATCCCGGCAGCATTTGGGTTTACAAAATGCTTTCACGTGTATTATGCTTTCCATCTCTTGTCTTCTGTTCCCAGAGACAAAGTGAGAGAGGAGCTGTCACCCCCGGTGCAGCTCAGGAACCCGGAGCCCATAGAGCTCAGTGCGAAAGAGCAGGTGGGACTGCCCCAAGCTAAGCCCCAGAACCCCAGGACCACCTGAGCCAGCACCCAGCCTCTCTCAGATGTGGGTTTCTGCGTCTGTGAAATGGGGCCAAAACCCTCTCCTTGGTGGGCTGTAGGAGCATTGAGGTGCCGTTACGAGAGCAGTTATCGGGCCGAGAAAGGAGCAAGGCGTTGGGGGCTGGGCTCTGCCTTTCACCAGCTGGGAGGCCTTGGGAAAGTCACCTGACCTCCTGGGCATCAGTGCCCCCAGCTATGAAAAGAGGGTGATGAGAATCCTCATCCTTTGTGGGGTCGCTGGGAGGACGGAGATAAAAGTACTTTGCAAACTGTGAAGCGTCCAACAGATGGTACACTCACGTGGGAAGGGGAGTTGATTCTAGAAAGGGATGGAACACCATTCCAATGTCTAGGCTCGTCCCCAACCTGGTCCTGCTCACCCTGACTGACTACATTCACATCAGGATTATCTGCTCTGAACTAACCAACCCCCCACAGATGCTGCGGGGCTGGAGAGACAGGCTGGATGCCCGATGGAGGAGCCGTGGCGGGCATGATCCAGCCTGGTGGCCCTTAGTCTCCCAGATGGGGTTGCCCATGGGGGACGCAGCCCAGAGCAGAGCCCGGGCACGAAGGAACACGGAGAGACTGCCCAGGGTCAGAGGAGCCACTGTCTGCTGGGGTCCCGGGACACGGACACGTTCACAAACTAAACCGCCAGGGCATCCGCAGGGGGCTGGGGAGCAGCAGTGTTGCAGCTCAGGCTTCTCACCCAGGCCCCCTGGACAGTCCCAGCACCTGCAGGGCCCCGGCTCGGTGGGTGCCCGAGGGGCCAGCGTGAATCCAGCACCTGCCTGACCGTGAGAGAACTCACTGCTTGGTGGGAACGAACGCCACGACACCACAGCACAAGTGTGATAACAAAGGACTTCCCAGGTTCTCACAAGTAGAAGGAGGGGGAGGCTCACTGTTGGGGGGATGGCAGTGGGGACACTTGAGCTGGGCCTTGAAAGATAAGTAAGCTTCCACTGGACAGAGGGAGGGTCCAGCAGAGGGGACAGCAAAGGTGGGACAGCACCGAGCAGATCCGGGCCCCGTGGCCCTCCCAAGGGGGTGGGAACCAGCACATTCTCTCCCGAGTGGTAGCAACGGACACAAAGGGCCTGTTGGGAGCACAGAGACTGCTCCTGAGGGCTGGGGGCTGAGCGTGGATTTCGGGTGGAAAGGCAGGAGGGGACTGGATCACGAGGGGACCTGAATGCCGGGTCGGGGGCTTGGGCTTTAACTGGGAGGAGAGAGGGTTGACTGGACTGGGGGACTGTGCAGTCACCGCTGTGCTTCTCAGAGTCCTCCCTGGGCTGAAAGGGACAGAAGATGGTTGAGGGGTTTAAGAGGCAGAAGACTGATGCAGTGCAGCTAAGAGCTGATGGGGTCTGAGCTGGGAGAGTGGATGGAGGACATACAGGAGGGACCCAGGAGTTTGGGGACGGAGGCGCCTGTCTCCAGGGGGCCCTGCCCCGCACATGGGGAGGGGCCTGTTGGGACCAGCAGCGCCAACAGACTCACCGAATCCAAATCGCCTTTACAGGCCCCGTTCTGACCAGGCTGCGGGGACAGAACTCCTGACCGTACCAGCAGAGAAGCCAAGCACATCCCCTGGGAGGCAGGAAGGAGGGGAGCAGGTAAGGCCAGCACTGAAGGGGGAAGGATGCTTTCCGGGTACACCAGAAGGGGCACGGCAGGCACGGCGAGAAAGGATGGAGGCGGGCAGTGGCCCAGGGATGCACGCAGCCCAAGCTGGAACGGACCGAGCTGATCTCATCCGTTCATTGAAGCCACTCTGGGGGCCGGCCCTGCAGGGGCTCAGTCAGTGAACAGTGACAGCGTCGGTGTGGCTGGACTGTGTGGGAACACCAAAAGGAGGGGCAGGAAGGGCAGGAGAGGGTGGGGGAGACGAGGCTGGGATGGAGCCCGAGGGCCCTTCTCAGGGCTGGGCTGATCCCATGGGCAGAGCTCAGGGACCCAGATCCCCACGGAGCACCTCTCTTCCAGGAGGAAGGAAACACCTGCTTTTGCAATCACTTCAATTACACCCTACAAAACGAGCAGCAATTACCAAAGGGGATAAACACAGTGGGACTTCCTATTAGGCACGAGTCGGTGGGGGAAGTCTCCTATCACTCACTCTAATAACGGAGCAGCCTCTTCATTCTTCCTGTTCAAAGAAATTGAGCAAATAGGGCCCGCTCTGTCACTGACTGGCCTCCTATAAAACGGCAGCCTCGTCTCCCCAGTGCTCACCGAGGGCCGTGGGGCTTCTCAGGCCCTGTCTGCCCTGGAGGGACTCCTTCTAGACAGTGACCCTGGGGGGCCACCCAGCAACCTGCCTCCAGATGACACACAACGGGTGGGGCGAGAACGGTCCTCATCCTGGGAGCTGATGTTCACATATCACCTCAAACAATGTGGCTGGAATTCAGCCTGTCGATACATTTTTTTTTTCTAAAATATTCAGTGTGCTTGGTTGGTCTGGGACCTGATGACTGCACCCCGTTTTGGCAAGTGAACGCTTTCTGGAAATCAACTTCAAGAAATGGTATAGGGCTTCCCTGGTGGCACACTGGTTGGGAGTCCGCCTGCCGATGCAGGGGACGCGGGTTCGTGCCCCGGTCCGGGAAGATCCCACATGCCACGGAGCGGCTGGGCCCGTGGGCCATGGCCGCTGAGCCTGCGCGTCCGGAGCCTGTGCTCCGCAACGGGAGAGGCCACGACAGTGAGAGGCTCGTGTACCACACACACAAAAAATAAATAAATAAGAGAAAAGCGGGAGAAGGAAGATGTCTGTGCTGGTCTAGGACACACCTCTGCCACCAATGACTTTCTCCCTGGCCCTACATTTGTGAGCATTTTCTGAGCCCTACTGTGTGCCAGGCACCGTGCTCATCAATGTCTTCAAAGACCCTTCATCCTCCTCACTCAGAGCCTGATGGTCATCTAAATCCAGGGCCCCCAGGGTCCTATAACGAGGACCCTCTGGAAAGGGCCACATTAACCCGGAATCCAACAACACTCTGGATAGCTTGGCCGTTCGAGGGCAGTCTCTTGTCTGCCTGTGGTCAGCAGGCCCTGGACCCTGACTTGCCTGGGGCCATTTTCCAAAATGCTACCTTTGGCTGCCTCTGAAGCTTCCCCTCTGAGCGGGGGCCGCCTGGGGACACGGATGCAGACAGGGAAAGGGTCTCATGGATGGGAGGGCACGGCTCCCCCTTGCCCGGCTTCTGACGTCAAGCTCCCGCTCGCCCTGGCCCTTACGCAGGTCTTACTTTCCTTCCCTCTGAAGCCCTCTCCTCCCCTCCAGGGCACCCTGCGCACTCTGGGCACACTTGATGATCACCCCACCCATAGAGAGCTTCAATCAGAGGCCACGTGACTGGGGGGACGCTGCTTTGGGGTCAAGGTCAAACAAAATGATCTCAGAGGCTCCCGCCAGCTCTGAGACTTCAGCAGCCTTCCTCAGTTACCTCTCAGTTAATCATATCTTAAAGAATAACACACGGGACACTGCGGCAACAGGCAAACTCATGAAGTCAACGAGGTCGGTCTGTTAACCGCACCCACGTAGCACATGATTGCGGTGGGTGAGTCCCGCAGGCCTGCTGGGTATTTCCACTTCATTTTCACAGAATGGGTGGTAGGAAGTCCACATGATGTCCCTGGGCTCTAACCGTATTCTCTTCGGGGCCTCAGCAGACCCCAGTCCCGGCTGCCTCAAGTTCTTTCTTCTCCGCAGCTCTCCGTCTTGGGGTTGTTGGTGCCCCCTTCCCCAAACACAGCAGTTTTATCCCCGGCGGTGGCTTCCCATGAGCCCAGAATAGAAGAGGCCATCTGTCACGTTTTGGGTATCATATGTCCGCTGATGGCTCGCAAGCAGGTGGGCCACCAAGAGGTGCTGGGAGGAGGGCGGTTGAGAATCAGGCAGCCTCTGGAAGTGCAGAACATGGAGACGATTAGGGGGAATCTCAGGTGGGAATTCTCAGCATCCTGCCATCTCTCCCCCGGCAGGAAGCCTGGGGGTCTCTTGGGCTCGGAAGGGCTCAATCTTCTTCTGGGAGGACAGAGCGGCCCTCAGGACAGAGCGTGTCTGGAATGGGAGAGCTTGAGGGCACTGTTTGTGCAGGGCGGGGGATGGCCCTCAGCCAGCGGGGCTGCGGGGGTGGCCTCCTGCGAGGTGCCACTGTGAGGGGGTCGGCCCCCCGATGTGGCGCTCCGGCCACACACCAGGCGCTTCTCGTCCAGCAGGGACAGGTGGTATTCACACAGGTCAATCAGCGAGGCTACCTGCTCGTGCAGGGGCAGCATCTTGAACTTCCTCTGGGCCAGATAAAAAAAAGCCTCCACGAAGGCCTGCAGACACATCCCTGTGGGTGAGAGACTGGGGTTAGTGGGGGGGGTGTGTGTGTGTGTGCGCGCGCGCAGAGGTGACTGGGGTTAGTGGTGTGTGTGTGTGTGTGTGTGTGTGCGCGCGCGCGCGTGCAGAGGTGACTGGGGTTAGTGGTGTGTGTGTGTGTGTGTGTGCGCGCGCGCGCGCGCGTGCGCACGCGTGCAGCGGTGGCTCGGCACGCTGCCCTGGGAAGACCCGACTCCAACCACCAGGCTCTCTCCCCACCGCTGTCTCATTCTGGAAACGACACGGGGCTGACTCACAGTGCCTGCCATGCGGAAGTCTAGCTGGGTGTTTGCAACCACTTGCAGATTCAACCCTTAAGCCACCCTGTGAAGAAGGTTCGATGAACCCTGTTTTACAGATGGGGAAATTGAGTCTCAGAGAAGTGGAGAGACCTGGGCAAAGCCCAGTGGGTACACAGCGGTGGGGCTGGGACTTACACCTAGCCCAAAGCCTTATCCCTCTGCGCCACCATCAGATGTTCCCATTAAAACCCATCGCACTGCTTTAATAATAAGGGAAAGGGGTATGAAGATGAGCCCAATCTGATGGCAATGTTCTACATCCTCATAGGGGTGTCAGTTACGTGAGTGTGTGCATTTGTCAGAATCCACAAATTATATTACCTTAAGATTGGTGCCTTTTGCTACATGCAAATTTGACCTCAAAAAGTAAAATATACCTGACCCCTTCTCTACCCAAAACTGTATTCCGGAAGGTATTAGTAAGAGTCCCCATTATGCCCCTGGAATGTTCTTCTCCTGCTTTGCCTCATAAACTCCTACTCATCCTTGGGATCTCAGCTGAAAATCACTTACTCAGCTAACCTCCCCTGAGCCCCAGATTACATCCAGCTCCTGGGAGAGGCTTCTGGCACTTTTCTCTGTCGCACCTTTGGTGGCTCGTTCGGGGCTTATTGTGTGGTTCTTTAACAATCTCTATCTTCCGTCTGGACTGCGGGCTCCAGCTCACCTCAGTCCCCCTGGTGCCAGGTCCCCAGCAGGCGCTCAGTACAGAGGGACAGACTACACGAGTGAATGAATGCATGAGTGAGTCGGTGCTAGGTGCTTCACAGACACGCCTTTTCGAGGTCATTATTATGATGCCTCATTTTACAGATGAGGAAACTAACAATCAGAGATGTCGAGTAACTTCCCTAAGGTCACAGAGCCAGAGAATTGTGGCCTGGAAATTCAAACTCTGACTCCCAATGCTTTTAGCTATGTTGTGCTACATGAAAGGTTCTGAGTCTTCCCAATGTCGTCGTTAAAATGAACCCTGTGATCCACATTCATGGGATTCCATGGCCTTCTGGGGAAGGTGGCTCTAAGGCATACCAAATGCCACACAGTATTCTGGATGAGGCCAGTCCCCACTCCACTAATCCACACCTCCCCAGTGGCCTTGTTTCCCGGCTCAGACGTGCTAGCTGGCTGCTCTGTCACTGCAGGCAGAAGCCTGGCCTGGAGTTTGTAAATACTGGACATGGACCTTGGGATCTGAGAGATCTTTTTGCGTCGGAAACTTGAGCTGAGCAAAGTTGTTTTTTCTTAATCTTCTTCTAAGTCCATCAAAGCTTTTTTGCTTGGCTTCTCTTGACTCCAGACGTTCTGCACGTCCCCTGCTTGGTCTTGACAGGCGTTGATAAAGAGGACAGTAACCCTTTTAATGTAAACAGAGGCCTGGTGCGGACAGAGACACAGGGGAATGGAGGCCTCAGTCTACAATCAGGAGACAGACGTTTCCTAATCACCGACTCTGGGTCAGGGCTCTCCTAGGCTGTGCGTCCATGTGTGTGTGTGTGTTACCGTCGGTGGGAGGATCTGGTACACACAGGGTGAAGAGGCCAGGATCTAAAGCCCGAGAAACCCAGTGCAGTCCCAGCCCCCAGCTTCCCAACCGCGTGATCTCAAGAGCACCGCTACTCCAAGTGTGGTCGACCGACGGGTGCCGAGTCCAGGAACTGCGTGTCCCTGGGCGCTGACAAGCTAAGGAGCTCCGGCTAGAATGGAAATCGCCCTCCTCATCGATCACATTGCTTAGTTCAGCTGGCAGGACTCTGTAGCGAGTCTTTCTCTTTGTAAAGGAAGCCACACGCATTTACATTCTGGCTCGAGTCTCTTATCCAGGACTGTGAAGATCAGTTCGTGACTGCCAGCGTCAGTAGCTCTGCGGTCTGCACCCCCTTCCCCAGCTTTAATGTCACCACGATCTTGTCAAAATGCAGATTCTGGGGTGGGGCCCGAGACCCTGCATTTCTGACAAGCGTGCCAGTGGTACCCAGGCTGCTGGTCTACACTCTGAATAGTGAGAATTGAGTACCTTTCTCAACGAACACTCGTTTCCTTCCCTTAACTGGAGGCAGGCTGTGATTAGAGCTATAACGCACCGAAAAAATACAATGAAGACCTTTTCTGGAGGAAAAAACATGGCTAAATATCACCTGGAAGAAGACATTCTAAAATGAGAAATGGGATTTAACGTGTTATACTTGGTTTTCTTTCTGCTTGTCTACATTTTCTGATTTTCTATAGTGAACGTGTGCAATTAAAAAATATGCAAAGGGAAATTCTAGAGAGTAGAAAGAGGTGATGCAGGGGCAGACGCTTTTAATTACGAGCACTTTGCTACTATGTGAATTTGAAGTCATTACTTTGAAAAAATACAATGCAAGCTTTCTGCATGTGTTCTACTTTGATAAAAGTTATATATATGTATGTTATATATATACGTATATATATGTATATTATATATATGTTACATATATACGTATATATATGTATATTATATATATGTATGTTACATATATACGTATATATGTATATTATATATATGTATGTTATATATATGTATGTTATATATATACGTATATATATGTATATTATATATATGTTACATATATACGTATATATATGTGTATTATATATGTTACATATATACGTATATATATGTATATTATATATATGTTACATATATACGTATATATGTATATTATATATATGTATGTTACATATATACGTATATATGTATATTATATATATGTATGTTATATATATGTATATTATATATATGTATATATATGTATATTATATATATGTTACATATATACGTATATATGTATATTATATATATGTATGTTATATATATGTATATATATGTAACATATATACGTATATATATGTATATTATATATATGTTACATATATACGTATATATATGTATATTATATATATGTTACATATATACGTATATATATGTATGTTACATATATACGTATATATGTATATTATATATATGTATGTTATATATATGTATATTATATATATACGTATATATATGTATATTATATACACGTATGTTATATATATACGTGTATATATGTGGGGATGAAGGGGAATGGACATTACTGACTCATGCGTAGGTCCCGTACACTGCGCCTGGTGCTCTGATCCTCACTACAACTCCCATTGTGCAGATGAGAAAACTGAGGCCCAGAGAGATGAAATAACTTGCCCTCAGGTCACACACTGGTAAGTGGCAGGGCTGGGGTTTGAACCCAGGCCTCAGGCACCGCCGATTCTGCTGAGAGTCCCCTGGAGGGCTTGTTGGAATACAGACTGCGGCCTCACCCCCAGAGTTCCTAGTTCTGAAGGTCTGAGGTGCGGCCTAAAAACCTGCACTTCGAACACGTCCCCAGGTGGTAACGAGGCTGCTGGTCAGGACCCCACTTGGAGAACCCGTCCCAGCCCCGCCTCCTCCCACTGCTGTGTTCAATCTGTTCTTTCTCCACTGCCAAAGACCATCTGCAAAAAGGGGCCTGCTTGCAAAAGGGCCTGCCCCCGAACTACGAGAAGCTTGACTTTGGGATAAAAATGCCTTTTAAGACACTCTGATTGAAAGCAGACTCAATCAGTTATTTTTAAAAGACTAATGATGGAGCTGGAAAAGCATGAACTTGTTCCAACTTTGCATTACGTCCTCTCTTGGTTTCTGAGGAACCGCACATCCCCGGTTTCTTCCAGCGTCATCACTTAACCGCTAAGGGGGGCAGAGCTCCGTTGCCCTCTGTGAGGCCCTGCCCTTCTCGGTCTGTACTGATGGAGTCTAGACCTGAAAGGTTCTAGCGGGCCAGGCCACAAGGGCCCTGCAGACCAAGGTGGGACTTTGAATTTCCTGCTGAGGAAGACGGGTGGCCACTGGGAAGTTTCGAAGTGACACGGTCAGGGTGGCTGCCGCATTGACGGTGGCAGGGGCACATGAGAAAGAAAGCAGGGAGACCCATTAGGGGGCTAACTGTGCAGGTCCAGGCGAGGGCTGACAGTGGCTCGGATCAGATGGCAGTGGTGGAGGTGGTGAGGGATGATGAGGTTCTGAATAGAGTCTGGGGGTCATGCCTGTGGCTCTGTGGGCTGCCGATGGGGTGGATGTGGGTGTGAGGGTGAGTCAGGAGCTCTCATGAAAAAGGGACTCTAACAGCAGGCTGAGGGACTGGCCTTCCTCTCAAGGCCCGTGGTTTTCAAACATTTTACGCATAAAATTGCCTGGGGACCTTGCCAGAAATGCAGGTTCCTGTTCCCGTCGCCTAGGGATTGTCTGTTGGTGATGAGGCCCTAGCTACTGCACTTGTAACTGCAGCTCTGGGGATTCGACCCACGAGGGTGATCAGGAAGCTTGGGAATGAACACTCCCTCTTGGCCATCTCTCGAAGGGCTCTTGAGGAGACAGTGCAGTAAAGAAGTTAAGAGCATGGCCTTTGAGAAACATAGCACTGGGCAATCAAGAACCTTTGTGGGGGCTTCCCTGGTGGCGCAGTGGTTGAGAGTCCGCCTGCCGATGCAGGGGACACGGGTTCATGCCCCGGTCCGGGAAGATCCTACATGCCGCGGAGCGGCTAGGCCCGTGAGCCATGGCCGCTGAGCCTGCGCGTCCGGAGCCTGTGCTCTGCAACGGGAGAGGCCACAACAGTGAGAGGCCCGTGTAGCGCAAAAAAAACAGAACCTTTGGGGATGCACAGAACAAGCTTTCTCCTCTGCAATCCCACTGTCCACCTCTCTCCCCCATCTTCATCTGCTTGGGCTGCCAAGTACCATAACAAAACACCATAGCCGGGGTGGCTCAAACGACAGCTCTCACAGCTCTGGAGGCAGGAAGTCCAAGATCAGAGTGCCAGCGTGGTTCAGTTCTGGTGAGGGCTCTCTTCCTGGCTTGCAGACAGCCGCCTTCTTGCTGTGCCTTCATATGGCAGAGAGAGCGAGCCAGCTCTCTGGTGTTTCTTCTTATAAGGACACCAGTCCTATTGGATCAGGGCCCCACCCTTATGGCCTCATTTAACCTTAATTACTTCCTCAGAGGCCCCATCTCCAAATACAGTCAAACTGAGGGTTAGGGTTCCAACATATGAATTGGGGTTTAGTCCACAGCAGCCTGGTCCGTAGCTTGGTTCTGCTGCAGTGCACCCAGTACTTGGGATGCTCACCTGCCATTTACCAAGTCTCTGAGATGACTTGAGCTATTTAGGAAAGGTGTAAGAGACCCTATCCCTCTTCCCTGCTCCTCCACCAGCCCTACCAGAACACCCCTCACAGCTCTGATGCAGAGTTGGAAGCGTCTCTGGTAACATTGCTTCAGTGACCCATTACAGTAAAAGGGATGAAAGGAAACAGTAGCACTTCATATTCATTGAGCCCTCATTACGTGCAAGCCCTGGGCTAAGGGATGCCTTTGTTATTTAACTGAATGACTCTCTCAGAAATCTCAGGAACCAAGTGTTACCATCAATCCCGTTTCATATTCAAGAGACTTGTCAAAGTCATATAGCTGGTAAGGTGGCTGACCTAGGACCATGCCCATAACTTCTTTACTCTGCTGCTGCTTCAAGAGGCTTCAAAGAGATGGCCAAGTCAGGGTGTTACTTCCAGTCACTTAGAAGGAAGAAACGATGCTGCCTTGCAGTGAATGAGGGAGGCACCCCCTCCCATCTCTGCTGGATGTCAACAAGAAGGTGCAGTCCCCTCTGCCAGGCTCTGCAAACAGGCTTTCCCCACCTGCCCCCTGTGCCTGAAGATAAGCTGCTGAGTGTTTTTTGAAACTTCATTTGAGCTGATGGATCTCACTTGAGAAAGCAGCCTTCGAAACATTCCAGTGTAGCCATCCACGTGGCTCTCACGGAGGCTGCCACCTGCATATTGGGAATGCAGCCCCTGACAGACCGTGGCCTCATTCTGTCAATCAGCCTGGTGAGGGTGGGCCCATGGGCTCCTGGCCACAAGCCCGCTCCCCTCCATGCCCGGGGAGGGGACCTTGCACGCAGGACTTAATGACAGTGCTGGTGGCTGCTCTCCAGTAATCCCACCATCTACTCTGGGGCTTACGGGTGGAAACGAGAATAACACCTTCCGTGTGCAGAGAGAGCACTTGCCAATTTCCAAAGAATATCTGTTATCTCGTCTGGTTCTCGGAGTAACGTTCAGAAGAGGACGTTATTACAAGGATTCCCCACTTATAGTTGAGACCCAGAAAGGCGGAGTGGTTTGTCAAGGTCCCCCCAAGTGGACGAGGCAGCATTTAAACCCTACCTGACTCTCAAACCCACAGTTCTCTTTCCGACACTGCGTTCTTTCTTAACATCTGACATTTATGTATTATTTTATAGTTTATAGAGCACGTTTGCACATATGATATAATTAAATCCAAATCATTGTCGACAGCCAGGGATATTACCCCAGACTGAATATGAGATTTTTTTTTTTTCCTCTCAAAAATACCTGTGCTTCCTTGCTAGTAATTCTATTTCAAAAATTGGTGTGCCGGGCTAGGACAGCGACTCGCCGATTCCTTCTCTCGGCCTAACCTTTAATCTCTTTCTCATTACTCAGCTGGCATAGATGTTTCTTCCTCATAGGGAAATTTTAAGCACATAAGTATACAAGATTCCTGTCTGGAATCGTTGATAGGAAATCAAGTTGAGTGACCTTGACCCGAATTAGTTTAGTGGCTCCTATCTGTGAAGTGGAATGTTCCCCACAAGCGCTATGTGACGGCTGCACCAACTCTGAGGTGCTTAATCGCAAGGATCTGCTTTCTCTCCGTTTTGGGGATGCCTTGCAGCCTGTTACTGATCTGCGGCTGCACGGTCCCCGAAGGCATTAGCACGGTCCCTCCAGGCCTGGGGCTGGGGTCTCAAAGGGCTCCACTGCGGGAGATGAAACCTGGGCAGTTCCTGTGAGATGGCTTTTGGCTCCGCGGAGCAGTGACTGATGGGCTGGTCTCAGTTCCAGCTCCGCCGCGTACGAGCTGTCTAGTCTTTCGGGAGCCGTTTCGCCTCTGGAGGGCTTGGTTTATTCATCTGTAAAGAGTGGCTTTTACAAGGCACCACCCAGAAAAAGCCCAATACAGTGCTTAAAAAATACCAGTCATCTCCCCACTTTGATGTCTGCCCTCTCACTTCCCGCTGCCTGGAGTGCTATCATAACTCTGGTTTCATTTTCTTCTTTTATTGCAATAGCTGACAGCGTGTCTCCACACTAGGCTGTTGTGAGGCTGGGGAGTCTTCGCCCCCATCTCCAGCCATCACAGAGCAGGCTTTCAAAAAGCGTTTGTGGGAATTAATGAACCGATTGACTGGGATTACAGGGGCAAAAATCCTGCAAAGGGGGGTTAGAGGACCTGGATTCTCACGTGGTCTGTGCCCTCCGCACAGCGTGGCTTTGAGCCAGTCACTCCCCCTCTCCGGGCCTCACCTTCCCCTTCTGTAAAATGGGCAGAGGACTGGACCGTTTCTCAGGATTCCAGAAGCATTAGGAGGGATGGTGGCTTCTGAATGTTTTAAAAATGATACTAATTAGAATCACAAACTACATTTACTGAGGATGCTCTGCCCTCCAGGACTCACACTGCATTTTCCCCAAACGCGCAACCCAGAGAGGCTGGTACTGCTAATGTTCACACTGTGCAGACGAGAGGAGTGACTTGTCACTTGTCCAAGGTCACACTTCCCATGCCCAAGGTTGCACCGTTGGGAGTGGTGGCGCTGGGCCCCCCACTGCTGCTCGACACCACCTCTCCCCAAACCAGATGGAAACCTTTCAAGGCCCACCCTTTAAGGGACAGAAGGGATGGCCTTTCTCCTGCCACTCCCCATGGCTGGGGAACAGAAGTTGCACATGCACAGTCATTGTGTCTAAACATTACAGCAACAAGTCACCATCACCTTTGTCCTTGGCTAGATGGAAAAATGACTAAGTGTCAGGAATGAACCATAAATAGGCCTTAGAGAAAAACCATTGCCCCCAGATGCCCGCGGCACCCAAATAACAAACATAACCAAAGATGAAAGCAGCTATTCCATCGTTTCATTAATCACAGGTCATGCCACTGGCCGGTGCGGAGTGGCTGGTAGGTCCCGCTCCAGTCCCAGCCAGTGTCACCCCTGATTCCACCATGACAAGGATGCAAGCCCCCGAGTCACCGTCTGGGGAGACAGGCTACAGGGCTGGTGACAACTTCCTGCACCTCCTTGGTGCTATTCCAGACATTTCTTGTGGGATTAATGGCTCCAACGGACCTTCTGAGGTTCAACACTCAACCCTCAGCAAGTGGTCACAATCTCTCGCTTGGAAAGGACTTCAGAGGTCACACAATCCGGGCCCTTACAGGATCATAACACCACTCAGTAAGAAGTAATAAGAGTAGTTGGCACGCAGCACACACGTTGTATGTAGCAGGCACCGCAGTGAGCTCTTTCTAAGGTGCCTCTCACCTCATCCTCGAAACAGGTGCATTTCTGACCCCCATTTCACCCTTTGGTTTTTCACCTGTGTTTAGGGACGTAGCGAAGCTTTGCTTTTGTCTTGGGCTGTTTATTAGTTGGACACTACAGGCTTCTGGGGTGCAGGGAGGTAAAGACATTCACCCGGAGCCCCACAGACTGGAGGTGGCGGTGGGGATGCGAGCCCAGCTCTGTGAATCTGCCCTCCCGGCCCCAGGTTCACTCGGAGAGGCAGGGAAGGAGCCACAGGTCACAGGTCAGCAGAAACAGCATGGTTTCTGGCACTGTCTCTGGCTTCCGGTAGTTTCCCCATGAGGTGCTGAGCTGAGCGTGCCCGCCCTGACATTGCTGATGGCGGTCATCTAGCCCCTCACGTGGCCACTTCCAGTGACGGGGGTCTCACCACCTCCCCAGGAGGCCCATTCTCACTGCGTGCTCTCTGCCTCTGAGCTGAAATAGGCAAAACTTCCCCACTGACCCCACTTTTCCAGAGAGCAAACCTAACTCTTCTTCCCCACGATGGCCTTGCTCTGAGAGGATTTGCAAGGCGGCAACCAGAGCAATTCACTTCCACAGACTTTTGCTGACCACCCAGCAGGTGGATACAGGGTCCAGCAAGCCCTCATCCCTCATCCGATGGTAGGGAGGGAGGAGTGGGGAGGAGAGAGAGGGGGTGGAACCGCGAGGAGGTAGGGTTAGAAGGCAAAGGAAGAAGCAGATGATTGCCTGGGAGAGGCAGGACTGTGGCAGAGCCTAAGGGAAGAGCAGGAGGTGGGCTGGCATCAGTGTTCAGTGCCCCCAAGATCATCAGGGTCTCGCCTTCTCCTGAATCGCGCTCCCTGGCCAGCAAATGCACCCGGTCTTGCATTAAAAGGCTGCCTCGACATCGCGTACGTGAGTGACCTTTCTATCTCTGCTTCTTGCCAGCCAAACTTCCCAAAGGGATGGTGGCCCAGGCACTGTCTCCACGGCCTCGCCCCTGGCATCTCAGGGGGCTGTTCCCCTACCTCGCCACCAAGCTGCTCTCATCAAATGGCTGGCCGCCTCCCCTTCCCCTCTTCTTAGCTGGCTCTCTGCATTTGTCCACGTGGAAGCTCCCTCCTTGAATACTCTCTCCCCAGCTTTTCTCGGTCTCTCTAGGAACTCCCGGCTCAGGCTCGCCAGTCCTCTGCTGGCTCTGCTCTGCTCTCCTGGGTCTTGCAGTCCTGCAGGGCTCTCCACCTGGGCTCAGCTTCCCCCTCGCCTTGTCATTCACTCCCTAGGCTTTAAATATCCTCTGTGAATCAATGCCTTCGAATCGCTCTTTCCAGGCCCCAGTGCTTTTTTGCCACTGGGGTGTCTCATTAGCATCTCAAAGAGCCTGTTAGAAATGGATCTCCGGGTCTTCCTTTCCTGATCCTGCTTCCCTGATGTCCTAACCATTTAAATAAATGACGTCTCCACCCTCCTAGTTGCTCCTGCCAGAAGTCTGTGAGCCGCTGTTGAAACTCCTCTCCCACAGTCCCTGCCTCCCCACAACACCCCAAGAACTTTACACCCTGCACCCACCCCCACCATCCCCCCAACCCCCGAGCCTGCAAGGCCATAGCTCCCCTGGACCCCCATGCAGCCTCCCACTGGTCTCCCCACTTCCAACGCCGCATCCAGAATGACCTTTTAGAAACACGAGTCAAGCCGCGCACTCCCTGCTTTAAGCTCTTCAGAACAGATCTACATCCTTGACGTGCTGTGAGCACGCAGTAAGACCAGGTAAGATCCAGCCCCTGCCTGCCTCTGCGGCTGGGCTGCCCCTCGAGCCGGCGGACCCCCCGCTCTGCTGCAACACCCTTTCCCTCAGCCCCTCCCTGGTTGCCACTTAGATCTCGGCTCCAGTGTTACTTTTCCTGACAGACCTCCCTGACCCACCTCCTAATATATATTAGGTCTTCTCTGCTAACCTTCTTAAAACTTAGTCATCTTGGGGCTTCCCTGGTGGCACAGTGATTGAGAATCTGCCTGCTAATGCAGGGGACACGGGTTCAAGCCCTGGTCTGGGAAGATCCCACATGACGCGGAGCAACTAGGCCCCTGAGCCACAACTACTGAGCCTGCGCGTCTGGAGCCTGTGCTCCGCAACAAGAGAGGCCGCGACAGTGAGAGGCACGCGCACCGCGATGAAGAGTGGCCCCCGCTCGCCGCAACTAGAGAAAGCCCTCGCACAGAAACGAAGACCCAACACAGCCAAAAAAAAAATTAATTAGTTAATTAATTAAAAAAAAACAAAAAACTTAGTCATCTTATTTCCTAGAACTCATCACATTTAATTACGTGTTTATTTCTGTATTTCTGAGTTTAATGTCTGCCTGTCTGCTACCGTGCTGTCCGCGGCATGGGGCCTGGGGGGAGGTCTATCCTACTGGTCACTGCACCTGCTGTCACCACCCGGGCCTGGCAGGTGGCAGGTGCTCACAAGCCATTCAGTTGACTAACTGAATGAAATCTATAGGCATAAGGGTACGGAAGCCATGGATGAATGGATAAAGAAGAGGTGGTGTATATATTTACAATGGAATATTACTCAGCCATGAAAAAGTGAAATTTTGCCTTTTGCAGCAACATGGATGGACTTGGAGGGCATTATGCTAAGTGAAATAAGTCAGATCGAGAAAGACAAATACTGCATGATATCACTTATATGGGGAATCTAAAAAATACATCAAATGAGTGAATACAGTACAACAAAAAAGGAGCAGGCTCACAGATACAGAGAACAAACTAGTGGTCACCAGTGGGGGCGGGGCGGGGAGGCAATACAGGGATGGGGGAGTAGAGGTACAAACCATTGGGTGTAAGATAGGCTCGAGGGTGGATTGTACAACATGGGGAACATACCCAGTTTTGAAATAACTGTAAATGAAAAGTAATCTTTAAAATTGTAAAAATTGTTTAATTTGTAATTAAAAAAGGAAAAGAAAAGAAATCTATAGGCGTAGCGCATGACACACAGTAGATGTTTGGTAAATGTCAGTCTTCTCCCTTCCCACTGCTTGGGTCATTGATGTTAAGAGCATGCTTTTAGCATCCACTTACGGCGGAAGGAACCCAGGCTTTACATCACACGTGTCTAAGGTCAGATCCGTGGGCTGCCTCTTACGTGGTGCTAGGTGACCTCGGCTCATTCACTTCACTTCCGGGAGCCTCACTTTCTACCTACCCTGTGTGGCTCTTAGATGGGTTCAGTGAGAGAATTTAGATGTAAGGGGCCCGGCCTGGCACATGGAAGAAACCCCATAAATCTGAATTTCTTTTTCTTTCCTTCTTCCTTCCTTCCTTTCTTTCTTTCTCTCTCCCTCCCTCCCTCCCTCCCTCCCTCCCTCCCTTCCTTCCTTTCTCTCTCTCTCTCTCTCTCTCTTTCTTTCCTTTTTTTGGCCGCACCTTGTGGGATCTTAGTTCCCCCACCGGGGATTGAACCCGGGCCACAGCAGTGAAAGTGCTGAGTCCTAACCACTGGACCACCAGGCAATTCCCAAGAGCTTCTTTCTTTATTATCTTTAGGTAATCAGAGAGGCCATCCCTGGCGGATAAACAGTCTGCTGCCCTGGAGGGCAGAGGCTCAGAATCTTCATCCCATTGTAGTTGTTCTTTGTTTCCAGAAAATAGGCAATTTGGGGGAAGTTAGGCTGCCCTAACTCCTCCACCAAATGCAGCCCTCTTCCCTGCTCCCCATCCTTGCCCTCCAGTTAACTGGCTGTACCTTCTAGAAGTCCAGAGTCAGGAGCCTTGGGGGTGGGGGTGGGGTGCCTGTCCTCAAGAGGAGGCCCCTCTGAGGAGCTCTGAGAAGCCGGCCTGTCACTTGGAGAGGTGACGGGAGGCAGATGAGTGTCAAAAAAAAGACAGAGAAGTGGGTTTCAACTTGACTTACATTAAGAATGTCACTTTAGAGCACAAATGAGAGAGAAGAGAAATGCTCTTTTATGTGGGAGTTTATTTTTGTCACTTTGTCAGAGAGAAATTGCAGCCCTGAGGGCACTGGAGCTGCACAGAATTACCCAAAACATTAACATGCAAATTGCCTTCTTTAGAGAAGGTAATTTTATTAGTGCACGAAAATATTTCTGTCACTGTACTCACGCTTGGGAACGGTGCCGTTTGGGGGCCAGTTGGGGCCACCGCAAATGGAGAATTAGGGAGAGTCCTGAACTTGGTTAGGATTCTATCACCTCCTCTTCTTGAGACCATGCCTAGGACACGCTGCAGTGTTGCAGCTGGTTACCCTGGGTGTACCTAGTGTAGATGGCAAGTGACTTGTTCAAGATCATACAGCATCCATGGCAGAAGAGGTAGAGCTGAGGTCGTGTGCCCTGTGTTTTAGGTAACCAGGCGGTCAACAGGGGATCATTAGGGGTCTTGGAAGTGGCCACTCTGAGAATAAGAAGCGGTGACATTCCATCCAAGCCCTCATTCATTCATTCACTCACTCATTCGTTCACCAAGGTTTCACTGTGCTAGGCCCTGGGCCCCAGATATGAATCAGGCACGGGCATCAGCATCCCCAGGGGCAGGTGGGAAGGGGACACAGACAGACACAAACACTTATAATCCAGTAAGGTAAGACCTGCTGGGGGGTGTGCCTAGAACCAACAACACAGGAGAGAGTGTGACTGGCAGGGCGAGGGGCCTGGAAGCTTCCTGAGGGAGGGTCTTGCATGTGGGCATTGCCCAGGCAGTCAGGGAAGGGGGTTACAGGCAGGGAGGTAAGCACGGAAGGAAGCACGTTGGTCTGGTCCATGCGGAGAAGCGTGTGTGGCTGCTGCACAGGGTGTGTGGGAGGAGAGCGGGTCTGGCATGGGGGCCGGGGTTGCAGAGGATGGAGAGGAGGTTGGCCGGGCCCATCTCACAGGCTAAAGAGCTCAGATTTTATCCTGCAGGTGGCAAGCATCCCTGCCAGGCCTGTTCAGAACAGAACCACGTTCCCTTGAGACTTCAGGAGGGAGGGGGTTCCCCAGGCCCTGGAGTGCCAAAATGACAGAAGGTTGCGTGAGGCTGAGCTTATATAAGGCTTGCTCCTCCTCCAGACGTGATCAGCGGGGAAGTGTGGGCGGAGACAACCACCTGCTACCAAGAAGAAAGCACCTCAGTCATGTAAGGTCTCAGCGAACACTTCGGGAGCGCACCTTTCCCAAGAGGCTGCTATCCCTCACCCTGAGTTGATTGGCAGCTACATCATATGACCGTGGTGGGGCTCGGGTAAGTGCTTCCACCGCCCCAGGAGCTGTCTTTTAGGAAAGCTGCAGGGAAAATTGGCCATTTCAAGCACACAGAGAGCTATTGTGGAGATTCTGAGCCGGCACACTCCACCTCAGGGTTTCTCAACCTTGACGCTTTTCAGATTTGGGGCCAGAAAATTCGATGTTGGCGGAGCGGGGAGTGTCCTATGCATTACAGGATGTTTAAAGCATCCCTGACCTCTACCCACTAGATGCCAATAGCAACATCCCTCTTTCCTTCCCCAGTTGTGACAACAAAAAACGTCTCCAGGCATGCCCAAATGTCCCCAGGGGAAAGCGGGGGGTGGGGGGGTGGTGGGGATCACCTCCAGTTGAGAACCACTGGTCTATCCAGACCTTAGGGAAGACTGATGGCGGTCAAGGGTGCCTGACCACTAGAAGTCTCCTAAGTCTGGCGGTGAGATGCAGAGCAGCCCGAGGGCATGGTATCTGCCTTCTCCCCTCTCCCACGGGGCAAAGGATGGAGCAGAGTGCAGGTTTTATCATGTGACTGTGCACTGACTATTTCAAAAAGAAATGTGTCTAAATTACTCCTAGAAAGACCTAAGAAAGGGAGCAAAGTGCGGAGGTAGAAAGCCAATGGACAGCAGCAAGTTCAGGGTCTCAGTGTTCCTCATCTGTAAAGCAAGGGGGTTGAATAGATGATCTCTAAGCCCTCTCTAGTTTTAAAGGCTATGATTCCACGCCAGTAAGATGAGCACACCTTAAAGGATGCTACCAGTGAATACTGAAGTTGGCCCCAAGCGAGAGATGGTAGACTCTGGGCTGGATCAGGTTTCGTCTTGGGTTACTTTTCTTGCTTAGAGACAGAGAACTGATTAAGTGGCTCGTGAGGTTGTCACTTCGCTCTCAGGTTACATGATTAAGCCCAGATTTCCCCAGGAATTCCATGGAAAATCTCTGAAAGGGCCTGTATGGTAAATACTTCTGGAATGCTTGTCATTGGTACAGTTTCTCAAAGACCGCTGGAGTCTGAAGACAGAATTTTGGCTCCACCACCCATCAGCTGGGTGACCCTGGGCACGTTACTTAACTTCTCTGAGCTTCATCTCTCTCCTCTGTAACCAGGTTGGTATGAAAAGTGCAAATGCGTAAAGAGGACTTCCAGTTTCAGCTCTGACACATAAAGAGCTTGGAAGTCATCACTCCCATCCTCACAATAAGAAAAAAAGACGAGCAAACTGGAAATCGATGTTTTTTCTGACATCCGTCAGAGAAATAAGGTCACAGGGCAAACTGTCACCCTAAAAACTGGACAGACAAGTGAATATGGAGAACCACAGCTGAGATCAGCTTACTGGGAGCAGAAGTTGCTAGAGCCAGTAACTGGTAGGAACACTTAATTGGCGAGTCAAGAATTGCTGGAGGCTGACTATGGACTCGATTGAGAGTTAGAAATTCCTGGGGGCTCAGTTTTAGGGGGTCCCCCACACTTTACCTCCAGAACCCAACCAGGTTCTTAAGGTGACTATAGGAGAAAAATTCCTCTTGCTTCAGGCAGGGATGAGGGGAAGGTAATCATTTTGAAATATGCCCAGAGTGTTCTCCATAACAAAGGCCTGCCCTCAAGGGGAATTGCTTTACCAGAGGCTTATCTGACCTGAGGGAAGGGCAATTAGACAACACCAGCCTCTCTTTTCCTGGAAAGACAACTCCAGGCTCTCTCTTCCTTCTTTCTCACATAAGGAAAGAAAAAAAAAAAAGGCTAAGAAACACTTCTGAACATCACAGTCCAAGTACTCAAGCCCACTGAGAAACTGAAATTTAACCATAAGATTATCAAATGCTTTCTCTCCCCAGCAAATTACCACCACATCAACAGGGCTCCAATATTACAACAGTGGATACAACCGAGAGGTGCAAAACAATTTAAGAAGGATTGTTTAAGGAAACCCAAAGACAATTGGGGGTTGAAAATAAAACCAAGGAAACTGAAGCCTCTGGTACCTACAGCTGCAGCAAACATTAAATACAGCCCAGCTCCCAGCCAGGTTAACATAAAACCTCACGCTTAAAGCCTGATTGCCTCAGTTCTTAGTACCTGATATATCATGTCCAGCTTTCAACCCAAAATTACAACAGCTGCTAAAAGATGAGAAAAAACCATGGTCTGAAGAGACAAAGTAAGCATCAAAATCAGACTCAGATATGAAACAGATGTTGGAATTATCTGACAGAGAATTAAAAATAATGATGATTAATACCTTAAGGGCTCTGATGGAAAACGTAGGCAACATTCAAGAACAGATGGGCAACGTAAGGGGAGAGATGGATACTCTAAGAAAGAGTCAAAAGGAAATGCTAGAAATTAAAAACACCAGCACCGAAATGAAGAAAGCTCTCAGTGGGCTCAGAAATAGACTAGACAAAGCTAAGGAAAGAATCAGTGAGCCTGAAGATATGTCAATAGAAATGTCATAAACTTGAAACTGAGCAGGGCCCTGTGGGGCCCCTGGGCGTGGAAGCATTTCTGTCCCCTGTTTCTTGTTTGTAGGGAATAGACTCCATGACCTTCCCTGAGTCCCAAAGGGCAGATTCAAACAGTTGTTAATCAGGGAAGGGAGGGGATGCAGAGACAAGGGAGGATCAGCAAGGAAACAATAGTGTATGTAGCCTTGGGGCAGGGTCCTCATTCTGCCTCAAGGGATACACATAAAAATATATTTAAGCTCTTCTGCAGAACTAAAACCCCCACCAAATGGAAGATGCTAACTATTTGATGAAGTTTTCTTCAGAGAGGATCAGGAGACCACCTGAGGCCAGATTAAAGGAATACAGGCCCTGCACACACACAGATCCTTATCAGCAATGCTGCCCTTGAACTATTGCTATAAAACTCCTCACCAAATTCCCCAGGGGTTGGGACACACAGTTTTTCAGGGCAAAAGCCCACTGTATCTCCCTTTGCCTGGCAAAACAATAAAGCTATTCTTTTCTACTTCATCCAAATCTCTGTCTCCAAGATTTGGTTCAGCACCAGTGCACAGAGGTCGAGCTTTCAGCACCAAACTGAAATGAGAAGAGAAAAACGAATGAAAAAAAACAAACAAACCTGAGGGACTTCTCTTGTGGCACAGTGGTTAAGAATCTGCCTGCCAATGCAAGGCACACGGTTCAAGCCCTGGTCTGGGAAGATCCCACATGCCATGGAGCAACAAAGCCTGTGCTCCACAACTACTGAGCCTGTGCTCTAAAGCCCATGAGCCACAACTAGAGCCCGTGTGCCACAACTACTGAAGCCCGCATGCCTAGAGCCTGTGCTCTGCAGCAAGAGAAGCCACCACAATGAGAAGCCCACGCACTGCAATGAAGAGTAGCCCCCACCCACCACAACTAGAGAAAGCCCGCGCACAGCAACGAGGACCCCATACAGCCAAAAATAAATAAATAAATAAATAAACAAATAAATAAAATAAAATAAAAAAACAAAAAAACCCTGAATGTCCAGGAACAGTGTCTTTGGACAACCTAGAAGAAATGGATAAATTCATAGAAACAAACAACCTACCAAGCCTTAGTCAAGATGAAATAGATAATCTGAACAGACCAATTACTAGTAGGGAGACTGAATCAGTAATCAAAAACCTTCCAACAAACAAAAGTCCAGGACCAGATGGCTTCACAGGCAAATTCTATCAAACATTCACGGAGAGCTAACACCTTCTCAAACTCTTCCAAAAAACAGGAGATGAGGGAACTCTTCCAAACTCATTTTATGAGGCCAGCATTATCCTGATACCAAAATCAGACAAGGATGCCACAAGAAAAAAAAAGTATAGGCCAATACCCCTGATGAACATAGATGCAAAAATCCTCAACAAAATATTAGCAAACTGAATTCAACAATACATTAAAAGGATCATACACTATGATCAAGTGAGATTCATTCCAGGAGTACAAAGGATGGCTCACCATCTGCAAATCAGTCAATGTTGTATACCACATTAATAAAATGAAGGATAAAAATCATATGATTATCTCAATAGATGCAGAAAAAGCATTTGACAAAGTGCAACATCCATTTATGATAAAAGAAACTCTCAACAAATCAGGTATAGAGAGAAGATACCTCAACAGAATAAAGGTCATATACGACAAGCCCTCAGCTAACATCATACTCAATGGTGAGAAGCTGAAAGCTTCTTCTCTAAGGCCAGGAGCAAGACAAAGATGTCCACTCTTACCAATTTAATTCAACATAGTATTGGAAGTCCTATCCAGAGCAATTAGGCAAGAAAAAGAAATAAAAGGAATCAAAATTGGAAAGGAAAAAGTAAGATTGTCACTATTTGCAGATGATATGAAATTATATATGGAAAACCCTAAAGACTCCATCAAAAAACTGCTAGAACTAATAAACGAATTCAGTTAAGTTACAGGATACAAAATCAATACACAACAATCTGTTGCTTTCTATACACTAATAACAAACTATCAGAAAGAGAAATTAAGAAAACAATCCCATTTACAATTGCATCAAAAAGAATAAAATACTCAGGAATAAATTTAACCAAGGAGTTGAAAGATCTGTATGTTGAAAACTGTAAGGTATCAATGAAAGAAATTGAAGACAAATGAATGCAAAAATATTCTGTACTCATGGATTGGAATAATTAATATTGTTAAAATGTCCATACTATTCAAAGCAATATACAGATTCAGTGCAATCTGTATCAAAATTCCAATGACATTTTCCACAGAAATAGAACAAACAATCCTAAAATTTGTATGGAACCAAAAAAGACTCTAAATAGCCAAAGCAATCTTGAGAAAGAAGAACAAAGCTGTGGGCATCACACTTCCTGATTTCAAACTATATTACAAAGCTATAGTAGTGAAAACTCTATGGTGTTGGGATAAAAACAGACACATAGATCAATGGAACAGAAGAGGGAGTCCAGAAATAAACCCATGCATATATGGTCAATTAATTTACAACAAAAGAGTAGAGAATATACAATGGGGAAAGGACAGTTTCTTCAAGAAATGGTGTTGGGAAAATTGGACAGCCACATGCAAAAGAATGAATCTGGACCACCATCTAACACCATACACAAAAATTAACTCAAAATGAACTAAAGACTCGAAACTAAGACCGGAAACCATTAAACTCCTAGAAGAAAACATAGGCAGTAAGCTCCTTGATATAGGTCTTGGCTATAGCTTTTTAATCTGACACCAAAAGCAGAAATGAACATCAAATTAAAAAGTTTCCTTTGCACAGCAAAGGAAACCACCAACAAAATGGAAAGGCAACCTACTGAATGGGAGAAGATAACTTCAAATTATATATCTGGTAAGGGGCTAATATTCAAAACATATAAAGAGCTCATACAACTCAATGGCAAAAAATTCCAAACAATCTGATTTAAAAATGGGCAGAAGATCTGAATAGACATTTGTCCAAAGAAGCCAACAGGTATCTGAAAAGATGTGCAACATCATTAATCATCAGGGAAATGCAAATCAAAACCACGATGAGACAGCACCTCATGCCTATTAGAATGGCTATTGTCAAATAGATAAGAAATAATGAGTGTTGGCAAGAATATGGAGAAAAGGGAATCCTTGTGCCCTGTTGGTGGGAATGTAAAATGGTGCAGCTATTGTGGAAAACAGTATGGAGGCTCCATAAAAGATTAAAAATAGAACTATAATATGATCCAGCAGTTCCACTTCTGGGTATTTATCTGAAGAAAATGAAAACATTAACTTGAAAAGATATATGCACTCCCATGGTCATTACAGCATTATTTACAATAGCCGAGATATGGACACAACCTAAGTGTCCTCTGATGGATGACTGGATAAAGACATTGTAATATGACTATTATTCAGCAATAAAAGAGAATGAAATTGTACCATTTGCAAAAACATGGATGGAGCTCAAGGGCATTATCCTAAGTGAAATAAGACAGAACAGAGAAAGACAAATACTGTGCATCTCTCTTATAGATGGAATCTAAAACAAAAAACAAATTAAAAAAACCAACCCAAGTTCATAGATAACAGAGAACAAATTGGTGGTTGCCAAAGGTGGGCGAGTTGGTGGGGGAGAAATGGGTGAACTGTTTTTGTTTTTTAGTATAAATAAATTGAATTTTTTAAAAAAGAATAAAGTAAAGGAGAATGTCTTGGAACAGTGGGACAATACAAAAGGCTTGAAATACAATGGGAATACCAGAAGGAGAAAAAAGAAAGGAACAGAAGAGATACTTGAAGTAATAATGGCTGAGAATTTTCCAAAATTAATGAGACATCCAAACCACAGATCCAAGAAGCTCAGAGAATGACAAGCAGGAGAAATACCAAAAAATTAACACCTATACATATCATATTCAAACTGTAGAAAACCAGAGACAGAGAAAACCTTGACAGATGCCAGAGGGGAAAAACACCTTACCTATAGAGGAATAAGAAAAAAATTACATCAGCATCTCATCAGAAACCATGCAAGAAGAGAGAGGAGTGAAATATCTTAAACGTTGAAAGAAAAATCCCGTAAACCTAGAATTCTGTATCCAGAGAAATTATCCTTCAAAGGTGAAGGAGAAATATTTTCTCAAACAAAAACTGAAGGAATTTGTTGTCCATAGACTTGCCTTGCAAGCAATGTTCAAAGAAGCTCTTCAGAGAGAAAGAAAATGATCTAGGTCAGAAACTCAGATCTACATAAAGAAAAGAAGAGCATCAGAAAAGGAATAAATGAAGGTAAAATAAATCTTTTTTATTTTTCTTATTCTTAACTGATCTAACAGATAACTGTTCAAAGTAATAACAGCAACAATGTGTTGGGTGATTATAGCTTAGGAATAAGTAAAATGAGTAACAGCACAGTTATTAGGGAAGGGGGGAGGAATTGGGAGTACTCTTTTACAAGGAACTTGCACTCTCTGGGAAGTTGTATAGCACTATTTGAAAATGGGTTTATTAGCAGAAAAAGTACACTGCAAACTCTAGGACAACCACTGATTTTTTTTTTTGCGGTACGCGGGTCTCCCACTGTTGTGGCCTCTCCCGTTGCGGAGCACAGGCTCCAGACGCGCAGGCTCAGCGGCCATGGCTCATGGGCCTAGCTGCTCTGCGGCATGTGGGATTTTCCCGGACCGGGGCACGAACCTGTGTCCCCTGCATCGGCAGGCGGACTCAACCACTGCGCCACCAGGGAAGCCCTAACCACTGATTTTTAAAGAAGAAGTATAACTGATATATTAAGAGAGAAAATGAAATCTTATAAAATGCTCAATTAAAACCAGAGAAGGCAGAGAAAGAGGGCAGAGAAGATAAAAAGGCAGAGAAGATAAAAAAGAAACAAAGAACAAGGGAAATAAATGGAAAGCAGTTACTAACATGGTAAATAGTAATCCAGCTATAGCAATAATCACTTTAAATGTGAATGGTTTAAATATATTAATTAAAAGACAGAGATTGTTAGAGTGGATTTAAAAAAGCAAAATCCAACTATATATTGTTTACAAGAAACCCTCTTTAAACGTAAAGGCATAGATAAAAAGTAAAGGGATGGAGAAAGATATATCATGCTAACACTAACTAAAAAAAAAAAAGCTGGAGTAGCTATATTAATTTCAGACAACGCAGACTGCAGAACAAAGAAAACTATCAGGGATAAAGGTGGGCATTATTTAATGATAAAAGGGTCAATTCTCCAAGAAGACAACAATCCTTATCATGTATGTAGCTAAAAACAGAGTGTCAAAATATGTGAGGTAAAACAGATAGAAGTGCAAGGGGAAATAGACAAATCCACTATTATAGTTGGAGATTTCAACACCCCTCTATCAGTAATTGACAGATCCAGCAGGCAGAAAATTGGTAAGGATATAGTTTAACTGAACAGCACCATCAATCAACTGGATCTAATTGACATGTATAAAATACCTTATTCAACAAGAGCAGAGTACACATTATTTTCAGTTCACACAGAACATTTACCAAGATAGACTATATTCTCAGCCATAAAACATAACCTAACAAATTTAAAAGAATAGAAATCATACAAAGTATGCTCTTATACCACAATGAAATTAAACTAAAGATCAATAACAGAAAGACAGCTGAAAATTCTCCACATATTTGAGATTAAATAGCACATGTGTAAACAATACATGGGTCAAAAAATAAGTCTCAAGAGAAATTTAAAAATATTTTTAACTAAGTGAAAATGAAAATAGAACTTACTGAATTTTGCGGGAGGCAATGAAAGTAGTGTTTAGAGGGACATTTAGAGGCTTGAATGCGTATATTAAACAAAATGAAAGGTCTTAAATCAATTATCTAAACTCCCATCTTAGGAAACTAGAAGAGCAAATTAAATCCAAAGTAAGCAGAAGAAAAGAAATAACAAAAACTAGAGCACAAATCAATGAAATTAAAAACAGGAAAGCAATAAAGAAAATCAATTAAGCCAAAAGCTGGTTCTATAAAAAGATCAATGAAACTGATAAACCTCTAGCCAGGCTAAGCAGGAAAAAAAGAGAGAAGATTACTAGACTACTAATTAGTAATTAAAATTACTAATATCAGAAATGAAAGAGGGTTATCACTACTGATCCCATAGACATTAAAAGGATAATAAAGGAATATTATGAATAATTTTGTGTCCACAAATTTGATAACTTAGATGAAATGGACCAATTTCTCTTTTTTTATTTTTTAATTTTGTTTTCAATTTCTCTTTTTTAAAAATTAATTAATTAATTTACTTTTGGCTGTGTTGGGTCTTCATTGCTGCACGTGGGCTTTCTCTAAGTTGTGGCGAGTGGGGGCTGCTCTTTGTTGCGGTGCATGGGCTTCTCATTGCGGTGGCGTCTCTCGTTGGGGAGCATGGGCTCTAGGCATGTGGGCTCAGTAGTTGTGGCTCACGGGCTCTAGAGCACAGGCTCAGTAGTTGTGGCACACGGGCTTGGTTGCTCCGCGGCATGTGGGATCTTCCCAGACCAGGGCTCGAACCCATGTCCCCTGCATTGGCAGGTGGATTCTTAACCACTGTGCCACCAGGGAAGTCCTGGACCAATTTCTTGAAAGACACAATTCAACAAAACTCACACAAAGAGAAACAGTTAATCTGAATAGGCTTATATCTATTAAAGAAATTAAATTAATAACCTTCTAAAAAAGTAAACACTAGGCCCTGATGGTTTCACTGATAAATTCTACTAAACATTTAAGAAAGAAATGATACCAATTCTCTACAATCTCTTACAGAATACAGAAGCAGAGGGAATATGTTCTAACTCATTTTATGAGGTCAACATTACCCCAATACTAGATAACGGCATTACTAGAAAGGTAAAACTACGGACCAATATCTCTCATAAACATAGATGCAAAAATCCTCAACAAAATATTAGCAAGTGGAATCCAATAATGTACAAGAAGAATTATTCACCATAACCAATGAGATTTATTCCAGATACGCAAGGCTGCCTCAACATTCAAAAATCACTTAATGTAATCTATCACATCAACAGGCTAAAGAAGAAAAATCATATGATCATGTCAATAGGTGCAGGAAAGGCATTTGACAAAATCCAACACTCATTCATGATAAAAAAGAAAAAAAAAAACACCCCCTAAAACTCTATGCAAGCTAGCAACAGAGGGGAACTTTGTCCATTTGATGAAGGATAGCTACAAAAACCCTACAGCTAACTTCATATTGAATGCTAAGAAAATAGGTGCTTTCCAACTAATATTGGGAACAGGACAAGGATGTCCCCTCTCACCATTCCTGTTCAACATTGCACTGGGAGTCTTAGTTAATTCAATAAGACAAGACGAAACAAGACAAGAAGAGAAAAGAAAAGGTATACCAAAAGATTGGAAAGGTAGAAATAAAACTGCCTTTATTCTCAAATGACACGGCTGTCAATGTAGAAAATCCCAATAAATTGACAAACTTCTGGAACTAAGTGATTATAGCGACATTGTAGGGTACAAGGTTATTATATAATAGTCAACTGCTTTCCTATATTCCAGCAATGAACACTTGGAATTTTAAATTAAAAACACAACACCATTTATATTAGCACCCAAGTAAAGTAAAATAAAATAAAATACTTAGGTATAGATCTAATGGAACATATGGAAGATACATATGAAGAAAACTAAGAAACCTGAATGACAAAAATAAAAGATCTAAATAAATGGAGAGATATTTCATGTTCATGGACAGGAAGACTCAATATTGTTTAGATGGTAGTTCTTCCCAACTCAATCTATAGATTCAACACAATCCAAATTAAAATCCCAGCAAGTTATTTGGTGAATATTTGACCAGCTGATTCTAAAATTTATATGGGAAAGGCAAAAGACCAGAATAGCCAACACAATTCTAAAGAAGAACATAGAGGACTGACACTACCCAACTTCAAAACTTACTATAGTTACAGTAATCAAAACAACATGGTATTAGTGAAAGAACAGACAACTAGATCAATGGAACAGAATACAGAGCCAGAAATAGACTCACACAAATATAATCAACTGATCTTTGACAAAGGAACAAAGGAAATTCAATGGAGAAAGGACAGTCTTTTCAACAAATGGTGTTGGAACAAGTGGACATCCATATTTAAAAGAAAAAAAAAAGAATCTAGACACAGACCTTGCACCTTTCACAAAAATTAACTCAAAATGGATCATGGACATAAATGTAAAATGCAAAACTATACAAGTTTTAGAAGATAACAGGAGAAAATCTAGGGGACCTTGGATTTGGCTATGAAGTTTTAGACACAACACCAAAAGCAAAATCCCTGAAAGAAAAAATTGATGTTAGACCTTATTAAAATTAAAAATTTCTGCTCTGTACAGACACTGTTAAGAGAATGAAAAGATAAGCCACGTAAACTGTGAGAAAGTATTTGCAAAAGACATACTTGATAAAAGACTTGTATCCAAAATATACAAAGAACACTTAAAACTCAACAATAAGAAAAAAAAGTAGGCAAAGATCTGGACATCTCATCAAAGAAGATATACAAATGGCAAATAAGCATATGAAAAGATGCTCGACATCGTATGTCTTTAGGAAATTGCAAATTAAAACAATGTGGTATATACCACTACACACCTATTACAATGGCTAAATTTAAAAAACTGACAATACTAAGTGTTGTCAAGGATGTGGAGCAACAGGAACTCTCATTCGTTGCTGGTGGGAATGTGAAATGGTACAGCCATTTTGAGAGACAGTTTGGCAGTTTCTTAAAAAGCTAAATGTAGTCTTACCATATGATCCAGCAATCACATCCCTAGGTATTTGCCCATTTTGAAAACGTTATGTCCACAAAAAAAAAACTGCACACAAATGTTTATAGCAGCTTTATTCATAACTGTCAAAAATTGTACGCAACAAAAATGTCCTTAAATAGGTGAATGGATTAACAAACCATGGCATATCCGTTCAAAGGACTTTTACTCACAGATAAAAAGAAATGCGCTATCAAGCCACAAAAAGACACGGAGGACCTTTAAATGCACATTGCTAAGTGAAAGAAGCCAGTACTGAAAAGGCTACATACTGTACGATTCCAACGATATGACATTCAGAAAAAAGCAAAACTATGAAGAGAGTAAAAAGATCAGTGGATGCCAGGGATTCAGGGTGGGAGAGGATGAATAGGTGGGACACAGGGGATTTTTAGGGCAGTGAAAACATTCTGTATAGTATAGTACCGTACTGGATACATTACATTATGCAGTTGTCAAAACACATAGGATGTACAACACAGAGTGAACTTTAAACTATGGACTTTAATTAATAATAATATATTAATATTTGTTTATTAACTAACAAATGTATACTAATGCAACATACTATAGAGGAAAGAGTATGTATTTGGGGAGTATATGGGAATTCTCTGTACTATCTGCTCAATTTTTCTGTAAATCTAAAACTGTTTCAAAGGGGTTTCCCTGGTGGCTCAGTGGTTAAGAATCCACTGCTAATGCAGGGGACATGGGTTTGAGCCCTGGTCCGGGAAGATCCCACATGCTGCAGAAGAAGTAAGCCCATGAGCCACAACTACTGAGCCTGTGCTCTAGAGTCCGCGAGCCACAACTACTGAGCCCACGTGCCACAACTACTGAAGCCCGCGCACCTAGAGCCTGTGCTCTGCAACAAGAGAAGGCCCCGCTCACCACAACTAGAGAAAGCCCACATGCAGCAGTGAAGACCCAACACAGCCCCAAATAAATAAATAAATAAATTTATTAAAAAAAAAAAACTTTTCCAAAAAAATTGTCTATTAATTTTTAAAAATCCATAAATGTAGCTCATATTTGTGTCAATCACCAGCAGCCACATTAAAGGGCAGTATGTGGGAGAAGATTTAGTTAGGAGAGGTGGGTCCTTGTCCAAGCACTGCTGTTTACTAGCGAGGTGCCCCCAACCAGTCTAATTCTCATTTCCTCAACTCTAAATAGCGGTGCTGTGAGGAGTGTCAAGTGCAGAGCTTTGTAGCAGTAAAGCCTGTGTGACCCTGTATCCTGCCTCCTTGGTAGCAGAGGAGCAGATGGGGGGAGGGGCTGCGGAGGATGCGTCTGTCATTGGTCACGTCTCCCCGATGGTCTTACCAAACATAGCTCCGCCCACCTTATGGATGCCTCGGCCTGGGGATATTTGGGGATTGGCAGTAGTCCTTCCATCTTTACTCATCAGTGTCGTCACTTCCTGAGGCTGCACAAGATGGAGGCTAGAGACCGGTTCCTGCTCTGTCCCTGACCCCTCTTTACCACTCTGAGCCTCGGTTTCCTCCTCCCTGAGTGGGGTCGTGGGAACAAGACCACGCTCAGGGGGAGTGTGAGCTTTCAGTGCACAAGTGGATTGGAAGACTTTTGTAATCTGAAAGCACGCACACGTGTCAAGAATGACAATGGTGGTTAAAACAAAGCAAAAGGAGAGCCGGGGGTACACTTACTAACTAAAGCCTTACAACAACCCAAGGTGGATGGCACTGGCCCGTTTTAAAGGAAACTGTGGCTCTTGGAGCTGAAGCGCCCCCACCCCCGACCCTGGGCTCCAAGATGGGAGGTGCAAGGAACCAGACTCAGCCTGGCTGACTCGCTGGTTCATGGCTCATGCTTTTCCCACAACTTCCATCCTGCTGCCGCTGTTCCTGCAAGATCTGAGATGAAGGAAAGGAAATAGCTGCATAAAAAAATTCATCTCACTTTTTTCCTTTTGTCTCTTTTTTGGGGCGTAGGACCAGACAACGGCGGAGATCCTGTTCCCATGCCCTGGAGGTGATGGACAGGAAGGTGACGATCAGGCGCTCCAATGAAGGGGCTGTGGCGGTGATCACACGTCTCCAGGCGACACTCCCCGAGGGGACATTCATTACAGAAGGTGCAGCCTGCACGGCAGCAGCCCCAGATAAGCGTCTGCGCGGGAAGGGCGAGCTGGCATTTCTGTTGGCTCGCTTGCTTTTATTAAAAATAATTCTGACACTGACTATTTTGTAAGCGTGTAGGCACACATCCAGGGAGGCCCATCTGACTTTGAGATAATTTCAAGGCTGAAGAACATCGCTCGTGCCAGACACGGTGCGAGGCACCGCGTGAAACCCGCCTCCTGTACCGAGGAGGGAGGGGGCCATCCATGTATATGTATAAGTGAGGCTTCGCTAAACCTTCCAAGTAAAAATACTTTTAAATATTTCAGTACGTTGTTAACCACATACATTTCAGTTGGGGCTCATTCCAGCTGAGGAAAGTAGAGGAGGCAGATGATTTGCATAAGTCGACTGAGGAAATTTGGTGAGAGACAGTAACGAGACTCAGACACCCACAGATGTCAGCTGATCGTCAGGGTCCCGTCCCTCGTCCATCCCGCGCGCGTTTGCTGAGCACCTACTATGTGCCAGGCACAGAGCTAGGCTTCGTCAAGGCAGGAACGGCTTGGCGTCATGGAGTCTAGCTCAAGGGGCAGATGCCACACGCTCGTTCCACCGTGTTCACTTCGCACGGGGATCGGTGCTGCCGAGGAGATGCGCTGAATGCTGCTGGAGCCTGTGGGAAGGGGGAGCTGGCCCAGCCTGAGGGAGGTGCCTTGCGAGGAGGGCCTGGGCAGGGGTGTGTGAGGGGTGAGGGCTTCGGACAGAGGCAGGTGGCCCCGATGGAGGTCCTCCGAAGTGGCCGGCCACCTTGGCTGGAACGAGTGAGCGTGGGGCTAGTGACCGGAGGGGTGGCTGCACAGGGGGAAGGGTTCTCACTCGCTCCCCTGGAGTTGTAGTCGTGAGACCAGTGACTGCAGGCGGCTGATGGTGGACTCCGGGTTGAGAGGTGATGCAGGAGGAGGGCTGGAGGCCAGCCAAAGGCAGGAGCACCCACAGTGTGAGAGCAGACGTGCAGAGGAGAGGGGACAGCTGGTCTTTGGAGACCGTGGCACACGTGGAGAGAAACTGGCCCTGACTCTCCAGGCCCGGCAGCCCTGAAGCTGGAGTGCTGCATTTCTTGCTAAAGGTCTCCAGCTTCACAGTATCCACCCCCCACCCCTACTTTCCTTGAGTTGGACACATGGGTTCCGCTTCCCAGCCAACCCTCCAACAGTGCTGTGTAGGACAAAGGGGCAGGGCAGTGAGGATGGGGCAGCCAGGCCAAAGGTGGGTGAGGGCCATCTTGGAGGGAAAGGAGGGGAGGCCCTGGCACTCTGTCAGCTCCGAGGGAAGGCCCGCTGCCACCACATCCCATCCCTCCCACAGGCTGCGAGTGTCTCCAGGCAGGCGTTTCTTCCTGTCTGTTCCCAGCACCTGCAGAGCACCTGGCACGAGTAGGTGCCCAGGAAGCATGTCCCGGGAGAGGGGTGCAGTCAGAGCCAGGTGATATCAATAGAGGCAGCCCCTTCTTACTGAGCATTTCCTACTCAGACCCTGCTCTGAGCACTTTCTGCTTTGTCCCATTTCAGCCGTATCAATGTTCTTATGAAGTGGGCACCGTTATTATCTCCCCTTTTCAGAAGATGAATGTGAGGCTCAGAGGAAGTTACATAACCTGCGGAGACGACACAGCTTGCAATTTACCGGTCTCAGATTTGAAGCCAGCTTTGTCTGATCCCAGAGCCCGTGGCTTTGGTTATACTGCCAGTCAAGCCGAGGCAGCCCCACGAAGGCGGGCATGTAGCTCAGGAGCTCTTCAAGCAGTGGAAGAAATGTTTCTCATTTTGGTCAAAGAGCCTACAGCACATAGGAGACATTACACTATGCCACTCTGATTTTTCCTCTGCAAGCAAGGTGTGGGCCGAACACGCATATGTGGGTGTCGCGTGTGTGCTCATGTGGGTGGGAAAGACTCTCTGGTCCATTTTCTTTCTTGCTTTGCAATCACGTTTCCATTGCTTACTGGGAGGACCTCTAGTTTATATTTTAAAACAGCAAAAAATCTGGCTGCGAAGTGAGCAAAGCTGTCCTGAAGCCCCTAGCTGTCGGTTGTGGGTTAGATGGACCAGACACCAGATGCTGGGCTCAAGTGTTCCCTTTTCAAGTGAAATGTTTGTCTCTCACAGATGATGCCAGTGATACTGCCTTTTTTTTTTTTTTTTTTTTTTTGCGGTACGCGGGCCTCTCACTGTTGTGGCCTCTCCCTCCCGTTGCGGAGCACAGGCTCCGGACGCGCAGGCTCAGCGACCATGGCGGACCGGGGCACGAACCCGTGTCCCCTGCATCGGCAGGCAGACTCTCAACCACTGCGCCACCAGGGAAGCCCGATACTGCCTTTTATTGCCTAATCTTGATGCTCTCCTAGTCTCTCGCCACAGAGGAGTGAATTCCACTCTGGGAAGAGTAGAAAGCAAAGTCTCAATGATAAGGAGGTGTTCATGAGTGCAATTTACATAACTGCCTCTTCACTGACAACTGTGTTTCTTCGTTTGGTTCTGGGCAATGAGAGGGCTACTACACCCCAAGTTTGCTGATACCACAAACAGATTTCTGTGCTCTGCTAGAAATTCTTTTTTAGATTTTTTTTTTAGATTTCTGTGCTCTGCTAGAAATTCTAGAATTGGAAACTGAAATCTTTTTTTTTTTTTTAAATGACAATTGACAATTACACTGGCCTGCTGCAGAGTGTGAGACTGCATATTACGAAATTCCACCACGCTCCTAAGTAGTCATTGGCATTTTAAGAGAGGAAGACAGTCTATTTAGAGAGCGATGGGCATGGGATGCAGCTGAGGGCTCCTCAGGTGGAGAGAGGTGGCAAATGGGCTGGGCGTGGGGGAGAGCCACGTGCTAAACGCGTGTGATCGCCGAGTCCCAGCTTTTGCTTTGGGTCACGAGAGCGTGGGGATGCTTGTTCCATTACTAAAAGGAACTAGTTCAAAAAGCTAACTGAATAGAGCAGGCTATGCCTGGACCAGGATGGAGCGTCTCCCGAGCCAGGATCATGATTAACCCAGTTCTGTGCACCTGAGGTCCAATTTAAAAAAGCAATCAATAACGGGCCTATTTCAAAGGGTGGTCTGACATTTAGATTTCATAATATGTATGCTTCTTCTTACTGTTTTTTTTTTTCCTCTCTAGTCTTTTTAAACACCACTTTTTCTTCTCCAATAGCAGGGTCTCCTCATGCAGGTCAAATGAAGGTTCATAAGGGCCTTGAGCATCGGGAATCTGGTTAACCCCCTTGGTGGGTACCGAAGTCTCATTAGGGCAGAAGGAAGGTCTGGGCTGGCTTCCAGAAAGGAAAAGTGCATCAGCACTTGGACACACTGGGGTTTGGGTCGGGGTGACGGTCTTATTCAAATGGACTGCCATTTTACACTGGACAACAGGAAAGCAGAGGGAGACCCCTATAGACCACCGCTCGTATAAGCCATGGTTCTCACACTCACAAGGCCCTGCTTTGGGGATGGGGGACATTTTTTATATTGGCGTTCGTCTGCTCACCGAACATTCACTGGGCACCAGGTGAGAGGCTTTTGCGTGCTCTGGTCGATGTGCCAGGCCCTCAGGGATACAGAACGCGTAGCGAGCGCCTTTTCTGGGTCGCCCACCATGCTAAGTGCTTTGCTTGTGCTCTCTCCTCACCCGCAAGGCTCCCTCCTTCGTTGCTTCCCCCATGGGAGCTCTGGCCACCCCGTTACAACTTTCAACCGCGCGTGCTTTTCATTTGTGTGGCTGGAGACGCTGGGTGTCATGGAAGGGCCAAGGATGAGCTCTGAAGGCAGGCCGTTCTCGGTTCAGATCCCGGGCTCCCCACTGTAAGACTTGACACGCTTGCTTAAGTTCACCCCTTTGAGCCTCAGCTTTCTCATCTGTCAGATGGGAATAGCCAGCCTTATCTCACAGGGCTGCATGAGACTTAAATGAAGCAATTCATAACAAGCATCTTTGATTTCTGTCACATAGTCAATGTTCAGTACGTAATCTCTATTTTTTTTTTTCCTTGAGAATAGAGTCTGTAAAATAATTTTTTTATTCCAGTAGGGCCCAATACCTGGTAACACATTCATTACCCGTCTGTTGAATGAATGAATGAGTGAATGCACGAGTGAGTGCGTGCCCTTTGAGACTGAGAGCGCATGTTCTGCCCCTCTTCTGACTTCTTTCTCGCCAGCCCCACAGCAGCTCTAGGGCAGGAAAAGCTGCCCCAGCTCACATGGATCCACACCTCCGACCAGGCCTTTACTTCTTCTGACATCCAGTAGCTTCCTGAGTGGTCCTGAGCACGCGGCTGGCTTCAGAAACTCCTTCTCCTTGAGAATCAGAGGTGCTCGAGCAGGCTTCTCAGGAGGCATCTGGGCCCCGGCCTGCACCAGCTAAGACAGCAGTGGCCCCTGCGCCCACGGGCACAGACAGCCTTCTCATGCCTGGCTTTAATGCCCAGCCCTCACTGCCTGTACGACCCCCCACCCTGGACGCTATTATTTCCTTTCAGGAGTGATGGAAACAGGAGAACAGGAGTATAAGCTCCAAGGAGGAAGGGAGACAGGTGCGTGGACGAGGCACCAACTCCCACTCCAGTTCTGCCTTCCTTGTGCTCTGTGAATTGACCTTTCACCTCCCTGCCTCACGAGCCCCCATCCCCTCCGCATCACTCAGATGAACAAGCCCTGCTCGGTGTGGCCCTGGATTGGGGATAGCGTCCTGGGCCAGGAGGTAGGAGGCTTGAGTGCAAATCCAGCTTCTGCTACTCACTGGCTGTGGGATTTCAGACAAGTCACTTTTGCTCTTGGAAACCTCAGAATCTGCTCTGTAAAATGGGATCTGATCACCCTCCTCGAAGGTCTGGTGTGAGAATTAGCAGTGATATTTGTACGTCGGAGGTGATCTCAAAATTGCAGTTACTACTAGGGATTGTTATTCCACACACTCAGGGGCTGAGGCAGGGCGGAAAGGCCTGGAAGACCCCAGCCCCAGATTTGCGCATCTGTATGTTCTAAAAATAAGTATTTTTCTCATCTCCTTAGCTTGCTCAGCAGACAGAGAGACGCCGCAGACCCCAGAAAACCTCACCCGAGCCTATACTGTGGGCAGCCCCTGTGGATTCCGCTGCTGGGGAGCAATTTAAGAGGCAAACAAAACATGAAAAGCTACTCAGAATTAACAATGGGGCCAGATGGTAATGCTAGTTTGAAGCAATAAAACATGATAAGTAGCTTCCTGCTGCTATTCCTGATCAATTTCAATATTTAATAATTCCACTGCCACCCCTGCCCCCTCATCTGGCCCCCTCCACAGGCTCCCGCAACGACGCCCCGCATTCGGCTCACAGAGCAAACACGTCTTCACTTTCTGAAGGCGTCAGCAGAAAGCAGGCGGCTCAACTGTCACATGAGCGCCCTCCGTCCTGGAGATGATAATTCATCTGCCTACTTCTAAGAGGTTCCATCTCCAGCCTCTCCTGGTTGCCAGGGAAGGATGGAAGGCAGCTCCGACGGCAGAGATGTGACAGGAGCTCTCGCCTCGTCGAATCAGTGAGTATTAGCAGCCCCTGAGTTTTGCTTTTGAATTTAAGAAAGGGGAGCCGTAGGGAGCTGGGTGGTCACCTTACTCCGGGACCAATAGCAGGAGGAAGCAACCGGAAGGGGAGGGTGGCAGCTTGGTGTTAAAGCCTTACCCACCAGCCGCGCTTCTGAGCCTCAATTTCCTTCTCCGTATGAAAGAGATCATCGTGTCTACCTCTGGGAGGATTCTAGCCCATGCTGCCCGTGTCAAGTGCCGGGCAGTGTGCTCAGCATGTAGGAAACACCCAAGACTGGCAGCTGGAAGCCTCATTATCAAACGTGAAACCACTTAGCAGACGATGCCCAAGTCCCGGCAGCTGCAGGAAGGGCTGCTGGTCCCTGTGGGCAGGGAGCTCGAGCCCAGGGCAGAGCCGGGGTGCGGGGCAGGATCTGGCGGGGAGCACCCTGCTCAGGATTCTCCCCAGGAGCCCACTGATAAGATGAACTGTCCACGAGGGCCCCACAGGCTTTCAGACCCTCCGGCACAGGGCACCCCGGACAGCTGGTGCTGCTGGCGCCCTTTACGGAGGAGGAAATGGGCAGGACGAGGTGAAACGGCTTCTCGCGCTTACATCGTAGGAAGTGGCATTGTCAGTTCTAAGCTGGGTCTCCCAACCCCCCTGATTTCAGGTCCTCGCCACCCTATCGCAGGAGAAAACTGCTCCCTGAGGCGCCCCCTCTTTGTGTGTCCTTTTTGCAGGGAGGCAGCCGAGTGGAGGGTGGCCCCCTTGAGATGCAGTTTACTCGGCTGTGAAATGCGAACGTTCATACCTACTGCACTGGTTCACAGCAGAGACGTTTAATGAGGGAATATGCATGAGAGCCCGCTGTAATTTTGTGATGAGCTGAACAAATGTCAGGTATGGTTATTATTATGGCTTTTTAGAAAAACCCCCTCTGGGAGGAAAAAGATCAGAAATTCATCCACCGAAGGCGGATTCTTCTTACTGAATCCTTGACCGGCCCCACGTGATCTAGGGGGTCAAGATCAAGCTCTTTCACGTGGCGTTCAAGGCCTCGACAGCTCCTGCAACCCCGTCTCTGCCTCTTCTCCTTTCCCTCCTTGCTGCAGACCCTCCAGGCTACTTGGGGTGACCTGAGCCTTTCACGTGTGTCTCTGCCTAGACCAGGGAAACAGCCCTGAAGGAGGGGGCGTGTGCCACCCTGTCCCTCAGCTGATCCCACTCAGCTTCTGCAGGAAGTCTTCCTTGGGCCCCCCTTGCTCAGGAACTCCTCTGCTGAGCCTCCTGACAGCCTCTCTGTGCTTCCCTCCATCCTAGCACGCATCACACTAGCTACTGCTATGTTCTCATCTGCCTCCCAGCTCTAGAGCCAGTTCCTCCTGGGCCTGAACCAAGTGCTGTTCACTCCAGTCTATCCGGGGCCTGGCCCCGCTTATGCCCTGGGGATGTGTGGCGAGGGATGAACCTACCAACGAATAAGTGACTGTTTCCAACATAAATGGAATCAAAGCTTTAGGCAAAGGATTCCAGCAGTGGAATTAGGATTTGGGTGGGCACAGCCTTGGGAGCAGAAGTCAGGACGGTGCTCCTGAATTCAAACTCAGTTCCATCCCTCCAGTGAGGTCTAGAGCTGATAGTGTAAGCAAGCCTCCCGGGACAGACCCTACCCCTCCACCACCCCCCACCCCCGCCACCCCCGCCGTCCTCCATCTGCTCCTAGGCCTTCCCCAAGTTCCAAAGAATAAATTTAATCAAAGAAGTGAGAAAATGCAGAAACAAAGGAAAACAGTCAAGCAAAACAAAATAATAATAGTTTAGTCATTAAACAAAGTCAAGGACCTTTATTTCCTCCTCAAGGGCTATAGATAACATTCCGAGCCACGTCCTTTGAGCTGTTTTGCAGATACTGAAACCCCCGCCAGGTGGAAGAAGTTAACTGCATGCTGCCCACAAGCACGTAGACCCCAGACGGGCTGGAACCAGAAGGTTGATGATGTTGACTCCCAATGACCTCATCACCAACCAATCAGAAGAATGTCCACGAGCTGATCACACACCCCGCGACACCTCTCCCTCACCCTGCTTTTAAAAACCTTTCCCTGAAAGCCACTGGGGAGCTCGGGCCTTCTGAGCTGCCTGGACTCCTTGCTTGGCCCTGCAATAAATGCTGCCCTTTCCTTCACCACAACTCCGAGTCAGCAGGTTGGCTTTACTACACGCAGGCGAACAGACCCAAGTTTGGCTTGGTAACCATAGGATGACCTTCCTCCTTCCCCCACCTTGACCCTTAACAAGAAGAAACAGATAATGTACCACCCATCCCTCTCTGTCCTCCCACAGGACACGGCAGAGGCCAGTCATCGGGTACCTGAATCCCGCTGGTCCACGGTCATGGAGCTCCATCTCCTCGTGATGTCAATGTAGAGGATGTCCACGGCGGCCATGGACAAGCTGCTGCTACTGAGCTTGCAGTTCCTGCAGAAGACAGGAAAGGACACGTCACTGCCAGATCCGACCCGTCCTGTCCTGTCTGGCTTCCGTGCCTTTGCCCGGGTTGTGTTCCCCGCCTGGAAGGCCCTCCCTCCCCACAGCTGGAACTAGCGAAGGGTGAATGGCAGGGAACCATGGGAGAGGAGGCTGAAAATGGAAGAGCTGAGGTCAGATCCTGTGGGTTCCTGTAATGTGGTTCATTAGGGCTCTAAAGGGCTGGGAGGAGGAGGGACTTTAGGATGGCAAGTCTTGAGTTGAACCTGGCTCTACCACTTAGAAGCAGATGGCTCTGATTAAACTATTTCCCCTTCTTGAGCCTCAGTTTCCTGACCTATAAAACAGGCAGTCTTGATTACAGTCACTGTGGTCTGCAAAGGTGGGCAGGCGTGCTGAAAAGAGCATGATTTGGGCCTCGGACAGACCAGGACTGAAATCCCGGCCCTGCTGCTTTTTCTAGCTAGTATGGCTGTGGACCATTTACTTAAATCTTCGGTGCCTCTATTTGCTGGTCTCTTAAATGAAGATAATAACACCCGCCCACACGGCTGTTGTGAAGAGGAGACGAGGCGGGGCATCCCAAGGCCCTGGCACCTGGTTGGGCCACGACAACTGCTGGTTCCCTTCCCGATCTCTCTCTACTTGCCCTCTTGCTCTCAGAGCTGCAACCATCTAGGCCCCTTCAGAGGCTGCCTGAGGCTGACCTTTCAGTGAAGGCCCTGTCCGTTCTGGAGGAATGGGGCTTGCTAGTCAGAGTGTCTGGATGAAAGAATTCAGGCTCTCTGTTCAGAATGTAGGCAGCCCTCAGCTGGTCCAGAGGCACTTCCCTCCTGAAGCAGATCGTGCCGGGGAGGCGAGTCCCACGACAGGCTGGATTTGCCCTGGGAACCCCGAAAGCTAGACCTCGGGACCAGCTGTCTGGCTGAACTACACTGCATGCTGCTTTCAACTTTCCAAGTGTGTCCACATCCGTCGCCCCAGCCACGATAAAGTGGTTCTTTGGTTTCCCATTTGTCATCATCCCTTGCGTGAATAGCTCCCTTAGGAACCCGAGAAGTCGGGGGTTGATTGGCAAGCAGGATTTGGGCATCCCAGAGGCCCCTCTCCAAACCCATGCACACCCCTGACACGTGCCCACGTGTGCCCAGCACGGTGCCTGGACGAGGCTGGTGCTCCTTATATGACAGCATCCTCCCTCCCTCCCTCCCTTCTTTCCTTTCTTCCCAGCCTGTATTCCTCAGGCCATCAATTCACATCCTGCTTCCTCCTGGGCTCCGGCTCTGTATTTCAATCACAAGTCGCAGTGGCAGACTTCAAAGCGCATCAGCACACAGTCACCGAGCCTCAGTGACAACATGTCAGCGGATGCAGAGCTTTTCATGTCACCCGTCACTGGGATGGCTATCTCCATTGGGTCCTGCTGGGGACCCGCTCCAGTCTCTCCCAAGGTATATTCTAACAGCCTGCACTGTTCATTTCCAAAGCTTCGTTAGGAGTGGCTACGGGTTTTCTCTCATTATCGTATCCATGTCCTCTGGACCACTTGCTCCCCACAGGACAGGAGCGCTACCTGGCTTGCTCTGTGGGTTAATGGAGTATAAAAAGGGAAACCAAACTGACCACTGGTATATAGTTATTTTTTTCCTGACAGGTAGAAATTAGAAGTGTCAGACCTTTAGTAGGAGTCATAATTTACCAAAGAGGATTCTCCATTTATCCCTTTTCCCAAAGTAACTTTCCCTCCCTAGTGACACCTGCAAACACAGTCAATGGTAACATTTGCTGCTGGGGCAGGGGAAGGAGGGGTCTGTGCTGGCTGCCGTAGACCCGAAACGCTTTAGAAGAAGTTTGATCCTGTGGGCACTTCCTGGGCACCATCTGTATGCCAGGCCCTTTCCTGCCCATGAGCTCTCTGGATCTTTATAACCACTTTATGAGGGAGGTGTTCTTAGGCCCACTTCAATGACGGGTAAGCTGAGACTCAAGAGAAGGGACAATGGCTTGCCCAAGATCACACGCTGGGATTCACATCCAGGCCTCCCCTGGAGGATAGAGTAGTGGACTTGGGAACTTTGGGGAGCAATGGGGAGGTGGCCCAGCCCAGAGCTTCAGGAAGAGCCCAAGATTCAAGAGACAAAGTCTCAGGTAACCCAGAAAGTCTGGAGCCTCTAGAGAGGCCCTGTTGGGAAGCTTTGGGATATAAGGCTGGGGGGTAAGACAACCAGGGTCACTTGGAGACAGGTTTTCCTAGGTTTATCCCCGTGGTCACCAAACATTCTTAATGCGCTCAAACAGGGAATGTCTCCAAGGGTTAAGATTTTGGAATGAACTTTTCATCCATCCGCCCACTCAGTATAGAATTTGTTTTGTGTGCACTATGTGTAAGTGGTATTCTGGGCCCAGTGAGTGACGCTGGGATCCGGATCAGTCTTGGATACGGCTCTCGGAGGGTAGAAATGATCTCAGAATCTGGGGTAAAAACATGAGGCCTTGGTAGCTCTTAATCGTTTGAACAGTTTCCCCTTATGCTCTGGGATGCAGTTCTTCAAATGACTGACGAGTGACAGGATAAATTCTTCAGTGGAAGAGAAATCCAAGAAATAAGGTAACATGAGAAGCCAGAAAGATTCCGCAGAAAGGACAGGCTAGAAACGTACATGGAAAAAATGAGCTTTGGAGTCAAAGGCACACGAGTTTGCGTCTTGACTCTGCTATGTGACCTTGAGCAGGTCACTGACATTCTCTGCAATCTAAATTTCCTTATTTGTATGAGGATAAGGCGACTCGCCATATAAAGCTATTTTAAGGACTAGCTCGGTGCCTGGCACATGTGACAGCTCCCAGCCTTCCTCCATGATGCAGAACCAGTTTAAAGAAAGGTTTTGTTTTGTTTTCAGAATCAAAAGAATATGGGCACAGAGGATGGAGAGAATCACAAATCATTCAAGTTCATTAGGAGCCTAAGATTAGAGAGATTTGAAATTATCATCCCCATTTTCTCTCAACAACTAGTGACATCTCATGGGAAATTTAGAAACCAACTTTTTCCACTCCATAAAATCCTATTTATAGAATTTCTTTTGTGTTCATCCTTCTCTGTGAAAGAAAAGAAGCTTATTTTTCCTGGAGAGGTTTCTGTAAGGTGAAAACTAACAAATAATCAATATTTGTTTAAAAAAGAAAAAAAAAACAACCCACTCTCTAAACATCTGCCGGGCGGAGGGAAAGACAACTTTGGTTTATAATGTTTCTATTTTTAAAGGCTATTGATATCCCAGGCATAAAAATCTCGTGATATTACTGGAAAGAGATCATCACAGAACAGGGGAATTTTCAAAGTCACTGAGGAGTTAATGACAGAGGAGGAGGCAGGGCCCCTGACACTTCCATTCCAGAACATTCTAACGCTCCATGCTGCCTCTCAGAGAATAACACCCCACAGCTACCCATTATGAAGCATGTTAATATCTCCTTATGAGAAAAGGGAGTGGAAGGAGGAAAAAAAGGAAAAAGAGAAAACCGTTCTCTAATTTAGAAGAAGACCAGGATTAGAAACCACAAAGGACACGAGTGGGGATCTCCAAGCGGAATGGCCCAGTGTGAAGCAAACACTCGAGGTGTGGAGAAGCTGCCTCCCATTTTCTAGAAATAAACCCCGGTTCTGGCAAACCGTTTAATCTTCAGGCTGTGGAAATGGAAAATGCAGCGTGTGCCAGTTGATGTCAAGTTCTGGTGTAGGATACGTTCAGAAAACGGGTTCTTAGCGAATTACATAGAAATCCTCCCAAATTAGGGATCCGATGGAAGGAAAATAACAAAAATGCATTTCCCTCGAGAAAGCTGCCACACTGAAGAAGCAGATAATTTCTGTTTCTCAGAGAAAGAGATGTCTCCACACCTCAGCAATTATTATGAATTAAAAAAAAAAGAGAAAAGAGGTGCTTAATTCATGGTAATACGTGCTACTGTTATATGCCTCCTGAGGAAATGACACGACAAGCTGGTTAGATAGAGTTAATTCTAGATGAGAGGATGACAGTTCATTATTTCTCATTTCTTGGTGGAAAAGAAAAATAGAATACGGCCAGACTGGCATTAGCATAATTCACTCCTAAAACTGCTGATCTATGCAGCACGTTATGAGAGATGGTCACTGAAAATCAATTCAATCGGAATGTTTATTATTTTGTTCCCTCCAGTTCTCTTCAAGGAACTGGGAGAGAAAGAGTGGGTAGGACCGACGAAAGTCAAGTTCAACTTCTGCCGTTTGCGTGGGAGCTCAGAAGGGAGGGTCTCTAGCCAGCAAATATGTCTCTGGCACAGTGCCCCAGAGAAGGGCACTTGGTTTGATTTAACACATGGCATAAATATTATTAACTCATAATGAAGCGAAATTTAAACTGAAGTGGAAAGCAGAGAAAGAATAGTTGTTAGCAAGAGAAAACACGTGCTGTTAAATTTAGCTGGTGAGACGGAACACACTCAGATATAAATCTGAAAGCAGAGAAGATCATCTTTTACAACAAAGTTGCTGTTCGGATGTCTGGGTACATTTGAAAAGGAGAAATCTATTAACAGTTGTGCAATGTTTTCTCCATTTCTTCCTGCATCCTTCATTACTCAGGACACTTGCTGGGTGGGTACAGAGGGAGGGGAGAGGGGCTCACAGTCTGGGTCCTTCTGCTCCGGCTGCCTCTTCCCTACCTGAAGACATTGTCACTTGTCACGGTCACCATCGCTCCCACTAACAGTACTCGGCCACAGGTGGGGAATGAAGGCTGCAGGACCTAATAGTCGCTAATGTCACAAAGGTGGGTTTTTCATGCAAACACTCTTAATTATAGAGAACAAAGGGGTGGAAAAATCATAAACCCTCTCACACAGAGACAGATTTGTAGCAATATTTTTCACATCATCCAGTTTCAGTCTGAGTGCATTTTAAGAATCTTCTTTGCTAGAACCACTCTCAATTCTTTTCAGGAATTTTCTTTTCAAGGTTGTATATGAACATACCAGTCCTCTTAATATGTACCTCAGCCTCTCACACCAGAGGTAACACACTGGTGGACTCTATGGGCCGCCATGCTTTGATTGAACCCAGAATTATTTTCTGAATCGCCAACATTCAGTATATACATGCGTTGATATTTTACATAAAAATCAATATTTCTAGCTTCTCTTGAAAAATCAAAAGCCTTGGTAATACTAGCCCGGCAACAACCTTTCTTTTTGCCACAGCCCCACCCCCCTCATCCTTCTAGACCCCACCCACTGGTTTGTTTATCCTTCCTGCCTGCACCCTCCCCCCACCCCATCCTCAGGCAACTGAGATTGTGATTCTTGTGACATGTAACTTTTTTTTCAAATCTCTCCCTCTCTCTTACATTTTAGTAGAATTGTATTAGGAGTTAAAAGGAAGCATCTGACCAATGTCTTTTGCTCTTCCTTCCTTCTTCCTTTTTCCTGCCTGGAACTTGACCATGATGGCTGGATTTTGAGCAGCCATCTTGTGACCATAAGGCAACCCTGAAGCTTGAAGCACATGCTCAGGGTGGGTAAGCACAAAGACAGAAACTGGGGAGTTGATCACATTGTGGGGTCATTAACCAGCCCTCGAAGCCCCACTGCCAAATTTCCTGTTATATGAGAAAAAAATTAATTTTACTCTTTAAACCATTTATAGATGGGTATCTATTCCTACAAGTCAAATGCAATTCTTAAATGAGTCAGAGGGTATCATGTTAGGTAGTTTTCTCAGGGAAATAACATGTGCCTGTTGACTTTCTTGAAAATTCCCTCTGCCTCATGGAAATAATAACAAAAGACTCCCATTTCACAAACAGCTCCCGTAAACTAGGCAGTGGGCCAGATCCTTTATGATATATTACGTCCCAACCTCATAACACTCCTGCAAGGTGGGAGAGATTATTCCCATTTTACAGATGAGGGAACTGAGACTCAGAGAAGATAAGGAATTTGCCCAAAGCCACACAGCTGTTAAGTAATGTGCTTGGCTCTGAAGCCAAACCCCAAAGCTTGTGCTCTTTCCATGGGGTTTTCTTTTCCCCTGAAACTAACACAAAGCCCCTCTGAAAATCACTGTGCAAATATGACTTCAGGTTTGCTGAGATGGCAAAAAGTCCTGCTGATACTTCTTCATGCCATTCTATCAGGAGTGTCAGAGCGCTAGAGTTAGAATTTATAAAATTCATTTAGAGAAAGGCATATGACAAATGGTTTCCAATTCAAGACTTCTAATTATTTGCTTTCATGAAAAAAACTATGAACAGGGTGACTTTGTGTTGCCAGATAGAAATATTAAAACCAATGATGAGAAAAACAATAGCAACATGGGATGCTGGCTGGTAGTTCCTCTGAGGTGTATAACATACAATCCTAGGGTATTGATAGTTTCATCTCCATTTTATAGGACCACTGAGGTTCAGAGACTGTCATTAACTTGCCCAAGGTCACACAGCTAGTAAGTGCTCCTGTACTGCCCCAAAGTATCCCAGAGGGTAGAGGCAAGTTAATGAATAATCTTGGGAGATTAAGTGGCAATGGCTTATTTCACAGGCTGTGGCAAAAACACAATTTCTTTGTCTCATGTTTTATCTTTAAAATTCATGCAAATTTTGTATTATACTCTATAATATAACCACATTATTTTTATATTAGAACAAATGTATTAAATTATTTATCAACTGAATTATTCAACTTTTCTCTCCTGGAATTGACACTTTGGAAGATGTGGCTTGTTTCTCTGCTGTGGCTTCATAAAAGCTCAGCACTCAGCCACGTACCACTGGGAGAACATCACCCCAGTTTTAGAAGCACGAGGTCTGTCTGAGTCCAAGGGGCAATTATTCATATATGAATAAGGACCTAGCTCAGGGTAGCGCAGAACTGTTTTCTAACCACAAACATAATGTTGTGAATACTGTCACATCCGTAACATTCATTAATTCATTCAACAAACTAGAGTCTACTATGTGCCAGGCCCAGTGCCAGCTGCTGGGCCAATCCAACCCCAAGTGGGGCCGTGATCTGGCATCACAGATTCTCCCAGGCGCAGTCAGAGAGACGGGACCAGCCAGATGTGGGGCTGGTCTCCACCCTGCCAGAGGAGCTGGTCTCACTGACCTTATGAAGGTACGAAAGCCTGTTGGTCCCAACTTCATTGTCCCCTTGATACCCAGGAACCGGATAAACAGGTTTGCCATCCTGTCCACCAGGCGCAGGTAGTTGAACTGCTTTGCATACTTGGGGAACACCTGCTTGAGGCAGATGGCGGGCAGGTGGGCTTCGGGATGGGCGCTGCCTGCCGAGGCACTGGCCAGATCGCTCTCAGAAGGCTCTTCCTTTGAGGCTAACGGCTTCCCAAGCTGCTGAGACCTGCAGCGCACAAGGAGTTAATGATAGAACCAACATTTAGAGCGGGCTTTACAGCACGCAGATTGCTTTCCCTTGCAAACTCTCCTTTCCTTTAGATTTATAGCAACCTGCAGGGGGGGTGTATTATTACTATTCTTAATGTACAACCAGAGAACTCACCTCAAAGAAGTGACCTGCCCAAGCTCACACGGCTAGGGCGTGGCAAAGCCAGAACTTGAACCCAGGACAGAGCCGGGACTAGAGACTTACACTTCCTCCGTTCCACCATCCTGGCTTCCCAATATGGACAATTTCCTTTTCCGTACTCATGACTGAAGAGAATACTCTATTATGAAGCAGTCTGGGTTTGATTTCAAACTCCTACTTATGGGTAGTAATTGAATAATTAAGAAATATAAAAATCTCATTGAGGGCTGGCAAGAAGCCACAGACAGTTCAGTGAACCATGTGCAAAGATACAGCAGTCACCCAATTCTAGGAACAGGCACAACGGGAGTTTGTAGCTTAACCATTTTCTTATTTGGAACTCGTACCAAAAAAATGATCGTACTGTTGTCATTCCTGTCTGGATATTCTCTTCGGAAATTATCCTGATACTCGAGAAAGTTCACAGCCACTAACTCTCAGATATGCACCTCCAGCTGGAATGTTCTTCTCACCTCCAGACACACAGATCCAGCTATCACCTGTTCACCCTCCAGGGTGACCCGCGGGAACCTCACACCGACATGACCATTTCCCCTCACCTCAAATCCACACTCCCTGTCTCCTCGAATGTCACCACCATCTGTCAGTGACCCAAGCAGGAAACATCTGAATGTTTCCAACCCCTCCTCTCCCTCTGTCTCCACAGCATCCTTAATATTCCCTGGAACCCACTCCACTCTCCCCCTGCCCTGGCCTTGTCTGCTCTCTCCTGGACTCTAACAATGGGGTCTCCCGCCTCCGGCCTTTCCCATCCACAGACCCATCCTCCACATGGCACCTGAGGTGCCCTTTTAAAGCAGACCTGGTTGGGATGCGCACTTCCTACAGTTCTTTGTGGTTCCTGAGTGCCTACATGATCAAGTCCATACTCCTCCCTCTGGCACGCAAGGCCCTGCCTGATTCCCTCTCTGCCCTCCTTATTTCTTGTCATTGCCTTAGACACACTGTATCCTTCAAGACCTTGACCTCTGCTGCCGCCCCAGTCACGGCCTGGCCTGGACATAGAGACCCATGCTTGCTGGACGCCCAGCCCCCTTCCACACTCAGGCCTGTCTCTGCACCTGCAGCTCACCTTGCTTTCCCGTCTCTTGTCCTGCCCATAGCGGATGAGGGGCCAGGCGTAACCCTTTCCACCTGTGTGTCCATTCCAGAGACAGAACCCTTGTAATAGGGAACAACAAATCTGACTCCACATTGACTCTGTTACTTTTACTTTAACCTTTGTGTTCTTTTGCTTTTGCTACAAGTTCATCACTAAAGGGATGTTGCCTGTAAGCCGAAATGATACATAATGGCTGTCTCTGGGTACCCTGCCTCCCATGTGATGAGTGTTAAGGTAAAATACCTTTGTTTAGCTCACAGGAAACCTCCTGACTAGGCCCACCTGTGAATGGCTGCAGGAAGGAAGAAATTAACACATCCCCTCTGGAGTCTGACGTAACCAGGACTTTACCCCCTCCCCTTTTAGTATAAAAGCAGCCTGAATTCTAACTCCAGGAAGACGGTTCTTTGGGACGCTAGGCCACCATCTTCTCAGTCTGCTGATTTTCTGAATAAAGGCGCTATTCCTTGCCCCAACAACTTGTCTCTCTAGTTATTGTCCTGTCGTGCAGCGAGCAGTACGAGCTTGGACTTGGTAACACCCTGAGCGTGGTGTGAACGGCCAGTAAGTACTGCCCAGCTGGCTAAGAGATCCAGGAAGAGAAGAGCCACATCCCATGGTGCTGAGCTCAATACCAAGGCCGTTTTCTACTCTTTTCTTTTCTTTATTAAATGGTCTCGTCCCCAGAGCTCCCACTTCCAAGCACAGCGTCAGTCACCAAGCTGGGCTGTCTTGGGACCTTCATACCTGCTTGCCTCAGCCCTTGAAGACTTTCGCAGCCCTGGCTGCCTGGCACATTTCTGTTCCACTTTCAGAACCAGCTCAGCTGTTCCCTTGACCGTGCTGAAGACTGTCTTTCATGTCCCACTCCTGCCCCTTGGATTTCTTCAATCGTCTCATCAACTGCGCTGCACTTGCTTACACGCCAATCCCCCTCACTGTTTTGTGAGCTCATTGAAGGCAAGGACCACATCTTATTCAACTCTATTTCCACAGGACCTGGCACGTATTAGGTTCTTCGGAGATGTTTCATTGAATTTGTTGAATTGGGAAAGTTTCCTTTTAATAGCAAGGTGAGCTTCAAATAAAACATCAAGGTTATGATGCTTTGTACCCACCCCATAAGCTCGTTTAAACGGGAAAGAGGTTCGAGAGAGAAACAGCATACTTGACGGCCCTACCAAAATGGTCTTTTCTTTATGCTGGTCCAAGGAGCCAGCCTCCAAGAAAGAGAACCCCCTTGTGTGAATAAAAGGTCCTGTAAGTTCTGTTCATGGTTCCTTCTAAGTGGGTCTCAAAGCGAGGACAGGCAGAACCAGAGAAGCGCAAAGGAAAACCTCTTCTAAAGTTCAACAATGTGGATGGTTCCGGGGAAACAAATGCTCCCTCCTACAAAGAGGAGGGACCTTATTCCTCCGGAGAAGCACTGCATTCCCAGGGGGAGTGGGATGGAGTGGGTGCAACTTCCCTTCAGCTAAACTGGTTTTATCATCACCTCCCTGAATTTAAGACTGTAAATAAAAGTCAGGTGGTTACACTTCAGATGAAATAAAATGTTTTCACATTAAGGTTATAGGAAGAAAGATGAGAAAAAAAGCAGCACGGTTACTGGAAATTAGCTCTTAAATTCCTGGATAAGTGGCAATCACTAACTTCAAAAGCGCTCATTAAGTTTTTGTTAAAGAAAAGATTTGGAAATACACAGTTTGAATACACTCCATGACAAAGAAAAGGGCTGAGAACTCTTCAATCAACAGAACCGTCCCACTTTCAGGATCTCATCTGCTCTTCACAAAACATGTGCAGTACACTGTTATTTTTATACCCCTCTTCCAGACGGAGAAACTGAGGCGCAACAAGGCGAAGCAGCTCTTTGCCCTGGCTGGACTGGAACTACACATCAGTTCTCCTAACCAGGGCTGTTTCCATCTTGCTGCCCTGTTATTCCGAAGCACATCATGGTTCACATTGGGGGCTACCAAATCCAAAGGACTGTTATTTATTTTTTGTTTTTAAATAGTTTTTTAAAAATTATAATAGTAATTCACGGTCTTTGTAAGCACTCTGAGAACTGTATAAAGGAATCAGAATCATCTGTAATCCCACAATTCAGGGATCAACACTACGAATGTTTTGATTTTTTATCTATGTTTGTAAGTTAGGATCACATCATGGGTAGTTTAAATCCTTTTTTCTTACACTTTACATTATATCATAAGTGTCTTCCCGTTTTCATGAGCATAATCTCTCATGGACATATAATATTCCATATTATGCCTAAACCATAATTTAATTGGCCACTCCCTGTCAGTCAGATATTGTCTACATGGCTCGTCTTTGACTAAATAGAGTCTGGGAGCCAGTCCCCTAAGCCACGTGCTCCCTCCCAGAAACATAACATGTTAACAGCTAGCAGCAGCCTCGGAGATCATTCTGTCCAACGATGTCATCTATTTTCTTTTATTGTGGTCTACTGTACGTAACATAAAATTCACCATTTTAAAGCATGCAATGCACAATGTCGTGTAACCACCACCTCTATCTAGCTCCTAACCTTTCCACAATGATGTCATTTTAGAGAAGAAATGACTCCCAGGTAGATAGAACATGAGCACCAGTGGGTCACCTGACTGGCAGATCATCCAAGGGGGTGGCCGTAGCTTGGGTTACCTGATGAGGGGGACCTCACCACCTCCAGGGCATCTCTCAGGCTGGGAAGGTTTTCTGCATGGCACGTCAGAGGCTGGTCTCTCTCTGGTGTCCATAGCCCACATCCCAACCCACCCTCAGAGCCTCACAGGATGGGTTTGTCTTCTCTTCTCCATGACAGCCTCTCACCTTTCTTACTGGATGACTACCATTCCCCTTCCTTCCTGAATCCCAATTAATAACCTCAGGATGAAAAGGGCCCTCAAAGCCACAGATATTTTCATGGACTCAAAACCACAAATTCAGGCAGAAGTGGTTTTACTCAACTGGAAGAAGGCAGTAAAGATATGGCTGATATATAAGAGGAAATAAAACAAGGAGAAATGGTTATTCTGCTGGAGATAATTCCAATGATCACACTGAGATCCAAGTTATCACAAATACTGTAAAATCCTGTTTTTACCTAATAGCATTTTAATGGAAAAGTCAGACTTATGAAATAGAAGTGACTGGTAAAGAAAATATAAATCAAGCTTATTTGGGGTCCTTTGGGGTATTTTTTCTTAAACTGAATTTGGTGTGTCCTTGATTCACTAAAATAGGGGAAAGAATCCTGGAATGTTTCATCTATTCTTGTCTTTCAAATAAAATGGAATTTTGTCTTATTAAAACTCTTGTGAAAAACCACCTACCACTATTTTGCCTGGAAAGCCTACTGTTAAGAATCACTACTATTTATCAGGGACCCACTCTGTGTCAAGCAGCTTACTATCTATATATGATCTCACTGGTTTCTCAAAACAACGCTACAAGGTAGGCAGAAACTAGTCCCATTTTAAAAATTAGGAACCTGAGGCCCAGAGAACCTTAATACTTGCCCAATGTCACAAATCAATGGTGGAATCAGAATTTGTACTCCGGACTGTCTCACTACACACCCAAGGCTTAGCTCACTGTGTAGTTCTTGTGCCAATTTGATTTAAATCAAACCAAAGACTTTTCTTCTGATGTACAAACTGTATATGTATATATTCTTGGGAGTTGACAAAATAGGAAGGTAGATACAGCAAGTTCCAGTTTCAGAGAAGGTGCTTGAATTCTCTCAGAGAAATCATTTCCATTTTTAGTGAAGCATCCCTTCAATAATTTATTCGTTCATGAACCGTTTCTCAAGCACTTACCTGTCCCAGGGGCCTGGGCTACACAGGTGGGGTATACACAGTCCTAGCTACCCAGAAGCACATGACCCGGTGGGGGGAAGACTAGACCCATCCATAAACAATGACTGAGCCAGGTGGGAGTGGCCAGGTGAGCACCCAGAGATGGGACCTGGAGTACATGGAAGTAGGTCGGCTTGCTGGGTCTTAGTCGTGTACGTGAAGGGGAGCAGGTACGAATATGACCAGGAAGCCAGCTTGGGTCTGGGTCTTATAGGATCTTGAGTATCAGACAAGGGAGCTTGGACGTGGCAGTGTAGGAGATGACAAGGTTGTGGTCGATCTGGGGGAAAGGAGTGGCAAAATCAGACGTTCAGAGAAGATGGATGAATCTGCCAGCAGTGTGTATCCTGGATCGAGGGCGGAGTGGACGATGTTAGGAAGCTACTGGAACACTCAAGCTCAGGGCTTCTGAAAGCGTGGTCTCTGGTCCAGCAGCAGCAGCATCACCTGAGGCCTTGTTAGAGAAGCACACTCTTGGCCCGACCCCAGACCTATGGCCTCAGAAGCTCTGCCTTAGCGAGCCCTGTGGGGGATTCTGATGCAGGCTGAAGTCTAAGAATCACTGGTCTCGGTGAAAGGGAGCGAAGGCCCTGGATCATGTTCCCGGGCAATCCTGTGGCTTGACAGGAGAGCCTGGTGGGCAGCGGGAAGGCCCTGGCAAAGGGAGGGAGGTAGGCAGGCTCCTTTCCCCGCCGTTTGGCCAAGACATGTCCCCCCCCAGCCCCTTGGGGGTTTCAAAGGCACATTGGCATTCCGGAAGAAACGGCCAACAATGCCCCAAAGAAGTCCCTTAAGTCAGCCCAGCAGCTAATTTAAAGAGCTGGAGGATAAAGTCACTAAAAATAAACATAACTACCATGTAGCCCGGCTCTGTCATTTGATAAATCTCTTCCATCACAGGGGCCCCATTTGCTTGATGGCAATGCTATATTGTTTGAAGAGAAGGTGGTAGACGGGTGAGGCATGTGTTTCCAAAGTGATGAAGAAAGGGATTTAGTGAGGCATCTGGCTGATGCTCTAGTCCCTGTAAGACCTAGATCCATGCTGGGTCTATTCCCACTGGCTCCCCTTCGTGCAATGTTCCTATGAACGCTCACCTGGCCGCTTCTACCTCCCTCAATCACTTTCTTCCATAGCACAGTGTCACATCAACAATAAAACACAATGGTGATGATATTGATTATGTGCCAGGAACTGCCATCTTAAAACATTTGGTCTTGATAAAATCCTACAAAGCAGGCATTATCATTATTCCCATTTTACAGATGTGGAAACCAAGGCACAAAGATACAAATTAATAGGTTGTAGACCCAGGACAGAGAGCCAGGCAGGCAGGTGCCAGTGTCCTTGTTTCTAACCACTGCACTACGGCTTCTTCTATACATGAGGAGTTATCATGTATAACTAAACAAGGCAGGTGCCTTGTTTCTAACCACTGCACTATGGCTTCTTCTATACATGAGGAGTTATCGGGCATTAAATATCTGAGAGTCAGGTCGGTTACTCGTAACATCTCATTTGACCCTGGCAATGATCCTTATGAGTTAGGTATAATAAGTGGCTCCATTCTGCTGCTGACAAATGAGCTTCAGAGAGGTTAGGCTACTTTCCAAAGGTCACTCAGCTATTAAATGGCTGAGTGAGGATTTGAACAAGGATCTGCTTGAGTTCAAAGCCCAGGCCCTTTCCACTCCATCATGTTACAACTCAGTGTAGTTACGAAACTTCTCTGAACTCATTTTCTCCTCCTTTTCAATGGGAGAGGAGTCTCCTCCTACTTACGAGGGAGAGCGGTTGGGAGGGCACTTAGTCTAAGCCCAGCACAAAACTGCTGCATTCTTTAGGATCAAAAACACAGCCTACGTGTAGAGCATCCAGACGATTCTGCTGGCTCGGGGGGGAGTTGTAACTGACCTCAGTGTGACGATATATCTGGATGGGGCTGTTCCACTTCCACTGCCCAACAAATCAATCTCTGTTTTACGGTTTCAGGCCCACATGATCACTGAGGCACTGCGCGTCGCATGTGTGGGAATTCATGGAGGCCCCCAATGGCGGCAGCAGCAGACTTGGTCTCTGCCCCCGCCTGGGATGAATTCCCGGAGCCACCAGGCTGGATATGCCGCACGAGCATCTACCCATCGGGCCGGGCAACGAATTAACAAAAGAACAAGCATACAGACCTAGTCTAAGGCCCCCTTTCCCGCAGACCCAGAACCCAGGCGATTTCCGAGCCGGAAGTGCCTTTAGGGGTCATGTGGCCCGGCCCTCTCATCTTCCAGATGAGCCAACCGGCAGCTCGTTTAACCAAGACCTCCCAAAGGGATTCTTTTCCCACAGGGCTCTCTCTGCTCTGCCCCTCTGCCCGGCGTGAGTATCTTCGCCCTGGTCCCTCTTGCTTTCTTTGTCTCTGGGCACGGGCAGTAAGAGACGGTGAAATGTACTGTCACTCAGGCAGGGGAGGGTGGGAGGAGATGCTGCCAGACAGCTCCTCCTCACAGGCGCCGGCCAGGGGAACCTGGGCGTGGGCTCTGGGGTTAGTCCAGAGTCACCGCTGGAATCCCAGCTCTGTATTCTTCAGCTGGGTGACCTCAGGCAAGTCATATAACCTCAAAGCTTCAGTATCCTCTTATATAAAGTGGGAATAATAATGGTACCTAAACTATAGGACTGATGTAATTACAGAGAAAATGGATACGTGGTACTTAGCACGGTGCCCCAATTCCTGTTAGCCACTTTGGTTATAATCACCAGCATCTTCCTCTCCCATGTGTCATCATCTCGAGGGGTTCACTGTCTTGTCCCCAGCTTCAGTGGGAGAGATCGGCACACACCTCCGGGAACTCAGGAGAATACAGGCTTTCTTTAACCACTTTTTGGCATTCTGCCCCACCCCCAGCCCACGTGACTAGACACTGCATTGTTCTCTTGCTCCTTCCACTGCCTGTGGGCCATCTGGGGAATCTCACGGCAGGCCGCCGTGGGGTCAAGACTGCACCTACCCTCTTGTCCGAACCTAAACAAATCCCCTAAATAAGTGAGTCTCATTATCTCGGGCCTCCCTGGATAACTGGCCCTTATCTGAGACCCTGGTTCTCTACTGAGGATCACTGATGTCACAGAATCGTGCACAGAGGGGGATATCTGCTGTGCCCCACATAAAACAAAAGTTAAACTGAGGAGTAGAAAGGGCCTAGCGATCATCTCGTCTCATTTTCCTTCTGAAATAACACTGGGACGTCAAAGCAGAGCCACTTGCTTGAGGGGAGGCATCAAGGGAAAGATGGTGGTAGCAAGGGCAGGCCCAGTTCTGACTTCCAGTTCAGAACCTTGAAAACAGAAAGAAAAAAACAAAAAAACAAAAAAACCCGACACCACTATTGAGCTAAAACACCAGAGTGGCCAAAATTCTGATTCCGAATGAGCAGCTTCAGACGCATCCGACCACGCTGGCCGGCATGGAGGAGGAATCTTTTTGCCCGAAGGGCTGCAGAGTCCCTGTTTAAACCCACCAAGTAGCTGGCCGCTGTCCTTCTGTGGATGACTGGGCTCGTGCTTAGTTTTTCGCTGGATCCTGGAGGAACGGTTTCCAAATGACAAGCCTGGCCTGCACGGGCTGCCCGAGGCCCGCTGGACAGGGCCTCACCCTCGGCCAGAGAGCTCGGGGCCCGGCGGGTCTGGTCGCTGCCTGCTTTGCCTGCCTTGTTTACGTTCCACGTTCCTCCCTCTTTTTTATAAATGCTCTTTCCCAAAGTATCCACTTGAAAAACACTCGTCCTTCAAATCTGAGATTCTGTATCACCTTTTCCAAAAAGCTTCCCATAGCTTCCCGAGTTCAATCAACCATGCTTTTCTATATAACATTGCAGGCTTTGTACGTCATCATCACTGCCGTCACCATTATTTTTTTCTTCAGAGTCGTTGTCACAATTATACCTATATGGTTATTTGTATTTGTGCAATTGTCTGTTTGATGCCTGTTTCTCTCACTGGACTGGAAGCCTGGAAGGGTGACACCTCTCTTGTTTGTTTATGACGATAACCCCTACACAGTTCCTGGCACTGTTCAGAATAACTGGTAGTGAAAATAGTCATTGTTTCGGTGAGTTCCCGTGTCCATTCTATCAATTAGACACAATGATTGACTCCAGCTGACATCTGAGGATGCTGAAGCTTTGAGAAGTTAAGTCAGCTGCGTCAGGGATAAGACCGGGACTGGAATCCAGTGGCCTAACTCCAGAGGTCACATTTTTAACCCCTACGCTGCCACAGCCCTCCTTCTGGTTGCCAGAATGAATCTTTCTTCCACTTTTTTGTCTCCCAGTTACTGGGAATATACTGTCAACACTTGGGGAGAACAAAGACTTCCTAGTAGCGACAGCAAGGCACTGTCTGTGTGACGGTTGTAATTAGTGGTTGGATTAGCCTCGGTTTCACCACCTCCAAAATTAGCAGAAAAGGCCAACTTGAGCTTGCGTTGTACAGTTCTGCTAATGAAGGGATCCTTTTAATTACATCCTCAGAGCCTATCTGCAACAAAAAGCATTTTAATGCTTGAACACAGTTCTGCACCAAAGTATAGGGCTGCCTGAATCCAGACAATAAGTGGGGAAACCCATGCACAGAAGTCATCCTTTGCCTAGACTGTAATTCTTTTTGGCATTCAATTTCATCCAAACCCCAGTTCCTCTTCTATGGTAATCCTAATTCCCTTTTGTATACTGTGCACCCAGTGAACCCTTAGTCAGGGATTCAGTAGGCATATCCTGGTCAAATATACTCCTTCCTCCAGATTTCAGATGAAATCTGCTCGCTTTGTGAATTTCACTTGTCACTGATTCGCAGGGCGGCAGCTGGCCAATCCCTGCCGCGTGGGTGTTGAATGCAAAACAATTCTCACTGGACTCTGTCCCAGGGGCTCGTGGCATTTGCACCCGACTTTGCAAGGTGATTCTGTGTGTGTCATTCTGCATGACATTTTCACTAATGTGAGTGAGGACTCGTGAGGTTGATCCCCCAGGCCTCTCTCGGGCCAGGCTGCCTGACTTTGAATTTGCAGTGGGTCAGGGAAAGGGAGTAATTCTTATTGAGCCTCCTCTGGGCTAGGAGCTCTCCCGTGTACTGATTACCCTGCTTAAGCCACACTGAGACCTTAAGGTGGAGATACTAACATATATCCCAGAGCCATGCTTGGGTTGGAATCCTTGCCCTGTCCATAACTAGCTGATGACCTTGGGAAAGTGTCTTAATCTGCTCGTGCCTTGGTGTCTTCATCTGTATCATGGGGACGATAACTCTACCTACATCGTAGCACTGTTGTGACGATTAAATGGGCTAATGTATGTAGAGCACTTAGAATCGTACCCAGCATGCCCTAAGCACTCAAGAAGCGATAGCTCTTGTCCATCAGACGAAGCTGAGCTCAGGTAAAATAAAGTACGTACTCAAGGTCACGCACCCCCTACACGGTGACCTGGGTCTGTCTGACTCGCAAGAGTCTGTTCTCTCCAGGCTTCCTGCATGAGGCTGGGCAGTGCCCGGGGTGGGGGTGGGGGGTTCTCTGCTGGCCCTCCGCTAGGAGACTGTAATCACAGCCCTCCCCAGGTGGGGCACGACCTAGAGAAAGTCCCTCTGTGCTGATCCCCTCCCGGCCTCAGGATGAGTGGCTGGCTTCTGTTTTTACTGCTCCGAACACAGCGCTCTCTCAAAGGTTACCACCGACCTCCTCGTTGCCACGGACCTCCTTGATCTTCCCCTCATTCGGCTTCTTCATAGCATCCGATGCAGTCAGCCACTCTTTTTCTGAAACTCTCATTCTATGCCCCTGCATTCTCCTGGTGTCTTTCCATCCTCTGCTTTTCTTCCTCTGAGGACCCTTCGTGGTAGATGGTCCGCTGAGCCTCTGCCCTGGGCCCGCCTCCTGCCCTACACAGTCTCCCTGGGCGACCTCAGTTACACGTGGAGATGCTTCAGGGGTGCATGTTGTGCCTGGGTGCTTGTGTTCCACTCACCCCTTCTCACCAATAGCCAGGCCCCAATCCTACTCATCCTGCAAAGCTCACTTCAAATGCCAGCTGGCCCTGAGCCTTCCCTGATCCCTCCTACCCAAAATACCCTCTTCTGGATTCCCCACAGCACTTCATTTGCACCTCGCTTGTGAAATGTGTCATCTTCTGAACTTATATTACGGCTATTTAAGTCTGCGGCTTCTTTCTCCCAGAGACTGTGAGTCTGCCAAAGATAGCATCCATGTTCGTTCCCCTCATAGTACTCTACATCTAATAGGTGATGCAAAAAGCAAACAGACAAAAGACACGCAGATAAATGACTGTGTAAGAACAGTATTCTTTAAGACAAATGACATGAAGAATTTGCTGTAATTTTGCCTGAAGACAAGAAAATGGGCAGGGTGACCTCTGGGTGTCATTTTCAGCTTGAGGTTCTATAAAGCCATTTTTAGGGTAATAATACAATAATAATTTATGGTAGTAAGAATAATAGTCAGGACTTCCCTGGTGGCACAGTGGTTAAGAATCTGCCTGCCAATGCAGGGGACACGGGTTTGAGCCCTGGTCTGGGAAGATCCCACGTGCTGGGGAGCAACTAAACCCGTGAGCCACAACTACTGAGCCCACGTGCCACAACTACAGAAAGGAAAGAAAGAAAGAAGGAAGGAAGGAAGGAAGGAAGGAAGGAAGGAAGGGTAGTTGGTAAGTTTAAAAAAAAAAAAAGAATAATAGTCCTTCTGGTTCCACTCCTTACTAAGGGTATGGCTTTGGGAAAGTGGCTCTATCACTTAGCCTCCGTTTCTGTTCTGGAAAATGGAGATGGACAATAGAACCCCGATCGCAGGGGTATGGAGGGATTCAATGGGAGGACATAAAACAAGGGGCTAGCATCCTGGCCAGAGCTTAGTAAGTGAGAAAGCAATGGTAGCGGTTATCGTTCATTCGATGTGTATTTATCGAACACCCCCCTCAAAAATCATGCACATGGGGTCAGAGCAAGCCCAGCCTCCTCCAGAAAGATTTAACCGCCTCCTCCAACCCACAACACTTTTTTCCTCCAAGAACTTTGGTCCTAACAAAATTAGATTTTAAAAAATGTGGCTAATAAATTAGGCATGCATATTAGAAATCAGGTCCAGAGAGAAAGTCTAACTTTTTTCTTTATGGAATTTGAATTCCCCCAGCATAGAGTTGTTGTCAAAATCCATTAAAGTATTTAATTTATCTTGTCATTGCCTAATTCCCCAAGCAGGCATCCAGACAGTTTACAGTGGCGTTTCTCACAGAAGTATTAAATGTTTAGTTATCGTGGTACGTTTTTTAGACGATGTCTCCCTGATGGCTCTAGAGACTCCGGAGAGCTCGTGTAAGTTCAAGTACAAGGTTAAGGCGGGGCGGCAGAATGGCAAGAGTTGTAGGGATTATGCAGCAAGCAGGTCTGGGTTTGAGCTCCGACACGGTCACTTGCCAGCTGAGTGACCTTGGGGAAGGTACTTAACCTCTCTGAGCATCAGTTTCCTCATTTGCAAAACGTGACAATAATACCAATGCACAGGGTTGCAGTGAGCACTAAGTGTATAACCGCATATAGAGAAGCTCGTATAATGCCAGAGAAATCACTGGTCCTTGATAAAAGGCAGCTGAAAAGTTCCAGCGATTTGGAGACACACAGACTGGGGTCTAGAGGCCACGGTGCCCACCCACCACCCCTCCCCGAGGAGCAGGGTGCTTATCATGTCATAATGGCCAGAACCACCGTGTCCTGACGCTTTCTCCTTTCACAGTGGTCTCTCCAGATGCCCATTCAAATAAATTAATCTCCCCATGTGACCACCTCACCTGGTGGGAGTGAAAGGTTTCCATGCCAACGGGAAGGTGGTGGGGCACCCCTTCCCCAAGAAAGAAAACAAAAGAGTCTGTCACTTAGTTTCCCTGAAACTAAGAGCTGAAGTCAGAGCTGGCCTCTTCCTTGGTCGTCATGGCAACGTTGAGTGACCTACCCCGTCGCAGCAGAAGCGCTCCACAAGGCTTGTGAGAGAAGTGCTCTGCTTGCTTTTCCAAAAAACAAAAATCGTGGCGAAAGCTTCCACCCCTCGCCAGGGAATGGACAAATTCCAGTTTTTATTATATGGTTCATTTGGTGACGATGAATAGAGTCCACCATCAAGGCCACTTCAAACCTGGTGAACGAGCAGTTACTGCTTCCTCAGCCACAACACAGAGGTAGGAAGGGTGCCCTTGTGCCTCTCCTGTCGTGCTCAGGATCTGGGGAGACGTGGCTGAGGCCCATACCTGATGCCCCTTGCTACCGTTTGGTGCACAGTCTCTGCAGCAATTTCCCATCCATGATCTAATGCAACCTGAGCAACAGCTTGGGGAGAAAACAGCGGCGCGCCCACTTTGCTGGCCGGAAAATGGGGTGCTGTGACCACGAACCGAAGCGTGTGAACACAACGTTCATTCTCCCTTTTCTGGTTCGCCCTCTGCCCTCCACCCCCTCCCCCGCACCGGCAAAAGGCTTAATCTCTGACAGCACTTGAACTTGCCAAACATGTTCAATTCTTTCCTTCACTCTTAAGCTCTGTAGCTTTTAAAAGTCACCTTCTAAGTCCAACGCCTGCCAGTCAGATCTACCCAGATATCCCCCTGGCCCCCAAGCTCAAGACAATTTATTCCCAGTCCATCTCCCACCTCCCCACCCCCAACCAGCTTCTTGCTGTTTCCATGTTGTTACTGGCAACTTCATCCTCCCAGTGAACCAAGCTCAAAACCCTAAAGTCAGCTGTGGCTTCCTCCTCTTCCTCACCCTGGTTTCTGGGGACCTGAACAGAAGCCCCCCCCCCACACACACACACTGTTCTTTTTCCATTCAGAGGCTCGGATTCAAATATTTGGAGGGGTCCTACAGGTGGAAGCATGGAGCACGGTGGTTACTGGCAGAGGCTATGGGATCAAGGTCCTGGGACCTTGCTGATCTCCTCCTCTCATTTGATCCTCTCATTGGATCCCCCCGCACCGCAGCAATCTTTTGAGGTCCTTGTTATTCTTAATATGATTCCCATTTTCCACACGTCACACTTTCCGTATGAGACACGAGAGTGGTCACATAATTTGCGCAAGGTCATCTGGATCAGCTAGACTCACTCGTAACCAACACGCAAAGCTCCTTCCCACCCAGATGTAGGTTTCTTAAGCACAGGGGCCTGTCTCATAGCGTCTGGGTGGCGAAGACCTGACCGAGGGCCCCCTCAGAGCCAGCCAGCAGGGTCTACTCCCCAACGTGACCCTTTCTCACTGTGTGGGCTTCAGGAAACAACCAGATAATAGCTAGAGGTCTATAGCGAGCTGAATGGTGGTCCTAAACCCCTCGAATCTGTCAATGTGACCTTATTTGGAAAAGGGTTTTTGCAGATGTAATCAAGTTAAGAATCTCAAGGTTATCGTGGGGACTTCCCTGGTGGCGCAGTGGTTGAGAATCCGTCTGCCAATGCAGGGGACACAGGTTTGATCCCTGGTCAGGGAAGATCCCACATGCTGGGGAGCAACTAAGCCCGTGCGCCACAGCTACTGAGCCCTCGTGCCACAACTACTGAAGCCCGTGCGCCCTAGAGCCCGTGCTCCGCAACAAGAGAAGCCACCGCAATGAGAAGCCCGCGCACCACAACAAAGAGTAGCCCCCCGCTCGCCGCAACAAGATTATCCTGGATTTAGAGTAGGCCCTAAACCTAGTGGCAGGTGTCCTCAGAAGAGAAAGTCAGAGGGAGACCTGACACAGACACACACACAGAAGACGCTACGTGAAGACAAAGGCAGAGGTTGGAGTGATGCTGCCGCAAACCAAGAAACACCACCAGAACCTGGAAAGAGCAAGAAAAGATTCCCAAAGCCTTAGGAGGGAGCACAGCCGTGCTGGCGCCTTGGGATTTTAGACTTCTGGCCTCCAGAACTGTGAGAGAGTACATTTCTGTTGTTTTAAGCCACTACGTGTGTGGTAACTTGTTACAGCAGCCCTAGGAAACCAAGACAAGCTCTCAGTTTCCTCATCTCTGAAATGGGTAACCTCAGAGAGTTACTGCAAAGTAATATACCTGAAAGCAATTAGAATAGTGGCTGGTTCGTAGTAGGCCCTCGATAAATGTTAGTTGGACCAAATGGCATATTCTGAGTCATTATGTTGGAAACTTCTCCCCAGGTCACACCTGGCTGGCTGCCTCTGTCTACATTAATATCAAGCTTGTAAAATGTTTAACTTTAGAACCCAAGAGCCAGAAAGAGGAGCCACGGGGAGCCTCTCCTCTGGCCCAGGTGCAGGGGATGGACAGGAAGCCGGCAGGGATGTCTGTGCCCTTGTGGGGCCAGTAACCCAGCGCTGGCCCATCTCCAGCTCTGATGAGCCTGTCATGGCAGGTTTTACAAAACATCTGTTTCAGGAACAAGCCTGTTGTTTCAGGTGAGCTCTAGAGATAATAGTATGTTTTTCCTATACACAGCCATGACATGTTCACTGAAGCTGAATATTTCTAAATGTGACCAATTGCTTTTTTTTTTTTAACATCTTTGTTGGAGTGTAATTGCTTTACAGTGGTGTGTTAGTTTCTGCTTTATAACAAACTGAATCAGCTATATGTATACATATATCCCCATATCCCCTCCCTCTTGCGTCTCCCTCCCACCCTCCCTATCCCACCCCTCTAGGTGGTCACAAAGCACGGAGCTGATCTCCCTGTGCTATGCGGCTGCTTCCCACTAGCTATCTACTTTACGTTTGGTAGTGTATATATGTCCATGCCACTCTCTCACTTCGTAAATGTGACCAATTCCTTAAGTGGCAGAAGCCCATCAAACGCTTCAAGAACATAGATTGCACGTGTGCGGCCCGAGCGGTGTCCTCTGCTTCTCCAGACCTGAAGCCATATTTGCTCTGGCTTGTAGGGAAGTGGTCGGGGGTAGAGGGGGGTAGGAGGTAGCTAGTGCTCAGAAACTGGTCCCTCTAAAAGTTATGCTTAATTCTGCAAGGGAGTCAGGTCCCTTGACTTCATGCGTATGGATGGCAGCCGTGGCTGAACGATAACCTGCCATCTATCTCCCCCCCACCCCGCCCGCCCCGTTAATCGACTTCGGTTTGCTACTGAGAATTTGACTAGGAAGCGCTTTGCCGGTGCACATACCAATGACTCCCAGGCCCTGAACACGGCCTGGCCGGATTTGACTCCATTCTGGCCTGAGATAAGAACGCACGGGTGCAGCGTCCCATGTGAAATGAGCAGACCCTGCCGTGGCAGGAGATCGAGAGAGGACCAGAGGGCAGACCGGCAATTCGGAAAGTGCCGGGATGCAGCCCTACAGGTGAAGGGCAACGTGGGCCGTGAAGCAGGCTCCCCAAGATGCTCCAGGCAGGAAGCTCCCCGACAGCAGACACACAAGTTGTCCACAAGCCATGCCCAGCTCCCAGTTAGCTCAGAGCCTCCCTGGCGGTGGAATCTCCTGTCCTAATCCTTGCAGCCTTAGCCTCCAGTTCCGGCTCCGGGTCTCTGCGTCCCAGGCTCCGCTTGGCCCCAGCATCCTCCCCTTCCTCGCCAACATGCCGCTGGGGTCCCGGCACCCACGAGCTCAAGCCCATCCTGGCTGACTGCTAAGCTCCCAAGGCCAGGTCTGTCTAGCACCGAAGGCAGTGACTCTGGTCCAACCTCCCCCGAATACCCTGCGGGCTGCTCCCAGAGAGAGCATCGGGGCAACGGAATCAACGTATTTAGAAAGGAAATAGCTTCAAGTCAGGGACTGGCAAGTTCGAGGTCCCCGTTCTGTACAAAGACTTAGTTCTGGATACGGGAAGTGATTTGTCCAAGTTTTCCTGGCACTTGGGTTTTGGGGGTCAGGAAGAACCCAGGTTTCCTAACTGCTGGTACAGTTTGCTGTGATAGTATCCCTTGGCTCTTCCTGTGGCCAGTGTTAGCTCTCTGCAGCCGGGCCCCCCATCTTTCTCACTGCTGGCTCTCCGGCAGCAGCTTGGGGCCAGGCCCACAGCAGGCGCCCAGTTACTTAGACTTGGCCGAATGGTTCTCCTTTGTAAGACAAATCAGACACTATGTGTTAGTGAAGCCAACACAAAGGTGTAATCTCAGGATTCTGCGAACACCTCAGCTACCAGAGGGGAGGTGCTGTTTCTACCTATAAAATGGTGCGGAAGTAGAGAAGAATGTTAAATGTACTAGTCATGTCACCCTGTTAATTTTTTCCTTGCATAAACTGTGATCTCATGTCCGCACAGGAACAGCTGCTGTTTATCACAGGCTATGACATCCAGGTGTGATTTAGTGTCGCCCTCCTCCCGGCCAGGTAGGAACTATCAGCCCCTCTTTATAGGTGGAAACTGAGGCTCAGGCAGGTTAAGTCGTTTGCACAAGGTCACCCAGCTCACGGGACTTCCCCGGCAGGGCAGTGGTTAAGACTTCATGCTCCCACTGCAGGGGGCTCGGGTTCGATCCCTGGTCGGGGAACTAAGATCCCACATGCTGTGCGGTGTGGCCAAAATAATAAGAAGTTAAAAAAAAAAAGGTCATACAGCTCACAAGTGCTGAACCATGGATTCCAGTCTGTGCTGTTACCAAAGTCAGGGCGTTCTGACATAAGAACAGTAATAATATGTAATGAGATGTAATGAGAATTTTCTCTCTGCCAGGCCTGTGATGCATATGAACTCATCTAATCCTCACAACGCTATGTTTTTCCTCTCCTGAGGACAAACAGGCTCAGAGATGCAAGGAACTTTCCCATGTGATCCCAGCCAGCCTAGAAGATGGGGAACAGCTACAGGCAGAGAGCTCAGGATAAGGGGCAAGGGTGTGAGAGGCAAAGGTGTGGGCTGGACTTCCTAGTTGTGTGATTTGGGGCAAAATGCTTAAAAAAAAATTTACAAACATTTTCATAAAATTTATGTAAACATAAAACGTACCATTTTAACCATTTTTATGGATACAGTGCCATTAAGTACATTCATACTGTTGTGTAAACATCACCACTGTCCATCTCCAGAAATGGGTAATAAAACTCTGTGCCCATTAAACACTGACGCCCCATTGCCCCCAGCCCCTGGCAACCACCATCCTACTTTCTGTCTCTATGAATCTGACTCCACTAGGGACCTCATATTAGTGGAATCGGACAGTAGCTGCCCTTTTGTGTCTGGCTTATTTCACTTAGCGCCATGTCCTCAAGATCCCTCCGCGTCGTGGCTTGTGTCAGAATTTCCTTCCTTTTAAAGGCTGAATGATATTCCGTTGCGTGTATCGACCACATGCGGTTTACCCATTCATCAGTGGATACCTGGGTGGCTTCCACTTTTCGGCTATTGTGAATTGTGCTGCTATGAACATGGGTGTGCATGGTGTACGTGGGCAACTTACTTTGAAGCTCATCTTTTGGGGTCTCCTACCCCAAACCTGAGCCTCTAGCTTTGTCCCCGACTCAGAGGAGAGAATCACCACCCACCCAGTGCCTGGGACAGAAGCCAGAGAGAGGAGATCAGTTCTCCCTCACCTCCCCATTGAGTAGCCAAACCTTGTCCCTCTGCCACCTCGGTTCGCCCACTCTTTCCAACCCCATTGCTATGCCCCGCAATCCAAGCTGCCATCACCTGTGACCCGTTGGTGGGTCCCCTGAATTCCATCAGCCCCTTCACCAGTCTCCTTGCTTCCAACACATCCTCCGTGTCACAGCCAAACTGCAGATCCGAGCGTGTCCCCCTGAGACCCTGAGCCTGTCCCTGGCTCTCTCCTTCCTTTCCTTCAAGTGCTTGTGACAACGGCCCCTTCTCAGACAGGCCTTCCCTGACCACCCTGCTTAAAGCTGTAACCCACGCTTCCCCAGCGCCCCAAGTCCCTTCCTTGCTTCGTTCTCCTCCATAGCGCTTATCACCATTTACCGGAAGAGACACTTTACTCATTTATTTTGTTTACTGCCCACCTCCTCTCCTCTCGTCCCGCCCACCCCAATAAACTATGTCAGCTTCTCGAAGCCAGGGATTTTTGATGGTTTGCTCACTAGTGACTCCTCAGTCCTGGCACAGAGTAGGTGCTCAACGAATATGGGCCGAGCGCGTGAAGGCACTGGCCCCTCTCTGACCCCAATGGCTGGTCCCTCTCTGCTTACAGGATAGAGTTTACCACCACCACCCCGCCCCCGCCCAGCCTGGTCAAGTCCTGTTGTGCTCTGGCTGTGTCCTGCTCCAGCCCATGCCCTACCATATTCCCATGTAAACTAAGGCCAGACTACACTGCTCACCACGTCCTCCTGCTGTCCACTAGCCCAGGGCCTTTTCACGTGCTGTTGCCTCTGCTGGGAATGCCATCCCCCGGCCCACCCTTCACCATGCTTCACGACACCCTACTTCTACCTCTGCTGAAGCCCTTTTCACACTCTACCATAATCGCCCATTTACTTGTCTGTGGCTGTTCCTAAACTGCCTGCCCCATCAGGGTAGGATCATCTTGTTCTCTCTCGACTCGAACTGCCGTGCCTGAACACGCGGTAGGTGCACAGAAAACACCTAGCGAGGAAAGGGAGCCAACCTCTGGAGACTCAGCTGCTTCACCTGTGAAATTGGGCAAGGCCGCTCCCACAGGTGCCCGAGGATTAGAGATAACGTCCGTTACCGTAACACCTGTCACAGTGCCTGGCACACAGTGGGCATTTAATCCCTGGCAGCTCCGTCTCAGCACAAGGGTGGCAAGGATTTGTGCAGCATCTGCTGTGGCCATTGTTCTCGGAGCCCCCAGCAGAAGTCCTGCCATCATTTGTCACCTCTGGGCGCCACACCCATAAATGTCAGCCCCAGAGAGAACTCCTGTCCTCTCCTGCCTCACCCATCACATTTTGGCAGCTGGTCCGCTGAGCAGAGATAAGCTCCAAGTCCACTTTCTTGTGATTATAAAATGCATTTATAATCAGCATGTCATGGAATTGAGAACTTCCAGGAATCTCAGGAACCAACTGTGCCCATCTCTCATTTTATACCTGAGGACACAGGTTCAGAGAGGTTGACCGATGTGCCCACAGTCACACAGCTAGTTAGGGATTTCGCTTTCTATTTCCTCAATGCAGAACTTTATTTCTCTCTGGTTGAACCTAGTGGACCCTGAGGAATTTGATTGTTTAGTCCAACACTCTCACTTGGGCTAAATCCTGATCATTTTCATCACTATACTAATAACTGAAGAGAGAGGGACATGCTCTTAGCTTTCATAATCTTCCAACTAGAAGCATCAAGTTAGTTTTAGATGCTGGGCAATCTTTTTCACCAAGGACCTTCTCTGCTATCCAAACAGAAGAAACAGATGTGACTCTTGACCCTCTCACTCTTGCTGTCCCCCTGGACAAATGACCTGCCATCAACAGAGGGATGGCAACGTCCTGCCACAGACACTGCTGCTCTCCTTTGACGAGCCCCTCCGTGGACAGTCCCGTGGAGACTCTGGGCTCCCCTTGGTCACGGGCACAGGGGCTCTGGGCCTGGGCTGTTTGGGTGGAGGGATGCAGCCGCGGCAAGAGCGTGGAGCCCAGAGCCCAGGGTGTCGGCAGAAGGATCGGGGAGACAAGCGAAGGGTGGCCCCAGCTGAAAGTGAACCCAGAACTTCCCTTCACTGTGAGGCATCAGCCGACACCAACAGACTAATTCACAACCTCTGGTCCCAGAGGAACTCATTATTCCTAATTATCATTATTAAGCATGATGACTAATTAGTAAAAAATAGCCAACATTTACCGGGTGCCAACTTATGCCTGGTACTTAAGGCACATTATTTCTTTTTTACTATTTTACACTTCCTAGTTTACTTTCTATTTTTCTAATTATAAAGTCACTATATGTTCATGGAAAAACTAAAGATACGGAAAAGCAGAGAAAGGGAAAAAAAAAATCACCCTTTGTTTCACCACCCACACAGAGCCAGCCACTGCTACCATGTAGGTGTTTTCTTTCCAGGATTTCTCCTCTGTCTGTCTGTCTCTCTATCCATCTCCATGTGTACGCGCACTTGTGCGTGTGTGTGGTATATAAGGTTTAACATAGCTGTCATCATACGTGTACAAAAAATTAGTTTTAACTGTCACAAGGATCCTATGAGTTGGGTACTATTATCTCCTTTTGACAGACAAGGACCCCAAGACTTAGAGAGGATAAAGAATTTGTCCAAAGTCACACGGCAGATAAACGGCAAGAGAGGTGTTCAGATCAAGTCTCTCTCTGTCGTCAAAACCTGTCTTTTCCCCACTCTGCCCTGTTGCTTCCCACTCGTGAAGGGAGAAGCCGGGATAGTTTTGATTCCATCTCGACTCCTGCTACCCCACTCCTCTGCCGGTGCCCACTGGACCACACTCTACTGGGAGACGTGGCTACAGGTATGGGCGACGCAGGTCACTCCAGCTACGTCCTGACTACGGAAAGCTTCGAAAGCCGAAGCTTCAGTGAAGACATTCTGTCAGAAACTGGAGGGAATCTGTGTTTTCTGTCCATCTAGATACCTGGAAAGCTGAAATCAGAAAGCATAATGAACTAGTTTTTGGAAGCTGTTTTGCATGAGACAAATACAGGTAACTTCTACAGAGCGGCTGCCAGCGGTCCCAGAAGGCCTCCCCTGGCCCGGCCTGCAAACACCCGTGGGCAGAGAACGGTGAGGACCTGGAGTCCACGTCTGCACAAATGGTTTGAACAAAACCGTACGTACTAAACGTCCTTAAGTTGGCACCAAGCAGGTCAGCACGTGGAACGTCCTATGTGCACCGGGCACAGGGGATCTAAGATCAACAAGGCAGGGTGTCTGCCTGCACGGAGCTCACATCTGGTGCAGGGGGAGAGTTCCCAAAGTGTGCAGTCAGTGCTGAGACACAGACACAGAAACCTTTTTTGCTCCCAGAACCTCAAGGGCAGATTCCTAAAGTCTTTAAGATGGGAGAATTCACGGTGGAGAAGAAAAGTTAGGGGGACCACAGGCGGGAACAAACTGATTAAAGGCCTTTACGAAAGTCCTCTGTTCATCAAAAGAAAACAATAAAGAGAGAGGACTAAATAATGTATCTTATGTTAAGTTTCTATGTCTTAAATTTAGGAACAAGAAGTTGTCACTCTTTGCTCCCTGGACAATTTTCGTGTGAGAGATCTTTCTCCCTCACATTTTGAACAAGATGCCTGGAATCTGTTAGGCTTTGCTGCAAAGCAGTGTATACAAGGAGCCTGATTTGTGTGTGTGTGTGTGTGTGTGTGTGTGTGTGTGTGTGCATGTATGTGTGGGCGAGTGTGTTCCACCACCTAACGCTTCAGTCACCTCCAACCGAATAACCAGGAGTTGTTGAATTCTGCCTTCTGGATCCTACCAGAGTCACAGGAAGCTGTGAACGTGAAATGCCTGCAACGTTCCTGCCTTGGGTGAGGTGCTCAGATGCAGAAATTTTCCAACACGCCTCCCTCACACTCCTGCCTGTTACTAGCACTGGGGGCTTCAGTCTCACTTCCTAACTCCAGGCCGAGGAGCCCACCCCCTCGCCCCCTCACCCAGGCACCCTCTTGACATATGTGAGGGTGTCCACAGCCCCCGCACTGTCCCTCAGCACCCTTTTCTCCGTCACAGCCGTAGCAGCCACTGTCTCACATCACCTTCCTCCTTTTCCTTGTCCTTCTTTGCTTCCAGCCCTCATCCGGGAAGATCCCACATGCCGTGAAGCAACCAAGCCCGTGTGCCACAACTACTGAGCCTGCGCTCTAGAGCCCGTGAGCCACAACTACTGAGCGTGCGTGCCACAACTACTGAGCCTGCGCTCCAGAGCCCACGAGCCACAACTACTGAGCCCAGCCCCCCCACCCTCTTTTTCTAACGATTCCCGAAAGGAGTGACTCACACATCTCATCTGTGGGGAGGGAAATGGTTGCATAGAAGGGTATGTGGAGGGGAAAGATGCAGGTGCCTGGACTTCCGTGAGGAGGCCAGAAGGGCCTGCAAGGGTTACTGCACAGACCCCGGTACGGCAGGAGCACGAGGCCCCTCTTCTGCCCGTCGGGAGAGGGAGAAACACCTGAGTTGGGTTCAAATCCCAACTCTGCCACTTAGATGCTGTGTGACTTTGGGCAAGTCACTTAGCTCTTCTGATCCTCTGTTTTCTCACCCTTAAAATATAGATATCTTCCTTGGAAGGTTGCTGTAAAGATTAAGTGATATTATATATAAATGTATATGTATATATAAAATGCGAGATTATGTATATATTTAATTTTTATAAAATGTTATAAAACACTCATTTTGTACACACACACACGTACACACACACACACACAAACCAGGTATAAACAGTGGCTGGCTTAGGGCAATCCCCAACTTCTCTGGGCTGGCCGTGTCTAGACTTCCCAAATCTCTCACGAAGCACAGATGCCATGGTGTACTTGGAAGGATTAGGTAAATGTAAAGTATTTAAAGAAAATACCGAGGAGCATTTTCTCTTCTCTGCTTTGAATGAAATCACATCCATCCCGTCACTTAACAGTGAGGGGTCTGCAGGTTTCTCCAGCACGGCTCAGGGACACCAAATCCAACGGAGTAAAACACATAGCCCAACTTAGCTTCACACACGAAGTCTGAAAATGAAATACGAATTGCTTGAATTCCCACATGCATGGCGGAGCTCTCTTTGGAAACAACATTTTCTCTTTGGAGAAGATACTAACAACTAAGAATATTTCCACATTTCATAAAGATCATCAAAGGGACATCTACAACTGCTCGCCTCTTATATATTATTATGCGTTTGATAAACTGCTCAACTAGACACACCAGCCAGCCCCTCACAGCTAGAGTCCCAGAGTCCTGAGGCTCCACCGGCCAGCTCAGCCCTGTCCAGCCTTGAGCCAGGCCTGGCCCAGCACTTGGACCCTCAGTCCCCTGGGCCCCAGTGTTTTTCTTTCTGCCTTAAGCCTGGACTTTTCATGCTTAAGCAGAACTTCAAACTCTAGCAGCTACTGGCCCCGTCCTCAGGGAGGAGGTCAGTTTCATTTGCTAGTTTCCCACTAGATGGATGCCCTGGTCGTTATCCCTGCCCATTTGACAGGGCCCCCTGCCAAGCCCTTGCCTGCTTCCTCCACCAGGGCAGCAGGCGCCATTGTCCACACTCCTTCGTGCTATCTGGGTCCAGCTGTGAATGACCTGAGCTCATGAAAGCAGGAGGTCGTTACGCTTGGTTGCCAGTGCCTGACCTTCCACGCTCCTCTTGCCATCATGGGCCTGTAGCAATGGACCCAAACGAATCCAAGTTTGGTTGGTCATGCTCTTTCATTTGAAAAGCTCTGCTAACTCTCTGTATCATGGGCCCCCAACCTCAGAATATGCTGGCCTCTGATGTATGTTCCTACCCAGGGGTCCACCTTGTTGGGGTTCTCTCTAACATTGCTGGTTTTAATGTTGTAATACCATATCTCTTTGTAAAAGACACAAAAAATGTAGAAATACGTGGGTAAGAGAACAAAACTCTCACACATTATCTCACTATCCAGAAATGATCACTTTTAATATTTTGGTAAACTCCCTTCCCGTCCTCTTCTATGAATATAATTTTTTCACATAGTTGAAATCCTACTATACATACAGTTTTGTAGCCTCCTTTTACATTTAATGTTTTATTGTAAGCATTTTGCTGTGTCATCAGAATTATTTATAGATGTCTTGAATGACTGCATGACTATCCCTCAAGCTAATAGATATTTAGATTGTTTCTCATTTTTTACTACTTGGAAGAACATAGTTACACAATGAATTTTTCTTGTAATTTTGGATTATATCTTCAGTGTAAAGACCCAGAAGTGAAATTTGCGAGTCAACAGGTATTAACATTTTTAAGGCCCTTGATATATAATCTGGCTTTAGTCTATGACCTTGTAAGTTGCTGCAGAATAAATTCATAGTCACCAATTCAAAGTTTTTTATCTAATAATCTTTTGTTTGCCCTGAAATTAACTACTGAGACCACAATAAAATAGGGTGACACATTTTTCTATTAATTTCAACACAAATATGGGTTTACAAACATTTCACATAGGAGTATGTGAAACTAGAAGTGATGAGATGAAGCAATATTTTCAAGTGACCCACAGTCACTTTCTCAATAATAGGAAATAGTCATTGAGATTTGTATCTCTAATTATTTTTTAGACTCTTCTTCTCAAAGCTATGAACCTGGGTCTGAGTCAGCACCCTAAACAACCAAAATTGGAAAGAGTGAACTCTATTTTTGAGTTTCCTGTGTAGATTATGAACTTGGGATGTCAGCTGTTCAGAATCCATTTATGTAATAAATTTTTCTTAATATCTGTCTTCCCCATGAACCCTCCCCGGATTCCTCCAAGCAGAATTAATCATGCTTCCTACCCTAGCTCATCACCAGTGCCTCATTTAACACTAACTTGGGTCTTCTTGTATTTGAGTCATTTGTCAAGTCTCCCACTAGGCTGGGAGCTCCTAGAAGGCAAAAGCTGGTGTGGTTCCCAAGACTTAGCATAGAAATCAACTCATAACAGGATGAGGATTGAGGTTCAACTTGCCAGTAAGCATGTGGGTTGGGCCTCGTTAGGAACCTGGTGTATAGGACAGATCCAAAAGGGAAAGTGGAAGGAGGTCGAGTGCCGGCCCACAGGCTGTCCTCAGAGCAATGGTCAGAAGAAAAGAGTACTTCTTCTAAAATGTCCATGGTTCCAAAATGAAAGAAAAATTCACTGGTTATTTTACAGATATTTATGGAGTACGTTCCAGATAGCAGGATTGTGCTAGGTGATGGGATCCAGAGAGAAATAAGTTCTTTCTGTCTTCCCAGAGCTCATGGCGAAACAACAACAAATAGAGGTTTCAGTGGTCTTATTATACAGTTATCCACAGATGAGGGAAAGTACACCTGCAAAACCAGGACAGGACAGGAGATAGTCTGTTCTTCCATTAACCAGAGACCACCACCTTTAGTCAGTTTTCTACAGATCATTCAAGATTCCCTCCAGCAATCACCACGAGTCAGCCCTGAGCACATCTAGATCATCTGCTCACTCATTTCCATTTGGAAGTAACCGTCCAAGGATTAAGTCAGACCTTTGAAACCTGCTAAATCTTACTGCAAATTTCTCTATGGACTCTCAGACATACCCTGGTTTGCCATGAAAAATTTATTACTTCTAACCAAATGGATATTTGAAAATATGTTCTACCCAATTGGGATAAAATGTCAAAGGCCTAGGGATAAAGATGGATTAAGAAAAAGCAGGGAGTGGTGGAGAGTTTGGGAGTGAGACAGCCGGGGATAAAATTCTCACTTTGCCGATTATTAATCCTATGACACTGGTAAGTTACTTAACCTTCCTGAGGTTCCGTATTCTCATCCGTAGAACAGGGATACTGAGACCTACCTCCTAAGGGAGAAAGAAGGAGAAGAAGAGGGAGAACAAAGAAAAGGGCCGTCTGTGCAGACTAGACATGGATGCCTAGTACCCAAGCATAGGGCACGTGGACTGCTTGAGAGAAGGCAGGAGAAAACGTCTTCTGGTGGGTGGAAGGGTGAGCAGGGGACCAGGCATCCGATGACTCAGATCCCCACACTAGCATGAGTCCCGGGGAATTCCATTCCCCTGTAACGACCTCAGTTTTCCCATCCGTAAAATCCGCAGGCTGGAACGGATGACCTCGTGGCCCCTCCGAGTTGTGACATTTTATCAGACCTTTTGTTTCTCTCTTCTAACACGTGTGAGGCAGGGACAGTTACCCAGTTAAGAGTGGTACCAACGCAGACAGACATCATAACGGCATTCACTCGGGCTTTCACGGGTCCAGGTTAGAAACTGCCAGCCTAGCTCAATGAGCAGAATTTACACTTGTGAAAGACGCCGCCGTGTGCTGGTGTTTCACGAGCAAAGAAAAGAGATCCATCTCCCACTTTGACGGTATCACGCTGGGAATTCATAAAGTACTGACGTAACTAATAAAGTCATTTTTCATGTCAATGGTGGTTTTCCCTACTTTCTCTACATTTGTCTGTTCATCCAGTCACCAATTCCTTCAAGTAGTCCCAACGCCTATCGTGAGGACCCGACAAGCAGAGAAGTTGCTTGTCCCCTAGGAGCTGGGGTTCCAGGCTTTTCTCCTTGGCTTGTAGACAGCTGTCTACTCCCTGGGTCCTCACATCATTTTCTCTCTTTGTGTGTGCCTGTGTGCAAATCTCCTCTCCTTATAAGGAGGCCAGTCATACTGGATTAGGGCCACCTTAATGACCTCATTTTCACTTGATTATCTCTGTAATGTCCCTATGCCCTATTGTCCAAATAAGGTCGTATTTTGAGTTACTGGTGGTTAGGATTTCAACACACACATTTCGGGGGGGGGGTGACAAAATTCAGCCCACGGCAGGCAAGCATCTTATTCATTCATTCATTCATTGGTTTTCTTGTTCATTCATTCTTCTAACCCTATTCAAGTACGTCACATGTGCCAAGCATTGATCCGGGTAGTAGATACAAAGCTGAACGAGGGGGTCTTAGCCACGGAGGACCTCGCGTTGCGTCCATGTGTCATAAGTGTGGATCGAGAGATGCGCACAGGGACAAAGGGGCTCCGATACCCTGGGAGCTCAGGGCAGGTTCCTGAGGCTTCCACAAGGTAGCTGAGACGTGGAAGACCTGGGTAGAGCCTTCAAGGTGGCGGGTAGGAAGAGAGGAAAGCCTGGCTTCCACCCAAAGGAAGCTGCATGTGTAAACAAACAGAGCCCAATCCTGGAACTTGAGTGATGGGGATGGAGCGGGGAGAGAGGGGAGATTCGGGGTAAGGGCTGATGCGGCCTAATTACCATGAGAACACCAGGCAGTAGAGAAATCTCCCCGTCAGAACTCAGGCACCCAAACCCCTTCTCCACCTACTCTGAACACTACCAAGAACTAGAAGGCAAGTGAGAGGCCCTCTGAGGAGTCAGATTCAAGATCTCAAAGGTCATGCCCTGAAGTTTCTGTCTGTAAGTGAAAGGAGGGCCTCTTGGCGCCTCGCTCCACACCTGTGTAGCCTTACTTGACCCACGCTTCTACCAAAGTTGGCAATCTGATCTTCAGACCATCACACAGCACCTTTCAGCCAGCAAATTAGAAGGGATGAGATAGGGAGCCACGACCACGCCATCTGCAGTACATGAAGTGACAGCTGCCAGCCTGAAGACAGAGGAGGAAGTAGAAAAACCCTCCAAAGCTGAGGCAAGAATCACAGGACTCTTCAGGGGAACCAGTGCATCACAGAACAATCTGAAACCAGTTTGCAGAATCATCATTCAGTAAAACGTCAAATTCACCGAAAGGTATTTAAGAAGCCAAGGTTCCCAATAAAACGGAAAGGATTTGGTGCCTAAAGGATTAAACACAAGACCAATCAGAAAATAAAGGAATCAAAGCCTCATTTCCCCAAGGGTCTCCGACAGCCGAGGTTTCACTGTAGTGACAAGGGCCAGCTTCAGCTGAACTGTAAGTGCTCAGGGACTTTAAGAGTTTCTGACTTCAGAAAATACTTCAGCCAAATCTTCATTTTGGGTCCCAGAAAATGAGGCCCAGTGGGGGGAAGGGACTTGCCCAGAACCATCCAATAAGGAGCAGAGCCAGAGCTGGAACAGGATTCTCTTGACCCTGTCTCCTGGGGACTTAAGGAGGCCCCCCCTGGGATGAGACGGTTTGGGGCAGTTCTGCAGAAGCAGAACCAGTGATGTTTCCAAAGAACAGAGATGTCCGGGAGCCGTGGAGAAGGGAAAGGGGCATGTTAGGTTCTGGAGTCAGGAGGACTGCTAAAGACACCCTAACAATCCCTTCTGGGACTCCACGCACCAGTTTCCACCCATCACCTCACTGGATCCTCAAAGCGAGGCTGGAAGGTAGGCAGGGCAGAAATCACTACTCAACTTACAGACAAGTAAACTGAGGCCCAGAGGGGATAACTAGTTGGTCCACACAATACAGTGTCAAGTGCAGTACCAGGACGTAGAACTGTGGTCTCCTACCCTCCGCAGACACTGAACGCTAGCAGTTTAAAGAAGTCCCAGAAATAGGTCCCTGGGAAAACAAATCTGCTCGTGCACATGACCTTGGGTAAGTCTCATACTCTGACACTCTCTCGGGAGGCACATCTGATACCATCTAGCTATCACTTGGGCCAAAGTATGTTACTTATCTGCTGTGAGCAGCGTGGCTTGATTTCACATACTCTTCCACAAAACAGTCCTTTAACATTCTGCTGCTGCAATAACCGTCCCCGTATTTTGTGCAGTGCTTTAGAAACTGCAATTCCTTCACAGCTTCCTTGTCAGCTGAGTCTAACAGCTTGGAAAACAGTGCACCAGCATTACAGCTTCAAACCGAACACTGATTCTAGCCCAGGACAGCGGCGGTTTTCTTTAGAACACATTTATCATTAAAACAAAGGGCTGTGGGTTTGGAGAGAAAGTGATGTTTTGAGCTGTAGGGACAGTTGAAAATGCTTGGGGAAACTTTTTTTTTTTTTTAAGATAATGCTTGCTTCGTAAGTAGGTACAAGTTCAATGGTTTTTTTTCCCCCTGTAAATTAACATTTTTTAGATTACAGAGGAAAGAGCCCAGATATCTTTAATAGTCTTAAATTAAATATATTTAATAATTTAAATATAATTATTGTTTTGACTAATAAGTCATTTTTGCAGTACTCAAAAGGCAAATGACCAAAGGTAACTATGAGGTTTGCATTTCTTTGTATTTTTAAAGGGCATATGCTGGGTTGTTTTTTTTCTTTTTTTTTTTTTTTAAGGAGAGTGCTCTGTTATTATTATTTTTTTAAAATTGCCATTTCTTATCTATTTATTTATGGCTGCGTTGGGTCTTCGTTGCCGTGCACGGGCATTCTCTAGTTGCAGCGAGCGGGGGCTGCTCTTCATTGCGGTGTGCAGGCTTCTCACTGTGGTGGCTTCTCTTGCTGTGCAGCACGGGCTCTAGGTGCGCAGGCTTCAGTAGTTGTGGTGCGCGGGCTCTAGAGCACAAGCTCAGTAGTTGTGACGCACCAGCTTAGTTGTTCCGCGTCATGTGAGATCTTCCCGGACCAGGGCTCAAACCTGTGTCCCCTGTATTGACAGGCGGATTCTTAACCACTGCGCCACTAGGGAAGTCCTCATATGCTGGGTTTTGTTCAGTGAGAGTCAGTGGTAATCATACAGACATTTTTTAATGGATGGGGAGACTGGTTTTTCAACATTGGTGCAGGTTCTAATTGGTGTACAGCTCTTTTTAACAATAACGATGATGATCACACACCCATATTTGAATAAACTCTGAGACTTTGCCAAGTATGTTCAACCCCAGTTCTGTCCCTGGTCCTCAGAGCGGCACTGCGAGAGAGGCAGGACAAAGATGGTCAGATGGGGCATCTGAGCATTTACTCAGCAAATGTCTGAAGAAAACATAGCGCCCCTCGTCCCCGGAGGCGTATGTGAGGTCGTAGGCAGGAAGGTAGCCCAGGGATCGGGGTCCCGCTGCCTGGGCCTCCTCTCGCAGTGCATTTTCGGCACTACCACCTGCCTCCTCTCCAATCTGCAACTCCATTAAAATCAACAGTGGGACTTCCTTTTGGAAGAGACACTTTCTGGTCTGGATGTTTGACGACCCTCGGTGGGGTGGTGGCCACCACGTGGTCCCTGCTGGGCCTCCGTGGCCCAGCTGAGGAGTATCCAGGGCACTTCAAATCAAGGTCTTCAGAGGATGCCCCACATCAAGAAACACTCCATCCTCATGACTCGCCCTCCCCTCTCCTCCTCCCCTTCTAACAAAGCACTCTGTCTATAAGCCTCCAACCTCCTATGAAATGCCTCTGCGCGCCTCTCTGCCTTTGCATAAGCCATCCCTTCTGCTCAGAATGCCCCTCTCTGCACATATACCGTGCCAGGCTCTCTAGGTCATTAAAACTTAGCAGATGTCACTTTCTCCAGAGTACGCCACTCCCTTCTGTGTCACCTCTGTACCCTGTTGGACTTGTCACCCTAAGTTGTGACTCTCCTGTTTCTCTGTCTCGATCCCCTCTTGGGTCTGTGAGCATCCTAAGAGTGTTGGTTGTATTTCTACATCCTCAGCACTTTGTCTCGAACCCGGCCCACAGCAGATGTTCCACAACTATTTCTTAAACGTACGAATAATATGAAGCATTCGGCCGTACCCGGGATGTGATGAGTTCTATGCACTAAGGGTATCTCCAACCGTCACAATGATCCTAGGAAGCGGGCATTATTCACCTCATTTTACAGATTAGGAACCTGAGGCTCGGAGGAAATGTAAGACTTGCGCAAGATCAGAGTCAGAAAAAAAGAACCAGGATCTGAAGGCAGGTTTGTATGCCTCTGACGTTCGCTCTACAACACCACGCTGACCCTGCCGGGTTTCCCCCACAGGGGTCTCTCCTGCAAAGTCTGCTAGGGAATGCAGTGACCCTGGCCACTGTCCCCATTCTCCACCCCAGACAAACAGAGGCCAAGCCAAGGAGGGCTCCGTTTCCGGTCTCCAGGTGACTCATTGTTTTTATCTTTTTAAAAATAAATTTATTTATTTTATTTATTTATTTTTGGCTGCGTTGGGTCTTCGTTACTGCGAGCGGGCTTTCTCCAGTTGCAGCAAGCGGGGGCTACTCTTCGTCGTGGTGCGTAGGCTTCTCATGGCTGTGGCTTCTCTTGTTGCGGAGCACGAGCTCTCGGCGTGCAGGCTTCGGTAGTTGTGGCGCGTGGGCTCAGTAATTGTGGCTCATGGGCTCCAGAGAGCAGGCTCAGTAGTTGTGGTGCACGGGCTTAGTTGCTCCGCGGCATGCGTGATCTTCCCGGACTAGGGCTCAAACCCAGGTCGCCTGCGTTGGCAGGCGGATTCTTAACCACTGAGCCACCAGGGAAGCCCCTGGGTGACTCATTGTTGATGCCTCTCTTGCTGTTTGCTCTCTCAGATCCAGACAGTCTGGATCTGAACAACAAGATCTGAAGCACCTTGCTCCTAGTCATCTCGACTCCGAGTTTCATTTTTTTGGGATCAGTCTGTCTGCTTCTGAAAATGGTCAAAGACCAGATCTTACTGAGCCTAATTATATCTTTAAAATGTACGGATCCAGCCGTTGGTGAAAAGAAGACGAGGAGGCAAAGTGAAATTACATAGTACATCACTGTCCCCAGCCCATTCATCTCTGCCACACTGTCAGTGTAAAAATTTACAGCAAAGATTATCTCTTTGAAGGGGTTCAGGTCCTAGAAAATACAAGCTAAATTTTAAATAGAATTTTAACTTTAATGAAAGCTGCAGGGAATGCTGTTTATGTTGCTTATCTTTCATACCTGGTGATTAAGTTAATTTATGCTTAATGGAAAAGGATATTTCTAATCCCCAGACAGGCTCAACATCTGTCTAGGACTGTGTTTTTGGAAACCTTCAGCTGCTTGTGATGGATGTAAAGAAACCAAGATGCTACTCAACTGACACCTGAAGGCTGTGGGTAGGGAGGACCAGGGACCTTATGTCTCTGCCCAGTGCTTGTGTTGAAATAAAATCAAAGTCCTAAGCATTTCACTCTGTCAGCCCTTAAAAATCCTGCCTCCTGCTCTTTGGTGTTATTCCCTGGACAGGCCTGGGGAAAGACAGCTGGGCTGTGCGGCTCCGGACGGCTTCGTGCTCTGTTAAAATGAGCAATGCTGGGTCATGGAAGCAACCTAAATGCCCATCCACAGACGAATGGATAAAGAACATGTGGCACATATACACAATGGAATATCACTCAGCCATAAAAAGCAATGAAATTGTGTCATTCGTAGAGATGTGGATGGACCTAGAGACTGTCATACAGAAAGTTAAGTCAGAAAGAGAAAAACAAATATCGTATATTAACACATGTATGTGGAATCTAGAAAAATGGCACAGATAAACCTGTCTGCAAGGCAGAAATAGAGACACAGACATAGAGAACAAACATATGGACACCAATGGGGGAAAGGTGGGGTGGGATGAATTAGGAGATTGGGACTGACATATACACACTAATATGTATAAAATATTAGATAACTAATGAATACCTGCTGTATAGCACAGGGGACTCTACTCAGTGCTCTGTGGTGACCTAAATGGGAAGGAAATCCAAAAAAGAGGGGATACGTGTATACATATAACTGATTCACTTCGCTGTACAGCAGAAACTAACACAACACTGTAAAACAACTATACCCCAATTAAAAAAAACTAGCAGTGCTAGAGCCCCTCGTCCACCTCCATGCCCAGGCTTTGCACGCACTATCTCACTTAAAACTCTACATCAGGGCTTCCCTGGTGGCGCAGTGGTTGAGAGTCCGCCTGCCGATGCAGGGGACACGGGTTCATGTCCCGGTCTGGGAGGATCTCACATGCTGCAGAGCGGCTGGGCCCGTGAGCCATGGCCGCTGAGCCTGCGCGTCCGGAGCCTGTGCTCCGCAATGGGAGAGGCCACAACAGTGAGAGGCCCACGTACCACAAAAGAAAAAAAAACAAAAAAACTCTACATCAATCCTGAAGGTGGCAACTATTATCCCCGCTTTGCATTTGAGGAAACTAAAGCTCAAAAAGGTGATGTACTCACCTGGGGGACACAGGTTGTAAGGGACGAAGGTAGCATTTGATCCTAAGACAGGCTGCTCTTGTTCTTTCCCTGACAGTACATATAGGGCAGGAGTTGGCAAACTATGGCCCTTGGGTCAAAAACCAACCTGCCATCTGTTTTTGTTGTTTTCTTTTATATTTGATTATTTATTTATTTGGTTGCACTGGGTCTTAGATGCGGCAGGCAGGCTCCTTAGTTGTGGCATGCATGTGGGATCTAGTTCCCTGACCAGGGATCAAACCCAGGCCCCCTGCACTGGGAGCATGGAGTCTTAACCACTGTGCCACCAGGGAGGTCCTGCCATCTGTTTTTGTAAATAGTTTTATTGGAATACAGCCACATCTATTCATTAATGTATTATCTATGGCCAAATTACCTAGATGAGACAGAACCAGTATGGTCAGCAGAGCCTGAAATATTTTCTATCAGGCCCTTTATAGTACCAGTTTGCCAACCCCCAGAATAGGGCCTAGACCATCACAAGGAAATTCCCCGAGCACCTACTATCTGCAAGGCCTGGGGCAGGGCGTGGAATCAAAGTTGAAGAGGACACAGACTGTGGCTTCAGGGAGCTTAGCTTACAGGCAGGACCTTCAGATAAAATGGTAAGCCCATGTGTTTACTATCTCAGCAGCCCTCCACCTGCCCAGTAACGGAGCCAGAGTCCACCCTGCTCCGGCCCTCCCAGCACATCACTCAGGTATTCCAGAGAGTTTCCCATGAAGACCTCAGGAGCACCCGTGACCAGGGCCAAGCCCTCATCATCACGCACAGACTCCTGCGCTTCCTCCCCGGCACAGGCTCCCAAGGGGCCACTTCCACTGCCCACAAGGCTGCTGGGAGGGACCTCGCTTCCAGGCTGGGCTGTCACGTGAGCGCTGAGCTGGAGGGCTGGTTCTTGATGCTCCCTAAGCTTCCAGGCCTCCTGTGGGGAGACGGGGAGGGGACTAGGGGAGATCCTGTAGTCCCCTTTGTGCCAAATGTCACACTGGTCCTCTCACCCAGATTCATCAGCTTCTGCCTCTCACCCCCTTCACCCCTCACCCTCACAGCTGCTTAAAACCAGTGCAAGGGACCCAGAACAGGAACAGACGCTGTTTCTTCTCCATTCCCACCCCACTATGCTGCTCTTCACGTGACCAAGACTTCTCTCCTGTGACAGACTGGATGGACACTGGTGGCCATTGGGGGAGGGAGCCGCTGGACAATGATTCTATGCAGGCAATTCCTGGACATGAGATTAAGTGTTCACCCATGTGATGGGTTAAATGAGAAAATAAATGAGGTGTGTGTGTGTGTGTGTGAATGTGTGAGCGTGTGTGTCCATTCTTTTATGAAATCATGCCGATGGTATTAAGTTAAACCATATGAAATTGCAAATATTAGACTATTTTGACATACAGAAATGTCCATTTCCAGTCTCAGAGACCTCTGGGACAACATTAAAAGCACCAACATTCGAATTACAGGGGTCCCAGAAGAAGAAGAGAAAAAGAAAAGGGACTGAGAAAATATTTGAAGAGATTATAGTTGAAAACTTCCCTAATATGGGAAAGGAAATAGTCAATCAAGTCCAGGAAGCGCAGAGAGTCCCATACAGGATAAATCCAAGGAGAAACACGCCAAGACACGTATTAATCAAACTATCAAAAATTAAATACAAAGAAAAAATATTAAAAGCAGTAAGGGAAAAGCAACAAACAACATGCAAGGGAATCCCCATAAGGTTAACAGATGATCTTTCAGCAGAAACTCTGCAAGCCAGAAGGGAGTGGCAGGACATATGTAAAGTGATGAAAGGGAAAAACCTACAGCCAAGATTACTCTACACAGCATGGATCTCATTCAGATTTGACGGAGAGATTAAAACCATTATAGACAAGCAAAAGTTAAGAGAATTCAGCACCACCAAACCAGCTTTACAACAAATGCTAAAGGAACTTCTCTAGGCAAGAAACACAAGAGAAGGAAAAGACCTACAATTACAAACCCAAAACAATTAAGAAAATGGTAATAGGAACGTAGATATTGATAATTACCTTAAATGTAAATGGGTTAAATGCTCCAACCAAAAGACATAGACTGGCTGAATGGATACAAAAACAAGACCCATATATATGCTGCCTACAAGAGACCCACTTCAGACCTAGGGACACATACAGACTGAAAGCGAGGGGATGGAAAAGATTTTCCATGCAAATGGAAATCAAAAGAAAGCTGGAGTGGCAATTCTCATACCAGACAGAATAGACTTTAATATAAAGACTATTACAAGAGACAAAGAAGGACGTTACATAATGATCAAGGGATCAATCCAAGAAGAAGATATAACAATTGTAAATATTTATGCACCCAACATAGGAGCACCTCAATACATAAGCCAAAAGCTAACATCCATAAAAGAGGAAATCGACAGTAACACAATAATAGTAGGGGACTTTAACACCCCACTTTCGCCAATGGACAGATCATCCAAAATGAAAATAAATAAGGACACACAAGCTTTAAATGACACATTAAACAAGATGGACTTAATTGACATTTATAGGACATTCCATCCCAAAACAACAGAATACACTTTCTTCTCAAGTGCTCATGGAATATTCTCCAGGATAGACCATATATTGGGTCACAAATCAAGCCTTGGTAAGTATAAGAAAACTGAAATCATATCAAGTATCTTTTCCGACCACAACGCTAAGAGACTAGATATCAATTACAGGAAAAAATCTGTAAAAAATACAAACACATGGAGGCTAAACAATATACTACTTAATAACCAAGAGATCACTGAAGAAATCAAAGAGGAAATCAAAAAATACCTAGAAACAAATGACAATGAAAACACGACGACCCAAAACCTATGGGATGCAGCAAAAGCAGTTCTAAGAGGGAAGTTTATAGCAATACAATCTTACCGCAAGAAACCAGAAAAATCTCAAATAAACATCCTAACCTTAACCTAAAGCAATTAGACAAAGAAGAACAAAGAAACCCCAAAGTTAGCAGAAGGAAAGAAATCATAAAGATCAGATCAGAAATAAATGAAAAAGAAATGAAGGAAATGATAGTAAAGATCAATAAAAATAAAAGCTGGTTCTTTGAGAAGATAAACAAAATTGATAAACCATTAGCCATTGACTCAAATCAACAGAATTAGAAATGAAATAGGAGAAGTAACAACTGACACTGCAGAAATATAAAGGATCATGAGAAATTACTAAAAACAACTATATGCCAATAAAATGGACAACCTGGAAGAAATGGACAAATTCTTAGAAAAGCACAAACTTCCGAGACTGAACCAGGAAGAAACAGAAAATATAAACAGACCAATCACAAGCACTGAACTTGAAACTGTGATTAAAAATCTTCCAACAAACAAAAGCCCAGGACAAGATGGCTTCACAGGCAAATTCTATCAAACATTTAGAGAAGAGCTAACACCCATTCCAAAATATAGCAGAGGGAGGAACACTCCCAAACTCATTCTACGAGGCCACCATTACCTTGATACTAAAACCAGACAAAGATGTCACAAAGAAAGAAAACTACAGGCCAATATCACTGATGAACATAGATGAAAAAAACCTCAACAAAATACTAGCAAACAGAATCCAACACACATTAAAAGGATCATACATTATGATCAAGTGGGGTTTATCCCAGGAATACAAGGATTCTTCAATATATGCAAATCAATCAATGTGATACACCAAACTGAAGAATAAAAACCACATGATCATCTCAATAGTTGCAGAAAAAGCTTTTGACAAAATTCAACACCCATTTATGATAAAAAACTCTCCAGAAAGTAGGTGTAGAGGGAACTTACCTCAACATAATAAAGGCCATATGTGACAAACCCACAGCAAACATCGTTCTCAATGGTGAAAAACTGTAACCATTTCCACTAAGATCAGGAACAAGACAAGGTTTCCCACTCTCACCACCATTATCCAACATAGTTTTGGAAGTTTTAGCCACAGCAATCAGAAAAGAAAAAGAAATAAAAGGAATCCAAATCAGAAAAGAAGAAGTAAAACTGTCACTCTTTGCAGATGACATGATAGTATACATAGACAATCCTAAAGATGCTACCAGAAAACTACTAGAGCTAATCAATGAATTTGGTAAAGTAGCAGGATACAAAATTAATGCACAGAAACCTCTTGCATTCCTACACATTAATGATGAAAAATCTGAAAGAGCAATTAAGGAAACACTCCCATTTACCACTGCAACAAAAAGAATAAAACACCTAGAAATAAACCTACCTAAGGAGACAAAAGACCTGTATGTAGAAAACTATAAGACACTGATGAAAGAAATTAAAGATGACACAAACAAATGGAGAGATATACCATGTTCCTGGAATGGAAAAATCAACATTGTGAAAATGACTATACTACCCAACGCAATCTACAGATTCAGTGCAATCCCTATCAAACTACCAATGGCATTTTTCACAGAACTAGAACAAAAAATCTCACAATTTGTGTGGAAACACAAAAGACCCCGAATAGCCAAAGCAATCTTGAGAAAGAAAAACGGAGCTGGAGGAATCAGGCTCCCTGACTTCAGACTATACTACAAAGTTACAGTCATCAAGACAGTATGGTACTGGCACAAAGACAGAAATACAGATCAATGGAACAGAATAGAAAGCCCAGAGATAAACCCATGCACATATGGTCACCTTATCTTTGATAAAGGAGGCAAGAATATACAATGGAGAAAAGACAGCCTCTTCAATACGTGGTGCTGGGGAAACTGGACAGCTACATGTAAAAGAATGAAAATTAGAACACTCCCTAACACCATACACAAAAATAAACTCAAAATGGATTAAAGACCGAAATGTAAGGCCGGACACCATCAAACTCTTAGAGGAAACATAGGTAGAACACTCTATGACATAAATCACAGCAAGATCCTTTTTGACCCACCTCCTAGAGAAAGCAAAATAAAAACAAAAATAAACAAATGGGACCTAATGAAACTTAAAAGCTTTTGTACAGCAAAGGATATCATAAACAAGATGAAAAGACAACCCTCAGAATGGGAGAAAATATTTGCAAACTAAGCAATTGACAAAGGATTACTCTCCAAAATATACAAGCGGCTCATGCAGCTCAATATCAAAAAAACAACAACCCGATCCAAAAATGGGCAGAAGACCTAAATAGACATTTCTCCAAAGAAAACATACAGATGGCCGACAAACACATGAAAGGATGATCAACATCACTAACCATTAGAGAAATGCAAATCAAAACTACAATGAGGTATCACCTCACACAAGTCAGAATGGCCATCATCAAAAAATCTAGAAACAATAAATGCTGGAGAGGGTGTGGAGAAAAGGGAAACCTCTTGCACTGTTGGTGGGAATGTAAACTGATACAGCCACTATGGAGAACAGTATGGAGGTTCCTTAAAAAAATAAAAATAGAACTACCATATGACCTAGCAATCCCACTACTGGGCATATACCCTGAGAAAACCGTAATTCAAAAAGAGTCATGTACCACAATGTTAACTGCAGCTCTATTTACAACAGCCAGGACATGGAAGCAACTTAAGTGTCCATCAACAGATGAATGGATAAAGAAGATGTGGCACATATATACAATGGAATATTACTCAGCCATAAAAGGAAACGAAATTGAGTTATTTGTAGTGAGGTGGATGGACCTAGAGTCTGTCATACAGAGTGAAGTAAGTCAGAAAGAGAAAAACAAATACCATATGCTAACACATATATATGGTATCTAAAAAAAAAAAAAAAATGGTTCTGAAGAACCTAGGGGCAGGATAGGAATAAAGACTCACACATAGAGAATGGACCTGAGGACACGGGGAGGGGCAAGGGTTAGCTGGGACTGAGTGAGAGAGTGGCATGGACATATATACACTACAAAATGTAAAACAGATAGCTAGTGGGAAGCAGCCGCATAGCACAGGGAGATCAGCTCAGTGCTTTGTGACCACCTAGAAGGGTGGGATAGGGAGGGTGGGAGGCAGACGCAAGAGGGAGGAGATATAGGGATGTATGTATATGTATAACTTATTCACTTTGTTATACAGCAGCAACTAACACACCATTGTAAAGCAATTATACTCTAATAAAGGTGTTAAAAAAAATGTCCATTTCACATGGTTCAAGCTAAAGATTGGCACTTAATTTTCTTTTTAATGTCCTTACCTGGAAAAAGAAAATGTTGGCTATTTTCTTTACGTTGTCTCCACAATCTGGTTTTTTTTTAATTTTATTGGTTTATAAAGTCTGATAGCTTGGAAGTTCCTAACCTTATACCAGCAGCAGCTGGTCCCAAAACACCCTCATAAAATTTGGCAGTAGCTATCAAAGTTTAAAAATTACATATTCCTTGACACAGAAATTTCAGTTCTAGCAATCTATCCTATAGAAATCTTGTTATTTGTAGACAAAGACATAAACACATACACACACACACAAGGGGGTTCCTGGCAGCACTGTTTGAAATGTGGAAAAGTGGAAATAATTTAAGTCCCCATAATCAGGGGATTGGTCATAAAAAATATGTTAAGCCCCCAAAGTGGAATATCACTCAGGCCATAGAAACGATATCTAGATCTGGATTTACTGACACTAAAGATGTTTTCACTATATTGACAGGTAAAAAGAACAAGTCATAGAATGACACGTGCATATTATAATACATAGCCTGATTCCACTTTTATAAAAATTGCAATAACAAAATGAATTTAAATGGAGGTTAAATATCACATTAAAAAGTTCGGAAGGATAAAAGCAAATTGATTCCAGTGGTCATCACTGGAAAGTAGGGTTGGGATTGAGGGAAAAGCTGAATGGGAAGATTTGCCTTTTCAGTTTATGCACTGCACATATTGTTTAAGTTACTTACAAGGAAAAATTATTATTACTTTTATAATTTTTAAAACACAGAAATAAAGAAAAATAAAAGCCTGGATAGACAGTGGTTATACAAAGCAGAATGAAGGAAAATACAGAAAACAGAAAACTTCATTTTGATTCTGGGGGTCAGGGAAGGATTTTGGAGGAAATGCCTTCTGAGCTGAGTCTGAAAAGATGGCCAGAAATAAGAAGGGAAGAAATGGCATCCCAGCTGAAGGAATCATGAGCTCATGTGAGCCCAGAAGACGGCTAACTGTGTTAGAATTTGATTTGTAACTGATGACAGTCAGACAGTTGGAAAAATTGTTAGGAAACTTAATCTCCAGTTAAGATTCTTATTACTTTATTTGGACAAACCTAATTTCTCACCAGGTAAATATCTCTTACTTGGAACCTAGGCAGATTTATTTTGGGGTTGGGAAGCTCTTGCAGACATGATTGACGGCCCATCCAAGATCCATTTCCTCCCTTCCCTTTTCCTAACAGAACTCACATTCTGTTTAGGTAGCCATGCTCTTCTTCAAGGCCATGTGCTTCAGAGGAGGCTGAGCCCAGGCGGGTCCATTCCCCTTGTCAATATTGGTTGAAGCTTGGGACAGTGACCCAATTCTGGCTAATAGGATGTGATGAGAAATCTACTGGGGGACTTCTGAGAAAGGTTTCTTCACTCTTTAAAGACACATGAATAGGCGTAGTCCCCTTTCCTGTCTTGAGATGCTGCTGTTTGGGGATATGATACCTGAGACAGCTGCAGCCATCCTGAGACTAGGAGGGGAACAAACCCGAGGACAAAGCCACCGGGCTGCAGATGGACGAACAAAAGGATGCAAGGCCCCTGGGTGTTCAGTGCCCATGAAAGCCCCATGCTAACCAACTTCAGAGCTACCTTAGCTTTTGACATCTTTTCATGGAAGGTAGTACATTTCCTTGTTACTTCTGCCAAATGAAGCTGGGTTTTCAGTTGCCTGTAGCCAAAAGCATTCCAGCAAATTCTGAAAGGTTCTTTCCAGGGACAGGATCCAACCACACATTTATTCAAACAAATACTTTCTCTTGTGTGCCAGAAGTCAATTTTAACTGAAATAAACACACTCACCTTTAAAATCTCCTGGAACTGAAGGTTGTACAACGGTGCGAATATACTTAACGACACTGAACTGTATACTTGAAAAATCGTTAAAATGGCAAATTCTGTGTTATGTATGTTTCACCACAATAAAAAAAGAAAGAAAGAAAAGCAATCCACAGAACCTGGTGAAGCAAGCCTGAGTCAGGGGCAGGAATGAGTATAATCTCTAAACCTGACATTTCTCATTGCTCTATAGGAGATAAACGGCACTTAAAAAATCCACTAAAATTAAGTTCTGCCCATGTAATGGAATAATATGAGGCCATTAAAAAGATACGCAAACACTTGTGTTTTGGGCCGTGACAGAGTGATAGCAAACTCACACTCCTGTCCTAGACAACTATGGAACGAGGCACATTTTTTGAGGAAGTGTTTTGAGACGTGGGACAGCAGGCAGTAGAGGCCTGCGGTCTTTGAGCAAAGGGAAACATGAGGTGAGGCCCAGGTACCCAGTCTTCAGCCTGTAGGCACTTTATAAACCACGGGCCAGAGGTGTAGAGAGCACCCCTCTGAGCTGCTGAAGCAGAGATCAGCATCCGGGGAGCTGAGGTGTCTGGGGAGGAACGAGTCTTCGTATGGGATGGGGGCAGGGGTGCTCCGAGCGTCCTTGGTTGAGGGCTGAACATGCAGGGTGAAACTCCGCGAGGCCTAAGAGAGCGGTTGCTACAGGGAAGGGCCCTGCACACGGGTCACAGAGTGATGGGAAATACCAGGGTGGAGGTGGGGAAGGTCTACGCCACTAGAAACATGCTCCGCGAGAGTAGCAATCATCATCTGTTTTCATGCTTGATGTATCCCCAGATTCCAAAACGACGCATGCACATGGGAGATGCTTAATATTTATTTGTTGAATGAATGAATGAATGAACAAATGGTGCCACCCAAGCCGGGCCTGGGGCAGATGGCATTGAGGACAATATAGATGCTCTCAGGGAGCTCAGCTGGGGGAGGGACCTGGCCCTCAGGCGCCAGGGCCGAGCCACCTGGGAGTGGAGGGGCATCATTTGGCATAATTTAAAAAACACATTCATTCATTCACTCATTTAACTTGATTTCTTCTATTACCCATCTTGTTCCCAAAAAGGACACGAAATAATAGCCCAACACTGGAAATAACCTGTCGATGTAGAAATAGATTGTGGTACATTCACATAATATAATTCCTTACAATAATAAAAATGAATGAATTCCTGCTACATGCAACAACACAGACGAATATCACCAATGTAATGTTGAGTGAGAGAAGCCAGAGACCAAAGAATTTATATTGTCCCACTGTATTTATATGTAAAGTTCAAAGACAGGCAAAAAGGACATAGGGGGTGAGAAATCAGGATGGCCGTTACCTATGGGGAGGTGGCAGTGGGTAGTGACTGGGAGGGGCCTGTCCGGGAAGGCTCAGGTTCTGGCAATGCTCCATGTCTCATCCTGGACTTGGTTACCCCAATGTGTTTACTTTATGATAATTCATTGAGCAGTACGTTTATAAATGATGTACTTTTCCCTCTATAAATGGTATGTGTCAATAAAAATTGTGTCGATTAAACTGGAATATTTTACAAAGATCAGACGTTAGACCAAATGATGGAGAAAAAGGGGGGCTAATTTAATGCATTATAAATGTAAGAGTATCCGTTTTTGTGTTTCTTAATAAAATCAATATTAGACAACTTTAAAGATGGCAATTCTAACTTCAGGAGTTTCATCTCTTTGAAATACTTTAAAACATTGTGGGTTTTTAAACTGTGTGAAAATACACATAACATCTACCACCTTAACCGTCTTTAGTGTACAGTCCAGTGGTACGAAGTACATTCACGCTGCTGTGCAGCCATCGCCACCATCCATCCCCACAACTCTTTTCCTTTTGTAAATCTGAAACTCTACCCCCTATTCCTCCCGACCCCCTGGCAACCACCATTCTACTTTCTGTCTGACATTTGGACGACTCTAAGTACCTCCTATAAGTGGAATCAGACAGTATTTGTCCTCTTGTGACTGGCTTATTTCACTTAGCATAATGTCTTCAAGTTGCATTCCTGTTGTAGCATACTGCAGAATCTCCTTCCTCCTTAAGGTTGAATAATATTCCATTGTAGGAATATACCACATTTTGGTAATCTATTCATCGGTTGATGGACACTTGGGTTGCTTCATCCCTTTGAAATACTTTAAAATATTGGTTTTAGAAAAAAAGAAACACATACATGTTCTTTTTAAAAAAGACTATGGGGCTTCCCTGGTGGCGCAGCGGTTGAGAGTCTGCCTGCCGATGCAGGGGACACGGGTTCGTGCCCCGGTCCGGGAAGATTCCACATGCCGCGGAGCGGCTGGGCCCGTGAGCCCTGGCCGCTGAGCCTCTGCGTCCGGAGCCTGTGCTCCGCGACGGGAGAGGCCACAACAGTGAGAGGCCTGCGTACCGCAAAATAAATAAATAAATAAATAATAAAAAAGACTATGGAGTGACTTACAGGGATAGATGACAGACAGGTGGATAGATAGATAAAATGCTTTCTTTTTGTTTTTTTATAAATTTATTTATTTTATTTATTTTAATTTTTGGCTGTGTTGGGTCTTCCCTGCTGTGCTCAGGCTTTCTCTAGTTGCAGCAAGCAGGGGCTACTCTTTGTTGCGGTGCGCGGGCTTCTCATTGTGGTGGCTTCTCTTGTTGCGGAGCACGGGCTCTAGGTGCATAGGCTACAGTAGTTGTGGCACACGGGCTCAGTAGTTGTGGTTCGTGGGCTCTAGAGTGTAGGCTCAGTAGCTGTGGCCCAAGGGCGTAGCTGCTCCACAGCATGTGGGATCTTCCCAGACCAGGGATCGAACCCGTGTCCCCTGCATTGGCGGGCGGATTCTTAACCACTGCGCCACGAGGGAAGCCCTAAAATGCTTTCTTTAAATAGGGATCGACATGTAAATAGGGGTAGATGAAGAGCCTGGGTAGCATCAAAAGATAAGGTTAAGGATGAAGTAAGCACAGAGAGACACAGGCTTCCAGGGTCTGCACAGGTGCTGGCAGGAGTGGGGTAGTCACAAATTTGGCCCCAAGCTTCCTGATAGCCAAAGGAAAGAGGGACACAGAAAAGCTGAAACATGCACTTTGACAACAGATGTTACAATACAGAAGACATACCAGTTGCTCAAGGAAAAGCCCAGCTTTTCCTGGAACTGATGCTGGAGAGCAATTTCTCCCGTGGTGAGACAGCAAGTGATGTAAGGCGTGATGTCCTCAACAACATCCCAACAATAACACAAATGGTGATATCAACGATAACATTACCAGCTGACACCTCAATACTATTGAACTATGTGCCAAGCGCTGTTTTAGGTCCTTTACACATACAACGTAAATTTAAAATCAACGCTTCTTGGACTTCCCTGGCGGTCCAGTGGTAAAGAATCCGCCTTCCAATACAGGGGACGCAGGTTCGATCCCTGGCCGGGGAACTAAGATCCCACATGCTGAGGGGCAACTAAACCCGCGGTCCACAACTACTGAGCCCACGTATAAATATATAATAATAAACAAAGTAACAATAAATAAAATCAGTGCTTCTTCTAAAGTCTCTCACCGCAGGTCAAGTACCAAAGCAGAGTCAAGAAAGGCAGGTGGAACGATGGTATACAAGAGTAAAGCCTTCTGATGGTTTGGCTTGGTCCACTGATCTAGACCCATATCCTTCTAGTAAACTATTAGGGACGTCACTAGGCAGCAAATCACTGGGATGTAGGCAGCCTATTTTGCAAATTTGGACCCAAGCTATTTTCTTCCGTAGTCAATCAAACCAAAGGGTAGGGTTGGAATCCTTTTCTTAAGTTGATGTATCTAAGAAGATTTGTACTTGAAGAGATGGCCACCCCATCTCAACAGGAGTGGGCCGAGGGAGGATCTGTGGCCAAGGCCAAGATTTCCCTCTGGAAACTGTTGTGGGTCTGCTGTGACACAAAGACCAGTAGCTAAGATTATAGCCCCCGTGTTTATGCCACCAAAACAGAACCATGGTCATTTCAGGCTCATGCATGATATGAATGTAAGCAGCCCCATCATAGGAGAGGAACTGTTCTCAAAGGAGGAAACCCTCACCCAATACAAAGGGCCCAGGACCCCTTTCCTGGGGAAGGTAAGGAGAACAGGACATCCAGTTAATATGTGAACTGCCTGTAAGGCATGCTCACGCTTTTGATTTACTTTGATTTCTGCCAACAAATTTCTCATAATCTTAAAATGTTATCTCTCTGTTGTTACACAAGGGATAAATTAAGAGAGGCTAATTTGTTTTCAGTTGTTTACTCATCCAAATATCTGCTGAGCAGGAAGAGGGAGCTCCTAGTGGAAGACCCTTGCTGGTTGTACGCAAAAAAAAAAAAAAAAAGTTAAATCAGATATACTTCTTTCCTTCAGGGAATTGAGTCTAATTCACTGGTTCCTTCTTTCATTGACTCAACAAAACATTCACTTCACACCTTTTTTTGTGCCAAGATTTATTTATATCACAAGGCACGCTGGATCACGTGCTGGGTTGAGGCATCACCGGTATCCTAAGGGCACTTGGGTATGAAGGAGTAATTAATCCAGGTAGAGAAGAGAGGGGATTATCAGAGAGAGCTTCAAGGAAGAGGTGACATCAGAGCCAGACCTTGAAGGATCAGTAAGATTTGTTTTACAAAAGAGCTCGCCATAGGATTCCTCTAAGTAACAATTTTTTTTCCTAGTGTCTTTCTATTACCCCTGGACTGATTTACACACCCTTTCAGAAGCACAGCTGTTGTGTAAATTAAACCTCAGTAATCCCTCCCCAGGTTTGAGTCCCCCTTAGGAGGAATTCCAGCACCTGCTGATTTATTTCTGTGTACTTTTTCAGCACCTTGAGAATTTCAGCTTTAGTCATCGAATTAGGAGGCACTCCGAGTGGGGATGGTGAGACAAAGAGGGAACAGGGGATCAAAAATAGAGAGTGGGAGCAAAGCAGATGAACGAGAAGGGTAGAGAGTCCTGCAGCAAAGCCTGGGGCCAGGTAAAGGGAGTAATCCTAAACTTTAGATGTTCAGGGCTGCCTCCTCAGCTGGAAGGAAGGAGAGCCGAGAAATGGATAAGAGGGGCTGATGGTCTGCCCTGGAGAGCCGTCTCTGAGCCCACGGAGGAACCCAGGGAAGCTGGACACCCTCACACACTAAGCCCTTTTTGTCTGTGTTTCCAGGATTCTGAGATAACACCTTTAAGGAGCTTAGCAAGCACCCTGGCAGACAGTCCGTGCTCTCTAAACTTCAGCTGCTGCTGAGGGTAACCGGCTGAGTGGAAACAGCTGTGTATTTATACTGACTGGGGTAATGCTAATCCTTAGGAAATATCCTTCAGGCCAGCGTTTCTTGCAAGATCCCTGAGTACTCCTCAAGGATTTTACCCTTCTGTTTTCATTTTATTGAAACTCTTTTTAAAAAATGTAAAACGAGTATGTTGCTGTCCCCCGATTTCCTCTGTGTGCACTTAAGCTAGTTATCTGTAGCCTTGGAGCCAAGTAATCACCTCAACTGTTGAGTGTTTCATGTGGCCTTTCTCACTGGAGTTCCTGAAAGTATTCTTGGGGCCTGGGAGTCCTCAAGTTTGCAAGATGCTACATTCGACCAGTAACCACCTTGGAAGCAAGCTAGCCTAGGGCCAGTGGAGACATAGAGCCCACAGGGACATTTCAGTTCCCCTGGAGTCAGCAGAAAGACCTTGTATGCTAACTGCAAGTTTGTGACTTTCCCTATCACTATCACAGGTGATGGCAGGGGCTGCCAGAGGGTTTCCAGAAATTAGTGCCCCAAACAGGTACCCATTGCTGTGTATTTGTCAAGTAGGGTCTGTAATCACCTCTGCCTGATCACATCCAAATAAGGGTTTTCAGGATTCGGGGCAAAGGGTTAATATCTGTGCTGAGTGCGTATGTGTGTGTGTTTGTGTCAAAACTCAAAATCCCAATGGCTAAATGGACAAGAGATATAGGCAGATAATTTTCCAAGTCCCATAAAATAAAATATAAACAGTAAACATAAACAGTTACCTGGAAACACGTTCATACTCATTAACCGAAGACATGTATATTTAATGACCTTCTGCACCCTAAATCGGCAACTAGTCGTATAAAGGCAGCACCTAATGCTTTGCAGGGGAGGGGGCACACACAGGCACGAATGGTGGCAAAGATAGTGGTGACAGCCCTTCGGAAAAGCAAAATCTCGCACTTTGCAGCAAGATCTTTAAAGATAAGCATTCCCTTGGACCCAGTCATTCCAGAGCTGGGTTTTATTCAGAGCAGAATAAAGTTGACCACCACATAAGTCTCCAGTGATAGGGGAAATGGAGGTACAACTTCCCCCTGGAATGGAATCTAGTCACTAAGAATGATCAGGAGGATGGCATAGTGATGTGAAGGAAAGCTCAGGCCATACCGTCACTTAAAAATCGGCAGAGGGGGCTTCCCTGGTGGCACAGCGGTTAAGAATCCGCCTGCCAATGCAAGGGACACGGGTTCACGCCCGGAAAGATCCCACATGCCGCAGAGCAACTAAGCCCGTGCGCCACAACTACTGAGCCTGCGCTCTAGACCATGCACCTAGAGCCCGTGCTCCACAATAAGAGAAGCCACTGCAATGAGAAGCCCGCGCACTGCAATGAAGAGTAGCCCCCGCTCACCGCAACTAGAGAAAGCCCGTGCACAGCAACGAAGACCCAAAGCAGCCAAAAATAAATACATAAAATAATTTTTTTTTAAAAAAAGGAAGAGTTCAAAGAGTTTGTACATGACAAGAAGATATTAAAGGCTCACCCGTAAGTCGACAGAGTCTAGAGAAGCAGTAACTTTGTTGGTAGAAGTTGGGGTTGGAGGTGGGTTTTTTTGTTTTTTCATTTTTTTCAAAATTTTGTTTTTAGCGTTATTTTAGCTACTCGGGGCTCAACCTGGTCTGTCTGTCTCCAGCTGGAGCTTTCTTTCCGGGGTCACACAGCCTCCCTTAGCTCTTGGGAAGTGACACTCTCGTTTTGGTCCTTAAGTGAGAGAATTCCTCCTTCGGTGGCATTTGCTTTCGTGCTAGAGTAGCGACTGGTTTTGCACAAAGTCTTCCCAGACAACTCTAACCCTAACCCTAACCCTCACCCAGCTAGGGTTGGCATCCACCTCTCCGGCTCCCAGTACTGGACACAGGGCCTGGCACGTAGCAGGTGCTCAGCACCTAGCGACGTCATTGGATTGGACCCTAGAATGTTTCCTCCCTTCCCAGCTCCATAATGGTGCTGATTTCCAAGGCGGGGCAGGGAGGGGGGCAGAGACCAAGCTGTGGGTTTTTTTCTCCATTTCCTGAGTTCCCTGAGTGTTGTTTGCTGGCTTGTTTGTTTTCATCATAATGTAAATTCAGAGTGAGAAGATGCTGAGAAGCAGCCTTTCAGAGGAAAATGAAAAAGCCTTGGCAAACCAAGACACGGGGCTGGGGGGACAGGTGAGGGTTCTGCAGGGGAGGACAAGAAGTTTGAAAAGTAAACAGAAGATGGCAGGTGGAGGGAATAGCTTTGGGGAGAGCCCTGATGGGAAGGCAGGAGTCAGAGTGAAATTGGGCGCTTCCAGAAAGAGGAGAGAAACAACAGGCCCAGGCAATTTCCCGCCGAAATACCTGTGGGGATAACAGCCTTTTTTTTTCCGTTTTAACCTGGGCAAAATCGTCAAGCCCAGCTACTTTTATCATCTGAAATTCGTTCTGGACATTTCCTCCAACTCTCCCTGAGACCGTCATGTGTTACAAGGGGCGGAGCGCTCACCAAAGTGTCTGAAAGCAGGTGTGGAGGCGCTATATGGTGAAACAAATGGCAAAATATTGATTTTGTTTCTTTTCGACCTGTTTTAATCCAACTGTATTGGATCCTGTCTTATGATAAGAATTCTCTCTCATTATGATGAGAAGACCAGGCTCGGCTGCAGGAGAGGCGCAGCGAGACCTGGGTGGTTGGCTTATCTCTGAAAGCCTCTTTTTTCTGCATCTCTAATATATCCAGCAGAATTTCAGTTCCAATCTTCTACCGTGGCATTTCTGAAGGAAAGACCGAGGCACCGAACAATGTGACAAAAGAGGCTGCGTGGTTTTCCCCCAAGGCTGGAGCTTAGAAAAAGCTATATTTTTAACCCAGAGAAAGTGACTCTGTCATTCCGTGCAGGTTGGCCGCTTGGAGCCCAGGGGCTCAGCCCCGGAGCCCGGGCTCCCAGGCCAGGTGGGCGGGCCTCCCACAGCCCACCTCTCTGCCAGCCTCACCGGCCTCCTGGCTGCCCTGTCTGCCTCATCCCGACAATCCTCACCGTGTTCTGGACACGCCAGGTGTGTTCGTGACTCAGAGCCTCTGCTCTGCCCTCCCCTCTGCCTGGGCCACCCTCTTCTCTTCCTCTCGTAAACACCTACTCATACTTCAAATTCAAGGGATGCCTCCTCTGGGAAGCCCTCCGGACACTCCCAGGCAGAGCAAGCTGCTTCCTCCCTAGGTGCCCAGAGCTTCCTGTACCAAGACTCTTCGGGGGCTCCCTGGCTGCCTCTGGGCCAGACCATGTGGGCCGCAGCCGCAGGCTCTGGTCTTCTGAATCTGTGCACAGAGCCGAGTCCAGGGCCTGGAGCAGCATCTGCTCAGGGCAGGGCGGGCTTGTGGAACGAATGAATTCCCCGCTCCCCTCCTCCAACCCCGTCCTTTGCTGAAGATCGTCACCCATTACGGGGAGGGAGCCTGGCATCCAGGGCCTCTAATCTCCGGATGAAAGGCACGGGCCGCTCTTCAGAAGATAAAGCATTCATCTTTCCTTCCCATTTTTCTTGTGCCACGGGAGCTCTGAGAATCCTGTCATATCAATCTCTCAGGTTCTGCGTTCCTCTCAAAAAGATACCAGTTTACCCATGTGAAGGCTCTGAGGTGATTTTGTCTCTTGAGGGTTTTTTTAATCTTTAGAACCATAAGGGGATCCTGACACACACTTTGAAGTTCCCCTTCACACACGCCTGCCAGGAAGTAGCCACGATGTTTTAGATGTGAAGCAGCTTCAGAGGGGCCCAGGTCTGGGGTCCACTGCCAGGAACGGCCCTGTGCTGCCCCCCGTCCCATTTCCAGCAGAAGGCGTGGGGCAGAGAGAGCCAGATGCTTCGAAACTCTCACTGCTGCCCACGTGCTCTCTTCACTGGGTCCCTCGGTCTCTGCTGGCCTACCTGTGGTTTAGAATCTGAAAACAACGCCTCCCTTCTCCTGTTCAGTGCCATCCAGTTTACTAAGGAAATACTATGTTTATTGATTCCTTTCATTCTCAGCATCACCCCACGATGGGAACAATAGCCAGCATCTACTCTGTGTCAGCTGGGTACCAGGTGCCAGGCTGTCACAGAAAGGAGTTTCCCCCCACACCAAGCCCTCCGAGGGGGCATCCATCGCCTGTCACACGGGCCAGGAATCTGATGCTCGGGGCCAGGGGAGAAGCAGCGTATGTCCCATCTCAGAGCTGGTCGGCGGACGGTGTCCCCCTGCCCAGTCACCCTGCAGCCTGGCATCTCCCCCCAGTGGCTCTTTCTCCTCCAGGCTGGAGCGGCAGCTCTGGGATCAGACAGACTAGGTTCTGGGTCCTACCAGTGTAGCTGGATTTAGGCACACCGCAGCATGTCCCAGAGCCTCAGTCGCCTCACCCATCGGATGGAGAAAACAGTAGTGCCTCGCCCTACAGCACTGTGGTAGAAATTAACTGAACTAGTGCTTGGAGAGCTCGCAGCAGTGTCTGACACAGAGCATATGCTCTGTGTGTCTATTTATGCAGATAGATAGCCAGATAGACGCTGGATAGATAGACAGATAGACAGATAGAGAATAGGTAGGTAATAGGTACATAAATAGATAATATATAGATGATAGATAATAGATAGATGGTAGACAATAGATATTTTTATTGTCATTTTTATTGTCACTCTTTACACCTCCCCCTGGAATTTGACCTTCACAGGGACAATTTTTGCTCAGCAAATGTCAGCACCATGATCCTCTACAAACTGCCTCTCCCTGAACTCTGACCCAACCCTTTAGATCATTAGGTCTCAGAAAAGCATTGATGGAGCTCCTGCTAAGGGCCAGGCACAGCACTGGAGTCGTATGAGGTCCCTTCCTTGCCCCCAGGAAGTTCATTGTCTGTGGGTGAAAAGGATATGTAGACCAATAATTGGGGGGCAAAAATAGGGTTACAAGAGCACAGAAAATGGACAATTTTTGAAGCTAAGCGAAGGCAGGGAAGACTACTGCGGGCTATGGTCGTGCATAGGACCTTGATGGAAGTTGAGGAGTCAGCTGGGCAGAGCTGACTCCAGTGTTGCAGGAGTGCTCTGAAGACGAGGAAGAGCAGCGGCAGCGCTGGGTCGCCATTTACCAGCATCTGGTACTACAGTCGGGGTGACTGGGAGGTGGTGGGAGGTCACGTGGAGAAGGTGGCAAGACCTGGTCACGGAGGCTCTTGTATACCCCGTGGAACTGGGTTTGGATCTCACTGTGGCGGCCAATAACCCTCAAGACTTTGGTGTGCTTAAGAAGTCACCCAAGGAGCTTATTAAAATGCATGTTTCTAGCCTCAAACCAAGAGACTTCGATATTATCGAATATGTAGCCAGGCGATTTCAGTGGGGATGCTCCAAGGGCCACAATCTTCAAGGATCACAGTAGATGATCAAGAACCACGGAAGGGGGGGTGGGTAGAGAGGGGCATGGGATACATGGTGTCTGTGATTTAGAAAGATCGATAATTCTGTTCCAGAAACACCTCTCGATCAACCGCTCCCTAGTAAGGACTGTAACTTCCAGAAAATGCGACGCTACTTCTTTGCAGTCATGACAGATGCTCTTTAAAACTTTTATTCAATTTTATATATACATACAACATACATTTGTCACACTAGTATAAAATGACTCATGTCTTTTCATTTGGACAAAAAAAAAAATCTTTAGCCTACTAGAGACAATCTCTGTGATTTCTTTTTTGCGGTAAGCAGGTCTCTCACTGTTGTGGCCTCTCCCGTTGCGGAGCACAGGCTCCGGACGCGCAGGCTCAGCGGCCATGGCTCACGGGCCCAGCTGCTCCGCGGCATGTGGGATCTTCCCGGACCGGGGCACGAACCCGTGTCCCCTGCATCGGCAGGTGGACTCTCAACCACTGCGCCACCAGGGAAGCCCCAACCTCTGTGATTTTCAGTAGAACATGCACTTTCAGACAATTTCAACTATCAAAACATAGCCTCCAAACATGAAGCGAGCCCCAGAGGGCCCAGAACTGCAGAGAGTTCCCATAAAATTCAATCGTTTTGTTTTAGGAGAGCCAGGGGCATTCGTAGCTTCCCTCCTGGCCAAGGAGTGCATGTGGAAGATGTGATGGGGGAGGACCGCAAAGAAAGTTCAAATCAGACACTGGTGCTACCAAGCAGAGAGGTTTATGGTTCTACAAGCTCATTCACTCACTCCTTTAACAGTTGATTAGTGGGTTCTCTGAGCTCGTCCTGTGCAATACAGACAAGGTCTCAGGGCAACAATTCATTAGAATGAGACAGACAGGAAGAAGGTGCTCTGGACAGGAAGCACGAGGCAGGCTCTGAGGACCCACACTGTGCTCCTCTCCAGCTGTGTGACTGGGACTCTGCTCCTTAAGGCATTTGCTGAATAAGGGGGTGGGCTTGGGCAGTAAGGTCCTACGGTTTCAGTTCAAAATGATGAACCTAATTCATCAAGAAAATGTTTAATATCTACTGTAGTTAAGAAAACAAATGTGTGTAAGCCTTTGAAAAGATTTCAAATTTTCTGGGACTAAACCGTTGAATTTTGGAGATTAGTGACATGTGTACGTGTCCTTTGAAACGAATTCACTTACAAGGACTATTGCATTCCCCAGATGAGAGAAATGGGAAGGCAGGAAATAAGAAATCACAGAATTGGAGCTCTAGAAGAGTTCCTGATCTAATTCCAACAGCTGAGAAAACTGAGGTTCAGGGAAGCCAACTCTGACCACACAGTAAGTTCAAGGCAAAAGAGAAGTAAGCCGAGGTCCCAGCTGGACCAGGATGAAACTCCACGGTGCACCATGTCACTGTGATTTCCAGATTGTGGGGTAAAACGTGCAGTAGCAGTACCTGGGCTCAAGGGGCGAGAGAAAAGCGTTCAGATCTTCAAGATACTTCGCCCCTAGGAGCTCTTTTACTCAAATAGTTTGAGGACTTAAGAAAATAGCCCAAAGTGATAATTTGGGGGAAGTACAGACACAAATTGGTTCATTTTCTCAGTTACAGGATTATAAAACTATGTTCCACATCTCATCTCAAGACATGCCACTCAAAGATAAAGTTTACAGGTGGTGAGATTAAACTCAAGCCCACATCAATCAGCAGCAGAGAACACTTGTCCTCAAGGACCCCCTGCTGAAGAGAGAGGAAGTGGCCGACCAGGGCCAGCCAGCTGGCCGTCAGTGGCAGAATCTTGGGCCAAGGATCAGAAGGGCCAGGGCTCCTAACCTCCCGGGTCGCTGCTGTCACAACCCTGCTCATGGGTTAGAGGCATACTGAGATGTGAACGCCTCAGCCCTCAAGGCCCCAGGCCACTTACCCCAGTGTGGACATGGCCAAGACGCGCCAGGGAGTGGAAAGGACAACTATATGAGGCGGACAAGGGCTCAGCCTGTGACCCCTCAAGTGGGCTCCGGCCAGCAACTCGCCTCTCTCCCCTCATGGGTAAATTCAGAATGAATACCACCTCTGCACCCTGCAAGGTGGCGTGCGGATAAAAGGAGACGGGTGCGTATAAACAAGCAGCACGGCGTCCGGTGTACAGTGAACAGCAGGGAGCAAGTCAGAGCCTGACTGTGTTGTCGGCAAGCCTAGGTTCAAGTCCCAGGTCTGTCGTTCAGTCAGGTGGTCCTGGCAGTCACTACGTTTCTCTCTGCTTTGATCTTTTTTTTTAAAAGTTATTTATTTGTTTGTTTATGGCTGCGTTGGGTCTTCATTGCTGTGTGCAAGCTCTCCCTAGTTGTGGCGAGTGGGGGCTGTTCTTTGTTGCGGTGCGCGGGCTTCTCATTGTGGTGGCTTCTCTTGTTGCGGAGCACGGGCTCTAGGCACGTGGGCTTCAGCAGTTGTGGTGCATGGGCTCAGTAGCTGTGGCTCGCGGGCTCCAGAACGCAGGCTCAGTAGTTGTGGTGTGTGGGCTTAGTTACTCCGCAGCACGTGGGATCTTCCCGGATCGGGGATTGAACCCGTGTCCCCTGCATTGGCAGGCGGATTCTTAACCACTAAGCCACCAGGGAAGTCCCTCTGCTTTGATCTTTGCATCTTTAAACTGGAGCTGTTACGCTATCCACACCTCACAGGGCAGTTGTGAGGATAAATTTATATATAAATGCCCATCTCCTAGCACAGACTCTAGCACATAGCAAGTGCTCATTTAATGTTTTCAGTGGATGACAGCCATCAACATTAAAAGTGTTATAATCCCTCGCTGCCTTTCTTCCAAGTAACTGAATTTGTACTCAGCTTTACACAGTCAGGAGACGGGAGGCACTCAAAGAGGGAAGCCCAGCCAGTGGGTTGGAATCCATCTAATTGCTGGTTTCACTTTATTCTACCATTAATTGGTAACACGGCAAGGTCCAAAGACCTAATGATTAGTATTAGCTTTCCCTGTTGGGTGAGGCCGGCTATCTTCCCACTCCACCTGGCTCAGCCTTTCACGAAGAAATCGCCTGAGCAGCAGCTGTCCCATTTGTCAAACGCTGAGAGCACTCGGTAATGATCTAATGCGCTCGGGGCAGAGAGCACATGCTAATAGCACCAGGCCGCCGATGTCCTCGGAGACCCTCGCGGGCATGCAAACCTCTCCCGATAGACACAGAGGAAGCTAAGTGGCTGAAAGGTTAAAATTAGCTGCTCTCTTACTAGACTTCTTGTTGGAGGAGGAGTCATAGGTTCTCAAGTTTCACGCTCCCACACCATCCCACCCCTGCCTTTCCAGCCTATAATATTCAATCCGCCACTTCAGATAGAACTAAAACGTCCGTGAACTGTAAACAATTTGGCAAACGTTGGAAATAGGCCTCGAAACACGGCAGAGGATCCTCTTAGAGGGCCTTGTCCCGTTGGACTAGGCCACCTCTCCCACGCCTCGGTCCAGCTGCCCGTTTTCCAGAGGGTTCCACTGGCGCCACCGCACTCTCAGCACAGAAATTCTGGGGCCAGTCCTGGCTCCTCTCTTGCCATCCCCCTGTGCAGCTTTTCTCAGTGATGTCTGCACACTCGGAGGGCCTCCTGTTCTCTCCTTTCTTACAGCCTGTGTCCTGCATGTTGAGTCATAGGGTCTAGTGCGCTGGATATTCATTTGTCTCCACTACAACCCTGTGAGTTCCTGACCTTCATATTCTCCTCATCTGCCTCCACCCTGGCCCAGGAGGACGGTAGCAAAGGGCTTGGCACCAGGTGTATGTATAAAAAATATATAGATACACATATGTAATGAGGTTGACCCTTGAACAACTTGGGGGCTAGGGGTGCCCACACTCCCAGCAGTGGAAAATCCACGTATGACTTATAGTTAGTCCTCCATACACTAGGTTCCTACACATCCCCAGATTCAACCACCATGGATCCTGCAGTACTGCAGAATTTACCATTGAAAAAAATCTACCTCTAAGTGGACCCTCGCAGTTCAAGCCCACGTGGTTCAGGGTCAGCTGAATGACTATCATTCTATATTGCACCCAGTGTTTCCAGAGATTTAAATATTTGGTTTCCAAAGACACTGTACTCTTCTTTGGAAACACAGGCTTGTTTTCTCCCGCACCTGTGTCCCTCCTCGGTTGCAAGCACAGCCGGGGAGGGCACCAGGTTCTCAGGATGCATTTGGATGACAGTCTTAGGGCAGGATGAGCTTTAGTGAACATCCAGCCCGTTCATTTCACAAATGGGAAAACCAGGTCCCAGGAGGAGAAGAGGCCCCGCATCATTAGCCTCCAGAAGCCTCATTCCCAGACCTTCCTCACCGACAGCACCGATAGCCTAGGCTGTTACAAAGGCTTCCTTAGCAGTTCAAAAGGAAAAGCTTGTCAAACCCTTCAGAGCAGGACGGCAGGCTGATAGATCTAGATAACCCACTTTTTTTTCTTTGCAAAGAAAAATCGAATAATAAGGCTAATTCCCTCTGATCCTGAAGATAGGTGAGGTCTGAGTTTACACTTCAAGGGGTTGGAGCTCAGAGAAAAGATGATGTACCATTAAAATGGGAACTTTGGCAGGTACAAAAAAATAAGCATATACTTCAGGGATTTGGAACTACAAGAGGCAGGAAAATCGGCCTCATTAATGACAAAATGCAGATGCTTTTCTTCCTGAGTTGAAAAAAACCACAGAGTAAATTACACCGGAGCGTGTAAAGAAGGATGTGAGAACCCTCTTAAAAATGTATGAAGTCTCAGGGAAAAGATTGATCAGTTGGCTCCCTTAGCATTGAAATGTCAGTTAGTTCTTCCTCTCTTTTGTGTCAGACAGGTGGTGATTACTGGAATACAACAGACAACTGAGGAGGTGGTACTTTTACAATAGGTACAAAGGGGAAATGACAAAGGAGGGACATAACCAGAATTTAAGTCTGAAGGCAAGAGGAAAAGAACACAGACGAAATACATTAACATGGAGCCTATGGGAGGGAGGGAATCAGAATGGATACGATGGCTACAGGGAAAGAGAAGGCCTTCCTGAGCTGTGATGGTAAGAGTGAGTAGAGGTTAATAAGAGAATATTGGAGAATAGGGAACAGATACATTTTAGGCAAAAGGAAGTGAATGTGCAAAGGCCCCAGAGGCAGAAGGGAGTCAGGCTGGAGGAACTGATGAAATGATGGGAAGAAGATAGTTTGGAGAGAGCTCAGGGGATATTAGCAATGATGTAAGGAGAGGCTAGAGATCTGGATCTCTAGATCTAGGGTCTAGATCGGTGGGTCTCAAATTCTGGGATCTCAGGAGTCCTTTATCTATCAATTTACCATAATAGAAACTAAAACAGACAACTTTAAAAACTATTCATTTAAAAATAGCAATTAGTAAACTCATTACATGTTAATGCTAATAACATTTTTTTGTGAAAAATATTTTTTCCAAAACATCACCAAAAACATAGTGAAGGAGTAGCATCGTGTTAACGTTTTTTGCAAATCTCTTCAATGTCTGGCTTAATGAAAGATAGTTGGATTCTCCTATCTGTGTCTACAGCGTCTGCTGTGATATGTTTGGGGTTGAAGTATATGAAGGGAACCTGGCACACACCAAGATCTTGTCAAGTGGCGCTTTCTTAAAGGTCAGTCGCAATGTGGAAGGCAAAGCCAGATCAATGAATTTTTCATACCATGTCAGGAAAACCTATTGATCTATCCTACGCTGCAAGTGGATCTTCTGCTTATGCAGAGTTTTACACCACCATGCGTTGGACATTTGGAGAATACTGGTTTATACAGACCTTCCAAATATTGTGCACTCATTATATGAAACCAGAAAATTGCCTTCCTTAATAGTGCCACTGATCTCACCAGAAAAAAAAATCTTTAAATACTGCAAAGCTGTTAAGCTCATGGTGGCAGATACAAGTTTTCTAAAATTCTAATCTTTTGCATAAACATTCTAATTTTATCATTGGCGGCCAATGCTGTTGGTTGTTTTCCTTGAAATGAGAAACTCACTTCTTTTAGTTTCAAGAACATGTCTGCCAAATGCCCAAATCTGAATAACTGTAGTTTGTCTGCCGATCGTTCCTTCAATGAAAAAGAACCTTCCAATCATTCCACGACACAAGGGGTTAGTTCGGCTTGTAACCCAAACAATCACACACAGCAGAATTGCTTTAAGCTGACTTGCCATCTTGCCACATGGAATATTAAAAAGAAGCATACTCAAGGGCTGAGAGATAATTAAGTTCATAATGCGTACTGTTTCATCAACGACTTTCTTAAGTGATCCTGGTTTTTTTGTTCATTTGCTTTAAACTGTGAGCAAGTAGGAGGCAGTGGAGAACACACTGACAAATATAGTTCAGTGCCACTGTCTTCAGTAGTGCTAAGGAACCAGCAGTTTTACTCGCCACTGCTTTTACACCATCACTGCAAAAGTCAACACGATGAAAAGCAAAGAATATCTTGGTATTATGATGATGACAGTAGTTCTGACCCTGCGGGTATCCTGAAAAGACCCTGGAGAACCCTGAGGCTCCCAGGACCTTCTTTGAGAAGTACTAGTCTAGACTAGACCACACAGAGCCTTGGCAGGCATTTAAAACGGTTTTATCTGTAGCCCATGAGAAAATGAAAAGCCATGGGAAGGGTTTTAAGCAGGAGCCTAAACCAGTTAGAGTTGAGTTTTGAAAGGATCACTCGGGCTGAATAACATGGATGGAGAAAAGATCGGGTGAGGGGAAAATAAGTTATGAGACTCTGAGAGTTAGCCAAACTAGAGAGAATGGTGACTTGGATGAGTTCTAGGAGGCGAACTCAAGAAGAACTCAAGAAGACTCAAGAAGAACTCAAGAAGACTCATTGAGAGTTCATGGGAAACGCCATGGTTTCTGGCTTAGGTACCTGGATGAACTGAGAGAAGCGCTCGAAGAAATCAAGGCTGTAACGCACAGAGTATGGTGCCTGGCTCCCAGGGAGAGCTGGGTGAGAGCCAGCCGCCCGCACCTGGACGGAGCGCCAAGTCTCCAAAAGTCTCCAGGTACACTGACCCGTACTGGCTATTCTGAGAAAAGTGGCCTCAGGTAGTAGTAACTTGTATAATTGGTGACTGGCTGAGACTGAGTGAATTACCATACAAAAGTAGAGAACAAATGGATGGACACCAAGCGGCAAAAACAGGGGTGTGGTGGGGGGAGTGGGATGAAGTGGGAGATTGGGATTGACATATATACAGTGTGATATGTATAAAATAGATGGCTAATAACCTGCTGTATAAAAGAGAAATAAAATTAAATTAAAAAAAGAACAATATGAAATAACTCTTAAAATTGAGGGGGAAAAAAGACGAGACATATGATAGAGAAATGAAAAAAATTATGGAAAACAATATAAAATGATTTTAGAAAGGCCTTAAACATATGAGATAATGTTCAAGTTCACTCAGAATAGTTAAATACAAATGAAACTACACTGCAATCCATTTCTCAACTATTAGAGCATCAAAACTCAAGATCAGCTGGCAATATGCTATGTTCCCCAAACCTTGGGATAACAGGTGCTCTCATACATTGTTAGTGGGACTGTAATCTGATGGAATCCTTGAGGAGGGCAATTTGGCATTACGTGGCAAAACTATCTGCAGATCTATCTCTGAGCAAGCAACTGCACTTTTAGAAGGTTAAATTTATCGTATTTAGGTTAATGGTGTATGGTAAACTTTGTACTATCCTTTGATATAAAAATAAACCTCAACAAGTCTAAAACAAGTTAACAAACAGAAAAATAAAATAAAATAAAATGCCAGCAGTTATTAGTTTGGATTAAGCTACAGAAATTTATTTACTTTTGTGAATAGGTAAAGTAAGCATAGAAAGATGTTTTTAAATGGTGATTCTAAAATTATTGGAGAAGATATATCCTCTAAATATTTTGATTAAAGCCTCTTTGAAGTCTTTAAAAAAAATAAATAAAAATAAATTTAAAAATTAAGAAAACCCAAAAAACAAAAGATACCTGCACAAAGGATGGTTTGGCCAACACAGTTAGACCCTCCCTGCTTGAAGAACCAAAGGTAAGAGGCTGGAGAGCAGCCCAACCATCAAAGGCTCACAAGAGGATATATAATCCAGACCATTAGTATTAGTTGGGTTGTAGAAAGAGAGACGACAAGATTCTACTTTTCTCCTGCCTTCCGAGGCCCAGGTGCTGCGTTTCTAAGGACCCCAGCTCCCGCACGTGCCAGTAAGTAAGGGGTCCCATCAGCCCCAAGTCCTCTGAGACTTGAAGCCAAGCCGCCCTCACACAGGTCTGACAGGCAGGCTCTGGCTCCCCCCTTTCCTTCCCAGAGCAGGCTCATTGTAGAAACGTGGAAAATACAAAAAAACTTAAAGAAAAAATTAAAATTATCTATAACCTTACTTATAGATGACTTAAGGGTCATCACTCTTAGTGTGTTTCCTTCCCATACATTCTATGTATGTACACCATACATTTTAAAATGAATTGGCACGATATGCAAATACTTTTGAAATATTTACATCATCCTATAGGCTTTTTATAACATAGCAGTAACACCTAATATTATCATTAAGTGAAATCTGCAATCCTTTCTCTGCTCCCTCCTCTTCAGACACGCTAGGCTGTTCCTCTGGGTCTTCTGTATGATTTTAAATTCCTGTAACAACACCTCTATATGCCAATAAGAATTTGGATTTAAACCATTCCAGAGAATGTCATTCCCTTCCATCTGCATGGTGTTTTACATTTATCAAAGCTCTTTTACATATATTAATAAAAAATCAACATTTTAATAATATTCTACTCAATATTTCCACATGCTCCTATAACATCTGTCAAATAGTAATAATAATCTATCTCATTAAGCAATTCTGCGGATCAAATGGGAAAGTGGACATGGATAATAAAACGATGACAGCTCTTTTTGGTTGGCTCTCACTATATGCCAGATGCTGTGCTCTGGACTGTATAGCACACGCCTTCCGATGCGCTCTATGAAGTAGATGCTATTATTAGCTCACTTCAATAGAAGAAGTTAACTGGGTGCTTTAAAATGTTAAGCAACTTGCTAATAGTACACAGTTAGTACTTGATGGAGCCAGAATTTTAATCCAGATTCATCAGACTCCAAATCCTGGGCTCTTGGATCCCTGCTGGGCAAGGGATTTGCAAACAGTGAGCACGAATCATGTGACAGATTCCTGGAGTCCAGGGACTCAGCCTTTCCCCACCCTACTCTACTGGCATTTAGTAGTTGCTTAATAAGTGGAAGCCAATGGAAGCAAAAGACAGACTCAGCGTGAAAAGCATGAAGAGATGGCCCTCCCTGCAAAAAAAGACAAGGCAAACCACAAGATCCTGAAACAAGTATGTTTCAAATAATTAAAATTTCAAACAAAGGAAACCAAACCAGAAGGGAAGAAAAACGATTAGGAAAGAAAAAAATAATAAATTTAATGAAAGAACCAAAGAGAATATCTGGGAACAAATCCAGTAAAGATGAAAAAACAACATATCACTCGTTACCAGTGATTACCGTCGGCTTGCAAGGATGGTGTAAAATAACCTGATAAAAGATGTCTACCAAAACCCACAGCTGACATCATACTCAGTGGTGAAATGTTAGAAGCATTCCCTTTAAAATCAGAAGCAAGACAAGCCTTCCATAATCGTTAGAGCAAAAAGACGTTTAAAGAGAAATAAAAAGTATTAGGACTAGAAAGGAATTAGGAATTAGAATAAAACCACCATTCTTAGCAAACAAATAATAAGACCAATAAATTCTTCTACATAAAATGAAAAACTTCTGTTTATTAAAAGGCAAAGTAAAATAACGTAAAAGACACACTACAGCTTGAGTGAGCGTAAGCATAACCCATATAACCATCAAGGGGTTTTAATCCAAACTAAATAAAGCATTTCTACAAATCAGTAAGAAAACAGAAATGGCAAAGAATATGAATAGGTAATTCATAGAGGAAGCAATGCAAATGACCCCAAATCTATGCAAAGACCATCAATCTCATTAATGATCACAGGGATACAAATTGAAACAGTATGACACCATTTAATATGTATTAGATCAGCAAACGTTAGTAAGTTTAATAACCAAGTGTTGGCGAGAATGTTGGAAATGGGGCAGAAGATCTAAATAGACATTTCTCCAAAGAAGACATACAGATGGCCAAAAAGCACATGAAAAGATGCTCAACATCATTAATTATCAGAGAAATGCAAATCAAAACTACAATGAGGTACCACCTCACACCGGTCAGAATGGCCATCATCAAAAAGTCTACAAACAGTAAATGCTGGAGAGGGTTCGGAGAAAAGGGAACCCTCCTCCACTGTTGGTGGGAATGTAAATTGGGGCAGCCACTATGGAGAACAGTATGGAGGTTCCTTAAGAAACTAAAAATAGAACTATCATATGATCCAGCAATCCCACTCCTGGGCAAATACACAGAGAAAACCATAATCCGAAAACATACATGCACCCCAGTGTTCATTGCAGCACTATTTACAATAGCCAACACGTGGAAGCAACCTGAATGTCCATCAACAGAGGAATGGATTAAGAAGATGTGGTACATATATACAGTGGAATATTACTCAGCCATAAAAAAGAACCAAATAATGCCAGTTGCCGCAACATGGATGGACCTAGAGATGATCATACTAAGTGAAGTCGGGCAGAGAAAGACAAATACCATATGATATCACTCATATGTGGAATCTAATCTTAAAAAATGATACAAATGAACTTATTTATAAAACAGAAACAGACTTAACAGATAACAAAAACAAACCTATGGTTACCAAAGGGGAAACTTGGAGGGGAGGGATAAATCAGGAGCTTGGGATGAACATACACACACTACTATACATAAGATAAATAATCAACAAGGATCTACCACATAGCACAGGGAACTCTACTCGATATTCTGTGATAACCTGTATGAGAAAAGAATCTTGAAAAAAGAATGAATACACGTATATGTATAACTGAATCAATTTGCTGTACACCCGAAACTAACACAACATTGTAATCAGCTACACTCCAATAAAATGAAAATTTAAGAAAAAGAATGTTGGAAATGGAAATAGTCCTACAAACTGGGTGGGGGTGTAAGTTAGTGCCATCACTTTGGGGAGTAATTTGTCAATATTCATTCTTTTAATGAATGCTTACTGACCATTTACCAGGTACTGCTGTAGGTACTGATACAAGGGATACAGCAGCAAGCCGAACAGGTAAAGTCTGATGTTAGAAAATGACCAGCAACAAAGAAGGTGCCTTTTTCCACTTCTAGGCGCCAACCTCTGAGAAACTCTTGCACGTGTGCAGGGCTGTTCACTGCAGCACTGCTTGTAACAGCAAAGATGAGAAGCAACCTGTCTTCTCCTTAGTAAGAATAAAGTAACAAGAAAGTGACAGATAAGCTGTGGTTTATTAAATGAGATATCATGGAGCAGCTGAACCATATGGATCCAGCATAGATCCAAAGTCATCATATTGGACAAATATCAGAAACGTAAGGTTGAACAAAGAGGCTAGTTGCTAAAGCATACAAGTAGAATATCATGTATATAAAAATTGATAGATAACATAACCATACTTATGTTCTGTTTACAAATACATACATGCATTGTGAAAGTAAAAAAACACAGTGGTTCCTGGGGCCAGGGATGAAGGGGAGGAGAAGGGATGCCGTATCTGTAAATGATTTCTTTTTTTAAAAAAGAGAGATCCGAAGTAGATAAGACAGCATTGTTCACATCTGCAGAATCTTGGGAGTGCATAAATATCTACTGTTTTCTGAATGCTTAAAATATTTCATAATAAAAAAAAAATTTTCTTAGTTTCGTAACAGAAAAGACAAGACCAATCTCCAGCCCTAGGCCCAGCCCCTGGGTGTCCCCCGCTTCTCTTCTCGGACCAGCCCAGCCTGTGCTGCTGGTCAGACCCCCCGCAGACGTGGCGACAGCTCTGAAAAGCAGTTCATCAGAGCAGGCTCTACTCAGCACAGGGGAGGATGAGGGAGCAGTGGGCAGAGGGAGGCAGCGGCGTGAGCTGGTGGGGATGAGAGGTGAGTGCATCTCTTTCACTACCTGAGAAGGTAATTCATCTAGAAGGGACACTGGCCTTCCCTCCTGCTTCCAAGCAGGCTGGCTTGCCTCCCTTCCTTACTGGGACCTGACAACCCGGCTCATTCTCAGGTTTTCAATGATGACACAGGACAAGTATTTAATCCAGTCTCAAAGCCCAGATTACCAGCGGAGAGCTTGTAACGGCTATGTTAGATTTTCCGAATATGTGTTTGATTGATGGTCATAAATCCTATTTCTAAATTCCATGAAATTGTATGCTCAATCCCCCTCTGTTCCCCATCTCTCCCTCCTTTGGCGTTCTACCCATCTGTGATCCATGACCTCCTCTCTCTTGCCTGATTTATCCGTCTCCACGTGCCCACACCCCATCAGCCACGATAGGAGAGGTAAATGCTTTCTCCAAACAGTCCCCAGGGTCAGTGCCTGATTCAGATCTCCTTGGCTCTCCCTGGACCACTGTGACACTCTCCTAACTGGCCTCTGCTTAGATTGGCATCCTCCCCTTTTCTCCCTGACATCCTTCAAGGCCCCGGTCAAATGTCAGCTTCCCTGGAGATGCTTCCCGACTCCCCTGGCACAGGGAGACACTTTCCCCTCTGAGCTCTGACAGCAGCTTGGACTATCATCCCTTATCACCTTGAGTTGATTTCATTGTTTCCAGGCTACCTCCACCCAAGCTGCCTGAGATCTTACTCCTCTCTGGATACCCTTTGTGTCACCACGAGGTATGAAACAGGCTCCAATAAAATATCAATATTTGATGATTCCTTCTTCTTCTATTTCATATAAACTGGAAATATAATTTTAATTAGATGACTAACTTCTTAAAACACGATTCACCATCGAACCCAGAAATGTTGGCGAAAGGTAACAGGAAAGCTGGAAGCTCCCCAGAAGCCCAATTATGGCAGGAGCAGGCTATATTTGGGAGCCAATTAATCTCACAATGTTGAAAATTAATGCATTTCAGATTCTGACATTCACACTCATTTTTCTGCATTAAAACATTTTTACTGTGCTGAGCCTGTCATTATCTTACTCGTGTGTTCAGAAGAGCTCTCGTGAAAGGGGGACCACAGGATTGCCAGATACAAACGGTGGCTTACTCCTTACCTTCTAAAATTGCAGTGGATTTTGAGAAACTTTCAAGTCACATCCATCACAAAAGTGAGCCCTGGATACCAGAACATGCCTTTGCACCGGCTTCTGCAAGAAATGGAGGTAGAGGCTGCTTTTTCCCCTCTCCTCTCCTCTCATGCTCACCACGCTCTGCCTGGCGGATCTCATCTTCCGCAATGGCCCCAACTACCCCCGATGCACTGATGGCCATGAAATTGGGAGTGACAGTGACAAGGATGACAACAGCCAACATTTACTGAGCGCTGACAGCGTGCCAGGCGCCCTGCTAATTTCATATGTGTGTATCTCTCATACAATCCTCTCAATCTGTAGTGTAGGCGCTGCTAATGCCCCCATTTTAAACACAGAGGAAACTGAGGCTGAGTACCTGGTCCTGGCCACTCAGCTGACTGAGCGGAATTTGCACACCTGTGGTCTGGCTTCCCAGCCCGTGTTAAAATGCCTCTCGTCACGGGCTTCCCTGGTGGCGCAGTGGTTGAGAGTCTGCCTGCCGATGCAGGGGACACGGGTTCGTGCCCCGGTCCGGGAAGATCCCACATGCCGCGGAGTGGCTGGGCCCGTGAGCCATGGCCGCTGAGCCTGCGCGTCCGGAGCCTGTGCTCCGCAATGGGAGAGGCCACAACAGTGAAAGGCCCACGTACCGCAAAAAAAAAAAAAAAAAAAAAAAAAGCCTCTCGTCACACCTCTCCAAAAGCCTCTAGACTTGTTCGAACTGCAAGTCCCCCAGGTAACTTAAAGTCAACCTGTCCCAACTAACAACATTGCAAATCAACTAAACTCCAATAAAAATTTTTTGAAAAATAAGAATACAAATTGAACCAAAAACTAAACTAAAATAAAAGTCAACCTGTTCCAAACTGGACTTCTTTCCTTCCCCTGAAATCTATTCTCCCGGCTGCATTCCTGACCTCAATTAATCACTTCACTCTCAACCCCAGCAAGAGTGAGTCCTCCAACTTCACACTCAGATCCCAGTGACCCCGCCCCGGTCTGCTGAGTCGAGCCAGGCAGGGTCTCTGGTTGATTCCCCTCTCTCCAGCTCCACTGCCAAACGGCTTGGGTCAGGGCGCTCATTTCTCATCTGTCGACTGGCCCCACAGCCTTCTAGCCCTCACTGTCCAGTACATCATGAGGACTGTCCCCCAAGAGATATTTGTGCAATACAGGTCGGCGACCCCATCTTCCCAGGCTCCACCCCAGCGGCTCAGGCCAAAACCCGGAGCATCCTCGATTCCTCTCTCCCTCCCTCCTCCACCGAAGCCAGCAGGAATCCTGTCAGCCCTGCCTCCAAAAATGCTCCGGCCTGTCCTGGGCTGCTTCCAACCCTCCTTTCCAAATTCACCTCCTGCCAACTTCCCACCCCGCCCATGTTCCAGGTCTCTGTTTTGCCCGAACACAGTTCGTGCTCTCATACTTCATGCCTTGCACAGTGGCTCCCTCTGCCTGCTACCTCCTCTTTCTCTGCCTGACGAGCTCCTCTCCTGCAAGATCCAGTCTAGTGCTCTCTCCTTCGAGAAGGTGCATCCGAGGACCCCCAGCATCTGAACTGTTCGTGTTCCCACAGCCTTTCATGCCTGTGCTACAGAACACAGGATGGATCATGGTAGGCCCTTGGCATTGGCAGTCCTGAAGGCCTGCTAGGTAAGGTCGTGTGAGATCGGGAGATGAGAATCCCGATCACATGGCTGTCACCAAGATGAAATGAGATGACATAGGGAAAGCACCTTGCATGACCTTGAATCACCCTTTCCCCGAGGCAGGTGTGAATCAGCGAGTCACTTAACTAGTGAATGGGTCCAGCTGACCAATGAGCAATTGGTTCATTTCTGTCTAAATGTAGTCAATTTAAGGATTCACAAATGTCTCTGGAAATGTTCCTCGTGACCATCAAGGGCCAACTGTATTATAAGTATCTGTGCATCCTTCTCTCCTTTCTCAAAGACAGGGATGGAGCCGCCCAGCTTTCCTTCTTAGGTACACAGATGGTAACAGACACTAAGTTAAAGGTTTGCTGAATTCATAAATGAAATAAGACCTCTGTGCACTGATTCCATGAGCACAGGAAAGTCTCAGCACTCCCCTCAAACACACACCTCACCTACTTGTTGATGCCCAAATTATTTTACCAGGAGGCAAACACCTTTTCCTTTACAATAAAAGGTAACTTACGCCTCAGCAAAATGACAAATGGCTGCATTTCACAGATCTCCATATTGCCCAAGAATAGTCAAGACTGTAAATGTTAAACCCACAAATGCCCAGAAGCCAGAGTTTGAATCCATTTGTTGAAACATCTGTCTCCCCCCGTGCACAGAGAGCACCTCAGAGAAAGGACCACGTCTCTGCCCCCGTCGCTATCCCATTACCATGCTCAGTGGCACGATAGCATTTTTTCCCTCCTTTTTCTTTGTGTGCTTATTGAATGTCTGCCCCTCCTTTGGAAAGCAAACTCCATGAGAGAGGACCTCGTGGGGCTGTTTCTCAGCTCTGGCCCCTCCCCTAGAAAAGCATCCGGCACACAGGAGGTTTCCAGAAAATGTTGGTTGAATAAATGAATGAATGACTCCATAATCCCGCCCATCTCTTTTTTCATGTCTGATCAAAGAATCAAAAATCTATCCTTAGACTATAAAAATGTAAACAGCTAACAGTGAGAGATTAAAAAAAAAAACAAACAAGTTAATGGGATGCTTCGAAATTCTGAGTCAAAAGTGACTCTATGCAATTACCATTTTCCTGGAAGGAGGAACAAACTCTGACCAAATTAATGAAATGATAAATACAGCCTAGGAAGGCTGGTTACACCGTGAATAATCACTGAAGAACTAAACTCTTGCCCGTGGGGTAGTTTTAGAATTTGGAACTTCACTGCTATAGTAAGGAAATAATGAATTTGTTCCTTTAAATGAACCCAAATGGAATGACAAGAGTCCAGGGGAAGTATCAGTGGTATTTAATTTACATCTGTACTATATTTTTCAGCTACATTTAAAAATTATTCTCATTATTTTCCAGATGCTATGGGACTAAAATATACATTCCTATGTCATAAAAGATGGTCAGTGAAACACAGGCAAGTGGATATCAACATCACAGAGAAGAGGTTATAGCAAAGAACATGGCCAAGGGCCCAGCCTAGGGCTGAGGTTGACCCATTCTGGCTGTGTGACCTTGGGTAGTGACTCAGCTCTTGGAGACCAGAATTTCCTCTTCTGGGAAAACAGTGTCTGCAGAGATCCTGTGAGAATTCAACAAGACAATAATATTTGCAGAGCACCCAGCTCCACCCCTGGTGCCACAAATAGTAATAGTTAACACGTAACAGTAACAACAACAACAATCTCAGAAAAATGTGGCAGCAAAGAACCAGATATGCTTGTGTTCAGGGTGAAAAAAAAATTACCATCAGGGTTTCCTCATTGAAAAACTAGTAATGTTAGCAGCCCGACCTGGAGGCCTGTGGTTTAACAAGCAACTAATTAGAAACCGTTGCTCCCTAAACTCTGAGCGACACCTGCTTTTACTAGTGCGCACACTAGTAGATGGGAAGCAGGTTCAAGGGCAGTCACTGGCCATGCTCTCTCTGGAAAATGCAGCTGAAAACAAACCCCAGATGCTCTCTTTTAATAAACTCTTCTCTGAAAAATACTCAAGTTAATAAGAGGAACGAAGGAGGTCTTCTGAGGTCCCAGGAGTTAATTCCACCCTGCATCAGCCCATCCCTGCCCGTTTGGACTGTGAAAATCATGAAAGAAATAATTAAAGGTAAATTATGCAAGTGGAGAAAGGGCAGGAACACAAGATGGGGCCGCAGCGGTGGCAGGGGGACCGCTCTGAAGGATGAGTGATTTGAGCTGATCTGTTCAATGGGCCAACCATGAATGCCTCTCATGACTGCCCCTCCCCTGATGTGTCTGCAGGGTCTTCCCCTCTGCCCACAGGGCAAATCAAAACCTCCTTGGCCTGGCATTCAAGGCCCTTTATAATCCAACCACTGCCAACCATTCTACCTCATCCCCTCTGCTTCCTATACATCCCGCCACCTCCATCCCTATCAAACTATACTGACAATTTTCCCAAACTCACCCTGAGTATAATGTTTCCATTTAGGGTAAAATTGGAGAGGAAATTATTTTAAAAGTCAACGTCTAAGTCCTTTACAGAAAGTAGTCCACGATTAACACTGTGATGAGCAAGTCCTGTCATGGGAATTGATCTCCCTGTGGAATTTCTAGAAATTATAACAACATTCCACTTACTGGCTCCCCCAGACATTCTGCTTTAATTGGTCTGAGGTGGGGCCCAGGCACAGGTAAGTTCCCCAGCCAAGCTTGAGAACCACTGTTTCAGGTGTTTGCCCAAGTGCCCGCCAGCCTGCTGTGGTCACCACGTCACCGGCTTGGTCCCCAGAGCACTGGAGTTTGGGACCCGTGACCTATGCCACCTTGTCGAGTGCTCACCATTGCCCTGGGTTGGTCATTTTCACCTCAGTTCATATGAAGAAACTCGGGTTTCGCAGCCTGTCCCGAGTAACCCAGCTGTCAACTGGGAAAAATCAGGATGAAAGCCAGGTCCTCCCAGGTCTGAGGTCTGTGTCCTCACTCCCTGCCATGCGGCCCCCTGCAGTGGGGAGCTCAGATCTCAGGAATCTTCCAAGCTGGTTGTCACAAACCATCGTCAGCTTGAAACGAGTAATAGTAGGAATACTTATACCACGGAAATAGGCAAACGCCAACACTGGGAGTTTTGTTCCATTCTGGTTTTTGAGAGCCAGTTCACGGCACCCCTCAATTCCAAAGCACCAAGAAAAGAGGGGGGAAAAATGTGAAATTATGTTCTTTTGATTTCAGGAAGCGAGCGTTTTGTAAGGATTTCAAATCCAAACAGTTAAAATTGAAAAAGTTTTTGAGTTTGAAGAGACAAACCTCAAGTGTGTGGAAAACATCCATCTGGAATTTTTATTCAGACGCCACCTGGGTACTGATGCATTCTGCACGCTGCTATGCGCTGGGCGCCCTGGACTCAGGGGCAGTGGAAGGAAAATTTAAGCGGAACCAGGCATCTGAGGCTGCTCCCTGTCTCCGCCAGTGACGGCGCAACAGGAAACGTTCTCTGAAACGAGCCATCCATCCAGCAGCCCTGTTTCTGCCTCAGCTGCTGGGTGTGCGGACTTCCAATATTGGAACGCTGGATTGGAGGCTCCTACTAAGGAATAACGGGAGGGGTCAACAGAAGTTACCTGCCCCCGCGTGGTCTCCTGCCACCACGGCTGAGCTCAGCTGCACGTGGTCCCCACCGAACAAAGATGCGCGGCATTTTCCCCTCACAGCGTGTTCCTCTATCAGCACTGCTCAATAGCTATAAAGCCTCATTATGCTAATACGATGCTTGTAGAGGATGAAGGAGATTGTAAGTTGAAAAGGAATAAAGGAAGCTCCTGTTCGCTGAGTGCCTGCTTTTGCAGCCAGGCACTGAGCTAGTCCGTTTCATACATGGTACTAGAACAGACATTTATGGAACGACGATCACGTGTCAAGTCCTATCCCACGTAATTATTTAATCCTTAGGTAAAAGAAAAGTGTAGCGATAAAGTATTTTCTCCTTTTTTTTTTTTCTGCTGTACGCGGGCCTCTCACCGTTGTGGCCTCTCCCGTTGCGGAGCACAGGCTCCGGACGTGCAGGCTCAGCAGCCATGCCTCACGGGCCCAGCCGCTCCGCGGCATGTGGGATCTTCCCGGACCGGGGCAGGAACCCGTGTCCCTGCCTCGGCAGGTGGATTCTCAACCACTGCGCCACCAGGGAAGCCCAATAAAGTATTTTTAATTAAGGTATATGCATTGTTTTTAAAGACATAATGCTATTGCACACTTAATAGACTACAGTATAATGTAAAGGTAACTTTTATATGCACTGGGAAACCAAAACATTTGTGTGACTCACTTTATTGCGATATTCACTTTATTTTGGTGGTCTGGAACCGAACCTGCAATAGCTCCAAGGTCTACCTGTGCTGAGAAAAGGAAATACTTCTGGCAAGAAGGGAACTGTCGCTGACTTAAATTCTGGTCTTTGTTTATTTAATATCCGCCCCCAAACTGTGCACCTGAGTATTCCACTGATGGAGAAAATGGTTTTATGTCTGTTTCTATAATTCGGCAAGTTATAATAATTATATACGGTAGCAACTGATCATCCAGGGATGTCTACCGTGTCTGAGAAATCGAACAGTCACTTGATGACAGTGATGCTATGCCACTCTCTGAGCCCTGCCATTGCCTGGCACTGGACTAAACAAGCATTTAACAATGATCCTGAACTGCATGAGGTAGGTATCCTCCTGGTTTACAGATACAGAAACTGAGGCTTGAAGGGCAACGTGCCCAACGTCGTAGAGCTAGGAAGAGGCAGCACCACCACCGCTCCTCACAATCATGCTCAGGATTGCAGAATCCGCACCCCTGGGGCTGCCACATCCTTTGGAGTGGGTTCGACCATTCCCGAGTGGGTGACACGGCAGGACCACCCAGGAGTCAGTGGGGCACTGCTTTCTGAGTCCCCCACTGCCTGCAGGAAGTTAGTGCAGACAACATGGTACAGAAGCAAGAGTGGGACCTAATCATGCAAGCTGAGGGCTGTCTGGGGTCCAAATGGACACATGCCCAGCCCGGTCATAGGGCTAAACGTCTGTCACCGAGAGGGTAGCTGCCCCAGAAATGTGGAATCTCACAGGCGAGAATGACGCACAGGCCAGCTAGGCTAGCCTCTCATCTAATGCCACCATCACCATTACAGTCCTGAGTTGGATACTGTGTCTTCTGGGGCCATCTCACAAGACTGTGCTTAGGATTAAATGAGATTTATGTAGCGTGCGTAGCCCAACGATGACCCCATAGGTAGCAGTAATTAACATGTTTAATCTCTCCTTCATTCATTCACTCAACACATTTTAAGCTGGTGCCTACTGTGTACTAGGCTTTAAGGACAAGATGCCGATTCAAGTTCCAGGGCCGCTTTTAGGGGGGAAATAATTTGTACATGAATGAATTCAATCAACACACATTTCACCATTAGGAGACGAGTAAGACATGTTCACCAGTAACTGCCGTGAAGCCACAGGAGCATAGCTGACATTTTGCACAGTGTTTCACAGTTCATCGGGTGCTTTCACACTTGTCATCGGATCACTGCACAAAACGGAGATTCAGACGAGGCAAGGGACCTGCCTGGGGTCACACAGCAAGTGTACAGGTTTAGTTCCAATCTGGGTCTCTGCCACCAAAGCCTAGACCCTCTCCTCTACATCCTGTCTTACTTGGCTCTGCGTGGGCCCTTCCGCGACAGAGAGCAGGGTCCCGAGCAGCCCTGTTCCACTTTAGAAAACCCTGATTATTAGAAAGCTTTTGCTAAGATTTATCCAAGGTCTAGCCTCCTGGTACATTCTGTCAGTCTTAGCTCTTCCCTCCGGAGCCCTACTGAATAAATGCGCTCCCCCGCTGAAAGGACGTTCCCACGAGTCAGGATGGTCACCAGTCTTCCCCAAGCCTCCTGTGCCCCAGGCTGCGTGGCTTCCCGAACTGACAAAGCTATAGACCCTTCCCCGGCCTGATCTCCACCCTTTCCCATCCAGCCAACCTCTTCTCAGCCTGTGCCCTGTGCTGTTGCTGTCACCAAACGGTGCTGGAATCATATGTGCAGGTGTCCTTCCTGGTCCCACCGCCCCGGGAGCTCCCAAGGCCCCAAGCTGGTCCGGCTGCTCTCCCCGAGGGTCCCCGGGCACCAGCCACTGTTGCCCACATCACTCAGCCACATGAGATGGGTGCTCTTGTTTCATTCCCACCCCTGGGCCTGGCAAAGGGTAGTGGCGCATAAATTCTTTTAGAATTGAATGAAACACAATGATTCATCCTCACACCTGGCGCCAGAGGGTTTGCTTTCTCCACCAGAGCAGAGGAAAGGGCCTGCCCCGAGGACAGAGGGTGCGACATGGGCCTTCCAGACAGCACGCTCCCCACAACGGTCCTCAAGCGCTCCCTGGCCCGGGGAGAAAAACAAATGCTATTTCAACAAAACCAGAAATGAGGCTGAGCTAGATCTTAGCAATAATAGTTGCCAGGAAAAGGAGGGCACTCTGCTGGCTCCTGCCCAGCGTCCGTGATGCGGAAGCTGCAAGGGCCTCTCCAAAGCCTCCTTCCAGGTTTGAGGTTGTCACCAAGGGCTCCGAGGAAGAGACCATGGGCTCTGGAATGAGCCACACCTGCTCCAAATCCCGACTCTGCCCAAGTCGGTGGGCAAACGGAGTACCCGTAAAGCGCAGATAATAAAAACCTCCTAGAGTTATAGTCAAAAGCAAGCAAGAAAGTAGCTGGCCAGGTAACACTCAATAAATGTGACGTGGATGATGATGACAGAGGAGGACAGAGAAGGACAAAGAAGGAAGCAGGGTGAAACTACAACAGTCTCCCCGACTCTCCCTGGTTTTTTCCCGTGTGCACTTCAAGGGCTCGAAGCAAAAGGGAGCTGTCCCTCGAAGCCTGACGGCGGAATATGGGCTTGAGAGCACTCCAGGCCTGTGTCAAATTCCCACTAATGATTTTTCAGCATAAATTAAAAGGAGTGAATACTTTCTAATGGCTGCTACAGAATTACATGACGGCTTCCAGGAGGATCCACAAAAATGGCTGAAATCAGAGGGACGGTCATTCTGCTGCATGGAAGCTTCTCGTTAATTTCATTTCTTCTTTCTTTCTGGCTTGTGGGCCTGCTTTGTAAGAGCTGAGTGAAAAGAGATGCATAACAAGCCACCCGGTACCCCAGCCTATTTCAATCAGCCTAAATCGGGAGCACTAAGAGTGTCGCATAGCAAGTGGGATTCAGTGTTACACTAACACCACCACCATCAGCGATAATACTTTTTTATATCTATATATAATTGTATAATTTACACAGGACGGTTAAGTCTTCTCTTTTGACTTTCTATTTTTTTCTTGAGCACTTATCATGTACCTGGCGTTCTAGTGCAATTGTCTGGCTTAACGTTCACAATGACCTGGCATCACTCCTATTTGACAGGTGAGGTTGAGCCAGGTGGAGGAATTCCTCTAGGATCACACAGGCTGTCTGTGGAAACTAGGGTTGGAAACCTGGGTCTGTCAGACTCCAAAGTTTGCTCTTTTCACCGCTGCTCCTCTGCTTTCTGTGAGGTCAATGTGATTGTTTTTATTTGGGGGGGGGCAGGGAAGCTGGGGAGGCACTGTTTTCCCACACCTGGTGTTTCCTTCCATGTGACAGGAGTGACTTAGGGTAATACTTTTGGCCTCTCGCTGCCCCACCCTTGCTCTACTCCCCTGAGGAAATTAAGTGCCTCGTATTTGGAAGGAGAAACCGGGTGGAAGCAGCTCAGTCCTTCCTCCCTTCCTCTCGGGAGAACGGTTCTGCTGCTCTCACCAGGGGCTGGGGCTGGCTCCCCAATCCTGTATGAGTCTCACTCTGGATTCAGCCATCAGGAGGCTCACTTGCCCACGGACATAAGACACATTCTCAACATCACCTCTTCCATGATGAAGGTGATATTTCGGCCCTTACGCTCTTTACGCCTCTGTCTTATTCTCAAGTAATTCAGAATTTAGGTAGAGAGGAGGCTGCTGATTGGGCCTCCTTCAAGGGTTCTCACGATTGTGATTCTCATTTTACAGATAAAGCCTGGAAAACACTGAGCTCTTCCCTAAAGAAAAGACAGCATGAATGTCGGCACGTATGCGATAAACAGCCCAAAACATTATTTGCTGTACGAATGTAATTCCTTTGCTTCAGATTAGGACCCATAGTTTAAGGAAGAGAAAAATGGGAGAATGGGGTGACACCACCAAAAATAACTCAAACGTGAAACAAACCGAAAGAGAAAACCCAACCTCAAATGACAACACCATAAATCAAGAAAATGCTGTGCCCCTACCAATTCTGAGATAATACATGAAGCAATTTGAATGTCACGAAGGGCCTGGAATAGAGAATTAACCAAAGCATTTCTCATGGCCATCATCAAAAAGTCTACAAATAATAAATGCTGGAGAGGGTGTGGAGAAAAGGGAACCCTCCTACACTGTTGGTGGGGATGTAAACTGGTGCAGCCACTATGGAGAACAGTATGGAGGTTCCTTAAAAAACTAAAAATAGAGTTACCGTATGGTCCAGCAATCCCACTCCTGGGTATATACCCAGAAAAGACAAAAACTTGAATTTGAAAAGATACATGTATCCCAGTGTTCATAGCAGCACTGTTTACAATAGCCAAGACATGGAAGCAACCTAAATGCCCATTGACACACGGATGGATAAAGAAGTTGTGGTACATGTATACAATGGAATACTACTCAGCCATAAAAGAGAATGAAATAATGCCATTTGCAGCAATATGGATAGACCTGGAGATTATCACACTAAGGGAAGTAAGTCAGATAGAGAAGGAAAAATACCATATGGTATCACTCATATGTGGAATCTAAAAAAATGAACTTAAGTACAAAACAGAAATAGACTCACAGACTTTGAAAACAAACTTATGGTTACCAAAGGGGAAAGGGGCAGGGGAAGGATAAATTAGGAGTTTGGGATTAACAGATACACACTACTACATGTAAAATAGAAAACCACCAAGAACCTACTGTATAGAGCAGGGAACTATCTTCAGGATCTTGTAATAACCTATAATGGAAAAGAATCTGATAAATAATAAGTATACGTATAGCTGAATCACTTTGCTGTACACTTGCAACCAACACAACATCGTAATTAAACCATACTTCAATACAAATAAAAATCCAAAGCATTTCTCAACTACTAAGGAGTCAAGAATCAGTTTACGGAGACCCGCCTCCAAAAAAAAAAAAGAAAAAGAAAAAGCCAACAATAAACCTTATGTGGGGAATAACCAAGCTCAAAAACTGAGCACACTTTTTGGAGCCATCTATAATTTGGAACTCATCCAGAGATCTACCTGCTGCCAGAATTCTACCCAAATAACAAGCCTGGGACTTATTACTGTTATTGTCAATAATTGAGACAACAGAATATTGGAACAGAAAGGGTCCTCAGCAGTCAAGCCCAAGACCCTTGGTGAAGGAATGGAGACAGGCCAGGTGACAGAGCTGTGCGGAGGAGCCACGCGGAATTACCTTGGCGTCCACAGGCTCCACGAGGAGAAGCGAGTCAAAATCAGAGCCAAACTAGGACCCAGGTCTCCCACTCCAGCGTGCCTTCCCTTTCTTACGTTTTGTGGCCTGCAGTGATGCTTGTATGTCCACCTCTCCGATGCCATGCATTCACACTGTTGTGCTATCATAGGCCACGTCAACAGGCTTCTGAGACCAGAGGAAAAGTTGCCCACAACCAACTGGCAGATTTAAGATTTAAACCATGGGAGACACTGGGCCACTTCTACAATAACTCAGCACAGAGATGAGCACCATTCTACCGCCTGATTATAAGCACTGGTTCCCCAATTTCAAAGATGCTAGAACTGAACTTGGGCAGAGAATAAATGCAGAGCCAGGTACTGTCACCCTCACGAAGCACCCAGATTATAACAGCAACAAAAAATGGCCTTCGGTATCAGAAGTACTTTTAAAAACACAATGCTGTTCCTCTTCTTCAAACTAATTAACGTTCGTAACCAGGACTAAAGTGTCTCTTCTTTTTTTTTTTTTTTTTTTTTTGTGGTACTTGGGCCTCTCACTGTTGTGGCCCCTCCTGTTGCGGAGAACAGGCTCTGGACATGCAGGCTCAGCGGCCACGGCTCACGGGCCCAGCCGCTCCATGGCACATGGGATCCTCCCGGACCGGGGCACGAACCCGTGTCCCCCGCATCGGCAGGCGGACTCCCAACCACTGCGCCACCAGGGAAGCCCTAAAGTGTCTCTTCTGAATGCAATGGAAAAGCAAATCATTCTGGTTGGAAGCAAATAGCTGGATGGTGAGAGACTGTCAAAAAACACATTTAGTGTTTTCTGACAGTCTCCAGATAATAAACACAGCTTCCAGTTAAGCCACCCTCAGATATCTGGTACCTAATACCTAGTGGTTTAAAAGCAACTGGTAAGATGGGCAGAGTCTAAGGGTTTTTAAAGGATGAAATCTCCCTTTTTCTATATCCCTCTTTTTAAAGGGAATAAATCACATGCACTTAGAGAAGCGCAGCATTCTCACACCACAGAGATTCTAGAGATGAACGAACCACGGCCCAGAGAAGTGTGGGGACTTGCCCAAGGTCAAGCTCAGAGTGAGGCCCAGGACCTTGACCACCAGCCCAGGTCATCTCCCACGGTCAGAGCTGCCCTTCCACGGGAAGACTGTTCTTATTTAAGGTTCCCAAACCCGTGCACAGCAAAGAGAAGTTCCTGAAAATCTATGGAACCCACTTTCATTTTGAGGCACAAATTGAACAAACGTTTTGCATCAGGGATTATCTTGATTAAACTACGTGAGCACCGTTGATCTACCTCAGTCTTGCTAAAGTTCATTAGGCTGTCCATTTACTTATATAAATTCCTGTTGGCTCAAATATCTTAAAAAGTAAAACACATGTAACTCGCATGGTGGAAAACTGTGTTTTTAATCTATATGCACCTGTAAGAATTATAATAATGATAATGTTAATACCATTTATTGAATGCCTACGTGCTCAGCACTGTGATAGGCACTTTACAGAATAACAACAATAAGGATAATTATAAAATAACTATCACTTATTGAATACCTAACATGTCCAGTCATTATGCTATGTGTTTAAGTACTTTAATTCATTTAATGATCACAGTCATCCTGTTAAGTAGTCATTGCTATTATTTCACATTTTACAGATGAAGAAATTGAGACTTTGAGAAGTGACTGCACTACATTTCACAGAGCAAGAGAAGACTCAGGATTCAAACCCAGGCCCACTGGCTTCCTGAATCCTTTGTCTTTTCCACTATACGACGCTGCATACGCTTTATAGAAAGTATTGCTTCAAGTTCTATTTCCAGCAAGGACATTTATAGATGCAAGGACATTTATAGATCCAAGGACAAACTAAATGATGCTAAGACAACCTGTTCCCTATAAAAGTCTCAGACTTCATGATTTGGAACAAAGTAACTCTGCTACCAAATTCCCTGAAGAAAAATCGAGCTCACAGCTTCGGGGCCATCGGATAAGGCTGAAAGGCTGAAATACGAAGTGGTTCCAAACTACAGTGAAATTTGGGAGCGAAACACAATTTGTCTGTTGCTCCATTTTAAGATATTCATGAGGCAAGGAAGCATTCCCATTTTTAATAATTAAATGGCTAAAATCTGCAACCTGATAAATTTACTGCTCATGAACGAGGCATTCCTAGAAGGGCCTAAGTTCGAATTAGCAGCCCCACAAGCTGTCACGTTACAGCGCAAAACCAAACCAATGAGACAGAAATGTTGCTGTTGCCTAGAGAAGAAATTTTCCCCACCACTTGTTCTCTTGTAGAGAAAGCCTGAGTCAAAATTCAGAAATCATCTAGGACTTTGCCTGCAAACGAGCTGGAAGAGAATGAAGAGAAGAAAAGAATAATGCAACATTTTCCCTCACGAGAAGCATTGTTTTAAAAGGGTGTGATTTTGCCTTAAAGGTTAGACTTTACAATCATTTAATATTTTACTTGTCTTGAGAAACCCGCACAGAAAGGCAGGGAAGGGAAACAGATTAATAAAAGCATGCATTTATGAAGTGGCCCTGTTTGGCTTTCTCAGTCCTGTGATAGCATGCAATGTACGTGACACCTATGAGTAGAGTTATGTTAAGTTGGGGGCTCCTGTCTCTGTGTTATTGGCAAATTACCTCCAGTGGCTGCCTTCACCAGGGGCATGTCCATCTCTTTCGTATAAGGAAGAGTCCTACTGACTGCTCCACCCCCATGGTGCCAAACCCCAGCAGGGGCTGAGGGGCCACTGCCCTGAGTCCTCAAGTGGTTCGGGACAGACCCAAGACCTGGGACTGGCAGGCAAGTGGTTCGTAAAGTGTCGTGTTGGGCCTGGACCAGCAGCGTTGATATTACCTGGCACCCTGCTAGAAATGCAAATGAATCAGAAACTCTGGGGCTGGGACTCAGCCATCTGGGCCTTAACAAACCCCCCAGGTGATTCAGATGCCCATGCCTTGCAGGGGTGGATGGAGTCAGGGATGGGAAGAGGAGGCGGGCTGGCAGGAAGTCGGGACCTCCATGTGTTCTCTTTCTCAAGACCCGCAAATGTTACAGACAGGCCTGCACGCAAACTGGTGACGATTAAGCCAGACAACGGACGTCATGCACCTCCGGGACTCCAGAGGTACTTGTAGAATGAGTGTGCCCAGAGATCTGCTTTGGCCCCTACTGGATCCTCACAATGAACCTGCACCAACATCCCTGTGCAGATGAGGGAACCGGGACTCAGGTGACCTGTCCAAGGTCACGCGACCAGGCACTGAACCCGGGTCTGTTTGATCCCAGAGCTGGTGCTCCTTCCCTACATGCGGCCATTTAGTCTTGGCTTGAACACTTCCAGCTACGTGGAACTCACTACTCACTACTACTACGAGTCAACCATTATCATTTCAGGCAAAGTAAGGTGGTGGTGATTTTCTTTTTCCTTCCTTTACTTGAGCTTAAATCTCTCTGCAAATTGCAGCCATGTTTCCTTGTTCTGCCCATTGGGGCCTGCAGAGAGTTTATACCCTCTTCACATAACCACCTTTCAAGCTAAAAATGGTAATGCCATCCCCTGGGCTCTTTTAGTCTCTTTCACTCTCTCCTCCCGGCAGAAGGTGTCCAGAACTACTTCCTAATCAGGCTTCTGAGGACAGATCCCAGTCTCGATCCCTTACGGCACCTAAAGAAGTCATGATGTGCAGAAATACGACCTATCTGAGGCCTTGGCTGGTAGATCTGCACAAACAGACAAACATTCCCATCACTGGCAACCTCCTGTCATGTGTAGAGTCCAAGAATCCCAAGCCTGTGGAATGTCCCATTGTTTCTGAGTCTTGGTTTCCTTGCCTGTAAAATGGGGTAATGACTCGTACCCTGCCTACTTTGCATGCACCACTGGCTCTGAAACGACTCTGTGAGCTGCAGAGCACTGGACAGGTGTGGAGGTGACAATGGCAATGATAACCAGTAGAAGGGGAGGCTGACTGGGGAAGCCCCGTGAAGCAGGTGCTGCAGAGAGGTCCTCCCTGCCTGCCCTCCCCCGAGCTTACTTCCTCCATCACCCTTCCCGCCAGGGCATGGGGCCAAGTGCTCGCGAAGGACACCAAGGCACATGCATGGCTCCAAAAGCCGGAAAGTAAATTAAGATGGCATGATGATTTGCAAAAGATGCCTTAAAGACAGGATGTTTCTGTGCCCAGCAACTGAGCCAGCAGGCAGGGCGGAGCTCTGTGAGCTGGATGCCGGGAACGGAGTTAAAGAAGGTCAGAAAGACCGGCAGAGTCAGGATCTGAACCCAGACCTCCTGCCCCGGCTCACCCCACTTCACCACAGCTGCCATTGAAATCACCTGACAGACAACTGTCGGGTGTGCCCATGTGGACGTGCCAGTCTACTCAGGGAACAGCTATCCCCATAACGGCCCCACCCCCTCGTAAGGCCCCAGTCCACTTACCCAGCTACCTAGCAGACAGTATACCTGGAGGTCTCATGACCCTGCATCACGTCCCCCCAAAGCTGCTACGTCCCCAGGGCTCCCTGGCACCCCCCAGTTGCTAAACCAGCCCCTTTCTTGACCCCTCCTTCACCCTCACCTCTCATATCCAACACATCCCCAAGTCCTATCCACCCATCCTCCTAAATGCCTCTTTTTTTTTTTTTTGGCTGCATTGGGTCTTCGTTGCTGCACGCGGGCTTTCTCTAGTTGTGGCGAGCGGGGCTACTCTTTGTTGAGGTGCGCGGGCTTCTCATTGCAGTGGCTTCTCTTGTTGCAGAGCACGGGCTCTAGGTGCGCAGGCTCAGTAGTTGTGGCTCGCAGGATCTAGAGCGCAGGTTCAGTAGTTGTGGTGCATGGGTTTAGTTGCTCCGCGGCATGTGGGATCTTCCCGGACCAGGGCTCAAACCCGTGTCCCCTGCATTGGCAGGCGGACTCTTAACCACTGTGCCACCAGGGAAGTCCCTAAATGCCTCTCAAATACAACATTTCTCTCCACCTACCACTGCCACCTAATCCACACAGCCACCATCTCTCTCACACCTCTTAGCTGCCTCCGCATCCTCCCTGGCAGTTTGGTTTTCACGCTGCAGCCAAAGTGATCTTTTGAAAACATAAATCTCATCATGTCACCCTGCTATTTAAAACTTTTCCATGGTTGGGATTAACAGATGCACACTACCATATATAAAACAGATAACAACAAGGATTTACTGTATAGCACAGGGAACTATATTCAGTATCTTTGTAATAAACTATAATGGAAAAGAATCCAAAAAAAGGATATAGATATATACGTATACGTACGTATAACCGAATCACTTCGCTGTACCACTGAAACTAACACAATATTGTAAATCAACTACACGTCAATAAAAAAAAAAAGTTGTCCATTGCTTTTAGGATGAAAAGCAAAATGCCTGGACTAAGCCATTAGATCCTGCAGCCCCTGGCCCTGTCTCCTGACACCCTCCCTGCTTACGCACTATAATCTTGCCACCTGGGACTTCTTTGTTTTACCTGTAAATTTGTGGTACACCACGCATACAGGAGAGTGTATAAAACAGGTGCATACATTTAAAGAATAATTCTCATACTTGTGCCTCCACCACCTGGGTTAACAGAACACAGCCAGGATCTCAACCGCCCACCTGTGCCCCTCGCCGCACCCTCTCTCCAGCCCCGTCCGGAAGTAAACATCTTAAACTCTCTGATCGTTCTTCCTTGCTTTTGTAGGGTTACGTCTCTATAAAACAAAGTTTAGTTTTGCCTGTCGTGAGTTGGAACCATACTGTAGATATTCTTTCATGATTTGCTTCTTTTCCTCAACTTGAATATCAATGCACAGAGGTACATTATTCACGCATTTCCCATTGACATAGAGTCTTCCCGTGAGTGAATACCCAGGATTAGTGCATTTTTCTGTTGGTGGACAGTTAGATTGTCTCCAGCTTGTAGCTTGTATGAACAACCCGGCTGGAGTTCTTTCTGTGCTTTGAGAGCCCCGGGCTCCTCTGTCTTGCCTTCAGGCCCTCAAGGGACTCATTTTCTCTGCTGAGGCCTCTCTCACTGCCTCCGTCCTGCTCACCTTGCTGAGCTGGTGCTCCCACGGCACCCTGCACCCCACAGAGATGTACGGTCATCCCTGACCCAGCCCAGGACCCACACATAACAAGCCCATCCGCGCGTGTGTACACGAGTTCATTCATGCATGTGTTAGCAGCTTCTGGTGCCGCAGAGGCCTGGACAGTCTGGAGGAAGAAAGAGAGCCTCTCCAATCAAACGAAGGCTCCACGGCGACAGGAAGTGCACACACTGAGCAGCCAGCTCCCCGCGGATTCTCACGCTGTGACGTGAGCACCTAGCGGAGGATGAGCTTGGGGGCGGATCCTACCACTCTGAACCTTCCAATTCCACCTTCTTCCCCCCTCACATTAGCCTCTGTGATGAAAGTTGCAAAGGGCTCTTCTGCTGCTTAAAAAGTAAAGGGAAAAAATGGAAATTGAATAAAAAGGAAAGGAAAGAAAGCAGCTGGAGAATATTGCCCACCATTTGGTGCGATAACCAGGGGCTTTCAAGTGATTACTAAAACCAGCTTTGATTTTGAGCTTTCATTTCTTTTAATCTAGCAGATAATTAGAGGGAGATCAAATGCATCCTGACACTATGGAGAACAGTATGGAGGTTCCTTAAAAAACTAAAAATAGAACTACCATATGACCCTGCAATCCCGCTACTGGGCATATACCCTGAGAAAACCATAATTCAAAGAAAGTCATGCACCACAGTGTTCATTGCAGCTCTACTTGCAATAGCCAGGACATGGAAGCAACCTAAGTGTCCATCGACAGATGAATGGGTAAAGAAGATGTGGCACATATATACAATGGAATATTACTCAGCCATAAAAAGAAGCGAAATTGAGTTATTTGTAGTGAGGCGGATGGACGTAGAGACTGTCATACAGAGTGAAGTAAGTTAGAAAGAGAAAAACAAATACCGTATGCTAACACATATATATGGAATCCAAAAAAAAAAGGTTCTGAAGAACCTAGGGGCAGGACAGGAATAGAGACGCAGACGTAGAGAATGGACTTGAGGACACGGGGAGGGGGAAGAGTAAGCTGGAACGAAGTGAGAGAGTGGCATGGACATATATACACTACCAAATGTAAAATAGATAGCTAGTGGGAAGCAGCTGCATAGCACAGGGAGATCAGCTCAGTGTTTTGTGTCCACCTAGAGGCGTGGGAGGGAGACACAAGAGGGCGGGGATGTGGGGATATATGTATACATATAGCTGATTCACTTTGCTTTACAGCAGAAACTAACACAACATTGTAAAGCAATTATACTCCAATAAAGATGTTAAAAAAAAAAATCCATCCTGGCAGGCAAAGATCAACCTGTCGCTGTTGGAGATCAATTCCCACTTACTTTACCACCTCCTCCTTCACACATTTTTTTCCTTAAAACAAAACAAACAAATAAAAAAACCTCCCCAGGTTACATATATTGTTTGACCTGTTTAAATACTACATTCATATTGGACATTTCCCACGACAGATACTCCCTTAGGAATAAGCAGCATTTTCTCTCCTTCCAAATTAAGAACATCTCATTGCTTTGCAGATTTAAAAACATCCAACTGCAAACTCCCTTTTATGGATGAAGAAGCCAAAGTACAGAGAGGGGCGGAAACTCTGTACCACTTACAGCTGTAAGTGGCAGCACCAGGATTCACCCCAAAGCATTCGACTCCAGGGCCTCTACGCTCACCGTTCTGCTGTCCCTCCTGTGCATTAAAAACACATGTGCATCTCCAGTCCTGCTTCCTCATGGGCTCTCTCTAGCCTAAGACAGACTTCTAAATAGCACACAGAGCTTTAAGCACAAGATGCTGGAAATCAACTAAACATTCACCAATACGGAAGCAGAGTCCCAGCCACTGATGAAAATGATGTTTACAGAACTGTTAATAAGAAGGGGAAATTACTGTCGCATAAAATGGAGAAAAATAAAAACAGCATACAAAAATTATACAGATCGTATGGCCTCAACTACAAAACAATATAGACAGCAGAAAACGATACCATTTTTATGAACTAAAAAGTTAATAATGATTACCTCTGGGTGCTTGAATTTGAGAGAGATTTTTATTTCATGCTACACAGTTTTCAGTATTTTCCATTTTTTTTCTACAATGAGCACATATCACTTTTATAATAAGAAAAAATTTAATAAGAAGCATGTAGCAGAGAAGCAGGATCTGTCCTCTCCAGCCCCAAGCGCCATTTTGGAAGCATGATTGGCGGTCCTCCCCCACCCTGCCTAACCCCCTGGCCCGGCTTCCTGCCTCCATCCTTCCTCCCCCAGGCTTATTTCTATTTTCCTCACTGAACCAAGCCCAAGCAAATGATGGCTCCACCTCCTTCAGGAAGGCTGCCTTGACCACTCCAGGCCAGCCACTAGTTGAATCATAGGAAACTGCCACTCTTGTAAGTCAAATTTAAAAAAAGATCGAATATCAGTAATTTCCTACGATTCCACCTCATCCTTGGCTCAGCCTGCCTTCTTCTGAACTTCTAGCATGTTCCCAGTCTGGGACTCACGATTGCATACGAATAATTTTCTGTCTGGTTCTGTTCTGTCTTGCGGCACGTGTAGACCTTGCTTTAAGCTGGTGTTCTCTGCACACTGGCTTACATTTTATTCATTACAGTTTTGAAGATTACTGAATATGAATTGGCCACCTAGCTGGCCACAGAGCCCTCACAGGAGATGATCAATCACTCATAAGCACCCACTCGTGTTCAGTGATTGAAGCTAAAGGGATGAGTCCCTGCCTTAAAGTTTAGGCAAAGGCATGAACCCAACCCGATGAGGATAATGCCTTGTGTGTGCACGTCTCCTTAGTGCGCTAAATACCTTCTCATCCACTCTCTCAAGGCAAGAGCTAGACACACCTGGCTTTAAATCCCAGTCTGTTGCTTATAACTGGTGTGGTCTTGGGCCTGTCACTCAACCTCTCCAGGCCTCAGTATCCTCCTCTTAAAACAGAAGTAGTGATAGCACCTAGAGCATATGGCTGTTATGAGGACAAAATGGGGATAAAGGTAAACACCACTGTGCCGTACACAGTAAGTGCTCAACAAACAGTCCCTTGTGAAAGAGGCAGAGCAGCTACTATCATTCCCTTTTCTTCTCTTGTTTTGTTTGTTTGAGGTTGTTTGCTTTTGTTTGTTTTTTTTCCAATGAGGAAACTGGGCTCAGGGAAGTATACCGACTTATCTGAGGCCCAGTAGAACTGGTATCAAAACCTTGATCCTAAGCCCAGACCGCAATGCCTCCTTCCAAAAAGCTAACAACGCCTCATTTAAAAGCACATGAACAGTTAAGGCTCACTGGAGCAACTCATGAGGAAATTTCCAAGCACATTTGCTCTCCCATCACTACCTGGAATAACTCTGGAAGGGCCCACGCAGAATTCCGCTCTGCCGTTTCCCCAAAATGCCGACTGACTGGCCATATGCTCACCTCAGTTCCCATCTGCTCTGCACCCTGGTGAGAGGGCGAACCGGCCTGCCTACCGGCGGAGGGGCCCTGCTTCAGCGTAATGGTCCCTGAAACGACACTCTCACGTCAGCTCAGGAAATCCGCCTTCCCCATGAGTCTAAGAAATGGTTCCTGCTCAACAAACTGCATGCAGAAGAGGCTTTTACTGGTTACTTCTGACTTAACGCTTAAACGTTTTCGAACGGAAGAGAGCTGTCTGGTTTTGTTTCATGCACATAAAATAACGCGTGTGCCATTAGCCACTTCCTGTCTGTTCTTACGTGAAAATGCACACATTTTTCTAGTTTGCTGACTGGCATCTGAAATGTGGAGCCCTCGCGGGCACGGCGGGTACGATGTATCCCGCAGCCGCGACACCCCAAGCCCGGGCAGACCGCTTTAGCTCCACGGAGCCTCTAATGATAATAGCGCTGTTGGGTTCTTAACTTTTGGAAAATATGATGAAATTTCTGACCTTCTCTCCAGGAAAAATACACATAGACGTAAGATTTTGTGTCATTTCAGGGATCACAGACAGCCCGAAGGCCTTCATGTTTTCAACTCAGGTTGAAGACAAGCTTTGATTTACTCTAGGCCACCCACCGCTGGCCTCTGGGTCTTCATCTATGTCCCCATTGGCACCTTCTCTCCAATAATCTACTTCATGCACCTGTCTCACCAGCTGACTCATCTCCTCACGTTTCCCCAACAGAGCCCCGTGCCTTTGTGTCCTCCACCAGGGGAATCCTTCCATCCATTTGCCTGTTCCGAATATTACTCATCCTTTAAACCTCAGGCCCAGTGCCACTCCTCCTTGTCAGTTTTTTGGGTTTTTTTTTTTTTTAACTCTTCTTATCAGGGAATAATCTTTCCCTTGTTACTTTGTCTTTACGTCCAGGGCATCTTGTACTTTCTACCCCGTAGATATTATGTGTGGGTCTTGCCTCCATTACTGGCCTGTGAGCTAATTCACTTCTGTAGTCTTCTCCCTGGCACACAGTAAGTGCTTAATAAATGCTCTAAATAATCAGTATCTGTAATGCTGGCATGGTGTAAAATGAAACCCAAATGAATATGCAAATATTCATCTCTCTGTGACCCAGACTCCTTCCTGATTTATGTGAAATCTTCAGAGGTGCCTGGGGTCAGGGTGTGTTCATCTGTAGCGTTTTGCCACAAAGAAATCATGAGGGGTCAACAAAGCCCCAGAATTTCAACAAAATGTCAGCTGTGCACACGTGGATGGGCCATTCCATCCACGGGGTGGTCGGATGATTCTCCTGAAAGAATGCCTGTTTCCAGAAGAATACTCCAGAAAGTAAGAAAGATAATGTTCTACATTCACAGAGGCATGTTTAGTCTCGATAGTTTAGGAACCCCTCTTCTCTATCGTTGAGGGTATTTCAGTAGGACATAACTGCCAATTTAAGGGGCAGAGATCTGGGCTTGGAGACCTCTAATTAATGTGTTTTTGATATTCTTCCTCAGGACAGGACAGAGTTACATTCCTTGGTCAAACTATAAGCCCCCAGCAGTGAAACCGAACCACTGGGAGATTTCTTGATCTCTGTTCTCTTAGAATGTTTTGCCTTTATCCTAGATTCTATGTAGAATCCACCTAATTTGAGGATTCACCTAATGTACTGGTTCTGAACATGGCACAAGATCCAAGGGATACACTTGGAGTCAAGGTCAGAGTGAAGCCTGAGCTCCCAGTGAAGCCTTCAGAGGACAAATGTCTCTGAATTAGGGCCAAAGCTGTCCCAGCAGGCTGACTCCATCCTTCACATAAACCTGGTTGTCATGGCGGTAGGAGGGAAGGGAAACTGGGAGAGGACCATGGACCGGTGCTGTGGGAAAAGGGGCTTCTGTGCTTTACATAAGTCATGTTCCAAGTGTACACTTTTGAATAAGAGGCAAGCAGTCTAGCCCCCAGCTCCCAGGCACTGCGGGGCATCAAGAACATCCTCTCAGATTACTCCAAGCCTGTCCCTGGCTTTATTTATATTACTCCGGGTCCTAAAGGGTTATGATTCCTGAGAAAGGAAGGTGGTTACCAGAAACATCTACAGGAAGAGGAGCAAAATACTAGTAAAATGGCTCCCCCGGGGGTAAACCGACCTTCCAAAAACTAATCAATTGATGGAATAATCACCTCATTTTTAAAATAACTGAGGAATGCAATTTATTCACTTCTGCTTCTGATAGAAGTGTTTACAAAGAAAGGCTTGGGCTCCCCAAATACCTTGAGAATAGAGGAAATTTTCCGTTGATTTCCCTGATTTCCTCCTTCAGCAAATGACCCACCTTCTTCATTTTAGTTTTGTCTTGTACGATTCAGACAGACAGAATCATTACGTACACAACTCAAATAGGCTCCTTCAGGAGCTGGTGACTTATGTTTCACCATCAGCGTAACTTTAAAGCAGCCTGATGGACCACATGGTGACCCCAAGAATTAGCATTTGTCTAATCCTCTCAGATGTCCTGAGGGTCTCTCATATGTGTCATTTCACATGATGCCCGTGACAGTCCAGCCAAGGAGATCCCTTGATCCCCATTTCAAAGATGAGATCAGAGAATAAAGCGACTTGGCCAAGCTCATAGTGCAATGATCAGAGATGAAGGACTTCAACCCAGACCTGGCTGATGCCAAGTCCAGTGCCTTGTCAGGACACACGCTTCTCCTCTGCCCGGGATGCTTGGGAGGGACGTTCTTGAACCAGAGAGCTGACTGGCATGATGGTTTCTAAGGTCCCTTCCCATTCTAACAGTCTGTGCTTCTATCAATAAAATGAGGGGGTTGGATTAAACCAGAGGTTTTAGAAACTTCTTGTAGCAGAAAAGATCCCTTCCTCTCAAAGGAAATCTCTAGAATGCCGAGACATAACATAGGTCATCCCAGCTCCCCTCTGGTTGAAAAAGAAATGACTTCCACCCAAATGTCCATCAGGTGACAAATGGATAATAAAATGTGGTATGTCCATAGAATGGAATATTAGTTGGCCATTAAAAAGGAACAAAATATTGATACATGCTACCCCATGGGTGAACCTCAAAAACATGGTAAGTGAAAGAAGACAGACACAAAAAACTCCATTTACATGAAGAATCCAGGATATGGAAATCCAGAGACAGAAAGTAGGCTGGTGGAGGCGGGGATGGGGAATGATTGCTTAATGGATACAGGGCTTCCTTCTGGGGTAACAAAACGTTTTGGAGCTAGAAAGCGGTGATGGTTGCACAACATTATGAATGTACTAGATGCCACTTTTATATGGCTCATTTTATATTGTGTGAATTTCACCTCCATATGTGTGTGTGGAGATAGATGACGGTTCTAGAATCCTCCCCTTTTAGCCTCCCCCTTCCCCTGTCCCTGCAGTGCCTCCAAAGAACCCTAGTATGTAAATCAATAGAGTCACCAGATATTACAAAAAGTCATCAGAGTTCAAAACAGCTCTCATATGACAGCTATTTTATTCCTTCAGGGGCCAAGTGTATTTTCTCTTAACCCAACAAATAAATTTGCCTGGGCCGGTGACATCATGCTACTTGGAAACAAAACTTTCCACTGGCAGCCAGCTCCACTGTCAAGTCTAGTCCACAGTGATCTAACAGCTTTGGTTTTAGGATATGTCATCGGTTTTAAACTCGAAAGTCTGCTTTAAGTATACCAGAAAAGATCCTGGCAACCAAGCATTACCTTTTGTTTGTTCAGATTCTAGTAGATAATTTTATTGTTAGCAGTAAACCAAGCGTTATTAAGTCCCTACTATATAGTAAAAGTCTTTCACGTTGTTTCATTTAAATGTCATTATTTCCATTTTATAGAAAAGGATACTGGGGCTCAGAATACCTCTGTACGTCCGCAAGGTCAGGATTTGAATCTCAGTCTCTTCAGCTCAAGAGAAAGTTCTATCAACTATGGCAAGATGGGTCTCAGCAGGGTTGCAAGTTCCTCTCACCATGGAAGGCATGAGGACTGCTTTCAGTCCCACCAAAGAACTGACCCCAGCCTACCTGCCCTTCCGGGGTGTGTGAAGATGCATGACACACGGACACACGTGTCTGGTGCCCTTCCAAGGCCCCCCTCTGCACCTTCCCCGAGCAGTTTAGAGATATGAGGAGTTCAGGACATCTATCGACCTTTTTTCTTTAGTCTGTGCAGGAAAAGTGAAAGCCCACTTCAACAGTCTTGCTGACAAAGCGTACTCAGGAAAGAACTGATGAAGGACACATCAGACCCTCTTTTGCTAAGGAGTTGAAGGGGAAGGCTAGGATACCATTTGTTTATAACTGTTTACGTTGGATCCTATTCAAACACAAGAAACTCCAGCTTCTAAAGTTAACTGCCAGCCTAGAAGTCCATGTGACATCACTTCCTGCAGTTGGAGTGACCTGGACCCAGACTGGAACACACAATTCAGCACTACAACACTGTGCACTATCTGTGGGCACAAATATGGTACTTTTCCAAGTTATACTGAAACATTTCTACATAAAAGAGTTGAGAATAATTTCAGCCTTTTTGTATGGTAAAGCTATTAAAATGATAATAATAATTCTTTACATAAAAATTCACTTTACAGATTACAAAATTCTTTCATGGACAATCATTGCTGGGTTTTTTTTTTTTTTAAATGGTATAATTAAGGAAAAATATCAGTAAATGACATTTAGCTATTAACATACACCCTCCTATTGTAGGTAAGGAAAGGATGAGGTGGAAGCGTTTTTCTATTAAAATTGAAGTCAGGTTCTTGAAGCTCTAACTGTTCCTGATTACCAATAAAAAACAAACAAAGTCGATGCTTTTTAAATTAAAAATGAGGTGCTGCTACTTATGACTTGATAAGTCGTACAATGCCTTGCCCATCCTTCCCAGTGGTCCTGGGTCCATTTAAATTGCTTTTAAATTTTAGATCTGCAGCTCATGTGGATCATACCGAATGCCAGGTGTTGGTGAAGAAAAACAACTAGAACCAGATAAAGAAAGTTAATCACGTGTTGAGGCCATCTAATGTGAAAAGTACAGTGGTACCCTTACCTCTCTTCCTGGTTTTGGTGGCAGAGGTTAAGAAAGCTCAGGCCACACAATGGCCTTCGAACTTGTTCCCACCAAAGGAATCAGAAGGCTCATGTGTCAAGGTCATCTTTAAAAGTATGCCCCTGGGCCACACTGGCGTGGAAAGCCACCAGAATCTCCCCGCAGTGCAATACGGTCTCTCAAGACCTAACCTCTACTGGGGAGATCAATGACCATTAGAGAGTAGATTTTTGAGAAATGAGTTATATCACAATGAATCTGACCGAACTGCAATTAGTCCACTGCTTTTCCTTAGGGATGGCTAAAAACAGCAGCTGCATGCGTGTATGCGTAGACCCATTACCCAGCTGCCATGGGCTGCTCTGAGGATTCTGCAGACCTGACATGCCACCACTTTGAAGCCCTAGTCGGTGGAGGCAGGATCGGCCCACGTGAATGACAGGTGAGCGTTCTCAGCGAGTCTCGCTGGCAATGGATCTGTGCCTCACACAGCAAAGAAGGCGCTGGAAGAGAACTGGGCCGAGCAGGCACCATCCAGCCTGACTCAGAATATGCCAAATGCTCCTTCCGAGTGACGTTTCCTGTAGGGCAGTGGCTCTCAACCTTGGCCGCATGATAGAATCACCTAGGGAACCTCAACTATTTCTGTGGCCAGGCCTCCAGCCCAGGCTAATTAAAAGCATCTCTAGATGTGTGGGTGCTTGCACTGGTATTTATGAAAGCTCTCCAGATGGTTCTAATGTGCGGCCAAGGGGAGAAGCGCTACTGCAGGGTGATTCGAACAGTATGTGGGCTTGAGCCCAGCTGGTGAGGGGCTGCAGTAGAGGAACCTGCAAAACACCGCTTGCTTAGGGAAGTCAGCGTTCCTCACGTTCGCGAACCATAGCTGACAAGTGCTTTACTTGTCTGGGAGCGTTTGAGTCAATCTGATATGTCGGGGGTACCAGCAGCGCTGTTGGGATTGCTTGTCTTTGATTTTTCTGCCTAAAAGAGGCACAATGATATTCACTCAACACTTACTTTGTGAAAGCCAGGAATCTGGTAACAAAACAATGCAAACAAAATACCCAAGTGAACTGTCATTCATTTCAGGGGTGATTCCATGGAGGGAGGGGCAGGGCACATACTCCCATCAATATCCCAGTGTAACATCCACTGGGTGGGTAGGATGGAGAAGAATTATAACTGTTGTAAATATTACAGAACTGCCACAAGTTCAATAATTGGTTCTGCAGGTTTTGAAACAAAAAGCTTATACTGCAAGAATGCAAACACCATGAAGAAAATTAAAAGGAAGCGATCCTTACCACGTCCAAGTTACCTGTGGCCCTCTCCTCCGGCATTTTGTACTCTCTCCCTGTGCTTGAGGATTTCACAGAGAAGCACCAGGTGGGCAATGGTGAGTGAGGGGAGATGCTATCACTGGGGGACAGTGGGTTTTTAGAGAAGACTTTCCAGACTCAGATAACCGTCGGCTAGAAATTCATCCACTGAACCCCAAGTGTTGGATTCATGTTGTAGGTCTCCATCACCTGACTTCGAGTCACTATATCTGGCGGCTGATACTCATAGATGAAACTACGATTTATTAGACTGCTTAACGTATAAACCTCACTCCCAATGTTAACATGTTTTAAGAACTTAACTTACCTGCTTAGGACGCAGGAAGCAGAGTTGATAGAAATAAATGATATAAAAAATACTTACTGGCTCTCTCTTTTCTTCTTAAATGGGTCCATGAGACGCAGTGTGTCTCTGATGACGGCCACTTTCACTTCTTCATCGACAAGGCTGGGGACATTCTCAAACACCCCTGGAGAGAGCTTGAAGGGTAAGGATTCCATGTTACAGTGGAGAGAGTGATTCAGCACCAACTGACCACCAGCACAAGCCCCAGTGGTTGTACTGTTAGAATTCTCTAAAGGCTCCCTTCAGTCTACCTGAAAAATGTCAGTTTCCCTTTACAAATCAACAAAATACATGAAGGGGAAAAACAGCGCTATGTGTTTCTCATTATCAAAATGATACGTGCTCGTTGTAGAAAAACTGGAAAGATGGCAGAGAGGAAGAAAATTAAAAGAATCCGTATAGTCCCCACAAAACCCAGTATTAATCGTTGGTGTATTTCTTTCCAGTCTTTTTTATGCATTCTTAAGTGGCGGGGGGAACGGGGGGGAGAAAAAGATAACCACTGTTAAATGTACTATTTATCTTAGTGATTCAAGCATGTCGACATGGCTAAATCATATTTGTAGAATTTCAATTAGTTCATCTCCTGAGGCTAACTAATTAGTTCATGTCAAAACTGATGGAAAGGCTCAGCTGCTTCTACATTTGCAGATCGTAAGAAGTGGAGAATGGCATGCTGGGAAGTTACCATAGGTCGGGTGGAGCTTATATTAATAGATGATGTTCAGAGCTCAACAAAATTGAAATCATGTAGGCCTGAACAGAACTTTGCTGGGCAAATCTGAGAACGTCGAATCTCATTTAGCCAAGGGAGCAACAGGAGAGTGGGAACATTCGGTTGGATGGTAACATATTCAATGAGATACTCAAAATACTCACTTCTTGCTCGTGTTCGATTCTCATGCTGGGGTTTGCATTTACTTCAAGTAGTATAGGCTTCAGATTTTTCATGAGAAGAATGTCAAAGCCTAAAATCTGGGGCAGTATAAACATAATTCAGAATTACTCCCTTTAGCTGCAGTGTCTTTGCAGGAATCGAGTATGGTATTAGGGGAGTCAAGGTGAAAATTAATTCCAACCCCACCCCCAGCCTGGGCCTTGACCCTGGCTTCTCTCGTCCACAGGCCCTCTTCCTCTGGATGTACTTGTCAGGCCAAATGGACAGCAGAAAATTTTATAGGGGCCTTGGTAATGGGATGAGGTCCCATGGTTCACTTCAGCACCATTGGTGTCGTCTGAAGTGCGGTGGTAAGATGATGACCTCTTTCTTCTTTAACAGGTTTTTTATTATGTTAAGGATCAGTAGTAGTCCATCAATTTCTCCCTCTCCTTCTGTTCTCCTCTATTACGTTGCTTCTTAGCTAGATCTCTACAAAACCCAAGGCTATCTTTCTTAACCTCGGGTATATATCAGCATCACTTAAGGACCCCTTTCAAAACCGCTGCCCGCCCCCAGCCCACACCTATGAGTCAGAAACTTCCAGAGTGGAACGCAGGCAAATGTATTTTAAATAACAAATCCCCTGGGTAATTCTGATAGACCCTCCTAAGAGGAAGGGAATATTTATTAGGCGCCCACTACGCACCAATTATGATAAAATGCACCAATTATTCAGAATCACGTTTAATCCTCATGACTGCGTATTTGAAGAAGGGATCGTGCTCTCCATTTCACAGAACCAGAAACTGAGTCTCGGAGAGGCCAGCGGATTTCCTGAGACTGCCTCTCTAGTAAATCACAGAGCTGGACTTCACACCCAAGCAGAACCGGCTACATAGTTTGTGGGACCCGGTGCAAGATGAAAATGCAGGGTCTGTTGTTCAAAAAGCATGAACAATTTCATGACGGTGAAACAGAGCATGAAACCAAGCGTGGAGGCCTTTGGAGTGTGGGACGCTGAGTGCACAGCCCACACGCCCATGCGGCCAGCCTGCACCCAAGGCTAAGTCCAGCATCACTGGCCAGCCGCCTGCTGCCGCCTCAGGGGAGGCTTTGTCTTCTGGCCTCTTTCAGTTCCTCACAGGCCCCACGATCAGGGTAAGCCACCCTGGGCATCTCATGGCCGCTGCTTGAAACAACCCTTTATCGAGATAACATCTCCTCGCCCTTGAGACTGCAGGTACTAATTGGATTCAGACGGACTCTAAGGACACCAGCTTCTTGGGAGGACTCTCATTATGTCTCTAGGAGGTGATAAGGTAGAACGCTCCCAAAGTTCCCAAAACTAACGTGGAGAATAAAGGAAAGAAAAAAGATATAGCTGCATCTCCTCCTCTGTGGACTCAAGAAGAAAAGATGAGGGAAAATCCACTTACTTGTCTATACAGAATATGCACTAGTTAAATGATAATTATTAAACTGCAGCTTCATCCTTATTAACGAAATCAGAGCCCGGATGACCATTTCGGGGGGGCGGGGGCGTAATTCAAGATGAGGTTAGTCTTCAGTAAAGGGAAATAAGGATGAAAAGTTGGGAAAAGTCATCCTCGCTCTATTTTTCTTTCCCTGGTCATAAGAAGAAAGGAATGGAAATGCAGTAGAAAATGTTACATGTATTATAGATCCGCTTAATAATATATGACAAGTGGATATGAGTGATGAGGCCTTTAAGAGACTCTGGTGACATCATCAGTCTAACTTCAGACCTGGCCTGAGACACGTGATGCTGATGAGGCTACAGAGAACGGAGGGCTGCAGTTCATCATCCTGAGTCATAGACGCTTACTTTCCGCTACATTAGAAGTTTGGACTTGTACTTTCTCAGCCTGGGGGACTCTTCTCAGCTCAGTGCACAGTGGTTTTATGCATTCACAGCTATAGGGAAGCTGGAGAAGGGGAGCGGCAAAACCTTATCAGCCACAGGGACCTGCACACAGCAGTAGCATCGTATTTTCCAGAACCTAAACTTTGGTGCAGGTCGTTGAACGTGTTGGGTCTTGTACAGGAATGCTTTGGAGCCAGATTTGGGCTTCAATCCCAGCTTGGTCTCTCACACTAGCTGGACAGCTCTAAGCCCCAGTTTCCTCATCTATAAAATGGGAATAGGAATAGTACTTACCTTAGTTCATTCATTCGTAAAATACTGACTGCCTCCTATGTCCCAGAAACTATTCTAGCTTCTGGAAATAAAGGAGTGGACTGGACATAGTCCCTGCCCTTATGGAGCTTACACTCTAGTCGGGGAGACAGGAGCAAATAAATTTAATGTGATGTAAAATGTCTTGCACAGTACCTGACGCATAGTAAGTATTTAATGAAAGTCATCTTTATATTTTTTCACAAGTTCAAGGAAATGTGGAGCACCAATGGATCTCAAGAAGCAGAATCACAGAACCAGGAGGAGGGGTGCTATTATCATAAGATCCCAGAATGTCAGAGCTGGTGGAAAATCAGGAATTTATTTGGTTCAGAGTTTTTCAAAATGAGGTCCTTTTTTGGGAAGCACTGGGGAGGCCGGATCATACCAACTTTTACCTTTTTTTACATCTGGGGTTCCCAGGGGAAAAACATATATATATATTTTTAAAACTACTAAGTTAGTCTAGCACCCAATTTGCAGACTAGAAACCCGCAGCTTAGAAATGGGAAAACCTCTCTCCAGTTTGGTGGCAGAGTAGGAAATGTCAAATGGAGAAAGAGAACTTTTCGATTATGTGATACTCTCCACCCCTCCAAGTAATTCAGTCAGCAATTATGTGTTGCTACTGGAGGGGTGCCCTGGGGATTTAAAGATATCTGTCCTTCATCCCTTACCTCTAGAGGCTCCCAAAGCAAGTTGGGGAGAAAAGGCCCTGAGCCATTAATTGTAAACTCGTGCAAAGGCTCCAAACTACATTTCAATGAGAGGGGATTCCCTCCTGAGCCCCAGAACTACATATCCATCTGCACCCAGAGTATTCCCAACTGGGAGGTCCCAGACTCCTCAAATTCAACATATCCAAACTCACTATCTGTGGTCAGCAGCTTCTAAGATGGTCCCAATGATACCATCTCCTGGTATTCATACCCTTGTGTAATCCCCTCTCTTTGAGTGTGGGCTGCACTTAGTGACTTGTTTCTAACAAACAAAATAGGGCAGAAATGATGGCATATCACTTCCAGTATTAGGTTATGAAAAGACTGTGGCTTGCATCTTGGGATGCATTCTCTTATTCTCTCATTTGCTCAGTCTGAGGGAAGCCAGCTGCCATGTTGTAACCTGTCCTATGGAGAGGCTGAGATGGCAAGGAACTGATGTCCCAGCCAACAGCCACGTGAGTGAGCTGGGGAGGGGATCTTTCTCCAGTAGCCTTGACATGACTGCAGTCTGGACAACATCATAACGGTAGCCTGTGAGGGACTCTGTGCCAGCAGCAGTCAGCCAACATTTCTCCTTCCTCCTTTACACCTAGTTGCTCACCAACTCTGTACATTCTACCTTCTAAAGAGATTTCGAGATCTGGCCCATCCCTTGCTGCTCCTAGTCTAGATCAAGCCTGCACCACCTTTCACCTGGACTACTTTAATACCTTCCTCATTAGTTTCCCTGCTCTCAAACTTGCCCCTCTAATTGACCTGGCACAAGGGGATGCCAGAGTAATTTTTATAAAGGCAAATAAAATATTAGCACTCATCTGCCTAAAAATCCCTGCTTACAGAAGGAAGTCCAAGTTCCAGAACATGTCCTGCAAATTCCTCTATGACCAGAGTCTGTCTCAGACTCTAGCTTTATTTTCTCGCACTCACTGCTGCACATCTTGGGCTCTAATTGTGCTCAACTATTGGTAGCTCTAGGATGCTTTACTGCTCTCTTTGTGCTCTTCTACTTAAAAGACAACTTTATTTATCAAATATTTACTGAGCACCTACCAAACCCTAGGTACTATTCTAGGCACTGGGGATCAAACAGCAAATAAGACAAGGTATGTTTTAACTCCTGCCCTCTTAGAGCTTACATTCTAGGAGAGAGACCACAAGCAAGTGAATAATTAAAACAACGTAAGAACATAGAGTGTGATACAGTGGATGGAGGGGAGAGTCTGGTGGTCAGGGAAGGCCTTTCTAAGAAGGTGACATTTGTCATCCCATTTTCTTCCGGTTTGCACAGTTTCTGATGAGAACTTGTTGGTTATTCTTTGTTCCTCTAAACATAATTTGTCTCTCTAGCTGCTTTTAAGATTTTCTTATCATCACTGATTTGATTATAATAAGCCTTGGTGTGTGTGTGCACATGTTTGTGTGTGTGGCCATTTCTTCAAATAGTCTCCTGTATCTTCCTTGTCTCTTCTGCTCAGGGAACTCCAATTACACATATGTTAGACCATCGATATTGTACCATAGGTAACTCAGAGTCTGTTCATTTATTTTTCCTGTCACTTTGCTCTCTCTGTTTCATTTTGAATAAATTCTATTGCTATGTCTTCAAGTTCCCTGATCATTTCTTCTACAGAATCTAATCTGCTATTAATCCTGTCCAGTGAAATTTTCATTACAGATATTTTCTTCCATTTGGTTCCTAGAAGTTCCATTTTGTTCTTTTTTAATAGCTCCATTTCTCTCTACATTAAGCTCATATTTTCCTTTAAATTTTTGTACATAGTTGTAATAGCTGTTTTAACATCTTTTTCCTACTAGTTTCATTATTTCTAATATTTATGGGTCTGTTTCTATTGATTTTCTCTTTAGGTATGGGTTGCCTTTTCCTGCCTTGTGGAATATCTAGTGGGTTTTTATTGGAAGCTGGACATTTAATGCTCAGTGTCTGGATTTTGCCTTCTTTTAAAAAGTGCTAGGTTTTTAGACAGTCAATTATTTGCAGATTATTTTGATACCTTCAAGGCCTATTATTCAAGCTTTACTAGGTTGGGCCTAGAGTAACCTTCATTCCAGGGAAGCTTCAGTCCATTAAGGCAGAACTTCTCTGGAGTCTCCATTGAATGTGTCCAGTAACCACCAAGCACTCTCCACCCTGACTTTGGAGCTTGAACACCTCCCTGCTCTGTGTGAGCTCTGTAAGTAGTTCAGCTTCTCAGTTCCCTGGTCATTCTTTGTGCAGCTCTGTGGATTAACCTTCCACATATGAATGGCCCAGCACTTGGCAAAGATGCACAGGGATCCCACGCAGGTTCCTGGAGCTCTTTTCCTGGTTGGGTCCCTACCTTTCAGAATTCTGCCCACAGAATCCTAACCACGTCGGCATTCCTGAACTTTGATCTCCATTTCCTCAATTCACTGATATCACAAGGCTCTGTTTAGGTGCCCCCCCCCCCGCCCATCTTCTGGAGATTGCCTCCAGACAGAAAGCTGAGGCAACCGTAGACACATCTTGGCTTTTTCCCCCATTTCCTCGGGGATCACAATGCATAACTAAGTGTTGTCCAAAATCTGAAAACACTTATTTCATCCATTTTGTGTGTTATTCTAGTTGTTTTCTAAAGAAGGCTAAGTCCAGTCTTTGTTACTCCATCATGACCAGAAGCAAAAGACTTGGCAGGTGACGTATGAACAGGGACTGAATGAAGTGAGCAAATGAGTTATTTGAAGAGCTGAGGAAGAGCCTTCCAGGCAGGAGGAATGGCAAGAACAAAGGCCACTTCTGATAAACAGCAAGGAGTGAGCAAGAGGGAGATAGGAGATGAGGTCAGATAGAATGACAGGGGACATATCATGCAGCATCTTGTAGGCCATGGTAAGGAGCCAGGATTTTAAGTGCAATGAGAAAGCCACTGGAGAGTTTACACAGGGAAGTAATTTGATCTGACATGTTTTAAAAGAATGACTTTGGCTACAGTGAGAATAATAGGCTACAAGCAGCAAGGGTGGGAAAAGGAACACCAATTAGGAGGCTACTGCAGTGATCCAAGTACAAGGTGATGGCTGCCTAGACTGGGATGGCAGCAGGGGAGTTGGTTAGAAGTGGTTACATTTAGGATGCATTTTAAAGTATATCTGCAAGAGTTGCTTATGGATTAAATGTGGGAAGGAGAAGAAAAGAAGAAATATTAAAACTGGGGGGCCGGGGGGGGGCAGGGTTTAGTCTGAGTAACTGAATGCTATTCCTTTACTGAAATAGGAAAGACAGTGGGAGAGTAAGTTTGGAAGGGAAATCAAGAGTTTGATTTTGGACACGTCAAGTGTGAGATGCCCACCAGAAATCCAAGTAGAAAAGTAAAGTGGGCAGTTGGATAGACCAGTGTGGAACTCAAGCAGAAGTCAAGACAGGAGATACAAATACAGGAGTGACCAGCACATAGCTGGTACTTAAAGCCATGGGGCTAGAAGAGATCATTTAGAGAGCGATTGTAGACACGAGGAGAGGAGCTGGGATCGCATCACTGGCAGGCGCAGAAGAAGGGGCTGAGGAGGCGCACCCGAGAGAGGAGGGACACCAGGAGGGTGTGGTGTCACTCACTGTTCTCTGCTTGGCAAATTCTCTCCATGCCTTAAGCTCCAGCTGGAGCATCCCCTCTCCGGGAAGCCTTCCTTGACTGGGTTAACTGGCAAAGTTAACTGCTCCCTTTTCTGTGCTCTCCCTGCATCCTGTACCTGCCCCCTTACAGCATTTATTACTCCCATGTGGCAGTCTCCCCACTACACAGTGTACCTCTTAGGGACAGACTGCATCTTATCCAGAACCACATGGCCCACAGCTAGCTCAGGGCTTGTCTCAGTGGGTGACCAGCAAATGCGGCTAGAAGAAGAAAAAAGCTTAAATGTCAGAAGTGGTCAAGGAAGGCTTTACAGAGAAGGTGGGATTTGAGCACCATCTTGTCAGCACTGAATTTCAAAAAGGAGGGAGAAGAGGAGAGTGCGTGGCAGCCAAGACAGAACAAACAGGCAGAACTGGGGGAAACACCAATGACGTCCAGGAGACAGGAATCATTTTGTTCGGTGGGTTCGCGGGCCTCAGGGAGGACGGGGAAGCGAGGCTGGGGCCAGGCTGGGAGGCAACCAGTGCCAGGACTTGTTTCTCAAACTGTGGTCCTTGGAATACCGGCATTCCATTAAGTTGGAAATGTGAATATTTCATGGTTTCCCCGTAAGTTCAAGGCATTTCTTCACAGACCAGTTTGAGAACGATTGTTGTTACAGATAACAAGCAATGTAATAATAATATCATTCATTAAGGGATTCCTACCTGCTGGAATTCCACACAGCTTTCTCTCATCCAGTCTCACAACAACTGTGAGGCCGGTCCAAATACAATATTATCTCTCTTTGCAGATAAGGAAACTGAGGCAGAGAAAGGTTAACGTGCCAAGCTCTCCAGCTAGAGTTGCTGGAAGGAGGAGCTGGGGTTAGCTCAAGCCCGGGACATCCGAGAACGAAACCCGAGCCGGAGCGTGAGCCCCAGGCTGCTCCTTTGCCTCCTTCCCGTGGGGTGTCTGGGGCTGACGGGGAGGGAGGAGATCAAAAGCGCAAAGAAGGAAAAGGAGAAGCACCTCAGCCTTTAGGGAAGGTGCCTCCTCCCGACACTGAAGGGAAAGGATCGCGGCCAAGGAGAGAAGTGGACCCGGAGCTAGAGGAAGATAGAAACCAAGCGATGAAATTGGGAAGGAATGTCCGTGAAAGCTGAGCGAGAAACCTTTCCTCTGTGCGTGCATTTCTGCCACATGAATCATCTACGCCCAGACGGACCTGGCTCTTTAAGCCAGGCTCACAGAGCTGTCCTCAAGAAGACTGACAGGGGGATATCTTGCTGGGGCTGCCTGGGCAATGACAGGGGGACGGGCCAGAATGACAGGGCAGCCACGTTCCTAGGCAACAGATTCCAGGAAACCTGCCCACAGCCTGGCTGCGCCAGCCCCTGCTCTGGGCCATCACGATTTCCCAAGTAGTTATTGCGGCTGTGATTGGAAAGGGGTCACGGTCACATGTTTAAGATAAATGTAATTTTCTTGGCTTTGAGTGTATGTCCGGGAATGCTACAATACGGGCCAGGCCCAGGCTACAAGCAAAACGGGCGTCCATGACAAAGAAATAATTCATTATGTATGCACAGAACATTAGAGTTCACAAAGCACTTCATCATCTTTATCTTGTGTGAGTCACACAACAACTCTGTGAGGCAGGTGAGGAAACTGAGGCACAGAGAAGTGACTAAAATAAATTAACACAGCAAGGCAATGGCAGACCATATGTTGTCCCTACATCTTTGGGTTCCAAGTCAGTTCAGGTGCTTGAGACCCTAACTACCAAGTGTTTTAACAAGTGATAAGACTAAAGAAAGCGAGAGAGGAATCCAAGGAGAAAAAGACACTACTTTCTCAATCACTATGAATCTGAAATATACGATAGAACAGAGTTTAAACATCTAACGCTTTATACCTTCGCCTTCATTACTTCACACTCCTCCAAAGAAGGCAGGTAGGGGATTCACAGAGAAAGCAACAGGCTCAGGGTGGTGAAGAAACGTGCCCGAGGTCCCACCGCTGGGAAGAGGATGCGATCCTCCCGGAGGGTTACTTCTGGCCCTGTGCTCCTCTCCTGACCCCAGGCCTGGCAGCACGTAGTGTGGTCAGGCAGTGGAAAACGGCCACAGGGCCGTGGTTCCATTTGCTAGACGTGATCTGTCCAAACCAGTGGCTCCCTCCCTGTCTGCCCTCCAGTTGGGCCCCTGGTTCCACCCCATGGCCGCCGCATGCCGCCCGTCCACAGCAAGACAAGCAGCAAAACCACCGCCCTGGCCCTCCACCCTGCACCCTCGCTGTGCCAGGGCTCTGTGGCTTGGCCACGCATGCCGGCCCACATGATACTCCTGGAATAGCTGTCACTGTCCAACAGATGTGACCACACAGTCCCCCGGGATGACCCCTGGATGCCTCCAAGTTGTAACTCTCTCCTTCGCCCTAACCTTCTGATGGCTCAGGCCAGGACTTGTTTTCTCTGGTCCTGCCTCTAAGCTCTGCCCACTTCCCCTTTCTAAGGCCCTAAGCCTCCTACCTGATGGGTGAGCTAGACACCCTGCCTGGGAACAAGAACCTGGAGCCAAGTGCCTAAGGACAGACCTCTGGGTGACAATTAGCCCTTCCTGGAACTGATCACTGCCTCAATTCCCCCTGCAAAGGCTTCTGCCAGCCTGCCTGAAAATCCCGCTGTCCAGCCGCCCGGGTCACCTCTCTGGATCTGGGGCCGCACCTTGGGACCAGCCTCCTCTTCTCCTGCTGAAGGAACACCCCACCCATCAGAGACGCTGCCCCACTGCCTCCCCTCCCTTCCACGCTACCCGTTTCTCTCCTGCCACAGTCTTAGGTAAAGGACCAGAAACAACTCAAATGTTCATTGATGGAAGGACTGATGAACGCAGTGCGCGTATTTACAATGGAAGACCCAGCAGTGCAGATGAAAGAGCACCAACGACCCACCTCAACACAGAGCGGGAGAGAAGGTTGCAGAAGACTATGGACTTGACCACAGTATTTTTATAAAGCTCAAAAACAAGCCAAGCAAAATAACATACTGCCTAGGGACACATTCATGTATAATAAAAGGATTTTTTGAAGCAAGGAAATGATAAACCTAAAATTCAGGACCATGATTACCTCGGGCTGAGAAATGGGATGGGGGAGAAGCACAGTAATTGGGGCTCTTGGGTTGGGGGATGGGCTGGGGATGATGATTGGTGGTTTTACTTTGTAGCTTACATACGTGTTCCATGTATTCTTTCTTATACACTAACTGCTACAAAATAACTTTAAAGATTGGATGGAGAGGGTCCCAGAGGTGTTCCTTCGTACCGTCTGTTCCCTACTCCGATTTATCTGGTGGCAGGAAACTGTGTGCCTACCAAGGGCCTGGACTCCGAGTCCCCCGCCACAACCTTCATGGCCAAAGGATCTGGAAGAATGCGCCACCCCCATTCCCATCTCCTCCCCGACCGCACACTGGCTTCGTCCTCTACCATCGCCCTGTCCCATCACCCCACGGGTCAGTAAGTGCAATGGACACTTTCCGTTCGGGTCTGACACGACATCTCAGCAGCGTTTGCCATGGCTGACCCCCGCGTGCTTCTTCTCCAAGCATTTAGGCTGCTTCCTCTCCTGACATCCCTTCTATGGCTCAAGCCACTTCTTCTTGGCCTCCTTTGCTGCCCCCCTTCCCCCTGCCTGTCCCTTACTTGAATGGCAGTGCTCATGGGGGTCTTCCTGGCCTCTTCTCACCCTGTAGCCGCTCAGGGCTCAGTGCCCATCCGAACGCTGATGTTCCCAATCTCTCTCCTGCCCAGATCTCTCTCTCCCGAACTCCAGGCCCAGATGCCCAATGTCCACCCAACCTCCCCACCTGGATGTCACGCAGGTCCTTCAAAGGCAAGTTCAAGTCCAACTCCTGCCCCCACTGCCACTACAAGCTGGTCCCCCATCGGTGGCTTCTCTCCATCCACCCAAGCGCCTAAGCCTGGGAGTTGGTCTGGGTTCTCCCCACGCCCCCCCTGCCACCATCTCTCCTCTGCCCCCCAGCCCCAGCCAATCACCAAGTCTGGCCATTCTACCTCTTCAATGGCTCTCAAATCTATTCTCTCCAACTCCACCAAGCCCTTCCCAATCCAAGCCAGCATCCTCTCTTGCTCGTAGGAAAGCAGTCGGCTCACCAGTTCCCCTCTCCACCCCGCTCCCAGTCTCCCCACAATCCACTCTCCACCCTGCGGCCAGTTGGTTCTTTGCAACACACAAACCCGAGTGCATCGGTGCCCGGCTAGCACCCTCCTGTGGCCCCTACTGCCTGTAGCTTTCCAGGACATACCTCCTACCTATCTCTTCCACCTTATCTTCCTCATCTCCCTCCATATCTCTGCCTCAAACCCCACCCTCCAGCCATACTCACCTCTAGGGCTGCAAACATCTCTCCCCTAGGATGCTTCGTCTCCCCAGCCCTATCCAGCCTCACCTGCTCCATCTAACTCTTACTCCAGGTTCTTAACTGCTGCTACTTCTGGGAAGTCTTCCCAGCCACCCTCATTCCCACTCAGAAAATGTTAGACAGTCCCCCAATCTCACAGCGCCTGGGACACTTCCTACTCTATTCTAGCACTTGTGACACTTTATACTAATTGCTTTTTAACTTATTTGTCTCCCACGATAGCAGACTCTCTGCATCAGCCAGCAGGGACCTGACTTACTGCCTTGAACAGTGCCTGGCCCCTACTAAGCAGGTGGTAAAAACTGCTAGAAGAAAGAATGAACAAATGAACGGGAGGCACTGCGTTTTCCATACATCTCGCTTGACTCTTACAAGCGTCCTTTAAGGGAGGTACTCCTGGTTCCACTTTACAGGTAGGAAAATGGAAGTAACTTGCTCCAGATTACACAGCCAGCAAAGAGAAAGCAGGAAGTTGGACCCCGGTTTCACACCAAAGCCCGTGGCAGCAACAACCCCTCCATCCCTCTGGCCGTCCCACCCCATCCCTCATCCCACACGAGGCCAGGGAGCCCTCCGAAGGCCCCATCAAGGTCAAGAATTCAGGCCGGAAATTGGCGACGGTTACCTGGAAGCACGTGGGCCCCGGCCTCCCTGCGGGGATGTCCGACTGGTAGAACACTCTGAGCTCTGGAGTCAGGGCAATGACAGTCTTAATCACCAAGGAGATGATATCAGACCAGACCTTCTTGATGTCAACACCCTTGGAAGACAACCTACAAAGAATGCTAGAGAAAGTCCTTTTGCTGCCTGTGCTGGTACTGTCCGAATGGACAAAATTACCGCTATGGATGTTCAATGAATAGTTGGTCAAATGCATAAAGATGTGGTGCAGGTTTCTGGGGTGAGGCTCCTGGTAGGGCTCTGTGCAAAACCGCGAGAGTCCGTCTTTGGCTATATAAATCTCTAAGGGCTCTAAGGACTTCAGTAGGACATACAGACGGATATCAAACTTGAGCTTGTCGATAAGGAGAGGTTTGCAGACGTACTCCTGGACCACCGCCGGCCTGCTCTGGAGGGTCCCTGCCAGGCGGATGTCACTGGGGTCTTTAATGAGGTAGATTCCGTCACCCTGACAACCACTATCAGGTTTCACAATAAAAGTGGGCTTCCAGGAGGGGTCCCCATCTTTCACCATTCGAACCTGGGGGGAGAAAAAGGATGGTTAGCACTGTATTCTTGTCCTCCCTGGTCCCTCGAGACACAGCAGGACCTCGTCAAATGTTCGGTGAATGAGTGAAAAAAACAGGCCCCACCTATGTGAGGACTCACTCAACACCTACCAGGGAGGTAAAAACTGTACTAGGCACTGAGACAGTGACCTAAAAACTGCCCCAGATCTTGTCCCCCACAGTCCAGCGGATTTTCAGTCACAGGACCTGGGTATGAATGCCAGGTCTTTGCCGGTTATTAGCTCTTACCCTGAGCGAGTCATCTAACCGATGACGGTATAGTGATGGTGATGATGATAGCCTAGCACTATCTATCATGCCGACCATGTGTGGCGACTACATGAGGCACTTTACATAAGTTATTTCCTCTAACCCTCACAGAACATACGGCTGTTCCCTTTTCATGGCACAGGAAACCGAGACGGTACCGTACTTGTGAAGAGCACAGGCCTGGGAGTCAGACTGCCTGGGCTCATATCCTGGCCCTGCTACTTACTGTGTGACCTTGGGCAAGTTACTTATCTGTGCCTCCCTCATCTGTAAAATAGGAGAAAGATTGCTCTGAGGATTAAATGAGACGATAAATGCAAAGGGCGAAGCCCACAGAACCTGACACATGAAAGGCAGCCATAAAGCCTGGCTGGTGCTATTTTTCAAAGATGAAGTAAGTTGCCGGTAGACTGAGGGGCAGAACTGGGACTGGAATCGAGATCGAGGGCTCTGAAGTGCTTGCGCCCCCCTCTGTACTTCCATGTCTCAGTTTCCTCGTTTTAAAAATGGGGATATAAAAATCTTTCCTCCCTGGGTCATCGTAAAGAGGAAATCGACTGAAATGTGCACAGGGCGGAACACAACACTACACAGAAGGGCGGCACGGGAGCTGTTAGTTTACCGTCTATATCTCTCATTAAGTTCATCATGACTCAGCCAGTCCTTTAATCTGTTGAGACCTTTTGAAACCGGATTCCGTCATCCTAAGAGTTGCTCTCCTCCTAGCTCCAGGTCAGCAGGACACCCACCTTTAATCTGTTGAGACCTTTTGAAACCGGATTCTGTCACCCTAAGAGTTGCTCTCCTCCTAGCTCCAGGGCAGCAGGACACCACAGAATTACCCTGGGCACTCGACCAGTGCAGCTAAGTCTGGATCTGCGGGTCTGCATCACTCAACACACACCCAGTTGCCCCAGTCGCTTATCCTGGGGGACGAGCTGGAGGAAATTTAAAGGTGAAGTTGAAAGAGGGAGCGGCTCTCTCTGCAGCTTCTGGTATGAAAGAGCCCCTGAACGAGCTTTCCTTCCTTTCTGAACCCTAACTCAGAGCGGTGCCGGCTTGCCCCAGAGCTGGACTCGACCGGATACGCACCTTTGCTGCGTAAGCCCAACCCAGGACAACTGTGTTCTGGGTTTTCCTTATCTCTCTGGCCAGCCTATATTTCTAAGTGAAGCTTTTGCCAATTCCTTGGGCACTATCAGTTACTCCGGGCTTGTAAAAGATCTTTAACAATGGAGAAACACTTAAAGCTTTAATAATGGTCCACACCAACTGTTTCCCCTTGTCAGCAGGATTCGAGAATGGAACTTCACAGGAGATCAATGCCAGCCTCCCAGGGCCCTCCACGGAGCCTTCTTTGCGCCAGTGACCTTGATGCTTATGTAGTTATTTAATATTCACCCGAAGCAGTCATACGTTTGGCCCTTTACAGTAAACATACACGTACTGGAGAAATGGCAGTTATGGATCAAGAAGTAAAAAACGTCAGGTTTGCACTAATGGGTAATTTTTCCCTCCGGAAAGCTTTTGCTATGCTGAAGATACTAACAGTTCAATATATTATTGGCTGCAATATTTTCTCCTTTGAATTCAGTGCATATGCCTTAAATAAATTAAACTACGTGGTCAATAGTCTCTGTCATTCGTTGCATTACTGAATATTTTTTCGGCTCTTTGCCAGAGGAGAGCCATACAAATCAAGGTTATTAATACTCATAGAATCACTGAATTTTTAGAACTGGAAGGATCCTCAGAGATCAATGGTATCTAATCCTTAACAATTCAAACAGGGAAGCTGAGGCTCAGAGAGGTGACATAACTTGCCTTGGGCTCCCTAACTGGCTAGTGGGAAGGCTAGCATGAGAACTGGAGTCTTTTTGACCTCACGGCAGGTCCTCTGTGCCATCTTTACCTCTGCTGAGGTAAAATTAAAGGGTTTTTTTCCCCTGAATACTAGAGGAAAGATTCTCTTAATATAGCAGACAGTATCTGAGCTCTGGCCTCACTCTGCACAGTTTGGTCCCGGAGCATGGCCTTCTTGGAACTGTAACTGTAGATCCTGAGTTGGCCAGGCCTGCCCCAACTCCAGATCCTCTGTCTGGGTTCCTGGCTTGGTCTACTACAGGCACCATTTATGGGAAAAATTCACAGCTGTTCTGCATGTGGTTCCCAAAGCCACCAGACCCTTCAGCAACTTCTATTTTCAAAAGAGAAAAAAAAAATTCCAGAATTCACATTCACTTTCCTCTGAGGTTTTACTCAAGGGTGACCCCTCCTCATGGGCCAGAATCTATATAACTAGGCCCCAGCCCCAGAAATTCGGATTTTCTAGATCTGGGATGAGACCTGGGCATGTGTATTTGGGAAAAAGCAGGACAGGTAATTCTGACGTTCACTCCATTTGAGAATCGCTGGACTAACGTGAATTAAATAGAAATACAATCTGGGCCCAACACATTGAATGAAGTTTTACGCCTTAATGTTAGCCTGAATGTGAGGAAGACCTGCAATTGGGTTACAGCTGATGGTACCGCCAGTTTCACCCGAACATACTCTTGGATGTGAAATTCATCATCTTGTAACTGTATGCACGGATACCTGAGAGAGGTGCAAAGAGGATGCAGTGACCTGATTGCCAGGCACTCATCGGCCCTGTTGAAAATTTTTATGTCTTTTACTGCCCTCTAGTGGATATTTAAGAAATGTGACTGGGAAAGACCCCCATTCAAAATTCGACTCTTCTTAGCAGTAAGATACTCTATTAAGATGTTAAAATATGATGTTTGTCTTTCTCTGTCTGGCTTATACGTGGAATCTAAAAAAAAAAAGCTACAAATGAACTTATCTACAAAATAGAAATAGAGTTACAGATGTAGAAAACAAACTTATGGTTACCGGGGGTAAGGGGGTGGGGAGGGATAAATTGGGAGATTGGGATTGACATATACACACTACTATATATAAAACAGATAACTAATAAGGATCTACTGTGTAGCACAGGGAACTCTACTCAATACTCTGTAATGACCTATATGGGGAAAGAATCTAAAAAAAGAGTTGAGATATAGATAGATAGATAGATAGATAGATGTAACTGATTCACTTTGCTGTACACCTGAAACTAACACAACATTGTAAATCAGCTATACTCCAACAAAAATTTTTTTTAAAGAAGATGTTAAAATAGTCTTAAGGAAGCACCACCACAAAAAGTTCCCTCTGTATTACTGTGAAGGTAAGCTCATACTTTGAATAAACTCATCTCCAAAATGCCATGGTTGGCCAAGGTCACACTCAGTTCTTATGCTGTCTGTCCCTTAAATATATTTCAAGCGTTCTCCCTAATACACAGATTGGGCTACCTGTTAAAATTCTCTCTCAGTCTGTATAAAACTTTTATAATCATGGGCAACATGAGTATAAAATCCTGTAAGTATATACCACATAAAATTAGCAACTTTTATATTCTTCACTGTGTGTTTTTTAGTATTTTCCAAACTTACCATTAGGAAAAAAAAATACAAGTGGCAACAGTAGGTAGCAGCAAGTATCTCTAATTATATTTTCATAAGGAATAGCTTCTGGCGAACAAATATTTGAACGCCCATGTTCATTGCGGCATTGCTGACAACAGCCAAAAGGTGGGAGAAACCCAAATGTCAACTGACAGATGAATGGATAAACAAAATGTGGTACATACATACAATTGAGTATTATTCAGCTATAAACAGGAAGGAAATTCTGACATACGCTACCGTGAAACTTGAAAACATTACGCTAAGTGAAAGAAGCCATCACACAAAAGGACAGACACTATAGGGTTCCACTTGTATGAGGCACCTACAGTAGTCAACTTCACAGAGACAGAAAGTGGAATGGTGGTTACCAAAGACGGGGAGTAGGGAGGAATGGGGAGTGAGTGTGTGATGGGTAGAGCTTCAGTCTGGGAAGATGGAAGAAGTTCCGGAGACGGATGATGGCTATGGTCGTACAACAAAATGAATAGACTTAATACTACTGAACTGTACACTTAAAAATGGTAAAGATGGTAAATTTTACGTTATGCATATTTTACCACTGTAAGTTTTTTAAAAATTTAATTAAAAAAAGAAAAGAAATAGCTTTAGGTGAGTTCGAAAGAATTCTGAAGTGAAAACCAGAAAAATCTGGATTCTAGTCCCAATTTAGTCAGGTAATTTCTGACTGTGCGACTGTGAGAAAGTCACCTAACCTCCTGGGCTTTGTTGGACTCACCTATACAATAAAGGGGGTCACACTGAGGTCCCTGGCTTCTGCCAGCGAACAGGTTCTGAACAATGATTTATCTTGACATCACCACAGTGGATGGCTGTGTTACAAACACGCAAGTGACACTGGTCAGCAGAGGGCTGATACTGGGCTGCTGGGATCAGTGCACTGGGATGCTGTATACAATAGGAGCTCTGCATGGGAGATGCATGAGGCACTTGAGGAAGTCAGCTGGGCATCTGGGAGAAGCAAGCTAAAACATTTCAGGAGAGAAATTCAGCCACCGAATACCAAGCCACAAAACATTATTAGCAGCAAGGGGCGGGTAAGAGGACAATTGCTGAAGAAATACCATGTCTGCAATACCAGGGAAGTCAAAGCCAGTTAGAGCAGTCCTCTGTCACACAGGTGGATTTGCATCCAATCTTAGCAACTGAGACCCTTGGTGTCACGGGCACAGGGAGCAGATCTTCGGCAAAAACAAGCCTCTGGTAGACAAGCAGATGTCACCAAGTACATGCTGGACAGGGGGCAGGGGGCAGCCCCTTCCAGCCTCGGCCAAGGCAGCCTCGCACCTGGTGCAGGCAAATTCCTACTCCCAGGGTGCCAGGCGATTTCTGAGGCAGGCGAGAAGGAGGCGCTCTACAGTCAGGTTTCCGAGGGCCAGGCAGGAAGGGGCAGGGTGGGAGATGGACAGGTGAGGCGGGAAGGAAGAACAGGTAATGTGCTGCCGGGGTGCGGTTTTGCGAAGGCAGGAGAGAGCCACATACGTTCTGATGGCTGGAGAACGGCCAGCGAGTGGAGTGGGAAGCGCTCTGGAAATCCCACTCGGGAGATTTACAGAGGCCAGATCACCACAGCAAAAACAACAACATTAGTACACACGAACGGGGCCTTCCTATGGGTCAGGTGCTGTTCGAAGTATTATCTCATTTAACCCTCTACAACTCTATTTTACAGATAAGGAAACAGAGGCCCAGAGAGGTTAAGTAACTTGCCAAAGGTCACACAGCCTAAAGGATGTGGAACCAGGTTTTGAATGCAGGCACTCAGTTTCCTGAGCCCATGTCTAGAATGAAGGCGGGATGTGTGTGAAGTAGGGCAATGGAAGAAGATCAAGCTTGGGGAGGAGCCAGGGCCTGATAGGAAGGGTCTTGAATATCATTTTAGGGGAGTTTGGACAATGTCTCGAAGTGATGGTGAGCCCCTGAAGGGTTCTGAGAACTTAATTACACAATTTGATGTGTTCCGGAGAAACATCCCTCTGGCTGGACTGGAGTGGGTAGACATGGTGGGCAGAGAGGACGAGCCTGAATGGACGCCGGCAGGGGGGGTGGGAGGAAGGAGAGAGGTCTGGAGTGGTCAGGCCCCCGGATGATGGAGGAATCCCCCGTGATGGACCCGGTTACACAGGGAAAGTACGGAGAGGGAGAGATGAACCCGGGAACGAATGCAAGGCGGGAATGGGCAGAAAAGATTCCCAGACACCTTGTGTTTGTACTTGATCTGTAGGCAACCAGTGGATTTTCAACCACTGGGTGACACGGCACCCACATCACTCTGGCGTCCGAGAGGAGGATGGTTTGGCAGGGAGGAGACTAGTTGCAGGAAGATACAGGGCCATCCAAGGCCCGAGGGCCTGAGCTGGGCAGTGGCGCCAGGGCTGGGATGCAGAAATGGTAGAGGTGGATTCGGGGGCAGCTGGTGGCTGGATGGAGGTGAAGGGGAAAGAGAGGGTTGTCAGCAGGGTGGGGGGGATGGTACCATTTACAGATTTAGGGGACACAGGAAGAGGAGCGGGTCTGGGGTTGGTGGGAGGGGGGAGATGAGCAGCTCACCTCATTGACTACTAATTGAGCACCTGTAGCCACAAAGCCCGTTTAGGATTTTACGTCACCTCCTCCCTCAAGCCGCTCACTGTTCATCGGAACAGGACTGTGTGGTCCAATCACTCATATAGATGGTTAATGTTGATAACGGCGACTCTCCCCGTGTTAGCAAAAATAACAACCGCTGTCTGGCAGGCCTGAGACTCCGAGATTAAACTCAGACGTGGATATGGTGAACTGAAGGAAGAGTAGCCAAAGAAAACCCTCAGGCCAGTGGTTAGCAGGGGAGCTATGGGCCCCATGGGAGTAACTATCACTGCACCTGTCAAACACTCCCCCACTCCCTGGCTTTCCAAGAGGTCCAATTAAGAAAACCTAAATGGTAAAATAAAACAAACAACAACCACCAAAAAAGCCTGTTTGTTTTATCACTGATGAGTGTCCTGGATTTACTTGAACAGTTTAAAAGAAATAACGTTAATTATGCCCAAGGAAGTACAGCTGATCGCTCACGTGCAACTCCTCGGCAGTGTGGCTTAAAAGGCCCTCCTTCCTCTTCCGGCCCCAGCTCAGGTGCATCTCAGCAGCCTCAGTTCCTGCCCCTCCCGCCCACCCCTCTGCACGACTCAGCCCCAAAGGCCCAGCTCAAAGGTTCCCACTGAGAACCCTTTCCTAGCCCATAACCCTCCAGAATGGCCCCTCGAGTCTGTCCTCTGTGCTCCCGTGGCTGTGACATCTTAACCCGTCCATGGCAAACATCCCCATCACACTGTAATGTGACTGCGTGTGTGTCTTTAGGTCTACAGCTATGGTGTATTATAGTTGCATCTTTAAGTATATTGTGGGAGCTAAGACTCCGAAGCCCAGCGCTGCTGCCCTTTACTAGCTGTGGAACCCTCGACAGTTTTCTGACCTCTCTGTGCCTCGGTTTGCTCAGCTGGAAAATGGGAGTAAGAGCAGTGCCTCTGCCGTGGGGTTGTTGTGAGGATTACACGAGGTAAAGAATGTGACTTGCCAGGGCTAACATATGGTGGGGCTATTATTATTATTCATTGTTATTATCTCTCTCCCATTTGACTATGAGCTCCTTGACGATAAAGACCAAGCCTTATTTTACTCACTATTCCCAGAAAAGCGGGTGCTCAATAAACATTTTCTGAAATGAAATTATTAGGAAGCTTGATTACTATGGCATTTATGAACCCCAGGGACATTAGTTAGTACATACCTAACTAATGATTGCCAGATAAACGAACCTCTCCTGTAGAAACAAAATTAATGAGAAAGAGGAAAGGGAAAAACGACCATTTGTAGAATCCATGTTCTGTGTTCTGTGCTTTACAGCCATGAGCTACCGAATCTTCACAACAACCCTGCAAGGAAATAGAGGCTCAGAGAGGTGGAGTCCCAGGGCCGACGTCACACAGCTAACAAGCATAAAGTTATCATTTGAAACCAAGTTGGTCAGAGTCTAAAGTCTGAGACCTTTCCGTAACAACCATGTTCTTTGGGAAAACTCCAAGCAGGTGAACTTCTGTTTAATAGGTAGAATGAGGAAAGAGAGAGTCGTGGGAAAGCAAAGTGACAGGCCAGATGACAGGGCTCAACTCGCCTTTGCTGGGGCCCCCAGGGTTAGAAGAGGGCTTCTCTACAGCCCCAGAGCTGCCTTGTGCCTTCACACCCAGCCTGCACGCCAGGAACCATCACACACACACACACACACTTCACAAACAAACTGGAGACTTGCCCAGGGCCACACTGCTACTGGCAGAAGCAGTCCTGAAACATAAAACCTCTAGATTTCCAACCCAAAGTTCTTTCTACACTAATGGATTCGGGATTCGGCATCTGAAGAGGTCTTTCGGAGAGTCCTTGGGAGTAAGTCCTCTCTCGAAGTAACATCACATTTGTTTGGTGTTATAATAAATTTCACTGCTTTCCAGAGAAATCACCTTACTTAATCCTCGAATCTCCATTCTGGGGTGAATGAGGAAACTGAGGCCCAGAGTGTAAAGTCAGAAGCCTGCAGTCACCCAGCTAGAAGGCAGAACCAAAGCAGCAGCCCTGGGCTCACCTGTCCTTTCTTTTGAAGGTGGTCTCCGATCTACCTGGAAGGCAGACACGGCATCACTGGGCTGCTAGGGAGGCCGGTGCTTCTGATGATGAGAGAGGAGCCTCTCCACCAGCTTCACCCCAAACCCAGCCTGTTGTCAACGTAAAGTAATGAATGGATCCCACTTTTAGTGAACAGCAACTTTATGTGGGCCATAATCTATCCATCATTAGTGAGCAATCAGAAAGCCACTCTGGATAGAGCACACCTGGGACTATAAACCCTGCTTCATAGGAAGGAGCCCGTCATTTCATGAAACTGCCCATGTTCCTCTCAGGTCTGCCCTCAACACCGACCCCTTATTGCTGGAGCTGAGTGAGGAGAGTGGGAACACGAGGACAGCCGGCTCACTGCCCGGCCTCCCCCACCCACTCCCCAACTCCCTCTCACCCCCGAACACGTGGGCTCCAACCAGGCCGGCTGAGGACGAGCCTGAAGCTGCAGCCTACGGGCCTTGGGGATCCCCGAGCACACGGGGGCCCCCAGGCTGCAGCTGCCCTTCACCTCCACCAGGTCCCTGTGCTTGAGTGTCTGTGGGGGGCAGCAGAACCGGGGCAAGGGGTTCCAGTCTCCTAGACACGGCCTAGCTGGACGACCCTGGCCAAGCTACTTAACCTGTCTGCATTCAGTGTCCCTATCTGTAAAACTGGAAGAATAGGGCCTGCTTCCTATGGGTACTGTGAGGATTAACTAATGTCTTCCATTTGTACTTAACACAGTATCAGTCTTTATTATTTCATTTTACTTCATTTTTATTATTCTGCCTCGGTTCCCTGAGCATCCTCCAGATTCCCTACTGAGGCTCATCCCGACCTGCTTGGCTGGAGTCTGAACGCCTGCCTGCACGGGCCACAGCGCTGCCCTTGGTGACTGGGCCTGTCTCTGCCCCTCAGCTGTCGGCTGGTCCCCTTGGACGGCAGCCTCACACTTCTGTGCTCCTGTGTGGGTCACCCCAGCAGAGTCCCTGGCAACACCAGCTTCACACCCCCACCCCCTTCCTCTCTTCCCCAGAGCTTCCTACCGAGATTCCAGAGGGCATCCCAGCTGATCCCACCTGGAACACACGACACTCAACTGCTGAGTAAGCCTCCTTCCAGCTAAACACATTTCTCCAATACTGAGGGCTTCCCGCGAATGAACGGGCTAAATGCACACACCTCCAAATACAACCACGTTATAACCAAAAGCGCCTCAGACCAGCAGCCCTAGCTTCATCCCGCTTCCCAGCACCACAGTCCTTATGCCTGTCCCTTGCATTCTTGCCACACTTTACATTGAACTTTAAAAAAAGACAAGAAGATCAACCTCATATTTTGCAACACTCAGACCAGGTGTCCTCCCCCACCCCCCTAGATGTTTTTTAGGCTAAAACAGCATCGCTGTTTGCAGTGTTGATGAGCGCGAAGGGTCGGGCTAGGCATGTCAGGATGTACCCATGAGACCCAGTCCTACAAGACGGGTAACAGCATTTTCACTTTCCTACTTTGTAACCAGAGGTTTCCCCCCACCCTCCGAGACCCTATAAAAAAGAAGCTGAGTTAACTGCTGACTCCTCAAGGACACGGAAGATGACGTCCGCATGTCTAGATTTCCCTGCCCGGTCCTGTCCCCACCTAGCAGGGAACCCGGAGGGTGTGAGACTCAGCAAACGCTGGTTGGAACCCGACTCACCGTCTCACTTTGTTCAATTGTTGTTGTGTTTGGTCCGGGATCACAGGAAACATGACTTCAAATGCTAATCCTGGGTGATTTCATCTGAGCCTGGGGACCTCAGTTCCATACGCCCTGGATGTAGCTGACTCCCTGTTTTCTGTCTCTGGCACACACTTCTCTCTTGGGCTCCAGTCCCATGTAATTAGACATCTACAGAGGCACCACAAATTCTACGTGGCCAGTACTAATCCATTGTCTCTCTCCTCACATCTACTCCTCCTGCGCTCCCTGTATCAGTAAATAGTACCATGTCCCCAGGCCAGAAGTCTGGGAGTCACCCTAGTTTCTACCTTCCCCCACATCACCCACCCGCATCCAGTCCCCCAATTCTGACATTTCTCCTTCTTTACACATTGTACCAACCTCAACTCCTCTCGTGTTCCTCAACTATTAATACTGGAAGAGCTTCCTAGTCACCCAAAGCACTGCAATCCCGGCTCTGTGCTGGCTGGTCCCACGTATGCTTTTCAACCCTTACAAGCAACCCTATGAGGTAGGCATTAAAGGGTGAGTCAGACGAAACTGCTATTTTTATAGGTCAAAAACAGCCATAGGGATATGAGCAATTTCATATGGTCCAACCTAATACTGTTATCGCCACCCTATCACAGGTGAAGAAACTGGGACTTAAAGGGTAAGTTACTTCCCCAAGGCCAGACAGGTTGTACCGTAGGGGGCCAGAATCTGAACCCAGGTGTGGGTTCAAAACCCCAAAGGCTATACTTTTTCTGCTAAACCATATCATCTCTCAGGGTTCATGAACCAGTTCTAAGAGGAAAGCTCACCACTTAACATTTTAAAATGTAACTAATAATAATATAGAATAACTACCACTAATGTGCACCTACTATATGCCTTACATTCATTACTTTACTTAATCCCCACAGCTATGCTCTGAGAAATCTACTGATATTGATTTTTCTTTCCTATTTTTTTTTTATTTTAAAAGATGTTTTTACTATGTGTTCTTGGGCAAAGCACCTAAGTTCTCTGCCTCAGTTTCCTCATGGATATGATGGGGATAATATATCTACCTCACAGGGGATATCTTGAGGACTGAATGAGTTCATGCAGCAGTTCCCAACCTTTTTGGTAATAGGGACCGTTCTCGTGGAAGACAATTTTTCCACCGACCAGGGTTCGGGGAGGTGCTTTCGGGATGATTCAAGCACATTACATTTATTGTGCACTTTATTTCTATTTTATTACATTGTAATGCATAATGAAATAATTATACAACTCACCATAATGCAGAATCAGTGGGAGCCCTGAGCTTGTTTTCACTTGCCACTCACTGATAGGGTTTTTGTTTTTTTTTTAACATCTTTATTGGAGTATAATTGCTTTACAATGGTGTGTTAGTTTCTGCCTTATAACAAAGTGAATCAGTTATACATATACATATGTTCCCATGTCTCCTCCCTCTTGCATCTCCTTCCCACCCTCCCTATCCCACCCCTCTAGGTGGTCACAAAGCACCAAGCTGATCTCCCTGTGCTATGCGGCTGCTTCCCACTAGCTATCTATTTTACGCTTGGTAGTGTATATATGTCCACGCCACTCTCTCACTTTGTCACAGCTTACCCTTCCCCCTCCCCATATCCTCAAGTCCATTCTCTAGTAGGTCTGTGTCTTTATTCCCGTCTTACCCCTAGGTTCTTCATGACATTTTTTTTTCTTAGATTCCATATATATGTGTTAGCATACGGTATTTGTCTTTCTCTGACTTACTTCACTCTGTATGACAGACTCTAGGTCCATCCACCTCACTGCAAATAACTCAATTTCGTTTCTTTTTATGGCTGAGTAATATTCCATTGTATATATGTGCCACATCTTCTTTACCCATTCATCCGATGATGGACACTTAGGTTGTTTCCATCTCCTGGCTACTGTAAATAGAGCTGCAATGAACATTTTGGTACATAACTCTTTTTGAATTATGGTTTTCTCAGGGTATATGCCCAGTAGTGGGATTGCTGGGTCATATGGTAGTTCTATTTGTAGTTTTTTAAGGAATCTCCATACAATTCTCCATAGTGGCTGTACCAATTCACATTCCCACCAGCAGTGCAGGAGGGTTCCCTTTTCTCCACACCCTCTCCAGCATTTATTGTTTCTAGATTTTTTGATGATGGCCATTCTGACCGGTGTGAGATGATATCTCATTGTGGTTTTGATTTGCATTTCTCTAATGATTAATGATGTTGAGCATTCTTTCATGTGTCTGCTGGCAATCTGTATATCTTCTTTGGAGAAATGTCTATTTAGGTCTTCTGCCCATTTTTAGATTGGGTTGTTTGTTTTTTTAGTGTTGAGCTGCATGAGCCGCTTGTAAATTTTGGAGATTAGTCCTTTGTCAGTTGCTTCATTTGCAAATATTTTCTCCCATTCTGAGGATTGTCTTTTCGTCTTATTTATGGTTTCCTTTGCTGTGCAAAAGTTTTTAAGTTTCATTAGGTCCCATTTGTTTATTTTTGTTTTTATTTCCATTTCTCTAGGAGGTGGGTCAAAAAGGATCTTGCTGTGATTTATGTCATAGAGTGTTCTGCCTATGTTTTCCTCTAAGAGTTTGATGGTGTCTGGCCTTACATTTAGGTCTCTAACCCATTTTGAGTTTATTTTTGTGTATGGTGTTACGGAGTGTTCTAATTTCATTCTTTTACATGTAGCTGCCCAGTTTTCCCAGCACCACTTATTGAAGAGGCTGTCTTTCCTCCACTGTATATTCTTGCCTCCTTTATCAAAAATAAGGTGACCATATGTGCATGGGTTTATCTCTGGGCTTTCTATCCTGTTCCATTGATCTATATTTCTGTTTCTGTGCCAGTACCATACTGTCTTGATGACTGTAGCTTTGTAGTATAGTCTGAAGTCAGGGAGCCTGATTCCTCCAGCTCTGTTTTTCTTCCTCAAGATTGCTTTGGCTATTCAGGGTCTTTCGTGTTTCCATACAAATTGTGAAATTTTTTGTTCTAGTTCTGTGAAAAATGCCAGTGGTATTTTGATAGGGATTGCATTGAGTCTGTAGATTGCTTTGGGTAGTAGAGTCATTTTCACAATGTTGATTCTTCCAATCCAAGAACATGGTATATCTCTCCATCTATTTGTATCATCTTTAAACTGATAGGGTTTTTTTGTTTTTTTGTTTTTTGCGGTACACGGGCCTCTCACTGTTGTGGCCTCTCCCGTTGCGGAGCACAGGCTCCGGACGTGCAGGCTCAGCGGCCATGGCTCACGGGCCTAGCCACTCCACAGCATATGGGATCTTCCCGGACCAGGACACAAACCCGTGTCCCTGCATTGGCAGGCGGACTCTCAACCACTGCACCACCAGGGAAGCCCTGATAGGGTGTTAATATGAGTCTTCAAGCAGTTGATTTATTATGGTCTCTGTGCAGTCAAACCTCTCTGCTAATGATAATCTGTATTTGCAGCCACTCCCCAGTGCTAGCATCACTACCTCAGCTCTTCCCTCGCATGTGCAGTTCACAGTAGGGTTCACGCTCCTATGAGAATCTAGTGCTGCCACTGATCTGACAGGAGGGGGAGCTCAGGCAGTAATGGGAGTGATGGGGAGCGGCTGTTAATACTGATGAAGCTTCACTTGCTCGCCTGCCCACCACTCACCTCCTGCTGTGTGGTCCAGTTCCTAACAGACCACAGACCGGTAACGGTCCTTGGCCTGGGGGTTAGGGACCCCTGACTTCATGTATGTAAAGGTCTCTTAAAATATGGTGCTGGGCATATATTAAGTGCTACATAAGTGTTCACTCTTATTATCTTTTTTGGGGGGTAGAGACTACCAGGTTTTCAGTTTATTAGCTATCACTTCTTAGTTAAACATAAGTTATATATTTATAAGCTTTTAAAAAATTAAAATATAATCACATATAACATTATATTAGCTTCAGGTGTACAACATAATGATTTGATATTTGTATATATTGCAAGATGATCACTGCAATAAGTCTAGCTAACATCTTCCACCTTACATAATTAATTTTTTTTTCCCCTTGGGATGAGAACTTTTAAGATCAACTCTCTCAGCAACTTCTAAATATACAATACAGTATTATTAACTGCAGTCACCATACTGTACCTTATATCCCCGAGACTTATTTATTTTATAAGTGGAAGCTTGTACCTTTTGACCACCTTCACCCATTTCGCCCTAAATATTTTTATTTTTTGCTTTATTCTTTAATATCTTTTGTGTATGTGCATGCTATTGTTTTTAATACTGTTACAAATAAGAGGTTCAGAGAAGTCAGGTGACCTGTGAATCACACAGCTGGAAGTGATGAGTCAAAGTGCCAGGAAGGCAGGAAGGGTCAACAGCAAGACAGGAGGAGGCAGGGAAGTCTGAGGTGACTCCGGGGACCAGGGGCATGAACCTGGGCAGTCGCTGCCCTAAGTCCCAATGGCATGGAATGTCGCCGGGTCCGCCGGCTCAAGCTGGCCAGGCGGGCATGGACAGCACTGCGTTGCTGACGCTGCGGGGTGACAGTTCTGATCTCTGCCACAAGGGCACTGGGTGGAAACCGACAAACCAAGAAACTAGTCTCCTCTGAGAACGTGGCCTGGCAGCCAAGTGTCTATCCAGGAAGCCCTGATCATTTACACCAGGAGAGTGAGAACGAGATCTCCTGCAAGCCCCAGGATTTCAACTGCTGGTTTAAATTTCAAGGAGAAGCAGGAAGGTGTTGACATGTAAGGAATTACTTTTACATGGCTTTGATCACCATGCAGCTCTGTGGCATTCTAAGTGAGCCTGGTGGCTGGAAGGCAGCTGGGCTGAGTTTTACAAAGGAACTCCCACTGTGCCCTGAAGGCCAGCTCTGTAAGCCACTTTTCCTTAAATAAACAGTATGTTTCCCTCCCAGCTTTATTTCAATGGTAGCAGGTGGCCACTGGACAACAGGACTTTTGGCTAAGCTCGTGGATGGCTCACAGGCAATGCTGGCCTAGTGTCCCCTTCCTGACCTCGGTGGTCATCTGTAAGGAAACTTCCCTGCTTCCTCAATAAACCAGAGAGGGGCGGTGAAGGCCGTCTCTCTGTGTGCGAACAGGCTGCCCGACTGTTCCCCCCAAATCCACCTTCCCTTTGGGGTTATCTCACGAGGCACTGTCCCCACCACAACAGACTTAGGACAGGAGGGGAGTTTGATTCCCTTTAATGCTCTGAACCAAGCATGGGCTCCAACTCTACTCAGTTCCCTGAAGCCCAGATGCGCCCAGGCTCTAAAAGACTTTATTAATGACTCAGAGAGGGCAGAAGGGAAATAAACACAGAGATGAGCTACTAGCTCATTCTGTTTACAGACACTCTCATCCCAGCACGACAGGGCTCTTCCACGTGCCCTCAGATGGCAGAAGACAGTGTTTTCCCATGACCTAGGAGCACAGCCAGATTCCCCAGAGGCTTGGCCAACAGATCCCCTGATGTTGATGTTGGAAAGACCAGCCTCTCCAGGGGATGCCTCACCTATGACCCATAAAGTCATGATAGCTATGCTACAACCTCGACAGAACAGCATTTCAGGATCTCAGGATACAATCCCACAAACTAAACAGTCCACAGAGATATGTCTAAGAAATAGTAGGGTTTGTAACACTACAGCATAAATATCTTCATCCACCAAATGAAGATCAGAATAAACCTCTCTAGTCCAGCCTTTCCCAGATGTGCATGGCCAGGGAACACTTTAAAAATAATAACGCACTGAAGCAGCTCACATATACTCAGATTAATAATGTGGACTGACTGTAATTTCAATGTATAAGATACGGTGATATGGTGACATTAGTCAACGGTGATATGAGTCAATATACATATTATAACATTAAACATACAACAGTTAATCCGAGACCATTTACTTTTTTGCCTTCAACTTGAATCCAAATAGGCATGATCTCTTTGTTAGTGTTTTGCCCGTATCGTTTTGAAAGCATCCCATGGTTATCCAACAAAGGTCAAGTGCAGCAGAGATAAGTCTGAGTGTCTCTACTCTGATAAATTATTTTATTCCGAGCTTTAAGCCCTGTCTAAATATCTAGAAGCTGCTTCAAACACGTCCCACGCTGGGAAGGAAAAGAACAAGAGGAAGAAATGATCATGTCTTGAGCATCCGGTGCCAGGTGCTGTGCTGCGTCCTTATTTAATCCTCTATCTGTGTTCATCAGCCAACAGCCCTACGGGGCAGTCACTGTCTGAATTTTGTAGAGGCTGTACAAATAATTCAAGGCCACAGGTGTCGCTATGGATGGTATCACTGCAAGCGTGGCCAGCTTCAGAACCCAAGCTTCTCCACTGGATCACTTTGGAAAAAGAAACGGGATCATTTAGCCTCACCCCGTGTGTCACTACTTGTGTAGTATCGCCTTCCTACCACACTAAAAGCTATGCAAGTACAAGAACTATGTCAGGTGTGTTTATCACAATAATCTCAGCGCCAAGTTCAATGCCACAGACTGAGAGCTCAGGAGACATGGATACAATTTTGAAATTTTGGAAAGGCTGTCCTAGGGTCTACAGGGAACACACATGTTCCACGGGACCAAGAGAGGCAAACTGCATCCAGCAGGGGCAGGGAAGGAAGGATGAGATACACGTAGAAAGGTCTCCGCTCAGGAATATTTTAAAATTTAGAGCAGTCTCAAGGTGGAATGAACCGCCTAGAAAAATATTAAATTGCCCATTTCTGAAGATGATCACGTGTCCAGGTGCGGAGGGGATTCACCCAGAGGGGTGTGGCCTGGATGCTCTCTCAGGTCCTTTCCAATCCCTATGGTTCTTTGGTACCAACTTCAACTCTAGGCCTAATCAGTGTCTCTGACTCACTCTGTGACTTGGCCAAGTCTCTTTCCCTCTCTGGGCCTCAGTTTCCTCATCTGTACAATGGAGGTGTCTGTCTGCTTAGGGCTACCAGCATTCTTTCTACACACTCTCTGGTGAACAAGGGTTACGACGAGACTGCCAGAAGGATGGGGCTGTGCTCTCAGAGGGCACAGACCTTCCTCCCTCCTTCCGACACCCTCCCTGCGTGCTTGCTCTGACGGCCCAAGGCGGTGACTGAGGTTGCTTCCCCACCCATTCTGAAAGTAAGGTGGGGATCAGGGAAACTGTCATGTTAGACGTAATTCTGGAAAGTGTTAACTATTAAACACCTTCAAGCAATATAACAGGATTTGTGTTTGTTAAGCTAGAGAGATGAAAATATGTCTGTTCCACAAAGATGCATCCATGGTTCTCAGTGAGGCTGGTACCGCCATCTAGGGAGGGTTTGGGATATTTCTGGGAGAGTGTTTGCTTATCACAGCGAATGGAGGGTATTGCTAGCATTTGGTGGGCAGGGGCAGCCCAACTGCAGTGCACTGGGCGGTCGTGAAGTGAAAGACCTATTTATAGCGAACATGAAGATAGCCCAGAACCCAACTCTACGTCACAGGCAAACAAAAAGAATTTTCCACATGATTTAAATGGAACATCAGAATTTTCCAGGGATGCAACAATCATGTAAACGGAGGGAAAATTATACTTTGCCCTTTTTTTCCTGGAACTTTGTCAAGAGTTGTTCAATATTTCAGAAGCGTCATATGACTGATGACATGGTGGTTTATGGTACCTGAGTCACCCATACAACATGCAGTGATTCCATATGAAAAATATCTTGAAATGTCAAAAATAAAGAAATATATATATGTGTATATACACATTTATATATATATAGAGAGAGAGAGAGAGAGTGGGAGAGAGAGAGAGACCCCATAATGTTTAATCAAATCATCTTACTTTTCTTATATCCAAATTTCTTCATTACAGGTAGGTGCAAGCATTCAACCACTGCATTACATCTTTTAGTGTAACAGTACCAAAGTATTTACTTATTGAAACATATACAGAACTTTTCTTTATTTTCTCCTTCAGAGAATTATTTAGAGTGGATTTGTTTGTTTGCTATGTGTGTAGGTTGATTGTATTTCATTTCAGGATAGTAAAGATAATGTCACAAAGTATTTTTTATAAAAGGAGGAGGGCATTGGAATGCCAACCCTGCAGAATGAGCACACTCGGCGCCACCAAAAGAAACTAGGGCTTCCTGGAGATTTGGAGGATTCTGAGGCTACGGCAGGGAGAATTCAAGAAAAGCCTGGCTTTGCTTGTTTACAGACCCCGCTGGGGCGAGTGTCAGCGCTGGCTCAGGGGAGCTGGGCGAGGAAGAGGGGCATAGCTCACACTCTTCCTAGCCTTTCCAAACCAAAGTTCTTTGCCATTCCTACCAGCCCAGCCTTGCTGCTGGTTTTTTTTCCTTTCTTGGGTATTTGCACTATTCGTGGAGCAGGTTTTTCTACGCGGGAGCCACTTTTTTTTGTACAGGGGTAAGCTGGGGTTTTTCAGGGAGCCCTACTTGGTGTCTCCTTCCTTATTTTCTTTTCTCAATCTATGCAAGCGGCTCTGGCCGCCATCATCTCCTGAGAGGCCAGAGGGCTGCCACCCCAGCTCTTGGGCCCGGGGGTAACGCCTCCTAGAGGGAGGGCACACTAATTCTCTGGCGTGGCCTGAGGCATGGGTGTGTGTGGGCAGGGGTAGGTGCGGGGGAGAGATGGCGAGGACTATTGTCCTTTGGAGCCTGTTAAGGAGGGTGGGCCTAGGGGTTGGCAAGTGCCACTTCTGGCAGGTTTGGAAATTTCCAAATAAATCTTTGTTTATTGGTGGTGCCCAGACCAAAAAAAAAAAAAAAGAAAAGAAAAGCCTGGAACATCTTGCTGGGGCAGAAGTACGAGAGTGTTCAAAAGAGTCCCAGGGACTGCTAACAGGACACGGGCCTCCACTGGCCCAATCTTGGGTACTTTGAACATTGAAATAAATAATGATAGTAAAGGATTATAAGCCATCGAATCAAACAAGAATCCACCAGTCTACACTAACAGGCATGCATACAGAGATAAATAAACGAGAAGGCAGAAGAAACTCAACTAACAAGGGCAGAAGGAACGATGGTATTAGATAATCACCATTTGGCAACCATCACAATAACTGATTCAAGCAAGAATCATTAACAGAGGTTAAAACGAGAGGGTGAAAGTTTGAGGAGTAACGACATACTAGGTAGTCTTCAAGCATCTTCCCACAAGATACTTATATTAATTAGAAAGGGGGAAATGGTAATTCTTCAGTGGAAATCTGGCAGACACCGCCTTAACCAAATAATTAAAGTGAACATCACCAGTAATAAGACACACTGACATCATGTGCCCCCAGAGACGATATCCCTGTGAAAAACAAAGCACTGCTTCTGCACTTTTCCTGCCAAACACGCATATCCCGAATCTAATCGTGACGAAGACCCAGACAAACCCAAATTGAGGGGCCGTCTACTCAGTAACTAGCCTGTACTCGTCAAAAATGCCTATGTCATGAAACACACACAGAGACAGAGAAGCTTTTCCAGCTTCCAGGGGACTAAACAGGCATGACAATTAGATGGAGTGTGTGATGTGGGACTTTCTGGTGCTATACGTTACTGGGACGATGGTCCAAATCTGCATAAATTCTGGACGCGACTAGACTAGACGATAGTGTCGGATTAACGTTAATTTCACAATGTTGATAATTACGCTGTGGTTATGAAAGGAAATGCTCTTTTCTTTAGGAAAGGCACGCAGAAGCGTTTAGGGATAAAGGGGTATCATATATGCAACTTACTCTCAAAAAGGAGAGGGAGAGAGAGAGAGAGAAAGTAAAGGCGGAAAAATGTTGAGATTTGGGGTTGAGTGAAGGACGTATAGAAATTCTTTGTATTATTCTTATGAATTTTCAGTAAGTATGAAATTTTATCAAATTAAAACGTTAAAAGAAAATAGAAGGGGGACACTAGGTCCAAGAGGATGGAGAAACACTGCTGTTAGATCCACCCCAGCCAAAGAAATCCTTGTATCTTACTCTTCTAATGCTCCTACGAAACATATGGGGTCAATTTCAGAAGGAGGGGAGAAGCAGGGCTGTATGTTTGGGTGACAGGAAAGGACAAGAGAATGATTTCATTAACAAGGCCGGAGAATTCAATTACGACCCCTTTCTAAATTCGAATCTCTACTTTGCTTCTCCTTTCATTAGGTCTCCTCCAAGAAGCGATTATACAGAAAGGAAGTTGAGCAAAAGAATAGGAGCGATCTTTTTTCATTTCTTTGGAGATGAGGAAAGAAGGTACAGACAGGCAAGAGCAATTTTCATAATTTCTCTTTGAAAAAGGCACTGAAGTCAAAATTGGCTCCACCATTTTCCTGTAGAAAATTAGACATCTCAACTCAAGTGACTGAGGCGACATCACCAAGAACTTTTGCAGAAGGAAATGAAAGGACAGAAATTGAAGGGTGAAAGATGACCTTTTACTCGCTTTGGGAAGCAGGGTTTTCTTGACCTTTAGAATAGCCTCCCAGAAAAATGTTTACCTCTTTCACTTTTTTTTTCTTTCTATAAAGCGTGCCATTAGAGGGAAAAAAGCGCATTAAAGCAATGGCCCTCTAATTATCACATTCATCTCAAAATTCCACATAATAGGAAATCAGTACTGCAAAGGAGCAAGATTAACACAGCTGTGATTCAAAACACTAAACGTATTTGGGGCCCAACTGAAGTTTAGAAAATTAAACAATAGAGCATCTACTCTTAAAAAGTATTAATGCATAGGGCTGTCTTGGGAGCGGGGAGGGGTGGTGGGGAATCGAAGGGGAAAAAAAGGTTAAGCCCGGCTGAAATGCCATTCAGCCAAAGAGAAGCCTTAGCTTTTTCCTCTCCTAAATGATCTATCATCAAATAATGAGACAATTAGTCTCAAGACTAGATTTTTATTAAAAATTAAAATAAGTCCATTTCCACATTTCCCATAAGCCAGAAACACCCAGAATGCTCTGTCTAAGCATTCTTAGCTCCAGCTTAAATTTCCATCTTAAGACCGCCAAACCTTTTTCATTGTTCGTTCGTATCAGACAAAGGCCTGCAGGTCCTCTCTGTGCTGCACACTGGGCAGATGGAGATGAATGTGACCCGGTTCCAGCTTCCCGGGGCCCCCAGTCTAACAGGGACAGCAGATAAGTAAAGGTCCATTCACCGAGGGGTACAGTGTGCTTCTCACAGCATCACTATGGTGCTACCGATAAGGAAACCGAGGCTCAGAGTGATTGACTTGCCCAAGGTACATACTGAGAGAGTGAGGAAGGAAGGGTTTTAACCTAGTTCTATACTGACCCCAAACCTTTGCTTCACTCTCTCCCAGCCAGGAACACTGATAGAAAATGCTGTGTTTGGGGGTTCTATAATTGAGAGAGTATAGAATTGGGGTCCCTGGGTCAGGGCGGCAGGAGAGTGGGACAGGGAGGGGGAGAGGAGTTGTCAGAAAAGATCTTCACAGATTTGTTGACATCAGCTCTAACACAGGGACACTCAGTGTTTGTCAAGTGGGGCTTCCCTGGTGGCGCAGTGGTTGAGAGTCCGCCTGCCGATGCAGGGGACACGGGTTCGTGCCCTGGTTCAGGAGGATCCCACATGCCACGGAGCGGCTGGGCCCATGAGCCATGGCCGCTGAGCCTGCGTGTCCGGAGCCTGTGCTCTGCTACGGGAGAGGCCACGACAGTGAGAGGCCCGCGTAGAGCAAAAAAAAAAAATTAATTAATTAAAAAACAAAAAAAAAGAGTTTGTCAAGTGGACAAACTTAGGGAGGGAATCCTCGGCAAAAGAAACAGTCAAGAGGTGCGAGAGCCTGGGCAAACGTGGATCTTTCTGAATGCGCTCTGGAGGGAACCAACAGGAAGGATGTCTTGGCTTAGCCAACATGTGCCCACAACACAGGACGACTCGGGAAGGAAGGTGCAGACACAGCTTCAGTCAGCCTCCCGGGACGGGGTGGGTGCAGGTGAGGAGACTGTCACTGCCCTGGGTGCCGGGCCTCAGGCAGCCTCGAAGGGCAGGTCCAGATGCAGCTGTAGGGCAGCCTTCATTACCAGCACTTCCCCACGCCCCAGGCTATGCTGACCCGGCATTAGCAAGATGATTGATTACATAAGGCCCTTTGTGCTCCACCTGAAACCTTGGCAGCAAAAATTTGTGCAGAATGTTAACTCCCGCGGGGAGTTTATGGAAGTCCAGGAAAGCCAACTCACAGAATCACAAAAGATTAGAACTGGAAGGGACCTGGTGATGCTCTACAATCCTTTCCTCTTGCAGAGGAAGCACTGAAGCCTCGGGGCGAGGGGACAGATGACTTGGCCAGGTTCCCAGAGCCAGAGGCGGTACCAGGACATAACACCAAAAGCACAAGTAACAAAAGCAAAAATCAACAAGTGGAAATATACCAAACTAAAAAGCTTCTGCACAGCAAAAGAAATAATAAAATGAAGAGGCAGCCTATGAAATGGGAGAATACATCTGCAAACCATATATCAGATAAGGGGTGAATATCCAAATTATATAAGGAACTCATAGAACTCAATAGCAAAAAAAAAAAATTCCGATTTTAAAATGGGCAGAGGACTTGAAAAGACGTTTTTCCGAACAAAGGACATACGAATGGCCAACAGGGATATGAGAAGAGGCTCAATATCACTAATCATCAAGGAAACGCAAATCGAAACCACAATGAGATACCACCTCACAACCATTAGTGAGAATGTAAATTGATACAGTCACTATGGAAAATAGTACAGAGGTTCCTCAAAAAATTAAGAATAGAACTACCATATGATCCAGCTATTCCACTCCTGGGTATATATCTGAATAAATTAAAATCAGTATCTTGAAGGGTTATCTGCATCCCCATGTTCACTGCAGCATTATTCACAATAACCAACAGGTGGAAACCACCTTCGTGTCCATCAATGGATGAATGGATAAAGAAAATGTGACATGTATATATCCAAGTTAGAGTTTTCTACACACACACACACACACACACACACACACACACACACACACACAGAGGAATATTATTCAGACACAGGAAAGAAGGAAATCCTGCCAGTTCCAACAACATGGATTGACCTCGAGGGCATTATGTTAAGTGAAATAAAACAAATACTGTATTCTCTCACTTGCTAGTGAGAGAGACAAATATTGGATGATGTCGCATATATGTGGAACCTAAAAAAAAGTCGAACTTATAGAAACAGAGGGTAGAATGATGGTTGCCAGGGGCTGGGGGAAATGGGCAGATGTTGGTCAAAAGGTACAAACTTCCAGTTATAGGATGAGTAAGTTCTGGGGAGCTAATGTACAGAGTGGTGACTACAGTTAACAATACTGTATTATACACCTGAAAATTGCTAAGAGAGTAGATGTTAAATGTTCTCACTACAAAAAAAAATTGTAACTATGTGAGGTGATGGATCTAATACCTAACCTTACTGGGGCTATCATTTCATAATACATACATGGATCAAATCATCGTGCTGTACACCTTAAACTGACCCAATGTCATAGTCAATTACATCTCAATAAAGCTGGAGGGGGGAAGAAAAATCAACAGGGGGAGCCAGGACTTGAACCCAGGTGTCCTGACTCTGGCCCAGTCTCATTCCACATTAACTGATTGCATAGGAGCTTTTCCTGATGTTTTCCATCACCCATCTTCCCCATCATGTATTACTCTGATTCCCACAGCACTTGTGCTTTATTCCATCGCAGCCTGTATCAGCTCATACCATCTATCTCCTTTGCTAAGCAGGGCCCTCCCTTTTAAGCAGAGACCCCATCTTTCGTCTTTGACTTTTCAGTCCACCAGTGCTGGACACATAAAAAAGACTCAGTAAATGTTTGCTGGCATTAAAGGAAGTTATGGCAGAGTCAGAAGACATGGGTCTTTAGTCCTGGCTACGTGGACCTATAAGCCATGTAACTCTGGGCAAGTTACTTAACTCCCTGAATCTCAGCTCTCTCATCTGTAAGGTGATGAATAAGAACATGATGCAGCGGGAAGAAAATGGGATCTTGACCCAACAAATGTCTGAATGAATGACTGAATCAGTGAGTGATCACCCTTCTATACCAGAAACTCCATGAGGGCAAGGATACATCTAACTTGCTTTGTATCCTAGCACACTTAGCAGGTCTCAGAAAATGTGTGAACGAAACCAAGTCAGAGATCTAAGTGTGCTAGCAGTTGTAGAGTCATGTCATAATCATGGGCAAGTACCTTCAATTCGGGATCTCTATTGTCTCATCTGTAAATTGGAGGTAATGATACCTCCCCAAATTCAGTGAGAAGCAAAAAAAGGTCATGTCTATCAGAAGCACTTGGTAAACTGCAAAGCACTGCACAGATGCCAGTTGTCCCTTGGGCTATTTAAAAGGACTTCCTGATGAACAGGACCTAAGGATGCTTGTCCAGAGAGGAGCAGCATCTTGAGTTTCAGATGATATCAGTTTTCCAATAAACAAACTGAACTGTTAAGAGAGGGGCCCGAGAACAGCATATCTAAGCAGGAGGTGAAGTTCTATTTGGGGCAACAAAGGAAGTCAAACTTGAAGCAGATGGGGAGGTGAAGCCATGGCTCCTACAGAGTCTTTGCCAGCGGCCCTGAATCATCTGCCTTCTTCTGACAGCTGGAGTCCCCTCGCTTCCGTCTTTTACTAGTTACTCACAACCCTGGGCCAGTGCTTCATCCTCTCAGGATGCCGTGCTGCACCGGCAGGAGGCGTTCTGGCTTCTGCATGGGCTCCTGAGCTTGCTGAGGAAGCCTGAGAGCTCTGGGTGGCGGTGCGGGTGGGGTTTGGGGCATCACAGGGAAAGGCTGGCGGCCGACCACCCGGAGCTGTCCCTGGCTGGCATCGCTTCGGTGAGTTCCTCACGGCTCAACTCTGGCCCGCACTCCTGTAAAGTGACAGGCTGGGTCCTGCTGATACCGTTGGCCGCAGAGAAGCTGACTTTTGATGACTAAACTCACAAGAGACGAAGTTTTTAAACCATAGCATCTGCGTACTAATCTGCAATTCAATTGAGCAAATAGACTTGAGTTCCAACTATGCACAGGCCCTGTGATAGGCACCAGCAATACAAAGGTAAGTAAGATGAACCCAGTCACTCGCTGCCCTTGTGGTACTTAGAGCAGAAAGAAAGATAATTAGACGTGTAGTCACTAAGCAGTGTGCTAGGCGAAAGTACCATAAAGAGAGGAAAACGAGGTACCCCCTCAGGCATGGGGGGCAGAGGAGGCTTTATAAAGTAAAAGGTAAGCAGCATTCTGAAGCATTGGCAAAGTAGGTCAGGTGAAAGGAGGCAGCCTTGCAAGTGGGAGCAAGTGCCCCAGGCAAAGGGAGAGGCGTGTACAAAGCAGAGGTGGCAGAGGCTAGGGTGCTGCTGAGTGCCTACAAAAGCTGACTATGGAAGGAGATCAGAGGAAGAGGTCGGAAATGGTACGAGCTGAGGCCGCAGAGGTCAGAGGGGCTCTACAAGGGGCGTGCAAAGGTCCAAACCTCACACTCTGGATAAACCATCAGGTGGTCCGAAGCCAGCCATATCAGCATCTTGTGTATATGAAGGAAAGTGATTCAAATAATCTACTCACCAGAAGGTTCTTTGACAAGCGTGGAATCAGGACAAGGAATATAAGCTCCACGTTGCAGGTTTTCTTTCTGCCTTGACTCTGACCCACTTAGAACTCCACATTTTCCGAGTTCCTAAACCCAGTGGAGAACATTGTTCTCTGGGGTTTTTTGCAAATAACGCATTTCATTCAGCCTTGAGGAGCTGAATCAATAAAAGCTAACTGAAGATGAAGCCGGAGAGGAAAATGGAAGGACCCCATGCTTTCTGGTTCCCTCCAAGAAACTGCAAACCATCATGGACCAAGTTTTGGGCTTGATTTGCTGAAAAATTCTTCTGCTACAAAATGCAAACTCCTTCACCATAATAAATACTGTTGTGATAACAAGACTGTACTTTTCTCAAATACCCAGATGGAAGACCATATGCAAAATAAACTCTAAGGAATTTTTTTTATGGCCATCTGCGAAAATTGGAAAGAAAGCCAACATCCTCCTCTAGACTTCACAAAAATTTCCACTGAGAATCCTGCTTGCTTCTGCCTAGCGCCACCTGCTGACTGTATTTGGGTACCAGTTTTGCAAATGGATGGGGGGTAGGGATGTGGATCTCCCCCTTTCTTGAACAAAGTAAATTTAATCCTAATTGATGGAAGAAATAAAATACCCACATATTGTCAGGTTTTAGAATGTTTTACAGCTACTCACACCTTTTCCTGTTGTTGGCAGGAATCCCAGAGCACCACCCCCCAAAACACACACCTCTGAGCGCTCACTTCCAAGGCACTGGGAAGACATCGTTTAACCTCACAATTAAGTGTGCTGTTATTGAAGCCTCGTGTCTGGCTTTACATGTCACAAATGTAAATGCACATATCCTTTAATACAGCAATTCTATTTTGAGATTTCTATCTGAAGGAAATGCTGGCACAGGTGTATAAAGATACCTGTACGAGGGTGTTCCCTACGGCGTTATTTGTTGAACCAAAAAAATATGAGAATTACCTAAATGTTCATCAATAGGGGAATGCTTTTGAAAGTTATGGTGCATTCATACAGTGGAATACTATGCAGCAGTGACGTAAGTGAGGAATAAGTGACAGGGCCGGGGGTCTCCAGCAAACAGCTACGGTGGGGTCTCATAGTCTTATTCTGCCTATGCCAGACCCTGAATCAGCGGATTCCAAATTAGTGCTCTTTTAGAAACAGAGAAATCCCCCTTTATATTAGAGAACGCTCCAGTTCTAAGAACCTTCAGCTTCTCCCAAGCGAAACAACCAAAAAATGGACAAAATACAGTAAGTCCCCTACATACAAACCTTCAAGTTGCGAACTTTCTAAGATGAGAACATGCGTTCACATGTCCAATCACATAAGTTAGTTCACGTGTCTGGCGTACATTGTCACGTGCGTGCATCCTCTACAAGTGGTCGTGCTTTTGTGTACTTTACTGTACAGTACGGTATAGGGTACAGTAGTACAGTATCTTTATTTCAAGCCCAGGATGTCCGAAAGCAAGGGTAAAAGCCGCGGTAACGTAGCTGGTACTGCTAAGAAGCGCCAAGCGATAACGATGGAAACAAAAGTGAAAATAATTGGGAGGGTGGAGCAAGGCGAAAAGACGGTAGACGTCGCTTGTTCTTACAACATGAATTGTTCAACCATCAGCATGAATCTAAAGAACGAGGACAAGATCATGGAACATGTGAAGTCTGCTGTGCTGATGATGTCAACAATAATATCAAAGAGGCAAGGAAAACGGATGGAGGAGATGGAGAAACTTCTCAGTGTGCAGATGCAGGACCAGCATCAGCGTCGAGTCTCACCCAGCTTAATGCTGATTCAAGAGAAAGCTAAAAGCCTTTATGAAGACCTGAAGAAGAAACATGGCAAAGAATCAGAGGGCGCATCTTTTAATGCCTTCCATGGCTGGTTTCATTGGTTCAAGGCTAGAGCCAACCTTCACAACGTAAAGGTAATGGAGAGGCAGCGAGTGCAGATATGGTAGCTCCCCAGGATGAGGAGTCCAAAGAGATTTTCAGCAACTTGGTGACCCTCAGCAAGAAGCTGGAGCCAGATCTGCAAGAGGACGACTTCACTGAACTCCTTGCTGTGCAACACGAGGAGCTTACTAATGAAGACCTGATGGAATTGGAGGCCCAGAGAAAGGACGAAGAGAGACAAGAGGAAGAAGAAGTAACTGAAGAACTGAAGAGATTCACGACTCAGGAAATGGCAAGGGGGTTTTCTTTATGTGAGGAGGCCTGTTAGTTTTTGAGGCACAGGACCCCAACGTAGAACAGTACCCAAAGGTTGCAGCAGCTGTTCAGAATGCAATCCAGTGCCACCGTGTCATCTATGACGAGAAAAAAAGAGCTACTACCCAGACATCACTGGATCTTTTTATCAAGAGGGTAGATAGATTTGAATCCAGCAAGGAACCAGAACCTGTGCCATCAGCGTCAGGCGTGAGTGAAACTGCAGCCTGCCCTCCATCTCCTATGGCTGATGGTCCTTCAGCTCTACCATCTCCCACCTCCTCTCCCTCCTCCAGTCAGTAACTCTTCTTGCCTGTTCACTCGATGCCAGCCCCTGGATGCCAGCTGTTGTACTGTACTACTGTACTTTTCAGGATACTATACTGTAAGATTAAAAATTTTTTTGTGTGTTTTTTATGTATTATTTGTGTGAAAAGTATTATAAACCTATTACAGTACAGTACTATATAGCCTATTGTGTTAGTTGGGTACCTAGGCTAACTTTGTTGGACTTAACGAACAAATTGGACTTACGAATGTGCTCTTGGAATGGAACTTGTTTGTATGTAGGGGACTTACTGTATATTAAACAATGGTTTTCAAGGCACTGGACATCGAGCAACAAAGAACAGTGATTCCTGAGAGATGGGAATCAAATGATGTGAGCTCTGTGATTCTCTCAGTTTACTGTCTTGTGGGAGAGTCCAGGCTGTAGCACAGAGAGGCAGAACTCCGGTGGAGCCCAGTGGACAATCTGAGTTGAGGAAATGAAACTATGAGTCAAGGGAGACTAAGATAGCCAGAGTTCTCAGGGAAGAGTCCTGGAGAGACTTTTGCACAAAGAGAGAACTCTGGAGATCCACAGAGAGTCTCCCTTGCATATTTAGCTGAGTACAGATCAGTGCATGCTCGTGAGGAAACCACCTGATGCCAAGGAAAGAGCCACCCAAAAGGACTGGAGGCAACAGTGCCTGGAGCCACACAGAACCTGGAATAGTGTCTGTTCTCACCAAGAGACGGGTAAACACCATTATGCACGGAGCATTAGGAAGAGTACATATACAATCCTTGACTCAGGAGTGATGAATAACTAGCCTTAGATGGAGCACTACTCCAGTCCTGCCTAGCAAACTTTGAAAACAAGACCCCAAACCTATTTCCATGGAACTTAACTGGATCCCACAGCAAAGTTCAAGGATATATATAGGAACGCAAAAATACCCAACATCTAAATAAAGTAAGATTCACCAAGTCTGGCATCCAGCTAAAAATGACCAGGCATGAAAAGAGGCAAGGAAACGTGAGCCATAATGAAGAGAAAAACCAATCAATCAAAACCAACCCCGAATGGACACAAAATTAGAATTAGCAGACAATGACATTAAAACGGTTGTTATAATGCATTTCATACATTAAAAAAGCTAAGTAAAACTATGGAAGGTATTTTAAGAGACCCAGATCTAGCTTCTAGAAATAAAAACTACAATGTGTGAGATGAAAAGTAGACTAAATGGGATTAGACAGCAGATTAGACATTAAAGAAGAAAAAAAAGTGAACATGAAGACAAAAACAACAGAAACTTTAAAATGAAACAAAATTTAAAAAAAATGAACAGAGCATCAGTGAACTGTGAACTGTGGGACACTTTCAAGTGACCTAGTATATGTGTCATTGGTGTCCCCCAAATGAGAGGAGGTGGGATGGACAGAAAAATACCTGAAGAAATCATGGACAAATATTTTTCAAATTTTATGAAAATTATAAGCCCACAAATCTAAAAGCTCAATGACCCCCAGACATGAAAAACATAGACAAAATTACGCCAAAACACATCACAATCAAATTATTCAAAAACAGTAATAAAGAGAAAATATTAAAAGCAGCCGGAGAGAAAGGACATGTTATATACAGAAGATCAAAGATAACGGCTACAACAGACTTGCTGTCAGAAACAATACAAGCAAGAAGACAGAGGAGTAACAGACTAAAAGATTTGAAAGAAAAAAAATATATCAACCTAGAATTGTATACCTAGATAAAATGTCTTTCAAAACCAAAGGCAAAATAAACTTTAATAAATACAAACATTGAAAGAATTCATCACCAAAAGACCCTTAACACAAGCTAAAGGAAACTCTTTAGGCTAAAGAAAAATTACACAAAACAGAAATGTGAATCTACACAAAGTAATAAAAACCACTGGAAACGGTAACCACATGAGTACATATATGATTTTTTTCTTCTTGTTATTTAAATCTCTTTAAAATACAATAGAGTGAGGAGATTGGTTCAAGATGGCAGAGTAGAAGGACGTGCTCTCACTTCCTCTTGCGAGAACAACAGAATCACAACTAACTGCTGAACAGTCATCGGCAGGAAGACACTGGAACTCACCAAAAAAGACACCCCACATCCAAAGACAAAGGAGAAACCACAGTGAGGCGGTAGGAGGGGCGCAATCACAGTAAAATCAAATCCCATAACTGCTGGGTGGGTGACTCACGAACTGGAGAATACTTATACCACAGAAGTCCACCCACTGGAGTGAAGGTTCTGAGCCCCACGTCAGGCTTCCCAACCTGGGGGTCCAACAACGGGAGGAGGAATTCCAAGAGAATCAGACTTTGAAGGCTAGTGGGATGTGAATGCAGGACTTCGACAGGACTGGGGGAAACAGAGACTCCACTCTTGGAGGGCACACACAAACAGTGTGCGCATTGGGACCCAGGGGAAGGAGCAGTGACCCCATAGGAGACTGAACCAGACCTAACTGCTAGTGTTGGAGGGTCTCCTGCAGAGGCGGGGGGTGGCTCTGCCTCACCATGAGGACAAGGACACTGGCAGCAGAAGTTCTGGGAAGTATTCCTTGGCGTGAGCCCTCCCAGAGTCAGCCATTAGCCCCACCAAAGAGCCCCGGTAGGGTTCAGTGTTGGGTCCCCTCAGGCCAAACAACCAACAGGGAGGGAACCCAGCCCCACCCATCAGCAGTCAAGTGGATTAAAGTTTTACTGAGCTCTGCCCACCAGAGCACAAGTCCCTCCCATCAGGAAACTTGCACAAGTTAGTCTCATAGCTAGATAGCTTCATCCACCAGAGGGCAGACAGCAGAAGCAAAAAGAACTACAATCCTGCAGCCTGTGGAACAAAAACCACATTCACAGAAAGACAGACAAGATGAAAAGGCAGAGGGCTATGTACCAGATGAAGGACCAAGATAAAACCCCAGAAAAACAACTAAATGAAGTGGAAATAGGCAAGCTTCCAGAAAAAACATTCAGAATAATGATAGTGAAGATGATCCAGGACCTCGGAAAAATAATAGAGGCAAAGATGGAGAAGATGCAAGAAACGTTTAACAAAGACATAGAAGAATTAAAGAACAAACAAACAGAGATGAACAATACAATAACTAAAATGAAAAATACACTAGAAGGAATCAAGAGCAGAATAACTGAGGCAGAAGAACGGATAAGTGACCTGGAAGACAGAATGGTGGAATTCACTGCTGCGAGACAAAATAAAGGAAAAAAAATGAAAAGAAATGAAGACAACCTAAGAGACCTCTGGGACAACATTAAACTCAACAACATTAGCATTATAGGGGTCCCAGAAGGAGACGAGAGAGAGAGAAAGGACCCGAGAATATATTTGAAGAGATTATAGTCGAAAACTTCCCTAACGTGGGAAAGGAAATAGCCACTGGAGTCCAGGAAGCGCAGCGAGTCCCATACAGGAAAAACCCAAGGAGAAACACCCTGAGACACACAGTAATCAAATTAGAAAAAATCAAAGACAAAGAAAAATTACTGAAAGCAGCAACAGAAAAACGACAAATAACATACAAGCGAACTCCCATAAGGTTAACAGCTGATTTCTCAGGAGAAACTCTACAGGCCAGAAGGGAGTGGCATGATATACTTAAAGTGATGAACGGGAAGAACCAACCAAGATTGGTTGGTAATCTACAAGATTGGTTGTAGAGTAATCTACAACCAAGATTACTCTACCCAGCAAGGATCTCATTCAGATTCCATGGAGAAATCAAAAGCTTTGCAGACCAGCAAAAGCTAAGAGAATTCAGCACCACCAAACCAGCTCTACAACAAATGCTAAAGGAACTTCTCTAAGTGGGAAACACAAGACAAGAAAAGGACCTACAAAAACAAACCCAAAACAATTAAGAAAATGTCACAGGAACATACCTATCAATAATTACCTTAAACGTGAATGTATTAAATGCTCCAACCAAAAGACACAGGCTTGCTGAATGGATACAAAAACAAGACCCATCTATATGCTGTCTACAAGAGACCCACTTCAGACCTAGGGAAACATACAGACTAAAGTGAGGGGATGGAAAAAGATATTCCATGCAAATGGAAATCAAAAGAAAGCTGGAGTGGCAATTCTCATACCAGACAGAATAGACTTTAAAATAAAGAGTATTACAAGAGACAAAGAAGGACGCTACATAATGATCAAGGGATCAATCCAAGAAGAAGATATAACAATTATAAATATATATGGGCCCAACATAGGAGCACCTCAATACATAAGGCAACTGCTAACAGCTATAAAAGAGGAAATCAACAGTAACACAATAATAGTGGGGACTTTAACACCTCACTTACACCAATGGACAGATCATCCAAAATGAAAATAAATAAGGAAACAGAAGCTTTAAAGATAGATTTAATTGATATTTATAGGACATTCCATCCAAAAACAGCAGATTACATTTTCTTCTCAAGTGCGCACGGAACATTCTCCAGGATAGATCACATCTTGGGTCACAAATCAAGCCTCAGTAAATTTAAGAAAATTGAAATCATATCAAGCATCTTTTCTAACCACAATGCTTTGAGATTAGAAATGAATTACAGGGAAAAAAACGTAAAAAACACAAACACATGGAAGCTAAACAATACACTACTAAATAACCAAGAGATCACTGAAGAAATCAAAGAGGAAATCAAAAAAACACCTAGAGACAAATGACAATGAAAACACGACAATCCAAAACCTATGGGATGCAGCAAAAGCAGTTCTAAGAGGGAAGTTTATAGCTATACAAGCCTACCTCAAGAAACAAGAAAAATCTCAAATAAACAGCCTAACCTTACATCTAAAGGAACTAGAGAAAGAAGAACAAACAAAACCCAAAGTTAGCAGAAAGAAAGAGATCATAAAGATCAGAGCAGAAATAAATGAAATAGAAACAAAGAAAACAATAGGAAAGATCAATAAAACTAAAAGCTGGTTCTTTGAGAAGATAAACAAAATTGATAAACCATTAGCCAGACTCATCAAGAAAAAGAGGGAGAGGACTCAAATCAATAAAATTAGAAATGAAAAAGGAAAAGTTACAACAGACACCACAGAAATACAAAGCATCCTAAGAGACTACTACAAGCAACTCTATGCCAATAAAATGGACAACCTGGAAGAAATGGACAAATTCTTAGAAAGGTATAACCTTCAAGACTGATCCAGGAAGGAATAGAAAATATGAACAGACCAATCACAAGTAATGAAATTGAAACTGTGATTAAAAATCTTCCAACAAACAAAAGTCCAGGACCAGATGGCTTCACAGGCGAATTCTATCAAACATTTAGAGAAGAGCTAACACCCATCCTTCTCAAACTCTTCAAAAAAATTGCAGAGGAAGGAACACTCCCAAACTCATTCTATGGGCCAGCATCACCCTGATACCAAAACCAGACAAAGAAACTACAAAAAAAGAAAATTACAGACCAATATCACTGACAAATAAAGATGCAAAAATTCTCAACAAAATACTAGCAAACAGAATCAAACAGCACATTAAAAGGATCATACACCATGATCAAGTGGGATTTATCCCAGGGATGGAATTCTTCAATATACGCAAATCTTGAAGAATATTCTGCGTATATTGAAGAATATATTGCGTATATTCTTCAATATACGCAAATCAATCAATGTGATACACCATATTAACAAACTGAAGAATAAAACCCATAAGATCATCTCAATAGATGCAGAAAAAGCTTTTGACAAAATTCAACGCCCGTTTATGATAAAAACTCTCCAGAAAGTGGGCATAGAGGGAACCTACCTAACATAATAAAGGCCATATATGACAAACCCACAGCAAACATCATTCTCGATGGTGAAAAACTGAAAGCATTTCCTCTAAGATCAGGAACAAGGCAAGGATGTCCACTCTCACCACTATTATTCAACATAGTTTTGGAAGTTTTAGTCACAGCACTCAGACAAGAAAAAGAAATAAAAGGAATACAAATTGGAAAAGGAGAAGTAAAATTGTCACTGTTTGCAGATGACATGATACTATACATAGAGAATCCTAAAGATGCCACCAGAAAACTACTAGAGCTAATCAATGAATTTGGTAAAGTTGCAGGATACAAAATTAATGCACAGAAATCTCTTGCACTCCTCTACACTAATGATGAAAAATCTGAAAGAGAAATTAAGGAAACACTCCCATTTACTGCTGCAACAAAAAGAATAAAGTATCTAGGAATAAACCTACCTAGGGAGACCAAAGACCTGTATGAAGAAAACTATAAGACACTGATGAAAGAAATCAAAGATGATACCAACAGATGGGGAGATATACCACGTTCTTGAATTGGAAGAATCAATATTGTGAAAATGACTATACTACCCAAAGCAATCTACAGATTCAATGCAATCCCTATCAAGTTACCAATGGCATTTTTTACAGAACTAGAACAAAAATCTTAAAATTTGTACGGAGACACAAAAGACCCTGAATAGACAAAGCAGTCTTGAGGGGAAAAAAAACAGAGCTGGAGGAATCAGACTCCCTGGCTTCAGACTATACTACAAAGCTACAGTAATCAAGACAATATGGTACTGGCACAAAAACAGAAACATAGATCAATGTAACAAGACAGAAAGCCCAGAGATAAACCCATGCACCTATGGTCAACTAATCTATGACAAAGGAGGCAAGGATATACAATGGAGAAAAGACAGCCTCTTCAATAAGTGGTGTTGGGAAAACTGAACAGCTACATGTAAAAGAATGAAATTAGAACACTCCCTAACACCATACACAAAAATAAACTCAAAATGGATTAGAGACCTAAATGTAAGACCGGACACTATAAAACTCTTAGAGGAAAACATAGGAAGAACACTCCTTGACATAAATCACAGCAAGATCTTTTTTGATCCACCTCCTAGAGTAATGGAAATAAAAAGAAAAATAAACAAATGAGACCTAATGAAACTTAAAAGCTTTTGCACAGCAAAGGAAACCATAAACAAGACGAAAAGACAGCCCTCAGAATGGGAGAAAATATTTGCAAATGAATCAACGGACAAAGGATTAATCTCCAAAATATATAAACAGCTCATGCAGCTCAATATTAAAAAACAAACAACCCAATGCAAAAATGGGCAGAAGACCTAAATAGACATTTCTCCAAAGAAGACATACAGATGGCCAAGAAGCACATGAAAAGCTGCTCAACATCACTAATTATTAGAGAAATGCAAATCAAAACTACAATGAGGTATCACCTCACACCAGTTAGAATGGGCATCATCAGAAAATCTACAAACAACAAATGCTGGAGAGGGTGTGGAGAAAAGGGAACCCTCTTGCACTGCTGGTGGGAATGTAAATTGATACAGACGCTATGGAGAACAGTATGGAGGTTTCTTAGAAAACTAAAAATAGAATTAGCATAAGATCCAGCAATCCCACTACTGGGCGTATACCCAGAGAAAACCATAATTCAAAAAGACACATGCACCCCAACGTTCATTGCAGCACTATTTACAATAGCCAGGTCATGGAAAAAACCTAAATGCCCATCGACAGATGAATGGGTAAAGAAGATGTGGTACATATATACAATGGAATATTACTCAGCCATAAAAAGGAACGAAATTGGGTCATTTGTGGAGACATGGATGGATCTGGAGACTGTCATACAGAGTGAAGTTAGTCAGAAAGCGAAAAACAAACATCGTACATTAACGCATATATGTGGAACCTAGAAAAATGGTACAGATGAACCGGTTTGCCGGGCAGAAGTTGAGACACAGATGTAGAGAACAACCGTATGGACACCAAGGGGGGAAAGCGGTGGGGGCGCGGGGGTGGTGGTGTGATGAATTGGGCGATTGGGATTGACATGTATACACTGATGTGTATAAAATGGATGACTAATAAGAACCTGCTGTATAAAAAAATAAATAAAATAAAATTCAAAAAACATAAAAATAAATAAATAAATAAAATTCACAAGGCAGATCAAAAGACTATAATGGCCAAGACAACTTTGAAAAAGGAGTACAAAGTTGAAGGACTTTCACTACATGATTTCAAGACTCCTTATAAAGCTGTAATAACAAAGACAGTGAGGTATTGACATCAACATTGACAAATATACCAATAGCATAGAGAATTCAGAAATACACCCAACACACGTTTGAGCAACTGTTTTCAACATAAGTGCAAAGGCAATGGGGGGAAAGGTTAGTATTCTCATCAAACACTTCTGAAGCTATTTGATATCTCATGTAAACCAAACAAACAAGAAAAAGTGAATCCATACCTCACATTATATTAAAAAACTAACTCAAAACAAATCATAGACGTAGACTTAAAACTATAAACTTGGAGACGAAAACATAAGAGAACATCTTTGTGAAATTGGGTTAGGTAAAGATTCCTGATATATGACACCAAAAGCATGACCCATATAAGAACAAATCAATTAACTGATCCATCAGAATTTAGAACTTGCTCTTCAAAAGATACTGCTGAAAGGATGAAAAGACAAGGCACAGACTGGGAGAAAATATTTGCAGTTGGTATATCTGATGAATACTTGTGTTCAAAATATATAAAGAACTCTCAAAACTCAACAATAAAAATAACTCAATTTTTTAAATGGGTGAAAGATGTGAATAGACATTTCATCAAAGAATATATTTGGATGGCAAATAAGCACATAAACAGACGCTCAACACCATTTTTAAAAAATAAATTTATTTATTTATTTTTGGCTGCATTGGGTCTCCATTACTGTGTGTGAGGTTTCTCTAGCTGCAGTTCGTTGCGGTGCGCAGGCTTCTCATTGTGGTGGCTTCTCTTGTTGCGGAGCACGGGCTCTAGGCATGCTGGCTTCAGTAGCTGTGGCACGTGGGCTTCAGTAGTTGTGGTGCACAGGCTTAGTTGCTCCGCGGCATGTGGGATCTTCCCGGCCCAGGGCTCGAACCCGTGTCCCCTGCACTGGCATGGAGATTCTCAACCACTGCGCCACCAGGGAAGCCCAACATCATTAATAATTAGGAAAATACAAATTAAAACCAATGAGAAACCACCACACACCTGTCAGAATGGCTAAAATTAAAAAGACTGACTGTTACCAAGAGTCGGCAGGGATGTGGAAGAACCAGAATGGTCATAGTTGCTGATGGGAATACAAAATGGCACAACCCACTTTGGAAAACGACTGGTACTTTCTTTAAAATTAAATGGACACCTACTATATGATCCAGACATTCTATTCCTATGCATTTACTCCAGAGAAATGAAAACATATGTTCACACAAAGACTTAGACATGAATGTTCATATTATCTTTATTTGTAACAGCTAAACACTGGCATCAATCCAAATGTCCAGCAGCAATCGACGGTATAAGCAAACTGTGGTAAATACATTTAATGGAACACGCCTTAGTAATAAGAAGGAATGAATTATTTATGAAGCAATACGGATGAATCTCAAAACATGTTGAGTGAAAGAAGCCAGACCCCTCCCACCCCCAACACACGCAGAAAAGTATCTGCTGTATGATTCCGTTTATATAAAATTCTAGAAAGTGCAAACTAATTTTGACTGAAAACACATCCACGGTTGCCTGGCAGTGGAAGGTAGAGGTCAGGGAGAAGAGGGACAAAAGGATTATAAATGAACATGAGGAAACATTGCGGGTGATGGATATGTCCATTATCTTCATTGTGATGATGGTTTTATGGGGTTTTATATATATATCAAAGCATAGCAAGCTGCAAAGTTTAAATATTTGCAGTTTAACTGTACCTTAGTTAAAGCTGTTTTTTAAAAAATTATGAGACAAATAAGCTATCTGCATAGTCTCAAAGTATCTCCCCATAAGATACTTAATGATTACAAAGGGAAAAGTAGTAACTTTATAGTCGAGAAACCTAGCAGATACTACCTTAACTAAGGGATCAATCTTAACATCACCAGAATTAAGACATCTTGACATCGTGTATCTCTCCTGATATGCTGCACTGAGAAGGTCACAGCATCACTTTTGTGGTATTCTACCAAAAATGTGTAATCCGAATTTAATCATGAGAAAAATCAGACAGAACCAAGTTGAGTGACACTCTTAAGGAAATAACGGGTCAGTACTCTTCAAAAGAATCAAGGTCATGAAAGACAGAGGCAGACTGAGGAACTGTTACAGCTCAGAGGAGACCAAATAAGGAGAAATAAAAACTAAAGGCAATGAGGGAATATGGGGTGGATGCTGTACCAGAAAAAGGTCATTAGTAGGACAACAGGAAAAATGCAAACAAGGTGTGTAGATTATTTAGTAAGACTATATCAATGTTAATTTCCCAGTTTCAGTAATTATACAAGATGTTAATATTAAGAGAAGCTAGATGAAGGGTGTATGACCTGCATATGAACAGTCATGGCAGCTTTATTTATAATAACCTCAAACTGGAAATAACCCAGTTGCCCATCCTTTGGTGAATGGATAAATAAGTTAGGGTATATTCATAATGGAACACTATTCAGCAATAAAAATACAAACTACTGACACAACAAACATGGATGAAGCTCAAAAACATAATTCTCAAAAAAAAAAAAAAGACTCAAGAGAGTACATACTGTATGATTCCATTTATATGAATTTCTTCAACAGGCAGAACCAATCTATAATGAGAATGCAGATCAGCAGTTGCCTGGGCTGGGGGTTGTGAGGCATGATGGCAAAAAGGCACAGAGGAACTTCTGGGGATGATAGCAATGCTCTTCTAACTTATCTGATTTTGAAGACACAGTCGGTATCTATCTCATTTAAACTCAGTCTTGCAGAATACTTAAATAAACAGTTGTAGAAATGGGACAGAAAGTTATTCCACGTAGCGACAGTGGTGTGAGCAAAGCCACAGAAGTGGGAGATCGAGTATAGGGACCAGCTGATTGTTTATTTTTTTTTAATTAACTGTGCACATAATTTGCATACAACAAAATGCACCCATTTCAAGTCGATAATTCGAAGAATTTTAAGAAATGTATACAGACCCACATGACTACCATTCCATAGAGAGCTTCCTTTTCAAAATTACCACTTCAAGCTGTTTTTGTTTACTGTTTGGATATGGAATGGGTCATCTGAAAATTGATTCTGGAACAAATTTAAAGCAGGACACTTAGAAGGTTTCCCCCTCAGTTTGTCAGACCTACTCAGTGGTCTTGAATGAGAGCCCAACCTCCCACATTTCACGCCACGAGATACCAGGGAGACCACACTTCTGGGATTCACCCTAACAGCCCCAGTCCGCGTGTGGACTCAACACTCTGCTCCAGGTCTGACTCCCTGGCTCTGCAGACGCCCTGACCCCATGATCTAGCTCCTGACACCATCCTCAGGCCTGTCTCCTGGTGTCAGGACCCACTTCTTCAGTTTACCTGCCTGTCATCCTACCCGTTCAACTCTGCAAGCTGCCTTGATCGCGGCAACACCTGCTGTGTCCTGTTAAGGCACCCCCTAAACCAGTCTCAGCTTCCTGGGGACCCCTTGCCCCAGCTCCCAGCACACAGGACCCAGGACCAAGTTGCAACCATCATAGAATTCAAGGGTCATGGGGACGGAGTGCCACCTACCTGAGCCACAAAGAGCTGGAACTCGTCAGGCAGAATCCACGAGCGAGGGTAGAAGTTGTACTCCTCAGGAAAGAGATTCTGCATGATTCTCACTGCTCTGCTCAGAGTAATTTTACGCACCATCTCCGTCATGCCTGGGGAGAAGAGAAGTTGTGAGGTTTTAACAACAGTGGGCCACTAGCTATAAAACAGCCATAAGTGGGGACTTTTAAAACCACCCACCCGACATATTCACCTTTTCAGACAGGATTTTAAAAAAAGGTCTGAGTGGTTCCCCACAGCAGTGATTCATGGTTTGGAAAGACCTAGCAAATTAATGAAAAACTTGAGGGAATAGATGGATATTTTTTTCTCATAAAAATGAAGCATCAGTTTAAAAGAATGAGTTTCCACCTAGTTTATTATTCCACTCTTTGTCAGCCCCTAGATAACAAATAAAGAGAAGAATTTATATCTTGCACTTGAAACTTAATATCCGCTCTAATTCTGGGCCACCACGCATACCTCTGGGATTCCTTCCATCTTATACCCTGGAGAATATTAACTAGTGGACTCTGGTTACATTATGAGAAGCTTAATTAAGTTGCTTTGTTTTAATCTTTCATGAGTATTAAAGGAATAAAACAGAAAAATACACACCTTTCAGCAGAACGTCTGTCTCCTTGAAATAAGGACACGAAGTGGAGAGGTTAGCACAGCGTAATTTATAGTTTAAGGGGAAAAAATGGAATCTGTAGGAGTTCTTCAGTTATGAGTACTGAAACTGACATTGATCATATCTCATTAATTTGCCCAGAGGGGATGGAAATGTCTCACTTATGAAACATTTTAGAAGAATGGTAGTTTTTTTCCTTGTCACATCTTTAGAAATGCTGACAAGAAAAGAAACGGAGTATATATCTTAGCAAATTTTAGGCAAATAGGTAAAAATTATTTAAAATTTTAGCATGCTTATTTCTTAAGGCAAATATCACTGCTCAAAAAAATGGAGACTAAAAATGGCCTTCACCCTGAAAGGGGCCACACAGTTCCATCAATAACTAGAAATTTGCTAGCAAAGTCATTTTTAATAGAAAGTACAAAGTTCCAAGTCAGCTTGGCAGGTCCAAATTACTGCATTGCAAATGAGCAAAGTCAGAATGCATGAGGTTTCTCTAAACTACGTTCAGGAAGCAAAGGGTGAACACTGAGAATGAAGGCTTTAATAATCTACTTCTTGCTTCCCTCAGCATATTAAAAAGAGCAATAAAAATCTAAAAGATGGCAACTTCAAGATGTCAGTGCCTAGGTTGTTAGTTCTTGTTTAGAAAGAGACAGAGAAGATTAAAAAAGAAATAAAGGAGCTTTAAAGGCACTAATAAACTGTGCTCTAACACGGCTTCTCTGATATTAGAGGAAACTCACTGAGGACACTTTTCTGAACTTCCCAAGAAATCAGTATGAGTCCAAAAATTAGAGCTATTTCCTTTTATTCCCCCATGAGATTAGAATTTTTGAGTTACAAACACTGGAGCTGAACGCAAAGTACACGAAATTCCAACTTCTTTGGAAATGTTTTAGTTGTGTTTCACATTTTAGTTATAGTATTAAACTAAAAACCTGCTTAACTGAGTGCAACACAGCACCTTACAGCAAATACGTGATGCTCCCTGGCCAAACAGTGCTGTGGTATTGTCCGAGCTTTAATGGCCATGTGACAGGAGAAGGTTTGCTTTCAGGAATCCCTCGGCGGGTCAGAAGGACTCACATAACACACACAGGAGTGCTGTGAGTACAGGAGCGTGGTTCGAATGCTCCAGAGAAGCTTTGTGAAAACCAAGGTCCAGCAGATGGAGTAAGTATTCATTTTAAATCTGCAGTGGCTCCTTTTGTCATGCGGCTCACCAGCCCCCATGCCGGCTAACAGATCTGTTTCTGAGTTTACATCTGCGTCTGTCTCCAGACAGTTCTCTACAAAACCCAGCCAACTTAAGAAGCATCCCTTCAAGCCACTGGCTACCTTTCCCACAGGCTGTAGACGGCTCACCCCGAACCCTGCCTCAATGCCTGTCTCTGGAAGGCAGCAGTGTCAACCTCCCTCAATCCACTTTTACTGACGCCTTTGTTCCTCCGCCATCTTTAAGCTGCAGGGGAAGCATCTCTGAGCCCTCACGAGCCCCCATGTGGTGGCTGCAAGCATCCCTGCCTCTGGCAGGGGCTCAGAGGGAGATGTGCGCTCTGTCATCTCTCAGTTAAGATGCGGACAAGAGCAGCTGCTCCAGGGCATATGCTTCCAGAGTAAATCTGTAAAGAGGGAGGTCACTGTCAGGCCATGCTGGCTCCACACTCTGTCTACCTTCTCCAAGCAGCTGCAGCACGTGACCCCTCCCTGCGACCCCTGCCCGAGGCTCTGGGACCCATTCTGACCTGAGGCAGAAGCTCTAGGTCCAACCATTAGCTCCCCTTTGGGGAGCTTGGACCCTTTCTTTGTAGTCCAGTTAGATAAGGAGGATTTTAATTACTTCTCTGAGGCTCTGTTGCCTGTCCCCAAAGTTTGGTCACCGGTCCTTAGCTCCTGGTGCCTGAGTGGCTGCCTCAGCGACGCCTTTGCCCTGCAGTCTCCGATGTTCCTCCTCTGTTCCCCCTAAGCCTCCCCTGCAAGGGCTGGAGTCCTCGTGTGACTTGAGCCCACTGGCTGGGCTCCTGCTATACTAACAGGTTCTTTTGAGGCTGACTGTCTACCTGCACTTCTCAAGAAGGTCTGTTCCTAGATGTCCCTATTGTGGCCGTTCCCCTGTCGGTTGGGGAAAGCCCCTAACTCAGGCTGCAGCTTCTCACCCAAGAGCTTGCCTCCTGCCACTGCTTCTGGGCCTGGGTTCTTCTGTCTGCCTCGCTGGAGTCCCAGGGCCTCGGGTGGTCTCGGCCCATTGGTGTTACACAGGAGTCTGATCTCAGGCTTGCCCACACAGGCCTACTTAGCCCAATTTAAGACAAAACAAAACAAATCAAACACACAATCTGAGCTATGTTGGGAGTGCTATTCAACCCAAGTATCATTTATAACAATAATTCTTGGCAAAAACACATTAAAACCACCAAACAACAAGCAAACATTGATACTTTCAGATCCTGGATACTGCAGTGGCCTCTTAGCTGTTTCCTCTCTCAGCCTTTCCACCCCAAACCCCCGACCTGCACCCCTGCCTCCAATGCATTCCCTCTGGCAGAGCTTTCCAAACTGCAGGCTGGGCCACGTCACTCTCTAGCTTAGAAATTTCTCAGTGGCTCCCGGTGAAGTTTGGGCCCTGCCTTTCACCTCTCCACCGCCCTATCAAACTTGACCCTTTCTAACTAGCATGGGCCACGTGCCCTTTGCTGAACGAGCAACGTGCAAAGCTTTCCATGCCTTTGCACCCCATCTGCTCCCTTGATTTGCAAAGGGGACAGGCCCATCCATCCCTGGAGGCTCAGTTCACATTCAATCCTCTTTTCCAGGATCTCTTGCCCTGCCTGCCCCCCCAAGCAAATCTGGGTTAGGTCACGTGCCCTTGTTCCACATTCGCACAGCATCCCTCTGGCATGGTGCTTATTTTGTATTTGCCTTCTCTCTTTACGTGCTTTTCTCCTTGTTTTTGTATCCCTAGCCCAGACCAGTGCTTGGCAGATGGCTGTCCCCAGAGATCCCTCGCTGGAGCCCTCTCCTCCTCTGACAAAGTCCCCTCCTCAGGGTGGGCTCTCAGGCACCACCCGCCACGTGGTGCCATACATCTCAGGCCCGGAAACTCAGCAAAAAAAACTGTTGCTTGCGAAGCTGAGAATTGATGGTTCTAGGCTTTCTTAAGGCAAAGACATATCTAAATCAGATTATTTTTAGTGAAAGTCTTAATTCATCAGTTAAGATATAATAACATATCTTGAAGGAAATTGCCCATAGAAAAGTGGCTAAAATCTAACGTGCTGACACGAACAAAATAAATTACTTCCATATGCGTATCCAAAAGTTTTCAGTTTATTCAGCATGTGAAGTGTTTATCCTTGCCTGGCACGTCCACTAGAACTTGCTCTAAGTAATACACAGTGCATACAAAATGCATCTTCAGAATAATGGGATATATCACAGACAGCACATAAGCGTGGACACCAACGGGAGCCAAAGGACAGACCATTCTGGAATCACCCCATCACTAAGGATTGGTGTCTTTCACAGGGCAGAGTGTGGCGGCCCTGGCCCACTGCCTACAGGCCTGCTTTGTCATTGGAGCTAACTAATTGCTGTTAGTAAAGTGGAAAATTGTACGTACCTGTCACTGGCACATGGAACGTGAGATGGGGCAAATGTGCTTCTTTAGAATGAATATTCTTATATCACCTTTAACGAAACTAGCCCTTTGAGTGTATTTTATTCTGTATTTCTATTTGCGTCCCAAATGTAGAGCTATAGCGACTCCTTCCTTCCTACTCTCGGCCACCAGATGAGGCGTGAGCAAATAGGGAACATGTCAGTGAAGCCTCATTTGATAATTCATGTCTTGGGAACTCTGTCCATATTCAAAGAGTTGTTCTCTTCCAAATTATGTTCTCCCAATATCCCAATAAGTTCTTTTAGTGGCATCAAAAGTCATCTTTTATGAGCAGCAAGACAGAGAAAATAATAGCTATCCCATTAAACTGTGCAAGGACCCTGGCTGCAAGAGTCCTCCTGACAAAACACTTTCTCCTCTAAGAACCAATCTGACCTTGGGTTAATTTTCTAGCTCTGTTCCCCAGGAAACCAATAAAGGGAGAAAGTTAGCTGTGTGACTAGACAACAAAGCATATGGTTAAAATGATCCCTTATTGTCATCTTGCATAAATTCCTGGTAGAGAGCCACAGCTCCGGGCTTTCCTGAGTGCAGTGAATCTTGTAACGGAGCATGACCCTGGTGGGGACCCTGGAAGCTGTGCTGTGGAGGAGCTATGTGAGCTATTGGCTCCTACAGGGTTTCTAAGTCAAGGGAGACCCACATCCACCGATGTGGATCTTGTCTCTTTGCACCTGAGCTTTCACTTACGGAGCCAAAGACTAGCTCTGGAACCCTTGCCATGACGCCACTGAGAAGAAACGTCTGACGCTGACTGACTGGCAAGCTGTGTTTCCTGTCCTGTATCCTTGTAAGTAAAGCTGAGCCAGGTGGCCCGTGGTGGTCTGTTTGCTTAGTTGAAAAACCCGCGAGTGGACATGGCATAACTTGCCCATGTATAACGTATGGCTATTGGGTTTTGTGAGAGGTATTTTCTTAAAGACGTGGCATGGAATTCCAAAAAAAAAGAATAAGTTGATCCTCCTCTTAAAAATAAGCATAAATGAAACAACTAGAGAAAAGAACTACACTCTGGCTGCAACTACGTAAACATACATAAACATGGGTAAGGTTTGGGAGAAATTCTAGAAATATTCACCTTGTGGTTTTGTTCAATGAGGATGGGATTCATGGTGGTGTGCTTTTTAAAAATGATATATTATTGTATCCTATATGGTTTGTGCCCGTTATGTTAAAACTTCTGAAAATAAGTGGGACCCCTTTGGCTGGGATCATACCCAGATGAACCAAATGTCCCCTTCTCCCTACACATGCCCACTTAACTTAACCAGCCTCTTCACTTAGCCATTCAAAATAATGAATATAATCATGGCAGAAGAGGGCGGTAGAGATTAATAGTAAAACGGAAAGGTATACGATAGGGCGGAGGCTGGGAGTGGCGTGAAGGGGCATCTCGGAGTGTTGGCTGTGACACCTGTGTGGCACCGAGCCCCCCTTGCAGTCTCACTAGACAATAGTCTCACTAGACGATGCCTTCAGGTTAAAGGCAGAGGCTGTCCGCAGCTCCTGTTCCCAGTGTGGAGACTGGTGTATTTCGATTTTAAAATGGTACCTGCAAATACGATACTTAAAGAAAATGGAAGCTGCGAACCCCATTTCTGTGATACTGTCCCAGAATTTTAGTACTTCTGTTTTCCGTCTCCTGCATATTAAATAGAAATTGAAATGGTCTATTTTATTTTATTTATTTGTTTGTTTGTTTATTATTTTAGTGCAACATGCAGCTTTTATTAATGTTAGACTAACTCTGTAGGGGAAACGGTTCATTTTATTGCTTTAGGGTCCTGCTTTCTCCTTTCCCTCCAATGGGCATAAAACTAGGGCTGCCTCCAATTCGCCATCAGTAGGTGAGACAGCAGTTACGGAGGGCCTCGGTGTGCCTGGAAGGACTGCAGGAGCCGTGGGAACATCCAGAAGTGTAGGAGGCGCGGCCCCTCCCAGGACCTCACGGTCTACCTGGGCAAGCCACACACGTAGACGTATTCAGAGTCCACGTTCACTGAGTCATTGAAATGTTCCAGAAACTATGGTGAGTGCAAATGGACTATTTTTTTTTTTTTTTTTTTTTTTTGCCTTTTGAGAATATAGTCCCCTCATGACGCTCCCATATTATATCTGAAATCCAAAAGGTGAAAGTCATGTTCTTCCGCCGGTGGAATTAGACCGGAAGAGCCTGTCTTTTTACGTTTTGGAACCTCCAGTCTTAAAACCCTTGGTGAGTTAAGTCCTGATCACCTTGCCTCCCAAGGTCACGGCACTGAGGCAGCGTGTAGGCAGCCATTCCCAATTAAGAGCCCTCCAGTTTGATGTCTAAACACTGTTATGTTTTTGTCGAAGAGCGTACCCTGAGGCTCAGCCCTGGAAACGTTTTTAAATGTCAACAATAACAGTGGATACCTGGAAACTTGTTCACTAGACCGGAGAATATGTCACTGTCGTGAAATGAAACTCCATGCCAGTAGATGTCACAAGGCAAGCGTCGGCCAAATGGGAACTAGAAGAAAGAGGGGAAATGTGATGAATGACGGGAACAAGAAGCGCAGCTCTGGCACCGAGGGTCTCTTCTGTACAAACTCCCAGCGGCCTGGCACACATCACATGATTTAATGCTCATAATAAGCATGTGAAGTTGCTGACCTTCTTTCCCGTGTTGCAAGGGAAGAAACAGATTAAGACAGGCTAAGTAACTGTCTCAGGGTCACAACCACTGAGAGGCAGAGTTCTGATTCTGCGTGGCGGGCACTGTACTAGTGACCTTACAGGCACCCTTTTGTTAGAATCCTCATAACCATCCTAGAAAGCATGATGCCCACTTCACTGATGAGAAAACTGGGGCTGAGAGGGGTAATGTAACATGCCCAAGGCTGCACAGAGCTGGAAATGGGAAAAGTCAGGAACTGAATGCAGGGCTGAATTCCAAACCATACTTCTCTTTATCTGAAGACCACAACATTCAAACCAGTCCCCCCAGAACGAGCTTTCACAATCTCTTTCTATCTCTTTCTCTCTCTTCCTCTGTCTCTTACACACACACACACACACACACACACACAGTCCACAAGGGCAGGATATATTCCCCAGTGCCTAAAATGGTTCCTGGCATTCAACAAAGACTTTTTGAATGAATGAATGAACAAACCAGGAATGGTCCTTTGACTCACGATGAGATAACCAGGTTCTCTCTTCCAGGAATATGGAAATCAGAGATGCCCGGCAGCCTCTGCTGGCCCTTGCACTGGAAGTGATCAAAAGCCAGAGCCCGGCAGCTGTGCTTGGCCGTGTGCACAGCCTGACAGAGAAGCAAAGGCAGCCAGTCTGCTGAGAGAGGAGAAAGGAGCAGGTGCAGAGAGAAAGGCAGAGATGAGGCCATGTGGCCCTGGCAACACAGACTGAGTGGTCTCAGTTCCCAGGGCTTCTAGGTCCTCGGCCCAGACCCTTCTGAGCCCGGCTGTCCCTTCTGTCCTTGGATCCTGTAAGGCAGCCTCATACCCATAGAATGCATCTCCTTTGCACAAACTATAGGGTTTCAATTACTTGCAACCAGAAAATCCCTCGCTGAGACCAAAGGGCCTGCTCTTTCTACTACATCTTGCTGCCTCTCCACAAGTTCTGCACTTACACAATGTATTTTTAAAATGCGTAACTCAGATGACCCCCCTTAAGGGAAAAGAGTGAGGACACGTTTTTTCATGTTTAGAACCTGCTTGTTAAAAGTCCAAATGAAGAGAAATGTCAACACATTAAACAAAATCATCCAATTTTCCCGTCCTAAGACTAGAGTTAATCAGAATTTTTATCTGCTCCAAGTTGAGAGGGCTAAGTTCCAGTGAGAGAACACAGCATTACCAATGAAATGGTGGTGACTCAATGCTTTCCAACGATTCCAAATTAAAATGAAGGCAAACAGACTCAAGGCCTTTAAATCATTCACATTATCTCAAAACTGTGCCAAAGTGAGACATATAGTACACACTCTATTAGCATTAACAACTTCCATCTATTAAGTGCTAATATAGAGGAGGGAAAAATAACTTAACCAGGGAGGTTCCTCTAAAAAGCAGACTATCCAAGCAAAGTTTACTAAGATCCAAGTGGCTTTGCTGCCCACACTGCAGGAGCAACACGTGCTCCATGTCAGTGGATTACTGAGGACTCCTTATCACCCTTATGATCTCCTTTCAGTTCTTGGCACTTTAATGATTCCTAAAGCAACCTTTCATTCAGAGCCCTTAGCTCATTCAGTTTTGAGAAACTATCTTTTTCTAAGTCAATTTATTCGGTAATTTCTTTGTGCCAGGCACTGTGCTAGGTACCGAGAACACAGAGAAACACAATTTTAAGTAGGTCCCAGGACTTCATAATCCCACGTCTTTTTAAGATCTTTTTAAAAACTGCTTAAACAGCTAACATCATGCTCAATGGTGAAAAACTGAAAGCTTTTCCTCTAATATCAGGAATGAGACAGGGCTACTCACTTTTGCCACTTCTGTGCAACACAGTATTGGAAGTTCTAGCCAGAGCCATAGGCAAGAAAAAGAAGTAAGAAGCATCCAAATTGGAAAGGAGGAAGTAAAATTATGTTTGCAGATGACATGATCTTATATGTAGAAAATCCTAAAGATCACACACACACACACACACACACACACACACACACACAACCACACAAACTGTTAGAAATAATAAATGAATTCAGCAAAATTGCTGGATACAAAATCAATACAAAAAAATCAGTTATTTTTCTATATATTGACCATGAACAGTCCAAAAAGGAAATTAAGAAAACAATTCAATTTACAATAGCATCAAAAAGAATAAAATACTTAGGAATTAACCAAGGAGGCAAAGACCTGTATACTGAAAATTACAAAATGATGCCGAAAGAAATGAAAGACACACATAAATGGAAAGATATCTCATGTTCAAGGATTGGATTTCCTATTATTAAGATGTCAACACTACTCAAAGTGATATATAGAGTCAACGCAATCCCTACCAAAATTCCAGTGACCATTTTTTTTTTTCTTGCAGAAATAGAAAAATCCATCCTAAAATTCATATGGAATATCAAGGGATCCCAAATAGCCAAAACAATCTTGGAAATGTCACACTTCCTGATGCCAAAACGTATAACAAAGCTACAGTAATCAAAACAGTGCATAAGATAACAATGAGATACCACTACACACCTTAGAATGGCCAAAATCCAAAACACTAACAACACCAAGCACTGAAGAGGATGTGGAGCAACAGGAACTCTTCGTCCGTTGCCGGTGGGATGCAAAATGGTGCAGCGACTTTGGAAGACAGTTTGGCGGTTTCTTACAAAACTAAACATACTCTTACCATATGATCCAGCAATTGTGCTCCTTGGCATTTACTCAAATTAGTTAAAAACGTATGTCCACAAAAAATCCTCCACGCAAATGTTTATAGCAGCTTTATCCATAACTGCCAAGACTTGGAGGCAACCAAGATGTCCTTCAGTAAGTGAATGAATAAATAAACTGTGGAACAGCCAGACAATGCAATTTTATTCAGCACTAAAAAGAAATGATCAAGCCACGAAAAGACGTGGAGAAATCTTAAATGCGTATTATTAAGTGAAAGAAGCCCATCTGAAAAGGCTACATACTGTATGATCCCAATTATATGACATTCTGGAAAAGGCAAAACTACAGAGACAGTACAAGGATCAGTGGTTGCCAGGGGTTAGGAGAGAGGGAGGAATAAATAGGTAAAGCACAGGTGATTTTTAGGGGAGTGAAACTACTCTACGTGATACCATAATGGTGAATACATGTCATTATACATTTGTCTAAACCCATAGAATGTACACCACCAAAAGTGAACACTAATGAACTACGAACTTTGGGTGATAAGAATCTGCAATGTAGGTTCATTGATTTTAACAAATGTACCATTTTAGTGTACTGTTTTTTTGATAGTGCATATGTGAGGGTAGTGATTATAAAGGAAAAACATCTCTGTTCCTTCTGCTCTATTTTGCTGTGAACTTAAAGCATCTCTAAATCATCTCTAAATCAAAAATGATAAAAATAACTTTTAAAAAACAGTATGGTACTGACGTAAAGACAGACATATAGACCAATGGAATAAGATAGAGAACCCAGAAATAAACTCTCACATATATGGTCAAATGATTTTTCAACAAGGATAACAAGACTATTCAATGGGGGAAAGACAATCTTTTCAACAATTGGTGTTGGGAAAGTTGGACATCCACATACAAAAAATTGAAGTTGGACCCTTACCTTACACCATATACAAAAATTAACTCAAAGTGGGTCAAAGACCTAATCATAAAAGCTAAAACTATGAAACCCTTAGAAGAAAATATAGGGGATAATTTTCATGACATTGGACTTGGCAATGATTTCTTGGATATGACAACAAAAGCACAGACAACAAAAGAAAAAAATAAATAAATTGAACTTCATCAGAATTAAAATTTTTGCATCAAAGGACACTGTCAACAGAATAAAAAGGCAACCCATGGAATGGGAGAAAACATTTGAAAATCATAAATCTGATAAGGGATTAATATTCTGAATATATTTTAAAAACTACAACTAAACAAAAACAACCCAGTTAAAAAATGGGCAAAAGGGGCTTCCCTGGTGGCGCAGTGGTTGAGAGTCTGCCTGCCGATGCAGGGGACACGGGTTCGCGCCCCGGTCCAGGAGGATCCCACGTGCCACGGAGCGGCTGGGCCCGTGAGCCATGGCCGCTGAGCCTGCACGTCCGGAGCCTGTGCTCCGCAACGGGAGAGGCCACAGCAGTGAGAGGCCCGCGTACCACAAAAAAAAAAATGGGCAAAGGACTTAAATAGACATTTCTGCAAAGAAGATATACAGATGGCTAATAACCACATGAAAAGATGCTCAACATCACTAATTATTAGGAAAATGCAAATCAAAACCACTTCACACCCATTAGGAAGACTATTATAAAAATAATAATAAAAAGGAAATAACAAGTGCTGATGAGGATGTAGAGAAATTGGAACCCTTGCGCATTGGTAATGTTAAAAACCACTGCGGAAAACAAAAATTATCACATGATCCAGCGATTCCTCTTCTGGGAATATACCCCAAAGAACTGAAAGCAGGGATTCAAACAGATGTTGGTACACAAATGTCCACGGCAGCATTGTTCACAACAGCCAAAAAGTAGAAACAGCCCAAGCGTCCACTGATTATCCATCAATAGGTAAAGAAAACGTGGAGTATACACACACTGTACTATCACTCAGCCTTAAGAAGGAATGAAGTTTTAACACCCGCTACAACATAGATGAACCCTGAAGACATTATGCTAAGTCAAGTAAGCCAAACACAAAAGGACAAATGTTGTATGATTCCATTTCTGTGAGGTAACTGGAGTAGTCAAATTCACAAAGACAAAGTAGAATGGTGGTTTCCAGCGGCTGCGGGGAGGGAAGATGGGGAGTTATCGTTTAACGTGTACAGGGTTTCAGTTTGAGAAGATGAAAATGTTCTGGAGATGGATGGTGGTGACGGTTGCACAGCAACGTGTATTTAACGCCACTGAACTGTACACTTAAAGACGGTTAAGATGGTGAATTTTATGTTATGTATATTTTACAGTAAAACAACAGCGACGACAAAACTCTCTGCTTACACCCCGCCCCCTAGGCTAAGGGGCCACTCACGGCTCTATTCTGAGCTCTCTGGAGCCTGGAATGCTGCGTGGATTTTCACAGGGCAATTGAAAATTGACAAGTGCTTCTAAGATTCCCCAGTCCCCATTTTTCTCAAGTTCACCACCATCCTCCCAGTTACCTGGGTTCTAAGTCTTGGAATCATCTTTCCTTTTCTCTTCTTCAAACCCTTTTGGGAAAAGCACTGGATTTGGGGTCAGAAGACCTGAGAGTTCTAGACTTGTCTCTGTTCACTTACTATCTATGAGAGCTTAAGTAACCAGGACCTCTGTGTCCTTGGTACACTGAGATGAGGAAACCACCGGGTAGTGACAGGGACCAAACAAGATAATGGAAATGAAAGTGCTTTGTATGCGCCACAGAACAATACAAATCTGAGTTCAACATTAAGTGTGAGGAACCTACTTAATGGCACAGTGTGTCTCAGGTGCCAAAGACACATGGGAACACGTCTGTCTTCATGGAGCGCACAGTCCATGGGCAGAAAGGGTTGAGTCCAAGTCACACCAGTGTACCACTACAAAGCCCGGTGAGGGCTGTGAGATGAGGCCCAGAGAGCAGGGAGAGCCCAGGGGACCGAGCACATCGGGGAAGTCAGAGAAGGGCCCCCTGAGTCAGGAGACCACGTGTCCACCAGCCCCGGGCAGCTCCAGCCGATGCCTGTTGTGCCGGTGTCAACATTAATAGCGCCTCTTTTCACTTTCAAATGTATCCCAGTTCGGGCAACAAATTAAATGGTCACTTCATTCCTGGGAAGGGGCTATTAGAGCCGAGGTTGGAAGGAAGATCAGGTACAGGGTGAGGAGGAAGAGTGTTCCAGGCAGAGAGAACAAGCATGTGAAAGCCCAGACACAGGACTTAGCGGGGCCCACTGGAAACCCTGCAGGAAGGTCAAGGCGGCTGGAACACAGCAGATGAGAGGAAAGGAGTGTGGGACGGGGCTGAAGACTGAGGCAGAGGCCGCCCACGCGGGCCTGTACCCCAGTGCCCCGTGGAACAGTAGGTCAGTCCTGGGGGAAGAGGATGACTGGCTGGGCAGACTGAGTAAGAGGGACCAGAGAGAGAGTGCAAGCACGAGCCCTAACAGGCAAGGGGAACAGTGTGAATGTGGCTGTGAGGTCAAGCAAGATGGGAACTTAGACGTGATGACATGGAGAGCTTCGGAGCCACTGCAGTCCTCAGTGATCACCTTGCTGATCCCTTCAGCACGTCGTACCATGCTTATAATTTGCCTGCACTGTTAAGTATTTCATGTGTAGCGCTTATGTCCCTCATAACACTACAAATTTCCAGGACCACAACAACTGGACATACTGTCTCAGGTCCCCAGTGATGTCTAACCAGGCATCCAGTGGGCTGTAGGCCCAAGGAAAATGAGAAGCATAATCCTGAGAACCCTTCTGATGCCCTCTTCCTCCCCAGTATCCCACTGGTCAGCAAGTCCTCTGGTTTATCTCCTCATTTATTTTCAAGTTTCCTCTCCTTCCTTAATCTCCAGTGCCTTAATTCGGGGCCTCCCTTCTCACTGGGATGAGGATCACACCAGCCTCCTGCTCAACCCTCCCCCTCCCCGCACCCGCAAATTCTCCCCTTCCTGTCTACTCAACACCCAGAGGGATGTTTTTTTAAAGCTCTGACCATGTTACTCTTTCGCTTACAACTCTTCCCACATCAAAGCTCCGAGCCTGGTCTCAAAGACACTTCCCAAACTGCCCTCTGCCGCCCCGTTTGCTTCAGGTTGGGCCATGGACACCTCGGGCACTGGCACTGTTACTGCCAGACTACTTTTGACATCAAGCGCACAGCACTTCTCTGTTTTGTGGCCTGGGTTTCTGCATGCCATTCCTTTCGCCTGGGATCTTCTGACTCAGCTGGACCATCCATGAAGCTGTCTCACCAGCTCTCCCTTCTCTGGGGCCTCCATCACTTACACCCTTCACAGGTCATTCAGCAGCAGCTCATCTGTCAGTCTGCTTTCCCACTCGTGGACTCTGAAAATGAAGACACCTTCCTAAACTTGTGTATCTCTAACACCAAGCCAGAGACTTTATTTTTAACCTTTGTGAGGTCAAGAATCACTTTGAGATCCTCTCCAGGAAAACACACATACGCACAAAATTTTCCATGTGATTTTAGGAGAATTCAAAGACTCCCTGAAGCCCCTAGTTGTTCACAGACACCATTGTTAGCAACACCTGCAGCGTGTTTCATGAATGAACACTTGAATAAATGGACCTGTGAACAGCAGCTACTCAAATACACTTTCATCACCGTCATCATTAAAGTTAGCATTTAGGCGATGCTTATTTCCATGTCTCGCATTATTTCCATGTCTATGTTAAACTCTTTATATATATTACCTCATTTAATCCTCACAACAACCTCATGAGAAGGGGTTTCCTATTAACCTACTTACAGATGAAGAAACCAAAGTTTGGAGAGATTAAATAACTCTCCCAAGGACACAGAGCTGGTAGGGGCAGAGTCAGGAGCAAATCCACGTCTGTCTGTTCCCAAGGCCCAGGCTCTTAACCACTGCACACAACTGGTCTTGAACTGATCGCTATGGTGGTCATTTGTCACTCATGGACTATAGTAACTAACCTACCCTGCACCCCACATGCCATCATCTGTGCCACAAAGGAAGTTCCTCCCCTAGTGCATATAGCTGTGTGGACCCAAAATCCTTTTCCCTCTGGCCCAGAAGGACTTAAAAAAAAAGAAAAAACCTTGCAAAATAGCCAAGTTCTAATGAGCACATTCGTGCTTGAGGAACCGATATGCTGGTCACTCTTCTAACGGCTCAAAGAGAAAGTTCAAACCCTCCCGAGGGATTTTTGTAAAATGCAATTTCACAGTGAATGCTGATGAAAGCACAATTCACGTTTCTATACTTTGGGAACGATTTTCTTCATAATGCTTCTTCGTGAACAGAAAACCTTTCAAGTGACTGGGCATAAAAGTGGCAAATAAGCTTTGATATGGGCAAACATATGTGTAAAGCTTCTTCGGGGGGAGATGACCCAAACTACTGCTTTAAAATGAGGGGCCCCAAACACTCAGGGGAGGGGGACACAAGGAAGGTGTAGCAGCCAGAGCGACACGCTTGGACTAGGAAGACCCTGGCTCAAGTCCCTCACCCACCACACCCCTCCCAGAGACCTTGACACGCTGACCTTGCCCCTCTAAGCCTCAGCAGCTCATCTACGATGGAGGAAAATGGCCACAGTAAAACCTGTCTACCTCCCTGGGCTGTTATGTAGACTGAGGTAATGCCTGGGAAGGCACTTTGTCAACAGTCAGTTGCTGTTATATGGGAGAGTTATTATTTTTAATGTCCAAGGAAATCACCCCAATGAGTAACTTCAATAAAAAAGATGCCAACCAAACATCAAGCATCAGTAGGACAGCTCCTGAATAAGAACACCAGCACCACGGTGGGCCTGTGCTTGGGAAACCTTCCACGATGCCCTTAAGCAGAGTTAATAGATTTCTCTGCACTTTGTGGATGCCTGTGGTCCAGCCGCTGCCTTGTAGGGTGTTTATGTTTACATGACTGCCTCCCCACCCAACAGAATGCTTCAGGGTAGAGATATTTTACTCTTCTTTCTACCCTCTCCCCAACCTACCCACTGGTGGGAAGCAGTCTCTAAGATGGTCTCCACTGATCCCTGCCTCCTGGAATTCATACCCTGTGTAGTCTCCTCCCACACCATCACAGGCTTGATCTATGTGACCAGTAGCAACAGCAGAAGTAAGGGAATGTCACTTCCGAAGCGCATCTTTATACAAAGACTGTGCCCTCCTCTCTCTCTCTCTCTCGATCTCTGTCTCTCTGTCTCTCTCTCCTATTCTTCTCTTTCTCATTATCACTCATTTTGAGGAAGTCCAGGGAGAGGTAAGAAATCAAAGCCTCCTGTCAGGGCTTCCCTGGTGGCACAGTGGTTAAGAATCCGCCTGCCAGCGCAGAGGACAATGGTTCGAGCCCTGGTCTGGGAAGATCCCACATGCCTCGGGGCAACTAAGCCCGTGCGCCACAACTACTAAGCCTGCGCTCTAGAGCCCACTGGCCACAACTACTGGAGCCCGTGCTCCGCAACAAGAGAGGCCACTGCAGTGAGAAGCCCGCACTCCACAACGAAGAGTAGCTCCCACTGACCACAACTAGAGAAAGCCCGCGCGCAGCAACAAAGACCCAAAACGCAGCCCAAAAAAAGCCTCCTGCCAACAGCCATGTGAGCGAGCTAATTGGATCCTTCAGCCTCAGTCAAGTCTTCAGAGACTACGGTTCTGGCTGACAGCTTGATTACAGCTTCATGAGAGGCTCTGAGCCAGAACCCCTTTAAGCCACTCTCAGATTCCTAACCCTCAGAAACTGTGTGACATAGATGTGTGTTATTATAAGATGCTGAACTGGGGGAACTTTGTTACGCAGCAATAGATAATGAATACACCATTCCAGTTTTAGAACAGGGTCCAAGAGAAAGGAAGCATTCGGAGAATGAAGTAATTTAAGACTCGTATAACCTTACAATGAATACTTACTGTTTACTGAGCACTTAATTATGTGCCAGGTATCTTACAGATATGCCTCCATTTTGACATGAAAAAATACAATCCCTTTGCTAATAAGTGGCAAACCCAGAATCTGAAGCCATGTTGGTCTATTTTCAAAGACTGTGCTCTTTCAACTCCACTATGCTGGATGGATGGATAGATGGATTAATCTATGAAAAACAACTGAGCACATACATCTATTAAAAAATGAGTTGTGATTAACACTTCAAGGAAGAATGGAGCACAGAAGGGTCCAAAGAAGGCCAGTTAAGACAATGAAAGGACTGAGCAATTGCCCTTCAAGGACAGACTGAAAATTTAGCACTCTTTTCTTCAATCGAGAAAGCAAGCCGATGGTGAAAATTCTGGTGGAAACCCACCAAATCCTGAAGGGTGTGCCCAGATGGAACACGGTTCTATTTGCCAAGTATGAGCGTATCAAAAGAAGGGGAGCCCCTTTTAAGCCTGAGAGAGGGAGACCAGCTCAGTCCTCTTCTCTGCTGCTCACATCCCAGCTAACAGCATCGCTCTCCTCCCAGACAGACGACAAGAGACCCAACTGAAGGGCCACGGGGAGATTCCAGGCTCCCTCCTGCCAGTGGAAAATGTGGCTGATGAGAAAAGGCCTCCCTGTGCTGGTGAGGGACCTGCCAGCTTCCTGATGGCAGCATCTTTGGATGGGACTGCGGGGAAAGCCCACACGTGGGGCAACTCCAAGCCTGTTTCCTCAGTGGGAACAATCATGGCAATGTGATTGGGTTATTAGATGGATTAATAATGTGTTTAGCACTGTGCCTGGCACACAATGCCTGGCACACAGTAGGTGTTTTTCAAAAGCTAGTTTCCTTCTTTTCTTCCATCCTTTCCCATCACCCTTTCCCATACCTATTGGCTGGTAAGATATTACCCAAAGGAGCTGGTGGACAAGGGTGTTCTCTAGGACTAGCCCAAGGTTAAACGTGCATACGTTAGCTCGGAGCATTTAGAGCCATGCAGGCCTTCCTGTGTGTGCATCTAACTCTAGCGAAAGCCTGTACATGCACAAAAGCTCCTTGACTCGAGTTCAGGAACCTGGATTCAAATCTCAGGCCTGGTAACTACCAAGGGCCTTAGTTTCATCACCTGAGAGAGGACTAGCAAACCCTCCCTCACAGGAGGTATGGTAAAGATGAAAAACAACCCCGTAAGTGAAAGGATGCTTGTGAACAGCCTGGCACATAGTAGGAGCTAAATTAATCCAGTTTAGAATATTGAGAGCGGGCTGCTTAGATTGTTCATCACCTAATTAAGTCCCCTGGTGAGAAGGGCAGAGAGGAAGAGTCCCCAGTCTTCCCCGATGGTAGAGAAAGCAGAGGCTGGCCCTGCACAAATCCGCTTCTTGAAAAACAACAGTGAATCAGACATAGCTCCAGGAATGCGGGAGCCAGCCTGCGGGTAGAGGCAGATCGGTAACAGATAAACACGTTCTGTGTGACAAAGTGCTGTGTCAGAGCCCAGAAGGAGCAACTGCCCCTGCTCCAGGTGAGGGAAGTTTAACCAAGCAGGGTCCATTTGAGCTGGGTGTGAAGTTGTTGTTGTTGCCAGGCAGAGATGAAGAGAAAGAGAAGTGCGTGCCAGGGAGGGCGTCTGGGAGAGCGCAGAGTGCCCGCAGCCCAGGGTCAGTAGAGAGACAGAGCTGGAGAGGTCCACACGGCCCAACTGATCGTGAGGGGCTCACAGCGCAGGCTGAGGAGCTTGAACTCGATTCTGCAGGTGGAAGAGAGCCCAGGAAGTGCTCAAGCAGGGCTGTGCAGACCCTGCTAGGAGGGAGAATGGAGGGGAGGTGGAGAGAGACTGAGGGCAGCCAGACCCGAGAGGGAGCCAAGGCTGGGAGAAAGGGGATGGGGTGGGGGGATGACCCAGCCGAGAGGAAAAGGATGCTCTGGAAGTAGGGGTGGGGGAAGGCACGGGGGAGTGAGAGCACGTCAGCGTTTCTAAGAGGGAGAACTGCTCTGACAGCCCCTGCACTTTGAAGGAGACCCGTGTCCTGTGCCCGCGTGGGCTGACATTCCTGTCTCACCCACTCCGTGCTCCTGGTTGTTGGAGACTCTGACTGGAGAGGATCCCGCAGGGATAACTAGCACTCTGGGGAGACTTCTACTTTAAAGAGGCGCCGTCTGGCTCCAGTGGGTTTCCAGGGAAGACGATAATTACTCATCCTCTAATAGAGCCAATAAATACAGCAAGGGGATAAGTAATTAACAACCTTCTGCTGGGAAGCAGCAATTCTTGTGATCTATGAAGTTTCTTTTCCTGTTCACTTCTTTGTTACTGCAAATATGATACTCCCGGTAAGCGTGCCATGTGTTGTTCGCTGAGTTAATCACCAAAGCATGTTGTATTTTTTATTAAATCCATTCATTATAATTGACTCACATGAATTAAAGCTGGAGGAGCTGCAGTGAGGGCTGTCGTCCACCTTTGCTTCTGCTTCTGATCATAATACTTTTAATGAGATCAAAATGGTTACCATGGGGCTTCCCTGGTGGCGCAGTGGTGGAGAGTCCGCCTGCCGATGCAGGGGACACGGGTTCGTGCCCCGGTCTGAGAAGATCCCACATGGCGCGGAGCGGCTGGGCCCGTGAGCCATGGCCGCTGAGCCTGCGCGTCCGGAGCCTGTGCTCCGCAACGGGAGAGGCCACGACAGTGAGAGGCCCGCGTACCGCAAAAAAAAAAAAAAAAAAAAGGTTACCAAACAACTTAACCACAGAAAAAAGGCCCATGTTAGCAGGAGGAAACGACAACCTTAGCCCTTTCATAATTTCCTTGCCCCATAGCAACCTCCTCCAGTTATTTGTTCTGGTGTCTGATTTCCCACCCGTAAAGAACCTTAATTAGTGGTAATTATATTAGGCAAAGGAAAAAGAAAAACTTCACAAACTTCTAAAGTGATTTACTTCTTGGCTTGCAGTTTTAATTAAAATTCCAGTTTATTTAGCAAATAGCTCTGAAAAGATCAGATACCAATTTAGCATGATTTTCTTTTTCCACTTTCCAATTCAAAAGGGTGACACAAACAACAAAATAACCACCTCCGTCCCATCATAATTCAGCTGATGGAAAAGAGCTCCCACAACAATTATAAATTAACTCCATTATGCTTTGCAAAATTCTCCATAGTAATCTCCCTGCTCGCTACTCCTTCACTGCGAGTAAATGGTATCAATTCACCACCAGGCCTCAGACTACCCAGTCTCTTCCACACCAAAACTTCAAATGTGTTTATTAACTGGAATGGAAACAAAGCAAATCAGGTCGGCTGATTCCAGCAGCACATTCCAGCAGCACTTCCTCCCACCCGGGATACCAAACTTCTCCCAAAGTCGCTTCTGACAGCTCTTAGGGCTGCTCATCCCCAGTTGACCAGCTACCCAGGCCAGTTCAATACTTTCCACAGTGGCAACTCCCACCAGAAAGCCGGTCTAAAGGCACCACGTCTAGCTGAAATATCAATTCATTCAACATACAAGCAAGTCATGCCTTTGAGCCGGGTGACACACTCAGGGGATGCTGAGAGGTGCCACATTATGGGAGCAGAGGGTTAGTGGTAGGAGACCAAGTTGGAGAGTGAAAACAAGAAGACAAAGGATGCAGTCCTTACCTTCAGGGAGCTCGTAGTGCAGCGGCTGAGTCCGACCCATGAACAGATCATTGTAATGCCTACAGCCACATCTTACACAGCATCTACGATACGCCTGTGTCAGAGCTAAGCCCCTTCCTCACACTGTCACTTTTAATCTCCACACAACCTGGTGAATAGCAGTGTATCCCCATTTCACAGAGCAGGCAACTGAGGCTCAGAGAGCTGACTCTTGGTGAGAAAGAGAGCAGTTGCCAGACTAGACAGGGAAAGGACTTCCCACGAGAGGAAGCAACAGCATATGCAAAGACCTAGCAAAGAGCAGCCGGTAGCCTGGAGATCCAGTCCTCCTGTCTGTGGACACCAGCTTGCTGAGCCACCTTGGGCATTACTGGATCTCTTGGGCCTGTTTCCCTGTTTGCCACATACAGGGTATTTCCTATTCTGTAAATCTACAAGGGCCTGCTCTTCTTTTCCAACAACTATGACTTGGGCTAACCCTAAAGCACCCACTGCTGTCTTAATAATGTACCCAAGGGACAAAGAAGTTTCCCAGAGGACTTACTTGCCCCCTAAACTCATTTGTTCCTCCTGACCCACAAAACCAGCCTGTAAACTCCCAGAGACATGCCACTGCCCTGAGAGCCTTGAGTCGTACCATCACACGTTACTAAGAAGAATTAATATAACTGTACCGATAATTTCTATAATAATAAAAATTGTAACTACTATTTACTGAATTTATATTATGTGCTGCATGCTTTATGTGTGCTATCTCAATTCACCCTCACAACAGCACTCTCAAATAGGTAGACATACTGCCATTCCATTTTACAGAAGAGGAAACTGAGGCTCAGAGCAATTAGATAACTCAGTCTCTGGGAGTGCATCCAATAAGTGATAGAGCAAGGACAGAATCCAGCCCCGTTAAGTCTTCAGTCCCCAGAGAACTAAGCCTGGAAGAAATGAATAAGGTTCCTTTAACAAGCATAAGTTTCCAGTGACAAGGAGGTGTATATGAAGGCTGCTGTGTGCAGGGAAGGTGCAGGGGAGGGGCCGGAGTCGGGGAGTTGGCCCCGCTAGGAGCTCTCCATAGTGCTGAAATGCCTCTGCTAAAGTACTCTGACTCACAGCACCTTCCACCTGGGCGCCCCTGCTTGTCCTAACCCTCACCTCCTGGTTTCAGTGCCCGGTAGGGTACTGATGGAATAGAGTGACTGAAAGTGGGAGCACACCTGGGAGAGAAACAGCTAACTTTTAGAAGTAGTGAGCTTGAACGGATGACGGTGCATCTAATTGGAACTATCCTACAAGGGATTAGAAATACACGAGTGGGAATGGAGAGAAGTCAAAGCAGGAGGTGCAAATTCGTGAGTCACAAAAGAGAGAACTGAAGAAAGACTGAGTGCGTTTTTGGAATGGTTGCTGAGAAAGAAAAGCAAAGGTCCAGGAGCAGAGAGGGAAGAGGACTCTTCCTAGCAGTCCTGGACAGTGGGTACCAGGAACAAATAACTAAACTCTCCAACCCCGAAACTGCACTGAAATGTGTTCAGAGAGGGCAGAATTGTGTTGCCTGTAGGTTTGAACCTGTGAATAAATAATTACCACCACTCCTCACTCCTCCCCCATACGCCCTAAGAAAGAAAGAGGGAATGACAAAGTAGTAAAAGGAAAAATAGAAAATAGCCTGCCATATGGTCACATGATTCTTTTTTTTTTTTGGCTGCGTTGGGTCTTCGTTACTAGGCACAGGCTTTCTCTAGTTGCGGCGAGCGGGGGCCACTCTTCATTGAGGTGCGCAGGCTTCTCATTGCGGTGCGCAGGCTTCTCATTGCGGTGGCTTCTCTTGTTGCAGAGCACGGGCTCTTGGCGTGCGGGCTTCAGTAGTTGCAGCACGCAGGCTCAGCAGTTGCGGCACGCGGGCCCTCGAGCGTGCAGGCTTCAGTAGTTATAGCTTGCGGGCTCTAGAGCGCAGGCTCAGAAGTTGTGGCGCATGGGCTTAGTTGCTCCGCAGGCGTGTGGGATCTTCCCGGACCAGGGATCAAACCCGTGTCCCCTGCATTGGCAGGCGGATTCTTAACCACTGGGTCACCACGGAAGTCCCATACCCACTCTTACCTGAAGTAAAATGGCTCCTTATAAATTTGAGAGGTCACACAGAAAGACCCTGAGCCTCTCTTTGGCCTTTCAGACCACTGATCCTAAAGGCTTGCATGATGGGATATTTATAAGCACATCTCTCCCCCTACTGGCAAAAGAGATACTAGAAAAGCACATTTATTCTATGGCTCCATCCTCACTTCTACCCTCCTACACACCTTACATAAGAATAGTTATCCTCTTTTATTAACTTAGTCTTTCATTCAAGTATCAGTGCAACTTATGCATCAACTCGATGTCAGGCACTGGGAATTCAGGTAAGAACAAGGCACAGCCTCTGTCCTTGGAAGTTGTAAATAAATCACAGTGCAAAGTGGCAAATGCTCCAGCAGATGAGGGTCGAAGGGCTATGAGAGCATGAAGCAGGGTGTGAATTATCCTCCTGGGGAGAAAGCTGTGGTTTGGTAAAAACTTGAAAGATGAGCTGGAACTTGCCAAGCCCAGAAGCCAGGAAGGTAGTCTAGGCTGGAGGAGCCCCGTGTGCAAAGGCATGGGAGCATGAGGGAGCACGCTTAGAAGTCTCTCCAGGGCAAGAAAAACATCTTAATTATCTCTGAATTCCAGGTGCCTAGCCCAGTGCCTGGGAAGGAGTGGCACGTAATAGATGCTGGAGGAACGGATGGCATGTAGTCCAGTGAGGAGGAATAGAGCATGACTGTGGGAAGGGAAACTGAATGGAACCAGAATCTATAAACCTCAAAACAAATCTTGATGTGAAACTGCTCAGCATACAGCAGGTGCATGCAGACTTTGGTCATTCATTTCTCCAGCCCAAGCCTTGATAATAATCAACATGTCTGTCTCTCCATAGGTGTGGGAAAGGACCTGCAAGCCCTCGACATGGGCCAGTTCAAGAGGGATGGGCTAGTTCACAGCTAGAGGCCACCTTACTGCTTAGAATTTTAAAAGGAATTATCAGCAATAACCATCTAAATGTGATGGGAGATGGGGGGATATATGAGGATCCTTTATCAAATTTTGGTATCTCCTTCTGTCTCTTATGTTGAGCTGTATTGTCAAGCTACAAATCTCACTTTTCACAGCTCAACACAGCCAGTAGCTGTGGCAAAAAGTCCTGCTTTCACTAGCTCCTTGAGATGAGAGCTGTTATTCCTCTTCTTAAGTATTTAAGCCACACCTTTTAATTTACTTAATGAACTCAGAACAGATTGATGGCCCAGCTCAGTTGGCAATGACAGCTGGTATTTCCCTGATGACCAGATAATTAGGCAACTGCATTAAGTATATGTCACCCTGATCAAACGACAAGGTTTATTAAGACAAAGCCAGCCTACTCACAGCTTTCGGTCAGCTTCCACAGAGCGCAGGTTTTTAAGCACTCTGGTATCAGTTTAAGCACCTCTCTATTTTCACAGTGTTATAAATCTGGTGCTTTCCCAGTGCACCCTGAAGAAACTGGGCCAGTAAAATTAGCTTTGGAAAAAATCTGTATCCTATTGCGAATAATGATTAGTAGAAATATTGTAGGATTAAGAATCAAGAGACCAAGATTCTAATTCGAATTCATTCATTCATCCACTCAACAAACATTAATTTAGTGCCTATTATATGCTAGCTACTGGGCTAAGTGCTTGGATATAACGAAACCGCCACCACCACATGCACTGAGCATTTTCTGTGTCCAGGCACAGTTCTACAGTTCACAAAGTTATTTAACACGCCTTACAACCCTGGAGCTTTGTACTGTTATCACACCCATTTTACAGATGAGGAGAATATGCAACAGAGAAGTAAAATAATTTGCCTCCATTTTCAACCTCATGAGTGGCAGGGCCAGGGACCAACCCAGGCAGTCCGACTCCACAGACGAGTAAGATATAGTTCCAGCCTTAGAGAAGTTCAGAGTTTCTTGGAGGGATACACAGACATGTGCACTCAATGGATCTATGAGCCAGGGGAAAACTTTTCACCTCCCTTACTAGTTTTTTATTGCTGCACAAAAAAATGAACACAAACCTAGTGACTTCAGACCACAGCCATTTATTAGCTCGGAGTTCTGTAGGTCAGAGGTCCACCGTGGCTTGGCTGGGTCCTCTGCTCAGGTCATCACAGGCTGAAATCAAGGTGTGGCCAGGGTTGTGGTTCTTGTCTTGGCTCAGGGCCTTCTTCCACGCTGACTGGAAGAGTTCATCTCCTTGCCACTGGAGGACTGAGGTCCTCATTCTCCTTCTAGCTGTCAGCCGGGAACCACACTCAGCAGCTGGAAACGGCCACAGTCCTTTGCCATAGTGACCCCCATAGGCAGCTCAGAATGTGGTGTTCACTTTCTTCCAGACTAGCCGGATCGCATCTGTCGGACTTCTTCTGCCGCCAGCCGGAGAAAACTGTCTTGAAAGAGCTCGCCTAATTGGGTCAGGCCCACTGAGGGACATCTCCCTTTTGCAGCATAATGTCTCATAATCATGGGAGTGATATCTCATCATATACACAGGTCCCACCCACACTCAAAGGGCAGAGGATTATACACGTGGGAAGGTCCTTGGGGGTTATTTTAGGATTCTGTCTTTCATACTGTCTGAGTTTCACTTTCCTAGTCTGAGGCTAGAATAGATGATAACAGTACTAACTACTACTTGTATCAATAGTATAATGATTTCCAGTTAATAAAGACGTTTTCACATATATTATCCTATTTGAGCCTTACAATCCAGAGTTTGTAACCTTGCTCGGGGAGCAAGGTTAGTCTCGCTGTCTGTTGGGAAGAGGGATCCGAAGGTTAGAGGAGTTAACCTTCTCCCTGCCACGCTGTTAGGGCCTGGGAGAGCAAAGACTTAGCGCAGTCTTCCAATTCCAGCATCTGGGCTCGCTCCTCTAGCCCTTGCTGCCATGTGAGAGGACTGGATACAACTGAAGTGGAAAGAACACAAGCTTTGGAGTCAGATGGACCTGGGTTCAAATTCAAGTTCTGCCCCTTGGGAACTCTGGGGTCTTGGGCAAGTCCCTTCTTCTTTCTGGGCATCCTCATCTTTAAAGTGGGAGGAGTTGGTCTCCAAGGGCTCTTTCAGCCTCAAATCAGGACAAAACTGCTTCAACTGCACGGTGGAAGATTATTAGCTCCAGGATTCTGTTCTCTTGGTTGAGGGAGAACCTCTAACTCATCCAGGTATCCCTGTGGTTTGGGTGAAGATCTCCATTTTATTATTTTCCTAGGGCCACCATGACTTAAAACAACAGAAATTTATACTCTTACAGTCCTGGGGGCCAGAAGTCCATAAACAAGGCCCTGGCAGTGTTGGTCCCTGCGGAGGGCGCTGAGAGAGAAGCTGTACCATGCCTCTCTCCCTCTCCTGGTGGGTGCAGGCAACGCTTGGTGTTCCTTGGCTTGCAGACTTGTCATTCCAATCCCTGCCTCTGTCTTCACGTGGGCTTCACTCTGTGTGTCTCTGTGTCTTTTCCTTTTCTGTTTCTTATAAGGATGCTCATCTCTGAATTTAGGCCCCATTAATCCGAGATCATCTCATCTCCAGATACTTAATTTAATTAGATTTTCAAAGACTCTATTTCCAAATAAGTCATATTCACAGATACCAGTTTGGACTTGGACATATCTTTTGGAGAGTGGGGAGACACAGTTCAACCCACGTCATAAATTGCTTTATGCATCCCACCATTGATGGAAGATAGGTGCTTTCCAATTTTTCCTCATTACAAAGAACACTGCAGTAAACATTCTCATTGCATCTCTGTGCACATGAACAAGAATTTCTCTAGAAGTGGAATTGTCTGGATCACAGAGTACACATATTTTCACCTCTGCTAGCTGCTGCTAAATATGTTTGCCAGTCTAATCAATGGGAAATGGCATCTCATCATTGTGTTAATTTGCATCTTCATGATTATACTAGTGAAACTGAATTTTTTTTCAAATATTTATTGGACTTTGGGTTTCCTCTTTGACTATCTCTCTAAAAAAACTCTACAGTGGTTCTCTATCAGGATTATCCAGGACCTTCTCAAAAGAGTTGTTGATTTAACAGAGGTGGGCTGGGACCTAGAAATCTGCATGCTGAAAAGCTTGCCAGGAAACTGAAGCCCAGCCCCAGGGAAGGACCACTGTATTAAATGTAGTAACCAGTCTTACTGGCACTTGGTTGTTATACCTTCAGAGTCCACTGGGGGGCGCTATCTCATAAAAACCTTGATACTGTATTGATTAAAGGGTGCTGTTGGAGGGATGCTAACCACATGGGGGCTCCTTTATGAAGCCCTCTGGGGAAATTTCTCCCAGCTCTCAGTGTTAGGAAAAGCTGCACTTCTCTTCAACAACCTCTTTTATTTTATCTTACGGGCACCATGACTTAAAATTTCGGACATTTTTTCCCTTGGTAACCAGAAAGTTCTGTGAACTAAAACTTTGATGTTGTCCCATCATTAAAACTGCAAGATCTTTAGATCATGCATTTCTAGATGCTAACTATTCCCTGATTTCATCTTATTATACCACTTTTATTGTTTTATTGTTCCTTTGCCCTGATTTTCTTCACCTAAATTTTTTTTAAAATTTATAACAATGTATAAGTACTTCTATAACAATGTATAAGTACTTTTGAAAGCTACTTATATGCTTTTAGGGAATAAGATAGGCATAAACGCATTAAAATAATTTTAAATTTTACCTTGTGAGAATTAAGTGAATTAAATAAAATTTAATAAATTTAATAAAATTAAATAAATTTAATAAGAATTAAATAAAACTCACATTTATGTGAGTTAAGGCCCTTCTTTCAAAACTGACCTGTTTTCAAGATTCATCAATGATAATATCAGTTCTACTGTTGATATTTAAGTAGAAAAAAATACTTCAAAGATAAACTATTCACAAAATAAGTGAAAATGATTAACACTAGAAAATGGTAGCCATTCAAAGCTATAGCCATTCAGGTGCAGAAAAGACAAGATTGGGTTTTATAATACAATACCATTCACTTCTTTTCTTTTTTTTTTAATTTTTAAGAATGTTTTGGCCACGCCGCGCGGCATGTGGGATCTTAGTTCCCTGACCAGGGATCGAACCCGTGCCCCCTGCGTCGGGAGCGCTGAGTCTTAACCACTGGACCGCCAGGGAAGTCCTGTTTCTAAATGACTGTCACTGAGTTTTTAAATTATTATTAATATTATTACTTATTAATATTAATACTTTATAATATTACTATTATTTAAGACCACCTATATCTAGTTTAGTGGCTTTAAAAGTTAAATTAATTTTCAAAAACTTTCATTTTTCACAGAACTAGAACAAAAAATTTCACAATTTGTATGGAAACACAAAAGACCCCAAATAGCCAAAGCAATCCTGAGAACGAAAAAAGGAGCTGGAGGAATCAGGCTCCCTGACTTCAGACTATACTACAAAGCTACAGTAATCAAGACAGTATGGTACTGGCACAAAAACAGAAAGATAGATCAATGGAACAGGATAGAAAGCCCAGAGATAAACCCACGCACATATGGACACCTTATCTTTGATAAAGGTGGCAGGAATGTACAGTGGAGACAGGACAGCCTCTTCAATAAGTGGTGCTGGGAAAACTGGACAGATACATGTAAAAGTATGAGATTAGATCACTCCCTGACACCATATATAAAAATAAGCTCAAAATGGATTAAAGAGCTAAATGTAAGGCCAGAAACTATCAAACTCTTAGAGGAAAACATAGGCAGAACACTCTATGACATAAATCACAGCAAGATCCTTTCTGACCCACCTCCTAGAGTAATGGAAATAAAAACAAAAATAAACAAATGGGACCTAATGAAACTTAAAAGCTTTTGCACAGCAAAGGAAACCATAAACAAGACCAAAAGACAACCCTCAGAATGGGAGAAAATATTTGCAAATGAAACAACTGACAAAGGATTAATCTCCAAAATTTACAAGCAGCTCATGCAGCTCAATAACAAAAAAACAAACAACCCAATCCAAAAATGGGCAGAAGACCTAAATAGACATTTCTCCAAAGAAGATATACAGATTGCCAATAAACACATGAAAGAATGCTCAACATCATTAATCATTAGAGAAACGCAAATCAAAACTACAATGAGATATCATCTCACACCAGTCAGAATGGCCATCCTCAAAAAATCTAGAAACAATAAATGCTGGAGAGGGTGTGGAGAAAAGGGAACACTCTTGCACTGCTGGTGGGAATGTGAATTGGTTCAGCCACTATGGAGAACAGTATGGAGGTTCCTTAAAAAACTACAAATAGAACTACCATATGACCCAGCAATCCCACTACTGGGCATATACCCTGAGAAAACCAAAATTCAGAAAGAGTCATGTACCAAAATGTTCATTGCAGCTCTATTTACAATAGCCCGGAAATGGAAACAACCTAAGTGCCCATCATCGGATGAATGGATAAAGAAGATGTGGGACATATATACAATGGAATATTACTCAGCCATAAAAAGAAACAAAATTGAGCTATTTGTAATGAGGTGGATAGACCTAGAGTCTGTCATACACAGTGAAGTAAGTCAGAAAGAAAAAGACAAATACCGTATGCTAACACATATATATGGAATTTAAGAAGAAAAAAAAAATATCATGAAGAACCTACGGGTAAGACAGGAATAAAGACACAGGCCTACTGGAGAACGGGCTTGAGGATATGGGGAGGGGGAAGGGTGAGCTGTGACAGGGCGAGAGAGAGTCATGGACATATACACACTAACAAACGTAAGGTAGATAGCTAGTGGGAAGCAGCCGCATGTCACAGGGATATCAGCTCGGTGCTTTGTGACCGCCCGGAGGGGTGGGATAGGGAGGATGGGAGGGAAGGAGACGCAAGAGGGAAGAGATATGGGAACATATGTATATGTATAACTGATTCACTTTGTTATCAAGCAGAAACTAACACGCCATTGTAAAGCAATTATACCCCAATAAAGATGTTAAAAAAAAATTTTTTAAGACACTTTTAACTTCTTGTGGCTCTTCTATTTTTTTAAACAACAGGAAAGCATGCTAATGCTTACTTCCCTGTTACTCCAATTCCTCCAGCAAGCTCCTCTGCACTGAGTAGGATACCAACCAGTTCATCCCAGCTTTTCCAGGATTGTCCTGATTTTAAAACTCAAAGTCCAGTGCCCCTGGAACCCCCTTACTCCCAGGCAAACTGGAACAGTTGGTCATCCTAGCACTGGGGCAGCTTCCATTTGCCAATGTGTGGAAGAAGGCCTTAATAGCAAGCCCTTCTCCTGTACTTTATATCTGAAAGGCAGCCATACATCTGAAAATTATTCCTAACTGGTAGGGAAAAAAATAAAACTCTGAACGTGGTTCACCTAATAACATCAGCCTGGATTTCACAGCCAAAGGATTAGAAGAAATCTTCACAAGTCAGTGTTCTTATTCTCTTCTAAAGAATTCCAGGAAAAGAGATTCCATAAAGCTACCTTTGAAACCCATTCTACCACCCATGATCTTTTTAAAATATTCATTCAATCTACAATCATATTTTCATTCTCAGCACTGAACTGAATAAAGAAAGCTTAAAGATATGCTACCCACAGGAAATCAAGTAAAATTATTAGAGACCTCAAAACAGGTCACCAGAACAAAGTTAAAAGTCTGATGGAAGAGCCTTTGGACTTGGTGGGGAAAGAAGACTAAATGCTAAAACCTTAAGAATAAGAATACTAGAACCTTTTTAGAACAGAGTGTCAAGCAAACAGCTTTAAAGCCTTGGTTATAATCTATTCTATTCAGTACAGTAATCCTAAGTGGGTTTTCCAAAGGAAGGCAAAAACTAACATTTATGAGATGCCTACTGTATGCCAGTTGCTCTCATGCTCACTATTTCATTTTAATCTCCCAATACCCCGATGGATAGATCATATTCTTCCATTTTTACAGAAGAGGAAAGCAAAGCTCAGAGGTCATTCATACCACCCTATGCTACGTGTTGGGTATGCAACAATAAACATGAGAGTCATAATAATAAAATGACAAATATTAAACATAATATTCACAAGTAATAAACATGAGAGTCACGGTTCTTGCTTTCATGAACCTTAGCGTCTAGTGGGGAATGCCAGACACCTAAAAATGATTACAAAGATAATTATGAGTGACCCAGTATGGGGGGAATCTGGGCATGTGCTGGAGAGCTGAAAAATAAGAGGACAAATGGGCATCACCAAAAAAATCTACAAACAACAAATGCTGCAGAGGGTGTGGAGAAAAGGGAACCCTCCTGCACTGTTGGTGGGAATGTAAATTGGTACAGCCACTATGGAGAACAGTATGGAGATTCCTCAAAAAATGAAAAACAGAACTATCATATGATCCTGCAATCCCACTCCTAGGCATATATCCAGAGAAAACCATAATTCAAACAGTTACATGCACCTCAATGTTCATGGCAGCACCATTTACAATAGCCAAGACATGGAAGCAACCTAAATGTCCATCAACAGAGGAATAGATAAAGAAGATGTGGTACATATATACAATGGAATATTACTCAGCCATAAAAAAGAATGAAATAATGCCATTTTCAGAGACACAGATGGACCTAGATATTGTCATACTGAGTGAAGTAAGTCAAAGATAAATATATAATATCAGTTATGTGTGGAATCTAAAAAAATGGTACAAATGAACTTATTTACAAAACAGAAACAGAGTCATAGGTGCAGAAAACAAACTTATGGAAAGGGGGGGAGGGATAAAGTGGCACATTGGGATTGACATATACACACTACTATATATAAAACAGATAACTAATAAGGACCTACTCAATACTCTGTAATGACCTATATGGGAAAAGAACCTAAAAAAGGGTGGATATACGTATATGTATAACTGATTCACTTTGCTGTACAGCAGAAACTAACACAACATTATAAATCAACTATACTCCAATAAAAATTAAATTATAAATAAATAAACAAAATGTGTAGATCAAAAAAAAAAAAAAGAATAAGAGGACAAAGGAGTCGAGAACAGGTGGGCAGAGAAAGGGAAACAATTTCCTGTTTCCAGGCAGAGGGAGTGGCAGCAGACATTTCGAGCTGGGAACATTCAGTTATGTGCCCGAGATAACACAATTTATCAGTGGTCAGATTGGGGTTTTGATTCCTGTGCTTTCTGACTCCAGAATTCCTGTTCCTTCTACTGTAGTACAATGTGACCAGCTGTGCTTCAAATCTAAAGGGGACAGCCCAAAGGGAGGACCTGATTCCCAGTGCTGGTATCAGTGCTTCCCAAGCTAGTCTGATCAGAAGAATCGGCCCAAGGGGGCTTGTTAAAAAAAATAAAGATTCCCTAGGTCCTACCCCTACCAGGAAATCAAAGTTTAACAAATGCCCCAGTGCTTCTTATGACCAGACAAGTTTGGGATATCAGACTTTGGAAAACCTAAAACCCTACACGCTGGGAGTTTACTTAACTGCAATCTCCTGGACATTTTCTTTTCTTTTCTTTATTTATTTATGGCTGCATTGGGTCTTCGTTGCTGTGCACAGGCTTCCTCTAGTTGCGGCGAGCGGGAACTACTCTTCGTTGCGGTGCGCGGGCATCTCATTGCGGTGGCTTCTCTTGTTGCGGAGCACAGGCTCTAGGCACGCGGACTTCAGTAGTTGCAGCACACAGGCTCAGTAGTTGTCTCTCTCGGGCTATAGAGCGCAGGCTCAGTAGTTGTGGCACACAGGCTTAGTTGTTCCGCGGCATGGGGGATCTTCCCGGACCAGGGCTCGAACCTGTGTCCCCTGAATTGGCAGGCGGATTCTTAACCACTCTGCCACCAGGGGAGTCCCTCCTGGACATTTTTAAGAACTGGGTGGAGCTCCTTGAAGTAATTTAGCCTTTCAAGAAGCGAAGGAATGGACAAAAAATAAATAAAAACCCTCTAGAGGTCAATCGGTTAGCCAGTCACATAAAACTGGTCCCTCTCTCTTCCGGATTTTCTGTGGATTTTCACCGTCTCTCATTCTGGATTTAAGTAATGTCTTCTCAGTATAGATTTTGTGACTGCGGTCAAAACAAGACCCATTCCCACACCAGAAGCCTCAGTAACATTCTGCTAATTTGGAGTCATCAGTAATTAAGGAGTTGAATAGAGTAACTGAAGCAACAAGATAATAAGAAACTACAAGCCTTGGCTTTCATCCGGGAGAGGTTATGGATTTAGAATCCAAGCACTTGGGTTCAAATCCCAGGCCTACCACTTACTAGATGAAACACGGACAAGTTAATGAAGCTCTCTGAGCTTCATTTTACCCAACTGCATAGGGGGCTAATAACACCCTCTCTGTGGAGTTATTCCGAGGAATGTGTGAGATAATGGAGGTGGTGGTCTGACTCGATCAGCCCCTTAAGTGTTTGTTAATAAATAATAAAACAAGGGTGGATTTATAGCCCAACAAGAAAAGGACTGTACTAATATGGAAACAACAGGTAATAAAGATATACTAAATTAATAAAATAGAGATTCACAGGCACAAGGCACTAATTCTAAGCTATGTTGGAAAAACGGGGCGCCCCAGTATATGCATATTGAATTCTAACGTGGTTCTCTGCATGTTCTAAAAAGTGGGGGTGGGAGGGAGCTTTGAGGTGCTAATTTTGTTTATAGGCAATAGATTTCCTGAGAGCTGGGAGAACTGAACCAGGGTTCCAAAAACAAGAGCAGACTTCAGGGTGAGGTGACACCAGCTCGAAGGCTGGAGAACGAGGGGAGCAAAGTGGTGACGATGGGGGTTGTGGGTCATTAGTAATAATAATGCCATGCAAATGCCATTTGCAGCAACATGGATGGATCTAGAGATTATCATACTAAGTGAAGTAAGTCAGACAGAGAAAGACAGGTATCACAGGATGTCACTTGTATGTGGAATCTAAAATACGATACAAATGAACTTATTCACAAATCAGAAACAGCCTCACAGACATAGAAAACAAACTTATGGTTACCAAAGGGGAAAGGGGGTAGGAGAGGGATAAATTAGGAGTTTGGGATTAGCAGGTACAAAATACTAAATATAGATAAACAACAAGGTCCTACTGTATAGCACAGGGAACTATATTCAATATCCTGTAATAAACCATAATGGAAAAGAATATGAAAAAGTATATATATAACTGAATCACTTTGCTGTACACCAAAAACACAATATTGTAAATCAACTATACTTCAATAAAAATTAAAAATAAATAAATAGTAATGCCATGCAGTTTAGAAAGTGCTTTAAATAACTTTCCTTTGCTAAGAGACAGAAAACACAGTAAGAAGACAAGCTGGATAAAGGGTGTGGGGAGGACACCAGGGAAGGACACAAATCACAGAGCCAGAGTCCAGGGTCATGCAGAGAGCAATCTTGCCTTAGAACTGAAGGTAGAAACAATTCAAAGGTGGAAACCAGCAGAGCCGACAGTGGACACTGGACCATCACCCGAGAGTTGCCTGATTAATGAGGTAAGTTCTAAGCATGTCAGATACCGAACTTGGGGCCATAACAGACCCTCTTTCTCTACTAAGCTCAGCAAGGCCACAGCATCTTTAAGAGGCACTGCTAATCAGCAGATGTTTATGCAACAGGTCAAACTTCTTTGCCATTCAGGAAAGTTCTGAATTTCCTAATTAGGAAGGAGAGGTCCACAGAGCGGTACAGTCATCAAGACTTGAGCTCACATCTTGGTTCTGCGTGACCTTGGGCGAGTTACCTAACATCTGTGAACCTATCCCTTTCTTTGTCTGGAAAACAGAGATAATATTTTTCACCTCAAAGCTCTGTAAGCATTAAATAAGGCCATCTATGAGAAAGTATCAAACACAGAGAAAGCACTCCACAGTGTTTGCTTCTCAGCCACAAAAACAAACAGACAAAACAAAGTGGACTTTGTTTCTACTGTGGCGAATCTAACTTCTCTAACAAGTGTGGGGCTCAGAAAGCTGGTTGACAATTCGTTTCTGTGGGAAAATACATTCTGAAGCTAAGAGCCGATTTGCACCGGTTTATAAATCGGCCAAATATTCCTGCTGCAAAATCTGGAATCCAAGGCGCCACGGGAAGAGGGACCGGGGGTCTGTATTAGTAAAGCCTTTAAAAATAAAGAAACAATGTATTTTATCTCACCTTCTCATGACAAGCGAGGTCTCTAATTCCTAATCTTTCTTTCCACAATAGTTACCCAAGTGAAAAACCTTCCAAATTTTAAATCCTATTTTTGAAGAGAATTAAATGCAACGTACGAATCCTAGACTTTCATCCTACAGCTGTTCTCACACAAGGGCACAAAGACATATTGACATATACCAGGATATGTATATATCAAAGACATATTGATATATACCAGGATATGGTGGCAACAGCCCCCTAAACAGCTAAATGACTGTCAGTGTGGCACGAACTTAAGTAAATGATGGGTCACTCCTACTACAGAATGTTATGCAGCCAAAAAAAAAAAAAAAAAGATGCAGTAAATCAATATATATTGATACGAAGCAACAGCTAAGTTATTTTGTTAAATACAAGGTGTAGAACAGAGTGTATCATATGAAAGCATTAGGTAAATAAAAAAGGCTGTTTGTACACATATGCTTGTGTTTGCAAATCTCTAGAAACATATCAAGAAACTGCTAATGGTGGTTGTTTCTGAGGAAGGGAAATGAAGGTGGGATGAGTGAAAGACATATTTTTCTGTTTATACTTTCATACTATGCAGATTTTTTGCCATGTGCATATAATTAAATTTTTAGTCAATCAATAAAACTGAGATACATGGTAATAACGACCAGAGTTATACTAGTCACAATGGATTGGACACATTTTATGTACCACTGGGGCTTTCTTACATTCTCTCTCAATCATCCTCTAAGGTGGGGTTACTCTCCCCCATTATTCAGCTGAGGAGATTGAGGCTCAAAGTTTGGACGGGTTAAGTGACTCATCCAGACCCTCACAGCTAGCAAAGAGCGGACCTGGATTTGAACCAGGAGTTTTGACAAACTCCACATCCTTTTTCTACACGGCACTGTGGCAGAGACTGCGGGAAGTTCACCAAAATCCAGTTCCTCTCCTTCCTGGACACAACGCTAGTCTCCCTGGCAGCGACAAAGACTCTCTCCTTGACCGAACTTCCATCAGGCTCCTCTGAACCCTCTTCCCAACTAGGCCTCCACCTTTGGGCTTCCGTGTTCATCACTGTATCGCAGTTTTAGCAAGAATCCTGCTAAAGGGAGTTTAGCAAGAATGCCCCACCCCTGATATCTGATCTCCCTCAATATCTAATCAAATTCCTTGGCTACCAATCCCCACTTGTCCCGACTGTATTTGGAATGGAGCCCAGTTGCATACTGAAGACTCTTTTCCCTAATTGCAATAGTTCTCCAAGAAAATCTGTTTTTACCATGACTGTCCAGCTCTGGTTTCCTCTGACAGTTAAGTGTGACACGTGCCCCAGTTCCACCCACTGGGATGTGAGCAGAAGCGACATGTGTGCTCCCCCTCGCTCTTTCCTCTCCTGGGACCTGGCTGTTGATGCAGAGACCCCACGGGGTGGCAGGGCCACAGGCTGGAGAATCCTGAGTCTCCAAATGTCACCCCACCAAACTGAAAAACCACCCAGGTGTTACAAGGGCGAGAAATAGGCTGCCATTCTGTCGAGCCCCTAAGTATTGGGGTCTGCTTGTCACAACAGTTTAGTCTAGTCTAACAAAAACACACGGCAAATAAAGAAAACCAAGGCCAAGAACAAGCCAAGTGCTTTGGGTTTTGAGAGCACAGCGCGTCCACAGCCATCACTGAGCAGCTACAAGTGTCAGGCGCTGATCTAGGGGCTGGGGATCCAGAGATGACTAGGACAGTCCCTGTCTATGCAGTGGGGAGACCCCCCGAGTATTTGAGTCAAAGCCAGAGACACTGCAAAGCAAAGGGCACATGCCAAGTGTTCACTGGTGTTGGGACAGAAGACAGGGGAGGCTGGCGATGGGAAGGGTGGGTAGAGGCAAGAGCCCCCTACAGGACAACCCCACAGAAGGCCTGGCAGCATGACCTCCAGATAAAAGCAGATTTTCCTGCCAAGAGACAGAAGGACAGAAACAAGACAGACATAGGAATGGACTCACGTACTCTGTCTCTCTGCCCCTCTGCAGCTGAGGCCAAGGCTGGCACACTCATGCTCTTCCAGGCTGGGCTCTAGAGAAACACACACACACACACACACACACACTCACACACACACACACACACTCTCACACACACACACACACTATCTCTGTCCTCAAACTGCTCAGGGTTCAGCATCCATAAACAAATCGTTCCCCCCCATGAAAATCAATCTGTACAGAGGGACATACCAAGGGCTCTGAGGACACAGAAGAAGCAGCAGCTGCTTCTGCGGGGAGGGTGAGGCCTCACGGTGGAGCTCGGAATTGACTGGACATTGAAGTGGGGCTCCACGTCCAGCCAGCAGGGAGTGGGGGGGACAAAAGCTATTCCAGGCCGAGAGATCAGTGAGAGCAAAGGGTGGTGGCATCCAACTGACTGGGGCTGTTGGGATGGAGTAGTACTGGGCGTGGGATGCGGGGAGAAGGCCTGGCCAGGGCGAGGTCACAGGGTAGCAGAGGGAGAGAACAAGGGCCTTAAAGGCTCTGCCGGGGTGTGAGTGGGGATTATGAACGTGAGAACATCGACCCCGCGGCCCATCATCCCTCCAGAGGCACCTCAGCCCTTCGTCTCTTGCACAGGATGCCATCATCCATTTAAATGTGACACCCTGAGGAGGGATCACAAGGAAGTTTCCGTCAACTTGCTCATTACTAATCAGCAAAGGTTTCGGGATGGATTCAAATCTATCTTCCAGGAGGGCCAGACAAGCAGAGGAGAGGGAAGGACGGACAAAAGGGAGAGCAGTGGGAGGGTGGTGCAAAGGCAGCAAGAACCCGCCAGCCTCCCCCGGCCGTGTCTGTCAGGGCCAGGGGCAAACAGACGAGCTCCCGACTTCGGGCAGCGCAGGTCTACACGGGCCCAGGCTGCCGACCTCCACACCATTCATCCTTTGCACGAAAGTGAATCACGGCTTGTCTGGTGGAGAGAAGCCTGCCCGGGGAGGCAGGTGCAATGGGAGGAGCGGGAATGGTGAGGTCAGACCAGGTCTGAGATTCCAGTGCCACCTACGAGTGGCCGACGTCCCCGGCACTCCAGGTCCTCCCCTACAAAAGGCACGGCACCGTCTCTACGTGGGGCTGCCACAGGCACTAAGCAAGAAAACCAATGCGGAAGCTTCTAACCGGTGCCTGGCCCCGGGCGGACCCTGGATGATGCTCGTCCCCTTCCCTTTGTCCTTAGGAGGAGAGCTGGGCATGTGAATTGCCTCTTTATTCTTTTATCTCAACGTGGTCTGAATTTGATTCTACTCTGCGTCTTCCTCCTCAATGAGGTTGAAATATATCATTGGTTACTTAATGGCCCATCAAGCAATGGGGCCTTTATTAAATAGCGTGGTACCCAGGCTCTGAAGATGTGAGCAGCCCACAGATCTCTCCCCACTGCTTTGGTGAAGACAGCCTTCGGCTTCCCCCTGGGCCTCCGTCTCTCTGCGCACACACGTGCGCGCGCGTGCGCGCGCACACACACACACACACACACACACACACCTGTTTAAATCCCTCCCGTGGCTCCCCAGCTCTCAGTATGCAGTTAGGACCTTTACGACTGGGCTCTCAGGTCACAGCATCCCTCGCTCTCCTCTCTTCAAATCCTGTATTGCAGCCGGAGGGAATGTTTGCAGTCCCCAGTGTTGTAGCTCACCACCATGCTGCCGTGCCTGCTGGCCCTGTCTGAATACTTGTCCTGATGCCACACCCCGAAACCTTGCTCAACCCCCTCTGCCTTCCACACTTGGCTCAGAGGCCCCCACCAGCTCTGAATCGGAGCCGGCTGCGCCCACGCCCCCTTTAACACTGCCCTTCCTTCACTGGGCCACAGTGGCCAGAGTGAGAGACCCACGGGGTGTCATTTCTTTGCTTGCCCAGGGCGCAGCGGAGTCCATGGCACAAAATAAGCGTTCAGGAAATGTTCAAGGAATGAATGAAAAAATCATCTCAGCCAATATCTGTCAGAAGCTTATTATACAGTATTCCAGGCATCGTGCACTGGAGTGTGAGGGGCCAATAATAAACAAGACAGATATGGCCCTTGAGCTGAATCTGAAATCTGGTAGGAAAGAAAAGTTAACAAGCCATAAAATAGAGCTGATTCATGCTGTGAGAGCAGAGACCTGAAGACAGAAGACGTCGGCAGGAGGAGAGAGCAACACAGTCCATCTAAAAATAGAAACACCTCACCAATCTGGAGCTCAGCTATCTCACTTCTCCAGGATGCAGCAGGAACCCAGAAAGAAGGCTTACAGCTTCCAACAGCCGAAATATGTCCAAAAGACCATGCACCTTACTCACCTGAGTGCCTCTCACACGCACCGGCATTTGCCATACCTCCCGGTTGGCCTGCTTCCCTCTGGCCCCCAGCACACTTCGTGCACACTTCTAATAGAACTCTTGGCATTGCGCGTTGGATTCATCAGCTATCTCTGCGCCCCCAAGACTGGGCCTCCCAAGGCCACCACATGTGGCTTTTAAGTCATGCACAAGGATGCAGTGATGCCGTGCACATGCAGGCATCTTTAATACCTGGAATATTTTTCATATTTTATTTTTATATATTTTACTCTACAACAAATGTATTATTCATGATAACAAATATTAGTTATAATATTTACATATTATTGTAATGAAAGTACTTGTTGATTTAAACCAGGAATTCAGAAATATCCTGGCTTGGTAAATAAACATCATCAGATGATTTTGTTTGGGCCATTTTATATTTATGATGAGAATTTTCTGGCCTGTGGTAGTCAAGTGTCTCATTTCAACAGGACAATATATATTGTTCCCCTTTGACAAACCAGATTATCAAAAGACTTTGCTGATCTAATACAATCTAAAATAGACTGTATTTCTAAATAAGATCTACTTTTCCATCTGAAGTATCACTGGTGACTACTTTCAGCTGTTTAATTTTTTTTTTGGCCACACTGCACCACATGCAGGATCTTAGTTCCCCGACCAGGGATGGAACCCAGGCCTCCTGCAGTGGAAGCATGGAGTCCTAATCACTGGACCACCAGGCAATGCCCTACTTCCCACTTTTAAAAAAATCCTTCATTGGTATTAGTGCACTAGTTAAATCTGAAGTTTCATATTGTAGTTCAATCATCTGATGTTTGTCTACTGTGCCAGAGTATTTCTGAATTCTAAGTTTAAGTCAGTAAGTACTTCATTAGGATACCACGTAAATATTATGTAACAACTAATATTCATTTGTCCTTAATAATCCATTTGCTGTAACAAATTTGTCGTTGAAATGGAAATAATGTATTGACTAATTTAATATCTTTTTCCTTAAGGAGGGGACACCTTTTTCTAACTCACACAAAAGGACAGTATGGGCCAGGAGTGATCCTGGTTCAAGCACAGGGACGGTGTCTGATTGTGTCTTTATTGCCAGTGCCTTGCATGGGGCTTGGGGCTCAGGAAACATTCAACATATATTTGTTTTGTTTGTTTGTTTGTTGTTGTTTTTTGCAGTACGCAGGGCTCTCACTGTTGTGGCCTCTCCCGCTGCGGAGCACAGCCTCCGGATGCGCAGGCCCAGCGGCCACGGCTCACGGGCCCAGCCGCTCCGAGGCATGTGGGATCCTCCCGGACCGGGGCACGAACCCGTGTCCCCTGCATCGGCAGGCGGACTCCCAACCACTGCGCCACCAGGGAAGCCCCAACATATATTTGTTTAAATGAAGATCTTCAAGGCCTCAGAATTTAAAATCATATATGTATGCTTTACTTCACTGTACTTTCTAGAAATACTTCTACACATTCTAATGGAAAAGTAATGCATACGCTCTTAGAACAGTCCTAAGCGGCCAGCTGAAGCTTATTAAACTGTCACCCAGCAGGGACCATTTGCCTCTCCGTTTGTTCCTTAGACACAGAACACTTTTTCCCAATAAGAATGTCTTAGGAGTCAGAAGGTTTCACAGTTATAACATAGCATTAGAGGGACATCTTTGCAACCTGCCTAGAGAGAAAGCCCAGTAAGATGGTAAGGCTTTACGTAGGTAGTTTCAAACAGAATCTGAGATTCCGTAAGAAAGGAACAAGTGTAGAGGCTAAAGAAAGCTATGCTATCATGGAAGTAAACCTGGCCGAAGCCTAAGGCTTGCAGGGGCTGACAAACAGCTGGCTCTCTATTTCTGGCTTGAGCTTCGCAATGCCAGAGACAGGATGAGTTCACTGCCTGGAATGCCTTTATGTCATTTCCCTTTAAAGAAAACGGTCACAAAAAAACAGCGCTAGAACCATTACTGATTACACAGTTCAATTCAATTAACATTTGCTGAATGCCTTCTCTGTGCCAGGCATGAAGGACTCAAAGATGAATAAGACAAGCTCCTTGCCACTCTGAATACCTTAGAGTTTAGGGGAAGAGACAGACCATCTCAATCAATAACCTTCCCCACCCAGCACCATGCTGTCCCAGGCAGCACCGTCTCTCCCCTGGGGTCTACAATAGCATCCAAACTTGCCTCTGCCTCCCTGCTGGGACTCTAATCTATTCTCTGTAGGGCAGCTGGGGTGAACTTTTTAAAAGGTAAGTGTAATTATCTTTTTCCGTGTACATAGGCAATGGTCTAACCTCTGCATGTGGTCTGGCCCCTGAATGTCGGCCGGCAAGGCAAGCATCACATTGGAAACTCCCATATCCAGCCAGACCATCTGCAAAGCCATATCCTCAGAGGGTGAACTAGAAGAAAATCTGCCTTGTCTTGGCCGTGGCTCAGGAAGGGGAAAGAGAAGGAGAGGAGTCTCCTCCCTCAGAGCACCGTCATAACACCTTCTTGACGCAAGCCTGGAGTCAGAATTCAGCTACGCCAATAACCTAAAAAGCCTAAGACCTAAACTTTAGTTTTAAGTGCTCTGGGGTAGTAGAGCCCTCTGAAGCATCTGCAAAAGATGAAAATCCTCCCTTTAAGCCCAAACCTCAAAGAATTATCAGAGATTAAAGTTGCAGGGAACACGAGCTCACTATCAAAAAAAGGTCCAACAAACACCTAACTCATTACTCCAGGAAGAGAGAAGAGAAAGACTGGGTGACCGATAATACTGAAAGAGAAAATAGATGAGAATTTTCCAGAATTAGTAAAAGATAAAAAACCTCAGAGACAAGAATCTCAACAAATCCCAAGCAGAATAAATAAAAAGAAATCCTCACCTAGGGAGTCATAATGACACTGAAGACATCGAAGACAAAGAAAGGATTTTAGAGGCGGCCAGAAAGAAGAAGACACTTCACGAGCAAAAGAAAAACGCAGACTGAGAGCTGACTTCTCAACAGCAAAAATGGAAGTGAGCCAACAGCGGCATATCTTCAAAGGGCTGAGATCATAAAACTACCAACTTAGCAATGTACGTGCAGCAACACTCTCTCTCAAGAGTGAGGGAAAAATGAAGGTAATTTTGGACAAATAAAAACTGATAGCCTATTACAAATAGTCCCTTACTAAAGGAACTTCTAAAAGATTACTCCAGGAGAAAGAAAATGATCTCAGAAGGAAGGTCTGAGTCATAAAATAGAATAATGAACAAAGAAAATGGTAAACATGTGGGTAAACCTAAAATACACCGAGACTATGTAAAATAAAAATAAGGTCTAAGTTGTGAAGTTAAAAAAAAAGGATAAAAAATAAAAAAAGTAAAAAAAAAAAGGATAAAGTAAGATAGAAGTAAAATATTGGACAACAAAAGCACATAAGTCAGGAGGGATGCAACCACAATGAAAGCATCCTAAGATCCTTGTCTTGTTAAGAGGAGAGAGAAGATACTAACTTTAGACTTTGCAAAATTATATACATATTACATTTTCTAAGATAACCAGTAGAAGAATAAAAACAAAATGTATAACTTCCAGACTAGTACAGGGTGAAATGGAAAAAGAAAAAACTCAATGTAAAATGATATGAAATCCATAATCATACGGGGAACTGTAAATATACCGCTTCAAGTAATGAATAGATCAGACAAAAATATTAGGACTACAAAATCTGTGGAGTGCAATCCACAAGTTAATCTAATGTACATATGTAAAATATTGCATTCAGTAACTAGAGAATACACACTTTTTTCAAGCACACATAGAACATGACCATGTATTAGGCTACAAAGCAAAAAAAAAAAAGGAAAACGAAATGAAGATGGAGGGCATGAGGAAGGGAGGAAAGAATTAAAAAAGGAAGAACATCCTTTAACCACACTGCAGTTGTTAGAAATTAATAATAAGTAGAAATAACCTCATATGTTTAGAAACTCTAAAAAGCCACAGTTCAAATAACCCATGGGTCAAAGAAAAAATTTTCATGAAAATTTAAAATACGTAGAACTAAAAGGTGACTTTTTTAATGCTACATAGTAAAACTTGTGGGTGCAGCTAAAGCAGTATCTAGAGACAAGTTTGTAGTCTTGAATGCTTTTATTAGAAAAGATGATAGGCTAAGCGTCCAACCTAATGTCAGAAAAAGAACAGAATAAACCTCAAAAAGTTGAAGAAAAGAAGAGCAGAAAGCCATGAAATAGAAAACAAAGATACAATGGAGATGGATCAATAAGCCAAAAGTTGCTTCTTTGGAAAAACTAATCAAATTGAGATCCTTGAAGAATGTGTAAGTTAGCCAAAGAAAGGAAGGGGACATTCTAAGTAAGGAGAAGGAAAAATATGAACAAAGGTAAAGAGGAATGGCACAGCACGAAGGTTCAACATAACCACATGCAGTGCGATGTTGGCAGTAAAGTTCAAGGCATGGAATATGTGAAGTGAGTCTAGAGAAGCTTAGGGCCAAATGTTAATTTAGAAATATTCAACCGTACCAGGTATTTATAGGCTAAGTACTTTACATGATTATACCTTTTTATTCTGGCAACAAACAGCTCCATGAGGTATGACTGTATTATGCCTATTCTACAGATAAAGAAACTGAGGCTCAGAGTAAAATTTTCCCAGTGTTATACAATGTGTTGTTTCAAAACCGTATCTGTGTGGCTCCAAAGCCCACACTTTCAACTGCCACATGCTGCACTGCATCACTGCAAGGCTTCACATGGAGCCTCCATGATAAGCCCTAACTTTATTCTTCAGGCAAATGTTTGAATTTCCACCCCCCACCAAAAAAAAAACTCCCTCTTTATGATGAAAGTTTGGAGTGCTGTTACAGCTGCCACGACTTTATGCCACCGGGGAAAGATTCTGTTAGACACAGGTGTCCAAGGAGCCCAGGTACCACTGACAGGCAATCTGGCAACACAGAATTAACATGCAGAATTAACAGGGGCACTTGATTGATTTAAGTTCCTGAAACATATTTCCAGTTACTACCCAGGAGATAAGTACTGTTCAATGATGAGAACTGGATAAGCATATGGCATTTTTTCAACAGATTTATTGAAGTATAATTCACAGACCATACAATTCACCCATTTAAATTGTACAATTCAACATTCTTTAGTATAGTCACAGAGTTGGGCAACCATCAACACAATTGATTTAAGGACATTTTTATCACCCCAAAAAGAAATCCTAACTAACAGTCACTCCCCACTTCTCCCATCAAAAGCCTCCCTCACCCCCAGCTCTAGGCAGCCACTAATATACTTTGTGTCTTTATAGATTTTCCTATTCTCAACAGTTCATATAAATGGAATCACATAACATATGGTCTTTTGTGCCTGGCTTCTTTCACATAACACGCTTCTAAGGCTCATCCATGTTGTAGCATGTACCAGTATTTCATTCCTTTTTATGGCCAAATACTATTCCACTGTATGGATATTCCACATTTTATTTATCCTTCAGCTGATAGGCCTTTGGTTGTTCCCACTTTTTGTCTATTGTGAATCATGATGCTATAAACATTAGTGTACAAGTTTTTGTGTAGACCTATGTTTTCAGTTCTCTTGGGTGTATAACTAGGAGTGAATTGCTGGCATGGGGTAATTCTGTGTTTAGCATTTTGAGGAACTGCCAAACTGTTTTCCAAAAGGCTGCACCATTTTACTTTCCCACCAATATGAAGGTTCCAATTTCTCCACATTCTCACCAACACTTAGATTATCTGTCTTTTTTATTATAGACATCCTAGTGGGTACAAAGTGGTATTTCAGTGTGGTGCTGATATTCACTTCCCTATTGGCTAATGATGGCATATGACATTTGAACACAGCTCTTAATGTATCCTTTTTTCATACGAGATATTTCTGACAAAAACCTAAGAAATAACCTATTGAGACTTCCCTCAGTTTCTTTGCTCAACTGTACATAAAATGCTTAAGTCTTAGCTCATCTATAGAAGAACAGGGATGGGGTAAGGAACCAGATGCAGGGAGAGGGTCGACGATGGGGAGAAACTCAAACATGTCCACTGAATACATTATTTGAAAATTCAAAAGTGGCTTACGTTTTGATATGGCTATCAAATGTAATGTAGATGTAATGACTACACCAAAATAGCCATGTCAAAATGCCCTGCTCTGAGCTAGGCACTGATTATTAGAATTAGATTTGGTAAAGACAGAGAGAAGATTCATTTATTTCACTCTCTTCCCCAATATTTGTCATTATATTCTTCAAAAGCAAGCACTTACAGGAACCCTCATACACTGTTGCATATTAACTGCTACAACTTTTTTGGAAAGCAATTTGGCAATACATTCCAAAGCCCTAAAATGTATATGCCCTTGAACCTAATTATTTCATTTCTGGAAAGTTGTCTTAAATCAATGTGAAATATAGGGAAAAAAGTAAACCAAAAATTTTTTTCATAGATGAATCAATCTAAACATTTAATAATATGAAAATAAATAATGAAAAATATTTCACTGAGATATATTGCAGTAATTAAAATGACATTTATGAAAAATTTGTATAGTGTGAAAAATGTTTAAATTATAATGTGGGCATTAATATTAATATAACAAAATTATATCAGCTTTGTAAAATATAAAAATGTATGCCTAGAAGAAATACTGAAATGAAATCCTTCAAAATAAAAAGTCATTGCAATACTGAATCATTATGATGTACACCTGAAATTAATATTGTAAATCAACTATACTTCAACTTAAAAATAAAATACACTGATTTAAAAAAAAAAGAGAATCCCACCACTGCAAAACAAGCACTATAAATATTTAGGAGTTTGAATTGTTTTTAGTTACTAATAATGTTTCATTGTTTAATTGGGTTTTTAATTAAATATTAAAACCTTTAAAAAAAGTCATTGCATCTCAGTGGTGGGATTAAAAATGGGTTTTTCTATTTTTTTATAAAATTTTAATATTTTAAACAATGTACAAGGATTATTATTTTTTTTAATAGGTGTGTTTATTTATTTATTTATTTATTTATAGCTGCGTTGGGTCTTCGTTGCTGCACGCGGGGTTTCTGTGGTTGCGGTGAACGGGGACTACTCTTCTATGCGATGCGCCGGCTTCTCATTGCGGTGGCTTCTCTTGTTGTGGAGCACGGGCTCTAGGCGCACGGGCTCAGTAGTTGTGGCACACGGGCTCAGTAGTTGTGGCTCTCGGGCTGTAGAGCGCAGGCTCAGTAGTTGTGGCGCATGGACTTAGTTGCTCCATGGCATGTGGGATCTTCCCGGACCAGGGATCGAACCTGTGTCCCCTGCATTGGCAGGCGGATTCTTAACCACTGCGCCACCAGGGAAGTCCCCAAGGATTATTTACATAAGTGATAAATGTGGTTTTAAATAAAACTAACGGCCCGGCTCAAAGCCCAGTCCTGCATTGAATGCCTTCAGTAAACACTAATTTCCAGTGGTCTTATTTCTAAGGGCCAGGAAATCATACTCTACTTAGAGAAAACAGTATGATCCACTGTAACAAGACCTGGCCTGAGAGCCAGGACACCACCCTCGAGTTCTGAGCTGTGTGTCACTTAACACCTTTGAATGGTGGGAAAGTTGAAACAGACCACATACTTAGTGCATTCTGACTTTGGAATACAGGTTACATATGTTATTAAAATGGGACACCAAGCATACAAAACAAGTATCACGATGCCCCGTGCGACAGAACAAATAGTGGTGGGGATTCATACCCAAATCTAACTCCACACCACACTGACATCTGTAAAACAGAAATAACAAGGTCTACCATGCTTACTGCACAACGTAAAAGTCAACTTAGATAAATATATGTGACAGTTCCACATAAAATATCTAGTTCCTGGAAATGTAAGACTCTAAGGCCCTCCACACTGCCTCTTAATTCTCCAGGAGTTTAATATTACCTGAAGTCAGAATTGCATGTTTCTTCTGCCCTCTTAAGCTAAGTCAATAATAAATAAAGATTGCTTTTAGTAAGTAGCAAGAAAAAAAATGTTTTAAATTATAATAATGTAGATTATGCAAGGCAAATGATTATTAGATGTTTAAATATCAACAGGGGGAAAAGATTTACAACACAAATGAGACAAAAAGTAACTACCCATAATATTTACAAACCAATAAGAAAAACATAAACAAACAAAATGCAAACATAAACTACCCAAAAGATAAATGAACAAAAAGACATTTAGGCATCTCACAGATGAAACAGTACAAATGACTAAAAATCGTATACAAAAAGCCAAACCCGTAGGGGCTTCCCTGGTGGCGCAGGTGTTGAGAGTCCGCCTGCCGATGCAGGGGACACGGGTTCGTGCCCCGGTCCAGGAGGATCCCGCATACCGCGGAGCGGCTGGGCCCGTGAGCCATGGCCGCTGAGCCTGCGCATCCGGAGCCTGTGCTCCGCAACGGGAGAGGCCACAACAGTGAGAGGGCTGCGTACCGCAAAAATAAAAGCCAAACCCTGATGACAATTACAAAAATGTAAATTAAAAGCACATATTTTTACCTATCAGTTTGGCAAAGATGTAGAAGATTAATAGTACACAGCATTGGAAAGGATATGCATGGATGAGCACTTTCAAACACTGCTGGCGCAAACTTGACAGTAACTATCAAAATACAAAGTACACGTATCCTCTGACCCAACAATTCCTAGGAATTTATCCTACAGAAGCATTTGTACACAGTGATGTTTACTGCACCTTTCTTTGTAACAGAAAACAAAAAATATGGAAACACATCCGTCAATACGTTTTATGGTGGTATATCCATCGAATGGACTCTTTGGTTGTTATTAAAATGAAATGAATCCGTATGTACTAACAGAGAAAGATGTCCATGAGGTATTGCTAAAGAAAAACTTGCCAAATACCATATATATTGTACAATGTCAGCATTTAAAATAAAATGAAAATTGTTTCTATTTCTATTTCTATATTATATATGTATCTCTTGTATCTCTACATATGATGTGTAGTTGGTGGTCATTAGTGGGATGTTTTGATTCTCCTCTTTACACTCCCATGGTAGGACTGCATGCCCCAGCCCCTCTAAAGTTCACCATGCTATGTATCTTGCTTCGACAAATGAACTGTGAGCAGAATCACCTCGGGGTAGAAGGCTTAAAAGCCATCGCAGAATGTTTCACGTTCCCTTCCTCTCCGTGACTCACTGAAGCAGGTGCTGCGCTGGAAGCCTGGGTCTCTGAATAACCAAGATGGCGGGAGCCCTTTCTCGCCCCACCCCCATGCCAAATATCATCTACCCCCTAGGTGGGAGCAAGAAAGAAACTTTTGTTGTAGCAAGCCACTGATAGTTTGTGGTTGTTTGATACTCCAGCACAATTTAGTGGTCCTGATACATAGAGGAATAAGAAATAAAAAAAATCTGGAAAGATACATACCAAACTGCAATCTTGGGGTTACCCTAAGAGAAGAATGAGAATGGGAGAGGGGAAGGGCAGGAAATGGGGGTCAGTGGGACTTTGGGGTTTTATTTTACATATTTGGGAATTGTATAAATTTTCATAAGCACATATTGTTTTTGGAATTTGAACAAAAGGTATTTGCAAATAATCTAAGATGTCCAGAAATTTTTACATTGTTGCTTTTTAAAATTCCAATAACCACAGTTCTGACACAAATAAAATCCCCCTGTGACCATAACGAACAAAATATGAAAACTGGCCTTTGTAAGAGTTCTAGGCAGAGAGACTGAAGGGCTTCTTTGAAAAGTAACACTATACTTAGGGATGACAGCACGCGAGACAAACCGCCCTATTCTTCCAGCTCCAATAAGGATGCGAAGGTTTTTCTCAGATGACATAGAAGCAGATGGGGGAACAGAAGGAGCTGTCAGCAATGCCTGCCAGGACTTAGGGAGCACTTATAAAAACTACTAAATAAGGGCTTCCCTGGTGGCGCAGTGGTTGAGAGTCCGCCTGCCGATGCAGGGGACACGGGTTCGTGCCCCGGTCCGGGAAGATCCCACATGCCGCGGAGCGGCTGGGCCTGTGAGCCATGGCCGCTGAGCCTGCAAGTCCGGAGCCTGTGCTCCGCAGCGGGAGAGGCCACAGCAGTGAGAAGCCCGCGTACCGCAAAAAACAAACAAACAAAAAAATTACTAGAAAACGGTTTCAAAACACCCAGAGAAACAAACATGTACACAAATGGCAGCCGAGGCAGCTGTTAAGGCAGGGCCCGATGTGAGGTGATGCGGAAGGAGAGATGTTAGTCCATCTGGAAGAGAGAAACAAGACCATCGTTCTCTCTGACAAAACGACAGCCTTCGTGGCGGGATCTCAGGGAGTGACTGCGCTGCGGAGGAGCAGCCATGTGGGAAGCAGGGGCTCCAAACTGATTAAAGCAACAGCAAGGTTATTTGCCTGTTCACACCAATCAATTTTCTATTATAAAGTTGAATTAAGATGTCATAGAAATTCATCGGAGGGAAAGCCAAACCAACAGGTATTCTTACTTTAAAGCACCGGGCACTTCAAACGTTTTCAGAATTAATCCTCACAAGCCTACCATGTTTTTATGCTCATTCTTAGAGATGAGGCACCTTTGGCTCAGAGAGGTAAAGGAACTTGTCCAGGGTCACAGAGCCAAGATTCAAACCCATGCCTGGCGTGGACTTTGCAGGGTCAGTGGGGAGGGCTGCTTAGGGATGAAAGTAAGGAGTCAGCCCAGGGAATCTGCTTCTCGTCTATATAGCTAACGGATACATTCACATCAACAACCTCCTTATTTGTTTTATGAACACAAAAGTTAAGTACTGATGTCACCTGAAGAGCTAAAATAAGTTTCCCATGGTGACATATATAGTTAATATACCAGAGTATGATGAGACAGGCACCAGGTCCAGAATAGAGGCTTTAAAAAATTCAATTAAGGGGCTTCCCTGGTGGCACAGTGGTTAAGAATCCACCTGCCAATCCAGGGGACACAGGTTCGATCCCTGGTCCAGGAAGATCCCACATGCTAGGGAGCAACTAAGCCCATGCGCCACAACTACTGAGCCTGCGCTCTACAGCCCGAGAGCCACAACTACTGAGCCCACGTGCCACAACTACTAAAGCTCGCGTGCCTACAGCCCATGCTCCGCAACAAGAGAAGCCACGGCAATAAGAAGCCCGCGCACCGCCACGAAGAGTAGCCCCTGCTGGCCACAACTAGATAAAGCCTGCGCACAGCAATGAAGGCCCAATGCAGCCAAAAATAAATTTAAAAATAAAATAAATTTAAAATAATTCAGTTAAACTCGTGAAACCTTAAAAGTATAATTGATTTTAAAAGAAAAGAACTTTAAATCAGTGTTATTTAAAAAATTTTAAACCTAAACTACATCACGTTGACATTCATGCAAAAAATGTAACTGTAACTCTCCATTATCCTGCAGAGGTCTCTGGGTGCTTTTGTTATCTGCTGTATCCCAAGAACCCAAATATAGCCCGGCACAAAGCAGGCCTCAAAGTATTGGTTAAATGATTCAAATGAGCCAGTCATGTCTATTTAACCAGTAACCTATATATGCAGATGAAATTCTATACTAGTTGTTTTCTAGTTTAAAAAAATATATAGATCAAATAACCAATGCCTATAGTTATCCAACAGAAGGAAAAGTAACCTTAACTGAATACAGACCATGTGCAAAGCACTGGGTTAAGGCAATTTACATACATCCCCTCATTTAATCTCACAAGAATTCTGCAAGAGGCATCACTAGCCCACCGATACAGACGAAGAGTCGACGCTCAGAGTGGTTCTGTATGCGGTACCCAACTGGCTTGGTCACACAAGTAATCAGTGGCAAGGATTTTTAACTCATCTGTCTGAATTCAAAGTCCACGCTAGCTCCGGAACACAATACTTTCACTCTAGAGAAGCCACTTAAAAGAGTAGCCAATTACCTTTACAATATGTTCTTTTCAAGGAACAGATTTAAAAGAAAAAGAAAATGTATGACTGAATTTTTGCACTCAACTTCTGCCGATACAAAACCAAAATCGAGAACGCTAAGAAAATCGAGGCTATTTACAGCAGAGGGCATGTTTGTATAACACAGAAAACTGCTCTAACAATTTTAACACCTTAAAAACCCATATTTTTATTTGTAGTAGTTATAGAACTCGAATATGAGCTCCTGGAATTTACTGTCTTTTAAAGGACTCTAAGGCATTAGTGTGGATTCTTGAAGCTATTATATATATTGTATAAGAGTGGCAGTGAATTGTGACTTTTATGGTGTGACAAGCTTAACTTGCAAAGGAAAAATTCTAGTGGACTAGGCGTTAAAATAACGTGTCTATTGAAGGCGAACATTTGATGGAGTAGGCTATAAACCGTCCCTAAAGGTAATGCTGTTTTCAAAAAATGGAAAGTAAATCTCGCGATGACTATCATTAAAATAAGAAAGGGAGGAATGTTAAACTACACAATTCTTCATTTTCTAATCTGCCTTCTTCCCCAAAGAGTCTGAGACACAGCAGTTCATGCAGCAGGCTCACATCCTGCAGAGGAGCAAGGCCACTCGGCAAGTCAAATGCACCAGAATCTCTTCTCCCTCGTGGGCAGCGATGAGATAGGATTTGCAAGGTGCAGACACCAAATGCTCCCTCTGCCAGGCAGGATATGTTTCAATGTGCTTTACTTTAAGTCCTGTTTGCAATGTCACCCTCCTGGTTCTAAGTGACACCACTGCCATTTCAGAGTTATGAGTCAGATGAGGAATTGGAGGGCTAAGAAGTGGAGGATGATAAAACATACTGAAAAGTGGGCTTGGGAACAAGACAGACTGTTTGAACCCTGACCCTCCCACTTACTTGCTGTGCCCAATTCAGTTTCTTCAATTGTTATCTGGGAATAATGAAAATAGAGTAACTCCTTGCAGGGTGGATTTTAGCAAAGGATTAGCAAAGAAGACAGTATAGGATTGCATACTGGCTACAAGCACAGGCCCTGGATGGCTTGGCCCCTTGTTACCTGTGTGAACTTGGGCTCACCCCTGAACTAACCTCCTCTCAATCTCAGTTTCCTCATCTGTAAATTGGAAATGATAAGGGGATCCACTTCAGAGGGTTGCTGCGAGGATTAAATAAAATAATCCATAATAAACATTTTACACAAGTTTTAATGAGTATAAAGCACGTAGAACGATGCCTAGCACATAATACGGTATTTCATAAACAGTAACTAACATAGTACAAGTTATAAATAGGATGATAGCATAAGGATATATATACGTTCTGAAGAAAGGCTGGATACATTTCAGAAAACAGCACTTGATTTGGACACTCTCAGACAAAGAGTTCACACTGTAATAGATCTTGGGATGGGGCTTATGCCAACTGTTATCAGCAAAGGTCCCTCTATCAAATCTCTCAGTGCCCTCGTTCACGTCAGCTGGTGTCCATGGTACCACTGCGCACAAATACACAACCGACATCTCCAAGGAGGGCAGCTCACAACAACAGTGGCATCTATCCTCCATGGTGTCTTTTCCCTAAGGTTTTCTCTAATGAGGGTGTCAGAACTGCAAAAAGAATATACAGGAGAGGGGGAGAGAGGCTCACACGATTGGAAGAGGACCATACAATTCCGTAAATATTTATTGAACATCTACTATGAGCCAGGAACCATCCCTCTTCACGTTGCAACTTCACGGTGACTCTGTAAACATGACTTTGCTCTTCTAGAATAAACTTTCGTCTTACCTACAAGTTTACAGAGCTAACATTTGTGAACTGTCCTTTCAGAAACAAATTTAGCATGGTGGGCACCATTGCATTAGACCTGACTGGAGTTACAACTGACAACTGAATCATTTCAGAGAGTTGGTGTGGGGCCCTTGAGACTGACAGAGTGGGCAAGGGAAGCTCGGTCTATATATGGCAAGAATCTGAGATTATATTCAGCCAGAAGCGCAAGCCTCTCAGCATGGCCTTCGACGTCCTCCAACCTGGCTCCTTCTTCATCTCTCTCTGCTCTCCACACACTCTCTAAGCCACCATCACCCCATCCTGCATATAAAACCGGGTCTCCCTGCCTTTGCTCCTATTCTGTATGGAATGCCATCTACCCACTCAACTCCCAGGCTGGACTGCAATCTTCTGTATGCATGTCTATCCCTGGAGGGCAAGGAGGGACTTGTCATGTCTATGCCACCCCTGACCCAGGGTCCGCCAGTATCAGCCAGCGGGGAGCAGTGGGAAGGGCACAGAATGGGAGGCTGGTTTCAAGTGGAAACCTGTTTCAAATGCTAGCTCTGCCCCTTACCAGCTGTCGGACCTTGAATACGTTAACTTCTGTGTACTTCGATTTCCTCCTGCGTAAAATGGAGACAAAAGGGCATTTACTTTATTGGTTGTTGGGAGAATCAACTCCTTGGCTATAATGTAAAGCACTTAGAAGAGTGCCTGGCACGGGGGAAGAGCTGTGGAAGGCTTCATCACAGTTGCTGTTCAGTATCACTGTTATCGTTACTGTCATTAAGTGTGTGCAGAAAAGAGAAAAGTGCAGAAAGAAGGGAGATTGTGCCCTGCAGCTGAGCAAACGTCTGAACTCCCACGCTGGCTCAGCGCTGTCCTGCTGAATAGCCCGATGGTGGAGCCCCTCACCACTCACTCGCAAAAGGAGACACAGAGCTTTCACACTGGTTGGTGCTCGTAACCTTATTTCTTGCCTGGGCTGCTGCCCAACCCCTGCCAAAGCCAGCCAGCTAGGGACTCCCAAATCCTGCAGTGACAGCACAGCATGACATACAAGGGACACTGCAGCTCAGTTCCTTGCAACCCAGCCCCCAGCAGACTTCCTGCTCCTAGAATATCAGTGCTGAGCGCTAGAGGTGACCTTTTCCAACAGCACCCCTGTAACAGATGGGGAAACTGAGGCCTGGGGAGGCTGTGCTTACATTTTGTTAGTACCCAGTTTACATATATGTTAATTGTCATGCAGCCAATTTTGTGGTAGGTACTAAGAATACCATGACCATTGTTTAAAGCTGGAAGGAACTTCAAAGTTTACCCAGTCTGGCACTTTTCAAACTCCACATTCTATGGTGTCAAGATGAGATGTGAGCTCTGTTGCAAGTCATTTATTCATTCATTTATGGATCACCCGCCATCTGCTGGGCATCAGGGACACAAGTCAGACAACACTCCTGTCCTCGGGACCTCACAGACGAATAGGGAAGCGTGACTATGTAAATAATTACATGTCTAATAGTAAAGTCTTGTTGTGAGTGAATTATGTTTTAAAATATACTAGAATGAGCATCTCCACTTACATGCCAACATGCTTTCTGAGCAGAACATGCAGGACTGGGGCTGGAGGAGGCAGTTACAGGTAGCGCCCTGTAAACTGCTCACCCCACCGGGTTCACCTGTGCAAGGGCCACACACAGACTCACATTACCATTATGTGGCTACAGCGGTAAGGAGACTGGGAACCACCGACCCAACCCCATTTGACAGACAGGCAAACTGAGGCCTAAAGAATTTAACTCACTTGCCAAAGTAGCACAGCAGATAAACAGAAGACGCTTAAGATTCTGTAGTGGCTCATGTAGGCTTCCAAAAAAATCCACATTCCACAGTGTAGCACATGATCTGACCCCTGCTCACCCCTCCTGCCCCCTCTCTCACCATTCTGCCCCCCACTCTATGACTCAGCCCTACTGAACTACCTGTGAAGCCCCAAATGCACCTCTGCTTGGTCCATCCCACTCCCTCGGCCAGGGAGCCAAAGTCGACGACCCCTAAATAATGCCAACTCATTCTCAGCACTCAGAACTCAGCTCAGGGCTCTCTCCTCCAGCACCTGGCCCTGACATGGCCCCCCTCTATCTCCTATAGCATGTATGCCTTTACAAAGAGAGAGAAACGCTCATTCCATAAGGTGTTCATCCAATCAACACCTCTATGTGCCGAGCACCTGAGGATATGGCAGTAAATAAAATAAAGGCCCCTGCCCTCATGGAGCTTACATTCTACTGAGGGAAACAGACAATAAACAATACAAAATATAATGTCACTAGAGTTCAGTGCTATGAAAAAAAAAATAAAGACGAGTGGAGGGATATTGGGGGAAGGCCTCTTCAAGGAAGTGGCATTTGATCAGCGATCTGAAGTAACAGAGTAAGCCATGCCAACAGCTGGGAAAAGAGCATTTCAAGAAGCAGTAGCAAAGGCCCTGTAACTACTGCAATGATTTCTTTACTTGTGTCTTACCTCCTACTGAACCTGGAGGTCCTTGAAGGCAAGGGTTACATCTTAAGCATCTTTGATTCGCAGGGCCCAGTATCCACAGTGGACACTATGGACACTTACGGAATGAGTGAATGAAGTTGGCCCAGCACGTGTGATTGCTGATTTCTGAGTCCGTGTGGCTCCATCACTTGAGATCTGGCCAGTTTTGCGTCTCTCTCCTCCCCAGGGCTAAGCTAAGCACAGGCTTGGGCCAATCAGCCTTCTTTAATTCTGTGGCCTGGTCTCAGTTCCTGGATCCTCCCTTCATTAGGACTATAGTACTGACAGGCTCTCCAGGTTTATATTGTTCTGGTGCTCATATCTCTGGTCTGGACCTGGGACCCTGTCCCGAAACCCAGACACCTAGTACTGGGAGCCTCCCTCACTTTCTCCAGGTTTCATAGGCATCAAAGTCCTCCCCTGAACCCCAAGCCCCAAGGCTGGGGGGCCCTGACCCCTGGAATCAGACTTCGCAATGGCTAACACCTCCCTACTTGGAAGTCTGCCCTGCCTGATTCTTGACTGCCCTCCAAACCACACGACCCCTTCTGTTGCGATATCAACCCTCTGACCTCATCAATCCTTTCTGTGGCCACCTCTCTGCATGTTCCAACTTCATTAAACCATTCCTGAATTTCTATTATAACTAAGACCCAGGGCTAAGGACCTGCGTCCTCATGTTGCCTGCTACAGATCCTATACCATCAGCAGACCATCTGGGTCCAAGCCTCCAGATTCGACTACCCCAAACCACAATCCTGACACTCCCAAAAGCACATTAAATAACCTTAGGTGCTGCAAATAAAGTCAAATGGCTTTATCCACTCCGCCAACTGCAACAGATATCTCTGGATGCCACTGGTGCTTCATCCCAGCCCCCACCGGGTCTAAAATGAGTTCAGGGACAAATAACCCACTCCTTCATTCACCCTTTCACCCACCACTTCCTGACACCTGCTATAAGCCAAGCCTTGAAACATAAAACACAGTGCCTACACTGATGACAATGATGCTAATGGTGATGTGATGGTGATAGTGATGGTGGAAGAGAGAAAGGAGTAGTGGTAAGGTTAGTTACCATTTATTGCACACTTGGGCTATACTACAATAAGCGGCGAGTCTTCTAATACTAAGAAAACTATGAGATAGGTTTTATTAGCCTCACTTTACAGAGAAGAAAATAGGCTGAAGAGGTGAAGCAACTTGCTCAAGGTCACAGAGCTAAGTGGCAGGGTGCTGAGACCCTAGTCTGCCTGCCTCCAAAGTACAAACGGTTCAACCGCCCCAAGGGTCACCCAGTAAATGCTAAACAAATATAACTTAAGGAAGAAGTGAAAGACAGAGAGAGGATCCAGGCCTCCGGGGACTCAAAAACTGGTGGAGGGAGCAGACATATAAACAAATATCTACCATGTGGGAAGGCCAGCGCTGATGGCTGGAGACCATGGAGCTGGAGCGGAGCTGCAGGGGCGCTAGAGGAGGGAGTGGCTAACTTGACCTGGAGGGGTCTAGAGTCGTCTTGAGGAAGTGACTTGGGGGCTAGGCTTTGAAGGATGAGCAGTTTGCGGCTGACAAGCGTGGCGCACAGCAGGAGCTCGGCCCTCAGACCTGGCCTGGGCCGTCCGTCTCCTCTGAGGTCGTCCAGTCCACCCCCCTGTGCCCACGCGGCCGGGCCGGGCCTCACCTCCTTCCACTTGAGCTGGCGAATGCTTATCTTCAGGGCGTCCAGGGAGGTCCTGGCCTTGGAGCTGTCCACGGTGACAGGCCGCGGAGAGCAGTACTCCTCGGACCGGTGCGAGCTCCGCTTGCAGCTACGGTTCTTGCTCCTGGACTTCCCGTGCGGGTAGAGGCCCTGCGCCGACACCGGCTTCGCCTGGTACATGGGCAGCGTGGACGGCGGCCGCGGTGGGGCGCGGGCGTCGCCCTCCTCGGCCGCGCGGGGCTGCGCCGGGGTCGGCTCCTTGGGCTGCTCCTCCCCCGCCTTGCGCTCCGGCTCCCCGGCTGCGCCCGGGTCCACGCGGACCTGTTCCTTCGCCGCATGCGCTTTGGCCGCGGCCACGGCCTCCGCCTCCCACCAGGCCGCCAGCTCTCTCTCGGGTCTGCCTCGCAGCATGGTGCTCAGGGCCGGTGCCAGCGCCAGTGCTGCTGCCGCCGCCGCCGCCGCCGCTCCGCCGCCCCGGCCCGCGACCAAACTGCCGCCGCTGCCGCAGCTGCCACTCGCTCCCAGCCCGAGCCAGTTGCCATGATTTCTCAGGCTCCGGTTGACAAGGGCAGTCGCCGACTCGGGACGGGGCGCGAGAAGGGACAATCGCCGACCCAGCCCCGGCTACCTCATAGGCGAGGGTGCTCACGTGACCGTGCCTGTCGCAGAGGAGACGGCCATCTTGGAAGAGGGCGGAAGCGGCCTCTGCCCGCCCAGCCGGACAACCCGCTGGCGTTCTGAGCCCGCGGAACTTGGAGGGGAGAGGTTGGAGCTTGAGGGCAGAAAGCCGTTAGGCGCTTGCGGGGCTCGTGAGCCCAGGGGCTGGGCCGGAGAGGCAACAATTTCAAACACGAAGCCCACTTTCTCCCACCCCGTACACACTCACTGGGATAACTCCCGGTCTGTTGGAGGAGGCACAGCCACCCGTTCTAGGCAGCTCCACCATCAGGAAGCACCTCAGTCTGATGATGGACATGACAAGTCCAAACTCTCAAGGATTAGCTCCCCGTTTGAGGAAATCCCTTTCTGGTCCTGGGAGAGCCCCAGACTGAGAGGGGAGACACGTTTCCCTGTTCTCAGGGAGCTCCCAATGGCATAGGGAGGCCGTGGAGAAGCCTGCAGATTCGCGGTTGAGGACATTAACCAACCCTTTTCATATTGTCATTTTAAAAATTATGGTAAGATACACATAACATAAAATGTATCATTTTAACCATTTTTAGGTATAGCCTTCAATGGCGTTAATACATTCGCATTGTTGTGCAACCATCACCATCATTCGTCTCCTGAACTTTTCCATCTTCTCAAACTGAAACTGTACCCATTAAACTCTTAACTCCCGTCCGCCCTCCCCCAGCCCGTGAACTACCCGTTCTCCTTTCTGTCTATATGAATTGGATTATTACCTCATAGAAGTGGAATCATACAATACTTGTCCCTTTGTGTCTAGCTTATTCACTCAGCCTAATGCCTTCATGGTTCATCCATGTTGTAGCATTATCAGAACTTCATTCCTTTGTAGGGCAGAATAGCGTTCCATGGTGTGAATGGACCACATTGTATCAGTTCATCTGACAATGGACACTTGGGTTGTTTCCACCTGTTGGCTATTGCGAATGATGCTGCTATGAACATGAGCACACAAATACCTATTTGAGTCCCTGCTCTCTATTCTTTTGGGTTGCCATGTATTTTTAAAGCCAACCCAAGGAGAGGGCTTTCCCTTATCACCTTAGGGAACCATATTTGTTCTTTCGGGGAATGGGGGTGGGAGGATAGAGCACCCCACGCTGAGGACAGTAGCTGTGACAGCCCACACTGGTGAACTTTGCCACACTCTGCAGATGAAATAATGATACAAGAGAGGAAAACGAGAGGAATCACAAGGCAGTATGCAGTTAAGTGTCAAATGAGGCAAAGAGTAAAAAGAAAAATTAGGAGTTCCACGAATGGAGGATTTACTGTAAATTATAAAGCTAGATAAAACTTCATATAAGAGATAGAATATAAACTGAGTCTTCAAGATGGAGTAAGAATCAGCTAGTTAGAAAGTAGGTGGGGGAACTTCCCTGATGGCTCAGTGGTTAAGAATCTGCCTGCCAATGCAGGGGACATGGGTTTGAGCCCTGGTCCGGGAAGATCCCACATGCCGCGGAGCAACTAAGCCCGTGCGCCACAACTACTGAGCCTGCTCTTTAGAGCCTGCGAACCACAACTGTGGAGCCTGTGCTCCACAGCTACTGAAGCCTGTGCGCCTAGAGCCAGTGCTCCGCAACAAGAGAAGCCACCGCAATGAGAAGCCTGTGCACCGCAACGAAGAGTAGCCCCCACTCGCCACAACTAGAGAAAGCCTGCGTGCAGCAACAAAAACCCGACGCAGCCAAAAATAAATAAATAAATTTATAAAAAAAAGAAAGAAAGTAGGTGGGGTGGTCATTCCAGAGGCTGTGGGCACGGCAGCATGTACAGTCATGCAGTTGACCCATGGGGCCTGAAAGGGGCTGAAATCCAACTTGTACTCTGCCTGCCTAGCCTCACCCATTGAGGCTTTGTCCACCAGAAAGGAACACCTTTGCTGATTGGTTCAAAGGCTCCCAGGGCTGAAGGAAGCCCTGTACTGAGAGGGAGGTGAGGAAAAGGTACAGTACAAGTAAATTTAAGAAGGGGATAAATTCTGGTGATCAGCTTGAAATGTATAGAAATATCAAACCACTAAGTTGTGTACCAGGAACTAACATAGTGTTGTAATTCAATTATACTTCAAAAACAAACAAATTCATAGAAAAAGAGGACAGATTCGTGGTTACCAGAGGTGGGACGAGGGGAAAGGTAAAGGGTTTGGCGGAGGGGAAATTGGACGAAAGCAGTCAAAAGATAACAAACTTCCAGTTATAAGATAAATAAGTGCTACGGATGTAACGTTCAACGTGACAAATATAATTAACACCGCTGTATGTTATATATGAAAGTTGTTAAGAGGGTAAATCCTGAGTTCTCATCACAAGAAAAAAATTTTTTTCTATTTCTTTAATTTTGTGCCTATATAGGATGATAGATGTCCAGTAAACTTACTGTGATCAACACTTTGTGGTATATGTAAATCGGGTCATTATGTTGTACACACCTTAAACTTACACACTGCTCATGTAAATTATATCTCAGTAAAACTGGAAGAAAAAATAAAATTTATTAGTCCTGTAAAAAAGGGGGGATAATCATAGGCTTTTCTAGCAGACTAGACTGGTGGAAACACAAGCCTTAGAGGAAGGGTGAACAGGAGGCGAGGCCCATTGGAGCTCCCTGTCAGGTCTTCGAATGCTGTGCTGACCTCTGACTTCTCAGGAAATTCTAAAATGTGCTGGTGGAAAATCCAACCCCACATGGGACTCCTCACAGGGGAGCTTAGTTACGGCTGTTGCGGAGCAAAGAGCAGGTGAGAATCAGGGACCAGGACCACCTCCCAAAATACACAAATGTATAAAGAGGTAGGTCTCTCCTTTTCCTTCACACACTCACCACAGCTTATAGTCAGAGTTTTACTTGTTTGTTTACTTATAACGGTCTGTCTCACCAGAGTCCAAGTGCCAAAAGTAAGGAGTGTCCTGTTCTAGTTGACCATATCCCAACACCCAGTCAGTGCCTGGTAGACAGTAGGCATTCAATAACCATTTCTTGAATGAATGAATTTGCTAATGAATGAATAAACAAACAAACAAATGAATAAATGAGCAAGCGAATGAATGAATGAATGAACGAATTAAAATTTTAACTCAGATATTCAATAATAAGAAAATACATATGCAAATTATAGCAAATGTCAATGACAGCTTTAGCCGCTTAGGATAAACAGTATCCTGGTGATATAACATTAGCGAACTGGTGCAAGCATCGTAATCACAACGCTTAAAGACTGTTCTGCATAAACAGGACCTGGAAGAAGATAGAGACAAATGAGAACAGCTGTGGTGCTGGAGACATGCGATCTTGGTTGAAATTTTCCCTCTTGGTTTTGGCAAACTGTATCGACCTGGAGGCTCTTCCTGCCTTTGGACCCAGAAATTCATCCCATTTCTAGAGGTTTCTGCTACGATCAGAAAGGCAGACTAAGCTTTCCGTGGTAACCTAATATCAGTCAGAAACCTCTCTGTCCCAGGCACTGTACTAAGCATTTTGCATACGTTGTGTCATTTAAGCTTCTCAGCGGCCCTGGGATAAATCCCGTTATTCGCCACACTTTACAGATGGTGAAGGAAATCGCCGCTCAGAGAAGAGAAGTCACTTGCTGGAGTCGCACAGTTTGTAAAGGCAAAGACAGGATTCAGACTCAGGGTGATCTGACACTAGCACCCAGCTCCCAACACCCACACTACCCCTCACACCAAGCCCTTTGTTCACAGAAATAAGCCACGTATGTTTAAACATAACTGAGTCCATATATATGTATATGTATTTATACCTAAATATATGTACACACTAATTCTCAGCATATGTGGATTACATGAAAATTACATGCAGAGAAAATCTCTGGGTTCAAATATGCCAGTATATTAATAGTGGTTACTCTGGGTGATGGAATTGAGAGAGACTATTTTCCTTTAAACTTTTCTGTATTTTCCCAAGTTTCTACAATGACCATGCATTGTTTTGATAACTGGAAAAATGTAATTTTTAAATAAAAAATGTTTCTTGATTGTTGTTTTGTCACTTCTATAGCAAGTCCATTTCCGGGGAAAGGGACAGGAAGGGACAGGGGACAGGGGTGTGGGCAGCTTTTACTCCCGTTGGTAGGTTCTGCCCTGTTAGCATCAGAGGCTGCCACCAGGTGGCGCGTGAGGTCCGGTTTTTGAAGCGGCTGAAGGAGGAGGAGGGGCAGGGGAGGTCCCCCGGCAACAAGCATCTGAATAACACCCAGCAGCTCCCACCCCGCTCTACTTGCAACCACACACACTTTTGCACCTCGTAGGCTTTTGCCCATGTTGCTCGCTCTGCCTGGTGCATCCTCTCACGGGCCCCGCCTGCTAAGTGAGCTGTTTATTCTTAAGGCTCAGATCCAAAATCTCCTCTCCTTAGACAAGGTGTGATAGAGCTCCTGGGAGCACTGGAGTCCCTGGAGTGGTCATTCTTAATGCGTGAGCAAAAGGCTTCATGTGCAGTTCTGGGTCAACTGTTTCTCAAATAGGTGGTATCTTTTTGAATGACAATAATAGCCATTCTTCACTGAGCACACCTGTATTCAAGCCCTGTTGCTATTCTAGCATTTTAATTCTCCCAAGCAACTCTCCAGGGAGAAAAGTACAATCTTCCCCACATGGCTGGGTTGGAGTTTGTGTTCTTCTTTGTGACCTCAGGCAAGTCTTATAATTCCTCTGGCCTCTAGTTTCCTCATCTGAAAAGTGGGGTGAAAATAGGGGCTTCCCTGGTGGCGCAGGTGTTGAGAGTCCGCCTGCCGATGCAGGGGACACGGGTTCGTGCCCCGGTCCGGGAAGATCCCACATGCCGTGGAGCGGCTGGGCCCGTGAGCCATGGCCGCTGAGCCTGCGCGTCCGGAGCCTGTGCTCCGCAACGGGAGAGGCCACAACAGTGAGAGGCCCGCATACCGCAAAAAAAAAAAAAAAAAAAGTGGGGTGAAAATAGGACCTATCTCAGAGTGCAGTTGTAAAAACTGAGTTGAAATAGAGTTCCTGCACGTAGTGGTCTATGAGTGTTGATGATCATTACGGTTCCCATTTTAGAGGTGAGGGAACTGAAGCTGAGACAACAGTCACATAGTGAGTGACAGAGCTGAAGTCCGAAGTTCAGCGCATCCCGCGCTAAGCCCGAGTTCTTTGCATTCCGCCATTCTATCATGCTGTCACCTCCTGGTAGGTCCTAACCCACTGAGAGGCCCTGGCCTGGCCTTGTGCCCTCTGGGCTTCCATTTGCCCCATGCCAAGTGAGGAGGTTGGCCAGGATGCTCATAAAAAGTATGACATTTTAATAAATTGGTGAAGAAGATGGTGTGGAAATGCTGAGTCTTGGGGTCCCGGCTCCATGCACCATGCATCTGTGCCATCAGCCTGAAACCTAGAGAATGGACTTCCTGCTTCCCTTGCTGGACTCTCATGTCAGCCCCCTGGAGAAGAGGAGATTCTATCTGCAGGTAATAGAATAACGGCCAGGTTTGTGCAGCTCTAAGCTGGAAATAACATAACTGACAACATGATGCCATCTTGCATTCTTCAAGTGCTCGGTGCAGGCAGAAAATAAACACCACATTTCAAATTACTTTTCCTTAAAGGTCAAGAGAAATTGAAAGCCATTGCACTCTTCTAACAACAGGCTTCTCTTTTGGAGAGCCGTCAGGGTTTTAAAATATTTTATAAAGCAATCATCTGTATGCAATCCAGATGCCTCACCCCAGTCAGGAAGCGGGGCCTGTTGAAGTGTATCACTGGAGTTCTACTAGGAAAAAAAAAACAACACTACCAAGAATTCCATCTTAACCCAACTTTGGAAAGCAATGTTTTAAAAAAGATGAAAGAAAAGAAAGAAAGAAAGTAAATAAGAAAGAATGGAGGGAGGGAGGGAAGGAGGGAAGGAAGGAAAGAAGGAAGGAAGGAAGGAAGGGAAGAAGGAAGGGAGTGATGGAGGGAGGGAAGAAGGAAGGAGTGTGGGAGGGAGGAAGGAAGGAGTGTGGGAGAGAGGAAGGGGAAAAATAAATCCCTGATGTTCCCAAACGGCCTAATGTGAGAAGAATCCTTCTCCTGGCTGGTTTAGGGGTGAATTAAGGGAGGGGATTTCCTTCTGTTTTTGGAGCCTGGCTCCTCCATTTCCCCCACCCCTCCATAACCAATTAACCACCAAGACCCATATTGACTTCCATGGAATTTATCAAATGGATGTTGAAAGAGCTTGAAAGATGTTTTGCCGTTTTCCAAAAAGGCTGGTTATGAGAGCTAGACAAGTGATTGCAGCAGCCCTGTGGTCTCTTGTGTTGAACCTGCATGTAGGTATCAGTCAGCATAGGCTATGTTATGCTGCAGTAACAAACATTCCCCAAATCTCAGTGACTTAACAGAAAAGTCTATTTCTCACTCACCACATATCCAGGGCAGGGGCTCTGGACATAGTAGTCACTCAAGGTCATAGTCTATCAGAAGCTCCATTCTACCATGTGCTTCTATGACCACGATGGGTGGGAAGAAAGGGGACATGGTGACATACACACTGGCTTTTAAAGCTTCACTTGAAAGTGATGCATGACAGTTCTGCTCGTACACATTGACCAGAGTAAGCATAACATCAGAGTCAGAGAAGACAGGCGGCCCTCCCATGTGATAAGGGAGGACAGCTGGAAATGTTTAGTGAACTGTCTCATGAGAACCACCTCAGATAGGGACCAGGATGATGAGCCCCAGGTCCCAGAACCACACTTTAAAGGACAGTGTGTGAAACTCAGGTAGCTCAGTGGCCTCCAGGGACTTCAAGTGAGGGCAGATAAAGTGCCCAGGTACATGCTAGGCACTCAATAAATAAAGAATAACGGATGATGATGGAAGAATAAACATGGGATGCTGGAAGGGATCTTAAAGGTCATTTAGTCTAAGTCCCTGAATCAGAAATGGGGAAAGAGAAAGTGAAATGAGGAAGGGGCAGATGGGGAGTAGAGAGGCAGGGGGAAGATTCTTCTCACCTGCCCTCTCCAAGCAGCAAAGCCCTCCATTGAGGGGAACCCCCTTCTCTTCTCCATCCTGGTAGTAAACAAAGAGTATCATTCCATTTTCTACTGGCTTTAGTGACAGGTGTCCCACGGGAGGGGGCTGTTCTCAAAGACCCAGGCTCCCAAGGGTAAGGGAGATGCTCCACACGGAGGTTGGGCCTGGGTGTCTCCCTGACGGCCTCACCTGCAAACCAAGCCTAGGTGAATGGGACAGGCCCCAACTCTGGCCAAGCCTTAGATTCAAAGCAAGAGGATCAGAAGCCACTTCAAACTGTCTTCGACTAACTCAGCTTGCCTTGAACTGACAGGTAGAGAGCGTTCTCGGTTGTACTCAGGGCCATTTCTACAAAAGGAAGCATGACCGTGGTGGACAGTTACATGGATGACCCCAGTGAAGCAGCCCAAGTAATGGACATATGACCTGCTCTGGCCAATGAAATGTTAGAAAGGGTGATGTGACCCCTAAGAGTGTCTTACACACTAGGACTGGTCACCTGGAGTGGTCCTTGATGGAAGCCAGAGCCATGCTGTCAAGATGCCCTGTAGAGAGATGAGAGGCCACATGGAGAGGCCGCCAAGGATGAGAAGCCCCAGCGCCAGCTGCGCTCCCAGCTGAATGCAGCCACTGAGTGACCTCAGCTACACTGCACGGGGCAGAAGATCTTCTTTGCAGAGCCCGGTCAACCCTCAGACCAGGAAAAACAATAAATGGCCATTATTTTAAGCAATTTTGCTTTAGGGTCATTTATCATGTATCAGCGAATAGCTGGAAGAGTGACCTTCTCGTGGTCAAGGTCAATGTACAGGATGCCTGCTCAGGTACCTGGACTTGGCTGCCTTTGTGCCTCAGGTTTCACTGACACTGAGAAACTTCCTTCACTCCTTCCTTCCACACACAGATGAATAAAACAAGGTCCTGGGGATGCAGCCCGTGCGTTGAGGGGCCAGGCGCATCCACATGTAACAGCAGAGTTTGAAGTGCTGTACAAGGGAGGCACGCAAGGTGGTCACGTTGAGCCTTTTCGCCAGGATGAACTTTATTTATTTAACATTTTTATTGTAGTATAATTGCTTTACAAGGGTGTGTTAGTTTCTGCTTTATAACAAAGTGGATCCGTTTTACATATACATGTATCCCCATACGCTTGGTAGTGTATATATGTAGTATATATATGTGTATATATATAGTGTATATATGTAGTGTATATATGTCCACTCTCTCACTTTGTCACAGCTTACCCTTCCCCCTCCCCATATCCTCAAGTCCATTCTCTAGTAGGTCTGTGTCTTTATTCCCATCTTGCCCCTAGGTTCTTCATGACCTTTTTTTTTTTTAGATTCCATATATATGTGTTAGCATATGGTATTTGTTTTTCTCTTTCTGACTTACTTCACTCTGTATGACAGCCTCTAGGTCCATCCACCTCACTACAAATAACTCAATTTCGTTTCCTTTTATGGCTGAGGAATATTCCATTGTATATATGTGCCACATTTTCTTTATCCATTCATCTGTCGATGGACACTTAGGTTGCCTCCATGTCCTGGCTATTGTCAATAGAGCTGCAATGAACATTGTGGTACATGTCTCTTTTTGAGTTATGGTTTTCTCAGGGTATGTGTCCAGTAGTGGGATTGCTGGGTCCGGCTTCTGAAGCAGGTAGTTCACCAGGCAGATAGGGTGGAGTCTGGGACGACTTCCGGCCAGAGGGCTCGGCATGTGCAAGGATAAAAGCATGGAACAGCCTGGCGCTGTCGGCTGCCTACGCACACCATGTGACGGCTGGAACATCTCCATATACAGCACAGTGTGGGGAGAGGGCGCTGGGGAGGTGGACGTGGCCAGCTGTTCAGGGTCTTGTGAGCCAGGAGGCGGGATTGAACACCATCCTGCACTCAGTGGCGGGTGGAGGACACTGAGGGTTTGGAACCAGAGCAGGATGGGGTTGGGCTGACGTGGCCCACGCGTCACTTTGGCTGCTGAGTGGAGAATGGATTCGAGGGAGAGAGTCTGCGGGCAGCTGGCAAGACCCCAACCTGTTCATTCATTCAGGAAATTTTCACTGAACACCTACTACATACCAGGCACTGTTCCGAGTGTTGGCATAGTTTGGAACCGTGGGGACAGAGAGAAGGGGGCGGACCTAGAGATGTCTGTAAGGAAACTGGGGAGGCGAGTGAGAAAGCAAATTGGGGTGATTCCCAGGCTGTCCCCAGGCTGCCCGACTCAGGGATGGAGGCGTCATTCACTAAGATGGGCCAGAAACGGAATCGGGCTTGGGGGACGACAGCGAGTCGGTCTGGGACGGGTTAAGTGTGGGTTGTCACGAGGGCCAGCCGAGAAGTCTCCCAGACTAAATCTCCACTTACGTCACGACAATGTTAGGCCTGCACGTCGGGGTCGCCAAGTATTGTCCCTGCCTTCAACTTTTCCTGGTCTGTGTTTCTTCCCCCAGTGGAGCCCTTTGGTGGTGGGGGTGAGAGAGGGGACCCCAGGGGCCGCGGGGGTGTGCGCTGGTGGGCTGGGAAAGCCCGTGGGAGACGGGATGGGAGGAGAGGGGAAGGCAGGTGTGGCTGAGGAGTCTGGAGGAGGTGGGGGGACTTCAACACTGGCTGCCGGCCTCCAAAGGGACGCCGAGGGGCGGGGGACAGACACATCTTCTAGCCTCAGTTTTCTGCCTGTAAAATGGGACTGAGAAAATTGTTGAGGATTAACCCAGATAATCCAGGTAGCATTCTTACCAAGAGGCCACAACCAAGATAACCATTCACTGAGTGAGTAACCTATGTGCTTTCACTCACTGTTATTAGATTGTGAGACCCCAGAAGCAGAGTTAAGGCCCAAGAATAGAGACTTGCCGGAGCCCTCTTCAGCTCCAGGCCAGGGAGGATCTGAAAGAGCCAGGAGGGAGGGGAGGGGGGGCCAGGGCTGGGGGAAGGCTGAGGGCAGAGGGGAGAAGCCCCTCCCCACCGACTCCTACAGACAGGGGCGACCTGGGGCGCCTCCCAGTCAGCTCTGCACCACCCGCCCCTGTCTTGATGTCCACGGACACGGCGCACTGTGCCCCCCAAGCACCGCCCCGCGCGGCCCCCTGTGCCTGGCAAGCCTTCTCTCTTCCTCCTGTTGGGGAGGGGTTGGCTCGGGAGGGGCAGAGGGGAGAGGGGCTTGGCTGGGGGCTCAAACAAATCCTCTCGCCCACACCGGCCCCCAGAGATCACAGTTCAGGTCTCATGGGATGCGTCCAGCAGTGTCTGCCTGTGGAAATCCCATCAGTCCTTCAAGGCTGAGCTTCAAGTCTGCCACCTCCAGAAAGCCCACCCTGCCTGCACGTCCTCTTTGTCTGCATCCACTAAGTCAGAAGGGTGCACCCTCATCTCCTCTTCTGCCCTGATCTCAGCCTCATTCCTGGCGGGGCAGCCTCCCCTGGAGAGGCTGTGAGCTCCTGAGAGCAGACCCGTGTCTGAGTCACAGCGACAGGTGATGTTTGTGAGCACCTCTCACATGCCAGGTGCTGTGCGAACTACGTGACTGACTTGCTCTACGTCACTGAATCTTCCCTCGAGCCCTGGGAGGTGGGCACTGAGACCATCCCCGTTTTGCCCATAGGAAAGCTAAGCTACTTACTTGACAAGTGTCTCAGAGCCAGTCACGGGAGCAGCTGGGACCTCCGTGCAGGCCCGTGTGACACGGCAGCAGGGACCTTACCCACCTCACCCTCCAAAAATAAAGAGTGGGCAGGGCCGGGGCAGCCGTTCCAGGCTCCGCCTAGTGCCATCTCCCTGCAGCCTGCTCTGCAGATGCCAGCTCTGCCCCACCTGCTATCCCACCAGCTCTGCCCCACCTGCTATCCCACCAGCTCTGCCCCACCTGCTATCCCGGGCTTCAGGTTCATTTTCAGAAGGACCCTGGCCAACACTGCCCCTCCCTCCCAAGATCAGGGCGTGAACTGGGCTTCCTCTGAGCTGAGGCCCTCGATGGCCAGGTCTGGGGGTCTCATCCAGGACCCATCAGACCTGGATGGTGGTGGCCTCGGTGGCTGGCAAGGCTGCACCCCAGACCCACGTCCACGCCCAGCTGCCCCTGCCCTGGGGCTGCCCCTGCCCTGGGGCTGCCGCCTGCTTCCAGTCCTCAGGTGGCTTCTGAGCAAGGACTGTTGAGGACCCCGAGCTCACGTGGCCACCCCCGCGTCCGCAGGAGCACCTCAGGGTGGCCACGCGCCCTGGGCCATCTGGCCCCACCCCCCGCCTCGTCGTCCTCAGTCCTCACTCTGCTCCAGCCCCCGTGAAGGCCGCAGCCCCTCCCACGTGCCGAGCTCTTTCTCTCACCTCAAGGGCTTGACACACCTAGTTTCCTCCTCAGGCCAAATCCACTCGTCTGCAGGCCTCTTCACAGACGCCCCCTCCTCGGGGCAGCCGCCCCTGAGCGCCAGAGCGGCTCCCACCCTGGCCCTCTCGTCGTCCTAGTCACACTTGACATTGCAGTTTTTTCCTCCCCCCTTTTTTTAAACTTACGCATTTTATTTATTTAGTTTTGGCTGCACTGGGTCTCCGCCGCTGCGCGCGGGGGTCGCTCTTTGCCGAGGCGCGTAGGCCTCTCACCGCGGTGGCCTCTCCTGTCGCGGATCGTGGGCTCTAGGCGCACAGGCCCCAGCAGTTGCGGCACGCAGGCTCAGCAGCTGCGGCTCGCGGGCTCTAGAGCGCAGGCTTAGTAGCCGTGGCGGACAGGCCCAGCCGCTCGGTGGCATGTGAGATCCTCCCGGAACAGGGCTCGAACCCCTATCCCCTGCATTGGCAGGCGGACTCCCAACCGCATCACCAGGGAAGCCCTTGACCTTGCATTTTAATGTCAGCCTCTCCCCGAGGTGTGTGAGCAGGCTCCTGGGAACAGGGCCCTGTGTCACACCCTCCGAGCCCAGCGTGGTGCCTGGTATACTGCAAACCCCACAGAGCTGAGGACAGGAAGTACGGATTTCCAGGACACCGGGGAGGGAGGGAGGGGTCAGTCTGAAATGACGGCCAGGAAAAGCTGCCCGCAGGACTGGCATCTAAGCTCACACCCAGGTGGGCAAGGTGGGAAGGGTGTTCCTGGAGGAGGGAGCTGCCTGGGTAAAGGGCAGAGACCCCGTTCTCATCCCCAGCAGACAGATGGGGGGCCTGCAGCCGGCCTGGGTTGCACAACCTGCCCGGGCTCACGCAGTTAGCAGTGGAGCCTGAGTTCAAATTCAGTTGGTCTGATGCCACTGGCCACATCTGCCACCACTCCTGCCACCTGGCCCGCCCCAAGCCCTCCTCTGGCTGGAGTCCACAGGAATAACTCAGCAGAAAGAGCCCCACCCAGAAAAACCCGATACCCCAGACTGAGCCCCGGGCCACAGCTGCCACAGAAGCAGGGAGAAGGGAAGCCCCAGGCCTGGCAAGAGGATTGGGGCCCCCGGATTGGGGCCAAGTCTGTGCCACCACAGGCCTGGGCTACACCATCACAGCTGTTATCCCCAGAGCCTCAGTTCCTTCATCTGTTAAGTGGGAACAACCGTGCCTACCTTGACTAGTTCTTACCAAATGAGGAAATGTCAATAAAACACAAAGCGTCCTGCACATGTGACTTAGTGGCATATTAATATTTGTATTATACTGACCGTCGGGGATACTCTTGGTTCCTGACTCCCACTTCATGTGCTACTCGTATTATCAGGGCCAGGTCAGATTTGGCAGGGAGGATGCAGTTCCTCTTGGCAGCAGCAGCCCTGGGCCAGGGGCCACCCCGGGGCCCACGTAGGAGCAGGGCTCAGTCTCCACCACCCGACCCGTCCGTCCCACCCAAGGATGCTGGCCCATCACCGGCACTCAGCTTTCCAGGTGTCCGTCATTCTCAGCTTTTGTTTCCGTGCTTTCATTCAGTAAGCTGTGCTGACTCCCTACTGCATGCTGGGCTTGAAGCCGGGGTCGCAAGCTGAGCAGACTCTCTGGGCCCCACCCCCCACCCCGTGCTCTGGAGCTCACAGGCTAGTGGGGGAGAGAGAACACGGGAGACAGAGGGGCCGCACTGTGATGCCCTGGGTGGGGGGCGGCACTAGCTGCTCTACCAGCGTGTACAGGCCACAGTCCAACCTTTCTGCTGATCTCGCGTGGCCCTCGTCCACCCTTCTCTTTCTCCATCGGCAGCTATGACTTGGGGCTCCGTCTGGAGTTTGGAGCTGTGAAGGGGAGAGCTGCCAGTCTGGCTCTTGGGCCTATACCTCCAGCCTGACTCTACCAATCTTCTGGCCCCTCTGCATCCCCAGCCCCGCCCCACCAGCACTCAGGCTGCTCCTCCAAGACAGCCTCCAGGTGTTGGGCCTGCAGGAATCCCGTTAGAACAACCTCAGGGGAGCTGGGTTCCCTTCAGTCAACACTTACAGTCACAGGAGAGGTGAGTACTGAGAGCTGGTGAAAAGCAAACTTTGATTTTAGCCAATGGGAGGGCAGAATCACTACTATCCCCAGTTTACAGATGAGAAGGCTGAGGTTCTAGTCACTCATCCATTCATTCATTCATTCCATGATGAATGCATGAATGCATTGTGCACCACGTATGGGGAGGCACTGGTGCCCACGCAGTCAGGGCCACTGCCCTAGAGGAGCCCAGGGACACCGGATGAGTCACTCCTAGTGGGATGAGGAGGGTAGATGAGGGGAGGGGTCAGAGGAGTCTGAACAAGGAAGCAACAGAGAAGCTGAGACCTGGAGGAGGAGGACTGGGAGGTATACAGGCAGCTCAGGGCTTCCCGGTGGCGCAGTGGTTGAGAGTCCGCCTGCCGACGCAGGGGACGCAGGTTTGTGCCCCGGTCTGGGAAGATCCCACATGCCGCGGAGCGGCTGGGCCCGTGAGCCATGGCCGCTGAGCCTGCGTGTCCGGAGCCTGTGCTCCGCAACGGGAGAGGCCACAACAGTGAGACGCCCACGTACCGCAAATAAAAAAAAAAAAAGGCAGGTCAGAGAAACAGCTCAAGTTAGTATTTGCCCCATTACGAGTCAGAGCCATGACTAGACCCACTGGACTCCACTTCCAGTGCTCTTCCCACACATCACGCTGCCGTACCGACTGCCCACATGGCCAGGTCCTGCCTTGGGCACTGGAGAGAAGGACTGTGTCCTGAATATTGCAGTGTGGGCTGCTATGGGAGCCCAGAGGAGGGAGTTTGTCTCGGAGGAGCGGGAAAGGCCCAGGAGGGCTTCCTAGAGGAGGTGACGTGTAAGCTGGATCTTAGAAGGTGGGTAGGAGTTTGCCAGCCAGAGGAGGGCTGTCCATGCAGAAGGAGGAGAGTGTGCAAAGGCTCAGAGATGAAAACGTAATGAGCATTATGAGGGCCTCACCGGGGAGGAGGTGAGTGAAGGAAGGGGGTATGTCAGGCAGGGGACATCTGTCAATCCCTGTGGCTTCATCATGTCAAGGAAGAACCCTGAAGAGACCTGAGAAAACCAGTCAGAAGGAGGCAAAGCTGGAATTGAGAAGGGGAGCGAGGCGCCAGCGCCAGGGCTGCCGTGCGGGGAGGCGGCCAGCTGCCAGCAATCCAGGCGCTCCTCCGTTTATCCCCCAGGCTCTCTCGGGAGCTGATTAGCAATTGTTCCTCCAGCTTCTTAAGAGGCCAGGGGACTGCGGGGAGGGAGGGAGGGGTGCCTGGGGAACTGCCAGGCTTCCACGGAAGGATCCAGATGAAACTTGGGAGGCAGAGGAGACCCCCTCTGAACCCACCTCTGCCCCCTCCATGCTCCCTTCCTTTTCCAACCAAACCTGGGAGAAGGGGGAGGAAGAAAATTTCTAAAAATACTGAGACAAACTGAAGCACATTCTGAGGCACAGGCGTTTTAAAACCACAGAGTTGGAGGATGAAGGGGGCAGTGGGAAAAAAATCCTTGGATCATCGCAGGTAGATCTGAATTTTATCTCAGGGCATACTTCCTGTGTGACCTTGAGCCAGCAGCCTAACCTCTCTGAGCCTCAGGTTCCCGGTAAAGTGGTTCAGAGGGCTTGGGGAGGTGATGCTGGCACAGTGGCCGACAAACAGTAGGTGCTCAGTAAATGCACGATGGAGGAGATTTGGGGAACTCAATGGCTATCTCCATCTTCAAATCTCAGCGGGGCCATCCTGGAGCACAGAGAGCCCTGATGGGGAAGAGACGTATAAAGAGGGAGGAGCTGGCTCAGCTCTACAGAGAGGAGAGGGCAGCCTCCACCCCCCCCCCCCCAACACACTCACAGGCAAAGGCCCTGGCACGGTCTTGACCTGCGCATCCTGGGCACGGTTCACATCTCAGCTGGGGTAGTGATGCAACAGCAGGCAATTCTCCTCTGCCTCACTCTGCTGGGGTTCCCTTTCCATCCCCGTTTCCATCTCCCTGCCCCCTCTTTTGCTGCGTCCCCATGCCCTGCCCCCTCCCACATCCCTCTGCATCCATGTGTACATCTCTCTGTCTCTGCATGTTTTGCAATGGTCCTATCTACTTCTCTCTCTCTTGCTCTGTGTCTCTCTGTGTGTATCTGTCGTTTTTCTGCCTCAGACTCTGTTTCTCTCTCATTCTTCCTCTTTCATTTTTTGTCACCTGTTCCACCAAAAACAGAGACTGCCTGAGCTAAAGGATTGAAAAATCACTACTTTCTCCGAAATGTTCCGCTCCCGTAGTCCTGGCCCTGGTGGCGTCTCTGGTGTTGGGTAGAGGGTGGACACCCACCCCTACCCCTCCGCTGTGGAGGCCTGGCCTGGGGAAGAACAGAGGCCACGCCCTCCTGGATAAGACCGTTTCCTGCGTGGCTACCATGTACCTGATACCCCGTGAACTCCTAGTAGTGCAGTTGGGTTATGAAGTCCTATGAACTTGAACTCAGTTCCCCTCTTCCCACCCTTGCCCTGGGTCCCCCGCCTCCCTTCAGATAAGCCCACACCTGCTCCCTGGAACCGAGGGCCTTCTGCGGCTCTGGCCTCCCCAGCTGCCTGTCCTCCGAAGGGCTCCCAACAGTCCCCAGACCGGCTCTCCCCTCTCCTGACTCTCGCCTTGGCCTTTTCTCTCTTCCAATTGGCTTTCCTGCTTCCGGGCCACTTCTTGCCCCTCAAAGCCCAGCTCCAGTGGCCTCTCCTCAGCAAAACGTGGGTCATCCTTGGCTCTGTGCTCCGCAAAGCCTGGCCATCCTTCTGCATGACCCTAGTCCCTCTGCCTTGTTTTCTGGTCTGTCTCCCGGGAGCTCCTCGTTTCTGGGGCTGCACAGAGAGGCTCAGTGCCAGGCAGATGAGCCCACCAGATCCTGCAGGGGTCTGTCTGCAGCCCCCCACCCCCTGCCAGCCAGCCCAGGATGGAGGTTTCGTGCCAGTTCCCTGGGGCATCTAGCCCAGACTCCCTGAGGAGCGAAGTCATCTTCTCCCTGGCAGCTGCCCAGCCAGGGACTCCAGGGCTGCTACTCGGCCAGCAGCAATCCCAGCCTCTTCAGAGCCACCCCCAGAGGCCCTGCAGAGGCCTTGTACGGGTGGGTCTGTAGGCAAGATACCACTCTTGTTGTGCAAAGCATCGCCCTTCAAATGATCCGGTTGGAGTGGCTGGGGTTTGCTGAGAGTGGGGTCCGCCCATGCATCACGTGAGCCTTGCTTCCTGGTGCAAGGGGCAGGGGCTGTCGGGGGAAGGCTGGGGCTGGGAGGTCTCAAACCTGGGACCCAGTCCTGCCTCTGCTCCTGACACTGGGCTGCGTGACCTCCTTCTTTTGGAGCCAACTTGTTGCTCAGGACTCACAGATGGGACACCCTGAGGGGCAGCAGAGCGCGGTAGTCATGGCTACCTTGCACCACCCCCTCCCCAGCCGGCTTGGGCTCAGACCCTGATTGTGTCACTTCTTAGTGGAGTTAGTCAGGCTAAGGCTTCTCAACCTCAGCGCTCTTGACCTTCGCCGGGGGGGGGCGGGGGGGGTGGGTAATTCTGTGTCGCGGGGACGGCATTTAGCATCATCCCTGTAGCACCCTCTGAGACGTGACAACCACAAATGTCTCCAAATATTGACAAATGTCCCTCAAGGGTAAAAGGACCCTTGGTTGAGAACCACTGCCCTAGACAAGTCCCTTAGTTTTCTTTGTCCTCAGTTTCCCCATCGGAAAAATGGGAATGAATAGTGATCAGGAGAAAAGCTAACTCGCAGTAAGTGCTCGCTGAATATGTTCCAAGTGACTATGTGTTTTAGGTTTTAATTAATTGAATCCTCACCGCAGCCTTAAGGGTGGGTGTTATTCTCCGCATCTTACAGGGAAGGAAATAAAGACATTCAGAAGTTGAGGAACGCCCCAAGGTCCTACAGCTACGAAGTGGCAGATTCAAGGACGTCTGCTTGGTTAAAACCCTAGGCTTGAGGGAGGGGATATATGTATACGTACAGCTGATTCACTTCATTGTACAGCAGAAACTAACACAACATTGTAAAGCAATTATACTCCGATTAAAAAAAAAACAATAAAACAAAACACCCTAGGCTTGTAACCAGCAGGGCGATTTAAGGTGGAATGAGGCAATGTGTGGAAAGTGCTTTGCACCGTGTCTGGAATTGTCTAAGTGCTCAGTTAACGCTATCATTGTCCCCAATGAGCCTCTCCAGCCCAAACGCTGGCCTGCAGTAACTCCAGCTGATTGTGAGGCAGCTAAAAGTTACTGAGTCGCTACTCTATGCCGAGTTATCACACTTCAGCCTGTGAGACAGAACATTCTCTCTCCAGGTTGCAGAGGGGAAATGGGGACTCAGAGAGGGGCAGGGCCTGGCCTGGAGTCACGCTGCCAGGTGCAGGGTGGCCCGCCGTAGCGTGGCCCTTGGCTGGACCCAGGATGCCCGGTGACAGGCTCTCCCTGCCTCGGCCAGAACTGTCGGGAGGAAGGAGGTGGGCAGGGTGGCACTGCTGTTGGGGAAGTAGCCAAAGGTGTGTGTCCACCCCTCCCTTTGTGTTAAACCAAACTTTCCAGTCTGTACAGTATTGAAAAACAGCTGTGACTAGTAAGCAACATTTAGAAACATTAAAAGTGTTGAGATTTCACATTAAAATCTGTATTTACTGCTTTCCTCTGAAAATTTGTAAGAGATAGTTCACCTGTACAGGTGATAAGAGCAGGATCTGTGAAGTCAGACTACGTGGAATCCAATCTCAGCTCTGCCACTAACTTGCTGTGTGTCCTTGGCTGAATTACTTAACCTCTCTGTGCTGTGGTTTCTTCATCTTTATAATGGGGATAATAATAGTGCTTGCCTCAGGATTGTCATGAAGACTACATGAGAAAATACTTACAAATCACTTCTTTAGAGCCACCCTAGGAATTCCCTGGTTCCTAAGACTTGGTGCTTTCACTGCTGGGGCCCAAGTTAGAGCCCTGGTGGGGGAACTAAGATTCCACAAGCCATGTGGTGTGGCAAAAAAAAAAAAAGAACAGCAGGACTTCCCTGGCAGCGCAGTGGTTAAGAATCCGCCTACCAATGCAGGGGACACGGGTTCGAGCCCTGGTCCAGGAAGATCCCACATGCCGCAGAGCAACTAAGCCCGTGCGTCACAACTACTGAGCCTGCGCTCTAGAGCCTTTGAGCCACAACTACTGAGCCCACGTGCCACACGTACTGAAGCCCATGCGTCTAGAGCCCGTGCTCCGCAGCAAAGAGAAGCCACCGCAATGAGAAGCCCGTGCACCACAAAAGAGTAGCCCCTGCTCGCCGCAACTAGAGAAAGCCCACGCGCAGCAACGAAGACCCAACGCAGTGAAAAATAAATAAATAAATAAATAAAAGAACAGCCATAGACACAAAAGCAGCATTCAAAATGTTAGCTATTACTGTTTTTATCATTGTTTGCTAATGTTAGTGTCAGGCAATGCTGACCCCATATTCTCCCTCACACACGGTAGCAGAAACAGTCACAGCTGAGTTATGCCGCCCTTTAGATGGGGTGTGGGCTCTTCCGTTATCCACAGCTCCTGGCACCACAAACCCCAGGCTGAGGCCCTTAAAAGGGCAACACTGTATAGGGGCCTGACTCCTGGTTGCCAAGAGACTTTGGGTGGTCACTCTGTCTGTCTGGGCCACAGTTCCCTCTTTTATAAACAGAAGCACAGAACCTTGAAAACTGAAAGAAGCCAGACACAGAAGGCCACACGTCACATGGTGCCCTTGGAGTGAAATGTCCTGGAAAGGCAAATCCACAGAAGACAGTTAGATGAGTGACTGCCAAGGGCTGGGGGAAGGGGAGTGACTGTTATGGACAGAGGGTTTCTCACGGGGTGATGAAAATGTTCTGAAACTAGACAGTGATGGTTGCACAACTCTGTGGATACATTAAAAAGCACTGAACTGTGTACTTTAAAACGGTGAGTTTTATGGTAGGCGAATTCTATCTCAATTTTTAAAATCCCCAAATGGGAGTGCCAGTACTCACCTGGTACGAGGTTTGATGGGATCAAATGAGAAATGGGCTGCAAAGCGCCACCCCAAAGTGGGTTCCCAGAGAAGGGACATTCCAAGCACCCTGGCCACAGCTAGCTTGGCCCCCTTCTTGGAACTGGGGAAGCTTCTGGTCTTTTGCCTGGGTTTCTTCCCTCCTAGAACTCTCTGTGGCCAGGATCTGGCTGGACTCCTTGTACCTCTGGGGGCCAAGGCCAAGGCCAGGGCTGGCTCTGGTCAAGGACTATGTTTAGGGCAGGACTGGATGGCTTCCCTGCAGGTCACAGCTGCCCTAGTGTCCCGAGGAGGCCCCACTCCATGGTGAACTCAGGCACCCCCTAATGGCTCCTGCCCTCACTGCACTGGGGCTGGGGCTGTTCATTTCCTGCATGGGAGCCTGGGACCTCACAACCTTACCCCAGGGCATGGCCTGGCCCTTCTCATATCCCCCATCTCTCTGCAGAGGCCAGAGTTGCCGAGGGATGAGGGCTCGGCCCTAATGCTGCATGACTCCATCCACAGGTCTGGAGGCCCCAGCTCAGCCTCAGCCCCTGGGTACCTGACCAGCTCAGGCCCAGCTCCCACCAGGCCTGGTGGCTGCCAGGTGTAGGTCATGCTTTGTACCTCCTCCGCCTCCTCCAGAATCTTCTACGTGTGCCATGACTCTCTGGAGCTGAAGGCATTTGTCTACGTCACCCAAGATGGCGTCCAAGACATCCTCCATTGCCATGTCTTCCAGCCCAAGAAAAAGGTGAAGCTCCCTCCCCCAGGCTTTTACAGACCTACCAATGTCCACACTTTCGTGTTCACTGAGGTAGGCCTGTGTGCGTGTCTGCACACGCATGCGTGTGGCCAAGCGATTTACACTTGCTTCCACCTGAGGGGCTGTGCTCATGCCTCCCCGCCCCCACGTCGGTACACATGGTCTGTTCTGTGTGTGCGGAGCCCATGGCACAGCAGTGAGGACCGGCACCCACCGTGCCTGTGGGTGGAGGACCAGGCAGTGACCCACCATGGATGGAACAGATGCCCAAAGACACAACTCCAGCACCACCATCACCAGCAAGGCCAGCGTTGCCCCCAGACTCCAGGGACCCCAGATCCTGGAGGGCCCAGATAAACTGTTGGCTTCAGCTCCCTCGAGGTACTCAAGGCTGCCCCCGCAGGTGTGCAGGGACAGGTGGGAGGCTACGCACGGGCGGGTGATGTATCAGAATAGGGATAAGGAGGTACTTCTGGTCTGAATAGTCTCTAGCTCACACCCCTCCTACCTGAGCCTACCCCAGCACCTGCCTCTCTCCTCTCTTTGGGGCTCCCGCCGTGGCCCCAGCCCCGCAGGTCTGGTTCCAGCAGCAGCAGATGCAGAAGGCTGAGGTTTGGGTGAGAGCGGCTCGTGGGCACATGAGCTGGGTGGGTGCGTGCCATCCCGCTGGCTCAGGCCTGACTGGCCGTGGCCCCTGAGATGCAGTTCCTTGAGGCTCAGCTGAGCACCAAGACAGTGGCCCGCAGGGAGGCCCACGCTCGTGGGTCTTTGCTATGCCGACCTTGCACACTCTCGTGGCTCGGTCAGGCCAGCACTCTGTGTCCCGCTCACATTCTGGTAATGCCCAACCGCCCCACTTTGCAGGGAAAGAAACTGAGACCCAGGGAGCCCAAGATCACCCCGCAGGATCTGGAAATGCTGTCCTTAGACGCAGAATGCTGGGCCAAGGCGTGACCTGTTCTCATGCTGCCCCCTCGTGGTCAGAGGAGGGACTGCCGCCAGGCGTTCAGCCACTCAGCTACCCCCTGCAATGGGTCCATAGATATATTGGTCTACTTTTCTCCCTCCCAGGCCAGCTCCCCTCAACCCCTGCCCTGGGGTACCATCCACGCCCTACTTCTCAGTGTGGAGGAGCTTCAAGGTGAAAGGGCCCTCGAGTTTCCCCATCCCAGGCTGGCTCCCTTGGGCAGGGACCCCTGGAGGGGCGACCAGCTCTTTGTTGCTGAGTGAGCGTTTGCACCTGTGCCCACGTGACGGCCCTGCTGCCATGTCCGGGGCACGTCCTCAGTCCTCACCCCCTTGCCTTCTCTGATCACACTCTCTTGAATTCTCTCTCCTTGGCCCTGATGAAGAGAGACTCTCCTGCTTTTTCCCCCACCTCCCAGACTGTTCCCTCTCAGATCTTGTGGGCCTCTTGCTCCCCTCTGTCCCTGATGTTCCCTGAGCCTCCGACCTCCCAGCTCTTGCCTGGACTTGGAGCTGGATCACTTAGCAGGCAGGCAGGTAGGCAGATGGCCTCAGGGTGCCGTCAGACCAGCAGCGCCATAAAAGGAAGACCAGGAGGAAAATGTGTTTCTATGAACCCATCCATCTGGTGATGATGACAATTTTATAATACACGTAAGTGTTATGTTGTACAACTTACCATCCTTCTTTTTGACTAACGAACGGAGGTAGGGTGAAGGCCCCGTCTGGATGACCTCATCTATTTGTTACTTTAAACCAGCTGTCAATAACCTTCCAATTCCTAGGATGTCACCAGACCTGATTCCAACTGCCTCCTGGATACCTTCCCCAAATGTCACCTGGGGTCTCGGGCTCCCCAGATCCCAATCGTTCTCATCACCTCTCCCCTAACCCACCGCCCAGCACTGATAACCACCAAGGTGACTCCACCATCACGCTCACCTCCTCCAGCTCTCTCCCACCATGGCCAATCCCTCACCAAAACCCATTGATTCAGTCTCCTTAACAGCTCTGGAATCGCATCCTTCTCACCACCCCACTGCCGCCCCTGCCCTGGCCCAGGCCACCGCTGCACCTCCCAGCTGGCTCTCCCACCTCCCAGCTGGCTCTCTCGTTAGCTGGCTCTCACATGCCCATCTGATCGTGTCGCTTCCTTGTCTGAGCCTGTCCCCAGATCCCTGATACTCCCCAAATAAAGTCCATGCTCCTAAGACTGGCCTTGAAGGTCCCCAAGAGGTGGCCTTGCCACCCCCTGTGACTTCATGTCCCACCACCCGTGATCTCACATTGCTGCTCCGGGTGCTGAGAAGTTCTCAAAGTTTAATGGCTACTGAATAACTGAATGGGAGGGTGTTCAGACTGGGTGAGGGTGGGAAAAGGCTGGACATGTCATCCCAAGCTGGTGATGACTTCCAAAGTTGTCCACTCTGCCACTAGGGCCACCATAAGGCCACCAATCTGCAGGTGGCTCCAGCTCAGCTTGTATACCTCCCACAATGGGGAACTCCCTCCCTCTTGCCATCATTGGACATGTTATGTTAGCAAGTTCTGCTCCTGGATAGGGGTGGGGAACCAGACCTGAAAAAAACCCTCATCCTCAGGGACACTTAAGTGCTTTTTCCTCCCTGGGAGTCCCAGTACCTTGGGTCTGGGTGCCCCCGATTATGGCTCAGCTGTGGCTCTAGGAAGCCGATCTGGGCCTGACAGAGAGATTATCAGAATGGCCACCAGAGGGCGGTGCTACCCCATACACGGCCCCTGGGACTAGCCTATCTCCGTGTGTCAGATGGTGTGGGTTTTTCAGGGAGTGTGTGTGCGCGTGTGGTGTGTGTGTGTGTGTGTGTGTGAGTGAGTGTGTTACTTTGTGTGTCTCTGAGGGGGTTGTTTGTCCAGGCCAGTTTGTATGCGGTTGTCCATTTTTGCTCACATCTGGGTCCCCCAATTCCCACCCCAGAAAAGAGCGTGTTTGTCACTCCAGGGGGCCCAGGAAAGGACAGCAAGGAGCACAGCCTCACCCTGTGCAGTCCCCACCCTCTGAAAAGCCCCCGCCACCATCACCATCATCATGAGACTCACTGGCCACACCTGGGCCTCAGGCACTTGTCAACAAGGGCAATGACCCTAGTCAGTGAGAAGGGTAAACGTGCCTGTTGCTGGCTTGAGGCCCAGGGCTTTGAGACACAGCGGATCCTGGCCTGTGGGGCCCATGTGGGCCCAGAGCTCCCCAGGCCCTCCCTCCTAGCCTCACATCCACTCCTGCCCGCTAACACCCTACAAGGATGAGTGACTATATGTCCATATTACAGAGGAGGTATGTTAGTTTGGTCGGCCCTGAACTGGGCACTAGGGTACCAGGAAGACTCAGCCCCGGTCCCCAGGACTCACAAGTCAGGCACCTGGAGAATGACATATGAGTACCCCTGCCCACTGCCATAACAGAGGGACATGCCTGGAAACGAGGGTACCCAGGGGAGGAAGCTGTCCCGTTGCCTAGGGTGGCGGGGAGAAGGAAGACTTCTTAGGACCATACTTGGGATGGGTCTTGGAGGACAAGACAGTGTGTCAGCAAGAGAACAGCATGTGCAAAGGCACTGAGGTGTGACAGCAGAGCCTGGCTGGGCTAGGTGCCTGGACTGCAGATCGTGTGCAGGTGATACTCTGGGGGAAGCACGCAGCACAGAGACGAACCTTCCTCCCAAGCAGGCCGGTTTTGGAGACTGACCAAGCCAGCCCATCCTCAAAGCCAAGGCCGAGTGGGCTCCACTTCATACCTCCAGGGCCTCCACAGAGCAGACAGGTCCCCCTAACTGCCCCCATTGTTCCCAAGGACCCAGGAACCCTGGGAATTTCTGCAGCTGAAGGGGGAAGAGTGACAGGGCTGAAAAAAGTCCATGGGATTCGCGCACACGGAGTTAGAGGCTTAGACAGAGTCCAAGAAAGTGTGTCGGGCGCACGGCGAAGGAAGAGAGAAGAGAGGCAGAGACTCAGGGAGAGAGAAATAGAGATGGGAAGAGAGAAGAGGAGAGACTGAGAGACGGGGAGACAGAGGAAGGCAGGGAGAGGACAGAGAGAGGGGTGCAAGGAGGAGGGGGCAGGGCGAACTTTCTGGGCCTCCCTCCTCGTGCCTCCGGGGCGGGCGCGCGTGGCCGGCAATCAGGCCGGCAGGAGGCAGGTGGTCGGGGCAGACAATGGCGCGGAGGAGTGCGGAACCTGGGACTAAATTTGGCGCCGCCTTTGCAGGGCGCGGGGCCGCCCGTTCATCTCGATGCAAAGGAGACACGAAATGAATATGCAGCGCGGGCTGTAATTGGGCCGCCGTGGCCGCCGCCGCCGCCGCCGCACTATAATTTTCCAAACAGGATCTTGCAATCAGGGCCTTATTCATTAGCGCATAAACAATTTTGTTTCTCGGCACTCGAGCCTGTCAATCACGCGGAGAGGGAACATCTTGGCCGGAGGCGCGGGCCCCCGCACGCACTCCCACGCGCGCCCCCTCGAGCGGCACCACGTGGCTTTGTGCCCGGAGGCCCTAGGGTGCTGGAGTTGGAGGGCACGGAGCCCACTGCGGAGTCCCCGGCCCGGCAGATTGGGGAGTGGGCGGCGAGGGAGAGCATGGGTTTGGGGAGCCCATCGCCCCGGGTTCGAATCCTGTCCTCCCAGCCTCTGCTTGCTCCCCTGGGGAGGCGCTAACTGTACCCCGCACAACAAGATGGGGCGTCAGTTGAGAGAAAGGATGCCTAGTGCTTTGGATGCTGAGGCTGGAGGTGCTGGGGAGTGCCGAGGGAGGGGCCGCTGAGCTCCTTTTTTTAAAGAGGGGATCAGGGGCCCACAGAAGGCTCCTTATCGCCCCAGGCCCCACCCAGAGTGGGCTCTTGTGACAGTTTGTCTCTGAGGATTCAAAGCGCTTCTCCAAAGAGCTGGCCACCGCCCTGGGCTCACCCACAACGGGGCCTGCGTGCCTGTATGAACTTGCACGCGCCTGGGTTTGCGGGCCCCAAGGCACGCGGGATTCTGCAAGTCAGCGTGTGACTGTACGGGCTTCGCGCCTGTGCGGTTGGGTCTGTGTGTGTGTGTATGAGCGTGTGTGTACAGGTCCATCCGCAGATACACCTGCATGAGTGCGACGGGCTGTGGTCGTGTACGTGGTTGCTTGGCTCCCTGTGAGACCGTGGAGCTGAGTGTGTCTGCCCAGCGATGGCTAAGTGACAGGGACTGAGTGTGGCTGTGTGGCTGAGGGGAGGCTGTGTGTGTAGAGCTGTGTGACACTTGTGTGTGTGTGTGTCTGTCTGTCTGTGGATGGGCCCTTTGGGGCCGGGTGACCTGGCAGGATAGTGTGTGGGGGTGGCCCAAGCACAGGGTGGGGTCTCTTTCTTTCAGGACAGATGACAACTTCTGTCTGTCCCCTCCTCCCTGGCCACCCCTCCATCAGCTCCACTTCCCCTGCACAGTGGGCCAGGGTGCCCAGACCGGGGAGAAGGCAGCTTCTGCCTTCCTGGAAGCCCCTGTGGAACTGGGGGTTCACCTGCTCAGCCCCCAATGCCTCCCTCAGGCAGTTCTGAGACTCAGCCTCTGCTGCTCCCTCCACCGGGAGAACCCCAAGGCCTCCAGAATTTCAGGTCCAAAGCCCTAATCAGCTCAGCTTTACATAGGTAACGGCATGTCGGAGCTGGACAGACGCATTGCATTGATGGAGAAACAGAGACCCGGGACAGGAAATGGAAAAGAGACAGCAGGCCGCAGAGATGTCCCACCCGCCACTCGCCACTCCACCCCCACCCCCTCCTCTTCTGCACACAAAGAATCTGAGGATGTGCCGGCAGCCAACTGACAGGCCATCAGTCTGCGTAGACACCCTCTTCACAGCTCTAGACCCGGCACCCGGATACCACCCCACCCACTGGTCACCCCCGCGCCAGGCCAGGAAGGGAGGCGGCCGGGGAAGGGGCAGCGGGGAAGGCACGAAGTCAGGAAGCCCGGAGGAACAGTCTTCAACCTGCGGATCCGGCCGCACCCTCCCTGCAGCCTCCCTGCTCCTGTGTGTCTTGCTGCAGGGCTGACCCCAGTCCGCGGGGACCTGGGCTCTCCGTGAGGCAGCTGCCGTGAGCGGCTCTCGGGGACAGCCAATGGGCACCTCGGTGTGCTGGGCAGTGGCCAGAGGCAGTGGCTTTGAATGAGGAGGCCAAGGTTTAAAGTCCAGCCCTGCGGCTTCCTGGCTGGGAGACCTCGGGCAACGCGCCAAGCCTTCCTGTGCCTCGGTTTCCTCATCTCTAAAGAAGAGTTATTTAACCTCCCCGGCATCCACCTGGCACTTGGTGCTCAGTAAACGACAGGGTGAAGGAGCGCTCAGAGGAGAAGACCCCTTGGACCAGATTCATCCCCGGAGTCCCCATGCCGGACTCATTTCAGAGCTTTCACTTGTGGAACCCCTGCCAGGCCCCCAGCTGCTGGAGGCAACCCAGTCAGGGTGTCTAAGCGAAACTCAAACGCGTTGGTCTTTTTTGAAAAACCGTCCCTTTCAAAGCCCTGGTGACCATTATTTGGGACCATGTGTTTTCAGGGCCATTGTGTGGTCTCATCCTGGAGGACAGGCTACTCTGTTCGTGTATGGAGGCAGAACCCAAAGACACTTGAGGGTCAAAGTCTCTTCCCCAAGGTCACCAGCTGGTAAAGGAGGAGTCCAGCCTTGAACCCACTAAGAGCAATGCTTGTCCATCCCTGCTGCTGCCTGGGTACGAGATGGACCTTCAGGCTCGGGACATCCAGGCTGGCCCCAGCCCAGCCTCTGGAGCCAGCCGGTCAGCAGTGGTCACCAGTCACTATCACTTTGGCCAGGTTGCTGGACAAAGTATGACCCAGAAAGAAGACGGCCTGAATGCAGGTTCATCAGGAAATACTGGTTCCGAGGTCCAGGGCATCAGAGCTCAGGTGGTTGGGGGAGAGGGATCAAGGAGGAGGGAGAGGAAGCACATCTCCAGGGAGGTGTAGAGCCCAGAGGCCTGGGTTTCCTTGGGGAAGTCCCTCTGTAGACACCACCTATACCTCCACCTCCTCCCCCCTGGGTCTTGACTTGCATCTATGACTTGCATCCAGGTGACCCATGCAACACGGGCCCAGGGGAGAGGGCTCGGAGGGTTCCTCGCTTACTACTCCATGCCCGCCTCACTCATTCTAGCCCTGGCACCTAGCCCAGCGCCTCACATATAGTAAGTGCTCAATAAAATTCTGTCACGTGAGCTGGTGAGTGAGAAGGGCTGAACCCAAAGAAAGCAACAGAAAAAGGCTGGGAAGGGCTTCCCTGGTGGCGCAGTGGTTGAGAGTCTGCCTGCCGATGCAGGGGACACGGGTTCGTGCCCCGGTCCGAGAAGATCCCACATGCCGCGGAGCAGCTAGGCCCGTGAGCCACGGCCGCTGAGCCTGTGCGTCCGGAGCCTGTGCTCCGCAACGGGAGAGGCCACAACAGTGAGAGGCCCGCGTACCGCAAAAAAAAAAAAGAAAAAAGAAAAAGGCTGGGCATTGACCTCTGTGGTTCCCTCCTCCCCGCCCCAGCCCCAAGCAGCTGGTGTCCCCTGAGGTGCCTCTACAGACCCAGCCCCACCCAGAACCTCACTTCCAGTGGGTGGGCTCCAGGACCCAGAGCTGTGCTGTCCAAGGCAGTAGCCACTGGCCACGTATGGCTACTGAGCTCTTGACAAGTGGCTAGTCCAAACTGCGGTGCGCTGTCAGTGCGGAACACACACCGGTTTTCAAAGACTTTATACCAGAAAAGAACATCAAATATCTCATGAATATTTTTTATATTGAAAACTTGTTGAAATGATAATATTGTGGAAATATTGAAACAACTTCACCTTTTCCTTTGGGAACGTGTTATTAGAACATTTAAAGTGACATATGTGGCCCACACGTGTGGCCTGTGTTGTATTTCTTGCGAAGCAGTGGTCTGGAAGAGGCTGCAGGTCCCAGCCCCAGAGGAGTCAGGGGCAGACCCCAGACATTCAGTTACTGTGACCCTAAGTCTCCCAGGGCTCTCGGGCCAGTGCATAGCACGTGGGATCTACCTCAGTTTCCCCATCTGGTGCTCCAGTTTTTTTGTGGCCCCAGCATCCTGCATCCCATGTGGAATCATGCCACGGTCTCATTCCTGAGCTAGAACAGCACTTGCATGGGCCACACCCACCAACTCAGAAGGGGCCTCAGGTATACGGCTACCAACTGACCAACCCAACCTTAACCCAGCCAACCCTTTTAGCTTTTACATCTCTCTGAGTTCTTATACTTCTCTCCATCCCTCTGCCACTCCTCCTGTCCAGATCCCCATTCATTCATTCAGCCAGTGTTTACTGAGCATCTATGTACCAGGCGCTTTTCTTGGCGCTCGATATACATCAGTGAACAAAGCGGATAAACCCCTCTGCTCTTGGGAGCTGACACCCTAGTGGGAAGATGGACAGTAAAGAACAGACATTGTAAATAAGTAAATGGTATGTGTTAGAACGTATAAGTGCTAATTTAAAAAAATAGAGTCATGTAAGGAGGATCCGCCTCCACATTGCTCTCCCTGGCTTTATTCTTGCCCCTTGACTCATCCTCCATGGGCTGCTGGAGGGATCTCGGGCCCAACTGTGCTACTTTCTGGCTGCCAAGCCCTCTCTGGCTCCCCAGTACCTCCAGGTGAAGGTCCAAGCTCCCTAGCAGGCATGCAAAGCCCCACGTGGCCTGGCCCTGCCAACCTCATCCTCCTCCAGCCGCTCACTGGCGTGCTCTCTAGAGCCTCCCTGTCGTTCCCTCTCCCAAGAAACCCTTCCCAGATTTCTCTGTTCCTCTGCTCGTTCTCATCACTAGAGGCTCCACTCACTGCCAGGAAGGTTTGCAGTCGGCCACACGTGGATCTCGGCATCCTAGGCCCGTGCGTGTGCTACGGCTACACGCCTGCTGCCATGGCTCACGTGCATGTGTGGATTCTATGTGAGCAGACATGCCACATGCCCATGTGTCCTCCCCCTCAGAGAGGCCCAGCGGGGTCAGGGGCTTCCCAGGTATGTCTCGACTTCCCAGAGCCTCAGCAGGAACAAGCCCTGCAATTCAGGAAGTCGCCATGGCAACCGACGGGCCCTCGTGCCATCTTCTGCAATCAGTGCTGGGACCTGGCCACCCGCTGGGCTTCCTGGAGATTTGTTCCCTATGATGGGAGGCTGGGGAGGGGGCTCCTAACCCGCCTTCCTCTCCTCTCCTGTCCTCCCCTCCCCCACCCCCGGGGTGGCAGGGCTGCCAGGACGGGACAGAGAGGATTTGAGAAAGGGCTCCCCTGAACTGGAAGCAGGGACTGGAATTCTGGTCTCAAATAAGCCACTGGTCCCTTATGTGATCCTTCCTTTCTCTACACCTCTGTCTCTTCATCCGTGAGATGCCTCCCTTACAGGGTCTCTGTGGGGTTTGGGGCAATAATATGGCACATGTTAGGTGCTCAACTAATGCTGTTATCAAAATTAAAGGTCTAAAACAACCCCTCGCCTTTCAAGGTGCTTCCTATCTGTTGGTTCACAGCAGCCCCTGAGGAGGGTTTTTAATATCTGTTTCACAGAAGAGGAGCCTGAGGTCAGAGTGGTGGAGCGGAGGGCCAAAGTCACCAGGCTCAGCTGGATGGGGCAGGTCAGGAATGCTGGGGATTCCCAGCAGAAAGGCTCTCTGGGAGGGATGGGGCCCGGGACCATCCTTTCTCTGCCAGCACAAACAGGTGACCCTGCCTTACCTCTACTTACTGACAAGAGGCCGGCTCTCATCTCCTGGGCTGGTGCCGGGGAGTAAAGCGAGGCCTCTCTGATCCCAGAACCCTGCTCAGTGGACAGAACCCTGAGGCAGGAGGCCTGGGTTCCAGTGCTGACTGGCCCTGTGACCTCAGAAGAGAGGGAGTCTCTTGTCATCTCTGGGCCTCATTTAACAGGTGCTCTAGATTGTAAGATGAACTAGATGACCCCAAGGGCACGTCCCACTCATACAGCCTGTGGTTTCCATTCTATAGCAAGACGAGCTCAAGGGACCTTGCAACCCTGGGCAACACTGACCGGTGAGTTTGCCAAATGCCAGGCACAGACCTCCCTGACCAACCGAGGGGCCTGGCTTCACACACACTCCAGGAAAGTCAGGCAACAGAACAGCGTCTTTGTCCTCCCAGCTCCACCAGGGCCTCGAGTTTCTTAATTAGGAGGCTGCAGTGTCTGTTGCTCCATTTCACTCCAATTCCTGCCAGAGAAGTCACTGAAGTGAGGGAAAAGGCACCACGCGCTTGCCCCATGCCCCTTTTACGCCCATGACCCCGTTTTATTCCCACAACCACTCTGCAAAGTAGGTCTTACTGCGTGCATTTCATGGGTGAGGCGACAGAGGCTCAGAGAGGTGGAGTGACTTACTCAAGGTCACATAGCCAGGAAGTAGCAGAACTGGCATTTGAACCCAGGCCCGTCTGATTCCAGAGCCCAGTAGAAAGACCATCCTCGATGTCCACTCTACTCGGCTTCCTCGTCCCTCTCTCAGTGACAGCTCTGCTCCCTAGAACTCCTCTTCCTCCTCTTTCTGGGGCCCCTGGTGCTGCCCACAGCACCCCTTCCTCCTCCAGGCAGGAAAGATGCTTAGACTCAGAATTCCAGAGCATCAGGGATGAAAGAGCCCTTTGAGGTGAACCACACCCTACCTGACCAGTTCTGCCTCCATACGATGGGGAAACTGAGGCCCTGTGAGGCAGAGCCAGGCCTGGACCCAGAATTAAAGGCACAGACTCCTATCCCGCAGGGGGTGTGGTGGAAGATGTCCCGTCCAGCAGGACTCAGGGGCATTGGTGGAGCTCTGGGGATGCCGCCTAAGGCAGGCGGGTCTGCTGGTCGGGGCTTGAAGGGTTTGGATTTGGATTAGCAGAGAGCGGAGGGAGCCTGCCCGACAAGAGGGTGGGGGCTGGGCGTCCTGGCTGAGCTGAGGGGTCAGGCAGCCTTGGCCAGGCTCCCACCTCCAGCCCCAGGGCCAGCGCACGAGGTGGAGCTGAAACATTCAAGCAGCTTCCTCTCCTTTGTTGGGAGTGATGTCGCCCATTTCCTGGATGTCCAAGAACCGGCTTCAAACAATAGCGCTGTCAGGAAGCCAGGAAGGGGCTGCTGCCCTGTGCCTGGTCCTGCCCCATCCCTCCCCACCTCCTGAGACCTGGCCGGGCCATCCTTTATGCTTATCTCTGGGAGTCTTATGCCTCACTCTGTCACCAGCCGGCTGTGTTTCTTGGGGCCGGTCACCTAACTTCTCTGGGCCTCCGCTCCCCATCTAAAACTTGGGGATCCGATGCTCACCCAGCAGAACCAGCACACAGATCAGACGAGGTAGTAACGATGGTAGTAGGAGCTGCAGTAGCCGCGAATACACTGTACCGAGACAGTGCTGCAGGAAGTGCTCGGTACTTAGTAGGCATTTGAAAATGTGACTTTGGCTCTGAATCCCGGACACGGTCACTCACATTCTTCAAGCCTACTGAGTGCCAAGCATTTCCGTGTGCCTTATCTGGGTACCACGTGTGAAGACCTACAGTTTTGGAGTCAGACAAAATTACGTTTAAATCCCAGTTCTGCCAATGATGGGCTGTGTGACCTGGGACAACATTGTGGCCTTTCTGAGCTCCAGTTTCTTCTGAAATAAAGGAAAATAGGAATAAACAAATAAAGTAAATAGCAATAACAAGAATCCCTATTTTGTGGCATCAAATGAGGAATAAATAGGCCAACAGATGTCAAGCATTGGGCACAGTGCCTGGCAGAGTAGACAGACACCCAGTAGACGTTAGCTCCTGTTCCTACTGTTGCCACCATGGGCCTCCTCATCTCTTCCTGTGTTCGCTCACGTTGCTGCCCCTGCCTACGAGCCCTTCCTCTCTGCCGTCCACACCTCCGGCTCTGCACAACTCTTTAGCATCCAGTTGCCACCCCACAGGTAGTCCAGGGCGGGGACATCAGAAGTCTAGGCTCCAGCCTAACTTTGCCCTGAGCTCTTCCCTTCTGCAGGCCTCAGTTTCCCCATCTGTAAGGTAAAGGGAAATTGGTCTCTAAGCTCCTCCCGATTCTGATGCTCTGGGAGGTGGCCCAGCATCCCAGCTCCATTCCCGGCACTGGACCTGACACTGAGTTGGAGCCCAGACCTGGCGTCCCCCGTTCACCAGCAGGCTGGACTCCTCCGCAGGAGATGAAAGCCACACAACTGGTTCAAGCTGTCTGCAGGCCTGGGAGCTGGGTGGGTGCTTCTGTCCAGGAACATGGCTTTTTCATTAGCGTCATCGTCCACCCATTAGCCCAAAGCTGACTCACAGGGAACGCGGCGCAGGGGGCTGGTTTCAGTGGGCGCTGTGTTCCCTCAGCCCTCCTCCTCCTGTTCTAGGAAACCTCAGCTCCACTGCCTGTCCAGCTTGCCCCACAGCCCACGGCCGGGTGCACCTGTCAACTTGAGAGGGTCACGTTCACTGCGCACCGACATGGCGCCAGGGGAAGCACAGTCATCTTGTCACCCAACCAACGAAACCACCCCAGAAGAGAAGCACTGTTGTCATCCGCAGTTCTCAGAGAAGTGACGTGTGCCTCTCTGTCCCACTAGGAGTGAACCATCTCGTTAGTCACCAGACTCTAGAGCAGCCTTTGGGATCCTGTTTGTCAGGTAAGCGTAGAGCAGTGTGGCCTTGGGCAAGTCACTTCCCTCTGCATTTTCTCTCCTGTCCCTAGTCAGACCTCCATTTCCCATCGTCCGATTCACCAAGCTGACAGCTCAGAGTGGAGGAGAGCAAAGACTCCGGGTTCTGGAGCCCATCAGGCCCAGGTTGTAATTCTGCTTCTGTCAGAGATAAAATAGCAATCTTCCTGGGCCAATGGAGAGCCTCTTCATCTTTTTACTGGCTGCCAGGACTGCAATGTGGGGGTCTACTGCATCTCATTCAACTGCTCTGCTACTACTGATGTAGGCCGTTCCTCTCTCTCTGTCCATTTCTACAAGCAATGCCATAGTGAACATCCTTGTATACATCTTACAATACTTGAATCAACACTTCTGTAGTATGAATGTTTACAGGTGTGGAATAGTACACACACTTTATATTTTGATCCTCCAAGCATAATATATCAACGTACCAGTTTATACTCCTACGGGATCAGTAGGACAGTACCCATCTCCCCACATCTGGATCAATTCTTCTTTTTTTTTTTAATTCTTATTTAATTTAATTTATTTATTTATGGTGGAGTTGGGTCTTTGTTGCTGGGTGTGGGCTTTCTCTAGTTGCAGCGAGCGGGGGCTACTCTTCGTTGTGGTGTGCCGGCTTCTCATTGCGGTGGCTTCTCTTGTTGCCGAGCACGGGCTCTAGGCATGTGGGCTTCAGTAGTTGTGGCTCACCGGCTCTAGAGCGCAGGCTCAGTAGTTGCGGCACACAGGCTTAGGTGCTCCGCAGCATGTGGGATCTTCCCGGACCAGGGATCAAACCCATGTCCCCTGCAGTGGCAGGCGGATTCTTAACCACTGCGCCACCAGGGAAGCCCTGGGTCAATTCTTGACATCATCAACCTTTTACACTTTTGCTAATAAAATGGCATCTCACTGTGGCTTTAATGTGCATTGTTCTGCCTACTAGGGAGGTTAAACATCTTTTCACAGTTGATTGGCCATTCTGATGTTTTCTTCTGCAAACTGCCTGTTCATGGATTTTGCAGAGGTTTCTATTAGGGTGTCTGTCTCCCAACCACTCTTTGACTCCGTGCTCCCTGTTGATCCCAGTCCTGCCCTTTTGGCATCCGATGCTCAGGTCCCCTCTCGTACTCCAAGTGCTGCTGTCTATTTCCACAGGTGAGCTGTGCCCCCAGGCCCTCCACGCAGCCAGCCTCCGTGTCAGCCAGCCTGAACCCACGACGGCAGAGGGCTTCAGACTGGGCTTGGCCCAATCAGAAGGCAGTTCAAGTAGAAGATGATCTCCAAAGGTTTCCTCCTTTAACTTTTAAGACCAAAGCCTTCTTTTTTTTAATAAATTTATTTGTTTATGGCTGCGTTGGGTCTTCGTTGCTGCGCGCAGCCTTTCTCTAGTTGTGGCGAGCGGGGGCTACTCTTCGTTGCGGTGCACTGGCTTCTCATTGCAGTGGCTTCTCTTGTTGCGGAGCATGGGCTCTATACACTTGGGCTTCAGTAATTGTGGCTCACGGGCTTAGGTGCTCCGCAGCACGTGGGATCTTCCCAGACCAGGGATCGAAGCCGTGCCCCCTGCATTGGCAGGCGGATTCTTAACCACTGCGCCACCAGGGAAGTCCCAAGATCAAAGCCTTCTTAATAATCCTCTGAACAAACTCAGCCTCAATTAACAAGAAAGCTACATGAAACAATTTCGAAGTGGATGACAAAACCCCGGAATCTCTTCTGTATTGTGTCCTTCGAAAGGCAGAGTGGGTGATCTATTTAAAACCAAGGCCTGAAATGCCCTTCTCATTTTAATGATATGTCCAGAATGAACGGCCCAGGGGATTAGATCTACCTCAAGAAAATCACCAAAACGCTACCATCTCCCCCAACAAATTGGCTAGTGGAGAAACTGCGTTTTATGTAATTCTTGGTATGGAAAAGAGCCCAGATACCATCTTAGTCTGTTACTTCATTTTATAGCTAAAGAAACTGGCTCAGAGGGGCAAGTGTTTTGCCAAGATCACACAGCAAGGTCAGAGATAGCACGGGAGCAGCACCGCAGGCACCTCCTCCAACTAGCTTGCTGCCCATCACACTGATAGGGAAGAAAAGAGGCCAAGGGATTTTCTTGAAAGTTCTTTGGTTTGAGGTCACCACTGGGAACCTCAGCTTCTTGGAACCCAGCAACATAAAGGTACTGCATGTTCCACAGACAATAAAACACACATAAAGCCTGTACCTCAAACTACTGTCACATCACATAATACCCTAGTTTCAGGTGGCAAGTGAAAGAAACATTATCATCATTTTCTTTTGAGCTTCAACTCTTCCACCAGAGCAGCAGAATTGATTAAAACACGGCTTCCAGAAAGGGCATCCTGCTTAATTTGCTTTCAACCCTCAAATTAAAGGCATACCGGCACGCAATTATCATTCTTATTACCATAGCCTAACCTGACCTTTTAGGGCTCTTCCTCCCTTTAGTTCACAGACGGCACTTTTTACTGCCACTGTGACAGGGATTTCTGGGCTCTTTTTGAAAAATAAAAACCAAAAAAACAGAGCATTCCCTTCTTTCTCCAGTGGCGCTAATCATTGTGGCAGAACCCTGAGCCTCTCTTGGAATACAGAATGCCCTCCTGTTTACTCTACATAGAGGGGTACACGGTTAAGGATTAACTAGGCTACTCCCTTTCGGAGAGGCCAATGGCTGTGCACCATTCATTCAGCAATCAGGCACTGACGATCTGCCAGGAGATTTGCCTGAAGGGGTAGCTGCGGTGTTAAACAAGATGGACTTCTCGCTCCCAAAGAGCACAGCAGCTGAAGTGCAGGAGATGCGCCCGACACAGAGGGAGATGTGAGTCACTCTGGAGGGACCTGAGGGACGCTTCCCTAAGGAGGCACGTTTGAGCTGTGTCTTGAGGGAAAGGTGCACCGAGGAGAGGTGGAGGAGGACTCTGGGGCAGAGCACACAGCAGGAGGAAAGGCGCAAGATGTCTGAGAAGGCGCGGATCCAGTGTGTGGCAGGGATGATGGTGGGAGACGAAGCTGGAGAGCTCTGAGTCAGACTCTGGAATGACCGGCTGTCACGCTGAGGAGTGTGGACTTTCTGCAGCAGACTGTGGAGACACCGAGGACAGGGACTGTCCCCGGCATGTTAAAGGTTGAGGTAGGAAGCTGCAACTGCATTGCGCTGGTACCCACAAAACCACACTGCGGGCAGACTGTTCCTGAAGCGCACAGAGCCCTGTCCTGCCTCAGGGGTTTGCTCCTGTGGTTCCCTGAGGCTGGGACACGCTTCCATCAGCCCTCTAACTGGCTGTTCCTTGAGGGGGAAGCTCAAATGCCACTTCCTCTGAGAGACCCTCCATGGCCTCTCTTTCTAAGTATATCCTCACCCTCCAGCTACTCGTTGTCACACTGACCCTTCACACTGTTTACCTGTTTATTGCCTCCCCCCTGGAATGGAAGCCCCATGACAGCAGGGCCCGTCTGTCTTGCTCATCATTCCTGCCTAGAATGGTAAGTAGCACGAAGCAAGACGTCAAACATTTGCCGAATGAATTAAAGAATTAATGAATGTATTTCCAGGGTTCTAGCTGCAAATACCCCTTCCCTCCCATTGAAGAAAGTATGGTTGAGCATAAGTGAGCAGGTGCGATATTATTGATTACAAAATCTGTATGCCCATGCCACACCGCACACCAGTGAAACCGGAAGATCTGGGGGTGGGATCTGAACATCAGTATTTAAAGGTCTCTAGGTGATTCCAATGTACATCCAAGGGTAAGATTCAATGACCCTGAAGAATAAGAGTGTGGCCTTGGAACCAGACAACCCACATGTGTTTCTCAGATCTACCACCCAGATCTACTCCTCAGATGAAGTCTGGGGTCCCCTCTCCCTCATCTCTTGACTCTGTTCTAATTTATTTTTGTTAAGCAAATACATTTATGAATTTTAGTATCTTAGTAAAATTACCCGTGACACATGTGACAAATGCTCAAGACACAAAGAGATGTCACAACCCCGAACAGAGACTTCCTATGTGGTAGAAGCAACTGGTATATTTAAAGCCGAAGTATGCCCTGATCCATTTCAGAGCATAAGAGTACATCTTTGATTATACCAAAGAGCATTTCAGCTAGGACCTGATGCCTACAAAGGGGGCGATTTAATCTCAAAGATTTACTCCTGGGCTTCCCTGGTGGCGCAGTGGTGGAGAGTCCACCTGCCGATGCAGGGGACACGGGTTCGTGACCCGGTCCGGGAAGATCCCACATGCCGCGGAGCGGCTGGGCCCGTAAGCCACGGCCGCTGAGCCTGCGCGTCCGGAGCCTGTGCTCCGCAACGGGAGAGGCCACAACAGTGAGAGGCCCGCGTACCGCAAAAAAAAAAAAAAAAAGATTTACTCCTATCTCTACATAATTAATGTGTTGGTTTGTTGCTCTATAGCAAGGAGGGGGGTTGGAAGTTCTTCAGAAAGATAAACGTGGGGTATAGTTTAATCATTTTCTGATGTCTTCCATGTATTGGGCACTAGAATATAGACATATAAATAAGACAGAAGGCCAGATCTTACAGTACTAAGACCAGGGGAAACAAGATAACACCCAGTGCCATGACAGGCATTACTCAAATAGAGTGCTGTGACAATTGCTACCATTTGCCAACACTGTACAAAGCATTTCATGTGTAAACCTCATTAAATCCTCAGAGCCATCCCAGGATGTAGGTACTATCATTGTTCCCCCCATTTTACAGATGAGGAAAAGAAAGTACAGAAAGGTTAAGTAACTTGCCTGGGGTCACACAGCTATGAAACAACAGAGCCTGGATTCAGATCCAGACAGCCCAACTCCAGAGTCCTTGTGCTTAAACCCTCATGCCATACTGTGTCATGGGAACAAAGGGGCAGGAAAGAGCACTTGTGGCTGTAGGAAGGGACGTTTCCTGGGGAAGACAGCATTAGTGTTTGCCTTGAGAGATGGGTCGACTTTCAAGAGGCAGAGATGGGGGCAGGATTGTTTCCCAGCAAGTGGATGGTGGCGGCATTAGTGAAGAGTTGGAAGTTGGAAAACACTCTTGAGGGATGGCATTTGGGCGACTGTAGGGTCTGTGACAAGGAGTCAGATAGTGGTACAGGAAATGGGCCAGGCTAAGGGCAGATTACAGCGTGTCAGGATGCCGGTAAGGATCTGGGCTTTAGTTAACAGCCATTCAGGAGCCACTGAAGGTTTTCGAGTGGCAGAGGCACGGCAGCAAGTTGGGGCATGGTCTGGATGGCGAGATGGCGGTGGGAGACCAGTTAGGCAGTGGTGTTGATAATCCAAGCAAGGGGAACAAAACCAGGCTAGGACAGTGACAGTTGAGATAAAAGAGGAAGTAACAGACGTGAAAGGTTATAGAAGGAACTCAACAGGACTTGCTGTGCGACTGGAACACGGAGAGCAGTGCGCGGGAGTCACGGGAGCATCTCATGTTTTGACACTGGAAGGATAGAGACGCCATTCCCTCCGATAGGGAAGACAAGAACAGGCTTGGCAGAGGAAAGGGGGCAGATAACTTTCCTTTGGGAATGTGAGGAGTCAGCCTCATTATTCTTAAGCCAAACCAGCAGGAAGACTTTCTATTATTTGACGCCCTGCTCAGAGATTCTTCGCGCCGACTGCTTTCAAATTGTGCTGTGACCTTTTTACCTACTGAAATTGTGAACCCGTCTGGGGTGAGAGATTTTAGGAATTCTGTCTTTACTTAAGACTCTTCAGTCCTAGAAGGCTACGATGTGGTGTGATCCCATCAAGAACACAGGAAAGCCAAAGTGAATTTCTTCGTTCAAGGAATTCAAAGCAAGGAGGAGGCAAGGCAAGAACTTCTGTCCAACTTGGGCAAAAGTTAAAACATCCTAGAGTCGAATTTGAAGCCATTAACAGTTCAAGACTTGTTGCTCTGATTCTAAAGAAGTGAATTAACTTCCAGGGAGGGCCTGGCGCTAGACACTGCAGCCAGATAGATTAATCATAGATCCTGCGCTCAGATACCGTGGTTTATTCCCTCATTACCCAAAGTGTGGTCCAGGGACCAGCAACATCAGCACCACCAACTTACTAGAAATCTCAGATGTCACTCCAGACCTATCGAATTAGAATCTTCATTTAATAAGACCTCAGGTGATGTGTATGCATCGAACAGAGGAAGACTAAGGGCTTTGGAATCAGGCGTATCTGGGTTTAAATCTCAGCCACTTACCTACTAGCACTTAACCTCTTGGACCTGCTTCAATCAATCAGGGGCCCTAGACCTTGGTTTCCACCTTAGAGCAACCTGGGGAGCTTTCAAAACCTCCACGGCCTGGCCATAGTGCAGACAAATTACATCAGAATCTCTCCGGGGTAGGATCCCAACATCAGTATTTCAGGGCCTCCCAGTAATTCCAACGTGCAGACAAGGCTGAGAACCACTGATGACTTTGAAGGACAAGGATGCGGCCATTGGAACCAGACGATTTTCATTTGTATCCCACATCCACTATTTCATATAGGAAGGAGGAATGGGGCTTCTTAACCTCTCCCTAGGCGTTAGCTCCTCCACCTGTGAAACGACTTATCAGAAACTCTTTCAAAGAGCTCTGAGCATTGAAGGAGTTGACACATGTCAAGCACTGGGCACAAGGCACAGGGCTCAATGAATATTTTTTATTACTGATGCAAGTCCCAGCTTCCTTTGCAGAAAGAACCTAGGAAGCAACACATAGTCTGAGGTTATCATAAGAACAAATCTGCAGGCCTGCTTGTACTTTCCCCACCAGGGATGACTTCCAATGACTGGGCCCGCAAGGGGTTAACGGGTGTTGCCTTAGCTGTTTTAAAAATTTAAGAATCTATTCTTTTTCTTCTGAAATTGGAGAATAAGGCAACGGTGGCTGGCAAGCTTTTGCAGACGAGTAAGGTTTAGCCAAAATGCTCCCAAATGAGGGGTCAGAACTGGGTGGGGGGCAAGGCGCATCTTCCAATGCTTTGTGTTCTGTCCTAACACTTTGGGCAACAGACTAATGCCTCACTGCAATCTCCCCACTTCGAGTGTCCAGGAGTTGGAAAGGCCTTTATAAAGACTCCATACAACTCTGCTTTCCAGGGCTCTGCAAATGGGAAAGCAAGGCCCAGGGAGCTGAGACTTACGCAGGGTCATACGCAATATAAGGCCACGACCAGAAGGTGTAAAGTGACCCCTAGTCAGATGGAGAGGAAATAGCCTAGTAGTGAAAAAGGAACTGAATGAAAGGGAAAAGAAAGACATAACAGTGCTTTGAACCAAAGAGCTTTATAAATACTTGTGGCTTTAACCTGCCCAGGAGGTAGATAAGCACGTTCCCTTTAGTTTGTCCTCAAATTCAACCTCTCACAAGAGGTTAAGAAACACACCCAAGGCTGGAACTGACACTCAGACCTCCCGACTTCCTGGCTTTGGAGCTGGGAGCTCAGCCTCCAACTCCCTTGTCTATCAGGAAAAACATCTGGGTTATAATGCTTGAGGATGGGCTATCAAGGGGAAGTGGTGGAAGTTTGGTTCTTTAAGGAACTTTGAGCGGGACTGCAGAAGACCACGCCAGGAGCCCCGCCCACGGCCTGAGTCACGAGGCTCGTGTTTCTGTACTTCTCCTACCCTGGATGCTTCCCTTGCGTGACCTTCAGGGAACTCTGTCTGTCAGAGAGGTTGGATGGGAAGAAAGAAAGTTGAGACTTCAAACTGTGTGAACCCACGCGGGCCCCGAGGCGCTGCCGCGGGCAACAAAGCCTTCCCTTCACAGCCATTTGCCTGTGACCCCGCACGGCTCCCCTGCCACACTGGCAAATGCCTACCTGAAGCAAAGAGAAAGGAGCAGGCAGGACCACAAGCACAAAAAGCAAGGGGAAGTCATCTTTAAAGGCCAAAAGGTTATATAAAACATAATAAAATACAACTGTTTCCTTTAAAATTTTTAATGGGCAGGAAACGGTATAGAATAACTGCCAAGTCACATAAATTAATGTTTTTGTTAATGTTTGTGATTCTGGAAAGAGCCCTCTATCGGTTGACGAAACTACAGGAGAGTTTTCATCACCGCTGCCTGGGTGCATGACTGGGTGTGGGCCACGGACCCATCTTCACATGGTCCAGAAAAAGAGGCGGCTGCCATGTCTGGCGGGCTTCAGATCTCCTTCCGTCTCAGGGCTGGGCTCTGGCCTTGCTCTTGAGTCATAGGGATTCTCTGGTAAAGGCCGATCTGTTTTCACTTTGGTGACCTACAGCGGGTAAAAGAGGAGAAGCAGAGCTGAGGGGCAGGTGGAGAAGCTGTGAGCATGAACCCACCTCCTGGGGTCTCCTCTCCGCCCTGGCTGCCTCAGCCACTCCCCATCCATAGAGCCCTAGCAAATCACACTTACCCTGAATAAACATTGAAGAAGGCCTACTTTGTGTCATTCCACATGGAAGAAGTTAGGGATACGGAAGAGAGCACGATTCACACTGTCCTCAGTGAAGGAGTCAGCCCGGAAAAGCACCCAGGCCTTCCTAAGCGGGTCACGGTGACCGAGAGACGAATGAGCGCTAGGACAGCAAGGCCTCCTCCGCACGGCCACGCGTCCTCGGCCTGGCTCTGAAGGGGCAACGTTTACTTTCCTCTTGAAGGGTGAGCAGGAGCCAACCAGGAAGATTGGAGAGGAAAAGCCCTTCCAGGAAGCCAACGGTGCACACCGAGACAGGGGCGCGGCCTTGGGGCAGCCGAAGCACGGGCCGCGCGCAGAGCGCAGGGAGAGGCGGCCCCTCACCAAGCACGTCCTGTTGTTAGACGTGACGCCAAGCGCATTACTCCAGTTCACTCTCACACTCCTCGGAGGTCAACCTGCAGGTTCACTGGGACCCCCCAGCTAACGGTGGATGGACCTGAAGTGAGATCTGCCTGCTCCAAAGCCCGTGCTCTCACAGAATGCTCGACACTGAGACACGGGAGCCAGGCGATGAACGACACACAAAGATGCTTGAATTTTAACCCAAGGGCAACAGGTGCCACTGGAGCAGGGAAGTAACTTACTCACGTCTGCAGGCCAGGCCGGAAGGAGCAGAAGCTAGACGGGGGCGCTGAGCCAACGGGCCAGGCGAGAGAGGGAGCCAACTGGGGTCCCGGGGAGAGAGGAGGATGGCGTTTTACACCCACTGAAACCCACAGAAGTCTCCATCAGAAACCCAGCAGAAATTGTTCTCATTTTAAAGATGAGGAAACAGGCCCAGAGAGGCAGAAAGACAGAAGGCCACGGTTATCAGTAGTCTTGTTATCTGGTGGCCTCCTAAGCCACTCCACATACTGTGACCAGATCAGTCTTCCCATAAATATATTAGAATTAATTATAAATAAGAATTATAAATAATTCTTATTATAACCACCCTCTAAGGCATAATTATCTCGAGTTCACGGAAGAGCAGCAGAGATGGCTGGCTTGTCTAAGATCAAGACACAGCAAATGTCAAGAGTTGGAGCTGGAACCCCAGTCTTCTGACTACAAGTCCAGAATAGTTTTTTATTTGCTTTTAAAACAGTTTTCTCATCTCTCTGCTATAATTAGAGATCACTAATGGTTCCTTACTGCTTGACAGAGTATTCCAAATGCTTCCAGCTGGCATCTGAAGCTCCTTTAAGGAATTCAAGATGTCTATGCAATAAATCTAGAAAAAATAAAAGGACCCCTTTAAAGGACAAATTACTGGGGAAAGGACAATAAAGCAACTTCCTCTTCTGCACCACACTCAAAATAGAAAAGGAGCAGAAGCATGTGGTCAAACTAATTACTAGGTAAATGACCTTGGGCACCTGACTTAACCTTCAATTTCCTATCTGTAAAACGGAGCTAGTAGTAGCTCCTAGGGTTATTAGAGTAATATACGTGAAGCACCTGATGTATGGAACAGGTGCTCCATTAGTTATTTTCAATATTAATATTATTAGGACAATGGAATTATGGGTGAGAGAGAGCAATCCTGCCTAGGAGAGCCAGAAACTTCAAAGACAGACCTGACACCTGAGCTGAGACTGGACGAGTGAGTATGAATTCACTGGGGGCAAACAGGAGGGAAGGGCAAGCCAGTGGAACCAGAATGCACAAGTGAATGACGCTAAAATGGAGGCTTTGTGCAGCCAATTATGACCGTTCTTAGAAAGAGACCGAATACTGAACTTAGGTATAACTAAAGCTGAGAATCCTCTTAAGGAAATACACTTTTGAAGAGAGTTCAGATAACAGTACGTTTTCCTTTTATAGGTTTTTAAAAATGTTATTACAAAGAGTCAGGAATAAAAATGCTTTCTTAACAACGTGATTTGTAAATTCTCCTTTTGTGAGACAGATGTGAGAAACGGTAGTTTTCTCTATTCTATGTAAAAGTTCCACCACTTTCCAGCTTAGAATTACCAACTATTGAAAATAATCTGTTCATTTGGAATTAAAATATACACACTACGATATATATAAAATAAATAACCAACAAAGACCTACTGTATTGCACAAGGAACTATACTCAGTATCTTGTAATAACCTATAATGAAGTGAATGTAAAAAATATATATATATGTGTATATATATACACATATATATATCTCTGAATCACTTTACTGTACACCTGAAAGTAACACAACATTGTAAATCAACTATATTTCAATAATTTTTTTTTTTTTTTTTTTTTTGCGGTGCACAGGCCTCTCACTGCTGTGGCCCCTCCCACTGCGGAGCACAGGCTCCGGACGCGCAGGCTCAGCGGCCATGCCTCACGGGCCCAGCCGCTCTGCGGCATGTGGGAGCTTCCCGGACCGGGGCACGAACCCGTGTCCCCTGCATCGGCAGGCGGACTCTCAACCACTGCGCCACCAGGGAAGCCCAATAAAAATTTATTTTAAATAAAAATAAATAAAATAATTTGTTTGGTGGCAAAGAAGATATCCGAAGTGAAGATATGCCAGATACACACACAAAAAAATTGCTTAACCATTCCTCTACTTATGGCAAAAAGCTTAAGAACCAACTATCCACAGATGCCACACACAAAGGGAGGGAACGAACACTAACTGTGGACCTATGTGCCAGGTACTGTGCTGGGGATTCACACAGGCTCCGTAGCTTAATCCTCACAGAAAAACAGGGATTAAGACTGGCCCCATCTTATAAATGGGGTAGGATAGGAAATGTTAAGAAATTTGCTCAAGGACCCACAGCAGTTAAGTCAGGGAACTACCATTCAAATCCACTCTCAGTCTCCATTCAAACCAGAGTTCTTCCCGCCATGCCTTGCTACCTATGCTTCCCAGAGGGCATGGAGGGTGACAATGCTTAAGAAGCCAGGGATGGGTCAGATCACAAAGGGCTGTGGCATGTCAGGATATGGAGGGGATGCTTTGTTTTGCAAGCAAATAGGAGTCCCCTTGAAAAGCTGTTTTTTTTTTTTAAAGGAAAGTGATATTTGACTTATTTTCCACACAGATCACGCCTATAGTGATCCATCCTCCCCTCCCAGAAATGCACGTAGCCCAGTTAAGAACTCCTGTCCAGGAAGTGGGGGACAGTGAGGGGATTCAAAACAATACTCCAGGAGATGCTACAGGAATTGAGGACTGGATAAAGGAAGAAAGAGTGCAAAGTGAAGAAACAAGACATTCAGGTTTCTCCCTCTGAGGGTTCAACAGATGGTAGTGTCACAACTGAGACAGGAAATATGGGAGAAAGAACAGAGAAACAAGCTTTTTAGACTATAGGCATTACTTTTTTTTTTTTTTTTAATCTCAGGTATGTTCCTGAAAAATGTGGCATAGCCTCAAACCTATTTCCCCACAATAAACTCAATGTTTTCAACTGACGGTGCCCCTAACATTTTGTTTATCCTCATCTACTCCCTTCTGTTCTTCAGTTAGCTAATTAATCAAAAACCAATCTGCACATGCTGGGCGAGCTATTTAAAGGAACACTTCTATTAAATAAACTCCCTCTGGACTGTGTATAACCACTCCCTAATGAAGCTGACTGGTCAGTCTGGATTTCTCACATCAGATCTGTACTCACAGAAGACCCATTCCACCCCCTGCCTTTCCCCACCCTTAGCGAGTGAGAGAGAGAGAGCGAGAGAGCGAGAGCGAGAGCGAGAGCGAGAGCGAGAGAGAGAGAGAGAGAGAGAGAGAGAGAGAGCAGCAGGAAACTGTGTTACCTTTGACAGCTCCCCCAGGTCGGGTCGCACCCAGCCCAGTTTGTCCAACACACACTCGTCAAACTTCGCCTGCTGTTTGCGACACCGACGAAATAACTGCAAGCCGGAGTAATCGATGCAGGTCCAGTATTCTGTAAAAGGCTCCGAACAGTGCTGCTTTATCTGCCTGGAAAAGAGGGCTTGATTAGGGGCAGCTCTTTGCAAAACGATGAAAAACAAAAAAGTGGGGAAAAATTTGGTGCAGACCTCATACACACAGCCTTGCTTTTTGAAAGGTACGGGAGTACGCTTACCTCACTTACAAGACCCCTTGGAGAGCCTCAGGTTGAGAAACAATACGTAAAAAAAGATTTCTGAGGAATAAGGCCTAATTTCTTCGTGTAGCAAAAACAAATGAATAGAAATGTCAAAAGACTGTGGTCTAAGGCGTATATATTTCACTTAGAACTCCTCACTTGGGACCTATTTATTCTTCTTAGATCCAATCTAAAGATTACCCACTTCGCAAATTTAGAAGAGAAGGAGGCGCACTCAGAGATGGGCATGCTGACAGAAGTCAGAGGCGACAGACATTGACAAAGGAGGAGACAGACTATAAAAAGCAAATTCACAAACTAACAAGGATCTTCTGATCCTGGGGTCGATCAGTGTAGAGGCAACCTGCCCCACACGCCTCCAAAGCTCAAAAGATTTCATTCTATTCAGGCACTGAACAAAAACAGAGATTAATCCTCGTCATTAAGAAGAAAGTTAAATTATATTTGCTCTCTGTTAAGAAGCAACATAGCATATAATTCATTTTGTGGTAACCAGAAATGGCTGAAGAAAAACTAACTTTTGTGTATAAAAGGGATAAGCCTCCATTATTTTGCGAAATTCCCCTTCTCTCACCATTCAGCTTTGCTAGTAATCAAATAAATGCAAAGTCAAACGAGAAGAAAATACTGTTATTTTATGTAAAAGCCATATTTGAGGCAGTGGAAGAAGCGTGGAGCACCTCCTTCCCCCGGTGGAATAATAATGAAGTATTTGCTTGTCACACGCCAAGAATCTAGCTACACTCAACACAGGAATCGTATTTAACACGTCTCGGGAAGAACCTCGGAGGTGGCCGAAGGAAATACATAAAGAAAAACTGGCTTTCCATTCCTGTTCGGTTCCCCTCCTGGGAGGCAACCAAGGGGCACCAGTTTCTTATACCTTTGCAGGTATTTTTTTTTGCGGTACATGGGCCTCTCACTGTTGTGACCTCTCCCGTTGCGGAGCACAGGCTCCGGACAGACGCGCAGGCTCAGTGGCCATGGCTCACAGGCCCAGCCTCTACGCGGCATGTGGGATCTTCCCGGACCGGGGCACGAACCCGCGTCCCCTGCATCGGCAGGCGGACTCTCAACCACTGTGCCACCAGGGAAACCCCCTTTGCAGGTATTTTGAGTATAGCCTTGGGGGTGATGGGATGTGTTAAGAGGAAGGAAGAAGGAATGTCAAAGCCTCGGGAGCTTTTCTGGGTTACCTCTAGCCTCAACGACCTGCGTTTCTACGGTACACAAAACTGCACCCCCCTAGCCTCGACTTAAGAATCGCGATGGTGGTGAGCAACCGTGTCCAGTTGGAGTTTCGGACTCCTCCAATATGCTGCAGCGGAAGAAAGGCTGCAAACCATCACTCTGGTACTTAGGTCTATGTTCTGGGCTCTGTTACCCTGGCACCCACACTAATAGACAATTACCTACTAGTGCTTACAGCAAGCTAGTTCAGCACCTCAGGAGCTTGTGAAATCCAACCATTTCCCACTTAAACATGCTCCCTCTGAGTCAAAGGAAAAATACTTTGCCAAAGTTCTCTTAGAAAATAAAAAAATTTTAAAGGAACACACATTCCACCTTATTAGCAATCAAATCAATGCAAATTCAAGCAAGAGTAAAACACCACTTTGTACCTATCAAGTATTTAAATAATATGCAATGCTGGAGACGGATACCAGGATACAGGCTGAGGACAGCATAAACTGGCCCAACTTCCAACTGTAATTCAAGAGCCATAAATCATGTTCAAAGCCTTTTAAAGAATAATCTCACTGCTGGGAAATTTATGCCAAGGAATTAATTATAAAATGAAAATTATCTCTACACAAATGTAATCACTGCAGATTTATCCAAAACAATCAATAATGATGTTTAATAACAAAATTATGGCTGGTTTATCTACTGATGGAATATTACACAGCCATGAAAAATGATGATCATGAAGACAGAGCAACCTGAAAGCATGTTTCCAATAGTTTCAAGTGAAAAAATGAATTTTCAAATGTACACACACCATGACTTTAAGCACAAAAATATCTCTGCACGTGGACAAAGACAGCAGAAGCAAGAAAGAAGGAAAGCAGCTATTGTGTGAAGCAATTTTTTTTTCCTCTAGCATCATTGTAAGGTTTTGCCTAGCCAGCAGTCATTCTCTATTCTTCTGGAACATCCTTCAAATTTTCCTTTGGGGAACAACCTCTCCCTATCGCTCGGCAATGTGATTTAGATGAATCTAAGTCTACTCCCCACTTTAGGCCTGACCACTCACAGCATTTTATCTCCTGAAACACAACTGATTCAAAGATATGCACATGAAGTTGACCAGCCAGGCCAATGAGACTCAGTCCAGGGACCACTGCTCATGCTACTGGGTGGCACTCTTTGTCTGGGTCTGCTAAGCAAGGAGCACAGCAGCTTGGAATGGCTGGTGGCCATTGCTGCTAAAGCAAGGAGAGGGTCTCTTTGAAAATGAATTTGACAGAGAAAGCAGGACTAAGAAACTGGGGGTGGGGGATAAGAGGTGAAGCCAAAAGATACCAAGTAGGTGTGAAATTATTTAAGCCCTTGAATCCAGTCCTGCCAGTCCTATTTCTGGACTTTACAGTGACATGAGCCAATTCCCTCTGAGTTGAGTTTCTGTCCTTTTTAATAGAGTTCTGACTAATATGGTTAAAACATTTTTCCACAATTATAATTTGGATTTTTTTTACTTATATCAAGTACAGTGGCCTACCTCAACACTTGACTCTGAACACCTTTCCTTTCCATCATAACTGTGTGTTCTGTAGTAATGATAATGATAACAATCTAGTAAATGCCTATAAGCAAGCCCTGTGCTAAGAAGTTTTTATGTGCCTTTTCAAATTTCTCACAACAATCTTATGATAGGTATTACTCTACAATTTGGAAGTTGAGGTTCATGGAGATTAAAGAACTTGCCACTATTTACAATAGCCAAGACATGGAAGTGACCTAAATGTCCACTGACAGAGGAATGAATAAAGAAGATGTGGTCTACACACACACACACACACACACACACACACACACACACACACACACACACACACACACACACACACACACACACACACACACACACACACACACACACACACACACACACACACACACACACACACACACACACACTGGAATAGTACTCAGCCATAAAAAAGAATAAACTAATGCCATTTGCAGCTACATGGATGGACCTAGAGATTATCATACTGAGTAAGTCAGGAAGAGAAAGACAAATACCATAGGATATCACTTATATGTAGAATCTAAAATATGACACAAATGAGCTTATCTACAAAACAGAAACAGACTCACAGATATAGAGAACCAACTTATAGTTGCCAAGCAGGATGGGGGAGGGAAAGATTGGGAGTTTGGGATTAGCAGATGCAAACTATTATATATAGAATGTATAAACAACAAGGTCCTACTGTATAGCACAGGGAACTATATTTAATATCATGTGATAAACCATAATGGAAAAGAATATGAAAAAGAATATATATGTGAATAACTGAATCACTTTGCTGTACAGCAGAAATTAACACATTGTAATTTTATTTATTTATTTATTTATTTAGGCCACATGGCATGTGGGATCTTAGCTTCCCGACCAGGGATGGAACTCATGCCCCCTGCATTGGAAGCATGGAGTCTTAACCCCTGGACCGCCAGGGAAGTCCCAACACAACACTGTATATCAACTATACTTTAAAAAAAAAAAAAAAGTGCCAAGTAATAACGAACAAAAAGAACTCTCATTTATTGTGTGCTCTACTTTGGTCTATGTGACTGCAAAGCCTTCTATTCCCTACTAAAATTAGTAAACTTACCCTTCCATTTAATTAGCTGGATGTTCACGGAGATACGTATACCTTGATGTTGCAACCAGTGGGCACTGACGTGAAAAGATCTTACCTAAAGAAGTCCAGGGCACACTGGTTGACAAGCTTGCTTTCCTCTAAACACCGCCTCGGGTCCTTCTCTTCCCACCGGCAGAGCATGAACTCCTTGTTGGGCTTATCGCACTGAGCTCCGTAGTGATGGGCCGCAGCTTTCAGCACAGAAGAACTGACTTTCACCTGGGGAGAGGAACAGAGGAGAAGGACCAGATTTGTACCAGGACACCACTTCTTTAACCTCACCTCATGCTGGTCAAGATAGAGGGAACATGAAGGTAGCCCCGTTCTGACTTTGCCAAGAACACTAAAGACAGGGGACTCTGTAATAATCCCTTATGATGTATGGTGCTTCAGAGATCACAGAGCTCTTTCACATGTATGATTTTCCACACCTTTGTAATAATCTCATCAGGCTGATATTACCATCCTCATCCCCATTTTAGACATAAGGAAATGGCAGCCCGAATGGAATCCTTAGATCTTTATAAGAGAGAAAGTGGAGCTCTGAAGGAAGATGGAGGCTTCTGGGATGTACGGGGAGGAACCAACCCTGAGGAGCACTGACGAGTCTCCTCTCCAGGAATAAAAGTAACAGTGGAGGATATATAAGATTCCCAGAAGATGACAGACTCACAGAAGATTAGAGACTGGAAGGGATGAGTAAGAGCATCTAGCTTAGCAAGTTATTATTAATAATAAAGAACCAAATCTGTGAACTTTTTAAAATTATAGAGTATATCCAAGGCAGCCATCCCTACGACAGTGTCAGTCTCACTCACTTGCACCCCAGCACATTTTCTTGAGAAGCACAGTGTAGCTACAGCCAGCTCACGGTACAGTCCAGAGCCTGTCTAGCAGCTGCTGCAGCAGGGGTCCTGCTAGCCTCTTTTCTGTACCACCTCTTCCTGTGCTGATACCACAATGTTTGAATTACTGTTCGTTGTCTGGGAAGACCATCTTCCTCACTATTCATCCTTTTCAAAACCGTTCTGGCTGTTCTTACAGATGAACACCCTTCCTCCAATAATCCTATTGGAATTGTACTAAGTCTAGTTATATAACAAATTAGAAAGGAAAGGGCACTGTTACACTATTGGGTCTCTGCTCACATTTTATCTCAGCCGTTCCCTAATCATCTTAGATAAGCTAGCACCAGTGGTCACTCTATCTGTGACCACTGGAACGTAAGCTCCAAGAGGGTGGGCATTTTGGGTTTTTATGTTTGTTTTTTTTTTCAGTATGCGGGTCTCTCACTGTTGTGGCCTCTCCCGTTGTGGAGCACAGGCTCCGGACGCGCAGACTCAGCGGCCATGGCTCACGGGCCCAGCCGCTCCGCGGCACGTGGGATCCTCCCGGACCGGGGCATGAACCCGTGTCCCCCGCATCGGCAGGCGGACTCTCAACCACTGCGCCACCAGGGAAGCCCTGGCATTTTGTTTTTAACAGAGGTCGACTACTGTAAAGATGTCCGTTCTCCCTAAGTTAAACTAATTAAGGTGGTGTTTACCATGGTCCACCAAGCACCCAAAACGGCGTCCCAGCACAAGGAGCTGTCAAGCACTCACTCTGTGCCAGCAGCAGGGAAGGTAACAGTTACAAGAGAGTTAAGAATACATGAATGATGCCTTCTCATCCAGAACACAGTACGTCTCTCCATTTATTTAGCTCATTCTCACTTTCTTTGGTCAAAATTACAGTTTCCTTCATACAGGAAACTTGCATATTTCTTGTTTATTCCTCAGTATTCTCACATTTTGGATACTATCTAAATGGGACATTTTTCCCTTAGATTTTCAAGTTGGTTACTGCTTGTTTTTACACTGTATCTTCTCTGTAACCACAGTCTACTGAACTCTTGTCAGTTCTAATAGGAAACTCAAGAGGATTAAGAGAAAAGCTTCCATTTACAAATAAAAACTGCTTCCCTTCCTCTCTGACACATATCTTTTTTTCCTTCTTCTTCTCTTTCCCTATGTTAATGCTCTGACCAAAACTTCCCAGGATGATACAGACAAACAGCAATGGCAGTAGGCGTCCTTGCCTTGTTCTAAACTTTAAAGTAGTTTGGTATGATATTGGCTGTTGGTGTCTGGGATATACTTGTTGGACGTTCCTCATTAGGGAAGTTTCTTTCTAACCATAAATGGCTTTGTTGCACTGTTGTTTCCTCCACCAGGAAAGACTGAAATTTTCAGGTTTCTTTTTCATTAATCTATAAATGTAATGTAGAGTATTAACAGATTTTCTAAAACTGACCCATTGTACCTAGAATAAAATCTAGTTTGTCCTAGTGTATTATGCCTTAAGATACCCCTGGATTTGATCTGCAAATATGTATTAAGAACTTTTACATGAGAATAATTTTATAATTATTATTTTTTATAACAATAAAAATTTTATAATTTCATTTTTCAGGAATTTCACACAGCTTAGGTCAAATTATTAATTTTTTAATAAGATAAAAGGCAAGGAAAGATGAAGAGATAATTCTACACACTATAGGAAGAGAAGAATAAAGTTATGACTATGACTACTAATATTACAACTGTTCTAATGATCAAAGCAAAGGTAAATTTAGGATGTAAGTGAAATTTGCCACGACAATTCTAATATGCTCATTTAAAAATCTGTAAAATTTTGTATTCGAGTTTTTGATAATAGTTTACTTACGTTAATTGAGTGGTACACGTTTGCTTGCTATATTACCTGTAAAGAGCTGGGAGACTGAAAAATCAAGACGCAAACTTTTTTTAAAGCTTAATATATTTAAAAAATTAAGTTAGCTGCATTTATTTCCTTGTCAAATGTCTTAAAACATCTTTAAATGGCTGATTTAATTACTCCGATGCCTTCACAGCTATCACGCCCCCAAACGCCTATGGCTTTCTTTGCTTTACTTCCCCACAAGTGTAGAGGTCTTATCCCAGTCTAGGTTATGCCCATGTTGTTGAGCACATAAAACACGCCCTGTCACAGGGAAATCAAGGCTGAGAACCACTCACTGAATTTATTTCCTAAGGAAAAGGAGCAATGTGCTCGAGATGGCGCAGCAAGTCAGTGGCAAGTGCAGAACTAGCACCAGAAAGTGTGACCTCCAATCAGGCCTCTCCCCATTGCATCACTGAGGAGGCAAAGAACTTCAGATGTCACCACCACCCCTCACCTGCTTCTTCACTAATACTGACAAGTTCCAACAGAAGCCACAGCCTTTCACAGCTGCTTACTGTGAATACCCTCTCAGATTCATTCAGCTCCCTTTGTCTCAAAGAACACAGAATTTCAATGCCCTTCCTCATCTGTCCTCATAACAGCCTCACTGCACAGCAGGTTTAGATGGTCTGCAGGTGCGGAAACAGAGGCAGAAAAAGTCCCACAATCTACGAGCAGTCTTCTAGTCCTGTTCTCTCTTCCTTAAACCAGATCTGCACCTTTTTTTTTTTGTAGTACTTAATTTATACTAGGTTTTGTATTTTGCTTAATTTATGTAAAATGGGGGATGATAGTACTTAGTTGATAGAACTGTTGTCAGGGTTAACACACATTAAAGATATGAAGAACAGTGCCTAGCACATAGAAGCACATCATAAATATTGGCCATTATTTTTACTCAAAATCGTTAATGTGTACAAGGATTTTCCTGCCCAAAGCTTCTGACTATTTTTCCATAGGCATGTGTCATATAACTCGAAGGTCAATGAGGTCCAAAATGGGTTTAACTTGCTTCTCAAACCCACTCCTTCTAGCTTCCCCAGTTCTGTCAAGTTGCAAATCTGACACCGATTCCTCAACCTTTGCTGCCTCTGATATCTAAGTCATTGCTAAGTCGGATCAATTCTAGATAAATGCATTCTTTCCTCTCTGTAAGCACAGTCACCAATCATGCTGGGGTCAATAATATCTTCCTCAGTTATTGGTTTCCTGTTTTTCTTATTCCTCTCTTCCAACCATTCTTCACAGAGCTGCTGTCCTAAAAGACAATTCTTATTTTACTCTGTTATTAAAACAAATTAGCAACAAAACCCTTGAAGGATTCAGGCTTAACCGCAGAATAAGGCCTAAGTTTCTACTTAAGTATTCAAACCCTTCGGATCCCAACTATCCTTCCGGCCTTCTCACCCACCAGACTTTAAAAAGGTGCTGGCTGTCCTCTAGAACACTGAACTCACTTTCCTGGAACCCATTTTTGGCCTCACCTGCTTACCTCTGCTCAGATCCTGCTTTGTTTAGAAAGTTCTTCTCTCCATCTCTGCCTGTAAATGCCATTCTTCAAATGACATTTAGCCAAGTCTTACATTATACCCAAGAAGTGCTTTCTCTGTTCCCTTCATAGCCTCAGAGAACTTACAAATAAAATAACTGTGTCTGCAAATGGGAAAAGTGACTCATCGAGGTAAACGAATAGTTAGGCCTAGAATTTAGATACAACTTCAAATCCTACCCTCTTTTCTTAAACCATGTCTGCCCCTCTTCTGTAGCATTTAATCATACTTGGTTTTGTATTTTAGCTATTTATGTAATTATCTGTTCCTCAATTCAACTGTGTGAACTCTAAAGGCAAGTTTATTCCAGAAATAGAACACGTGCAAGAAGCAGAACCTCAGATGACTGCTGAACCAAATTAAAGCGCCAGTGAAAAACACAGCAGCTCAAAGTCTTAACCCAGCTTCACAGTCGGGCAAGAAACAAACTGTCTGTTGGCAGTACCCACACGTCCCCACCCCCAACTTTTGGTACATGTCACTTTATTATAATAATTAAAATAATATAATAATAGTTGCCATTCTCACAGGCATATAAGATGAAGTGAAATAATGCAGGTAAAACACTTAACACAGGGCCTGGGATATAATTTTTGGCATGTAATTTTTCATCTTCCCCTCCCTCTCCTCCAGTGTAGCCGCATTATCCAGTCCTGTCCTGGAACTTTTTTTGCCTTAAAATCTTCCACCTCTCCCCACCACCTCACTTACAGGATGAAGTCCAAACTGCTCAGTCTGGCCTTGTGAAAGTCGCTTCCAGCCCTGCCTCAGCCCAAGGTACCTCTCCCGGCTCAGCAACTGTTGCTTTCCACCAACAAAAGAGTCATGTCAAAAAGCAAAACACAACATACAAAAGGTTCTGCTAAGCCTTCTCGCTCTTTTGAGCTTTTGCCCATGATATGGTAGTTTAAAAGCATGGGTTTTAAAATCAGACCTGGGTTCACATGCCAGCTTTACCATGTGACCTTGGGCAAATCACTTCTCTCAGGACCTGTTTCCTTATCTGTAACATGGAGAGATCGATTATACCCTTCCTTACAGTGTTGCTGGAAGGACCCTATGAATTAATGTCTGTAATTAGCAACCTGCCTGACATCTAGAAAAGGCCTGATCATGTCTGCTGTAATTAGTATTATCGGTCTTCACTTCTCATAGCACTAACTACACTGTACTGTAATTGCCTCTTTATGTTTCTGTCTCCCTATTAGATTATAAACTCTATGAGGACAGGGACTATCTCATTTTCCAGTGTATGGGTAACTATTCAAATGAGAGCTCTTGAATAAATGAATGCTTTAAATGTCCTATTACCAAACACTTTCCCAGGCTGTTAGCAAATTCACTCTCCAATATCATCTCCTTTTTCTGCGGCTTCCTAGCTCCACTCCAATGCACTCTGCACCGACGATGCTACTTTAAGGTGACTCTCTCTCCCTCGACTGGAGCACCCGGGGTTGCACACTCACTTCGCAAGGAGGTTTGAGTATTAAGTGACATGAAGTAAGTAAAGTGACCCTGGTTGGTGCTTAATAAAAAGTACTATTATTCACGTAAAGGAGACGCAGGTTGCTGCGGGGAAGGGGAGGAGAGTTCTCGAGCTACTTAGGGATGGGTCTCCCCGAGCTGACCAGGAGGCCTCCGAGGGTCAACTTGTGTAAGTGTTGGGGGCATGGGGTGGGGATGGGGGATCCGGGGCCCAGGGTCCGCGGAGTGCAAGCAGGGCTGGGCCCAGGCCCGGGAAGCTGTAGCCCTGTGCCCCGCTTGCCTATCCTCCGGACGAGCCTCACCTCCTGCACTTTCAGGTCCTCCAGAGTGGGCAGCTCCACTATCCCGGGCATGACGGCGGTAGCCCCGACCCCGAGAAGGTGCCCGCTGCCGCGTCGCCCACGTCTCCTTGAACTCCCCTTCCGACTGCCGTGGGCCACGTACCGTCTGCGCATGCGCAGCAGCGGCACGCAGGCGCACTGCTCTGCCCAACAGCGAGCGACAGAGCATGCGCAGAGCCAGGAAGTTCCGCGGACCCTGGGGGTGGGGCTTCGCCTCGGTTCCGCCTATCCCTTCTGGTTGTCATAGTGAGGCGGGAAACACCGAGACTCTGGGCTCCCAACGGCTGGAAGCTAGAGGCAGGCGCCATGGAGTACACGGGGAGCCAATATATTGGGGAATTTGTAGATGGGAGGTAAGGACCTCGTTTGATTCACTATGTCTTGAACATCCGTGACTGGGAAAAGCCGGCGGTCTTTTTGCCTCTGCAAAGGACTTTGTACCAGACACGTTCACAAACTTTATGCCTTTTAAACTTCAGGACAACCCTTTCATGTAGGAACGTTTATTCCCATTTTACAGTTCAGGAAAATGAGATCCAGAGAAGCGAAGTAACTTGCTCAAGGACGCATATCTAATAAACAGCAGAGCTGATACACATCCATTCCATGTATTCCCGTATATATGTGTGTTTGCTAAATGCCAGTCTTAGATATAGGGAGAAGAATATTAAAAATGTCAAGATTCTTGCTCTTGTGAAGCGTATCGTCTAGTTGGTATACTGCCAACAAACAGATAAATGAGAAGATAATTTCAGATAGTGGCTTTGCTTGAATATTTCCCTCCTCGTAGCAACCCTATGAGATAGATATAATCATCCCCATTATACGGATGGGAAAAGTGAGGCACAAGGTAATTATATAATGTGCTCAAAGTCACCAAGTTGGCATTTGACAGAGCAGAGATGAAAACCAGATCTGACTTCAGAGCCCATGTGCTTTCTACTATAGACCCCTGCTGCTGAGCCCCTGTAGAGGATGCATCTAGTTGGAGCAGTCCTGGAAGACTTCATGGAGGAGACAATATTTGAAATGGGCCCTGAAGGTTGAGTAGGATCTAGGTGGGTGGAGATGCAAGGTGAAGAATGCTTCCAGGCAAAGGGAACAGCATGAGCAATAGCTCAGAGGGCTTATAAGGGAAAGAGCAGGCAGTTCAGTTTGGGTGGAGTGTAGAATGTGCCTGGAGGAGAGTGGGAGCCCAAGCTAGACAGGGGGGCTGTGCTCTTACTTAGAGAGATTTGAACACCATGCACAATTCTGTGGGTGGGAAGAGCCACTGTTAGACCCTTGGTAGTGCTGGGCATTAGGAAATCTAATTTATTTCATCTCTGTATCCCTCCTCATAGTACATCTGTCTAGCACACACTCAGTTAATGTTAGCCACATGAATGAATAAGAGAATGAATGAATGAATAATATTTGAGATATGGTCATCATATCCTTGTTAAGGATTGATGTCTTCATTATGAAGTAGCTCTCTTTGTTCTTTCTAATTTACTTTGGATTTAAAGTGAAGGCATTTCAGGACTTCCCTGGTGGTCCAGTGGTTAAGACTCCGCACTCCCATGCAGGGGGCGTGGGTTCGATCCCTGGTGGGGCAACTAAGATCCCACTTGCTGCATGGTATGGCCAAAAAAATACATATAAAAAATGAAGGCTTTTCACCTTGAATGAATAAAAGAAAAAACGGAAGGGAAGGAGAGGGAGAGGAGGAAGGGGAGGATGGAAAGAGGGACGGAAGGAAGCAGAGTGGAGGTGGGGAGATCAGGTCAGAGCCCATTGCCACTGTCTCGGTAAGAGGCACCAGGTCTCCGGGCCAAGGCAGAGGCAGTGGGTCTGCAGGAAAGAGAAAAATTTAGAAGTTGGGCGATTTCATTGCCAGGAGTCGGCAGCTGGTTGGCTCCTGGTCCCACTCAGAGACTGCTTCCAATCCCAGCCCAGAGCCCACCTCCAGGCTTTGAACTTGGAAGATTCGGCTACTTTGGGGGAGGAGAGGATGAGTTCTATTTGGGGTGGGCTGGAGATGTCTGTAGGTGGTCTGAATAATAGTGTCCAAGTTGCAGTAAAAAAAAATAATAAGAGGGGAGATGCCAAATCTCAGAGAAGGGCTTAGATGGAGACTATGTTTAGAAATGACAGATGTGATCTCAAGCAAAGAGGTAGAGGAAAGAAGAAGAGGAGGGACTTCCCTGGTGGCCCAGTGGTAAAGAATCGCCTTACAACGCAGGGGACGTGGGTTCAATTCCTGGTCAGGGAACTAAGATCCCACGTGCCGCGGGGCAACTAAGCCCGCGTGCCACAACTACCGAGCTGCACGCCTCAACTAGACAGCCTGCGCGGTACAAACTACAGAGCCCACGCACTCTGGAACCGGGTGCCACAACTACAGAGCCCACGCGCCCTGGAGCCCGCACACCACAACTAGAGAGAAGCCCGCACGCTAGTAACGAAAGATCTCGCATGCCTCAACAAAGATCCCACGTGCCACAACTAAGACCCAATGCAGCCAAAAAAAAAATTTAAAGAAATGAAAAAGAAGAAGAGGAGTTCTCTTTCCTTCTGTGTCTTGCAGCAAAGTAAAAGCAAAATAGTTTTTAAGCTCTTCTATACGTCAGGCATTCTATGATAGCTTCATAGCCATTAGCGCAACAACTTGGCAGGGGTGTCATCATTATCCCTATTTTACAGATGAGGAACTCAGGCTTAGAAAGGTGGAGGTCACACAAGGTCACGCAGGCATGGAGAGGTGGAGCCAGGTCTGGACTCCAGGCCTGCCCGGCTCAGAAGCTGTGACTTAACCACAGTGCTCTCCTGCTTGGGGCCTCTGTCACAGTGGCAACTTCTGTCATCCACTCAGGAAGTCCACTGGCCCTTCTGTTTCCTTCGTTCCTTACTTAGTAGATGTTCACGAGCACCTATTTAAAAAAAACATAATTCTAGGAGCTGAGGATACCAAGGTCTTCCTCTCAAGAAGCTTTGATTAAATAGGGGAGATGAGGTATGTAATTACGATGCAACGCAGAAAGTGCAAGGCGTCCAACGGAGGTACAAACAAAACCACAAAGAAGTTCAGAGTTAGGAGAGGTAAATTCCAGCTAGTGGGGAAGAATGGAGAAGGAATGAAGGAATGAATGAAAGCGTATTTCTTAAGCACTCACTATATGTCAGGCCCTTTACTAGGAAAACTGTTACCAGTATCTGGGTTAATCTTGGGCATTAATCTCAGCCATTTCACACGTGAAGTAAGTGGTCCAGCTGGTTCCCTGCCCCGTGCTCAGGTGGGGGCCTGTCTTCTACATGGCACTGACCACACATTATATAACTGCTAAACTGTGTCCCCCACTGAACTGTGAGCTCCCCGAGGACAAGGACTGCATCTACCTTGGTCACTGTTGTGTCTGTAGTACTGTATCCAACAGACTAGACTCAGCAAGGCACCTGGAATATAGCAGGTGTTCTGTAAATATTTCTTGGAACAAAGGAAGGAACAAAGGAAGGAGGGAAAACAGATTTAGGAAAGTCTCCAAGATGATACATCTAGAGCATGGTGAAGTAGGATTCAAATTCCTGTTTCCTATCTAAATTTCACACTTTTCCCAGTTTCCTACTTACGGCGCAATGGGCAGGGGTAGGCTGGTTGTGGGGGACGGGGAAGACCCAGCATCAGCTACCAGGAAACCTGGCCCCCATCTCTGCTTCACAGTGCTTACTGTGTGGCTTTGGACGCATTGTTCCCCTCCCTGGGCCTCCCAAGGGGGGCTTCCAGGGGCAGTGTAAACTCCAGGACAGTCCCTACCTGAGAGAGGGAGAACAAAGAGACCAAACCCTGCATCCCCTTCGACACACAGCCCCTCTTACTTTTGAGCTTTGAGGGAAACAAACATTTTGTTTCTGAACAGAATATTGCTGGGACAGTAACGTCCAAGGACCCTGAGGTTCCTGCTGGCTCTGATCCTCCAGCTGCCGCCAGCTCTGATCCTCCAGCTGCCATGAGGGCTCAGTGACTTCCCTTTGTCCTTACAGGATGGAGGGTGAAGCCGAATACATCCTCCCTACCGAAACAAAGTATGTTGGGGAAATGAAGGACGGCATGTTTCATGGCCAAGGAACCTTGTACTTCCCCAGTGGGAGCCGATATGATGCCATTTGGGAGAAAGGATTGGTTGTAAAGGTAATCAGCTGGGGAGGGAGTCTGCAGAGGGGAACGCCTCGGACAGGAAGAGCCCGCCTGACACGCACCCTGCCCTCCCCCTCTGCTGCCCTTTTCTCCCTCCTCTTGATCTTCAGGGCTCTGGAATCCTCTCCTTCTGGATCCAGAAGGGCTCCTGGACAGGCCGTGATGAATTTGAATCCTATTATGCCACCAACTGTGTGACCTTGGGCCCATGACCTCCCCTTTCTGAGACTCATGTTTCTTGTCTATAAACTGGAACAATGGTTGTATTAGTATCATATTGCTGCTGTAACAAATTACTATAAACTCAGTGCCTTCAAACAACAGAAACTTATTATCTTATGGTTCTGGACAGCAGAAGTCTACAATAGGTCAGCAGTGCTGCATTCCTTCTGGAGGCTCTGTGGGAGGATCCACTTCCTTGCCTTTTCCAGCTTCTAGAAGTTGCCTGCATTCCTTGGCTCGTGGCCATGCATCCCTCTGACCTTCACTTCCATCATCACATCTCCTCTCCCTCTGCTTTTATCATCACCTTGTCTTCTCTCACTCTGACCCTCTTGCCTCCCTCTTATAAGGACCCCTGTGATTACACTGGGCCCACCTAGATAATCCAGGATAATCTCCCCACTTCAAGGTCCTTGACTTAATCACATCTGCAAAGTCCCTTTTGCCATGTAAAGTTAACACATTCATAGGTTCAATGATTAGACGTGGACATCTTTGGGGGACCATGATTCCACTGGCCATGAGAGTACTAGGCATCTCCTAGGATGATTATGAGAATAAATGAGGCAATATATGTGAGCACTCTGCTCAGTACCTGGCACACAGTAGGCACTCAATAAATGTTAACTCCACCATTACTATCATGATAAATCATCTAAGTCAGTTCTTAGCCTGGGATTTGTGGGCTACAAGTAGAATTCAGGGAGTCAATGAAATCTCCCAACTTATATACAAAAGCTTCTGTGTACATGTGACTATAATTTCTCCAGAGAAAGGATCTGTAACTTTCGTGGGATTATGGGTGTGTACAGGGGCTGGCTCATGACCTAAAAAAAGGTTAAGAAACACTCCTCGCTTTACAGCTTGGAGAATCTAAGCCCCAGGAAGGGGATGTGACTTACCCAAGGTCACCCAGTGAATTAATAGTATTGGAATTTCCACCCATGCTTCCTGATGCCCAGGCCAATGCGATGTCTACATCCTGAGGCTTCCTTTAGCACTAAGGCAGCAAAAGCTGAATGTACATGTTTGGACAAAGAGCCATGACTGAGGGCTCTGAACTTTCAAGCCGTGATAATAATAAAAGAATAATAGTAACGTTTATTGACTGTTTACCATATGCCAACCCTATGTCAAATGCTTTTCATGTACTATCTCACCGACTTTCATTGAATCAACCCTATTAAGTATACAGCATTGCATATTTTGAGTTGCATATTTTGGGTGCCAGGACTTCCTAACCACTCCTCCTAATCACCGCAGCTGTGATAGCTGTGATACTTATCACTTCTTTTCCACGGCAATGGAAAAGCCACCCCTTCCCTTGACTTTCGTCCTTCTTGGCAAGTGGGCTGTGGGCTCCTCAGACCTGTGCGTGTGCTCCTTACCTTCCAGGGCACATACACCTTCTCCGACGGGCTGCAGTATGACGCTGAGCACTGGCATTACTGCGACACCTACGATCGGAGGTTTTACACTGAGATTTGCTACGGCTTGAAGCCTGCAGGTACCCAGGCACCCTTCTTTCCCTTCACACCCAAACAGAGAGGAAGGTGAAAAACGGTTCTAAATAACTGGGCTGTGGCGCCACTGAAGTAACCCACCCAAAGGGGAGGAGTACGGAGCAGGGTCACAGAATGCAGAAGCGCCAGGTTCTAGAATCAGAGAGGCCAGTCCTCAAATCTCAGCTCGCCTGTACCAGCCGGGGACCAAGGGCCGTGCCTCCACCTTTCTGTGCCTCAGTTTTTCCCCTGCAAAATGGGACAATAGCATCATTTACCCCACGTGTCTCATAAATAAGATCACTCGTGTAAAGTGTTTACAGCAGTGTCTTGCACGCGCAGTAGGTGCACAATACATCTCAGCTGCTGTCATTCATCAGATCAGCTGTAGCACCAACGTGGGCCAGCACCAGTGGAGCGTGTGCTCTGTGTATCGGGTGCTGGGTGAGGCCCTCTATAATCCCTGTCTCGTAGAATCTCCAGATGGCCCTGCCATGTCTGCCTTCCTAGTCCTTCCATGTCACAGAGGAGGAAGCTGAGTCCACGTAGTCCAAACATGTTTCCAGTGGCAGAGCTCCCATGGGAGCCCATGTCTTCCTCTCTGAGGTCCCCTGCCTCACGCTATATCCCTGCAAAAATCGAGTTCCGTCACAGAGGGCGACAGCGGGGCTAGAGTCTGGATTCTAGCAGCTTAAGGGGCTCATCCTGTGTTTCTGAGACTCGGGTGAGGTCAGCTGAACCTCAAAAGGCTAGATTTCGGCACAGCCCAGATGACATATCCAAATGTGGGAAAATGATGTTGCAAACTGTAAAAAAAAAAAAAAATCCTACCATGAGATAATGTGGTGTAGTTGACAGAGCAGAGAGCTGGAAGGTCAGGGTTGGAGTCCTAGCATTCCCACTCAGTAGCTGGATGAGCCTGGGCAGCTCAACCTCCCTGAGGACAGAAACCTCCAGAAGGCGCTCAGGGTCGGAGTCAGTCAGTGCAAAGCCTGGCTTTGTGACCTGGATCGGAGAGCTGACCAGGTGAGACTCCTTCTCTCCCTTTGCTTTCCTGACACCTCGCTCTCCCACTTTCTTTCTATCCCGTCTCCTTTGCAGCTTCTCCTCCCCTTGATTATTAATTTTGGGGTTCCCCACGGCTCTCTGGCTTAGACCCTCTTCTGTCATCATTCTGTGCCTTCTCCCTACAAGGTGATTTCACTTTTAAGCCTTCATTTAATTGAAATCAAATTGAAATCAAAATCCCTGAGTCTCAGATTCCTGCATCCAGCTTCCCCAACACCTACGTTTGGTTGTCCCTCAATCTGCACTGAGTTCATTACCTTCCTCACCAGCCCCCTCTCCCCCAAGGATTGCTCCCCCAGAGACTGTCACTCCCCCCCACCCCCAGCCGAGATAAGCCTAATCCCGCCTCCTCATACCTCCATGTGCAATCCATCACCTAGTCCTACGGATTCTGCCTCTAAAGTATATCCATTTGTTCATTAAACAAATATTTACCAAACACCGCCATGTGCCAAGTTGAGTTTCTTCATCCTCTCTGCCGCTGCCCTATTCCAGACCTCCATCCTCTGCCCTTCTTTACCTGATCTCCTAAGATCCACGCTTGACCCCCTCTGGGCCATTCTCCACTCTGTGGTCACTTTCATCTTTGAAAACCGTGAATCTGATTGCCACCAGCCCTCCAGTGCCGCCCCGCTACCCTGAAGATGAGGTTCCACACTCTTAGAATGACCAGCGTGCTCTGGCTCTTGCGAGGTCCCCAGCCTCATCCCTCGCTCCCTACCCTTCTCGGATGTTCTCTCTGCTCCTCCAAGAGACCATGCTCTTGCCTTTCCCTCTGCCTGGAATGCTCTAACCCTCTCACTTCACCCAAATAACTCCTTCCCACCCTTCAGGTCTTAGCTTAATGCCCCTTTCCTGGGACCCTTCCCTGAATTCCCAGACTAGGCAAGTGCTCCCCGTGAGAAATCACAGCAGCCACGATCCACTCCCCCAGCTCTGTCATGAGTGTCTCTCTCGAGGAGCTGACTGTGAGCTCCTCGAGAGCAAAGGCTCTGTGTGTCCCCAGTGCTTAGCACATTGCCTGGCACGTAGGAGGTGCTCGATAAAGAGTTATTATCAAACAGGGACAATGATATTGACGTCACAGTAGGAGGTGATGGGTGCACTCTGGGTAGTTACAGCAATGCTGTTCACAGACGTTCCCTGAGCACCTGCTCTGTGGCAGACATTGGCTGGGCCCTGGGGGACCGAGAGCTTCGAGGACACAGTCTCTGCCTTCACATAGCTGCCGGTCTGGATGCCACGGGAGAACCTTGTAAATGGCTCCCCCTGGCTTAGCGATGACGTTGTCATGAGCTCTTCACCCCAGCTGAGGCCTGCAGGCAAAGAGCTCCTGGCCTCAGGCCCTCAGCTCTCACAAGGCTTAGGTTTTGCCAAAGCTGCGTGAGGCAGCGCACACCCTTCCCGCGGCCACGCCTTCTCCTCCAGTGGCACTTCCTTCCCAAGTCCCTCGGCACTCTGCTCACCTCTCCAAAAGCCCCCTCTCCGCCTCGGCAGCAGGCATTGTTAGGGCCGGGGCAAGGCATCCATGAGATGGGCTTTGGCAGGAGGCTTCGGGGAGAGAACTGGCTGTAAAGCGCTTGGCGTGGAGTGTGCCCTCAGTAACCACCAGCCGATAGTGTACCTGCTTATCATCGTCAGCCAGCCTCAGAGCCCCGCTGTGTGCGGGACCCTGAGCTGTGAGTGTGTGCTGCGCTCGGCAGGCATCCAGCCCTCAGTCCAGAGGACAGGGAATTACAGACCCACTCGTAGAAGGAAACCGAGAAGTTACTTATTCCAACCTTATCTCCTTTCCTCAGGCCTCAGCGTCCAAGAGAGACAACACACAGGGGTTATGACCTTCAAGGTACACCGACTCCTGGTGGTTCCAATGTCCCCGGTTCTGGGAGGCGGTGCCCAGACCCTCGCCTCCCCTGATATCAGCAGCTTAACGTATAGGCTACAGAGCTCAGTATCTAACCTTGGGCAAGTTATTTGACCTCTCTGAGCCTCAGTTTTCTTATCTGTAAAATGGGACCACAGGGTTGCTATGAGGAGTAAGCGAAATAGTAGGAGTCAAGCACTTAGCACAATGCCTGGCAGCTGTTTTGGTAGTTTGGGTCAGGGTTCTTCATCACCTGATCCTTGCCCACGTGACCCGTTTCTTTCCTGCTGTTTTCCTTACACACACCCTGTTCCACAAGGCTTCCTGAGCGAGGCATGAAGGCTCATATCTTGTGGCCTTTGCTCACACCTTGAATGCCATTCCTCTCCCAGACATGCCTTTCTAGCTATGTGGCCGACTCTGACACATCCTCAGGGTCTCTCTGATTCCAGAACCTGTGCCCTCTTCATGGTGTCCCTAGAAATAGAGGATGGGGTCAAGGGAAGAAGATAGGGGGCTGTCCATGTCTAATCATTGAACCTATGAATGTGTTAACTTTACATGGCAAAAGGGACTTTGCAGATGTGATTAAGTCAAGGACCCTGAAGTGGGGAAATTATCCTGGATTATCTAGGTGGGCCCAGTGTAATCACAGGGGTCCTTATAAGAGGGAGCAAGAGGGTCAGAGTGAGAGAAGACAAGGTGATGATAAAAGCAGAGGGAGAGGAGATGTGATGATGGAAGTGAAGGTCAGAGGGATGCATGGCCACGAGCCAAGGAATGCAGGCAACTTAGTTTCCCAGAACCTACTCATGGAGCCATTTTCAGAAAGTTCCTCCGGGGCCCTGTTTGTGGTGCTTTTGCTGTGTACCCTGATAGGGAGTGTGTGGTCTAGAAATGGGGCCGGATTGTCACATGAGCAACCAGCCAAAAGTGGACTTTAGGTTGGGACTGGGTTTGGCCTTGGTGGTGAGTTAATGATCCATGATATCCTTTCAAGGCATCTCTCGACTCACCAATATGGACCCGCCCAGAAAAATCCCTCCAGGCTGTTATGACTGCGGAGATGGCTTCTATAACCCAACCACGAGGATTGTCAAGGACTATAAGAATCGCTTTCTGAGAAATGCAGGTATGTGGCACATGTTTTCTCTTCTCTCATCACACGTAAGTTTGGTCTATGGCCATACCACCCTGAACGTGCCCAGTCTCGTCTGATCACATGTAGGTCTGTGCACACGTGTGCACACACATGCATGCATTTAGCGAGAAAGAAGCTTTTGCCAATCATTGATTGTCCAAAAATTGATTGTCTGAATGTTTCACTCTTTGGAATTCTCATGGCTGACAAGTCTATACATGGTCACAGAGTAGGGCAGAGGACGTTAATGGTCTAACTGTAACAGCACATAAGTGTAGCATGGAAAGGATTCAAGTACTTATCTTTGCATGCTTCCCTGCAGCTAGTAAGTGCCTGCTGTATGCTAGACGCTCTGCTTGGTCTGGGCACCAAAGCTAGCCACAAACCCCTTCCTCGTGGAGCTTATGTTTGGCAAATAGCAGACAAGTACTATGAATGGTTAATTGCATCATGGAATAAGCATAATGAAAGGGAAAAACATGGCCCTAAATGGTGGTGGGGGGTAGTGGAGATGGGAATGGGGTCCCAGAGAGGTGGGAGTGATGCTGTGGGAACACAAAGAAGTGCTATCTAATCCAGAACTGGAAATTCCGAGAAGGATTCAAGAAGGAAATAGCTAACCTGAGGCCCAAAAAATGATGCGGAGTTGACCCTAAGGTGTGGGGACAGATTTTTCAGCCAGAGGAACCAGCACAGGTAAAGGCCTGGAAAGTGAGTGATGCCATGTGGTCCAAGATGACTGCTGGCCCCTCAGCCTGGGGAGTACCTTGGAAGATCCAGAACCTCAGTTTTGTGACTGAACACAAGCTGATCAGACTGAGAAGGACTGACTTACAGTGACCAAACTTGCAAGAGGTCAATGTACAAATAAGAACAAGAACATTTTCCTTTAACACCGTGATTCCTAACCCTTCTCTCTTCTACAGCCATAGTCCCACTAGGAATAACCAAAACTATAGACCCTCTTCATAGGAAAATGCCCACATATGCACACACACAAATATATATGTGTATACACACACACACACACACACACACACACACACATACACACACACACACATATGCATTTTGCATATAGTCTTAAGGGGCTGATGGTTCCCCTAGAGACCCAGGTCAAGAAACCCTACTGTGTAATGAGAAAGAAACTGCCAGGTAGACCAGAAGGCCTGGGTTGGCTGCTGAGGGTTTCCACTCCCTGTAGGGAAATTTACTCAGTCATTCAATGATGATCAGAAAGTTGCCTTGTGGTGCTGGAATAAGCGCAAAGGGAATCGTCAGCTGATGTCGTGGCTGAATCCTGGAGCTGAGATACCCCTCGCCCACTGGGTGCTGCTGGGGGGACATGGCAAATGTTTGTATTCCAAGTCCTTGGCACTTTTCTCTGACTTCTCATCTTCCATTAACAGAATGTACTATATAGAACACTAATTCTGCTGGATATAAATAGGCTCCCATGAAGTTTCTTGATCAAATCAACTAAGGAGATACTGAGTTAGTAATACTAAACAGTTTTACTTACTGAAGGGCTTCTCAGGACCTTTTAGGTGCTGGTATACTTTGTAGTTTTCCTTCCCGGCACTTATTTCAACTGTAATTAAATACTCACTTGTGTAATGAATTGCTTGCTGTCTGCCTCTCCCACTAAATGGTAAGGTCCCTGAGAGCAGGGACTCTGTCTGTCTTGTCTCCACTTGTACCTGTCCAGTGTCCAGTCAGAAAAACAAAGAATTTAATATCAGGAAATTGGTTAAGTAAGTATTGGAGAGCTGAAAAACCAAAAGGAAGACATTGAGGTGACAGAGAAAGTAACTGCGGGAAGCAGCTACCACCTCAAAACTGGGGCGGGGGGGAAGCAAGAGATTGGGTTATTAGAATGTAGATTGATAGAGGCCCCCGCAACCAGGAGCTGCATCCCAGACTTGTGAGGAGGGGGCACTGCCCAGGAGGGCCTCTGGAGAGAGAGCACGATGATGCTGGTTCTAGGAGTGTGGGGAAAGCTGGAAACTGGAAGTGAAAGGCCACTGCTGAGACACCGACCAGAGCAGCAAGCACAACAGGAAGGAGCGTGTCCCCTCCCCCTCTGTCTGCCTTGAAGCACCTGACTGGAGGCCAGCTGGCAAAGGAGAAGTGTCCTCCACGTGGTCCCAGTCCCAGCATCGCCAAGCAGAGTGCAGAAAGGTGGGTTTGGAGTTGAGCGTCAGTAGCTTCATAACTGGCCCCATCAACTGCTTTTTGCTGCTCAGCATCCAAACACAGTCTTCTCTGCTGCAGAGATAACGCATTTGTGCTCTTTTGTATTACAAGTCGCAACTGTCCTTCCTACTAATACAAAGATGCTCTCACCACCTCCTCGGAGAGGGGAGACCTTAAACCCAGTAGACGTCGCATCCATCTTTGAGTGATGTTATCCCTTGACAGTCCTGCCTAATCTACAACCTCCACGCCACTGCCAAGAATCTTCCTATAAAATATTAAGGGGAAAAGAGGAAAGAAGAGAAAAAGAATTAGTTAATAAAAGCAAATATGTAGATAGATAAATGATATAGATACCGTTATACATAAACATACAAGCAAGGAAGAAACACTGTATCATTGATACAGTCCTCTTTCTATAACTGGTCATGAGGCTGTAGTTAATACTTATAAATTCCTTTTTCTATTATAAATTCCATGTTCCATTTGCCTTCTGCTCACATTTCAGTTGGTCTAGTTTTTGACAGGTAGGGCGACCCAAACCTTCATTTTTGAGGGGTCTGAATCCTTACTGGTCCTGCCTTTTTTGGTTGTTTCGTTGGTTGGTTTAGTTTTGCATTCATTTTTACTATTGGCAGTGGAAGTACTAAGAAGTGCCCTAGAGAACCCCCTTGGGTTCCATACAGCGTCTCCCTTCCCCAGTAACAGCAACCCAATTTCCACCTGGCAGTCGAGATCCCTCACTCCAGCCAGCAATGTATTCCCCTACTTTGCCTGTTGTTTCAGTGGCATAAGGTGCGAAAATGGCTAGGTGGCTGTTTCCACTTCCAGTTCAATCGAACCATTGTTGTATCACTTGGTGGGACCATTTCTCCTTGAGAACTAAGGCCTCTGAACCAGTAAAGTTCAAAGTTACAGGAGAAAGGAAGCAAAATTTTTTCTTAAAAACAGGCACACTTCTGTAGCTCCAGCAGCAAGCACAGACCCAGGCACGTATTAGGCGCTCATTAGCTGTATATGAAAAAAATAAATTAAGGAATGAGTGTGGACTGTGAATCTCTACCAGAGAGATATAGTTACATCATTTCCTAAAATTATTTGACCATAAAATTAGTTGGGAGATGGGGCAGCAGGGAGAATTTTTATGGCACTAGTGTTTTGGGGAATTCTGTGTTAGCATGATCTTTCTTCAGTTGTTGTACAATACAACTGATGCATTTTCAGTTTTCTACATTTGAATTGTATTCCAGTCTTGCCTCACTGAGAGGACATGCTGGTCCTGTGCAGGTCCACAGACTAGTGGAGAAGACAGATACAGAAAAATATAATCACAATATCATGTGATGTGGACCCTGGTGGGGGGAAGCCCTGGAGAATGGGAGGGGGGGCATGGGGAGGGGGAATTGATCACCCGTCCGGGGTGGAGGGTGTCAGTCAGGAAAAAGGTCCCAGAAATGATAGGTCTTTTTTTTGGCCGCGCCACATGGCATGTGGGATCTTAGTTCCCCGACTAGGGATCAAACCCGTGCCCCCTGCAGTAGAAGTGCAGAGTCCTAACCACTGGACCACCAGGGAATTCCCTAAGTGATGGGTCTTAAAGGATGAGTAGGGGTTTCATAAACAGGCTCGTTGGGTAAGGGCGTTCCAGGCACAGGGAACAGCATGGGCAAAGACACAGAGGCATGAATATGCATGGTGTGACTGGGGAATCAGAAATTGTGGTTCCCAGAATCCTGTGGGCAAAAGCCATGCTTGATGATAAACTTTAAAATGCATCATGGGAATGCACAGAGGATTTTAGGGCAGTGAAAATACTATGGATGATACTATGATGACGGATACATGTTATTATACGTCTGTCCAAACCCATAGAATATACAACACGAAGAGTGAACCCTAATGTCAACTAAGGACTTTGGGTGATTATGACGTGTCCATGTAGGTTCATTAATGGTAACAAACGTACCATCTGGTGGGAGATGTTCATAATGGGGGAGACCGTGCATGTGTGGGGCAGGGAATATATGGGCAATCTCTGTACCTGCCTCTCAATTTTATTGTGAACCTAAAACTGCTCTAAAAAATTAAGTCTTTTAAAAAACTGCATCGGGGAAGGGAAGGCCATTCTTAGAAGGGCAGACACTGATTATTGTTTGGGCAACAAATATTTATTGACCGGTTGCTATGGGTCGGGCTCTGTGTTAGGCATGAAGGTGACAGTGGCATCCTAGGGGCTCTCAGGCAGCAAGAGAAAGTGACAGTGAAATGGATCGTGACAGTTCAGAGTTGCTGCAGAAGAACCTCGTGCGGATCCCAAAGCCTGGAGGCCAGCAGGCCAGGGAGGTTTTCTGGGAAAAGCAAGATCTAATGTGAAACCTAAATCAGGGCAGGCAAGTGCATCAGGGTCGGGAAGAGTGTTAAAGGCAGAGGGAACAGGATGTGCAAAGGATTAGAGATGGGGGAGAGCGCTGCACATCTAAGAGGCTACAGGTCGCTCAGGAGTGTGAGACACCAATACGTCAGGGGAAAAAGCAGGAGAGGAGGCCCAAGAGGGCCGGAGGAAAGATCGCAGGTGCCTGTTCACCTGAGAGCCGTGGGGGAGTAAGGGAGGGTTTTAGGCGAGTGGAATAGTAACTGATTTGTCCATTAGAAAGATTTCTCTTGTTACATTAGAAAAGAGGCCACAGGATAGGAAATGGGAGATCCTTCCAGCAAGATGGCAAGAGAGGGGCATCTGAAGGGCCACGGTCCCCAGGTTCCAGGCTGCCTGCTGGCTGACCCCGGGCCAGTGCCTTCCCTCTCTGGGCCCCTTTCTCTCCATCTGCAAAATGAGATGGTTGAACTGGATGATTTCTAGGCCACTTCTAACCTTGAGAGCCTATGATGGAGGAGGAAGGGTATTTTGGTCCTGATACCATAGGGCAGATCAAGTTCGGAGTGTCCTGAAAACCACTAAAAAGGGGTCTCTGTTAGTAGCCACCTCGTCATTACCCTTGACTCATCTCACCCTCCAGGGACTGATGTGGCCTTCTGTCCATCTTCTGTTTTCCCCCGGGGCCCTTTCTCCCCTGCATCCCAATCTGCCCCGTAAACGGTGCTTCCTGTCGGCATCCTGGAGGCTCAGGACTGCTGGCCGCGTGGGCCCGAGGCGGGTGACTGAGGCCATCCCAGAGTAAACGCAGTGGCCTAAGCCACTGCTATTATGAGGCACGTGCCACCTGGGTGGGTCAGAGCCGGGGATGCTGCTTTATAGGAGGTCACAGGCTGGGGCACCAGCAGAAGGGTCGCCTTTCGCTCGGAACTGCCTCGGCCCCTCACCCACCTTGGGCTGGCTTCCTTTCCCCCTGGGCAGAGAGAAAGCCCCGGACGGCTAAGCTACAAATTGCTAGGCTGTGAGCACGCTTGACAGATCCAGGTTTGCTAGACTTGGGTTTCCAAGTGTGCCTTTCTTAACTGGAAAGGACAGTACGTACTGCCGTATCATTGCGAGAGTTGAAATCCATCCGTCCGCTCATCCAGAAGCCTTTGAGTGCCTGCAGTGCGCTAGGCTTTGGGGAGCAGGGCAGGCAAGAATCCTCTCAAACTGTGGCTCTCAAACCGTTGGACCTCGGCTCGTATCAGGAATGATTTACATCATGACCCAGAACACACACAGACTCACACTCACGTATGTATTCTCACATGAGATGTGCTATGATAGTTTCTATTCAGTTTTTTGTTGTTGTTTTTTTTTGTATTACGTGCAGCATGTGGGATCTTAGTTCCCTAACCAGGGATCGAACCCGCACCCCCTGCATTGGAACCGTGGAGACTCAACCACTGGACACCCAGAGAAGTCCATATTTTCTGTTCCGTTTTTTAAAATGATGGCTGCTGTGCACTAAATTGATTTCACAGCCTTCTTAAGGGTCAGGACCATTGTTCTAGGCAGCCTTCCCTGACCAACCCCGCCCTCCCCGCCCCCCGCCTCCCTCCATCCTGTCTGTGTGAGATGTCCCTCCTCTGCGCTCCCACGAGCCTCACAGCACTTAGCCCATGACAGTAGAAGAACCCCTATTTGCCTGTCTTCCCCACTAGACTGAGAGCTTCTTGAGGGCGGGCACCGTGTGTCTGTGTCTGACTCAGCCCTGGGTGTTCTGCGCCTCACACGGGTCCCACAAGTTGGAGGTGATTCATCGTTTGTGAAAGAAAAGCAGGCAGGCGGGCAGAGGACCTGCCTGCAAGTCCCTCAGATTCTTCAACAAATTATACAAAATTCAGTCCCCGGCACATAATAGACAACTTATTTTCAATAATAAATATAAGCCATTGTATTTCTCTGCACCTCCAAGTTTGTAAAGCTTAAGCATTAGAGATCTCAAACCAGTGGCTCTCGAGCCAGAATTTTTGTTTGGCTGGCCCCTTGTTTGAAACGGCATGGGTTTGGGCACCAACAGGGGGCAAGCACTGCCCAGGTTTCCACCACTCCCTGCTGTCTGACCCCCATTAGCACCTGTCATTGTTTGTCCCGGTCGGGGGGGGGGGATCACGCCATGCCGCACCTTGCAGGATCTTAGTTCCCCAACCAGAGACTGAACCCCGGCCCACGCAGTGAAAGCACCGAGTCCTAACCACTGGACCACCAGGGAATTCCCAGCATCTGTCATTTCTTTAAGGTACCCCCCTTAAAGCCTTTGAGCTTATGACCCCTGCATCTCCTGGGACTCTACATGCATCCTGTGAGCTGGGAATGGGTGTGTCCTGAGATGAGGAATCCAGGTCAGGGAGTGATGAATGACAGACTGGTGATGGTGAAGCTGGAATTCTAACCCACTCCCATCTTCCTACAAGTCCTGTGGTCTTTCCACTCCACTCTGATGCTGCCTCTGTTGGGACCATAAAACCATAAAAGACAGCAACTCAGTGTAGGCAATATTGCAATTAAGACAGCAGACACAAAACAAAACAGAGACTGAGTTAGGAGCTCCCTCCCGCAGGAGGCTTGAGAGCGGGAAGAGGTCAGAGAGACAGCGTGGTGTGGCGGAGAAATGCCCAGGACCTAGAATACACACATCCGGCTGTCCTCTGGTCCCGGATCCACCACTGGCCAGCTAGGTGGCCATGGGTAGCTTACTTCTTGTCTCCTCTTGGAGCTGTTTCCTCATCTGTAGAATGAGCGTTATAGTAGTACTTAATCTGGAGGAATTGTGGTTAGAAAAGATGGAGTTAAGTAAGCAAAGTACATAGCACAGCACCCAGCTCAAGGCACGTGTCCGGTGATCGGTAGTTGAGGCTGTTATCACTGTACTGATTACTGACTCAGGCTGGGGGAGAGAGAGGAGAGTAAGCCCTGGGGTTTGTTAAGATTTCTCTAGGTGTTTGAGAGAGGGGAAGGCTCTGAGGGGACATGTGATTGGACGTGCTAGGTCTCTCTGCCTCCTCAGGGTTTTGCTGGGGAAATGAAATCCTGCTGAAACTCCGGGGTCTGGAGACTTGATTACGGGGTTCAGAGTGCCAGTCTACCTTTCACCCCCCTGTCTCTTCCCACCCCATGGTCCAGCCCAAGCAGACTAGCGGCCCTCCATCGATCAACATGGCTCTATCCTCACATCGTATGTTCCCCCGCTGCTGAGAATGCCCTTCCCACTCTCCTCCCCCTATCACAGTCCTCATCTCTCCATGCTCAGCACACAACAGAAGGCCATGGTTCACCTGCAAGCCCGGAAGAATGGTATGCAGCTTCACCTGCCCATCCACAGCTCAGGGTCACGAAGCTGGGGAGGCTCCTTACCAGACCCTCGCTAAGTGCCTTACCTGCTGATCTCTGCTCTTCCCAGCATCCCAAGTGGGGAATTTTCAGGAGCCAGAGTTTGCAATGAGAAGATCTGGACTCAAATAGGTTAATAACTTGCTCCCAGTCACACAGATGGCAACAGAGTCAAGTGGAACCCAACTCTGCCCAAACCCTCTTCTTTTCCTTCTTCTTGCCAACTTTGTGTCCTAGCTTATTCTTTCTTTTTGTATATATTTTTTAATTCATTTATTTATTTTTGGCTACGACTCTGCGTCGCGGTGCACGGGCTTCTCATCGCAGTGGCTCCTGTTGTTGCAGAGCACGGGCTCTAGGCGCGCGGGCTTCAGTAGCTGTGGCACATGGGCTCAGTAGTCATGGCTCGTGGGCTCTAGAGTGCAGTCTCAGTAGTTGCGGCACACGGACTCAGTACTTGTGGCTCGCGGGCTCTAGAGCACAGGCTCAGTAGCTGTGGCGCACGGGCTTAGTTGCTCCGCGGCATGTGGGATCTTCCCGGACCAGGGCTCGAACCCGTGTCCCCTGCATCAGCAGGCGGATTCTTAACCACTGCACCACCAGGGAAGTCCCTGTCCTAGCTTATTCTTTACTCGGCATCTCCGCTCCCAGACAGGGCTGTGTCTCATTCAGAGGTGCTCCTGCACCAAGCGCAGTTCCTGGTACCAGCGGGGGAGCTCAGTGATGCTCTAAATGAATGAAAATGTCCATTTGAGAGTCTTGAGACAGGAACACCACAGCCCCCAAATGAGATGCTACCTTTTTATTAAAGGGTCCTTTACAGACTGTGGGCCAGTAGGGAAGCATTGGAAGACATTTGGGATAGTTACCTTTAACATAGTGGGAAATTGGGAGATTAACTCTAACCCTTAGCCCTCCTACTCTCCCCTTTCGTTCCTCTCAGGAGGGATGCGCCTGAGCCGTGCTGGCAGTGTGTACATCTCTTGGAGTAGCTGTTGCTTGCCTCAACGTTACTATCAGGAATCATTTGCAAAATAACTGCACCACTAAGCCTTCCTCCCTCCCCGCAATTAATGACACCCCATGCGTGTGTCTCAGATGAAAGGCACATTATTAATATTCAAAGGAAAAAACGCTCGTAACCATTTTAACATATACAACTAACAATGAACTAAATTTGCTTTGTGGAAGACAGAGAGTGAGCATCCCAAATTAGTTTATGTAAAAGCTGAAATTCCTCCCCGAAAGGTCTCAGTACCATCCTCAAAGAATATCCTGATCATCAGAAATGCTGTCAAGATTCCCGCCAACATTATCCCCTTTGTTGTCTGAAATGTCGAATCAAGCACATCTGGCAAATGTCCTAGAGCTCACAAATCTTTCAAACAGCGTATAATTCCCAACGGTTAGAGAGAACGCCACCGCTTAATCGTGCTCCTCTTCAAAATAGCACCAACTTTCCTTCAATCAGAAACAATGGCTTGGGCTTCTTAAAAATATCGCATACCAGTGATTATTTGCAGAGAGGGCCCCTTTGCGTTTGAACCTGTAGGTTTCAGACAGAATTTAAAATCAAGATCACGAGCCTTGTTTGAATGTATGCTCGGGTAAATGGACGATGGGAAGAAGCAGGGGTGTGAATCGGGGTCCAAAGAGTGACCTGGCCTGGGTGATTCGGAGTCTTTTGGAGGTGACAGCTGGCTCCACCAGGAGAGGATGAAGATGATAGGGGGGTGGGGTGACAGGTGGCACTGACTGAGCCTTGACCCTGCACCGGGCACTCAACTACAGGGGAGGGGTGTATTCGCATGATCCCTGTTTGACAAATGAGGAAACTGAGGCTCGGTGAAGTTAAAGAATTTCCCCAGAAAATTTGGCAGGAACTGGGATTCACACTTGGGCTCATCTGCCTCCAGAGATTTGCCTCTTTCCACTTTGCCCAGCCAACTCCAAGACTGTCTGGAGTCACAGAGGCCTGGGCATGGAGCTCCCAGACGTTGGTGTTTATCTGCTCCCCACCCAACTTTACAAAGCTGCATGGTGAGCAGCTAGAAGTGAAAGACCACTTGGCCTTCTAAAGTTTTTCTGGTATTATTTAAACAGTTGAAAACTAAAAACATCCCAAATGTCCAGCAGGAGGGAACTCATTAAATAATATATGATATAGCCTCGGGAATTCCCTGGCGGTCCAGTGGTTAGGACTCAGTGCTTTCACTGCCGTGGGCCCGGGTTCGATCCCTGGTCGGGGAACTAAGGTCCTGCGAGCTGCGTGGTGCGGCCAAGTAAAAGATAATATATGATATAGGCTTACAATAAAATACAATGCAGCCATTAAAATGGCAGTGAAGGAATGGACCTATTGATATACAAAGGTAGCCATAGTTTATTTCAGGTGAAAAAGCAGGGTAATAATGATAACCACCATTTACTGAGTGCTTTCTATGTTCCAGGCGCTGGTTTGAGCACTTTACATAATTTATTTTCTTTTATCTAGGAAATAGTTGTCTTTATTATTTCCATTTTATAGATGATGAAACTGAGGTGAGGTGCAATGCTTTGCCCAAAGTTACCCGGGTAATAGGTGGCAGGGCTGGAATTTGAATCCAGGTCTAGCTGACTCAGAGGTAAAGATGACATTTGAGCTGGTTCTGAATGAGAAGCTGGAGTTTATTAGTGAAAGAAAGAAAGAACCAAGGGCCTTCCTTGTGGCCCAGAGACATAAAAATATCCAAGGAGTGTAAGATGGCAGTAGTGGTTCTTTTTCCCTAGATAGTTCTCTGCCCACTTTATTGCTCAAAAACTGGCCAAGGAACACGAGTCTTTCAATGCCACCAACAAACCAAGACTCTTCTCATCTTGAAGCCTCTGCCTCCACCTGACAGGTGAGAAAGCTGAGACCCAGAGAGGGAGGATGACGTGCCGGACCCCACACAGCCTGTCTGTGTTAGGGCCGGGGCAGGACCCACCTTCCCACCGCCAGCCAGGGCTCCTTCGGCAAACCCAGGCTGCCCCCCACCCTGCTTCCCCCGTGGTTTCTGCAAAATGGCCGAGCAAGTCTCCTGCCCCGCCCCCTCCCGCTGTCGTCTCTCCTCAAGACAAAAGGCAATTTACCCAAATGTTATAATCACCTGGAGGCTGGCACGCAGGGCCATGCCTGCCATATCTGCGGTACTGTTAGCAGCACCATAATGAAGGCTTTGTGGAGGGATAATATCACACTTGTAACTGCCAAAGAAAATGCCCACACGGACCACAGATCCCGGCATCTGCTTTAAGCAAAAGGGGTATGAAGGGAATTATAGTATCAAATGCCTTTACTGTGCCAGGGACTCGCCACATCCCAGCCCCCTGAGGAATGCATCATTATCCCTATTTGGCAGATGGGGAAACTGAGCCTCAGAGAACTTACTGACAGGAGCAGTTACTAAAGGGAGGAATCGGGACTTGAACCCAGGCGTCTCTGACACCAGAGGCCACACTGTGAACTGATAGGAACTTCTCTGAGGGTCTGGCAAAGCTGTGGACCTTCTTCTCCCCAGAGACATACACCAGAAGCCACCCCCCTCCCCTACAGAGGGTGGGATCGGCCCGTCAAGGCCCTTTTGCTCTAGGAATGACAGCCTGCCCTGCCTTGCGCCCCTCCCTGACCTGCGGGAACCGCCCCCTGCCTGACTCTTTTCCCAGTTCCAATTCCAAAGGCCCTGGAAATTCCCTTTCCAGCCATTGTGCCCACAGGACTCTGACAGCAATACATCCCCCACCCCCCACAGCAGCCTCCTGGAAGCATCCAAAGGATACAGCTTCCCCTTCCGTGGCTGGAGTCTACCCGAGCCAGCACCCCGTGGTTTGTTTCGTCTCCTTTAATAGAAGTGGATGCGAGGCCAGAGCCCAGGGGGCAGGAGCCTCATCTCGCTTCCTCAGCCCACACGCTGGAACCCAGGGCAGCTGGCTGAGAGCCCTGCTCAACCTCAGGTCCAGGAGAGGCAGGCAGGGTTACAGGCCGGCCCCAGGGACTCTGCCAGATCTGCCCTCAGACCCTGGCTCTGCCATTGGCCGGCTGTGTGATCTCAAGCTAGTCTCTTAACTTCTCTGAGCTTCGGTTTCCTCATCTGACAAGTGGGGGTGGAACTATGACCTTCCTTCCAGGATTGTGGTGAGTGTTATTGAGATGATGCAGGGGATGCAGTGAGAGCAGTGCCCAGCCCATGAGGAGCTTAAGGCCTGTCACAGATAACAGTTGGGATTATTTTATATCCCAGGGACTAGTGCTGGTTGAGATGCAGGGGCCTCTTTAACTCCATGCCCCAAAGGGAGGAGCCAGGGTGACCTTGGCAAGCTGCCCTCTGGCCTCCTCCCACCTGCTTTTAATGCCAATTTCAAAACTGGGCTGGAGGCGGGCAGTCCCCTGATCTCTCTAGCCCGCCTTTGGCACTGTTCTGGATGTGTTCCCATCATACTCAGCATTTCTTATTCATCTGGAGCCTCAGACCCTCTAGGATCCCTCCAGACGCGGGCCCTCACTGATCCCCTGTGGATACCAGGGTCTCACCTGGGGCCACCTCAGTGCCTGCCACCTCCCCAAACCAGTGCAGGGTCGGGGGTGGGGAGAGATGCATAAACAGTCACAGGACCCGGGATGGGCACTCTCTGGATGGAAGCCTAGAGCCTAAGTGTTCAAAAGGCTGCAGAGAACCTGCAGAGAACCTGCCCCTCAAAATATAGGTCAGAAAGTAACATAACAGAAACCATTAAAAAAGTACATGGAAGGAAGTCCAAAATAAGTTTATATTCTCCATGATGTTTATATTAATGTTTAATGTGGAATATCAGATTTGAGATTCTTTTTTTAAAAATAAATTTATTTAATTTATTTATTTGTGACTGGGTTGGATCTTCGTTGCTGCGCACGGGCTTTCTCTAGTTCCAGTGAGCAGGGGCTACTCTTCATTGCAGTGCGCGGGCTTCTCATTGCGATGGCTTCTCTTGTTACGGAGCATGGGCTCTGGGCACATGGGTTCAGTAGTCGTGGGTGACGAGCTCCAGAGTACAGGCTCAGTAGTTGTGGCGCATAGGCTTAGTTGCTCTGCGGCACGTGGGATCTTCCTGGACCAGGGATCGAACCCATGTCCCCTGCATTGGCAGGCGGATTCTTAACCACTGCTCCACCAGGGAAGTCCCAGATATGAGATTCTTTCTCCAAAAAACCGGGAGTGCCCTGCTTTGCTGGTGCCAGGAGTCAGAAGCACAGTGTGCTGGGGGAGCACAGAGAAAACGGTGTGTCCCAAGTCAAGTTGATGTTCTGGAAAAGGTGGTGTTTGGCTAGGCTTTAAAGTTTGAGAGGTGGATTTTGCTGCCTGGAAAGGAAGGGAAAACATGAGCAGAGGCACAGAGATGCAGGGGCCTGGGTACTCAAGATGGAGCACCTGAGACCCACTACTGTGTTGGGAGACAGAGGAGTAGTCAAGGAAGGCCTCCCTTAGGCAGTGATGGACAGAGTAGGCTTTGATGGGTGTGTAGGAGTGTGTCTGAGCTGGGCATTCAAAGCAGAGGGACACAGTGTGGGCTGGAGAGAGGCTTGAATGTCAGGTTAGGGAGCTTAGCTTCAATCCTTCAGACAGTAAAGACGTAGTAGTTGCAGAAAGATTTTTCAGGGAAGTCTGTAGTGGCTGAGGGCTGCAGCTCTGGAGATAGACTTGGCTATGAACCTGTACCCCCTTATTAGCTGAGTGAGCTGGGACATATAGCTCCATCTCTCTGAGCCTCAGAGCCCTCCCCTGTGAAACGGGATAATAACACTGGCTTTGGGGCTTCCCTGGTGGTGCAGTGGTTGGGAGTCCGTCTGCCAGTGCAGGGGACACGGGTCTGAGCCCTGGTCCGGGAGGACCCCACGTGCCGCGGAGCAACTGAGCCCAAGCGCCACAACTGCTGAGCCTGCGCTCTAGATAGAGTCCGTGTGCCATGACTGCTGAAGCCCGCGCGCCTAGAGCCCATGCTCCTCAACAAGAGAGGCCACTGCAACAGGAGGCCCCCACTCGACACAACTAAGGAAGGCCCACGTGTAGCAGCGGAGAACCCAGCCAAAAATTAATTAATTAATTAATTTTTTAAAAAAATCTTTAAAAAATAATAACACTGACTTTGCAAGATTGCTGTGAGGATTAAGTGAGTTCTAGTCTGAGTTCCGTAGGTCCTTAACATCCTAACATCCCTCCTGGCCATCCCCACTGTCCCAGCCTTAATTCTGCCCCCAGCATCTGCCACCTGGAGGACAGGCCCAAGTGCCAGGCCCGTCCCTGTCAGTCCATTGTCCACACGCAGCTGGAGAGCAGGGGCAGAAGGCAGCAGAGGGTCAGAGCAAGGGCCGACCGAGTGACCTTGACCTCAGCACTTGGCTTCCCAGCGCTGCCTGTGTACAGCGGCCAGGCATCACAGACATCTTTAGTGAACACAAATGCAATTATGACTGCTTGAAAAATAAAAGTGGGAATCAGGGAAACAAGAAGAATAGCAATATAGATGGTGTTGGTGACTTTGCACCCTCCCCTACTTAGCACACACCTGCTCTGGAGTGAGTGTGGGAGATGTGAATCAGTTGGTCTGCGTCCCTGTGCACCTCCTGTTGTGTGAGCACCTTGCCACACACAGGCTGATGCTAGTATTTAAGGATGTGTATTTTTTTTTTTTTACCAGTAGGGCCCATAAACACAGGCCAGCTATGCATCTGGACCTCAACAGCAGGAATAACTCTCTGTCCCAATAGTGTCAGAATCCCAATAGTACGACACTTAGTGAGACGTCCTTCTCCAGTCTGGGGCTTTCCTAAGAGATTCCCAAAGGTCATTATGACCGTGGGCACTTTTCCCTTTACCCACCAACTGGAGCATCTGCAATGCCACCTGAGACACCAACTGTGCACGTAACAAAGGTGGTATGAGAATTGCATGAGATCAGGCATGGAAAGTACATGCATGTGCCCGGCACATGGACCTGATCCCAGCTCACCATGTTCGTTGCCCAGACTCACCCTCCCCCGGTCACAGCCCGATCCAGCCCTAGGTCTGACCTCGAAGGTCTCAACCCAATGGTTTCAACATATTAAAACAGAATGTAGCCACGCTCCCATATTAAATGTAATTTTTTGCTGTTAAAACTTCGAAAGGATTTTTCAGACTTTGCTTGGTAGATGGTGTGACTGCAAGACTTTAACAATTGGCTGTGATTTCTTGAGAGCCATGTACACACTGGAGAATTCTTGACAAATGAGGAAACCAAGCCTACGAATTGATTTCAAGTGTAATAACATTGTTTTGGTTTCTAAATTTAATAATTAATTCAGGCTTTATGCATTAATTATAACATTTATTAATTTCAGTGTTGCAGTTTCTCTTTCTGTGTTTCAGAGTCAGTCATTTTTTCCCATGTCTCTTACAGTGGAATAGGCCTTGACGAGCTTGTGGGTGCTGGGCCCTGCCCCTCTAGTTCCCCGTGGGTGAAGCAGCCTGGCCTCACCACACCCACCCCTACCCCCTGGAGACCTCCACCCACCCAGCCCAGAAGATGCTCCTTTACAGGGAAAGCAAGAGCAGCCCCGGGCCTCCCTTCCTGCCCGATGGTGGGCTCTACCTGGGCAGCCACCCGTCAGTCAATATTGGCGACGCTGTGGCCTTGGCCTCTGGCCACACCTCTGCCAGCAAAGTTCAAAGCCTCTTTGCAGGAGTTGGGACAGGGATGGCCCGGCATTGGGTGCCGCTCTCACCCCTGCATTTGCACAGAGGGTGTGGCCGGGCTTTGGGGACTGCACCTGCCCACAGCCTGGGGTGCCAGGTTTGCCATGCACCTCTCGCCCCAGCCACAGTTCACACAGGAACCGTCTGAGAGCGTGCTGGCCTTGACCCCAGGAAGAGAGGGCAGCCCTCACGGCAGAGCTCCTGCCCTGGAGCCTGGCGTGGCCTGGCGTTCTGGGTGCGCGCCGGGCTGTCACTGCAAGCTGCACGCCTCCTCCCTTGACATCTGATCACACACGCACAGACTCAGACGTTCACACACCGCCTGCCACTCACCCAGCCACACACCGCGTGTCACACGCAGGCTGAGGGTCCCCATACGGGCGCACTCTCTCTTCACCCTGCGCCTCAGACAGAGCCACTTACACACTCACGGCACACCGATGCACGCTTGCACATGCTCACACTTGGGTAGATTCCCACACTTTGACGGAAACACGCCCACTTGTGCCCATGCACACACAGCCTCACCAAGTGTGACCTTCACACCAGCACTCTGTGCCCCTCCCCTCCCCGCTGGTGGAATGAGGTGGGGAGACGGTTCGCACCCCAAGCCTTGGTTTCCCCGTCCTGACTGGGGCCAATGCCTTTTACTCACTGAGAAGAGGACGGACGTGCCCCCTTTCCACAGAGCCCTGTGCTTCCCGGGTGCTCGGCCAGTGTGACCCTCATCCCCTCTCCCGAGGCTGGACACCTTGACTCACCTGGTCTCCTCCCTTTCCCTGTCCCCACCCGAGGCTCCCGCACACCAGGTGGGCGCTGCAGGTGTGCTTGGCCCAAAGGCGTGCCATGAGCTAGCGACATCTGGCCTGCGGGTGCCTGATGACCTGAATCAGCCCGTTTGCCCTCTCTGTGCTCGCCTGCCCCAAGCTGCCCCTCGCTCTGAACAAAAGCACTGGTTGAGCTGCGGCTCTTGATCCTTGTGTAAAGACCTCCGCCTCCCCAGCGCCTCCCTCCGCCCCCACAGGGAACCAGAAGTTCCAGGGCTGCTGAGTTCCTTAAGAACACCCCCTTGAAGGTACCCAGTTTGGGAATTAAAGGCCCATCGAAATGATGATCCGAGCTCACACTTCCTGGGTACCCACCTAGGGCCGTTCAGCCCCGCCAGTCCCCAGTCTGCCCTCTGCCGGAGGTCTGGTTAAACCCACTAGACAGACAAGGAGCCGGCTCAGAGAGGGGCAGTGACTTGTCCAAGATCACCCAGCAAGATGGCGGCAGGGCTCACAAAGGACCCTGAACTCCCTCCAGCCTATGCTGTGCAGTCGCAGGGGCCCTTAAGTCCCATCTTGCAAAGACAGCTTCTGGCTTTCTTTGGTTTTGGGCATTTCCTGCGCCCCAGGCACTGTGCTAAGCACTTTTCGGGAATGACCTCAGTTGATCCTCCCAGGAAACCTTCCAGGCAGGCACCTCCGCAGATGAGGAAATGACACCCAGAGAGGTGCGAGGCCATCTGCCCAAGGTCTCTGAGCTAGTGGCGGCCGAGCTCCAAAGCTCGCGCCCTTAACAACTGCGCCACACCGCCTCCCTGCCAGCCATCAGGGGAGCCAACATTGTGTTGCATGTGCCGTCCGACTTTCAGGACTCTTCTTCCGCCAGCACTGCACCGACCTGCAGGCTGCACGAATGACACTCTCCGTGACCTGGGCCCTGCTTGGTGGCCTGTGCGGGCCTGCCCCTCCCACCCTCACCGTGGGGCCCCAGGCCAGCCAGGGCTTTGAGCTTCCGGAGCGTGGCTCGCGCCCAGGTGTGAGCCCAGACAACCCATCCTCCCCATGTGGTGGGGCTGCTCGGTCCTTGGCCTCGAGACAGGAAAGGAAACAGCGGCCGGTGGCCTTGGCGCCGCCCTTGGCCTTGGCCCCGCCCTTGGCATGTCTGCTTTGCCCTCTCAGCTCCGTTGGCTGAGGGTGGGGAAGAAATTCTTCCCCCTTTTTCTAAATCCCACAGAGCAAACTTATTACTTTTATGTCCCCAAAGTTACATTTCTTTATTCATTCATCCATATTAAATAAGTATATTTAATATACTTATTAAATACTTTTCAAGTGCTGGATCTGCGCCGGGCTCTGAAGAGTGAATTGATCATGGTGACCATGACCATGACCGCAGCCTGGGTCAGGGAAGGTGACATCCAGGCAGGGCCCATGGTGGCAGAGGACGGCCAGGGGGACACACATTCATCAGGTGCCTGAAGCTGGGCTGTGATAGGCCTGAAAGGAAACCATGATCATGCAGGCAGCCCTGCTTCCTGACCACACCATCTTTAATGCGCTGTGTATTTCTACTTCTTTGACAGAAATCCTAGAAAAACTCATCCATGTTACATTGGGTTGTTTGTGTTGAAAGAATTAATGTGTCAAACGTACATGTTTAAAATATGTTGCAGTTGTTATGCGCATGTTCAGGTCTTTCTTCACTTTTATATTCACTAAGGTCCAGAAATGGGAAGTGCCCTGGGCCTCCCTTGAGCTCTGAGAGGCCCTGCACCTGAACCAGGTCCTGAAAGGAAGGGTGTCCCCCGCTCCCTGGAGCAGCTTGTACAAAGGCACAGGGACACTGAACACATGCCTGTGGGCGACTGTGTTACGTCAGGGTAGCTGCATTTCACAGCGGGGGAGGGAGGCAGGCTGGAAAGTTCTTAAGGTCCAGGCGAAGGAGTGGGGAGCCTTCACAGGGAAAGCTTCTCAGTCGGGTGGCCTGTGGTCAGACTCGGGGTCTCTCTTGCTGCAAGTTCCTTTTCTTCTCTGTAAGAAGCCCAGCTCTCCTAGTGACTGGTGAGATTCATTGGGGGCAGCAGGGGAGGGGATGCAGGGAGCAGCGAGGTCACTTCCAAAGCTTGAGAACCAGAATAAAGAAATCTCTGTGCCCCAAGAGCAGATAGATTAAGCCACAGAGTGCCTGGGTCACCCCTCTGGGTCTCAGTCCCCTCTGTCCCCCAGGACCAGGCACAGGGCTGGCCACAGGATTGAGCTTGTTGACTTAATCGTTCATTCATTCATTCAACAGATGTGGGCTAAGCACTCCTGTGTGCCAGACACTGGTCTGATGATGCCACAGTGAAGAAGCAGACAAGGCCCTGGTTTCATTGGAGCTTGTAGTGTGGATGGGGAGACAGACAACATGTAAATAAACAAGAAAATTGCAGCAAGAGGCATACGCCCTGAAGGAGATAAAATGAACACCGGATATCAGGGATCACTGCGAAGTGACATTTGAGATGAGACATGAATGCCAAGAAATAGGTGTCAGGAATGTTTGTTGATAGCAATCAAAGACAAATCAGAAGGCAACAGACTTATTCCAGACTTCAACTGGCAAAGCAGTTGTTGGTTGCCCACGGCACGCTGGGTCCAGTGGTCAACAGGCAGACATAGTCTCTGCATTAAGTTTACAGCCCAGTGGGAGAGAAAACTATGTAAGGAAATCTGCAAGTAAGTGTAGGCTCATAAATTTTTTTATTGAATGAAAGATTCTTTAAGTTCTATAGTGCTTTACAATTTTCAAGTTTCATACATATGATTTCATATAATCCCATAATAACCCCTTTCCCCCCCACACCCCTGTATGGCCCCCTCCTCCCTTCCCTCTCCCCACAGGTAACCACTAGTTTGTTCTCCATATCTGTGTAGAATCATAAATTGTGAAGTGCAGGGCCCAGGACAGAGGAAAGGGCGTGAAGGACTTTATTTGGGATGGTTGGGTATGTGAAAAGGTTTCCACTCCTCTTGGAGAACATGATCATCTCACCTTTTACAGAGCACACTGGATTTTCAGGCATTTTTAAAAATAAACATTTTATTTTAGTACAATTTCAGATATACAGAATTATTGAAAAGATAGTACAGAGAGTTCCCACTATACCCCACATCCAGTGTCCCTATTATTAACATCTTATATTGTACCATGCATCTGTCGCAATTAATGAACGAATATCGATACATTTTTATTAACTAAATAAAAATAACTAAAGCCCATACTTCATTCAGATTTCCTCCATCTTTCCTTAATGTCTCTTTTCTGTTCCAGGATCCCACCCATGACACCACATTACATTTAGTTGTCACTTCACCTTAGGATCCTCTTGGCTGTGAGAGTTTCTCAGACTTTCCTTGTTTTCGATGACACTTTTGAGGAGTACTGGTCAAGTGTTTTGTAAAATGTCCTTTGATTGGAATTTGTCTGATGGTTTTCACATGATTCGACTGGGGTTGTGGGTTTGGGGGAGGAAGACCACAGAGGTGAGGGCCATTTTCATCATATCAAGGCTATACACTATCCACATGGCTTATCACTGCTGGTGTTGACCTTGATCACTTGGATGAGGTGTGTTTGTCAGGTTTCTTCATTGAAAAGTTACTCTTTTTTTTGGTTCTTTACCCCCTTCCTATACCGTCTTTTTTACGAGGAAATCACTATGCAGCCCACATCTAAGGAATAGGGAGTTATGCCCCATCTCCTTGACGGCAGACTACCCACATAAATTGTTTGGAATTCTTCTGCACAGGAGATCTGTCTATTCTCCAACTTTTATGCATTTTTACCAATATTTTTTTACTTTTTAGAAATTCAAGAACCTATTGGTGTTTCTAGGAACCTAGAAACATTTTGCATCATTTACTAAAATGCATGAAATTACCAAGGCAATAAATTAGAGGGTAGGAAAAAAGCCAATGATTATTTTTATTTTCTATTGCGGATACACATTAATGAAAGATTTGGGAAATACCAAAAACAGAAGAACCTCTCTAGCCCCACTGCTCAGAGCTGACCATGATTCACGTTCAATTTATTATTTTTAATTTTTCTTCTGTGCACAATTTTTACACAGATTATACTGTCTATGTAATTTTGTTTCTTACCTCCTTCCATCTTTTTTTTTTGCTTATTATAATATCAGAAACATTCCTCCTATGTTGCTATACAGACTTCCTAACCATATTTTTTCAGTGGCTGCTAAATTCTCATGTGGCACATGGTGTCTCCCACCCGCCCCCCAAACTTAGCAGTATGCCTGGCACATAGTCAGTGTTTAGAAATTATTTGTTAAATGAATGAATATACAACAAAGTAATCATCCTCTTGTTTTTAGAAGCATAGGTTATTTCAGTTTTCTTGATTCTAAATAGTACCGAGACAAACAGATTATTCCCATAACATCCCAGGGTGGAATTACTGGGCCAGTGGGGGCCAAAAGTTTTCAAGATAAATGCACCAAACCAGAAATCTCCCTCCCCTTCCTCTGAACCACCGGCAATTGTGCCGAGGGTAATAATTTACAATTGATTAAAGAGTTTGCGGGGTGTTTTTTTCCCCATCTTTTTTTCCCCTCCTCTCCCCGTCTCGTCCTGCCGAAAAAGGGGGAAAATTATCCTAGAAGGTGAAGATGTTCTCAGACAATCATATTAACATATTCCAACAATCGCAATTTGCAAAATAGTAATCACAACTGCCGGGATCTGGGAGGCATTAATCAAAGCTGCAGGTTTAATTCCATTTTAAATATTGATGAAATGTGCTTGGGCAGCCTCACCCTGGCGTGGCAGGGACAGGGGAGCCGCCTCGCGGCACAGGGGAGGTGGAGGGGAGGGTTGGGGAGCAGCTGCTGGAGGGGAGGCATCTGTCATTCAAATTGGTGACTGAGCGGCCAGGTAGAGAGTGAAAGGGGTAGTGAAGAGGGCTGTTAAGTCCATTGCTGTCAATTTGTAACCATCAGGGAGGGGCCTGAGGACTGGTTCAGCACAATAAACCCAGTTGGTCTGGTTTCAGGGTTACCACTGAAGAGGTTGCAGCTGCACTGATTCGAATAGCCCGGAGACTTCAGAACTGTAATTATCAACCAGGCTGCTCTCGGTGTGGCAAAAGTGGGCTTCACCAGCACTTAACTCCTTGTGTGCCGCCGCTCTCCCCGCCCACCATCCCCCCCCACCCCCCGGGGTTGACAGCCAGGTGCGGATTCCCCCGCAGCCTCCTCGGGGAAACTGAGGCCCACCGGCTGCTGAGGGCAGTCCTCAAAGGCCAGAGCGTGCAGGCAGAGAGCCTTTCTCCTGAGGTCACAGACAAAGAACTAATGGGGGCGGTTACGGAGGAGGCCGGCTCTGTGGGGCAGCCTCGCCTTCTGGCACCGTCGGGCCTGCCCTGGGGTGAAAAGTCAGGCTTTGGGGTCTGATGAGCCTTGGCTTAAATTCCGCTGGCCGTGGACACGAGGTAAGGCTCGTCCTCTGTAAAGTGGAGGTAATCTTTCGTACCCTACTGGGCTCTCACAAAAAACTCAGATCGACGTTTGTAAATTACAGAGCACACAGTAGGCTGACAATAGCCTTGTCTCCCTGGGCCGGGGAGTGGTGCTGTCACAGAAGAGGAAAGGGCTCCTGGCAGGCGCCTCTGGTTCGGAGGGTAGGATATCTCAGGCCCTCTGCGTTTCAGCTCTCAAGGAGTGTCTTTTATGTCTAGCTTCTGCCATTTGGCACCCAAGGAGGATGAGTAATTCCATACTCCCACCTCTCGGGAGGGAGACACTGAGCTAGGCAGGGGGTGAGGGTAGGAATCAAAAGACTCTGGTGCTGCGCCCTGAGGACAGCTGCTCGAGGGCAAGGGTTTGGGCCGGGGCTCTTTATCCCCAGGAAGAGGGAAGGCAGGAACGAGGGAAGGACCGCAGGCAGGCATTGCGGCGCTGGGGAAAAAAACATGGGCTTCGCTGGGAGTCTTGGGGAATGAAGTCTGTGCACGGCTCCGTAACCCTCCTCCTGGAATATAATCCCAGAGAAATTCTCCCACGTATCCACGAAGGGATGGACCCAAGAACATTTGTCCCAGCGTCATTCCCGGTCACCGGAGGTGGAGGCAACCTGCGTGCCCACCCCTGGGAGGATGGGTAGTACAACATGACGGAAGCCCACCATGGAATATTAGGCAGCAGTCAGGAGCAAAGAACTAGATGTCCGCGTCGCAACAAGAATAGATCTTGAAAATGTAGTGTTGAGTGAAAAAAGTGAGGCACAATGAAATTCACAGCACAATGCCATCTATGTAAATTGAAACCACATTCGCACACAAAACAACAGTACACATTTTACAGAGCTACGTGCATTTTTAGGGGTATATATCCCGCCATTGGAATGGGTCTCTGTCGTGGTGGGGGGAGGGGCTGGGTGTGGCTTTGGAGGATAAAGGGGAAAAATGAAAATAGAGTCAGCCCTCAGAGGGGCCTGGCACAGAGAGTGTGCTGTGGACTAAGGGATGTGTCCCACTCAACTCTCTCTCTCTGAGGTTTAAAAACAGCACAGGCCTTGTACTCAGACAGCCCCGGGGCTCAAGTTCTGGGCTCTCCCACGTACCAACACTGTGGCTGTGGACTAGCGACTCATCCTCTGAGCCTGTTAGTCCGTCCACAGAAAGGTGGGCTTGCCGCCATCGGGTGGTCATGAGGATTAAGTTAAGGGAGATAAATGCATGTGGGCCTACAGGACCCCCAGATCCTCCTCTCCTCTCCCCACCGAAAGGACCTGGGCAAACGGAGGGTGTCAGCCCCCTGGGAAACCACAGGTTCTCTGAAGCGTCCAGAATGGAAAGCCCAGAAAAGAAACGAAGGCCTCGACCGGCTGTCCCGGGGGTGACGTTGGTGGATGTCACACTGGGCACGGGCCCAGCTCAGAGCGGCCCATCCATGTTGTGCCTGGCTCCGTCAGCAAGGTCCACCTCCAACATCCACCCCAGCCCCAAGACCCCGCCTGGGGGCTCCCGGCGCAGGGCATGACCGCCTCTCCCTCTTCCTCTCTTGCAGATGATGACGAGCACGAGTGGATCATCCGGACGTGTCGGAAGGGCTGGGACGAGACCATGGGTCCTAAGCCCAAGCCGTGAGCGCTAAGCCCCCTCGGTCACAAGCTTCCTTCTGTGCCCCGGCATTGGCTGGTCCGGGGAGCAGGCTGTAGTTTTAGAACCTGGCTTTTGACTCAGGAATAAAAGCTTTCTGCCATCAGTGGCCCTAAGTGTACTTTCCTTAGACTATTTCTCGGAGCGGGACCCTCACTCCACCTGCATCACAATCACCTGGGCAAAATTGTGAACTAGCTCTTCCTGGGCCCCACCCTAGTACCTGCGAATCAGAATCGCTGAGACTGGGGTCTAGCAGTTTGCATTCTCAGGTATTTCTTACGCATATGGAAGTTTGAGAGCCATCAACTTATAATGACAGACAAATGTAATTGAATGAGCAACTCATGTGTGCGGGCAGTGTGGTTATGTTATCTCAGCTCCACACAACAGCCTTGTAAGAAAGGGCTTAGCATTACCTTTTAGAGATGGGAAATCTGAGGTTCAGAGAAACTAAGTGACCTGCCCTAGGTCACACGGCATTTGAATCCGAGTCTTCCTGAAGGTAAAGCCCAGCTGTTTTTTGTTTGTTTGTTTACTACAAGCTGCCTGCCTTACCAGTCTTGATTTCACAGGGCAGTAGGACAGGATGACTGTGCCCAGGCTCACGGCTGCTATCTTCCTGTAAGCCCAGGAATGATTACCCAGGACTGCCTCTTCCTCTCGGAAGCGTCCCTATGTGAGCCTCCTACCCTAAGCACGGAATCGGTGGGGTGCCACAGACAGAACGCAGCTTCGGCGTCATACACACCTGGGTGTGAATCCCAGCTCCATCGCAGGGTATCACACAACCTTGGGCAAGTCACTTCACTTCTCTGAGCTTCAGTCTCCTCATTTGTAAAATGTATGATGATGCTTAAACCCATAGGGTAGCTATGTGGATTGAATGAAACAGTACAATAAAGGAGCTGGCTCTTAGCAGGTATTCAATACCGCTTGCTTTAAAAACGAATCCGTTAGCTGTGCATACAGAGTAATTATTCCTCAGAATCACCCCCAGGGATCTCACGTGTCAGCTGAAAACCAGCAGGGGAAGTGGTACCACGTTCCAGGGCTGTACCTGGGCCACAAGCAGCCTGGATCACCTGGATCTTTGCGTAGCTTTCCCTCCTTAGAGGCTGCGAACCCTGCAGCCCCCCGCTCCTTGTCCCCTGGCTCACCAAGGGCTGCTCAGGAGAGGGAGTGGGGCCTGGGAGGGCTTTGCCAAGGTCGCAAGGGCAGGAAGCTAGCCTTTGATCTAGGGCCCCATGAGCGGCCTGCTGGGACAGAGCCAGGAGTCAAGGGAGACCTGGGCCCGCTCAGCTGCGCCACAGAGGGATGGGGGATCACCTTTCCCCGCCAAGGCAACAGTCACTCACCTCAGTAGAATGACAGGACTGATGTCCACTGGGGGTTTCCAAACTGTGTTTTGAAAATAAAGTATATTCATGTAAAGGAACACACACACACAAACTTCCTTTTCAAAGATACACATATATCTAAATATCTAAATAAGAAATGGATGGGAAGAGTGGAGGGGCAGGGACAAGGATGGGGTCAAGGATGGAGAATGCAACAACTAACCGGGGGGCCCTGCAGGGGCGATGGCCACGTACACCCTGAGCTGAGGCTTCGGAGTGACTCTGTGCGGGGCCACGGGGTGGGGCTGGGGCGCCGGGGAAGCCTCTGCGCCAGGCAGAGCCATTCCACTCTCTTCCTGGTGGGCTCTGGTTTGCACAAAAGGTTCTGCTGCTACAAGAACATCTGGTGGCCGGCAGAAGGATGCGCTCTCCCACTCCCCAGATTACAGGGTGGCTCTGGAACCCGAGGAGGCCAGTATGAGACCCAGACTCGTGTGGAAGCTGGAGCCCTGTGGCCCTGTCTCCCATCGCATATTCCCTTTCACTTCGCAGTATCAGATTCTCCCCCATCTCCCACTCAGGCTCCTCTGTGCCTCCCTCCCTGGTCCCCCAGCATCTCCTCCATTGAACTTATTTCCGTGAACCTCTCATCTAAGGGTACAGCTCAAACGCCCCCCTCCGTCTCGACAGCACGTCGGAGGGATCCGTCTGTCTCCAGCATTTGCTGGGCTGAGAGCCCCCCTTGGACCCTTCTGAGGCTGCAGGGCTGGCACGGGGCCCAGCAGAGCGCGGTCAGGAGTGGGACGGAGGACAGCAGCCAGCCTGATTTCCTACACAGCTCAGATTAGAGAAGAAACCCACCACCATGCCTTTACAACGCTCCGTTTCCTAGCTGGGAAACAGAACCAGTCTTAGAAGGGGTTTCACTGTCTAGCAGCCCAGATATTCTAGGGGCCAGGCCTGAGCCTGAGCCCTTAATCAGAGAGCAGGAAAGAAATGGAATTCCATCGTGCTCCGGATGTCAGTGCCAGCACTTCTACTTGCATTAACTTTATTTATTACACAAATAAGACATTTACAAAGCACAACATGAAAGGTATGTAACAAAACAGACATTGGTTTTACAAAAAAGTGCTTACAATTTTTTTCCGTGTGTGTGTGTGTTTTCCTCCTTTTGTTTTGTATTTAAATAAATAGTCTTGATGGCCTGTATGTTCCCAGGCTGTTCTAACAGGCTAGTGGAGACGTGTCTGAACCGCAGCATGCTACGACCGTGTGATCCACGCAAGGAACAGACCCTGGGGGGAGGCTCAAGGCAGAGTGGGTACTGGGTGACCCTGGGCATGGCTCGGCTGGCCACTGACCACGTCAAAGGAAAGATTAGAGCTCCCCAGTCACCAGGAACTGGGCCCAAGCTGCTCCGGTTAACGTCAGCTCCAAGGGTAGGGCCAGGCACACTCTATTCACCGGGTGAGTTCTGAACCAAGCTGCACTGATCACATTCTGAGGGGTGTCTTTCCTTTGCCCTGAGTCAGCTGGAACTGTCTTTGAAAGGGAAAAGAAGCAAGTTCCCTTCTTGGGCTGCACCCGGGCCCAGCCCTCCTCCAGGTCCCAGAGTAAGAAGAGCATATCGTTTTTCACGTTAAGTGCCAACTTCAAGCATGTGGATTCCGAACCCTTATCCAGACTCGGCGAGATAGAGAGTGCTGCGATCGATTAGCGATGTCTGCCATGGGTGAAACCGGGGCAGCAGACACCTAGGTACCATGAACTTGCTTTCCCTGTCCTAGAGTCTCCTTCCGAAAGCAACATATCAGGTTAATCAAAGCAGGAAGGAGGACTTGGGCTGAAACATGCTTACTAGCAGCCTCTAGTGGGAAATGCATCAGGACACCCAAGTCATTCTAAAATTACAGGATTAGCCTGGGACAAACGGGGTCCCCTGAAAACATAAATCATGGTCTTGTGTAGCCCAAGCCCCTTTGTTTGGGGTGGAAGAGCTGCAGCGGGACAGGGTGGATGTGAGCACAGCTGTGTCTGGCCTGCGTTCTCAGGAGTGAGTGGGACTGGCTCTGGGCAGGGTTGGTGGGGAAGCCCAGAAGTGCTAGCTAGAATCCTGGGGTGCTACCACCTAGGCAGCAGGCACCCTCTCTCTACTGAGCCAGGGGCTGAGCCAGGGCCTGCCCCGCCTGGTAGCACCCCAGAAGTACACTCACCTAGGCAGCAGGCACCCTCTTTCTACTCAGAGGTGGGTCTAGAATGAAAGCTCTGCCCTTTCCCTGGGCTCTGTTCCCCAGCTCCCCCATGAGAGGTCCCCCCAAAGAAGACGTGGCCCAAGCACCCCCATCAGGAGTCAAGTAGCCAACAAGGGTCCCCAACTCTAACTTGTCCAAGCGTTCAGAAATGTCATCACACAGATCAAACACCACCTCTGCTATGTCTCCTGCACATATGCTGGATAACTAGGTGAAAGCAGGGTCCCCGACACACACCCCGAGTTTCCTCTGTCCTCTCCTTAAAATGGCTAGTACTTCTCCCAGCCCAGTGTGCCGCATCCTTCTCCTGGGCCTCCAAACCCATGGGGGTCCTTGCCCCGCCCCCTCCCCCCGGCCCCCGCTTTTCCCCCTGCCTCTTGGTCTGGGCAGGCCTCCATCTGTGCCCTATTGGGCCTCTCAGGGTTGGTCAGTGTCTCTTCTCTCTCTGTATTAACTTGACATAACCAGACAGATGGAAATGATAAAATTAGAACATAGCTTTCCTTTGGGGACATCCCACAAACACTGTAGAGTTTTCCAAACAAAAGCAACAGAGTGGATAACATTGGGGGTTGTCCGCTATTCAGAATTCAGAGATGGTTCCAAGGAAGTAGTAAATAAAGGCCAATATGGGAGGAAAGAAAACCTGTAAATTGGAAGGCTGTTGGCGTCGTGCGATTCAATTCGGCCTTTTGCTATTGTAATCAGCTTAAGTTGAAGACGACTCCTGTCTAAATGGGAAACACAGGCTGTTGTTTTCACCCTGGCTCCAAATTTCAGGGAGCTCTGCCTTCAGGGAGGAGGGCTCCGCGGTGCTCCTGGCGGGTTCTGGTTCTCGGCAGGAGAGGGGAAGGCCAGGCCCAGGGGCCCAGCTGGTGGTGGGCAGGATGGCGGATGAGGGGTGGAGGCAGAGCGGGTGGATCCCTGGCAGCGGCTCGGACTCCGGATTTCAGCGGCTGAGGGGCAGCTGCCGGGCGCCCATGCTCAGATGCGGAAGTGCCGGCAGCGTTAGTACTGAAAAAGGATGACCTGCAAGAGGAGGGCGTGGGAGGGGGCTGAGCCAGGGCCTGCCCCGCCTGGTAGCGCCCCAGAAGTCCTCGAAGGCATGGAGAAGGAGGCGGGCCCAGGGCCCACATCTAGGTTCAAATCCTGGCGCAGACACTTACTTGCTGCGGGGCCCTGGGCAACTCACTCCCCCTCTCTGAGCCTGTTTCCTCATCTGTAAAATGGGGATGACAACACCTCTCTCTCAGAATGGGGAGGATCTGGTGAAATCCAAGAGCAGCAGCAAGTGTCTCCTAGGCACTGTACCCGGCACTGGGTACAGTGCACACTTGCACGATTTCACAGAAGCCTCACCTCAGCCCCACGAGGGTGTCCCACCACCATCTCCTCTTTACAGGGGAGGCCGCTGAGGCTGGGGAGGTGAAAATCAGTGAGCCCGCAATCACACAGCCAGGAAGAGGTGGACCCAGCACTGCAACCCAGGCCTAGGCTCTAGAACAAGCTCTCTTCATTAGACCCACTGCCTCTTCCTCTCCAGGCCACCCTGACATTTACCCGCGGTGCCTATCAAGCACCAGGCAACAGGCCAAGCCCTTCATGCAGCCAAACACCTCGACGGGCAGGTGGCTCAGACACGCCAGGTGCCCGACACACAGTGGGTGTGTTCCCAGGTCTCAAAGAGAAAAGGTGGCTGAGCTGGGGTCCGGTCTGCCTGACTCCAGAGCCCACATCACACGGCCTCGCCCACTCACCCCACCTTGGGCCGTGCTCCCCTCTGGTCTCTGGGATGTCTGCCTGACTTTGGACTCTTCCGAACAGAAGCTCTCTCAAGAGGGGTGACTCTGAAAGACGCTTCCCCTCCATAAGCCTCAGTCTCTCCATCTGATCGATGACGGCCGGGCCCTGATTTCTAAGAGCCTTCCAAGCTCTGAACTGTGGGATCTGGGCCCATGACCGGGAATAAATGTGGTCCTGGGGCTTCCCTGGTGGCGCAGTGGTTGAGAGTCTGCCTGCCGATGCAGGGGACTTGGGTTCGTGCCCCGGTCTGGGAGGATCCCACGTGCCACGGAGTGGCTGGGCGCGTGAGCCATGGCCGCTGAGTCTGCGCGTCCCGAGCCTGTGCTCCGCAATGGGAGAAGCCACAACAGTGAAAGGCCCGCGTACCAAAAAAAAAAAAAAAAAAAAAAGTGGTCCTGGAAGCTCACAGGCAGGTGTGGCCAAATGATGATGTGGTGGAGGCGGAGGGTGCTACCCCAGATGCCCACAGCGCTGTTCTCCCGGCCAGGCCAGTGCTGGTCTTGATGAGTGGGTTCAGGGGGCTGCTCTAGGGGGCCCTGAGTCTCCTCCTCACTAGGCTGGCTCAGGCCCGGAGGGACTTGGGAGAAAAAGCCCATGCCGTTCTGCACTGACTGGCCATACACACAGCCCGCCAGGCTGGCAAGATGTGGACAGAAAAGGTCCCTGGCCGCTGGCAGGAAGGTCTGGCAGTGAGAGGGCGGAAGGTCATGGAGGAGGCGGAGACATTTTTCTGCAGAGCCGCTGGACACGAAGTTGGGGATATGGCCCAGCAAGAGAAAAACTCTGGCTCAGCAGCCAAACCCAGGGGCCAGAAAACTTCCACGACCAAAGCTGCCAGACCCCAGACCGGCTCATCCTTCAGGCTGAACCAGACATAACCACAGGCTTAGCTGAGAAACCAGGAGACGAGGGCTCGACTCCAAGAGTTGAGCCCAGCCCTAATCTGTTGCAAGGCTCCCCTCTCCCCTCCAGATAATAGCCGCTCCCAGGCCCCTTGCTTGAAGGTGCAAGGCCTTCATTATGTGACCCCCTGTCAGCTCCCACCCCACCCAAGGCCTCAGCCGCACTAAACCCCCCACCGTCCCTCAAATCCAGGTCCCTCCAAGCCTCCTTGCCTCGCACGGGCTCCTCGTGTCCCCTGCTTCTTCCCGAGAGCTGGCCACTCCCTCTTCTGAATCCTCGAAGGCCACGTGCATCCCTCACCGCAACTGCCCTGTCAAGCTGGGATGTGGCTGCCTGCCTCCTGCTCTAAGCCACCCACCCCCTCCCTGAGGACAGGGACCACGCCAGCTCGCCTCTGCAGTCCCGGTGCCAGGTCTGACAGGACAAACTCTCTCCCACAGGACGGGGGCAGCTCCGAGGCAGGCAGTCCTAGGATGGAGGCCAGCTGTACCCACGCTCACTGTGTGACCCTGGGCAAGCTGCTGCTCTGACTGAGACCCAGTTTCTGCAGTTATGAAATGGCATCAACCATAGTCATCCTCCTAGGGAGACAGTGAAGGGCGAGGTCAGAGAGAGCGCTGTGTAAACTGTAAAGTGCGGCACAGAAGGAGGTCACTACTGAACCAGGCGGACTTCAGAGTCTGACAGACGTGCTGCATCCCCGGACAAATTGTGTCACCTCTCTGAGCCTCTGTTTCCTCATCTTTACCGTGACGATGCCATCCTCATATCCACAGGGTGACTGGGTGGCATCAGACAACACGTGTGAAGTGCTTCAACCAAAAGCAGCTCTTCCTGTATGACTATCTCGGAGGGGACGTTCCTGGGGCGTGCTCACCCGCCACTGGGGTCTGCGGGATGTGGGGCTGAAGATGTACTACCATTTACTTATAAACCTACCGCTCCTACTGGGCTGTCCGTACCTCCGCACCATCTACTTTCCCCACGGTACCCAGCACAGAGCCCAGCACAGAGCCCAGCACAGAGCCTAGCACACAGCAGGTGTTTAATTAGGAGGCAGAGTAAGAGGGGCTGTCCTGGAGGAGTAGTCCCACGCCTGTCTGCCTGCCAAAATCACTGGGGCTGGGTATTACACCCGCAGATCGCGGGGTCCCGTCCCAGAACTCCCCACCAGCTCTCTAGGGGCGAGGCTGGGGAATCTGCATCTCTACACGCTGCCCAAATGATGCTGCGGCACATGAAGACTGCACTCAGCCCGAAGGCCTGGCCCTGCCTCCGTGGCCCAGCACACCCAATGATTCCTGGGGCTCCCTGCCTCTCCGAGGACCACTATAGTGATGCTTCTAAAAGAGGCCTCCAGGGCCCACCACGGTCCCCACGCCTTCACCTGGCAGCCCAAGGCCCCCGCCTCTCACTCTGTTTCCTCCCAAGCCTGTGTGCCAGCAGCACTGAATTGCTCTGGGTTGCCTGAGAGCCGTGGCGGCTCATGCCTTCCCGGCTGAACTCTGAGGTTCAGACGTGCCTGCGTCCAGGAAGCCTTCCTGTGTCTCTCCCGAGCTGCGCCCCACCCCCCAGCTCCCTTGGCCTCTGCGTCACAGTTTGATCACCCTTTGGTGTAACTGTTGGCCTCCTCGAGGGCAGGGACTATGCCTTCCTCATCTCTGTGCTCCTGGCAACTGACTCGGGGCTCGCGGGCACAGTCAGTACATAGTGAATGTCGGCTGAATGAGTGAACGAACCAAGGCACAAGTTCTCATTCAGGCTCTGTGACCTTGAGCCACCTGGGCCTCAATTTCCCCGTCTCTAAAATGAGAGGGTGTCTGAGAGCAGTGGCTTTCAAGGCTCGCTGGGAAGTGTCTGGGAGCTGAGCCGGAGGTGAGGGCCCTACTCACTCCGCAGTTTCACCCAGAGCAGCTCCACCCCCTTTCATCTGCATCTTGTGTTATGGAAAAGAGTAAACAAACGGGTTCCCGGGCTTAAAACAAAGCTTTCAAGCCACTGGACTGAGCGATGTCCAAGCACCTTTCTGGGTGTCCAGTCCTAATGCTTGAGACAACTAGAGATCGGGTTCCACAAAGGAGGCCTTACCAGTTGACCACGATCACTGGCTGGCCTGCTGTCCCCGGGCCCCACCAGCTCGGGATATTCACTCCCAACAGACAGGAATACAAAGGAGGAAGTAGGAGAAACCCGTGAGATGGTGGGAGGCGGGGTGGTGTGTGATATAAGCCCTCCTCGGGACCGCCAAGTTTGAGCAAAGTAACTAAATCCACAAATCTGAAAAAGAGAAGGCCAGCCATGGGCGGGCGCGCTGCGAGGAGGCTGGCCATGCGCACTGAACACACTGGCGCCTGCTTGAGGGACTACTACCTCGGGGGCACAGTGGGGGCCTGAGTGTCTGGGCAGAGGGTCTGCCACAAAGTGGCATGGTGCCTGCTCAGCGATGAGAATCCTGCCAGGAAGCCATTCCTGGCAAGGTGGCTCTGACCCACCCAACCCAACCCAGCTCCGTTTACCTTCTCACCCCGGTTGGAGAGTGGCCCATCCATATCGGCTTTGAGGTGGACGGGGGGCGCGGTGTAAGGCAGCCGGCAGTGCACCTGCCCACACTGTACCTGACCTGTGGACGAGAGGATGCCTTGGAGCCCATCCCCCAGCCTCCATGCAGGATCCCACCAGCCCCAGGCTCGGTAGGCTGGAGCCCTGGGGCCAGTTTCACCTCTGCCACTTACCAGCTGGGTGGTCCTGGGCAAAATTTCAATAGGGTACCATTTTTCTACGTGAAATTCTTTATGAGTTATAAAGTGTTACACGATAACTGTCTAGCTCACTGATAAATAAACTCATAAATGAGTATGGACAGGCACCCCTATGTTCATAGCAGCGCTATTCACATTAGCCAAGACATGGAAACTACCTAAATGTCCATCGACCGATGAATGGGTAAAGAAGATGTGGTACATATAAACAATGGAACACCACTCAGCCATAAAAAAGAACGAAATACCGCCATTTGCAGCAACATGGATGGGCCTAGAGATTATCATACTAAGTAAAGTAAGTCAGAAAGAGAAAGACAAATACCATATGATATCACTTACATGTGGAATCTAAAATATCACACAAATGAACTTTTGTGCAACAGAAACACATTCATAGACATTGAGAACGGACTTGTGGTTGCCAAGGGGGGCTGGGTGGGAGAGAGGTGGAGTGGGAATTTGGGGTTAGCAGATGCTAACTGTTATATATAGAATGGATAAACAGCAAGGTCCTACTGTATAGCACAGGGAATTGTATTCAACATTCTCTGACAAATCATAATGGAAAACAATATAAAAAAAAGAATGTGTGTATGTATATATATATATATACATACACACATATATATATGTATATATATATACACACACATATATATGTACATATATACACATATATATATATAACTGAATCACTTTGCTGTACAGCAGAAATTAACACAACATTGTGAATCAATATGAAATTAAAAAAGTAAAAAAAGAAAAAGAAACGAATATGTACAGAACACCTCCTACACGCAAGGCTGTACCCCATCCATTAGAATCCTCCCTTGGTGCACTGTACCTTCTTATCTCCCAAGAATCACCAAGGCTTTACGCCCACACCCTAGAGGACTCTGCACTCATATGTCACCTTCTTTATGATGCTCTCCCTGACCATCCATTTACAACTGCAACCCAACGCCAACCCTACCCTCCCTGTCATCCTTCTCAGCTTTATTTTTCCTCTTTAGCACTTACCATCATCTGACTTACTGTGTATTTTTATTTTTTATTTGATATTATCTGTCTTTGCCAGCTATAATGCAAGCTCCAATGAGGTCAGGAATTGTTGTCTGTTTTCTAGATTCTAGATCTTTGTGGATTTCCAGGATCTAGAATGAGGCATGGCATCTAATCTGTTGAATGGGTCTCTGTACAACACCTAAAATGGCGGTGGCGGGGGTGGGGGGAGTCCATCCTTATGTCTGACCCGAATCTCTCATGCTTCAGCCTCTTTACCACTACAGTGGAGACGTCTATGGCCTTGCTCTTCTCTGCACTTCATCCTCTTTGGTCAGAGGCGAAAGAGCTCTGTACAGAGACTTACAATTGATATGTAACTTAGGACAAGTCACTGTTCCTTTCTGAGCCCCAGTTCCCTCGTTTGTAGAATACGGTGGTTGTATAAGATGGGGGATTCTTAACCTGGGGGGTTTTAGGGGTCCACAAACAGCCTGAGATTACATGGGAAGCTGTGTGTGTGTGCACATTTCTGGAATCTGATTCCAAAGCTTTTTTATCATATTCCAAGTTTGAAGTCTCCGGGAAACTCAGGAACCTGTGAATTTAGTAAACGGCGAAGAAGAGTGCTAGCGTGACCTTCAGTCATGCAGCAAGAGGCAGCAGGTCCAAATACCCTTGATGCCTCCTGCCCTGAGCTGGGTTCGCCTTAAGGGGAAAAGGAAAGGTTACCTCAGCCCCTTCTCTAGGTGTCCAAGACAGTTCTAGACTTGGCCGACAAACTGTGTGGGCAGAGTCCTGGCACAGCTCCGGAGGCCACGGCCCCACTCTCCACGGGGCCACCTAGGTCCATTACCAACTCCACAGCAAGCGCCGGCTGGTGGCCCAGACTCCTGGTACCTAGAGAGCCCCTGGTCCTTGGCTCCTTTAACAGATGAACTAGATCAACAATGGGCTCTCTGCAGCCTCAACATGTCATTGTTTCAAAAAGAAAGGGGGAAAAAAGTCCCTCCTACTAAGCAGATGGTTCAGAAATGGAACAGAACAAAGAGACACTGTTTCCAACTGACAGCCTGGCGCGGTGAGCAGGGCTCTACACTCTCAGCTCCACCAACCAGAGCCACTGCCACCACCACAAGGGCAGCTAGTACTCATCCAGCACTTACAAAATGCTGAGGACGTTAAGTCAATTATCTCATTTGATGCTCGCAACACTGCTTTGAGATACATATTCTTTCCGTTTTTTAAAAGGGCTTGGATTCTTACTGTCCTCATTTTTTACAGATGAGGAAACTGGAATTCAGGGATGCTAAGAAGCTTACCCAATGTCACACAGCTAGTAAGTGACAGGGACGGGATCCGAAGCCCCACAGTCTGATGCTAAAGCCCACATTCAATCATTAAGGAACCCGGCTCCCACTAACTTACTGTTGGCCCTTGGTTTCCTCATCTGTACAATGGGATGGTGATGTTTAGAAACATGTGGTAGGACAGTGCCTGGCACATGGCAGGGACTCAGGACACAGCTGTGCTCTCCCTGACCTCCCTTCTCTTTCCCTTGGAGCCAGAGAGGGAGGGTTTGAGTTTGTGGGTATGTTGTCATCACTGCTATATTTCTGGTCATGCCCAGCTTTGAGGAAACAATCAATAGAAACAACCTCAAAGGGAAAGAAAATCTGTGATAAGCACCTGCTCAACAGCAGATTCACTGAATGTCCATCCCCCAGAAATGCACAAGCCTACTCTCTCTCTTTCCCCCAGGTTCCTGCTCGAAGGTCACTCCACCACAACCTGCCACCCCCTCTCCACCACAGTGCTCAGTCCCCACTGACATGCCTGCCCTCCATCCTTTATTCGTTTATTCTCTCTCCCCCCTCTCCCGTCCTGCAGCGTGAGCCTTGGGAGCACACAGGCTTTGGTCTGTTGTGTTTTCAGTTGTATCCCAGAAGGCACAGAAGGCACTCAAAAAATATTAACTGAACACATGAGTGGATCCTCATAACCCTGTGAAGTAGGCATTATTAATGTCCCAGTTTACAGATGAGGAAACTGAGGTTCAAAGAGGTCAGGTGATTTGCCCACGGCCTCACAACCTTGGGTACTCCTGCCACCCTGGCTTTCTTCTGCAACCCCAAACGCACCCATGCCACGCTTTCTGCCTACATTCGGTTCCTCTGCTGCCTGCACCCCTATTTCCCCACTCCTTGTGTCTCACTAATTCCTACCTATCCTTCTGGTCTCAGCCCACTGATAGGCAACATCTCCAGACACTCCCAGCCAGCATCTTGACTACAGGAATCACCACAATTAACACCACACGCTCATCTATCTCGTATTGTTCCACGTCTCTCCCACCAGAACCCAGGCTCCCCAGGACAGGACTTTAGCCATCTTGTTCTCTCCCTAGTCCCCGGGGCCTGGCACCGAGTGGATGTTTGGAAAGTACCAATATTTTCTGAACGGCTTAATGGCTGGCCTCTACTAAGGGTCGAGCCCCTCTAAGGCAGAGCCGGGGCACTTAACTCCTCTCCACAACCACTAGGTCCGAGGGACTGCGGAACCCTCGTCTGCACGCACGAGGCTCCCCATGCCTCCGCCGCCCACGAGCGCTCATCTGCACCCCCCCTCTCCCACAGGCCGGGCGACCAGGCTGTGGCGGTCACTTACTCTCAATGTAGCCGTGCAGGGTGACCATGCGAGCCCGCTCGGGGCTGCTGAACGGGGAGTAGTGGATGTCGTCGGACAGGGCGGAGGGGAGGCGGGACGGCGGCGCCCCGGAGGGCGGCACGGGATGCTGTGGTGTGTGCTTTTTATGACGCGCCCGGCAGTTTTGAAACCACACCTGGAACGACAGCCTCAGCAGCCTCAGCCTCGCGGAAGAGAGTCGGACGCACCGCCGGGGGACCCCAGGAGGGACTGCCTCGTCGCCAACTCAGGAAGGGCGGCCACGTGCGCCCCGAACCCGCAGCTCCGCAGCCCAGCTACGCGCTCGAGGGCCCACCCCCAAGGTCCCTAGGCCCCGCCCCAGACCCGAAGGCCCCGCCCACCCCCGGCCCCACCTGGATGACCCTTCGGCTGAGGCCCGTCATGTCCGCAAGCTTCTGCAGCGTCTGCGCGTCGGGGTTGTTGTCCTGCGCGAACTGCGCCTGCATAACCTGCCAGGCGCCGCGGGGCGGTGAGGCACGAGCCCGCCGAGGTCGCCAAGGCCCCGGCCCAATCAGAGGCTCCGGCCCAGAGGCCACGCCCCAGACAGCTACAGCCCCTCCCCGCCACCCGCGGGTCGGGCAGAGGGGCGGAGTCAGGAGGCCCGTTCAGCCCCGCCCACTCCGAGGCCCGGCCCACACCCGGCCACTCGCGGCCCGCCAAGGTACCTGCAACTGCTCGGCGGTGAAGGACGTCCGCGCGCGCTTGGCCGGCTTGGGCTGACTGTCCTGTTCCGAGGGCACTGCCCCCTCCAGCGTGAGGCCGTTCCCTGAGGGCGACAGAAGTGGCTGACCACGCGTCCCCATCTCTTCTAGTGGCAGCCTGGAAAGGACGGGGGTGGCGGGAGCTGGTCCCTGGAAGTGTCGGGAGCGGAGTGGGCTGGGAGGGGGGATCCCAGGGTCCTAGTCCCTGAGCTCAGTCTTTGGGGAAGGGGCTTCCACTTCTGAGCGTCTGCTCAGTACCAGACGCTTCTCTTTCGGTGTGCCCTTTATGTCTCACAGCCCTGAGCACGGGCGACATTATCCTCGTGTTACAGCGGAGGAAACTGAGGTTCAGAGAGAAGAAAATCCCAGCTCTGGACCTTTCGACTGGTATTCTGACAGCTGGCTGACTCTAGCGCCCCAAATTGGGCTCCCTCCTTGATAAACTGGGGAAACCAAGGGCTGGCGGAGATGAGAAGCAGGCAGGTTACAGAACTGTGATCCTAATTTTGTAAAAACGGATGGGAGCAAAAAAGGTTGGAAGGATATACACCAAAGTGTTCGCAGGAGGGAGTGCAATTATGAAGACCCTACTTTCAATGTTTCTGCAACTTTTGAAGTTTTTTCAACAATCACGTGTCTCATCACCTTATTTCTCTAAGGTTTAACTTTGTTAACTGGAGTATACGTTAGTTATTCTCTTTCCATTTACATTACTTTTATAATCACACTAAATGTATTCCCATTTTAGTTTTTAGTACCTCATTTTTTGCAATGCAAAGGTAATAAGATGCTCCTTGCCAAAACCTCAGAAAATTCAGATAAGCACAAAGAAGAAAATAAAAATCTCCAGGAATTCCACCACTGTTCATAATTTTTTTAATTAGGAAAAACACTAAACAAACACTCCAACATACAGACATAGAACGAAATCTGGGAAGATAGACACTAAAATATGAGGGGTGGTGGCATTCGAAGTGGTCTTTATTTTCTTCTTTTTGCTTAACCATCTTTTCTTAATTTTCTATAATGGGCATGTGTGTGTTTAAGATTAAAAAGTAAACCAGTAGCCAAAACTGAGGGCTGCTCAGTAAAGGAGTCCTGAGACCATAAGCCTTCAGGTTCCCTGCGTGGTAGGAGTCTGGAGTCAGGCCTGACTGTGAGAGCTGGAGTGTAATTGGCAAGGTTGTGACTAGGGGTAGTCCTGGTTGGTCCAGGTATGGAAGGAGCCTGGAGTCACTCCTGAGCCATGGTGTGGGGGGAACCTCTAACTCCTGGGCTTCCATCCCAGCTCCACAACTGACTTGCCCAGTTACTTGCAGGTAACTTCAGAGCACCCCAGCTTCACTTGCTCCCCACCTAGACCCACTCAGCCCTGATCCTGGCTGGAGAAAGTGATGGCTCTGCTGTGGCCATGGCCAAGAACACTCTGGGGACGTCTAGACTAGTTCCTCCTCAGAGGCACTGGGGACGGGGCAGACACTTTATGACTCAGCCCCCATGATCCCAGGAAGACCTGGACCCTGTCCCTGAGCCTAAGTGTCTTGGGAAATCACAGTATCAGAGCCAGAAGAGATTTAGGGATCTTTCTAGTCCAATATCCATCTTGAAACTAGGGAGACTGAGGCCCAGAGAGAAAAGGAAACTTTGTATGTCAGCACAACACGCCAGAAGCAAACCTGAAGCTTGGGTCTCCAGACTCAAAGGTCTCTCTCCTTACAGTCCAGGATGAAAACCCCACCCCCAAATCTCTGGCCTGTAGCTGCTGTGGTGGGAGTTGGGAGAAGAGGGTCACTTCATCTCTCGCAGACGGGCCCAAGCCTGGTTCCAGGAAACGGGAGGGGATGAGCCTCCAGGCCAACCAGAGCTGTCCAAAGGTGGAGTAGGCTGCCCCATTATGAGAATCATCTCTAGGGTTCACTGAGCGCCTCTCGGCTTCACAGCACATCAGCTCATCTAGCTTTGAGGTGTCCCACCATCAGCCCCATTTTACAGATTAGGAAACATAATTTGCAAGAACCGGCTGTGACTTCCAACTTTCAAACAAATGGTGGAGCCAGAAGCGGCCAGATCTGTGTGCAGCCCCACCCCCATGCTGCCTGCAGGTGATAAAGGGGGCAACTGGCTCTAGCGAAGTGTGGGCAGTCCCTGGGGTGCTGGGGGGGGGTGGTCAGAGAAGGCTGGGGAGCCGAGAGGCAGCCAGTTTCAGGGCGGGGCGGGGCGGGGCGGGGCGGGTTGGGTACCGTTCTCGGCGGCCCTCTTGAGATTCTCAATCATGGTGTCGTAGTGGATGCGGCAGAGCACCTTCTCCTCGACCAGGCCAAACTCCTCGCCCGTGGACAGCTGGCGCTTGCACGAGAAGCAAGCGAAGCAGGCCAGGTGGTAGGCATTGCCGCGTGCCCGCCGGACCCAGTCGCTGGCGTAGATCTGTCGGCCGCACCTTGCGCACTTGGTCCCAAATCGGCTGAAGGACACGGGGTGGGGGTGGGGGGCGAAGGGGAGGGGGTGGCGAGGCTCAGACAGGCCATCCAAATCCTAGTGGCCCGGCCGTGCCCAGGTTCCTGAGGGCCTTCACGCGTGCATTTCCCTTTGCCTGGATTCACCACCCCCTGCAGCCAAGTCCCACCTAGAAGGCAAGCTGGTAGGTGGTTTTTATTTTCTTCCTGGTGCTTTTCTGAGTTTTCCAAATTTTCTTCAATGATCACTTAACATTTGTATATAGTATTAATCTGCTCATTAAAATATAAGTGTTAGGGGAAATTTAATAGTAGTAATAATATAGGCAGATTTATGAGCACTTAACCACTTGCCCAGCAAGATTCTAAGTGTTTTATGCTGATCGTCCCAAGTAATCTTCATTTTGCAGATGAGGAAAATGGGGACCAGAGAGGTAAAGTAACTTGCACAAGGTCACACAGCTTGCAAGGAGAGAACTCCTAGCCAGTATGACTCCAGAGGTGAATAAACTGTAACCCAGCTGTAGAGAAGCTCAGAGTTTCTTGGAAGCATAGACAGATATGCCCTTACTAGCTCTGTGACCCTGGGCACATTGTTTAACCTCTCTGAGTTCTCATTTTCCTTGCCCTGAGCTGAACTAGGTGACAACAGCAGCTACGGCTATTTGTTTAGTGCTTTGTAGTCTATTAAGTAACCAGCTAGTCCCAGACTCTGGAGTCCTGTGTCATTCTAACAAGACAAAAAAGCCCAGATCAAATGCCCCACTCTCCCTTAAGCCTTCCTTGATTCTGCTTCTTCCCCTTCTCCCTCCCCCTTTGTGGTGTGGCTATTTGGGTGTGGCTGCCTCCACCACCAGACTGGGAGCCCCTCCAGGAAGCAGCAGTCTGATTTGCCCTGTCCCAGAAGTCAGCCCAAGGCCTGTCCCCAGAGCACCAGGGAGAATTTGTTCTTGAAGTGAATGACTCACTCTGTGACCCTGTCCGGACCCTCTGAGCCTCAGTTTCCACTGTTTCAGGGAATGGTGCTTTCACCCATCCAGCCTCTCAAGCTTAGACACCTAAATCATACACTCCTCCCTCTCCTCAATCCCCCATCCAACCAATCATCAGGCGCTGTTGGTTCCCTTTCCTAAGTATCTCTGGGACCCATCTCCTCCTCGCCACTGCCACCACCACCCTCCTAAACCAGGCTCCCACCATGCGCCCCTCGCTGCCAGTCTCCACACCCGTCCTCCACGTAGTGGCTACAGGGAAGTTTCCAGCAGGCACACTTTACCCTGTCCGCTGCCCTGCTTAAAATCCTCTGGTGGCTCCACTCTACCCTCAGGATCTAGTCCAAGATCCTTGGGAGTTTACAAAGCTCAACAGACCACATCCTCTCTGGCTCCTCTCCTCCCTAACCTTCCTCAAGATCCCTCACCCTACACTCAAGCATGAGCCCCAGTCAGCTACAGTGGAAGGTTGGTTCCAGGTCTTATGGCCCCCTCTGAAGCACTTTCCCACCCCAGGCCTTCGCACAGGCTGTTCCCTCATCCCACCCTCCCCCCACACCCCCAGTCCCACGGCTCCCAGCACCACGTTCTCAGCAATGATCACACCGGTTTGTAAATGTCAGGTTTCTTGGCTCTCCCTTCCACCCCTGGTATTCCTGGGAAAGGAGCTAGAAGATTTGCCTCTGTGTCCCCAGAGGCACATTTCCACCCAAAAGAGCACTCGGAAATGCCTTTGAGTGCGTGGAGGAACCAGCCCAGCAAATGCGCCCTGGTTACAGCCTCGCCTGCCTTGGCAAATGCAAGCAACTGCCGGTTGAATAAACGGTCTCGGGTTGAACTGAGTGCAGCAGAGCGGAGGCCTCTGCCAGCCCCGGCTCTAGACGTACCCCCAGTGCCATGCCGCTCTGTCAGACAAGGAGCCCTAGGGGACCCTGTCGGCGGGCGGCGCCGTTCGCTCAGGCAGCGCTGCGCACCTTTGCGGGTTCGGTCAATTGCCTCCCAAACAGAAGTGGTTCCCGACCCCGGAAATTCGGCTTCCCCGGCACAGCCCGCCGTCTCCGTTCCCAATCTCTCAGTAAAAAGGAGAGGAAACCGCTTTGCCCACCGGAGCCTCCTCCCGCCGAGGGGCCGACCCCAAATTCCGAGGTCCGGCTCAGGATTGGGAGAACTTCCGGGCCTCTGAAGGGAGGAAGAAGGGCCAGCCGGGTGCAGAACCCTCGCTGCGCTCCAGCGTCCTGGGGCGCAACTCTTTCTTTGCATCCCCCTCGCCGCAACCACGTGAAATGGGGACTCTGGCACCCAATTTGCACACGTGGAATCGGAGGTTCAGGGTGGACAAGTGACTTCGCCAAGACCACAGGGAGTGTGGGGCAGGGGTTGAGGTCCCCTCCGAAGTGCAAAAAGTACCCCTAGAACCTGCGAAAGCAGCCGAACGGGAGATGCGTAGAGTTGAATCCTGGTGTATGAACGGGAAAGGGGCCTGGTCTGACCGAGTCGCAATCCCCACTCCGGGCCTTGGGACCTGGAAACTCCCGCGCGCAAGGCATAGGAACCCTCAGGCTCCGGTAAGCTGGGAGTGCGTTCCCAGGGAGTTGAAAGGGCCGGGAGGCGAAGGTCCGGGCCCTCAGAGGCCGGCAGGAGCCGTTGCGTCTCCAGCCTGTCGTGTTCCGGGATCAGTGCGCTGAGCCAGAGTGTAACATCTCGGATCCTGGCGCTTGGCTCTGCGGGATGCCTCGTTCTCGGCCAAGACGCATCCAAGACTCCCCGCGCATCCCTGATCTTCCCGCTCCACGAGCCCCGACGCCCGGGCGCGTTCTGCGCCTACGTTGGCGGCTCACAGTGCCCTCATCCAATTGCTCTGAGGCGGGAGCCGCTAGCGACCTGTCAGCAACTTTCTCACCCTCCGCGTGTCACCCTAAATGCCAGGAGCTGTCCCCAGCTCTAGGAGCTCCCTGCGCTCGCCGTGTCTCCGCCCAGTCAACGAAATCATCCTCCCGCTGGATCCTTGGATGGAGTTGGGGGGTCGTTTTGCAGTTTTCGGGCCGCTCCTGAAGCGTGTCCCCCACCCGGGGAAGGGGTCAGTGGCACAAACAAGGGGCACGAGGAGGCTTACAGATCCAGGCTCTGACAAACCGACAGACTCCTTCCCAGGCGGGCTGCGAGGCCCGAGCCGCCGGATTCCGGAAGCAGCGAAATCGGCGGCGGAGACAACGAAACTTCAAGAAAGGGGTGTTCGGGAGCTGCGAAGGGAGCGCCAAAGCGATTAGGGGGCGCGGCCATCGCCCGCCACCCCCAGCCTTGTGCGCGCCCCTCCCTGGGTCCCCGCGCGCGCCACGGGGCAAAGGCTCAAAGCACAGAGGCGCTTTGAGGATGGAGAGATGTTGGACGGAGGCTGCGCATCCTGGCAACTGCTGGAAGGAGCGGAGTGGGCCACGCGCACCGCCTTGCCCTCTCTCCCCGGAGCAGGGAACGGAGACATCTGGATGCTAGTGGCTCCGCAGAGGGAGCTGTGCGCCATTGACCAAGTCAGGCTCGCTCCCCCGGCCTACCTCTCCTGGATACCGAGTAAGAGCTCGGAAGTCATTGGTTGGGTGAATGAGCCTCAACGAAAGAGCCCATCGGAATTTCACTGCGACCCCTGCCCATTACTAAGCTACCCCTTTTCTGCATGAGGAAACCGAAGCTCAGAGTGGGAAGGGCAATGTTAATTAAGAAGCTAGGGAGCCAAGGCGGTGCCACTCAAACCAGGCTTCCCTTGTTTTGCGTTGGGGACGCTCGCTTGAGGGCCTTAGAGCGAGTCTATGAAGCAAACTGGGGGGATCAGAGGTGGAGTCCTTCCTATTCCTTCTGCTCCTCCCCTTCCCGGCAAACCATTCGGAGAAGCAGCCAGAAACAACAGAACCAGCAACTAAGAGGTTAAAACGGCCCACTCCTCGGAGGTCCCAGCGCAAGGCCCCTCCCCGAACGCCTCTCTCAGCTCCCCCAACATCTGTCCCCCAACAGCTGGCGGCCGCTGGGCTGCTCTCTGCCGCGGTGGGGGGGCGGCTTCCCAGCTCTGAACCTCCCGGGGTACCCTAGCTCCGGGGGAGGGGTTGGGGTTCTCCCGCTGGAGTCCGAGGTCTGAGCTTGGGTTCGGGGCAGAAGGAGGGAAAGAAGGCTGCGGGCTTGTCCTAAGTGTCTCGTGCCAAGCTGGGGACAGCAGTAGGTAGGGCCCCTCCCAGGCCCAGCCCGGGGCACTCTCTGAACCCCACCCGCATAAACACAAGGAGAAGCAGTTAACCCATTACTCCCCACTCCCATGGTCAGGAGGCAAGAGGGCTAGAGACCCTGGTGACCCGATCCTGGCAAAGTTGCTCCAGTCACTGGGACTCTGAGGTCACTTCACTCCAGCCCTAGTACTCCCAGGGCCCACCATGGAGAGTCACACAGCACAGCAGGTGCTCCCTGTGGGAGCCCTAGGGCCACGGGGGGTGGGGTGGGGGGAGGCGGCCTTTGCCATTGCATGGGCCCCACCTTGCACAGGGTGGCTGCTGACATGTCTCGGCTATAAAAGAAGAGTATTGAGTATCTAGACACAGGGATGGTGAGTCAGGCAGCCCCGGGGCTTATCCCAGTTCTGCCGCTTATTAGCTGTGTGACCTCACCACTCAGGGCCTCAGTTTCCCCTCCTATAATGTAGGGATTATGACAGTAGCCTACTCACAGGGGGAATCTGAGGAGTCAATGACATAAAACAATGAGATGTAAAGGGTTAACACAGTTCCTGGCTTAGAGAAGAGCTCCGTAAGGTCTCCTGACAGTGTCCTCATCCCTGTCTGGTCCCTTCTTCCACTCTCTCGCTGGTGGGACCCGGGGCACAGCACTTTCCACTCTCTCAGGACATCACCTCCCCCACTCTACAATAGGCAAGATGCTTCAGGAGGCCAGGAGCTTGAAGGGCACTGCAGACCAGTCCGTGCCTGCCTTTGGGGGGCGGCAGCCACAGGTTGGTGGGCAGGAGGCATCTGTCTGGGGTTTTGAGTGCTGAGGGCAGTGGAGACATGAATGCCCCAGAAAGGAACGCTATTTTACCCCCAGGACTTTTTTTTTTTTTCACTCCTTGGAAGAAAATAAAAAACAGTCTTAAACCCAAAAAAGTGAAGAAATTAAAAGCAATACACATTTTCTTGGTGGTAGTTTTTTTTTTTTTTTCTGCTAGGACTCAGGGGGTTAGGGGAGGTGGGAATCTGGTTGAAGCCACAAAGGCTGGTGAGGTCCCTCTTTGGATGGCAAATGGAGAAACTGAGGCAGAGAGGTCCAGCGACCTCACACTGAGGACACACAGCCAGTGGAAAACCAATCCCTTCCAACAATGCGAAGCCAGGGGCAGCATTGGACCCCTGGACCACCTCCCCACCCAGGCTCTGCAGCCTCCTGCCCCGATGAGCTTGGAGTGCCTTCCTAACTTCTAGCTTCCTGAGTCCCCAACGCTGCCAGCTCTGCCAAAGGAGATGGAAGAGGGGTCTACAGGCCAGTGTCAAGGAGGGGCAAGATAGGGGATAGAACTGAGAGGAAACTTTTCCCTGGGGAATAAGACCAGAGCCAGAGGACCTCGGAAGCTACCAGTGCCCCCTCCAGGGGGTCTTGGCCACTTCCTCCCTCCCTGCATCCTGTCCAGAGATCTTGGCCTCTCTTTGGGGTGAGCGCTCCAGTCCACTTCCCATCAGACTCTCGACCTTGGGCTTCAGGAAACAGAGGGCTAGAGGATCTGAGCGCTCAGCCCTTCCCTGAGCCCCAGCTCTAGAGAGGGGCTGTGTCTCCCGTGCTCCCATTCCTGCTCTCTCCAGGAGGGGCTCCTTCACAGCAGCCGCCCAGAGCCTGGGCTGCCACGCCGGGCACTCAGTAGTCCCTGCCTGGCGCTCCGCCTGCTTTTTTCTCTCCCTTTCTGTGGGTTTTATTATTTTTGTTACAGGTGGGGCTGCCAGGGATGAGTTATGCCTGCAGGGAGACCTGGCTGGGGGAGAAATGATCAGAAGAGCCACAATTCTTCTCTCATCCCAAGGAATGTGAGCTTTTATTCTCTCCATTTTCTTAACCAAAAATCTGTTTTAGTTTTGCTTTGGGGGCTCTTGTCACTGCTGGAAAAGGATTAGCGTTCAGAACCTGCAGCCCAGAAATGGCCCATCCCCATCCTGGCTCCCCAGACTGCCTGAGGAAATGCCATTAGGGGATTATGTCTGGAATCCTGTCACCAATGGTGACAGTGGTGACATCTGTAGCACCTACACTTTAGGGAGCCTCTGCTGAGCCTTCCTCCCTTCACTGGCCTCCTTGGCAGCCCAGAGAGATAACCCTGGTAGGAGGACACTGAGACAGAAAGACGCAGGGATTTGCCCAAGGTCACACAGTGATCAGGGCTGGCCTGGTGGAGCCTGGTCTCTGTGTCTCCACGACAGCTGGACATCCCATTCCCCACCCCACCGCAGTGGGAAGGGGGACTCCACAGCCGGTGAGGTGCTGAACAGTGAGATCAGGATCTGAGTTTTGACTAAGCCTTGAAGGTCTAGGAAAGCACGTCAACCACGGGGGCTTGGTCCAGCCTGGGCATGAGCTGGGGCTGGAGCTGCAGCAAGGACATGTGGCTCACAGGGTGGCAGGTCTGCCCCCACCAGGAGAGCAAGGAGAGGGGGCCAGGCCTGCCTTACTCTACGAGAAGAGGCCTGCTGGGTTTCCCAGGCCTCAGCCATGTCCCTGGATAGCTGATGAACCCAAGGAGCCCTGAAAGAGTAGCTGGCTTGTTTTTCTTTTTCTTTTCTTTTTTTTTTTTACCAACTGGAGTCAGGCCTAGAGCAGGGCACTGGCTACACAGGGACCCTAACCTCCCTCTCCTGCCCTGGCCAGCTAAGTGTCAGATGGGACAGTGGAGGGGAGACATCACACTCTGGTTACACACCACACAATGATAAACCCGCTCTCACATACACACACACACCACAGCCCACATCCACATCCACAAATCCACATTCACCTCACACAGTTGAGCCCCCAATGCCTGGGTTAAGGCTGTAAGCAGAAATGCCCCCTCAGAGGAGGGCTGTGTGGCGGGATGGGGAATGAAGGGATTTCAGAACCCTCACCTGCTCACCTCCAGATCCCAGTCCAAATGTGAACTTGTCCTGACCACCTTGCACAACACATACACACACACACACACGTGCACACGCGCACACACACACGGTCCCGACATTCACACAGCCACATACTCTCTACACTCACACATAAACTAAAAGACAAATGCTTGTTGTAAAGGAACACCTACGCTGTCCACACACCCCTCACCCTGCTCAGTGACACATTCCTCCAGCGCCACTGCACAGATCCGGACAAGACAGACACACAAGCATCCTTGAGTCCCATGAGTCCCAGGCCACCTGGCAGAGCCGCCCCTCCCCATGCACACCCCAGCTGCACTGCCACTCACAGCCATGCACCAGGAAGAGTCCGTTTTTTCGAACCAGGCTTCCTAAGGTTTCCTTAGAGTACCCCAGCCCCCAATGCTGCTAGCTTCTTCCTAGATTCAAGGTCCTCTCTTTCCAAGTTCCCAGAGACTCAATGCCGGGGAAGGGGGCGGCACTGCCTTCTACTGCATCCCCTGACTCAGGGGATCTTTCTGGGGCTGGGGTCTTCCCAGGAAGACTGAAGCCATGACCTCTCCCGAGGCAAGGATGGGAAGGATGTCGGCGGACTGGGGAAGGGGGTGGTGGTGGTTATAGGGGAGTAGCTTTCTCCACTTCCTGAGAAAGCCCTTGGGAACAGGCGTGCGGCCCAGGAACCAATCTCACTCTGCTCTCTTTGGACTCCGTAGGCCCGCTGGACGGGCTTCAGGCCTGCTTCACGCTTCCCGCCGGGATCGAGCCGGCAGCCGCTGCTCCTCTGACCTCGCAGTGACCTCGACCCCGTGACCGGGTCAGGCCCGAGCTGCGCGGTGAGAAGCCAGGCGCAAGCGACGGAGAAGCGGCGGGAGGACTAGCCGGGCTGCTGTTGAGAACTGAGCGGCGGGGACGCGGCACCGCGGCACAGAGAGCGCAGCCCAGGGTGATCCTACTCGGGGCCCTGGCTACGGCGCCCGACTCCCCCTTCCTGTCCCGGCGGCCCAAAGTCAGAGCCTAGACCCCAGAGAGGCTGAAGCCGGGGCCCGAAACGACGACGGAGCTGGGACTGGAACAGGCACCTGGGATGCAGGCAGAACCCAGACTCGAAACACTATACTCGAGCGATGCCGGGGTCTGAGTTGAGGCGGAGCCGGAGACCGAGGTCGGGAGTTAGATCGATGAGCTTGAATATGGGTTCGGATCCGAGACCGATGCGAGGCTAGTGCTTGGGGCCGGACCAGACTCGAATCCAGCCTCGAACCCGGCCGGGGTAAAAGCCGAGACCAGAGCCAGGGCAAGAGTCTGGAGCCCAGCTCAGGGTCCTGCCCGGGAGAGACGCCGGCTTGGCTGGAGTAGGAGTAGGGTTGGAACCCAGAGCCGGAGCGCACCGGAGATGCAGCCAGGTCGGCTGGGATACGAGCGGATCGGGGCAAGACGGGGACATCAGAGCTCGACCAACGCGCTGGAAGTCGGAACTTGAGCCTGAGACTCGGGCAGGATCCGAGACCGAGCCAGAGACGCGACCAAACCCGAGGGGGCCACAGCAACCGGAGGCGGATCAGCGGCCCGAACCTGTGCTGGCACCCGCGCTCGGCCTGGAGCTCCTGGTTCGTGGCGCTGAGAGCCGGTGGGCTGGGCCCTCGCGGCGCGCCAGAGCATTCGGGACACGGGGGCTCCGGAGCCAGAGACAGCGCGTCGCAAAGGCGGCCTCCGCGCGCCGGTGGCCTGCCTGCGGCGACATTGCTGGCCCAGCGGCCGCAGCCTACCTGAAGTAGTCCATCTTGCAGAAGATTTCCTTGTTCTTGATGTAGCAGCTGTTCTGCTGCCTCAGCGACGTGCGACACACGGAGCACTCGAGGCACCGCACGTGCCAGATGAGGTTGTTGACCTGGGGAGGGGGTGGAGATGGGGGGCGGCTCAGCGCGGGCCTCTTTTCACGCCCGGCCCCAGCCTCCCCGGCCCCATTTGCAGACAGATACGCCAGAGCTCTGAAGGTTCATGGGACTTCCACCAGTTTTCTTCTGTAACACAGACTGAGGGAGGTAGAAATCAACTCTGCCCATTTTTCAGACAGGAACCCGGGAACGCAGAGAGACGCTACGATTTGCCCGAAGCCACGCAGTCAGGCAGCGATGAGCCAGGTTTCGAATTTAGTGGACCTGGCGCCGGCATCGTTTCCCTACAGTCCTCTGGGTTGCAACCCACACCCCGCCAACACACGCAACACTCCGCCCCTGTCTCACCTTGAGCAGATATCGGTCCAGGATCTCGAGGCCGCAGCTGGAGCAGATGTTCTTGCCGGCAGACGGCACGGAGGAGGCGGCAGAGGGCGGTGAGCAGACAGATGGCGTGCTGGGCGTACAGGGAGAGGCCCGACCCTCGTCCTTGTCCAGAGGGCCTGCCAGGGCCTCAGCGTCCGACTGAGCCTGCAGTGGGGAAAGAGGGAGAGCCGCGCTCTGAGCTGAGGGCTAAGCCAGGTGCCCAGCGTTGCTGCTGCCTCGGAGACAAATCTGGGGCCTCAGCGAACCAACTAACAACGAAATGCCCCCGAAACGACAAGCCGCGGGCTACAGGACAGGAATGGAAGGGCCTACTGGAGAGGACAGGACGGCTCCAACTTTTAGCACGCGCTTCCTAGGTGCCAGGAGCGGTCAAAGCTCACATTCCCGGCCAGAAAACCGAGGCTCAGAGAGGGGCGGCGCCCTCCGGCAGTCCCCCAGCGCACGGGCAGCTGTTCGGGGCCGGAAAGCCGGGTCAGCTCCCCAGGGCCCGGCCGCCGGGAGACCGGGGACCGAAAGCAGGGCCGAACGAACTCACCATGGCGGGCGGCGCGGTCCCTTCAAGGCAGCGGGTGGTCGCTTTGCAGCCGGACCCTGGCTGGGCCATCACCTGGGGGAGGGGGGAGGGAACGCAGGCGGCGGCGGCTGCAGAACTGGCTCCGCGCAGCCTGAGCCCAGCGCCTCCCCGCGCCTGTTATATAAACCGGCGCGGAACAATGAGTCCTAACTTTGTAGTGGGCATTTAAAGCCCTTCCCCACAAAAGCGGTGTCTCTCTAATGAAGCAATTTGAATTTGGATTGGATTTTTTCCCTCTCTCTCCCCCTCTCCCTGCACTTAACCCGTGGCTCTTGAAGTAATCGCTTAGTTCCCTTGCAATACAAGCCTCTGAGGGGGGAAAAAAACACGCGCACACATACAAACTACCTGCAATTAGAAATTGTCGTGAATGCCCAAGATAAGAGGTAGCCAGAGTGTCAATTCCAACTGTCAATCAGTGAGATCCATCAGGCCGCCCAAAGAATTGCAAATTTGATTTTTTAATGGTAGTAATTAAAAATCGAATTTTTTCTCCCTCCACCCACCCCCTTCCTCGCTCCCTTCTCCTCCTCTCGACACAAAATGCAAAAAGGAGAAAAGAGAGAAAGAAAGAAAAGAAAGAGATGGGGGGTGGGCGCTTGAGGAAAATAAAACCGGGAGCGTTGGGAGCACCAGCCCGTCCACTCCGCGCGCGCGGCGAAATCGGTGCGGCGATACCGACTCGGATTCAGGCGCCTTTCGCGGGCCAGTCGGAGGGAAACCCAGAGCAAAACAGGGGCTAGATCGGGGCCGAAACGGGACCAAAAAGAGAAAACGGAGACGTCCAAGAAGGGGAAAAAGCACCCTCCAGCCCCTCGGAGCGCCCGGGACCGGCCCCGCGCCGAGATTCTCAGCCTTGCGCCCGAACAACCCCCGGCGCATTGGCGCTATCAGCGCCTATTCAGACGGACAATACCCGCCTCGCCTCCTCTTGATTCGCCTGTGTCTCTGCTAAATCGCTTTTTGAGAAATTCCTTCAAAATTTGCATAATGTGTTCCCGCTTTCCGCGACCCCCCCTCGCGCTCCTGCATGCTCACACACTCACATACACACACTCCCAAGCGCACCCCAGCACCCCTCCGCTCTGCGGCCGCCCGCCACCCGGCCCGGCCCGGCTGGGTCTCGGCGCCTGTCCGACCCCGGCCCGGACAACTCACCCACTCGCTCTCTCGCTCGCTCACCTGGTCGGTGGCGGGGCCGCCCTCGGCCGGCAGCCGGCAGCCCTCGGGCAGCGCCGGGGCGGCGTTCTCATGCTTCCAGTACATGGGCAGGGGAGCGGCGGGCTCAGCGGACGCGCAGCGCGGAGAGCCGCGCCAAGGGGGGCCACGGCCGCAGCGGGAGCAAAGGCTGAAGCAGGAGCTGGAGGAGAGCGGAGGCGCCGGCCCCGCCGCCCCGGGCCCGGTCCCAGCCGCAGCCCCCGCCCCCGCCCCGAGCCCCGGCCGGTACGCAGCCCTGGCCTCCCTGGCTGCCTCCGCCGCGGTCTCGGAAGAAGGTCCCGACAAACTTGGAGAGGCCCCCGCCCCCTCCTTCTTCTCCTCCTCTCCCTCCTCCTCTCCCTCCTCCTCTCCCTCCTCCTCGTCCTCCTCCCCCTCCAGCTGCGGCGGCGGCTGCCCTGCCGCTGGAGCCCCGCTCGGTTCAAGATGAGTCATGCGTGACCAATCCCCTCCCCGCCAAGGGAGAGCGAGACACAGCGAGGCAGCGACCCAGAGACACACACAGACATATAGACACACAGAAACTCAGAGTTGCTGACGGAGAGACTCAGAGACACGCTGACATACAAAGGCACCCTCAGGCACACACGCACCCAGCTCTCACCACCGCCCCTCCCTCAAGGGGCACCCACAGACCTCAGGCACAGCCCCACTTACTGGTACAAGAGGGATGCATGGTCACACCTCGGGCCGAGCTGGGTTTCATATAAAGTCACACATTATACTCCGTTGATGCAATCCATGCCTCCTACGTTTGTGTACATCTGATGCAAATGATGACCTGTTCGCAGCATTTACAGGAGCACAAGACATCTACACACACTCACACACCTGCGCAGCTGCCTCTGCTCCATAACAACTAAAGAGCACACCAGTTCCTCAGGGCCTGGGCTACATCCCATCCTAAATGGAATTGGGCTGGGTTGGGGGGGTGCTCCCCTGAATTCTCCAGGGAGGGATTGCCTGGGACACCCCCTTCTTTGCAGAATTTGCTGCGCTATCCAGTCTAATGCCATCTCACCTTCTCTAGGGTTCTACTGATAGTGAGAGAGGTGGGGAAAGCAAGGAGGCCCAGGCATTTAGATAGGAGAGACACAGCCTCCAAAAACTCAGGCACAAAAGCCTCAAACTCAAAGACCAGGCCTTACACACACTAACATACTACACACACGCACAAGTGGACACTCACAGCCTCAATGCCCTTCCCACACGAACTGAGCTTAGGGAGACATGTAAATATACGTCATCTTCTGAAAACAAACACGCACACTTCGATCTGGCCCTACAGACACTACACACCCCACCTCCACCAAGTCGCACATACCATCTCCTCCCTAACTGCCCTCATTTACAAATGTAAACACCCCACACAACTATTCTTACATGTGTACACACATCCATAGTTAAGAGAGCACAGACTCCCATGGAGCTCCAAACCCATGGAAAACCCCGTGTCCTCGACTCAAACACCCTCAGATATACACACATATCCCTACAGATGGCAAGGTAACCATTTATAGTCAGAAACAGCCTACACACCTCTGCAAACAGAGGATTCCCAGTAGTCACGGCTTCAGTCATGCACACACATAGGCACATCCTAACAGACACAGGCAGACAAGGGTATCTTCCCTCCAGTGTAATACTAAAGACTCACACCTGCATCCTCGAAAGAGACAAATATCTGTTTTTTTACAGACACCAAGGTACACGGAAATGGCCCAGCCTCAGCCAATGGCATTTCCCACCCGCTGCATTTCCAGCCATTTATTGCTCTCAGATACAGACATTCAGAGTGAAAAGTTTCTCTTGGGACCCTAATCTTTTTTTTAGTATATAAATTTATTTATTTTATTTATTTATTTTTGACTGCGTTGGGTCTTCATTGCTGCACACCAGCTTTCTCTAGTTGCGGCGAGCGGGGGCTACTCATGGTGGTGGCTTCTCTTGTTATGGAGCATGGGCTCTAGGCACGCCTGAGGCATGGTAGTTGTGGCGTGAGAGCTCAATAACTGTGTCTTGCGGGCTCTAGAGCGCAGGCTCAGTAGTTGTGGCACACAGGCTTAGCTGCTCCGGGGCATGTGGGATCTTCCCAGGCCAGGGATCGAACCTGTGTCCCCTGCATTGGCTGGAGGATTCTTAACCACTGTGCCGCCAGGGAAGTCCCTGGACCCTAATCTTTTCTACTAAGAGCACAGTTGCAATGTGAAAGCTGGTGCATATGCAAACACATACACACACATACACACGCACCCTCATACATCCACGTGACCACAGACGAACAACATCCTCTTCCTCAAATATCTTTTTTGAACATAATGAACCCAGCAGCCACTCCTTGGAACTTTACTCCAGGACAGGCTTCACATTTTACAATCATGACTTTATTATCTTTTTCACAATAACCCAATGAGGTAGTGTCTCTTCTTGTACCCATTTTACTGATGAAGAAACTGAGGTTCAGAGAGATCATGTGATACATCCAAGATGGTGCCACATGGCTAATAATTGTCAGGTCCAAGAGCTCAAAACCAGATTCATCTGACATCAGAGTTTATGCTCTTGATTTCTAGGCTACATACATGACCATGTCCACTCTATGCATACACACAGACACACGTGTGCCCCCCCCACAGACACATTTTCCATATTATCCGTCAAAAGACCTGGATATGACTCCTGGCCTCATCATTTAAGGACTAAGCTTGCTTTGTCATCTTCAAAATGGAAATAATGGTCGGGCGACTTTATCTCCTTGTTCTCCTCCCCTCTGGGTAGCTGGGGGAAGCGGGAGGTCATTGAACATTATATGAAGCTGCACATATGTCAGATGTGTGAGTGCAGAAAGACTCCAGGAAAGAAGAGGCCATGAGGATGGTACTGGCTTTGCAGGCAAGAGGTGCGGAGGAGGCTTGGGCTAAAACGAAAGGGCAGATGAAATATGGGTGCATTCATGGGAGAGAAGAAAGTATTCCAGGTAGAGAGATGACGGCCAAGATTCAGAGGCTGGACAAACAAGCTGTTGTTGTCCTATGAGAAAAAACGTGAAGGATTCGCTCCCTAAGTGGTGGTGGTGGTAATGATGATAATAATAATAATAATAAAACTACTGTTTATTGAGCACTTATGTGCCAAGCACTGTTTTACATGCATTATCCTCTTGACCTCTTGCAATAACTCTGCATGGAGGTTATATTATTATACTTATTTCATAGTTGAGGAAACAAGCTTACAGAAGCCTCATTTCAAGCTCTAGCACTCAGACTCCAGAACCCAAACTCTTACCTACTATGCAATTCTGCTCCTGAATTCTGATATGGCACTCAGAAAATCAAAACTAGAATAACAGGCATTAAACTCAGTAGGGAAGCACAAATACCCTGGAGTCGGACTGCCATGGTGCCAGTCTTGACATTGCCCCTTACTACCTGGAGGACCCTGGACAAGTTATTCAGCCACTCTTCAGCCTCAGTCTTCTCATCTGTAAAGTGGGAATGATAGCAGAGTGCACTTGTTATGCTTGTGAAAATTAAGCAAATGATTCATGTAGAAGGGCTCAGAACCGTGCGTAGCACACAGAAAGCAACCAATAAATATTAGCCATTGTTACTATGGACTGGCTGCCTTTTCCAGTTGTTATTCTAGTAGGTGCCACATCAAAGAAAATTTTTATGGAGGAAGGCAGGGCATAAGTCAACCAAAGAATCAAATATTCTCCTGAATAACTGCAGAACCATTATTCCAAGCCAGGGCTTGCCTGACTTCAAAGAGGACAGAAGTGAAATTGATCTGAAAGAGAAATCTCTTCCAGCAACTCCTGACTCCAGCAGGAAAGAGAGTCCGGATAGGAGTGATCTTGGCAAAATCAGGATTAGCAAATTCAGTACATTCTATCAGAATCCTGGGGTTCTTCCTATGGGAGACTGCGGGCAGGTCACTTAGCTTCTCTGAGCCTCAGTTTCCTTACTTGCAAAAAGGGAATAACAGTACTTCCCTCTCAGGATTGTGGTAACAATTAGCCGTATATTAAAAACTAATATTTTAAAAGTGTTGCCTCTGCTTCTGGTACAGTATAAGCACCTTCCGTGTATAACGCCATCAGTAGTCCACATATATAATGTCATCAGCATCCTACATGTACGACGTCCTGAGCGCCCTGCATGTGTAGTGTCTTCTGGTTCTCACCTCAGTCTTTCTCCTGGTCGTTAAATAGGATGCGGTCATCCCATCCCCTGGGGTGAGTTTTGCAATCCTCCTCCACCTGAGTCACAGTCCAAGATTTGGGTTTAAAAAGAGGCTTCATTAGTAACTGGTGAATTCTGTGGGAGCGCCCCCAGCAGCGGTTCCGCCCCACCGGGGAGTAATTCTAGGAAGGTAATGTGAGCTGGGGGAGGCTGGAGACCCAACTTCACGTTTATTTACTGTGACAGCTAAATTGGTGAGCACGGGGGGACATCAGATGAAAGGCATTTCAGAGTAAATACTAAATACAATATTTAAACATACAGGTTGTGACAAATGGGAGGAGGTGACAGGAGAAGACACGGGCAGCGCTCCCCTCCCTGGCTCAGGACCCAGTCCTCACCTGTCACCTTCCTGAGCACTTCCTGTTTGAGTAGAGGAAAGAGCACAGGATGCAGTACGGACCACATGACCCTAGGCAAGCAATTGACCTCTCCTGGCCTCGGCGTCCTCATCGGTAAAATGTGTGTGTGTTATTTGAATCAGATGATGGTGGAAGTGATGGAGAGACCACTAGCCTTGGAGTCAGATAGACCTGAGGTCAAATCCCAGCCGAGCCACTTCCTGGCTGGGTGAACTTGGACTAGTCACTTATCAGCTTCCTGAACTATGGGGATAATAACCTCAGAGGTTACATGAGATAATCAGTGTGCGAGGGCTTTTAGACTTCAAAGTATATTGCAAATGTGAGCAGCTGTGATCACAAAGTTGTTCAGTCCTCTTTCAGTTCTGATGTCCACTGTGTAAATTCAAGTCAGCAGACATTTATGAAGCACTGACTCTGCGCCAGGCTCCAGACGAAGCACAGGGAACAGTACACCATGAGGAGCCCCGTCTACAGGGCGAGAAGAGAGCCAGCATTTGCAGTGTAGCAGGACAGGTGCTACACAGTGGGGAGCACAGGTGCTAGAGAAGCAAGGAGGAGGGGCATTGAAACTGGCTCATGGGGTAGGGATTAGAAAAGTCGTCCTAGAGGGGGTGACCTTTCAGTGCAGTCCTAAGGGATGAGTAAGTCTGAGGCAGGCTAGGACTGGGAGGGGTTGGATCAGGATGGAGGGTGGGTGCCCAGTCAGTGGTTTGCTGCGGCAATGTTGGGAGATGAGCTTGGGGAGGTGGCTAGGAGCCAGATCAGGGAGGGCTGAGCGCTGAGCGGAGGAGCTGGGATTCCTCTTGAAAGCTATGGGTCTACGAGTCAACAGTTGTACAGGAAGCAGCATCCTGTCCCTGCAGACGCAGCATGGTGCAGTGGTTAGGGAATCTGGGTTTGGAGCCGGGTCGCCTAACACCTGAGTCTATTACACACTGGCTGCAGGACCTAAGGTGGGTGACAAACTCCATGAGCCTGAGTTTCCTCAACCACAAAATAGGCCTTAACAGAGAACTGATCTACAAGTGCTGTGATGATTCCAAGAGAGCAAGACGAATCTCTGAGTTGAGAGGTTGGCACTGGCCTGGCATCCAGTAAGCACTCAGTCACCGAGTGCCATAGTCATTGTAAGAAGAGGGTGTAATGGGGCACAGGAGGCTCTAGCTAACTGGGGTGTCCTCAAGGGGCTAGATGTCCCCTCCTCAGAGAATTCTGCCCTGGCCACACTGTTTGAAATGAATCTCCCTTATTAATCTTTTTCCAGCAGAGGGTAGATGAGGCTTAAGTGTAGGCTAGCCTGGGATAAGTCTTGTATAGCCTGCTAAGGCATTTCAACTTCAAAATATCAACTGTAAAGGGCCACGGTCAAACTGTGGCCTTGGAAAGATGACTTAAGCAGTGGCTTGAGGATAGATTTGAAGGGGATGAGTCCTTCCCTGAGTCCTGAAGATACTGCAATAATCTAAGGGAGAGGTGATGAGGCAGCTTCAGGGACAAGGATGGAAAAAGGGCATATAATGCAAAGTTAATTATTATGTGTCACTTTATTATGTTATACATGATCATATATTATATACATTTATAACTATACATATAACAATAACACATCCAGTTTCCTAATCTTTATATATTTAAGCTGTATATGATATTCCATAGGATCATATATAAAATATTGATGTAATATATGATTCTATATAACATCATATATAATTTTAATATATAAAGTTGACTATTTAGGAGACTGGATTTGGGGAGTGAGGGAAAGGAAAATGTCAAAGAAAACTCACAGGTTTCTAATTTTTAATTTATTTTTAATAAACATTATGTTGTTCCCAAACACAAGGAACACAGGAGTAATTGGGGAGCGGCAAGGGGGAGTAACGAGCTCGGTTTTGGTTCGGGTACCAGGGGAATATTCAGGTGGAGGTGCCCAGGAGTGAACTGGACAGATAGGTCTGTAGCTCAGAAGAGAGGCTGGGACTAGCTCAGAAGAGAGAAAGGAACTTCAGAGACATCAGTGCAGGGATGGCAGTTGAAGTCAAAGGAGTTGAAAATTTCCAGCATCCAGGATTAACTCCACATACAGAAGAGAGTTGACTGGTGTACTTTCCGAGTTCACGGGGAAGCAGCTTGTCCTCAAGCTCGTCTATTTTCAGTGAGAATCATTTTTTAAATTATAAATAAATAAATAAATATATAGATAGAGTGATGAGTCCTAAAGCAGAACCAGGCACTTAAGAAGCAGAAAGGCAGTGAACTTCCTTGGAGGGGGTGTGAGGATGGGTAGGGAGGTGTCTGATAGACAAATGGGGTCGAGGTGCACGGAAGAGACTTTGCAGGTAGAAGGAACATCTTGTACAAGGACACGGGGAACTAGGAAGTTGCATGGTGTTGGGGTGTACAATTCTCTGGTTAGGGGGAGAATGTACATTGGGGCACACTGCAGAAGGCCTCATACTCCTGGCTTATCCTGTGGGTAGAGGTATTCAGAAGTCTCTTAACTCCTCTTATGCTTAGCTCTCATGATCACTTCATTGGGCTTTGTTCTCCCTCTGACACTCTTCTTAAACCTTTTTGCCTGGCTAGTGTTTAAACACCCTTCAGCGCTCAGCTCACCTGCTGCTTCCCCTGGGAAGTCATCTCTGCTCTCACCTCCCTTTCCGGCTTGGTTAAGGGCCCACCTTCTGCGCTCCTGCAGCTCCCAAATCTTCCCTTTATCAAGGCACACGATAGTGCACAGGGACCATGCCTCATTTTTACACCTTCCACGCCTGCCCTGTGTAGATGTTTGAGGAATGAACCACTTTCCTTTTGCTGAGGTCGCTGGCCAGAATTTTTTAATGGGGAGAGGCCTGTTTTCAGCGAAGGTAAACTTAATTTTGTTTTTTAAGGTTAAATTTTAGATTCTATTTCTACCTTAGAAAGGTCACAGGGCATATCAAAAATAAAATGCCATTCTGTATAATCAGAAATCCTCGCCAAGTAAGACCGAAAGCAGAGGAAGGAAGATGCAGCCCCGTGTCCTGGGAGAAATTCTGAGAGGTCTGTTTTTTTTTAACTTGGGATTCAAGTCTCTCTCCAGAGACCATTAAGGAGAGCCTGCCTGAGAACGAAACTAACCCGGAGGAAAACACAATCAAGAGATAGACAGATTCCTGACCATATCATTCGAACACCTGGTCTTTTTAGTTCCCTGAGCCAATAAATTTCCTACCAGAAGGTAGCTGGGGTAGGGTTTTTGTCACTTGAACTGAGTCCTGACTAACCTGCTTGCACAGCTGGGGCTAGAACACCAAAGCTCTTTGCGTCTTGTTTCCTCCTGCACAGCGAGGGAATTTAGCCTGCACTTGTATAGTTTTTTTCAGTAGTGATGCTACTAGACTTGGACAGCCAGTTAGGGGGCCAGAGATGTGATAAGGAACTGACACCATTCTCCCGCCTCTGTGCTGCTTTTATTCTCTGCTTTTAACACCGGAACTGTTGACACTGCAAAGGTTTAGAAAGACATTTCCACAAATGGAATATACTTTAGAGCAGCGGTTGGCAAATATTTTCCATGAAGGGCCAGATGGTAAATATTTCAGGCTCTGCGAGCCATACAGTCTTTGTTGCACTAAACTCTGTAACTGTAGTGGGAAAATAGCCATGGACAATATGTAAATGAACGGACATGGCTATGTTCCAATACAACTTGTGGATACTGAAATTCAAAATTCATCTAATTTTCATATGTCACAGAATAGCATGCTTGACTTTTTCCTCAACCATTTAAAAACGTAAAACCCATTCTTAGCTCTGTGGGCTGTATGAAGAGGACACAGGCCAGTTTGCTGATGCAACGAACACCGGACTAGGATTAGACCTAACGTTCTTCCATTAACTACATGATCCTGGCCAAGTCACTTTGTCTCTCTGGGTTTGTGTTTTTTCCATCTGGATGGTGAGGGGGCTACCTGGGATGGCCTTTCAAGGTCCTTCAGTTCTCAAGTACCACGATTCTGATTTTTCATCAACAAATATTTATTAAGCCTCTATGCATACCTAGCATTGTTTTCAATGTTGGGGACACAGCAGTGAATAGAATCCTCCTTCCATAGAACTTACATTCTAACGGAAAAAAAAAAAAAGAAAAAGAGAGAAAATGAGTTTGTATATGACGTTGGGTAGTGATAAGGCCTATTTAGAAAATAAAGAAGGAGAAAAGGATTAGGAAGTGACAGGGCTGTGATTTTAGAAAGGGAGGTCAAGTAGCCTCTTGGACATTGACCTTTTTTTTTTATTTCTTTTTTTTATTTTATTTTTTTTAACATCTTTATTGAGGTATAATTGCTTTACAATGGTGTGTTAGTTTCTGCTTTATAACAAAGTGAATCAGTTATACATATACATATGTTCCCATATGTCTTCCCTCTTGCGTTGGACATTGACCTTTGAATGGAGACTTGAACAAATGAGGGAGTGTGGGCTCTGTGAGCAGCCAATGCCAAGGCCTCGTGGTAGGAGCTCCCTGTATCCAAAGAACAGCAAGGCCAGTGGGGCTGGAGCACAGTGAACAAAAGGGATAAATAGGCTGTAGGGTCAGGCAGGTTGTCAGCGACAGGTCATTTAGGGCCTATGGATTTAGGTCTTTGGATTTTATTCTAGGTGTGATAGAAAGCCCTTGAGAAGGGAATGACACACTCAGATTTAGAAAGGATAGCTTTGGCTACTGTGGAGGCAGGGAGATAATTAGGAAGGTACTGCAACAGCCCAGGCAAGAGATGACAATGGTTTGAACAAAAATGGTAGCGCTGAAACGTGGTGAAAGTGCTTGGATTCAAGATTTTTTGTTTGTTTTTTCAAGACGTATTTTGAAAGCAGACTTGGCAGGATTTGTTGGAGGACTGGGTAGGAGGCGCAGAAGAGAAAAAGAGAAATCAGGGATAAATATGATGGAGTCAAATCATATTTTAGGAACATAATGATTACATAAAGGAAATATTTAACATTAACTTGTAAGGTAAGAATTAATCCTATTATTTTATATGGTAGTACTAAAAAAACACAGATGTACTTGGTGATTTAGAAATTAACTGTACGTACCTTAATAGACAAGGGACAGCTCTAGAATATATGGTTTTAAAAACTTTGGCTGTTGATTTTTGATATGCTTTGAAAAATCTTTCCTCATGTGATTCTTTTCCCTAATACTGAGATGCCAATTATAGAAAATCAACTGGGTAGGGTTACAGTTTGCATTTGATAAAATAGGAGCTGAGATTAAGAAGGTACTTCCCTCAGTTCTTCACTCTTGTATAAATCGGAGTTGTGACTTAACTTTAGCAAAAGAGTAAAGCGATAAATAACTTTAAAGTACAGGTAACTTCATAGCAGTTGACCAATTAACACTTACATTTTAGAAGCGTTTTACCAAACCGCTTTCAGCATATTTATGACCCACACATTTATTCTTTTGAAACCCCTACTTTGAAAGAGGCCTAAGCACATTATCATACTTCAGGGGACTTCCATTAACAACTTCTTTTCAAATAGATTTATAGTGAGAACAGCTAGTCTCTTTACTCATCTCTAACAGAAGTAGGCAGGCAGAAAAGGTGGACAGAGCTGCCTCTGAGGTCTGAGAAGGCACTTAGAAACAGCACCCCGCCTGGACACGCCGGCCCACGTCCTGAGGGGAAACCAGCCTCTCCGAGAGCCGTGGTCTTCACTGCAGGAGACGGACAAGAGAAGACACAACCGCAGACACCGTCTTGCATTTATTCACACAGAGGAATAAGAATCGGTACAAATAACAAACATTGCTTTAAATACAAATAAATAGCTCTGGTTTCTAAAGGAAACAACTCTAGATAATTCAAAGTTAAGTATTTTCTAAGTTCCTATTAAAAATAGAAGACTATTTTGCATTAATTAAGTCCTACTCCACCATAACTCTCTGAGGACTTAAGGATAAAATGGTGAATTCTATGCTCTCAGAAGTCACCAGAAAAATGGGAGATAATGCTCCTTCCTCCCTGACCTATCCCCCAAGTGGAAAGAGAGTTACTCGCATCTTAGACTGAGCTCATAAACGCAGGAAGTATTTAACATTTAAAGATATCTGAAAAGCTTTACCTTGGGAAAGGTGATAAGAATTTCTCTGAACCGGTTCTGTGAATTCTGAAACCTCACTATGCTGAAGTTTTGGTTCAAGTGTCTTAAATTCATTTATGCTCATAGGAAGACTTAAGTTCCTATAATGAAAGCTTCCTCTTGCTAGGAAAAATGACGGTAAACAGTCTGTACTCACTAAGAGTGGCACGTTGGGTAACAAAATGATTTACCTGGTAAAGAAGCAATGGTGCTGCCCAATGAAACAGTCTGTCAACTTTGCACCAAAATGACCAACCAACACTGCTGACAGAAACACACTCCCAAATCTGTTGATTTCTTTTTCTTTCTCTACTGTTATATTTAAAATGTTCACAGAGGCAAAAAATATCTAGGGAGAAGTAGGTTCTAAAAATGAAGAATCGTTTTAAAGTCATGCAGTCTTTCAAGCCTTTAAAAACCACATAAAACATGAGGTCATTACAATCTCGGTGCCAGAGCAGTGCCTGCTCCATTGACTTTCTGTGTCCACTGCATGTCCCCACCTCACCCCACATAAGAGAATTTGATTTCTTCTACTCAGACCTCTACACAATTATTAATAAATAACATGTTTGTTAGAGATCAATATAGCAATGTTTAAGTTTTCAAAGAAATTTTGCTTTTCTATTTAGATTGACCATGATACAATTCCCAATAGAACATCCTCATGCTATTAAAAACAATCTCATGCAATAAATGCAATTTTAAAAGTCCCATATTAATAATGATATTTGGTATTATAGAGGCAGGATTATTCAGATTCTTAAAAAATGATCCCAGTAGAAAAACTGGATTTCCAAACAGAACTTCCATTGTGGTATAAAATGCTAAATTTCATTCTACAGTTTTGTCAATGCAAACAATTTTTTAAGATATACACCATGTTTTCCTAGTTGGGATTTTGAAACAATAAGCATAACTCTTAAACATATTACCACAACATTTGCTCAAAGAAACAGCTCTTTTTGCCAAGAACCTTTTCTTTTAGTCCAGTTGGAGGGATTTCCATAGAGAATTCTGGAACAGCAGTTCTGAACACGATTCAAAAATCTCTCACTTCCCTCCCTGTCTTTTACTTCTTCTTTATGTTGTAAAGACACTTGAGTACAGGAAAATGTTTTGTTTGTTTTTTTTAAGACGGATATTAATAACTTAAGTTTCCTGATTTAAATAGTAACATTTTTTACGTTTGCCTTTCTCTCTGGCATACTATATACTGTTTCTGGAGTTACAAATCCAAACAAACCAGCCAACTAGAGCATCCCAGTGTTCAAATCACAGTTTTGGATACAATCCTATTTATTCTGGATGATGCTCAATTCCACACATACTTCAGGGAAGAAACATCCATAAGAACATCCAAAGACGTTATGTTACCAAACTCTAACATGTGACTGTGCTCTGTCGGATAGTACCATTCACAGCTACAAGCACAAAGGCAGAGGATTTCAGGTGTGGACACCAATTTGCTTTTGCTGTTATGGTAATTCATAACCATCATCTTCGAGATTTCCAAGCTGTTCTAGAATAAGGAGTAGTCCTTTTTTTATCTGGTGGCTTGAAGTAGGAATAAACAGGTGCTGCTGGATACTCTGCGTCAGGGTTTTCTGCCATCATTTTCAGCTTTGCTTCAATGGCTTTTATCTTTGCAGTGACACTGGAAAAAGGACAGCAGAGGATCAGAGTGGGTACGTTCAGAGATTACCTGTGTCTTTCATCTTCTTTGTGCCTCTTAAGCATATCAGAGTAGCAACAAGATACTCAAACACAAACATGCAAGCATTTCACAGAAAACACATATAAAAACAATTAATGTTCTCATTTTAGGAAACAGATCAAGTCTGGTCCATCTATTAAGTTTTCTCTGTAAGACACTGTTAGAAGTACTTTGCATATTGCTACATTTAAACCTCCGACACCAACACTGATCAGCACCTTAGTGTCTGTAGATAGTAGGCACTCAAAAATAATTTGTGTAGGAATTCAAAGCAGAGTCTGGAAGAGATGTGTACACTCATGTTCATGGTAGCATTGTTTTTTTCATGGTAGCATTATTCACAATAAACTGTGGAAGCAACCCAAGTGTCCATCGAAGTATGGATGGATAAGCAAAACATGGTATATACATATGCTACAATGTGGATGAACCTGGAGGACATTACGCTAAGTTAAACAAACGTTAAAAAGTTAAATACTGTTTGATTCCATTTACATGAGGTACTTAAATGAGTAGCCAAAATCACAGAGACACAAAGTGGAATGGTGGTTGCCAGGCGCTTGGGGGAGGTGGGAACGGGGAGTTAATGTTTAATGGGTGTAGAGCTTCAGTTTTACAAGAGGAAAAGAATTATGGAGACAGATGGTGGTGCTGGTTGTAAATTATGAATGTATTTAATACCGTTGAACTATACACTTAAAAATGGTTAAGATGGTAAATGCTATATTATGCGTATTTTACCACAATTAGAAAAAATGGAAGAAATGATTCACGTACGTTACATTCTTCACTTTACAGATAAAGAAAACAAGGCATAGAAAGGTTAACTTAGCTAGTGTTATACCGCTAGTGAGTGGCAGAGTTGAGATTTGAATACAATTGGACTCCAGAGCTATACTATGAGCTATATTATACTGTACCACCTTCTAAATCACTAAATAATAATGGGAAAAAAATCCTGGAACTCCTACAAAGTCCCTGTTTACTGACAAATGTGTGTTTAGGCTATCATTTAGAGTGCTTACAATGAGCCAGGCAGTGGTCCAGCATTTTACTTATATTGTTTCTAATCCTTGCAACAATATTGCAAGGGTTTTGATCCACATTTTACAGATAAACAAATGCACAGAGGTAGGGATTCACCCAAGGTTCACACAGCTAAGAAATTGTGGAGCCAGGATTCAAGCCCAGTTTATCATCAAAGTCCTTGTTTTTTCCTCTCCATTAGGTTGGGAGCTGAGTAGCCATGTATTAGAGAGAAGGGGTGAGGAGACACTGCAGAAGTTGTGAGGAATTCCCTTCTGATCAAGGTCACTGCTATCCCTGGACCAGAATGCAAAGCACTTAGGCAGAGTATTTTTTGGCCCACGACTCCCTTTATTTTCCATTCTGATGCTGTCAATGGTCTACAGTCCGGGACAGAAACTTGGGAGGGAATGTGCACATGGCCTTTTAGAGATCCTCAAAAGGCATACATCTGCACATACTCATGATTTTACACCGGCAACGTAAAATTAAAAAACTAAGTTGCAATAAAAAAGAACCCTGGGGGCTTCCCTGGTGGCGCAGTGGTTGAGAGTCTGCCTGCCAATGCAAGGGACACGGGTTCGAGGCCTGGTCTGGGAAGATCCCGCATGCCGCGGAGCAACTAGTCCCGTGAGCCACAACTACTGAGCCTGCGCGTCTGGAGCCTGTGCTCCGCAACAAGAGAGGCCGCGATAGTGAGAGGCCCGCGCACCGTGATGAAGAGTGGCCCCCACTTGCCGCAACTAGAGAAAGCCCTCGCACAGAAACGAAGACCCCAAACGAAGACCCTAGTCTAAATAAATAAATAAATTAAAAAAAAAAAAAAAAAAAAGAACCCTGGGCTTCCCTGGTGGCGCAGTGGTTGAGAGTCCGCCTGCCGATGCAGGGGACACGGGTTCATGCCCCGGTCCGGGAAGATCCCACATGCCTCGGAGCAGCTAGGCCCATGAGCCATGGCCGTTGAGCCTGCGCGTCCGTAGCCTGTGCTCCGCAACGGGAGAGGCCACAACAGTGAGAGGCCCTCGTACCGCAAAAAAAAAAAAAAAAAAAAAAAAGAACTCTGAGGTCTCACTGAGATGCATTCCAGCACCTTTTTCCATTAATGGAAAATTAACAGCCAGCCATTCATTCTGTATGAGTCACAGGGAAAACAACCTTCTCTAATTAGGCATAGATGTTAATCGAAAGATGTAAACTGAGGTTCTCTGGATTAAAAAATAAATGGAAAACACCAGGCTAGATTATCTAGTAAAGAGAGCAAACAGTGAAAATAAGAAACTAAAGACATGTTCACTGTACCATGGAGATCACCAAGCATAAATGCAGTCGTCCCTTCCTAACAGGAGTTAGATTTATGAAAACCTCCATGAAACCAATCTGTGATCAAGGAGGTTTAATCTCGTGGGGAAAATAGGATAGCCGAAATAAGTTCCCAGTGAATCTACAGAAGTCATTGGTTAGGGAAAAAAAAAAAAAAAAAATTGGGAGTATAAAATAAAGCAGCACAAAATTAAGAAATATCAATGATATTAGACAAATTAGTAACTATAAAATTAATTTTAATTTACCAATTTTATCGCTCCTGAAAACATTTCAGGATCACCTTCCCCTGCAGTTTAATGAGATGCCTGTACATCTGTTTTGTTTGGTGCAAATATATAGGAAAGGTTTTTTTTTTCCCTGTCTGGCCCTCTGTCCAAATAGGCATCACTTTCCTGACTTCATGACACTGTTGATTTCCTTTTTTTTTTTTCTTTTCTTTTTTTCGCAGTGCGCGGGCCTCTCACTGTTGTGGCCTCTCCCGTTGCGGAGCACAGGCTCCGGATGCGCAGGCTCAGCGGCCATGGCTCACGGGCGCAGCCGCTCCGTGGCATGTGGGATCTTCCCGGACCGGGGCATGAGCCCGTGTCCCCTGCATCGGCAGGCGGACTCTCAACCACTGCGCCACCAGGGAAGCCCTTTTTTTCATTTTTATTGGAGTATAATTGATTTACAATATTGTGTTACTTTCAGGTGTACAGCAAAGTGAATCTGTTATACAAATATATATATATCTCCACTCTTTTTTCGATTCTTTCCCCATATAGACATGTTGATTTCTGATCCTTATGGAACACTGATTATCTTTCACCTATCTTCTTCCCCGCCCCTGGAACAGGCTTTAGAACAGCAGTCCTGCATTTACAGCCTGGAGTTTCTTTAAAGCAGTAATTAAAAGACTGAATGTTTAAGTCCAGTAAACCTGTCTTTGAATCTGGACTCTGCTATTTGCTACCTGCGTGATCTTGGCCAAGATATTTTACCTCTCTAAACTTCAGTTTCCTCATTTGTAAAATGAGTACAACTGTACTTTTACCAGAATTTTTATAATTCAATGACATACGGCATGTAAAGTGTTTAGCACAGAGCCTGCTTCATAGTGAGCTCAATAAATCCTGGCTTTTGTTATTGTTAACATTTCTCCCTAGGCTACGATGCAAAGTAAACCCCTCTACTTCTGCTCACCCATCTACTTAACTTCCGCTTTCTCTACTCAACCCTCAATTCCTTCTGTTTTGAATTAACTCCAAGGAAGGAAATGATAATTTGTACTTACTAGAACCAAAACTGTTATATTTGCTGAAATCGTAGATAAAATTAAAGTGCTACAAACCCGAATTCTGTATAAAGGAACTCATAGCTGGGGAGGAATTCGTGTATGATGACAAATGCTGAAGATAATCAAGGTCTTATTAAAATGCCTGTTTTTATGGCAAGGACTGAATCTGCTTTACCTGTGCATTCCCAGTGCCAGGTATAATGGCAGGTACATGGTAAGTGCACCAGCCTCTTCTGAGTGTATGAATTCTGTAAATGGCTGGTACACGCTCTTAGGCGTATGGGAGGAGGTGAAGTGTCTACATTCTGGAGACTAACTGAACACACTTCTCAGCGTGTCAAGTTAGTAGATTCTACTCTAAATTGAGAGTCCGAAGGGTTACTAGAACCGGAATGAAGGTTAGAATGAAGAGATGGCTCAAGCTCTTGCGTACCTGCTTGCGTCTTCCTGTAGTACACCTTCTTACCTTAGGTTAGACTGAGTGGGCTCAGTGCTTGAGGATGGCTCAAGACTAATCGGAAGGACCTTATCATTCTTGTTATGATCGTATCTCTGCAAGTAAGAAAAAGGCAAATTACCTCACCTGGGCAGAAACCAGCCCTCTACTGCAGTGCATGTGTTCAGAAATCCTAATACCATCAGTGTATCGTTAGATTATTTTTCGACAATCTTAGGACTGCTTTATGTTTAGAATTAATGTAGACGTCCAGACAGTTTTGGCCTAAAAGTTATAAACTGAGAAATTTAGAAGAGGCTTCCCATCTAGCCATCAGTCCTCCTTATTTGGTAGGGAAAGAATTTCAGCCTTTAAATTCGCAGATGGTACAGACACACAGCAGGATTGCCCTCTCACATTCTTATTCTGTCATACGTCACCTCTTACAATATTTATTTTGCTTTATTCCAAGCACTTTAAAATTTTGCTAGATTTTTGCAAAGTACCAACCATAACATTCAACTCTTAACAGATCTAAGTGGAGAAGAAAAGTAGTAACAGCTTTCAGCCACTGATATAGAAAACATTCTCCAGGAAGAGTAGTTTATTTGATGTCAGATAATTATATACTTCTTTTAAAAGGTAAATACAATATTAAAGAGCGATCAGGAGCCTCTGGTCAAAAAGATATGTAGGAGAAGAGAACTGCAGGGCACAGAGATTCTCAAATGAAAGACAGAACGAAGGATGATTTATTTCTCTTGCATGTCTTTTCAATGAGATGCAGAATGAGAAAATGACAGCCAGTCTGGCAAATGAGACTTGATTTTCTTTTGAGTAAAAAAGCACTTGGTAATTCTCTTTGCTGCTTCTATTTTTAAGGCAATGGGTCCTAGAAATTGAGAAGGCTCTGTGGTTACCTGGAATACTCATAAAGATCCAAAGTGTCTGAGCTCCGTTCTTCAGCTTGGACACTGAACTCAAATGTTCTATTTCTGTGACTCTTTACTGGGAAGCTTGTTGGGTACAGTCTCTGATTAAAACTCATGCTCATTTAGCTAAAGACTGAGGCTCCAAATCTGATTTAGCTGTCACAAATCTTTTTGCAGACAGGTCTGTAAAGACCACACTGCAGGAGGAATAGAATCAACTTTGGGGATTGCTCCAGTGCACATACTTCACCTGTGCTGGCTGTAACAGAAGACTGTTCTTTTTTTCCCAAGAGAACAAGTAGGAGATGAACATGGCAGTTCACCACTGCTTGGGCCTTGGAGTCAATACAGACACTGCAAAGTCCCACAAATAACTCTTAAAATCTCTGGAGTAAGGAAATGTCAGTGCTTTAAGCACTCTTACAAACTACCCATTTCGCAAGCATTTAGAATAAACAATTCAAACTCTCCAAAGAACTGAGAGGCTGGGAAGAGTCTAACAACGCCTAAAGCAACTAATTTTAAAAATAAATACATTTTTTCCTCCAAAGAACAACCCCCACCAAAAAAATGATAGAGGTCTGAGTATACATATCAGTCACATGGAAGAATCAATCAAAAACAGAATCTGTGGGTATGCGGAGAGAAACGACGAAGGAACTTAATCCCTCCTGAGATGTTTCTCAAAAGAAAAATCTGGCAACACACATGGTAAATACAAGTAGGAGACCAGAGTATGGCTGTTCCAGATGTGCAGAGGCTTGGATGCAAACGGGCAAGTGGACAACTGTCTTTCGGAAGATTCATTTAGGATGAGCTGATGCTGTCTTTCTAGTCTGTTAGACTCACCTTCACTTGTGCGTGTGCCCATCGCACCACCAGCTTCTTAGACAGAGCCAGCTTGCCATTGAGACACTGGATGGCTTGTTCTGCTTCCTGTTCAGGAAAGGGATTAATGTTAGTCAAAGATTCAAATGCCTCACTAGCTTTGATGGCTGAATTTCTAACTGTTTTGTTAAACAAGTGGCAAGGGTTTACAAGAAAAAAAAAAAGGCAGAATAGTATAAAGGGTATGAGTTTTTGTAATCTCAGTCAAACAAAAATTCAAATCTTGGCTCTGCCACTTACTGGCAGCGTAATATTTAGCAGGTCAGTTAATCTCTCTGGATATTATCTTTTTCACCTGTAAAATATGGACATTGCTTGTTCCTCAGTGGTCGTGAGGAGTCAAAGAGCGCATGTAGAGCATGGAGCATATGGTAAGCACTCAACCAACGTCAGATTATTAGCTGACCGTTGTGTGGCCTATTGGGTGATATCTTTCTACATACTTCTGTTAGTTAGAGTAGCACCTACTGTGTCAAGAAATTGTACTCCACCAGGGACTCTGAAACTATATCCTGGACTAGGGCTTATACTCCCTGAATCCAAAGTGAGAAACAGTAATGGCTTCAAAGGATATGGGAGTGAAGGAAATCAGGCCGGAAAAAGCAGGAGTGAGTCAAAGAGACTACGAGCAAGGTATCTCTGTGGGCCAATCTCTGCACCTGGTTTTCAGAGCCAGAACTTCCCTGACCCTGTCCCCATCAGATATAGGAGCAACGAGGTTGAAAGGAATTCCTGAGGCTGGGTAATAGGCACTCTAGGACATTCCCAGGAAGCCTGGCTGTACTTTTCCATCCTGCCAAGCCTTCTCTGCTCCATTTGTATCCATGAGGCATTCGGCCAAGCGTAACCCACGTTTACTGGGAGTGAAGAAGCCCTTAAGGAACAGGAAGAGGAACAAGGAGAGTCCGAGGCTCAGTGTAGGACATTCCAGTCTGGTTTTCCCAGTGACTCTCTTATTCCTCTGGATCCTGCCGGTATGACATTCAACAAATATCTGAGTACCTACTACGTGTCAAGTATTCATCACTGGCATCCTTGCCTCACTATGGCACCCAAAGTTAGAAGGACAGATGAGACATTTTATTCTTAAGTTTCACTTAGTGAATTAGAATTTACATGACACTCTCCATTAATTCTGTAGTATCAACAGTCATAAGGTGCCAGCAGGTGATAAATGTTTGAAAAAAGAATTTCCCGTCTCTGTAACTTGTTTCAAAATTCATGTATCCAACATTATTAAATGCCAAATGTGTTTTCATATAAACCCTCACCTATTCTCCCAACTTCCTAAAAGGTAAGGAGGGTGTGTGTTTTTAATCCCCATTTTTAGATGAAAACTGAGGTCAAAATAAGTTAAAGAGACTCGCCTAAAGTTAATAAATGGAAGAGTCAGAAATAACAGGCTTTGTGACTTCAAGTTTAGTGTTTTTAAACCAGCATCTGGGGCTTCCCTGGTGGTGCAGTGGTTGAGAGTCCGCCTGCCAATGCAGGGGACACGGGTTCGTGCCCCGGTCCGGGAAGATCCCACAAGCCGCGGAGCGGCTAGGCCCGTGAGCCATGGCCACTGAGCCTGTGCGTCCGGAGCCTGTGCTCCGCAACAGGAGAGGCCACAGCAGTGAGAGGCCCGCGTACCGCAAAAAAAAAAAACCCAGCACCTGTCCTCAACATGACCATTGATTTTAGTTGTCTATAAAAATCCTCAACATGCTCTATCATTAGGAAAGAACAAAGTACTTTAAACTGCTAACTATATAGAGCACATTTTCAGTTCCCTCAAAACAAACCTTGAACAATTAGAACAATAATGAATCACGTACTGCCTATCACATTTGCAAAAATTAGGGGAAATTAACAAAAAAAATTCCCAGCACTGGTAAGGACAAATGACACTCTCAGACAGTTTCAGAACATACTGACACATCACTTCTTGAAGGCAATTTGGCAGTCATATTACGAAAAAAAATTGTGGCCTTTGTTGACACCACTCCATTTCCATGAATATAGTAAATATGTACATAGAGCTAAAGAGACGTTCACTGCACTGCTGACACGTGTGGAGATTAGTTAAGTAAATTACCATACGTTCACAGAATATTATGCCGTCATCAAAGGTGACACTGGTTAGTTTTTAAACTGAGGTCTAAATAATAAAATTATAGATATAGATCAGTGAATTTTTACATATATCTACAGCTACACCAGTGAAACCACAATATGATACAGAATGTTATTTTTTTTTTTCTTTTTTTGCGGTACGCGGGCCTCTCACTGTTGTGGCCTCTCCCGTTGCGGAGCACAGGCTCCGGACGCACAGGCTCAGCGGCCATGGCTCACGGCACGAGCCCGTGTCCCCTGCATCGGCAGGCGGACTCTCAACCACTGCGCCACCAGGGAAGCCCCAGAATGTTATCTTGATGTGTATTAGATGACAGAAAAAATTTTAATTTTCTTTCAGTGGTAAATAGGATATATGATTCTGTTTGTGTGTTATAAGCTGCACATGTTTTTTTTAAAAATTGTGTACATGTGTTTGTGTGCGTGTGTATGTGTGTATGAATGTGAAGAAAGAAGAAGGGACTACAAAGATATACAACTAAATATTAAAAAACTGATTATTTCTGGGTTTTAGGCTAATAAATGAAATTACTTATCTATATTTTCATCTGTAAGAAACAGGTATCACTTTTACAGTAAGAAAAACATACAAATACAATTATTATTAATAAAACAATAACTAGGCAATGTTCTCACACATGACTAATAAAGTTATAGAGCTATAAGCAGTGTCTCCATATTTAATAACATTCAAATTCAATTCCTTTATCAATGCATGTCCCCTCCAAGGACTAAATTTTAATACGGATACATGGATACATCATGGTTGAAGCTGGAGGTTCTCTTTCTCTGTATATATTCAAATTTGTCCACATTTATTCTGAGACATTGAGAAGAAGGATACATTTTTAAGAAATAAAAATAAAAGAGAGTTTGTGGGCGGCTCACCACAGAGAGGGAGGGCTTCTGCACCACGGGGCAAAACTACTGAAAGAAAAGGAGGCTTTGTTGGCCAGCCACTAAAGGAACAAACAAAAGAGAACAGGGAGGGGCATGTCCATGTGCTTAATGTGGGCATCCCAAAGCATCTGGTCAGAAAAGTAGGTCAGCTGCCTGAGACTGCCAGCCTGGGGAGGGTAGACCTTGAAAGCTGTTCACTAATTCAGTTGTTTACCGAGGATCTCCTTTAGGACTCAGAGCACAGCACACAGAGATGAATCAGACATGGCTCCTGCCCACAAGGAACTGCTACTCTAGTAGTCAAGAGGGATGCACAGATAATTATGAGAGTGTAAGTACTGGGAAAGGGGGAGAAGTTCAATTACCTGCTTAGTTTCAAAGTTAACGAAACAGTACCCTCGAGGCTGTCCCTCCAAAGCACCTGACTTGTGGAAGAGGAAGTCGAACTGCTTCACCGTGCCAAACTTCTGCAGGAGCTTGAGGAGGTGGTATCTATGGAGAAAGAACAGCCCCTGAGACACTCTGGGAATTTGGTCAGCCTGCGAGATAAAAGCAGGAGATAATTTACCCCAGGGATAAAATCTCACATCACTGCCCCCTGCCTTCCTCCAAACTGCCGTGTTAGTTTATTTGGCAAACAGAGTTGTTTGCCTCTATTTGGAATGGGGACTAGAATTGTCATGGCTATGCGTCTGTCCAACACAAAAATACCAAACAAAAAAACCACACCTAACAAACAGCTGTCTGGCCCACAAGCACCATTTGTTTTTCTTTTGGAGAATAGCTCAAAAATTGTGTCGATTTATTTATTTTCAATTTCTTGGCAATGAAATAGTATTTGTGAATAACTACAACTCCATCAGAAACACACACTCACACTCCAAATGCAAAGGCCAACCCTACCTCAAAAATAAACAAAGTAACACATATACATTCACACAAACAACAAAACAATCCTGGAAGACTTCCCCGTCAGCGTTCATAGTTAATCATTAGCCCCAAATTGCACTTGAGACAAATTCTGCCAAAAGCCAAACCACAGCTAGTGGCACTTCCATAAGTGCTTGAGAGTTTCCATCCCTGACGTGACCGAATGACAGGACAATGTGGAACCGCAACGTGATGGAGGCTGGTCTCACACAGGCAGGGGAACCTGGCCGGTCCTATAAATCATCCCACTGCAGGTAACTGCCCAACCTCAGTTGCTTCAATACGATTTATGCTCTGGTGTGGCTGAATAAAGAATCTAGCTGGCCAAGGAGGGCATTTACTACTGGCAGGAGGTTTACCCCAAGCTCTTTCTTGCCACTCTGCCCCTCACCCTCTTCTTGGATTCCTTTCTCTAAAACTTACTTGGTTTCTATAGAGCTTTTAAGTTATTCAAACAGATGTGGCCTTAACAGGTTGCTGTGGCCAATCTCAATTCCGACTTCCTGTCATCTGATGTAAGGGTGAGACAAACCAACAGCTCTCCCGTTTCCTTTTCCTTTGGCCTTCCTCCTGGCATCCTCCACGCTATTCAAATGGAGTCAAGGCTTTCTCTAAACAATGCTGTCCCTGTGATACTAAAAAGGTATCAGCCCACATGCTAAATCTGTTATTACTGGGAATTCTACCCCACAGGGAGTCAGTAAAGCTGTCTTTACAGCCAGCCACATTCATATTCACATTGTTTTCTAGGAGAAAACTCATCAAGATTTTATTCTTGAGTGAGAATCTCCTTTGGGAGGCAGAAAGAGATGAAATGGATCATAAGCTACACTAAATTTGAGACAATGCACATCAACAAGCAAGCCCAATATCCTGGATCAGGTCCTGACACAGTGGAGCAAGGAAGACATAACACAGGTCTTTTACTGGGGCAGGGGGCAAGGATCCCAAGGCATACAGTGGATATTAATCTGGTCTTTAGATCTGTTTTGAAGGAGAAAACAACCATAACCCTCTAGTTTCCAAACTCTCAATTCCTATCACGATACCTCAACTGCTGGTGAGAATGAATGAGGTGATTCTTCAGGGGAAAGGAAGACACCTAAAGTGCAAATTTCTGGTTTTACTTGGTTTTCTGAATATGCTTACAGCAAGGGTGGGTCTCTCAAGTGCGCAGATGGGCTAGAAGAATCTCTCTCAGCGTCTTTAATTCACAGCTGCATCTTCCACTTACTATACACATTCAAACCTCAACACTGCACCAGTTGCCATAAATGGTGGGTCAAATCTTTTTTTTAAAAAAACAACCTAAGGGCTACTGTGGGCCGGTCATCTTTTCATTAACTCCATTCTGCTTAATAGCAGGAAGGTAAGGCGATCGGCATTTCCTAGGAAATGAATTTTAATTTACTCAGGGAAAAAAAAAAAAAAACTCCAACAGATTATTCTTTGAAAAGCTAACAAATGCGTTCTGCCCGAGAAGTGCGACCTTAAGATTCCAGGAACATCTGCTTAGGTCCGTGTCTTTCAACTTCTCCAGGATTTCTTTCCTTGTTTGATAATTTCTTGAAATTATCGGAACACCGAAACAAAAGGAATGAAATGTTTACTATTTTGCTTCCTGGAGATGGAGACTGCAAGCTCTGATAGTGAAAAAAGCCTGGAGAATCTTGCTTTCACATCTGCAAGCACTTTCATCTGCTGCTGAAGTATGGGAGAGCTCGCTACTCATCAGAGCCTTGCTTCACTTAATGAAATGTGGGCCCTGCAGCCTTCGGGAGCCGGAGAATTAGTACACCAGTCCCATACATATTTCTGCAACATAATTAGTGTTTTCTGTAATGGGTCTTTAAAATGGCCTTCCTGCCTAATGGCACAGAGGGAATTAGTCTATATGAATTAGATTAGGTTAAGATAGACACCTACAAATGTGTCAAGAATTGTAGTATTAGGCACTTGACTATCCAAATGAATACAACTAAGTCTCTGTCTTCAAAGACCTGACATTCTGGTTCGAGGACAGAGAGATGTAATCAAACAATTTTAAAAGTGTGAAGCTTGCACACAGAGGTATGTACGTGAGCACACAGATGAAGAGGACCAGCTGTGCAGGGAAGGCGGTTAGTGAATACCTTGTGTAAAGACATAAAGGTGAAAAAGACTGAGCCAACGGCAGACAGTGGGGGCTCTTAGACAGTAAGTGAAGAGGCTAAAAGGCAGGCAGGGGACAGGTTGGGAAAGATGTGTGCAGGAGGGAATTTTAATGTGATGCTGTAGGTACTGGGAAGCCAACGAAATGACATTTAAGATTCTTTTTAATGCACAATTTGTTTTAGAGAAAATTTTTTTCATAAATTTACGGAAATTATTATGTGGTGGGTCTTTATGTTCTATGCCTTATATGTTTTTAAATGGTCTTACTTTGTTTCAAATTTAAATAAGTAAATAGTAAAGGTTGTTTTATGCAAACCAAAGCATGAGAAGCAGCACAGGTCATGGAGAAAAACAAGGAATGGGCTGAGAGAGAAGCGGGCGTGTCTTCAGGTGGAAACACTCTGTTCTTACATGCTCATGCGTTTATAATCCCTTGAGCTTAGCTCTGAAAGTCTACATCCGAAGGACATTTCCACCCAGGTGGCTCTCCATTGCTTTTAAGTTTACTTAATAACGCCAGGCCTGACCTCCTCCTCTCCACAAACTATGCCTCTTTCCAGCTATTCCGCTGGCTGGTGTGGACATGATTCTTTTCCATTTCTCAGGCAAGAAACATCAGGATCATCTTTAGCTCTCCGCTCCTCTTCAGTCACCTTCTTCATCTCGCAGACTCCACCCAGTGGTCTCCAAGTTCACTGTCTCTATCTAGATGATATTAATGGCAGGTCCGCAGCTAATCTTCATCTTCAGTCTTTGCCCCTCCTATTCATCCTTAATACTGATGTCTGATTTTCCTACTAAAACATCACTTTCATGATGTTGGTCTCCCACCAAACACTCACGAATCTCTTCTACGTGAAATTCAAACTTGTCTGAATAAATTTTATAGATCCTGTCTTAATCTGATAGCATTCTCTCTCTCCAACTACTATTTTCATTATCGTTTAGTATTCAACCTCCCTTTTAGTCAAAAAGGTCTTCCCGATATTCGACTCATCCATAACAATACTTCTTTTTTTTTTTTTTTTTTTTGCGGTACGCAGGCCTCTCACTGTTGCGGCCTCTCCCATTGCGGAGCACAGGCTCCGGACATGCAGGCTCAGCGGCCATGGCTTACAGGCCCAGCCGCTCCGCGGCATGTGGGATCTTCCCAGACCGGGGCACGAACCCATGTCCCCTGCATCGGCAGGTGGACTCTCAACCACTGTGCCACCAGGGAAGCCCAACAATACTTCTTATTCCTACTTATGTTCCTTTATTTATGATTCACCCTCCATCCAGAATGTTCTTTCTTTTAGAATTTCTACTGGCTTTGTTCTCTCTCATACTTCTCCTTATACATAACGCAGTGGCTATTAATTTGGCTTTCTATACAGCACATTTAATATTTAAAAAAGAAAGCAGTGTTAACCCTCTCAGAAGAAACCATGGTATAGAAAATAGATGTCTAAAGACATTAATTTGTTCAGCTTCTCTATTGAAGGCACTAGTAGTAATATTTAAAGTTGTTGTTTTTACTCTTACAGTTAGACTGGGTCCCATAACATTTAAAGGAAGTCCTTACAATGAAAAATTTAGAATAGAATACTTTAGGTTATGACTGTCCAGTTACATGGACTGTTAGAATATTTGTGCAAAGAGCCCTATGTTAGATGCCAGGAACTTAGTCCTATCATTAACTACTTAAGTGAACTGAGTCAACTCCCTTTACCTTTCTTTAATTATAAAGTAGGGAAGTGTTGTCTGTTCTACCTGCCTCACAAGACTGTTGCAAGCTTAAATAAGAGGAACTAAAGAAATATTAGAGCTAGAAGACATTTCCAGAGCACTTAGTTGAACAGTCTCACTTTACAGGTAAGAATTATGAGGTACAATATAGTTGAGAGGAATCCAAATATAGTGGAAAGAACATAGGCTTGGAATCTGCTACCTCCATAAATAAGAGTATATCATCATTCCCTTAAATCCAGATCTCTAAGATCTATTTAGTTATACAGATATTCCTGGCATGTAACATGGTCCTAAAATGGTCAGTATTGCAACTACAAACTGAACAGAGTATCAGGGTGCTAGACAGTCGGTCAGCAATGCGTATTCTGTTGAGAAGAGGCTGATGGACGTCCTACTATAACTTGAACACAACTCAGATTAGTAACAGGCACACACGCACATAAGATGAATAGAATTATTATAAAATAAACTTTGAAAAACTGAGTGGAAAAGGTTTTTTTCTTTAAAAAACTTCTGTCAAGAGTCATTAGAACTTTAGAGATTTGGATTCAAATAATATTTTCTGAGATTAGACTACAAGCTGGGTACCACATGTTCACACAAGTTTCATCATGCAGCCCTTCAATGTTTGGGAATGACTGCATTTTAATAATTAGTCTAGGTCCATCGTTACCTACATCTTGAAAGGAACAGGATCTAGAAGTTTATGTACTTCAAAAACTTGGAAGAAAATCACATATTTCTACAAGATGAGACCTACCTTACTATAATGTTAGGTTTCTTTGCTGCAATTAAGTAAATTAAATGAAGTAACACTATGCATTTCATGCTAACCATAAGCTACAACTGGTAGTTATGTCATTAAGAAGAAATTTAATAAATCAGTTTGTTTATCGAGAAAATATTTTAAGATAAGGAATCCCTAGATGAAATACAGTAGAAATGATCTCTGGTAATACAGAGGTGGGAAGTCACAGGTGGAGCCAGCAAGGCCCTGATCTGTAGTCTAGTACTGGATGTCCACCTTTGTCCTGATATGAGAAGAGCAGAGATACCAGTGGGAGAGTTTTTGATTCAATGTTCCTGTTAATGCTCTAACTAAAGAAAATATCCACGTACTCCCACTTATGACATAAACTGAGGTGGCAGATGCCCATTTGAACCTTCCTGTCAAGCAGCAGGATACAATTATAACAAGAATATCATTACAGGGAACCCCAGCTAAAACAATGAACGTTGTTTCCACACTCCAGATTTCCATTCAGACAAGAAGAGGTGGGAATGGAAACCACTCTTGGAAGCATCCTCTCACAGCCTGGGTTATAGATGATGGAAACAGCTTCTCTGTTTAATTCCCTCATTAACTGAGAGCTTGGGCAGGTTCACACATTCATCCTCAAAGCCATAAGTCATAAAGAGAGCCAAAATAAATGCAAAGTCTATATTTAAGGGCCCTCGTGATCAAGGTAACATAATTAGGGGGCAACACACCTTAAATACCATCATAATTTCTAGAGGGACCCAACGGTGTCTACACTTAGCCAATTTGAGCTTGAGCAGGTTTAAGGAACTGAACATTCTGTCATGATCCTGATATGTTGGTTTACATCTCTTTCCTCTCTCATAATCCCAACCCTGTTATACACCTCCTCTAAGCAGATTCCCTTGTTTCCTCTCTCCTTGCTTTTAACACTATTCCACAGGGAGTAACTTCTAGGACTGAGGCTGTAACCCATGCTTGCTTCAAGCATTGACCCCAAATGGCTCAATCCACCCACGCTTGGCTATCCTGCCACCAACCACCACCTGCCCCTACCGAACGACTGGGGGAAGGAAAAACCTCTCAATTCTCTCTGCTAAGAAATTTCACTCCACTATAATATCCACAAAGGAAAGAGTGGGGAGTCAAGACAATTCAATTAGCTTTGTCACCATGGACAAGGCACTTCTATCTCTTGGGCTTCAGTTTCCTCTGCTGTAGGATAAAACAGCTGGAATATATCAGAGTCTTTCAAGGGTGCTCCACAAGTCCTATAAGTGATTGCCAAAGAAAGGGTGACTGTGGCCCAAAGGCACTGGGTACACCTGGTCCTCCCTTTAATCAGAGCAACTCTGAGCTTTTATTTTATATCTAGGTTCTGTACTTTAATAAGACAAGGCTCCTCAGATTTAGAAACTTTGAAAATTGCCTAGCATGGCACTTGGCACAGAGTAGGCACTCAAATCATTTAATGAATGAATGAAAACCAAAGTGACTGGGGAATCTCTAAGATTCCTTCTGACTTTCCTCGGTTCCATGGCTGCTTAACATGAATTAGAGTCAAGTGGTACCTCTCTGCCTTTTTGTGAAAATACTGATACTTCTTCTGTTTGTTCCTTCATTTTGGGGAATGAAAGTATGCCCATGGCTGGTTTTAGGAAATAATTTCCTAGTCACTGGGTACAAGGATTCGAAATAGTTGAAAATTAGGAGAACATCTTAGGCAAGCAGGAAAAACAAGTAATATATGGTTTAAAGGGTATCCAAGTCTGTGTCTATGCAGCAGAAGAGTCCAAATGTAAGAAAAATGACAAGATGACACGCTAAAACAACATATTCCCTTCAAAGATAATTAAAACATAAATAAAAGGGCCAAAATATAGCCTATATCCCTTGAAAATTCTTCTGAACATCCTCACCACAAGCATCCCAATTTTGTAGGTAATGAATTAAAATATATTAGACTCACTCTGTGATTTTGGGGTCCAGGTTGCCAATCCATAACCGGTGCCCTTCCTGCAGGGAACCCTCTGAAAGGATGGATGCATTCTCCAGGGGAAGAGTTTTGGTTTCTGCTTCCATCAATCTCTACGAAATACTAAAGGAAATGTGAATATTCAGACAGGAAAGGAGCAACATGTTGTGAACATGAGACTTCAAATTCAATTCAACAAACATTTATTCAAGGAGGGCATGCCCTGGGCAGTCCTTCAAAGGCTTCAGTTATTCCACAAACAGGGCCCCAGCACCAGTTCCCTTGGGACAGCTCCTCCGGCAGCCAGAGAGCAAAAGCTTCCATTTAAGGTGAAAGGGGTGTGGTTCTGTGTGTAGAAACTAGTTTTTCTCTTCTGAAGCCAGAGGCTGACTGGGCAGGAGGCCAAAGTCTCTACTACTACATGATACTCCAGTTCAACAACCGTCACCCAAAATAAGCCTTGGAAACCACCAGAAAGGGAGTTTTAATGACACTTAAGGGTATGGGTGGGGAAGAACAATAGTAAGTAATCAATTAGCTATTATCATGTCTAATATTTTGGGAGACACTGGGAAGAAGAGACTAACTTGTTCCGTAGTTATTCCAGTTCCATTATTTACTAGTTCTGTAACGGTGGGCAAGTTACTTAACCACTCTGTGTCTCAGTTTCCTCATTTGTAAAATAGGGGTAATAAAGAGCTATGCAGATTCACTGAGTTAATACACCAAAAACATTAAGAACAATAAATGCATGGCACCTAAGAAGCATTCAATTAATTTTAGCTTAAACTATTACCGACTTAGTTCCTGAAACGTCTCATATCACAGCCACAAAAGGAGGATGAGGGTTACGATGGAGACAGTAATGTAAAGACCAAAAACCTTGCGGTCAGAAGGCCTGGTTTCAAATTTTGGCATTTCCATTGGAAGTCACTTCATTCTTAGCTTCAGTCTCCTCACCTCTACATAATAAACCTTGCCCTGCTTATAACTTAGAGTTGCTGAGAAGACCAAAAATGACACAACAGATGTAAAATAAAGCTTTAATGTATGATGTGGTAGAGGAAGGAAAATAAAGGGGCTGGGAAGATGGCAGGCTGTGACAGACTTCATAACTCCCTGCTAGAGAAAACATGTCCTGTAAAACCAGAAGTGCCTCTGAGATCAGTGTTGCAGGAACTGCGTCTTAATAACAACAGCTGATATACTGAACACTGCCATTACCTCTTATTCAACTCAGCACAGCTTATACAGGCTAGCACATAGCAGCCCCTCAGGTACTTGTTTGTTAAATGTGTTTATCTACCTCCACACATGAGGGTATTTTTCTTCCTCTCTCATTCACATGTTCAATCTGTTCCATAATGTGAGACAAGCAACTAATAACTGCTAAGCCCTGGACTATGTGCTGAAAATAGAGAGATGAACGAGCCATAGCTCTTGCTCCTACTTCCTGGGAGAAAGGTAAAACAGGCATAAGTAGAATCCCAGGTGTGGAAACTGGAGAGGTGAAATATTTTGTCCTTTCCTTCTACTTACAGATCATTCATTCAAAAAATTTTTATAGAGCCTCTATTTTCCAGGCAGTGTCTAGGTACTGGGGACAGAGCAGTGAACAAGCAAGGTCTCTGACCTATGCATGCTTATATTTGGAAGAGGGGCAGGACAAGACAAAAGGAAAATAAATAATCAAGATGTAATTTGTGATAAGTGCCGCAAACACAGTTAAGCAAGGGGATTTGACAAAGTCTAGGGATGGGCTACTTCAGAATTAGTGGAAAGGGAAGACCTATAGGAGATGACATTTGAGATGACACTTGAATGATAAAACCTTCTGATACTAATACCAACAGGAAATAGTATCACACGAGGGAACCATTTTTAGTGGGAAGAGTGCAGGATATGGGGCCAAAAGAGAGGCACTCAAATCCTGGCTTTTGCACCCAGTTATTTTGTGACTTTAGAAAGTCATGATTGCCCCTTAAGTGTCCCCTCCTCAGAAAAGCTTTCCCTAATAGAGCAGAGCATCTTGTTAGTCTCTATGACAGCTACCTTTTTCTTTCCACATAATACCAGCTCAATGTATCACATATTATTTTATCTTCTGTTTCCCTCACTAGAATGTAAGTCACTGGAGGACAGGGCCTTACCTATTTTGATGATTCTATTCCCGGCACTTAGTACACTGCCTAGCTCCTGGCTGGTACTCAGTATTTACTGAATGAATGAATGAAACAAGCCACCTCCCCACTCGGAGCCTCAGTTTCTTCCTCCTTCCTACAAAGGGCATAATTATCCCTATCTCAAGGGTTGTTATGATACTTAAATATGACAATACACGTGACAGCTCGGCACAGCACTTTTTGAGGAACGGTAAAGTGTGGTAAGTGATCAAGATGCCATATGACAATCAAAATCCTTTGGGTTCGCAATGGCGACAACCTCTTATATTCACAGAATTCACAAAACGCTCCCGCCCACCCCCCCTCCCCCGCTAAGCTACAACGACCCTGGAAGCCACGAACAGTCATTTGGGGAAACTGAGGAGCAGAGAAGCAGGCACTTGTTCCTAAAAGCTAACGGTAACGGTGGGGTCAAGGCTGGAATCCGGGCTTCCCGATCCCTGGCCGCGAATTCCCAGATGCGATGGGTCATTACTCGGATTGTTATTTCCGGGCCAGCAGCGGGACAATCCGGGGCGGGGCCTGAGAAGCCGTCTCTCTAGGGCAGCCTCCTCTGGGAGCCCCTCGCGGGGCCGGCGCTAAGATGCAGAGGCGCGTCGCGGCCGGACTCACCTCGTCACCTCGGCGTAGTCCCCTCGGCTCATGCCCCCAAAGCAAAGCCCCGACTCCACGGTCAGACAACCCTCTAGACGCGTTCACCTCAGCGCTGCCAGCTGCCAGGCCACCCGTGACGCACTACGCCTGCGCCGCCGCCCCGCCCCGTGACGTCACGACGCCCGCGCCGCCGCCGTCGCTGCGGTCGTGCGAGTCCTCCTAGTAGACTGGGCGCTAGCTGGTGAGTGGCCTCGGCACGGCCTCGAGGCGCGCGCGGGGCCCGGGTGCCAGAGATCTCTACTCAAGGACCTCTGGGGGACTGAACACCCGGACGCGTTCCATTCGAATCCGGCTTGACCTTTACGGCTGGGGGCGGGACCTGCTGATCTGAGCGAGTCTGGGGGCGGGGCTCATCTCAGCTAGGAACTTCCAGGGTGGGAGGCGGGGCTTACTAAATAGGGACAGCTACTTAGTAACTTGCCACCTGGCTGGAGCATTTAATTTTCATAACAATCTTTTGGGGGTAGGGTTTTTTTTATAGAATTAAGTCCAGACGCTTTATTTATTTATTTATTTTGGCCGCGTGGCATGTGGGATCTTAGTTCCCCAACCAAGTATCGAACCCACGCCCCTTACTCCCAGGGGAGTAGGTATTTTTAATCCCCCATGCTGGAGAAAGGGAAGCTCAGAGAAATAACTTCATCGGGTCACGTGGCTAGTGAGTGAGGGCGCCCAAATTCCAAAGCCTCAACTTTTAACCATTACTCTGTGCGGCCCAGTGGCAAAACAGTTGTCATTTGAATAGCCCGTCTATATTTACAAAGTGCTTCTGCAGCTCTTATCTTATTCGCTCGTCCTGATAACCCTGATAAATATTATTGTCATCTACAGATGAAATTGAGGCCCAGAGATTTTGACCTATCGAAGGTCACATACCTAGGAAGTGCTGGAACCAGCACTCTTTCCCAGATCTTCTCTAAGTTTGATGCCTTTTTCCTGTCACCCCACTCTCTCGCATTCTCAGAATCTTGGAGAGCTTTATAGTTAGAAAGAATGAAAACCTAGTCTGACCCTTCGTTTTATAGTTGAGGAAAGAAAACCTAGGTAGAAGAAATGACTTGATACAAGTCTCAGGTCATCAGCAGAGCTTACACAAGTGCTTTTTGAATACAGGGTAGTTATGAATCTAAAAAGGATGGCTGACAGGGAGTGATGAGATAGGAATATTGGAATCCAGCCCTCCTAGCTCTTAGGCAAAAGCTCTTTCTCCACTTGTTAAAGTGTCTCATCCTTCCTTTGCCTGTGCCAGGGACATGATCCTGCATAGAGTCAGATACTGTAAATGCCTTCACATGGCACTGAATTTAGAGAACATGCCCTATTATCTCTAAGTGAAAAATCTGGCAAACCAAGAGATAATGGAAGCAGTGGGAAGTAGAGCCTAGGACCTACTGTCTGAGGCTTAGATTTCAGTTCTGGTGCCGGCATTGTGACCTTGAGGAAGGACTTAATCTTTATAGACTTTCGCTCATGGATTCTTCACATTTATTCAGTGTCTCCTATGTTCAGAACTGTGGTAGGGACTGGGGATGCAGCCGTGAACAAGACAACCATAGATTAGTCCTTGTACTGCTTATAGTCTTATGGAGGGAATTAGACAATAATCAAATAACTACACCAATATTAACTGGTATTGTTAAAGTAGGTGCTATGAAAAAGTACAGGGCGCTATGAAAGTGGGCTATAGGACGTTTGACCTATTGGGCTAGAGGAGATAGCCAAGGAAGGCATCCTCTGAGGAAGTGATGCTTAAGCTGAAATCTGAAAGAAAAGTGTGAGGTAGTTCATTAAAGAGGTGAGGGAAGATCATTCCAAGTAGATTCAACAGTATTTTTGAAGACCCTGGAGCAGGAAGAATATTCAAGGAAATGAAAGATCAATTTGCTTATTTGTAAAATGTGGGTGATTATCACAACCCTGGTTACTGTGAGAACCAGGTAACACATGAAAGTATTTTATATACAACAAGGACCTGCGTGTGTGCACACCCACATTTATAAAAGTCTACATATCGTAAGCTAATATACAGCTGGATTGGTAGGGGTTGCTGGGACAGTGGATAAACCAGGACTTTGTGTTCCTCATCTATTTCTTTACAAAATTAAAGTGCACCTTCTATGGAAAAACAGGAAAATTCAAGTTTTGAGAACCTCGACTTTGGATAAAGAATATGTGCTTCAAGTAGTTTTAAAAAATGTTTCAACAGTTGGAAAAATAATGCCAGTAATTATACTGCCTTATGTACACAATATAGGATAGTGTTTAAGAGCATAGACTCTGGAACAAAAGTGCCTGAAATAAAATCTTGGGCAAATTATTTATCTTGTGCCTCTGTTTCTTTATCCGTAAGATGAGTATAATAATAAGTACATATATCCTAGGTTATCATGAAGCTCAAATGAGTTAATATATGCAATATATCATTTAGAATTGTTTTTGGCACATAGTTATAACTATATGATTATAAGCTATTGTTTCATTATTGTTATAATTACCTTTTCAAAGGCTCATTAATATCACCATGAGAAAGATGCAGTGGAAACTGTAGCTCAGAGAGGCTGATGATCTCCCTAAGGTCACACAGCTAGTAAATGGGCAAACTGAGATTCCAGTTCAAGACCGCATCCAAAGGTCAGATATTTCCTGCTGCATTTTTTTTTCTGAGTGTAGGTTCATTTTGTTGTATAATACTTGGGCTCCCATAATGGTTCCTTTCCTAGACCTTACTTCTCTGCTGAACTGAGTGTTAATATGCATGTTCTTAAGGTAAAGGGTCCAAGGGATTGCCTTTATTGACCTTCCACTTTGAAGTTTCCTGACTTCTGTGCAATTAAAATCTACGCCTTAAGCATTTCAGCAGTGTGGTTTATTTATAGAGTCGTCTTCCGGTTCACGTGTACTGGGTCTGCTTTTGGGTGAGTTTTCTGTCAAAGGTTGTTTATTTCTAACCCATTTTGATTTCCTGTTGCTTTGTGGATTGGTATTATGACCTGCAACAGGAACACCAGGAAACCTGTCTTAATGAAACAGCCAGATTGAGACCCTGTAGATTAAAAAAAACAACTATATTATACAGCCATATTTGGATATAAGTGTGGGTTAGGCATTAGCTGTATTAGGCAAAAACTTACATATAGAAACCTCACTTAGAGGCACATTTCTGTGAACAGTTTTGCTGCTACAGGGTGGAACTATTAGCTCCATGCCCTTGGTCAGTGACAGTCTCTTTGAGCCTCAGCTTCTACGTCTGTAAAAAGGAGATTATTATACTCTCTTTGTGGCATTTTTGAGAGGATTAAATGAATAATATGGGTAAAGCAGGAAGCCCAGGCCTGACCTCCATTAATAGTAGGTATTAATAATGTGAAAGGGGAAAAACTTTTTATTTTTTTATCTAGCTCTGTCTTTACTGACGTCCACACACTGTTCACTGACATCTAGCATCTCTTGCTATTAAAAATTCCATCGGGAGAAGTTATTTGCCTTTGTGCAACTCATTTGCTTTTCTTTAAAAAAATAGTGATAGTGATAGCCAGCTTTTATTAAACAGGTACTATATTCCCGGCATGCTACTAGGTTTTTAATATGTATTCACTATCTCATTTTACTTTAAGAACAGGATTTTTTTTTCATTTTGCAAATGGGGGACGTGATGCCCAGTAAGTGGAATGAATTGCCCAAAGTTGAAATTTATATCTAGATGTGACTGACTCTAGGCTTCCTTGTACTTTAGTAATGACATGTATGATTTCTTTGTTGTGTCTGACCCTGGCATGGAAGTCTTTGAAAGGAAAGGTGACAACTGTCAGTAGGTACCCTTTTGGGAAACTCCTGTCTGCTAGAGACTGTGCCAAGTGTTTTACTTACATTAACCTATTTATTCTTCCCAAATCTAGGAAATAACTATAATTATCTCCATTTTACAGTTGAGGAAATCAAGGTGCGGAGAGGTTCAGGGGCATTTAGTCAGTGGTGGAGATGGGATTGGATTCCAAGTCTTATGGCTGCAAAACCCATGCTCTTATTCAGTCTGTTATACTGCATCAAAATTTTAGGATGAGAGTTTTAATTTTTTTAATGAGGTATGGGGCTGTTTTTCAAAGACGGTAGCTTCCAGGTATTTGCTGCTAATCGTGCTTAATTTTTAGCTGAGTAATAATAGCCAGATTCCTGGCAGAAGCTATTAATGCTACATTTGCCAGTAAGCTAGAGCTGTGTTCTATCCCAGAGGTAGCTGTAGGCTCTAGCATCTCTTCCACGGTCAAAGCCCTCAGAAGTATAATGTGTAACTTGTGTTAACACCAAGGAGGGTGGCATTTCCCAGAGCTTTAGTTCTATAACATGGAAGACCTCAAACCTCAGCCATGCTTCAGACTCACAGTAAAGTGCATTCTAATTGGTAATCGGTGCATAAGGAACCAAAGAAAATTTTAATTAAATGCTGTTGTGTGAATTTTCCAGTCATTTTATGCCTGTTGAAATGATTTTATTTAGTTTAAAGTCTTCTTCCAGTGCTCTGCCCTTCCTCTTTATAGTATAACTTTATCAAGATTTTGTGCCTTTTCTCCTAGAAGGGTTTAATTACCATCATTAAGGATTTAGTCTGCTCTACATTTACTTAACTCTGTTCCCTGTGTGCTAAGGGGCATTTGCTGTAGTGGAAAGAGCATGGCGATTTGGAGTCCTGCAGACTGTGAGCAAGTTACTTAAATCTCCATGAGCCTCAGTTTCTTCATAGTATAAAATGGGGCTAATCATATTAAGTTGTACAGATGTTGGGAGGAGGATTAGAGATAACGTATTTAAGTTCCCTAGCACATACTCAAAACTGATTGACAGACTCTGCTGAGAGGATTTACTTGCTAACTGGTACAGATTATTTTCTGAAGTTGTAATAGGGTCTGTTTTACTTTGATCTCCTTTTTGTCTTGTTCTTTTTAGTGGGTGTTCACAAGAATTGTCTTCAGTCATGGCCTTGGGTTTAAGGTGCTCCCGCTTGGTCCACCCTGCCTTTTGCAACTTCCTTGCAGCCTTGACCAGACCTGTTTCAGAAGTTACGCTGAAGACAGTGAGTGGAAGACAGAATGACCACGGGCAATACCTGGCCTATCCAGCTGTACCAATCCGTCATTTCGCTACCAAGAAAGCCAAAGGTAGAGGCATGACCTCCTCACCCCTGTCTTATATTTAGCCCTTGAATTATCATAGCTGGAAGGGATCTCAGAGATGTTCTGAATTTCTCCCCATGCCTCATGAGGAAACGGTATCTCAGGTGGTTCAGTTGATTAGCTTAAAAGGTCACAGTGACAGAGTTGGTATTAGAACCTGTTTTGTCATTGCCATGCCGCCTCTTTTGTTATTATGGCTCAGAAAATGCCTAATTTCTTTTAGATTTAGAATTAGAGGTATAAGTGCCAAGCAAATCAGAATACTTGTGGCAGGGATCAACCTGCCTTCTCCTTATAGGAAGATCTGCGTTGGAAATAATATTAAAAGCAGAAGGTTGGTGGGTGAGGAGATATTAGAGCCGTGGATTTAGATGGATGATCTTAATGGCTTGTGTCATCCAAGAATGAGACCTTGATACAACTCAGGTCTCAGCTTAAATGCCGCTTCCTCAGGGAAGCCTTCCCTGACCTCTTAGGCTGGGTCAGGTCCCTTGTTACATGCATTTGTGCACACTGTTACTTTACCTTTGATGTACTTAAGCACAGCACTCATTAATTAGTTAATTATTGTTTGTTATGTCTTCCATACTGGACCCTGTGAGGTCTGTGTCTTTCTTGTTTAGCAACTAACAGGGCCTGACACATAGTATGTATCAAAAAATTTTGCTGAAGGAATGAATGAGTGACAGAAAATTGTCAAGCAGACCTGCTATTTGCAGTGGTGGGTCAGGGATTCCACTCCTAAGGATGGTGCTTGAAATACCCTACTGAATATTTTTCCCACTGCTTTTCTTTTATGGTTTCATGCAGACCTTTTCCTTTTCTGTTAATAGGAAAATTAACAAGTTGCCAAAAGAGCTTTAATGCATAGAAGCCTTATATTCAGTTAATAACTTTGATCTATAGGTTGCATTATATTTTTTTAAATTCACATACATTTAATAATTTAATTTGATCCTTATAATTATCCATTGAAGGAATTGTAATTATCCAGTGAAGAAATTCTTCTAATTACCTAGTGAAGCACATATCTCACCATTTTGCAAATGAGGAAACTGAGGTCCATATGTAAGACATTTGCCCATGATCATATCGAGTTAGTGGCAGAACTGGAATCCAGGTCTCCTGATGTCCACAGCATTGCAGTATTCAAGTGCACTAGACGTTAGCTGCAGCGTGTAAGCAGCATCTTTTCGTATTTCATTGGCTATTCAGTTTTTGTCTTCTTTGATTGCCTCCTAAAAAGTTGGTTGACTTTTTCCTTTAGATTTATTGGATTCTTTCTATATTAGGAACGCTAATCCTTTGTTGATTGTATATGTTGCAAGTATCTACTTTGCCTTTTTACTTTATGATGTCTTTCACTGAACATAAGTTTCAATGTAGTCATATTTTTCAGTTCTTTCTTTTATCATTTGTGCTTTTTCTGTCTTATTTAACAAACCCTCAGCTATCTGAAAGTCATAAAGCTATTCTTCTGTATTTTCTTCTAAATCTTTTAAAGATTTTTACTTTCCACATTTGGGTTTTTAATCCATATGGAATTTATTTCTGAATATGATGTGAGGCAGGGAATCTATTTTATTTCTTTTTTTTTTCTTTTTGCTGTACGCGGACCTCTCACTGCTGTGGCCTCTCCCGTTGCGGAGCACAGGCTCCGGACGCGCAGGCTCAGTGGCCATGGCTCACAGGCCAAGCCGCACCGCGGCACGTGGGATCTTCCCAGACTGGGGCACGAACCCGTGTCCCCCGCATCGGCAGGCGGACTCGCAACCACCGCGCCACCAGGGAGGCCCTATTTTATTTCTTTTTAAAATGGATAATAAGTGTGTCAACCTCACTTACTGAGTAGCCCTTCTTTACTCCCAGATTTGTAATGCTTCCTCTGTCATATGTCAGGTTTCTTTGTAGGTATGATTTATATCTGAGTTCTTGATGTGTTGAACTACTCATCTCTCCCTGCACTAAATTCCTTAATGCCTGAATCACAAGTCTTGAATCTAGTGGTACAAATCTTTCCCCTCAGAACACGCTAGCTTTTTCTTTTTCTTCTTCTTGGCCTTTTGCTCTTCTCTATGAAACTTGTATTGTCAGGTTTTCTCCATAAAGATCTTGCACAGTTCTTTAATCAGGTTTATTTCTAGGCTATCATCATTTTTGTCACTTTTGTATATGATGTTTTTTAAAGTAAATTTTTGAGTGATGTACACAGAAAAGTGCATACATACATTGTAAGTGTATGGCTCAGTGAATTTTCACAAAGTGAACACAACCATGTAACCATCACCCAGATTAAGATATAGAACGTCACTTGTACTCTGGAAGCTTCCCTCATGTCCTTTTAAGTTGTCACCCTTCAAAAGACAGGCCCCTCTCTTGACTTTACCACCACAGATTTGTTTTGCCCTTTTTGAACTCAAGATGTATTCTTTCATGCCTGGCTTCCTTTGATAGCAATCTATATGTGAGATTTGTCCATGTTGTTGCCTGTAGTAGTTGTTGGTACATTTTTATTTCTTTATAGTACCCCAGTGAATGCGTATACCACGATTTATGTGTGTTTTCTATAGTTGATGGATATTTGAATTGCTTCCAGTTTTGAGCTAAAATAAATAGTGCTGCTATGAACATGCATTTTGATGCCCATATGTATGCCTTTCTGTTGGGTGTATACCAAGAGGAGGATTGCTGAGCCTTCGGTTATGCATATATTAAGTTTCAGTTCAGTTTCAGAACATACAGTTCTCCAAAGTAGTCATGTCAGGTTACACTCCTTCCCAGAGTGTTTTAGCTTTCTATTTGCTAAATACCCACTGTATGCTTGTGGACACTTGGTATGGTCAGCCTTTTTAATTTTAGCCATTCTGATGGGTGTGCATTTATATCTCATTATGGTTTTAATTTATATTTCATTGATGAATAATGATGGTGAGCACCTTTTATTTGCTTATTGGTTATTTGGATATCCTCTTTCCAGTCTTTTGCCCATTTAAAAAAATTGACTTGTAAGAATTTTAATGTATTCTAAAGATAAGACTTCTGCATATATATATGTATTGCTGATAATAATTGCCTTTTCACAGTGTTTTTTTAATGAACAGAAGTTCTTAATTTTAATGTAGACCAATTTATCAATCTTTATCGAGTAGTGCTCTTTTTTTCCTTTTTAAGAAATTTTCCCCTACCTTAAGGTCATAAATATATTCTGTGTTATTTTATACAAGATTCATTGTTTTAAGTTTATATCTTTTTAAAAATTGTGTTTTCTATTTGGTTGCTGGTGAATAGGAATACTTTTTTTTTTTCTTTTTTGGCCGCACCATGCAGCTTTCAGGGTCTCAGTTCCCTGGCCAGGGATTGAACCCAGGCCACGGCAGTGAAAGCCCAGAATCCTAACCACTAGGCCACCAGGGAACTCCCCGATTTTCTCTTTGTTCTTGAGTTAGTTTTAGTAAATTATATGTTTATAGGAAGTTCTTGGCATAAAGTTGTCCATAATAGTCTCTTAAGATTATTAAAATCTCTACTGTTTTGGTGACTGTGTCCCCTTTTTCTTTCTTAGTATTATTTATTTGTGTCTACTTCCCTTTTTAAAAATAATTAATTAATTTATTTATTTTTGGCTGACTTGCGTCTTCGTTGCTGCACACGGGCTTTCTCTAGTTGCATCAAGTGGGGGCTACTCTTCCTTGTGGTGCGCGGGCTTCTCATTGCTGTGGCTTCACTTGTTGCGGAGCATGAGCTCTAGGTGTGTGGGCTTCAGTAGTTGTGGCCCGTGGGCTCAGTAGTTGTGGCTTGCGGGCTCTAGAGCACAGGCTCAGTAGTTGTGGCGCATAGGCTTAGTTGCTCTGCAGCATGTGGGATCTTCCCAGACCAGGGATCGAACCCATGTCCCCTGCATTGGCAGGCAGATTCTTAACCACTGCGCCACCAGGGAAGTCCCTACTTCCCTTTTTTAATCAATTATTTTTGACAGAAGTTTGTCAATTTTACACACCTTTTTAGAAAAAGAGCTTTTAATTTTTTTGATCTCTCTTTTTTAAAACTTTATTGACTTCTGTTCTATATCGTTTACTTCCTCCCATGTTCTTGTTCTTTTTATATCCTTTGAGCTGGACAGTTAGTTCATTAATTTTCGACTTCTTTTCTTGTAAGCATTTAAGACTGTAAATTTATAAATACAACTTTAGGTACTTCCTACAAGTTTTTGTTGTGTAGTATTTTTATTATTGTCATTTTAAATATTTTAAAATTCCACTGTGCATTTTTCTTCAGTCCATAAGTAGTTTTGAAGCTCAGAATTGTTATATCTTTCTGGTGAATTTTTTCTGTTTTTATGAAGTGCTCCTCATTGTTTCTAATAATGCATTTTGTTGTAAAATCAATTTTGTCTTAATATAACTACACCAGCCTTCTTTTGATTAATATTTGCTAGGGTTATAATTTTCTCATGCCCATACATTAAACTTTCTGTGAGCTTATATTTTTGTAAAATCTCTTGTATATATTATATACGACTAGATTAAAAAAAATCTTACTGAGAGTCTCTAACTTTTAACTGGTTCTTTGGTCTGGGTACTTGTATTTCTATTATTTTGTACTACCTCTTTATTGAGGTTTTCTTTGTTTCTTCTTTTCTCCTTTCTATTGAATTAATCAAGTTTCTTTATTCTTTTTTCATCTCTGCTGATTTGGAAGGTATACATTCTATTTCTTATTGTTTTGGTGGTTACTTTTAATTTCTTTTCTATGTTTTTATAAAAATAAAGCACCTAGGGCTTCCCTGGTGGCGCAGTGGTTGAGAGTCCGCCTGCCGATGCAGGGGACATGGGTTCGTGCCCCGGTCCGGGAAGATCCCACATGCCGTGGAGTGGCTGGGCCCGTGAGCCATGGCCGCTGAGCCTGCGCGTCCGGAGCCTGTGCTCCGCAACGGGAGAGGCCACAACAGTGAGAGGCCCGCGTACCGCAAAAAAATAAATAAATAAAAAATAAAGCACCTATGGAAAAGTGCAGCTATCATAAGAAAATAATAATAAGCTTGATAATTTTCACTTATATAATTTTTACTTATGTAATCAGCACCCAAACCAAAAACCAGAGCATTCCCAGCATGTCAAAAGTGCCCTTTTGCTCCCTTTTAGTAACTTACCACCTTCTACCCTTTGCAGGTAACTATTATTCTAACTACTAATGATATAGTTTTATCTGTTATACTGTTTAGTATATGTTATTGTACCTGGATTTTGCACTGTACAGTCTGGATTCTTGTGTCTAGCCACTTTGCTTAACATCATGTTTGTGAGATTCATTTAAATTCTTCTTTGTAGTTGTAGATCTTTTCTTCTTATGGTTGTATAGTATTTCATTCATAAAGAATATTTATCCATTCTAATATTGATGGGCATAACTTAAAATTTTTAACATGCATACTTGGTTTAACACTAAAGTTGAAGATATTATTTCCATTGTTTCTAGCTTCTGTTGTTGCTCTTGGAAATTATTTCTAGCTTCTATTGTCGCTATTATTCTAAATTTTGATCCTTTATGGATAATTTGTCTTTTCTCTGGCTGTTTTCACAATCTCTTTGTCCTTGGTTTTCTGCATTCACAAAATGTCTAGGTGTGAATTTACCTAGAATTTTATTATCCTGTTTGGAACTTGTGTTTCTAAATCTGAAGATTCACCTCTTTCATCAGTTCTGACAATTCTAAGCCATTAGCCCGTTAACTTAAGACCAGTGAGATTTCAAGCAAGATGGTGATACAAGCAAGTAAATGTTCAAAAAAAAAAATCACTCTGCTGCTAACTGGTTGGTTACTTTGGGCAAAACATTTAAATGGCTTGTGCCTCAAATTTCTCATCTGTAAAACGGGGACAATAATAATCTCTGTTCTTCCTAAGTCAGAGAGCTGCTTTGAATATCTAAAAGAAGAATGTACTTGAAATTGCATCGCAAATTGTAATATGGTATATAAATAGCTCAGCATCTAGCTCACTGTAGATGTTCAATAAAATTTGTTGTGAATGATCTCAATCAGTATTTGTTGAATTCTTAATAAATAAACTAGTGTAGGATAATATTATTTAAATATTTTTATTCTTTTTCTCCTTCCCACACCCTCCTTAAAGAAATGCAAGACTATTTGTGATACTCACGGGAGTGATCTATGTATGCATATACACATTATAGATGCATATGAAAAATCGCTATGATGGTTTAGATATAAATTAGAATTTTATTCAGTTCTCAGTATTGTTGCTTTCTAAAATATAAGCCATTGTCACTACTACCGGCGGTGTTTAATGTTGCTAAGCTACTGTTGTTTTTTTTGTCTGTACCAGCCATCAGATACTTTGCATATCCTTGTCTTAGGATTCATTTTTAAATGAATTAATATATTTTATGTATCTCCAATTACATTTTATGAAGACAATTTAATGGAAAGTTCATGGGTTTAAAATTAGGTACATCTGGGACCAAACCTTGTCTTTACTATTTCATGACCTTGTGACATTAGGCAAAGTCACTCTACCTTTCTCACCTTCTGTTTATTTTTCTGAAAAATAAGGAATTCATTCACTTATGGAGTGTCTGCCATGTGGATAGTGCTCTTTTAGGTATTTGAATTACTTAATTTGTGTCCTTGCAGCAACCTGGCAGTATAGATATTATTCCTGTTTCATAGGAAAGGAACCTGATATCAGAGAAGTAGAGTAACTTGCTCAAGGTCATAAAGGTCGTATGCATTATAGTGCATATTTTCACCTGGGTGTCTCATTATAAAACCTGTGCCTTCACTAATATCTGAGAAAGTGCTTTGTGTGATGCTGGGTCCCAGGTTGACAGTAAGTGTAGGCTCTTTTTTAGGGCCTACACTTAGTGACAATGTTCTGTAATTTTCTAGCACTTGGCTTTTTTCCCTGCACATAGTAGGTACTTCTTAACTCATTGTTTATTGTCTCTGTTTATGCTGCTGTTTTTTTTAATTCATTGAATGTTGACTTTCTAGCCAAAGGGAAAGGACAGTCCCAAACCAGAATGAATCTTAACACTGCCTTGGTTGAGGATATAATCAGCTTGGAAGAGGTGGATGAAGAAATGAAGTCGGTGATAGAAGCGCTCAAGGATAATTTCAATAAGACTGTCAATATAAGGACCTCACCAGGTTAGTGACTGAACCTGTGTTTTGGAGAGGGGCATAGTGGCAAAAACATCGCTTTGGCAGAGCTGGGTTTTAGTCCTAGCTTTATCACTTACTAATGGGTGACCATGGGCAGTTACTTCTCTGGTTTTCAGTTTCCTTGTCTAATTCCTACCTTCTAGCTTTGGGATGGGTAAATAAATGAGGTAACATGTGCAATCGTTCTAGCACAGTGCCCAGCACATGTTAACACTACATTTATCCATTTAGCAAATACTTGCCTGCTATGAACTAGGCGTTGTGCTGGTATAAAGTGAACAAAATAGGTATGGTCTTTGCTCTCATGGAATAATACTCTCAAAAAATGGAAATTTTATTATTGTTGTACTCTCTACACTTGTAGGTATTTAGTTTCATAGTAACTGACATCTTTGGTCTGATTTTTCCAATTTGTTCTATTTGGCCGTTCTTATCGCTTACTGGGAACCAACTGGCTGCAGACCTGCCCACCTGAGGCATTTCTGTACCCCTGAGCTTGACCAGGAAGATTCCGTTTGGGTTAATAACTTCCTGAAAGTGGCTTTCCTAAGTGGGAAATGTCAGAACTGTCTAGGAGAACTGTTTGCAGATGTGATGGAAGAAGTGAGTTGTCAGCTAATGGTGCAGGCAGGCAGGAAAAATCCAATTGCTGTTAAATTGGCCTTTTGGAAATTGTCATCATCCTAGAGTCAAGCCCGGGACCCCCTCGGAAAGTATCTGTGGGAGCTTGCACTGCTCCCACTCACATCTTGCTTGGGGTAGTTCACAAGGAAACTAGAAAGTATTTCACGAACTTGTTCTTAAGAAAACCAAGTGAAAAGTATACGGCTTCATTTATAAACACCAGCAGAAACATACAGAGTTCAGAGACGAGATCCAGTGTGAAACCAGAAGACCATTCCGTCATTTGTCAGCCCTGGACTGGGGCATTTCTGCCTTTGCTGACAGTAGAGCGTGCCATTCAATCTCTCCCAACTGTTTATTTTAAACTTGCTTATTATTTTAGGTATGAAGCTGATAAAGTGCTTTGTCTCCCCTGTGCTTTCTGGCCTGTTAACATTCTGCAGCCGAAACCAGAGAGCAGTTTGAGAGGAGCTCAGGGAGAAATGTGATACTTAAAATTAGCCAGCAAGCTCCACTCTTGTTGAACTTAAAAAGATGATGGGCCTGGAAAGAGGTTGGGAGTGTAATTTGTTAAATGTTAACCTCTGCGAAAATGAGGGGCAGGAATGAGGCTGAGGGAGATTCTCGCTGGGGACAGATTGAGGGAAAAGGATTTGATGCATTATGTCGATACGGATTTAGGGAATGGGAACCACCACAATTGCGTACTGAAAAGCCCATGTTGGGACTTCTGTGGCAAAGGATCTTATGGCAAATCAGGAAGGCTGAATTAAGATCCCTTTTCAGAAGGCCTCCCATTGGTATTTCCTCTTTGCTTCTTTCTCTTCAGGGTTATGTCTGTGCAATGTTCTGTGTAGAAATTTGGGCCATGAGGAGACTTGGGTGAAACAGGCTAAATAGACTGGCTAAAGACTTAGCCAGTCTTTTATTTTATTTTATTTTTTTGCCAGATTCTTCCATACCATCTTTCATTACTATCTGAACCAGCAGGCACTTTTCCTCTTACACGTCCATCTACCAGCAGTTTCTGTCTCCAAGATAGTTGATTGCTTTTAATAGTTGTCTAGGCCCTCCCTGGTGGCGCAGTGGTTGAGAGTCCGCCTGCCGATGCAGGGGACACGGGTTCGTGCCCCAGTCCAGGAAGATCCCACATGCCACGGAGCGGCTGGGCCCGTGAGCCATGGCCGCTGAGCCTGCGCGTCCGGAGCCTGTGCTCCGCAACGGGAGAGGCCACAACAGTGAGAGGCCCACGTGCCGCCAAAAAAAAAAAAAAAAAAAAAAGTTGTCTAGAATACAGATTTATTTCTTTGTTCATTCTTGTCCTCTCTTTCATTCATCCATCCATCCGTACATTCATTTATTCATCAAAGCATTATTGAGCACTTATTCTGTGCTGATTAATAGGTGCTGTAGTTACAGAGAGAAAAGACATTGTCCCCACCTTCCAAGAGCCTAGATCCTAGATCCTAATGTGAAGGGATAGACAAGTGAACCAACATGTGTAAAACCATATAGCAAAGCAGAGTGGTGAAGACCATGGCTTTGGAGTTGATCAGACCTGGGTTTGAATTCAGCTCCATTGTTAAGAGCTCTTGTGACCTTGGACAAGTTATACTCTGTGCCTCGGTTTCCACATCTGTAAAATGGTGGCACTGTCTCATAGGGTTATTGTGATAATGAAAGCAAATAAATTACAGAAAGCATTTAGCACTATGTCTTGCCATGGGAAGTGTTCAGTAAATATTGGTTGCCATTATTGTAGAAGTGTGCATAGGATCCTCGGGAGCTCATAAAGGCTTTGTAATCCAGCCTAGGAGGTCAGACAGGATTTCTGAGATTAGATACAATCATAGCTGAGTGTTAAGGAGTGAGCAGGAGTTAGCTGAGCAGAGAAGGGCATCCTCAGTAGAAGGATCCTGAGGCAAGAGAGAACAGGCTGTATTAGAGAAATTACAAGTAGGTTAGTTTGGTTAAAATATAGGAGAAAGTTGAAAAGTAATAATAATAGCATTTATTGGGCACTTACATATGCCAGGACACAATTATAAGTGCTTTCCATAAACTCTTTCATTTAACCCTCATAACAACTCTATGAGAGAAGTATGATTTTAATGCCCCATTTAGAAATCAGGAAACAGACGCCCAAAAGGTTGAAGGGACCTTCCTAAGGTCACACAGTCAGGAAGTGGCAGGGTTGGTATTTGAACCCAGGTCACTGGTTTTCAGAATCATGGACTTTTCCAGATTGAAGCCAGTGGTGTCAACAGCCTTCTATCTTGTGATGGTGAATTGAGTACTGTGCTTCAAATCAGATCTTTGGGCCATGGTATGGTACTGCATTATTCTAACAACAATTTGCTGGGACAACTCCCAATTTGTTTAAAATACTGACCTCCAGCCCCCGACCCTTTACTCTTTGTGTATCAGAATGAGCCATCTGTGAGTGGTTCTTAAAGTGAATGGTAATGTTTCCTTTTAGTTTTCATTTGCATAGGAAATCAGGGAGTTGGAATAACACCCCTTCTCCATCTGTAACTATATACTTGCCTTCTTGACAAGAAAATTTTGCCCAGGGTTTTCCATAATTCAGATAGAGACAAAGATCAGATCCAGGATAACAGTGAAGTGGTAATAGTTGGTGGGGTTTTTTTGTTTGTTTTATGTTTTTTGTTTGTTTTTCTTCCTAAAGGGAATCTAAGTGCCAAAATCAAGGTGGTATCAGGGAGCAGTTCCAAACCTGGCTGCATGTCAGAATCATGTGGTGATCTTTAAAAAAACTACAAGCTCCCCCAAAATCACAGGCTCCCAAGCCCCTGCAGAATCAGGCTGTCTGGGGGTGGGGCCGAGGAATCTACGTGAAAAAGCTCCCTGGGGATTCTGACGCACAACCAAATTTGAATTCCACTGATAAGGGAAAGAGCCTTGATTAGAATTGGGAGTAAGCACACCTGGGTTGGAGCTTGGCTCTTCCTCCTTTTCCTTTCCTTAGCTCTGTGATTTGGCCCATTTAACCTCCCCAAGTCTCTTTCTCTGGTGTCAAGTGGAGACAGTGATAGTGTTACAGACTAGTTGTGAAAACTAAAAGGCCTAATAAGTGGTTAACTATTTTTATGTTTATTTTTTGGTGCCTATGGTGTACTTGCTTGTTTATATTTAGTTATAATCCTCACTTTAATCCTGTACTTTTTAATTGAGTTGGAAACCGAGGTACCGAGAACATGACTAACTTGCCTGAGGTTTCATGTTAGTAAATGGCAGTGTTGCTGGAGGGGTGACCAGCTCTTTCCAGTCTCAGCTCTCAAAGTCATGTGTCACAGGAAACCACTCAGGGCCAGGCAGACCAGGACTGTTGGCTACCCTGGTGCTGGTAAGCAGTTGCAACCTAGTTTTGTCAACATTTCAAAGCTCTTTCCATCACGTGGCACCACGGCTCCTGTGGAAGCCCCTTGAACCATCTTTGCCACATTAGTAAGGGATCCCTAAACATTAGTTGAATCTGAATTGATAGAGACTTAGATGTGGGGCTACTAAAGTCCTTCTGAATTCGAAGACCCTTTATTTCATTTTTCTTTTAGGATCCCTTGATCATATCACTGTGGTAACTGCTGATGGGAAACTTGCTCTAAACCAGATTGGCCAGATCTCCATGAAGTCGCCACAGCTGATTTTGGTGAATATGGCCAGCTTCCCAGAGGTAAGGTGGCCTTGCTAAAGGGGTCCCTCTCCATGGTCTCTTTTGGAATGCAGGAGGCTGAGTTGAGTCAGGAGAACGTGTTCCCTCTAGTTTGGGATGAACCAAGAGAGAAGGCATAATAATGGGAATTTCAGGATAAGAAAAGCTCTCTTCCTGTTTGTAAATTCCTTTTCTGTTTAACTCAAACACTATAGAGGCCAGGCAAGTAATTTGAATACTGACACGGGCCCCATCTAAGACAAACGATAGTGGCAGTGCAGTGATGGAAGGGCTGGGGTAAACTAGCTCCCGTGCCCTGTCTGAAGGGAGCAGCCTTTGCCCAGCTATTGCTGATCCTTCCCCGGGCAGAAATGCAGGCCTGGTCATTAGATATTACCAGGCGTTAAGGTGTTTGTTTACAGAAGAAGCCAGTAACCCCAATTTTTATGTAAGATCTTTGCTAAATGTTGATAACTAATGCCCTTTTTTGTGTGTTTTGTTTTAAGACTATGACAAAACCTAATGGGCCACGTTTGCTCTGTGGGCCACCAGTCTGTGACTTTTGCATTAGTATTTGGAGCAGACCTTCCAGGAATTCACATTCCTTTCAAACTGGACTGACCATTGCAGACTATTGCACAGAGCACAGTGCTTCCAAGGCTGGAAGGTGGGTTGCATTAGATCATTGCAACCTGGAGACTATGATTTTAAGTCTGGTTGAGGAAGGCAAATGGGTTTTTCCTTATTGGTCCAGTAAGAATTGACCTGGGTTGGGAATCCTTGAGGACCTGGAATCTGGTCCCACCTGTCCCGCCAGCTGGCTGTTTGACCTTGTGTAGGTTGTGTCACTTCCTGGGTCTCCCATTTCCTCACCGGTTAATATGAGGTAAAGGAATCTGAAGTCTCTCCCTATTCCGATGGTCTGTTTCAGTAGTTATAGCCCAAAGACAGAGACCAAAGTTGAAACTGCTGGATTTGACAAACTGGGCTAGAGATATGAGTAAGAGAAAGCCCTTGCTATGAGCAGGCTGTTTCAAATCGGAGGGCTCTTGTAGCTGATGTGCTAGGCACATTTGTGAGGGGTATTACTCACTCCTCCACCAATCTATTCTCTATACTGCAGCCTGAGCGAACTTGTAAAGATGTCTATTGGATTATGTCATTCCCAGGCACCGAGTTTATCAGTGGCTTCAAGTAATCTTTAAATAAAAGATGACTGTGGCCTAGAAGGCTTTGCATGAAATGGCCCCTGCCTGTCTCTGCAGATTCTCCAGTCTTGTGCCACTGTCACCCTTGCACACGGCTCTAGCCGCACTAGCCTTTCAACTCCTCAGACCCTTTGCGTCCTCAGGGCCTTTGCATATGCTCTTTCCTTTGCTCGGGACACTCTTGTCTGGCTAATTGCTACTCATGTTTTGGATCAGAGCTTACATATTACTTTCTCAGGGAAGTCTTCCCTAATCTACCCAATCCCAATTATTCCTCCACATTTACCACTTTTATACAGCCCAGTTCTTTTTCTTCATTGTACTTGTCATTATCAATAGTTATACAGTTTTTTACATCTTAATTTTCCAGCTCACTTTCACTAGACTGTAAGCTTGGAATGTAGGAATCATAGCTAACTTGCTCTGACTTACGCCTAACACTGTGCCTGACACATGGATGCACTCAGTAAATTTTCCTCAAATGGATGAATACTTGTCATTAGGTTGATGGAAGGGAGACACTCATTCCTGGTGTTACCGAGGAACAGAGTAATGGACAAAAAGGGAACTGTCAGCTCTTTCCCTTTCTGGCCCCTCTGAACCACTGAGGCCTCTCTGCCTTGTTCATCTAATCCCACAGGCACTGCGGGCCAATTTAGGGAATAGCCTCCTAATTACACAGTTTGAAGACCTCATCAGGCAGATTGCTTTTCAGAGCCAGCCACTTCTGTTATTAAATAGCAAATGGCATTCACAGAAGAAGCACCTGATTGGCCACCAGAGCATCTTATGAGGCAGGAGGAGGTATTAACAGCTTAATTTTTTCTTAGGAAGTTGGAGTATATCTTCATTTTTCAAGCAAAGCATCTTTGCCATTTCTCCAAGTTGAAATTCTGTGGGTTTTGAGAAAAAAACATTTACAGTCATCTCACTAGAGAGGTTCTTTACAAGGACAGAGTGAGGAAGTGTGAGTTACATTGTCTTTTGAATTCCTTTATCTCATCTGGTGTATATATTAAACAAATAGCTCTAACTAAACATTTCCTTCCTCCAGTTTAGAAGCTGTCCATGCAGTACCCAGGTTTATAGCTTCAAAATGCTGAGCTAATCCTCACTGTGTTTATATAATTCCTTTCTGTTTTAGATGCGGTTGGCTTTCTTTTCAAACCTGAGCATTTCTGTGTCATGCCCTAGAGACATGATGCAGGTTTACATGCAGAATCTTTTCAGATACATCAAGGGCAGAAAACTGCGTTGCATTTGTTAAGCACGTGTCCTGCTTGATAAATGATGCAGTTGCTGCCTTCCATAAACTTGCCTGCAGCTAGAGTTAATGATTGGAAAAAAAGAAGGGAGTAAAAAAACCACAGCATGATTTGAACAAGGCAAATGAAAAAAAAATTCTGCAGGCTCCATTATTGCTCTTGTGGCAGTAAGAAAGCAAATGTGTGGTGAGCGTCTACGGTGTGACCAGGCACTGCTTTCTCATGTCTTGCTTCATGTGATCAACACGGATACTCTTTATTTTATTATTATTATTATCTTTATCATTAAAAAGTGTTTTTATTTATTTAATTAATTAATTTTTTTACATCTTTACTGGAGTATAATTGCTTTACAATGGTGTGTTAGTTTCTGCTTTATAACAAAGTGAATCAGCTATACTTATACATATATTCCCATATCTCTTCCCTCTTGCGTCTCCCTCCCTCCCACCCTCCCTATCCCACCCCTCTAGGTGGTCACCAAGCACCGAGCTGATCTCCCTGTGCTATGCAGCTGCTTCCCACTAGCTATCTATTTTACATTTGGTAGTGTATATATGTCCATGCCACTCTCTCACTTTGTCCCAGCTTCCCCTTCCCCTTCCCTGTGTCCTCAGGTCCATTCTCTAATAGGTCTGCGTCTTTATTCCTGTCCTGCCCCTAGGTTCTTCATGACCATTTTTTTTTTTTTTTTTAGATTCCATATATATGTTAGCATACGGTATTTGTTTTTCTCTTTCTGACTTACTTCACTCTGTATGACAGCCTCTAGGTCCATCCACCTCACTACAAATAACTCAATTTCGTTTCCTTTTATGGCTGAGTAATATTCCATTGTATATATGTGCCACATCTTCTTTATCCATTCATCTGTTGATGGACACTTAAGTTGCTTCCATGTCCTGGCTGTTGTAAATAGAGCTGCAGTTAACATTGTGGTACATGACTCTTTTTGAATTATGGTTTTCTCAGGGTATATGCCCAGTAGTGGGATTGCTGGATCATATGGTAATTCTATTTTTAGTTTTTTAAGGAACCTCCTTACTGTTCTCCATAGCGTCTGTATCAATTTACATTCCCACCAACAGTGCAAGAGGGTTCCCTTTTCTCCACACCCTCTCCAGCATTTATTGTTTGTAGATTTTTTGAGGATGGCCATTCTGACTGGTGTGAGATGATATCTCATTGCAGTTTTGATTTGCATTTCTCTAATGATTAATGATGTTGAGCATTCTTTCATGTGTTTATTGGCAATCTGTATATCTTCTTTGGAGAAATGTCTATTTAGGTCTTCTGCCCATTTTTGGATTGGGTTGTTTGTTTTTTTGATTTTGAGCTGCATGAGCTGCTTGTAAATTTTGGAGATTAATCCTTTGTCAGTTGCTTCATTTGCAAATATTTTCTCCCATTCTGAGGGTTGTTTTTCCATCTTGTTTATGGTTTCCTTTGCTGTGCAAAAGCTTTTACGGATACTCTTTAAAATTAAAGTTTATTCCATTTTATAAATGAGGGAACTGAGGCTCAGAGAAGTAGAATCTCTTCTGCAGGTTCACGCTGCTGTGGTAAAGCCAAGATTTGAGCATGGGTCTGTTGGACTCTAAAGGCTGTGCTCCTTTCACCATCCATTCGTTAATTCCACAAATATTTTTTAGTCCCTGCAAGTCAGCTGTTGACTGGAACCCAGATTGTCAAGGATTTGTTCACCTGTCTACAAAAGTTTCATCATCTTTTGTCCTGTAGCGTAGACACGCACATAGACGCGAATGAGTTAGATTTATTAGTTTAAGAACAGTAATAGCAGACATTGCTAATTGATTGCAGCACGCTTGCCTGCCTGACCCCAGGTGGGGTCTGTGATCTTTCTCGACCCAGTACTCCAAGCAGCTGCAACCAGTGAGTCAGTGTTATCACTGGAGAGCAGCCTACTGGTGGGCATCCCTTCAAAGAGGGGGTGAAAGCTAGGAGAAGGAAATGTGATAGAAATATGTGCCTTTTTGTCTGAACCACGAGTAGTTCAGAAGTCATGTTGGGAAAATGACTATAATTCCCTGAGTTTCTGTATCCTTCCATATCAAACTAAAATATATATGTTTAGAGTATTTTAGAACTACCTCTTTTAGTAGATACCTTTGCAAATGAAACCCCTCTTGGTTCACATTTTTTCTGCATGTGAAAGGACACAGAACATGTATAAAATAGTATAAAATAAGGGTTTTTTTTGTGTGTGGGGGGGTTATAAACATGAAGTAAAAGTAAGGAGATGAGTTTTTCTAGCAGGTCTGAGTCAGTGCATTAATATACTTACTCAACAAGCTTTTACTGAGCACTTAGCACACACTAGGCCCTGAGCCTTGGACTGGGACTATGTAAATACTGAGATATAGTTCCTGCCCAGCTTGGAAGCAGCAGTGGGTACTCCCTTGCTTGCCTGGGAAGGCTGTGTGGCAACACTTGGGTCAGAGTGTGAGAGGAGGGTGGTGGTGGTGGGATGATCCAGCTGAGTTATCAGTCAGTCAGTGAGAAGCTTCAGAAAAGGAAGGTTAGGAGACTGGAAATCAGGCCGCTCCTTCCAAGTGGTCATTCTCCTTTTATTGGGAACTTTAGAAATCTGTGTTTCATTTTATATGGACGATGGCAGTTTTCTTGCAGAGGAAAATTTCATTTCTTCATCCAGCTCTTTTATTTACCTTGGCCATCCCCTTTATACACCAGACCTAGTTCCAAATTCTTTTTGGCTATTAGAAAAAAATCAAATTCCCTGTGCCACAATTACTGAATACGTTGAGCTAGGGGATCTGGAAGGTAACGGAGACAAAGTAACATCACTGGATGGAGTGGTCACTGGCAGCATGATGAGCGAGGTCTTCACTCCCTTGCTCTTGGTTTTCAGGGACTGTATCTCTGTATGAGGGATGTGACCTTTACCAGCAGGTCTCTGCATTCGTAAGGAAGGGACTGTACCCGGTTATGTCCAAGGTCCCTTCCAGCTCCAGTAGTCTATGGTCAGAGGTACATTTTAAGAATTTACAGTTTTAAGCAGTGGACACACTGTTAAATTCTGTAGCCCGAGGGGATGATCTGTCTGCATGTGGAATGCCGGTTTGTCTTTTTGACCTTATGATAACGTGTCATGTCCCTGTAGAATTCAGGTCATTCAAAAATGAAATGGATGAGGTTTTTAGGCACTCCCTTAAAAAACAAAACAAAACCTGGGAAAGTAAAATAGGTGTGCAACACACCCCATTTATTTAAACCAGAAAGTCTAGGGAGGAGCTCAAGGCTGGGAATTGGCTCTGTGAATCCAAGCAATGTGGATTGGCTCTGGTCAAACCTAAAATTCTTTTGAAAATGTCAGAGGCCTTGTTTTCATGAATTCCACATTGTCATGCCAGTGAAATTATCTGTCTTCCACACTGCTTTCTTTTATGCTTTAGGATTGCAAGCCAGGTGTGGTTATAATGTTGCTTGAGGTGAGATGAGGCACTTGGGGAAATCAGCGTACCAGTGTGCCACCTGGCACGTTAGAGAGCAAGGCTGTGTCAGAAGAGACCCTGGAGGATGTCAGGACAGCAGTGCATCAGGGAATAATATTCAGTATTCTGAAATAAGCCATAATGGAAAAGAATATGAAAATGTATGACTGAATCACTTCGCTGTACAGCAGAAGTTAACACAACATTGTAAAACAACTATACTTCAATAAAATAAATTTAAAAAAAAAAAGAAAAAGAAAAGAGGGACTTCCCTGGCGGTGCGATGGTTAAGACTCTGCGCTTCCACTGCGGGGGGCATGGGTTTGATCCCTGTTCGGAGAAGTGAGATCCTGCATCCCGCATGCCTCGTGGTGCAGTCACAAAAAAAAAAAAAAAAAAAAGACAGCAGTGCATCAGCTAAGTGATGATATCAGCTCGTCGTTATTTGGGGGTTTTGTGCGTTCTTCATTTATTGAATACGTTTATATAATAGCGCCCCTTACCTGGGTGTTACAGGCACCCAGGCACAGAACAAGATGCGTGGCTCATGTTACCTCATTTAATCCTCTTTGAGGTACAGTACCGCAGGGTCTCAGATTACAGCATGGAGGCTCAGAGGAGTCAAGCTTGTTGCCCGGGGTCACATGGTTAGCAGAGCTGGGATTTGAGCTGAGATCTTTCACGCTACCTTTCTTGGTGCACACACCAGCAGAGATTCATTGCTCATGCCAAAACATGAGTGAGGTTGGTGTGAGCATAGATGCGAATGAGTTAAATTTATTTACTCATTTCAAATCGGCACTGGTATATTTTGAGTGTAAAATGTCAACTGGAATTTTTAATGTATAAAATCTTTCAGCTGCCTTTACACCAGTCTTTGCACAGATCAGCCCTCCTCCCTTGAGGATTTATTGTGGTTTTGATTTGTGTTGCCTCAAACCATTGAAATCTTTTCAAAGAAGCAGAGCTGTTTTCTTTTTCTTTTTTCTTTCTCTTTGCTTTTTCCCTCCCGCAGTACACTAGTACCAGGAGTGGACATAGTTTGCTATTCAGCTTGATCAAAGCACTCTACACCAATGTAACTTCCTGATCTTACTGGTAACAGAACTAAATGTTTCCATGTTCTGCCAAGATGGGTTGCCAGTTATCGATGGAGGGCTTGCATCTGGTAATAATTATTTACTAATTCTGTTTACCTTTTGATCTGGTTTTCAGTGTACAGCTGCAGCTATCAAGGCTATAAGAGAAAGTGGAATGAATCTGAACCCAGAAGTGGAAGAGACGCTAATTCGGGTACCCATTCCCAAGTACGTCTGGCTGAAATTCACGTATTTTGACGTAATGGGGCAGTTGTCTTTGGAAGGAAACCAACACGCCATGATCCTGTTAGACCGATAGGGTACTTTACCTGTACGTCTCATCTTGGCAGACTCCAGCATCTTTTGAGATCCGGTTTACTTATTCAGATGCAGCAGTGAATCTGACAAAGTTCTTGTCCTCATGTATTTTACATTCTGATTGGGAAGATAGGACACATAGAGAAAGTCATTCCAAATAATGAAATGCTGTGAGGAAAGAAAAGGCAATGTGATCCAGTAGAGGGTGCCCTGATGAGAGTGATGGTGGCAGGGACAGCTTTAGCTGGGGAGGACTCTAAGGGAAGTCACATTTTTACTGACAGTTGAATAATGAGGAAGAGCCAGCCTAGGGGAAGAGCTTTCCAGGCAGAGTGAACAGATAGCCCAAAGGCCCTGAGTCCGAAAGATTCCCGACACTTGTAATCTCTAACCCAAGTTCCTTGAAGAGTCATTTTCCCATTAATCCTCACTTGTTGAAGCATTTTAGGCGTAAGAACAGAATATTGTTAATTACGTAAATATATAGAACTTCGAGTTTCAAATGCATAAAATGTATGTTTATTTTTAAATTTAAAAAGAAATGATAAGACCTTAGTATATTTGATGAAGAGAAAGCCCTTGTGTCTGAAACTCAGTGAGGGAGGGAAAGAGTGGGGCTGGGGGTGATGGGCTGGTGAGAGGAGGTGCTTCAGGCGTTACAGGCCGTGGTGAGGGGTGTGGGCTGTGCTCTCATTGTAGTGGGAAGCCATTGGAAGCACTTAAGCAGAGGAGTGATATGATCTGATGTTGACTTTTCGGAGGTCTCTCTGGCTGCCAATTAACAAGTGGAATGTAGGGAGACAGGGCAGACGCAGGGCGCACAGTCGGGAGGCCACTGCAGTAGTCCAGGTGAGATATAAATCTTCTCAGATTCCATAGCAGGCAGAATCAGTTTCTCCTTCTGTAATTTCATTTCTTAGTTGTTTCCAAACCCCTGTTCCTACACAGTGCCTCACATCTAGCAAGTCCCAAATAAGTGTTGAATTCATTCATTCAGTCACTCAACAAATATTTATTAAGCACTAACTACATGCCAGGCCCTTTCCTAGTTGTTGAGATAGTGCAGTAAACAAACAACAAGAAGTCCCCATCCTCCCAGGGCTTTCTTTATTGTCGAGTAGGCACAGCAAAAAGAAAAACAAATAAATATGTAATGTAATGTCAGGTGATGATAAGGACTATGAAGAAAAATCAGCAGGCTAAGGGGATAGAGAGAGTTGGGGGTTTTATTGTAGGCAGGAAGGTTCAGGAAGGAAGTGACGTTGGAGCAGAGACCTAAGTGAAATGAATGAATGAAGCTTCCAAATAACTAGAAGAGAAGTGGAGTGTGACACTTGTGGAGTCATTGTGTGCCACACTTCATCCTGTATTCCTTTATATAGATTGCCTCATTTGTCACGCAATCTCTGTGAAGTAGGTTTTTCCCCAGGTGTGGAAATTTAGGCTCAGAGAGGTAAAGTAATATCTCTGAGGTCACACAGCTTATGCTGAAGCTGAGACCTAAACCCAGGTTTAGTTGATTCTAACGCCTCATGACGTACCCATGCTAGCAACAAGAATTAGTACCAACACTGAGAGTCCAGGAACTTTCCCACTGAACTTGTTTCTTGCTTTATGGCCAGAAAATGGCCTCCTTATTCCATTGTGTACTCGGTACTCTGTAAGTCAGAATCAACACTCTGCTTTGAAATCATGTTAATTGGGAGCAATATAACCTAGTGTTTAAGAAGCAAATAAACCTGAGTTCAAGTCCAGTACCTGTTTGCTTGGTTAGTTCATTGATTTGCTTGGCAAATTTTCTACAGATGTGTAATGTTCCAGCCTCTGTGCTGGGCGCTGGGGACGTACGTGGACCTGATGTTTGCCTTTGTGGAATTCAAGGCTGTGCCGGGCCCCTTGTTTATATTACTGGCAGCTTACTTGTGGAGTTTACTCTTACCCATAGTTTATAGATGAAAATATTGAAATTCAGAGAAGTTAAGAGACTTGCTGAAGATCACGTGGCCAGTTAGTAGCAGTCAGGATTTGAATCCTGAGTTTTTCTGTTACCAAGTCCAGGCTCTTTCTCCTGCACTCTCTATATAGATGGGTAATTCTGGAAAGTGCCAAGTGTACTCATGGACATCAGAAGCAAGACTTGCAAGTGGAATGGCTAGTAGTCAGCAGCTTTATCTTTTCCTTCTTGCTCTCCTGTCTGTGAAATCTTGGAAAAGCCACTTAACCTCCCTGAGCCTTGGGTTCCTGATGCACAGGATGGAGGGGTTGTTCTCAGTGGTCTGCCAGGTCCCTTCTGGAGCTCCAGAATGCCGTGATGCTGTGAATTTATGCCACTAAATGCTCGTTGCTGACTTGGATTCTTCTTAGAGTGGCCCATTGTAGATCATGTGTTTCTTTCAAAGAGCTCGTTGATATAATGTGCACCTCTGCAGCCCCACACGAGTTAATGATTGCCCTTGTGCATTGTATATAAGTTTGAAAGATCAGTGCGTTTAACTTGAATTTCCAAAGACACGGGGATCTGTTACATTATATTTTGCATTATTTTATGTTGGTTAATGGGCGTAATCCAAGAGAAAGTTGACGGACCAAAACCGTCTGCTCCTGCAAACCTTTTTTTATATACTTTCTTTCCTTTGACAAGGTGGTAAGGTCATGAGGCCCCTCACTGAATTATACGTTTGGTAGTTTTCCAGATAAAAAATGAATGATCTGTTCTTTATTATGGAGGCTGTGTCATGTGAGAGGATAAAGGCTGATTTAGATGTAAAGGGGACCAAGGTTTTTATTTGGTTTTGGCAGTAACTTCCATCTGACTCTGGGCACGTCACCCTAACAGCTTGCTGCCTTCTAGCTCCTTATTTGTAAAATAAATGAAATAACACATAATGATAGCTAGAGCTTTGGTGAGATTAGCAGAGAAAATAGATTAAGTAGCGTGATCTCCTTAGAGGAAAGAAGCTATATAAATGTAAGATACTAATATTATTTCAGTAGACATAAATTTTTCCATATATACATAATTTTACTTTAGGAGAAAAGGAAGGAGTGAGAACGGGGACTGATATGTTGAGTACCTACTACGTGCCAGGAACTGTTAGGTGCTCGACATATACAGGAAAAGTGGAAAAGTCTAACGGTTAAATTTGTGCCTTGTATCACAAAAGCATGAAACTGAGTTCTGACTCTTCTGCTTTTTAGCTGTGTGACAATGGCAACTGTCTCTACCTCTCTGAATCTCAGAGAGCTCTTCTGTAAAATATTTATGGGACTGGCCTTATATAGTTATTGGGAGATTTCAGTGAGATAATGTGCACAAAGCTTTTGATGTTTCGCAAGCACCCAGTTAATGCTAGCGAATGTTCCTTCGTTCCTTTTCATAAATAGATAGGCGCATCCCTCCCTTCAAAGGATGGGGAAACTGAGATTCCAAGAGGTGAGGCATTGGCTCCAGGTCACACAGCTGGTAATTGGCAAAGCTGCAAGGAGGAAAATAACACACTAAAGCTTATGGTGGGAGTTTGGGAGGTGGGAGGGAATCAGAAGCATAAATTCCCATGATCAGTTTCTGATGCTAAAATTTCAAGTTTAGTTCTATAAAAATTTACCTTTCCTGGGCTTCCCTGGTGGCGCAGTGGTTGAGAATCTGCCTGCTAATGCAGGGGACATGGGTTCGAGCCCTGGTCTGGGAGGATCCCACATGCCGCGGAGCAACTGGGCCCGTGAGCCACAACTACTGAGCCTGCGCGTCTGGAGTCTGTGCTCCGCAACAAGAGAGGCCGAGATAGTGAGAGGCCCGCGCACCGCGATGAAGAGTGGCCCCCGCTTGCCACAACTAGAGAAAGCCCTCGCACAGAAACGAAGACCCAACACAGCAAAAATAAATTAATTAATTAATAAACTCCTACCCCCAACATCTTAAAAAAAAAAAAATTTACCTTCCCTGGTTGATTGTGATTCTTCCTCTGCCTGAGGATAGTCTGCAAGTTTGCTTTTTTGCCTTCACTCTGGATGCTGCCCAGAGCTAAGTTGTATTTTCAGTTGCAACAGATCTCACCTGGTACCTCACCCTCATCACACTCCTCTGATTCTTATATTCTTATTTAAATGAGTCTACTGAGTACGTGACTCTTCCTATAATCTGCCTCTGATCATTTTGGGAGGTAGGCGGAGGATAAATCCTAAAGCCATAACAGGTCAAACTTGGAGCCTGGGTGGTGCATATCACCAAGCCTTCTTTTCAGAGCCTCTGCGAATCCAGCTGTGTGTGTGGCTGTGTGCAAGTTTTTCTCCTGGCTGTCCTCAGTAAAATGACATTGGACCTTACAGGCTCTGGGTTACATTCGTCCGCAGTGACACTGTGTATAGCTTTTGTTTTCTTCTCTGGCCAGTGTTCTTCCGTTTAGAGCCGTCCGTCAACTGGACGGATTCTTTGAACATTCCTGTTAATCAAGATTCACTGAAATAGTTTCTTCTATTTTTCTTTCTTATTTATGTAATCAAGTTCTGGGTCCTATTTATAAACCACCTGCACTACAGGTGTAATGCCTGGAGGTACTGTGCTGAATGCTTGAGGGTTTCTCCCTGAATTCTCACACCACCGCTCTGAAGTTGGGAGACTGCTCTTGTGCCCACTTGCCTAACGGAAGACCTGAAGCTCCCAGGAGTCAGTGCCCGCTGTCATAGGGCTACCAAGGGGCAGAAGCACGACGGAACTCAGGTCTTATTTACTGCCTTTTTCCCTGTTCTTTTCTCCGGATAGCAGCTTTTTCTGGTGTATCAGTCTTCCACTTCTTAATCAGGGACCCTGAAACGTTTTGAGCAGTTTATTTTGATCAGAGGCCCCACCCCATTCACATCTTCATTGTGCCCCAAACAAACAAACAAATACTCTCTTACTTAACTGTTTTACCAAATATTGATGAGAAAACCACACGAAGTAGAATGAGGGTGCTTTGGTTTGAGAACACTGAGTTCATGTCTGGCTTTAAAGAAAGCTGTGAGGAATCATGATTTCACCGAAGAAATGAAAGTGCTTAAGATTGACTCATTCCCCCCCGCGAAGCTACATCCTTCCTGGATTGTCCTCCTCTTTCATTATTTCTTGTCAGTGTCTGCGTTGGTTTTGCTTTAAGTAGGATTAAATAAACAAGTACCTCCATCCTGTTCTCCATAGGGCACTACTTTTAGCACCGTGATTTTCCAGATTTTTTTTCTGTTCAACTTCAGACGTGTAAATCTCCTTCTCCATCTTTCTTATAATGGTATGGGATTATATTACACGCACTCTTATGCAGTTGCTTTTCTTTCCTTTTTTTAAAAACTTATTTATTTATTTATTTTTGGCTGTGTTGGGTCTTCGTTGCTGCACGCAGGCTTTCTTCTAGTTACAGTGAACGGGGGTTACTCTTCGTTGTGGTGCATGGACTTCTCATTGCAGTGGCTTCTCTTGTTGCGGAGCATGGGCTCTAAGCGCCTGGGCTTCAGTAGTTGCGGCACGTGGGCTCAGTAGTTGTGGCTCGCGGGCTCTAGAGCGCAGACTCAGTAGTTGTGGCGCACGGGCTTAGTTGCTCCACGGCATGTGGGGTCTTCCCGGACCAGGGCTCGAACCCGTGTCCCCTGCATTGGCAGGCAGATTCTTAACCACAGTGCCACCAGGGAAGTCCCTGCAGTTCCTTTTTTTTAACTTAATGTGTCATTGCTCTCTCTGAGGAGAGTTCTTCCTTACTCTTTTTAAGGGATACGTAGAGCTTGCGTGTTACATATAACATTAAATCGTTCTCAATTGTTGAATATCTTGGTCATTTAAAATTTTTTCTCTTTTACTAACAGTGTCATAATGATCTCCTAAGGATCTTCCTGTTCTTCTGCTGGGAGTGGGAAGTGGTAGAGGCGGGACTGTAACTGGGGAAGAAGTGAATGGAATGTGGGGGGCCTTGGTGTAGCTTTTGTTCCTTGATTGTCTCAGTGCTTGTTTGCACCAGTGTGCTGCATATTGCTGAGCTTCTTGGAGACATGGACACTTCAGGGCCAGACAACCATCCGCAACACACCCGAGTGACCCCTCCAGTGGTCCTCAGAGCCAAACTTGACGTCACTCTCTTACGAAACCCCATTGATATTTGAAGGGCCTTCCTGGCTCACTGCATGGCAATAATAATATTAAGCAAAGTGACTACTTACTGAGTGCAAACTATATTCTAGGCCTTATGCTATATTATTTAAGTCATTCTGTTATTCCCTATTTTTTATACATGAGCTAAGTAAGCCTGAGAGAGGTTAAATAACTTGCTCAGGTTCATTAAGCTAATAACGATAGAGTTGTGCAGGATTTAAATATGGGTCTGCTTGACATCAAAGTCTATTCTTAACGTCTATGGACCTCTGAGAGCACTTTTTCTTTTTGTAATAAGGGGCAGTAATTGGTATTTTAAAATTTAATTATATACCAACCCAAAGCGTGTGGAGCATAAATGGCCAAAGCTCAAATCAGGATGCATAACCTGAAGTAAGTTTATGGGCCACTTTCTGGTGTGAGAAGCACTCTGGAATATAAAGTATTTTTTTTTAACTTTATTGAGGTGTAACTTACATACAAAAAATGAACCCATTTCAAGTGTACATGATGATGAATTTTGACAAATATAGGTCAAATATATATCTTGACTGTAACCACCATCTCAGTCACGTTATAGACCAGTTCGGTCGTCCTGAAAGTTCCCCATGACCCTTCGTAAGTCCTCTGGCCCCAGGTGACCACCTAACTGCGTTTATGGGAATATAAAGTTTTTATGCTGAAATGTGAAACTTCTAGGGTATTTGTAAATTTATTCAGCAGATATTTATTAGCACCTACTATGTGTCAGGCATAGTTCTAGACATGGAGGACACAGCAGTGAATAAGCTAGACAAAGCCTCTGCCTTTGTGGAACTTCTACTGGGGAAATGGACAGTAACACACACAGGCAGTGTGTGTGTCAGCTGGCCATATTTTTCTCTATGTGGAGAAAAATAAGGCAGTGAAAAAAAATAAAGGATGTCATAGATGGGGCTAGTGAGTTGGTGTAGTTTTAAGTAGTGTGTTCATGGCAGGCTTCGGGGGAAGGTGATAACTGAGCAGAGAACTGAGGACATGAGAGAGCAGACGAGGCTTGTATTCAGCACTAAGGCAGAGGAAGCAGCAAGTGCAGAAGCCCTGAGGTGAGAGTCCACCTAGGGTGTTCAGGGAATAGTGAGAGCACTCGTGTGTCTGTAGCAGAACAAGGGAGGGGAGAGAAATAGGAGATGAGGCCAGAGTGAAATGGAGAGGCCAATACCATGTAAAGTCTTTCTATTAGTCAGTGTTCTCCAGAGAAAAAGAACCAACAGGGTATATATATCTCCATACACCCACACACGTGTATACATACATATATGTAGATAGATGTATGTAGGTGTGTGTGTGTGTGTGTGTGTAAAGAGACTTATTATAAAGAATTGGCTCATGTGAATATGGAGGCTGACAAGTCCCAAGATCTGCCGTCTTGGGAGACAAACTGGGGACTCAGGAGAGCTGATGGTGTGGGTCTGATCTGAGCCTGAAGTGCCTGAGAACCAGGAGAACCGATGGTGTAGTTCCAGTCCAAAGGCCAGGAGGCTTGAGACCCAGGAAGTGCCGATGTTTCAGTTTGAGTCGAAGGCAGGGAAAAACCATTGTTGCAGCTTGAAGGCAGTCAGGCAGGAGGAATTCCTTCTTATTCAGGGGAATTCCCTATAATTTTTGTTTTAATGCAGGCCTTCAACCGATTGAATGAGGCCCACCTATATCAGGGAGGGCAGTCTGCTTTACTCAGTCTATTGATTTAAATGTTCAACTCATCCAAAAACACGCTCATAGAAGCACCCAGAATAATGTTTTATCAAATATCTGGGCACACTTGTGACATATAAAATTAACCATCGTAGTCCTAACAGACCCTCCTAAGGACTTTGGCTTCTACTTGGAGTGCAATGGGAAGTCACTGGAGGATTTTGAGCTGGGGGGGGTGATCTGACTGAGGTTTTGAAAGGCTCGTTCTGCCTTCTATCTTGAGAATTATACCGTAGGAAGGCGAGCGTGAAAGCAGGGACCGGTTAGGAGCTATTGTAGTAATCTAGGTATGGTGCCTGGACTAGTGTGGTAATGGTGTTGGTTAGAAGTGGTCAAGATTCTGGATACATTTTAAAGGAAAAGCTGCCAGGATTTGCTGACAGATTGGTTGTAAATTTAGGACGAAGGAACTCAAAGATGACTTCAAGGTTTTTTGGCCTGAGCAACTGGAAGGATGGCGTCGCCATTTACTGAGCTAGGGCAGATGTGGGAGGACAGGCTGGGTGTGAGGGAAGAGCAGGTTTTGTCCATAGTTATTCTGAGATTCTACTAGACATCCAAGTGGAGAGGTCAAGTAGGCTGCTAGGTATGTAAGTTTAGAGTTCTGGTGACAGGTGTGGGCTCAAGAGAGAAATCTGGGAAGCATGAACATGTAGAAGAAGCCATGAAATTAGATGAGATTATTTTAGAGAGTAAATACCGATAATGAAGAGAAGGGTTTGGGAACTGAGCCTTGGACAGTCCACATCAAGGTTTATGGGTTAGGGTGATAAGGAGGAACCAGCAAGAGAGACTGAGAATAAGTGGCCAGAGAACTAGGAGAGTGTGGCGTCCTGGAAACAAAGGAATTGTTTTAAAGGGGAAGGACTCATCAGCTACACCAGATATCGCTGATCGGTCAAGGAGGAGAAGGTCTAAGAATTGATCATTGGATTTAGCAACATGATTTATTTATCAGTTAATCTCTGGGTATAAAGGAAAGCACAAAGGCTTTGGGGTTAGACAGACCTAGGTTCAAATCCCTGTTCTCTCATTCTCTGGGTATGTCAGCTTGGGTCCTCTGAAAACAGATGCCAGGACAGAATTAGATGTGCAAGAGATTTATGGGCAGAAAGGCCTGTGAAAGAGACAGGGTGCAGGTCTGCCACTGGTGAAGAAAGGAAAAGAGGAGGACTGGGTAGAAGACACCTCACATTGCAGTGCATTTCTGAGAGGGTCAGCCGGGCTGATGGTGCGTTCCTGAGCGAAGATTGCCCGTCAGAGGAGTCCCTGTGCCACGGGTGGCCATTGGCTGACAGTGGCCTGGGGAATGTGCTCACTGTAGTGACCTTGGGCAAGTCATTAACTTCTGGAAGCTTCAGCCTCCTTATCTGTAAAATGGGCGTTATTTCTATGATTTTTTTTGAAGAATAATGGGATATTATATGTGATACTCCTAGTGTGAGGCCTGGTGTGTCATAAACTTTAATTCCTTTTTCTTACAGTATTTGTTATTATCTAATTCTCCTGGTTAAGGAGTTCTTGGAAACATTCTTTTTCTGATTATTTGGGAGTAAAACCAACGATATTTTCTTTCTGTTTGCTGACTGCTCTTTCAGTCCTTAACACTCTCTTTCCCTCTTTTCCTCACTAGCCCCCTCCCCCAGCCCCATGTTCATTTTTTCGTCCTGTCTTTTCCTCCATTTTTAGGGGTGGGAGGACTTGAGTCATTATGTTGTAATTATCTTGGAATTTAAGTTGCTCAGGAACGCTGTAGTTTGTTTGTTAATGAGTACTTGGTTTGTTCTTTGACTATGAATTGTGGTGACCAAGACCTCCTGGAAGGTATAGCCCAAAGAAGCAAATCCGCTGACTAGTCCTGCCTGTGGTGTGAGATTTGCGTAGTATTTCTGGAAAGGCCAAGGGACCGTGGCTCTTCTCACCCTCAGCCCAGTGTCAGCAGTTCAGCTTGACACTGAACTGCTCCCCAAGGCCTCACAATTGTGGGATAATTGCCATCATTGGCTCCCACTTTTCCTTCAGGCGTTGTTAGTGATCATAGACCTTATGCCTAGGCCAGGCTCCTGCCCTCAGACTTTGTTCCAAGGTGACAGCATGGAGGAGAATTCTCCTTGGGATCGGACCAGGCAGTTTCACCAGATTACAGTTAAAAGCCCTGGGTTGTGGTTCTCCTAGGCTGGATTCTCTTTCACAGGTGTATTTTCATAGCACAGGCTGATGTATGGTCTCTCATGGATGACGACCAGGTTTTTCTAGGGCGAGCAGCTGATACGGCAGGGTGTAGGGTCCCCAGGCTGACTTAAACAGGGAGGGGTAGCTGCTGTGCAGCCAGGGAGAGCTGGAATTGACACCTGGAGGAGCCAGGCTTACAGTCAGAACAACTTGAATAAGAGAACCAGTGAAATGAGTTGTGTGACCTTAGGCTAGTTACTTCAACGCTCTGAGTCTCGGTTTCCTCATCTGTAAAATGCGGTAGTAGCAATATTTGCTTTTCTGAAAAGTTATTGGGAGAAACTCTTGTGGAGGATAAGGGGGAGAGGGAGCGGCAGTAGACAAGGAGAGCCTTTAGACCGTGATGCAGGTCTGATACCAGTGAAGAAAGGAAAGAAATTCACTGAATGAGAAATAGTGTTATTTTTAAAGTCTTCCTTATCAAGTTAACTGTTGTTGCTGAGTGTTCGCGTGACCTCTTCTGCATGGTGATTGTTAACTGTTATGGGGAAGCAGTCACCGCCATCCCACAGGTGAGAAGATCGAGACATGCTGCCTGCCATCAAGCTTTCCACCTAGGAGACAAGTACTGTTCAATGACGAGAACCAGATGGGCATATGGCATCTTTCAGTAGCTTTATTGAGATATAATTCACCCATTTAAAGTGTATAGTACAAAGGTTTTTAGTATATTCAGAGTTGTGCAACCATCACCACGTTCAGTTTTAGGACATTTTTCATCACCCCACAAAGACATCCTGAACCTACTAGCAGTCACTCCGCACTTCACCCCAAATCACCCTCCTAGGGATTGCTCGAGTCAACTACTAGTCTGCTTTCTGCCTCTATAGATTTCCCTATTAACAGTTCACATGAATGGGATCACACAGTATGTGGTCTTTTGTGACTGGCTTTTTTCACTGAGCCTAGTATTTTCAAGGATCATCCATGTTGTAGCATGTGTCAGTGCTTCATTCCTTTTTATTGCCACATAATATTGCATTGTGTGGATATGCCACATTTTCTTTATCCTTTCATAAGCTGATGAATATTTGAGGTGTTTCCACTTTTTGGCTATTACGTATAATGCTGCTGTGAACATGCTTTCGGTTCTCTTGGGTATAGACATACAAGTGGAATTGCTGGGTCATGTGATAAGTCTGACTTTCTGAGGATCTGCCAAACTTTTTCACAGGGACCACACATTTTACATTCCTACCAGTAATATTTAAGGATTCTAATTTCCCCATCTCCTTGCCAGTACTTATTGTTGTTACTGTTATTGTTATTATTATTACCATGCTAGTGGGTATGAAGTGGTATCTCATTGTAGTTTTGACTTGCATTTCCCTAATGTTAATGATGTTGAGTATCTTTTCATGTGCTTGTTTGCCACTTGTACATCTTTAGAAAAATATCTATTCAAGTCCTTCACGCAGTTTTTAAATTGGGTTGTTTGTACTTTTGTTGTCGAGGTGTAGGAGATCTTTATATGTTCTGGATACTAGACTCTTATCAGATATATGATTTTCATCTCTTTAATTATAAAAATAATACACATTTATTGCAAAAATTCAAATCCTACAGAAAAATAAAAAGTTATTTTATTGTTCCCCAAATATTCTTCCCAGAAGTAACTGTTGGTAAGTTTAATATATATCCTTCCAGATTTGAAAAGATGCATACACACACATACACACACACCACACACACACACACACACACACACACACACACCCCTACATATTTAGTTTACATAAACGGGATTAAGTATCTGCAGTGCCACAACTTGCTTTTTTTGCCTTAACAGAACCTTCCGTACATCTTTTCATGGCGATCTCATTGTTTTTGTGCCTGCAGAGAAGTACCGTTTTGAGATGGGTATAATACAGATGAGGAAACTGGGGTTCAGAAAGTTAAGTACTTTGTTCAGAGTCACAGATTAGTAAGCAGAGGAGTCATTATTCAAATTGAATCTGTTTCCAAAGCCATGTTCCTGCCACACTATCACACTGCTTTACAGGCTGCTGACCTGGAGCCTCCCTCCTTCTAGCTCGGTGGCCTCTTTGTCTAGCTGCTGTATTGCTTTGTGGATCTCGTACCAGGGATGGTGTGTATAAGGTGCACATTCTAGGAAATATCGATAGTACCCTTTTCTTCCATAAGTCACATACATATAAACCTTTAGTGATGGTGAAAGAAAAAAAAATCAGAGGAGACCGCCTAATGACCTCATTTGGGCCGGGGCAGCCACCAGCTGCATTTGAGCAACTGTAGCTGCTTTTCCAGCCCTTTTCATGCCCGCTGCCTGTTCGCCATCGCTGCTTTCCAGGGCCGTTCATTCATTCATTCTGCTGGAGGACTTCCAGCACGGTACATTGTTTCTCTCGACTTCCAAGCCTGGCAAGCCTCCCTGCAGTTTTAGGATGGCTGCTTTCTCTTCACCCAGCCTGTGGCTTTTTAGGAGAGCTTCCTACTATTCAGGTCCCAAGTGTGTGGAATGGGGGCCCCCTCCCTGCACAGATGTTCTGTTTGAAACACACAAGAAAGTGCAATCAGGAAGCAAGAGCGGAGCGTGGGCTGCGGAGAAAGTTGCCATCAACACCTGTGCAGAAGCTGCGCCCAAAAGGACAGACTCCTCCTCCCCCCACCCCTCTTCTGTTGTCACCCTTTGTGTCCTGCACCTACTTACAGAACCTGGCAGTTGGCCGCTGGAGATCAGCTCACTGTTCTACTGCCCACCTGTAGGGACTCGCTTTCTCCTTTCTCCCCGCTGTGCTTAGACTTGTAGGGGAGCCGGCGGAGTAGCAGTGAACTGTGTGTCTAAGCAGGCCTTAGTGAACGAGCAGTGCTCTCCACGCCACTGCAGCTAGTAAGATTAGCTGCTTAGATTTGTCTAGCACCAGCAGGGAGACCTGGAATTCACGAATCAGGCTGCACTGGGCTCAGATCCCAGGTCTACCAGGAACTTGTGTGGCCTTGGGCAGATTACTTGATCTGTCTGAGCCTCCCTTTCCTAATCTGCAAACACCAGGTAATAAGACCACTAATGTCATAGGAATGATGTGAAGGTTCACTCAGCTAATGCACAAAGTGTGCGTCATCTCAGAGCTTGGCATGTGGGAACAGCTCTGCAAATGTTAGTCATTGTTATTCTGATTGAAGGGGAGCAGATGGCACTGGGGCTAGAGGACTAGGCAGTTATCCGTGGGTCCTTGCTGCGATCATAATGTTTCCTCCTTCTCTCCCTATCTTGCTTTATTTTCTTCATAGCACTTATGTGTCGGTTTATAGACTTACGTGTACTCTTTCTCTCCTTCACTAGAATGTGACTAGGCCAGTTTATTTATCTCTTGTTAAAATAAAATACAGTGTGTGTTTGTGAAACAAAAAAAAAGAATGTGAGTAGGTGGAGCGTCGTCAGTTTGGTTCATTGCTGTATCCCTAGACCCTGAGACAGGAGCTAGCGCGTAGTAAGGACAGTAATGCAGTCAGTGTGCCCACTGCTGCTCCAGGTGCTATTTGTATACTAACTGCTATATTCATAACAATCTTTTGAGGTAGGTATGTCATTACCCCTATTTACAGATGAAGACGCTGAGTCACAGGGGAGGGGAGTTCTTTGTGCCCAGTGTTACACGGTTAGTAAGGGGAAGGACAGGCGTCTTTCTCAGAGCCTGGGCCTGTAGCCACTCTGCTCTGCTCTCTCTCTCTAGTGGGAGACTTCACTATTATTTTTATTACTGATCTGATTGACAGCTTTTAAAATAGTCAGTACCTACACATGCAGAATTCTTTAACCATCATCTGTCATTCGCTGTTAACACTAACTGTGGAAGAAGAAAGGTAACATTTTTATTACTCCCCCCGCCCCCATTTACAGGTGAGCAAACAATAACAGATAGTGTTTCTTGAGCAGGTCACCATGACCGGCACATTTAGTAACTCTTTTAATCCTTACAACAATCCCATTAACTTAGTGGTATTATACACATTTGACAGATGGGAACACTGAGGCATAGAGGCAAAAGTACTTGCCCAGGGCCATACGTCTAAGCAATGATAGATCTGGGCCTCAAACCCTGGCAGTCTAGCTTCAGAGACTGTTCTCCTAAACACTTCAGTAAACACCCTTCTTTGTGATCTAGGGAGGAAAAGTTAATTGTCCACAGTTACCCAGCCTCTAAGTGGCAGAGCTGGGAGTGGAAGTCAAGTCTACCTTGACCGCCAAACCTGTGCTCTTTGTCCTGTATACGAGAGCTGAGGTAAGAGTTACCTCCACATATCCCTGGACTTGGGTTTCCAGCCTTCTGTGGTGACAGGGAAGGAGAACGTGAGTGACTTCATCAAGGTCACCCAGCTGGGAATGTGGAGCTGTGACCCCTGACCTCAACCTCGTCTCTCTTTCCATCATGCTGGGCTGTATTTCAGGATGGCATGTCTGGTTTAGCCAGGCCTCATTCACAGGACAGGCCTTTGAAAGCAGGTGCCCACTTGTGTCCCCAGAGAAAACCGAAGGTACTGCTGATGGTACAAGTCCTTCCAAAGTGTGTGTGTGATTTCCTTTGGGCTAGAAGGACATCTCGTGTCTTTATGAGACATGTAAGACAGGCTGGTGAGCTGGGGGGGTGGGGTAGGGTGGGGACGGGGGCTGGTGAGGAAAGAGGGGAGGGAGAATTGTGTCCCTAGGAGCATAGGAAGTCTGGCTGGGCTACACAAACAAAAACATTTCCTTCGGGGCCAGCGGCCCCAAGGCATTGGGCAGCGCCCACCAGCAAACAATAAAGCAGGGCATGTGTCTGCTGCTGATTGCAGGCCGATGCGCTGTTGGCGGGGAGTCTCCCAGCAGCCCATTGCGGAGGCGGGCAGCAGGCTTTCTCTTGGTGGAGCTGTCAGAGATGCGCTTCCACAGGCTGTTTGTTCCCTGGAAGTGGGGCACCCTTCTCCCTCAGCCTCCTGCCTCCCGTGGCCCCCATGCCCGCCCTCGCTCTTCCCGTTCTGCCCCTCGCTGCCCACCAGCCACTCAGTAGCCTAAGTTCCTAGTGACTGAATCCGTTTTGACTGCCTTCTCCCCGAACGCTCGCATCCTGTCGTCCCCCAGCCTTGGAGATTCTGTAGTAAGGAAAGTGGCCACCCCGTATTGGGCTGCTGCAGTGCATACACACTGGCCATGTGCCGAGCCCTTGCCACCATCATTTCATTGAATCCTTGCTTCCGCCCTCTTGGTAATATTCTTCTATTTTACACACGAGGAGACTGAGTCAGAAGAAGTTGAACAGCGCGCTCACGGGTCTGAAGCTAACAAGTGGCAGAGCAGAGATGCCAGCTTAGGTCTTCCTGGCTCTAACATGTGTCCTTTCTGCCTTTTTAAGTCCCCTTTAAGTGACCAAAGATCCTTTTGAAGTCTGACATATTATATTGGGCAGGCCAAAAAGTTCGTTTGGGTTTTTCTGTAAGATGTTAACGAAAACCCAACCAGACTTTTTGGCCAGCCCAGTAACTGGTTTTTACTGCAGTTGCCACGCTGAGCGTAGCTTCCTCTGATGGACACCTGATGAATGGCTTTGCACATGTCCCGTTCTCGTTGAAACCATAGGAAGTATCATTTCAGTTGAGGGGGACTCTCTGCTTTGTGAGTTACCAGAGGGGCATGCCCCTCGGCTTATTGTTCATGGGAACATGCTCAAGGAATTTTTCAGGAAGCCCCCATCCAGGATGTTACTGGAAGACTCGCCTGATGGAGTTTGTACAAACAAAGTGTGACCCTCCCAGCTCAGCCAAAACCCCTGCCTTATGCGGGGAGGCTCTCTGACCCTGGCGGAAAAAGCTACTGTCTTCGTCATCCAGCCGAGAAGCCACTACAGTCTAGGCCCTGAGCTCCCCATCCGTGGGCCTAGAGGCTTCTGGGCAGACTTTCGCCATATCCTTAGATCTGGTTTGTACATTGGTTTCTGCACAAAATACAAGTCTGATCACGTTTCCTCTGCCTCACTCAGACGTCTGTGATATTCCATGTTGTTCTTAGAAACAATCTGCTAAGTCTTTTTCTCTCCTTCTTTTCTTTTTATTGTGGTGAGATATACATTAAAAATCTACCATTTCAGTTATTTTTGTTTTTGTTTTTGTTTTCAGTACGCGGGCCTCTCACTGTTGTGGCCTCTCCCGTTGCGGAGCACAGGCTCCGGACGCGCAGGCTCAGTGGCCGTGGCTCTCGGGCCCAGCCGCTCCACGGCATGTGGGATCTTCCCGGACCAGGGCACGAACCCGTGTCCCCTGCATCGGCAGGTGGACTCTCAACCACTGCGCCACCAGGGAATAACTGCGCCCTCAGTTATTTTTAAATGTACGGTTCAGTGGTATTAAGTACATTCACATTGTTGTGCAGCCAATCTCCAGAACTCTTTTCGTCTTGCAAAACAGTAACTCTGTAGCCATTAAACAACAACTTCCCATTCCCCGATCCCCCAGGTCCGGGATAATCGCTATTTTACTTTCTGTCTCCATGAATTTGACTATACCAGGTACGTCATATAAGCAGAATCCTATAATATTTGTCCTTTTGATTCTAGCTTATTTCACTTAGCATAATCTTTTCAAGGTCTATCCGTGATGTAGCGTGTACCGGAACTTCCTGCCTTTTTAGGCGGAATCGTAGTCCACTGTGTGTACCTACCCCATTTATGTGTCCATTCATCCATCAGTGGATCTGCTAAGCCTGAATACGGCATTGAAGGGCCTGCGTACTAGTCTCGCCCTTGCCAGCCCTGCCGGCCTCCTCACTGGGCACAGTCTTTCTCAGCTTTCTGTGCTGCAGCCACACTGCCTTTCTTCAGTTCCCCCAGAACTTTACCTGGAAAAAGGCCTTTGTTTTACACGGGCCATTCCTTCTAGTGGGAATGATCTTCCCTAGCTTCTCCACTCCTCTTCATCTTAACCTGAATATCCCTTAACTTAAATATATTCACACTTTCTTCTGGAGTCCCACAGGAGAGCTTGCTCAGCCTCCTTTCCCCTGCTTATTTTCATAGAGCTCAACATTCTTTATTATGCTTCTTACCACTGTAACTTATTGATTAATTGTGCATGTGTTTTATGACTGCCTTCCATGCCAGACTGTAAACTCACTCTGACATAGTGGCTGGAATGCAATAGGTGCCCAGTAAATAGCTGCTGAAGGAAACTACAAACTAAGCGAATGAATGAATACCAGAAAGAGAAAAATTCATGGCTATATGCTGGGAACATTTGGATTTTTAAATGTGCACAAGATGTTAAATTACTAGTCAGATCTCAAAAAGTCATCTTGCTGGAGCACAGATTGTTTGCCCTGTCATCTCTCTGTTGATAAAAACTTCCATGAATAAACTGTTCATTATTTGAAGATGCCTCATAGTTGCCAAAACATAAACAACAATAGCAGCAAAGGCAGCTTACGTTTTCTGATTGTTTCTATCAGGCTTTGTACTGTGTACTTTCCATATATCATCTCACCTAATCCTCACAAGGTCTCTGAAAGGTGGATGCTGGGGGTTTTGTTTGTTTATTTTCAGTTTCTATTTCCAGATGAAAGGACCAAGGTGCAGAGAGTTTAAATTGCTTGCTTAAGGTCACTGAGCCAGTAAGTGGCAGGTGCAGAAGTGGAGGGGCATCAGGGTAGGATGGAGTACCATCCCCTCCCCTAGTGCCCTTCCCCTCATTAACGGAAAGAGCTTTTTATCCATTTTATAAATGGGGCCTCTGCCTTGCTTTTCTTTGAAGCCAGGGTTTTGTGGCTAAAGAAGAATTTGAAAACTCCAGGTCCACAGAACAAATTTGACCCTGATGCACCTCTTTCAGGCTCATGCCTTCCTGCCGTTACATCTCCTACTGTGCTTCTGCCTGGAGTGCCCTTTCCTTTCTTCTGCAGCTGATGAGTTACTGTGCGTCTCTGGGGCATTTGCCAAACCTTGAGACAGAATGAGCTGTACTCTCTGCATGCTCCTCCTGCAGAAGGCCTGTCCATCCGTCCTAGCAGCAGTCGTGCTCTTCCAAAGTAGAGGTTGACAAGTTTGTCTACCCTGCTGGACTGAGCCTCTGGAGAAGTTGGACCAGGCCCGCCTCGTCTCTGGTGCTCCTCAGCCCAGCCCGGGATCTGGCAGGGAACCCCGGGGCCTCAGCCAGTGCTTGATGAGTGAATGCATGCCAAGTGCAGAGCCGGTGCTCAGAACCAACCGGCTGAGACCAGAGCCTGGAATACAGCTAGCCTGTACTCACAGAACCCTGTGAATGCGAGATGGAGACGATCAGATGTATTAATCACTGGTTTGGAAAGGAATTAAAATATTTCCATAATATAGTATGTTTCTTTTCTAAAACAGATGTGCCTTCATTGTTTCATGAGGAAGTAATTAAGTGTGTTTGATTAAAACATTCATAAACACGATCAGATTTATTCAAGGCTACTATATGCTGCTATCTTTATTGTTGGTACTTTATATAATGTTGTGTGTGCATCTCCCAATCACCCTGTAAGGTGTTTCTATTATCTTCATTTTAGAGATGAAGAAACTGGGGCTGAGAGAGATTAATTAGCTTGCCCAAGGATAGTCAGCTTCTGAGTGATAGATACAGGAATAAAATGTCTGTCTTGACTTCAGAACCAGTGCCTTTCCATCATCCTGACTGCTTCTGATCTTGTAATTTGGATACGTTCAGCTCAACACCCGGAACCACCATGCAGAGACGCCTCTCTTCTTCTCAGCCCTTCCTGTGCCTGGTGTCCCCTCCCCCTCCTCCCCCCACCCCGCCCCCGCCCCCCGCCACTGCACTCCCCTCTCCATTTCCTTAGAATATTACCTCTGTATTTGCATCCTGAAACTGAAATATTTTTGTCAGTGTCAATAACTGAATACTATTATATATGGAAACTGGTGTTAATAGTGTAGTAAGGTCACATTTACATTAATAGATATAAAAAATACACTTTATTAAGGCCAAATTACATATATTATGAATTTCTTTATATAGCCATTTATTCTTAAGGGTTTTTTGAGTCCCAGTTTATGTATTTTTAAATGTGTGATTTTTTTTTCCTCCATGTTAAATATAACAATGTAGTGAAAAAGAAGTTGGTTAGATAATTTTTTTATTTTATTAAAGATTGTCTAAAAAGCAGGCTACCTATTTCAAGTTACATATGAAATACAAGATTGAAATACTTCTCTGTAGAGAAGTTAAAAGGTTTCTTACAGACTTAGGTGCATTTATTTTCTGCCCCTCCTAGTATTTCAGCAGGATTAAGTTTTTTGAATCAGTGGATCAAGTTTTAATTTTCCTCTTCCTTCCTTATACTGACATATGCTTTGGCAGAACAAAAAAGAGACCTAAACATGTCAGCATGATTTTTGTTCAATGAATTAAAAACCATAAAAGTAACAAGATCTGATCCAAATCCCTAAACTCCTGACATGGTGGTTTTGTCCTTTTCAGTCCCAAGATTCATATTACTGACTTTGAAAAAAGCTTTATGCCTGGAAGCAGAAGTTACGGCAGCAGCACATAATTTATTTGAAATAGATTGCAAGGGGTAGGCAGCATGGAGTAGTGGGAAGAATACAGGCTACAAAATTCTGGATTTGAATCCCAGTTCTGTCACTCAAGCCCATCTGTGTACCTCAATTTCCTCATTGGAAAATGGGGGTTTTAGAATCTAGTTTGATAAGTTGTGAGGTTCAGCGAGGTAAAGTACTCATCTGGCATTGAGGGGCTCCGTAATGGTAGTCATCAGGATTATTTTTATTTTGAGAATGTTTTTAAGAATTTGAGAATTCTGAGAATTCAAATAGCTGGATCCAGAAGGATTTATTTATCACATAGTCGTCCACTTTGTCCTCAGAGCTTATTCTTTCCCAAAATTCTTTAATTTTTTTTCTCATCCTATCAGGAAAAAAATACCAGGTAAATGCCACTAAATCTTTAACACCTGTTTGCCACTGTTTCGCACGGAACATATACCCAGAACTTGGGATTATCCTTACTAAACCGAAACCACGTAGATTTGAGGATCAAGAACCACATGCCAGTGATCTGCAATTCAGGACCCAGGAGGCAGAGGAATTTTTTCATACTAAGAGCATTGGCTTTTGAGACAGGCCAGCCTAGGTTTGACTTTGTGTAAGATAACCAAACTTCTTTGGACCTTATTTTCTTCATCCATGAAATGGAGTTCATGATCTTACAGGACCCTCTGTGATACAGCTCTCCAGCCTCTTTTCTTGTTACTCCCTTCTCTGTTATCTGTGCTCCAGTCAGTTCCTCACATGAACATGATCTCGTTGTAACTTAAAGCCTTTGTACGATGCTCTTTCTTCCTCCTGGAGATCCCTACCTGTATTGGCAACTTTGCCCTCATTCTTTAGATCCTTGTGGTGTATTAGGATAGGATGGGCAGTGCTCTAGTAACAAGCAACCCCCAAATCTCCATGGCTAAAACAACAGAAATTTATTTCTTGCTCATGATGCATGGGGCACTGTTCATCATAGTCTCTCTGGGGCCTAAGCTGATGGAAGCTCCCTCCCAACTTGCACTGCGGCCAACAGAAACAAATGTGGTGCAGTGCACGCTGGCTTATAAACCTTCTGCCCTGAGGCGACACCCATTCTGCTCACATCTCACTGGCCAGAGCAAGTTGCACAGCCACACCGAACTTCAGAGGGGATGGGGAAGTGCATTCCCACTGGAAGGAATAAAAACCAGAATATTAGTGAACAAACCTAATGACTACCATGCTTAGATATTATTTCCTCAGGAAAGTCTTCCCTCCCCAAACTGACCCCTCCCCAAACTCAGACACGCTCTATTGTAAAGGTCTGTTTACTTAGCTCTCTCCCTAGCTAAGCTCCCTCAGAACAGGACAGAGGTCTGTCACCTTCATCGTAGCACACTCTGTGCAACCAGAACTCTGACAGGTAGTAGGCACTCAGTGCGTACACGACCAAGAAATGAAGGCAGGACGAACATGCTAGACTACTTTGCTGGCTTGTTGTGATGATTAAATGTGAAATAGGAATAATAACTGCTTCATACAGTTGTTGTAAGGGTCAACTTACAAAAACTTATAAAGTGCCTGTCGCAGGTGTTTATAATAGCCCTTCAGTGTGCTCATTGTTATTATGATGAGGATATTAACAGTAAAAATAACTGACATTAAGCATTTTTAATGTGCCAGACACTCTCATGGGTACTTTAAGGAAGTTAACTGGTGCAGTGGTTCTCACATGTTGTGTCTGGGTCAGTGTTGAGGTGATTCACAAGTAATTTGCTATAATAATAGTTAAGATTCTGAAGGTTGCTGCTTATTTGTTTTGGATGATTTAGAGGTATAGAGATGGTGCCAGTTCTGTAGCATCATCATGCATTAGCACTGCTTTCTTTAGCTGGAGACAAAGGGGTGGAATTATAGCTAATAGTTGCTTCCTTTTATTGAGCACTTAAAATGTGCCAAGGTCAGTGCTAAACAATATACACGCATCATCGCATAATCAATCTTCACACCACCCATTTAAGTCAGGTACTGACTATCCCCATTGTACAGATGGGAACTCTGAGGAGGGGAAGTCAGCTATGCATCTGGTAAGGGGCATGGCCAAGATTTGACTTCAGGCCTGCCTAGACTCCCTGGCTCATGCTTTTAAGCAACACTCTTCTTACTGGCTGTTCTCAGCTATCTCACCAGGAACTCTCCTTGACCTTGAGCATCCCCATGGGCGTGTGTCAGGAACGTGAAAGACCCTCCACCGGCAGAGAGTAAAGTTACAAACTGCTGAGCTAGTGGGCAAAATGATGTTGAATTCTTGGCTGGCTGTTAACGCGTGGGATGATTTTGTTGAATGTTCTTTCGTCTTTTATCAGAGTAACCAGGGAGCACAGGGAAATGCTGGTGAAACTGGCTAAACAGAACACCAACAAGGCCAAAGACTCTTTACGGAAGGTTCGTACCAACGCAATGAATGAGCTGAAGAAATCGAAGGATAAGGCCTCGGAGGACACCATTAGGCTCATAGAGAAACAGGTACTGTTGCCAACAGATGTAGTGCTTATGTATCTGACCCAGAAGATCGCGTGTTCATGCCTGAAGTGAGGAGAATGAAAATGGAATACTCCTAGTTCTTTCACTGATGTGATCGGTATTGGCTGAGTCTCTGTTCTGGACCTGGCCCTTCACTGGACCCTGGGAATAAGGAGGAGGAGAGGTAGCTGCTGACCTTCCACTGTGTTCCAGGCTCTAAGCTGAATGCTTTACAGCACTTCATTTATCCTCATCACTACAAAGCTGTGAGGTGGGTGGTGAGGAAACTGAGGTCCACAGAAGGTAGATAACTTGCCCAAGGTCACACTGCTGGTAACTGGCAGCAGTGGGATCCAAAGCCAGCAGACTGATCTCAGAGGCTCTACTCTGATGGTCTCCTGTCTATGCTTGGCTGTCTGGGTGTGGAGAACTGGGGACTTGGCACTGTTCTTAGTGTGCTGAGCAGTGGCACTTCAACAGGTCTTAAAGGAGCTACTGGAGTGAAATAGTGAGAGGCGAGGGGGAAATGTCGAACAGCATATGTAAAGGTATGGTGTTGGAAAAGAACACCATTCAGTTAGATAACCGAGGCTTGGACCCGGGATGACACTGGGAATGGACAGAGAAGACACAGTGGCCAATTCATAGCAGGTCTTGTATACCAGAGTGAGGAGTCTGAACTTTAACACGTCCAGAGGTTCGCACATTGGCTCTGCATCTTTATCAGTCATCCGTGGCCACAAGAATGCCATGTAGCAAAGTACCTCAAAACTCAGTGACTTATATATCAAGCATTATTTCTTATTCTTGTTTCCGTGGGTCAGCTGGGATGTAGCTGTTCTAGGCTGGGCTCAGTGTACTTGCCTTCAGATTTTGGATGGGGCTCAAGTCTGCTGTACACCTCTCCAATCTTCTGGAGTCAACAAGCTTCCCAGGGCATCTTTTCATGGCAACGGCAGATGCCAAGAGCCCAGCTCCTCAAGTACATTTTAAGCACCTGCTCTTGTCACAACCCACAGGCCAAGCAGATCTTACGGGCCAAGCCCAGCACCACTGGGGCAGGGAAGTATATATGTTCATGGAGGTCTGGGGGAAGGAATGAATACTTGTTGAACAATAATCTAATCTAATCTATCATCACAGCATTCCAGTCACTTGAGGAGCTAATAAAAATATGTATATCCTCCCCTCCCCTCCCCCTCCACTCCCAGAGACTGAGTCAGTGAGTCTGGGGTGGGGCCTAGGGGTATGCATTTTAAAATGCTCCCCAGGTAATTCTGAAACAGGAGCTCCCTTGAACGATTATTTTTTCAGACAGTGGGGCCTCACACTTGTGTTCAAAAGATGACTGCGGTGGCTGGGTGGAAAACGGATGGTAAAGGGCAAGAACGGAGGCCCGGAGGCTGTTGCAGAAATCCAACCAGGAAATGATGGTGGCCTGAACTTGAGTGGTACCAGTGGAATTAAGATGGGAAGATGAATTTACCAGTCTTGAGGAGATAGAATTTTTAATGTTTAGCATAATATAAAGGGCTTTCCCAAAGCCTCCTCGTCCACAATAAAAGCATTATCTTAGGAAGATTGAACAGGAGTGTGGGCAGGATGGGGAGTAAAAAGGGAAGATGCGGGAGGCTAGGAGAGCCGTTAGGGGCTCATCAGGAGAAGGCCGTAAACTGGCTAACTAGTCCCTTCTCATAGACTCGCACTTAGAATGCCAGTCGTCGACCAGGCCCAGCAGTCACCCGGGGAGAATTTTAGATGGATGCCCGGCCCACTCCTGCATTTTCTGATTCAGTAGTTCTGCCTAGGAATGTGCATTTTTAAAGAACTCCCAGATATGCGAAAGCAGACAGGAAAGGTAGCGACCTGGAAGCATTGCAGCATACCCCTGTAACGGCACCAGTGTTAGAAAGAGGTGGTTCCGCACTTGATGTCTTATAACCTTGGAGAAGTTACTTGACTCCTTGGAGTCTGTTTCCTCTGTACAAAGGGATTCGTAATTCCTCCCTTGAAGGGTTGCCCTGGGATGCTACAAGCACCATTAGAGTAGGTGACACCAGCCCCTCAGAGCACCCTTCCTGACCTCTTTGTTCCCTCCTCTTTGCCTGCATTAGCTCACAGAGGTTCAGAGACTAGCCCGGCCTTTTCTGAGCATGGCCCAGGCCTTGGAAGAGTCTAGCTGGGGCAGCTCCTTGTCTGTCTCCCAGGGGATTCCGTCGCTGCAGTTGACACTTGGCCTTTGTGTTGCTTCCTAGTGGTGAGCCTGTGGACCTCTGGGGCCTGTCAGGCACTCCTCACTCAGCAAGTCTGGGCATCTGCCTCAGGGACCAGAGCCCACGCTCCTTGAAAAAAGAAAGAATGATCAGATATCCAGCAACCTCCTTTTTCTTTTTTTTGTAATCTGTCTTCTTGTACTTTTAAAAAAATTATCGAGGTAACGTTGATTTATAATACTATATGTTTCATGTATACAACATTATATTTCGACTTCTGTACACACTACAGTGTGGTCACCACCAAAAGTTTAGTTTCCACCCGTCACCATACAGTTGACCCCCTTTACCCATTTTGTCCTCCTCCCACCCCGCTTCCCTCTGGTTACTACTAAATCCATTCTCTTTATCTGTGTGCTTGTTGTTGTTTTGTTTGATTTGTTCACTGATTTTGTTTTTTGGGTTTTTAGTTTTATTATTTTTTTACACCAGCACTCTTTTTTTTTCTCTTTAAATTTATTTATTTTTATTTTTGGCTGCGTTGGGTCTTCGCTGCTGCGCGCGGGCTTTTCTTTACCTGCGGCGATTAGGGGCTCCTGTTCATTGCGGTGTGCAGGCCTCTCATTGGGTGGCCTCTCCAGTTGTGGAGAACGGGCTCTAGGCACGCGGGCTTCAGTAGTTGTGGCTTGTGGGTCCCAGAGTGCAGGCGCAGTAGTTGTGGCGCACGGGCTCAGTTGTTCTGCGGCCTGTGGGATCCTCCCGGACCAGGGCTCAAACCCGTGTCCCCTGCATTGGCAGGCGGATTTCTAACCACTGTGCCACTAGGGAAGCCCCTATACCAGCACTCTTGATAAAACCTACTTGACAAAGATCTCGCTCAAAGCCTTCACTCATTAGCACCTGCCTTTTCACCTTCCTCTTCAGATTAGATTTTTTATTCCGTGCTTATTACTGTTGATTATTATTATTTTCCAAAATGAAAACAACTTTATTAGTTTTTTTCTTATACTAAACTAATAGATGTTTAGTGTATATTAAAAAATTAAGGGCTTCCCTGGGGGCGCAGTGGTTGAGAGTCCGCCTGTCGATGCAGGGGACGCGGGTTCGTGCCCTGGTCCGGGAAGATCCCACATGCCGCGGAGCAGCTAGGCCCGTGAGCCATGGCCACTGGGCCTGCGCGTCCGGAGCCTGTTCTCCGCAATGGGAGAGGCCACAAAAAAAAAAAAAATTAAGAAGAAAGTAATTGGAATCTCATCACCCAGAGATTACCCTTGTTAACATTTTCTTGCAGGCCTTCAAGTTATCTCTGTAAACACATATGTAATATTACAAGAAAAAGGATCATACTATATATATTACATGATATATCCAGTGCAATAATCTTTATTATTTAAGATATTATCACTTAACTATTAGTTCTTACCATTGTTCTTAATAACTTTATTTACTGTCATATGGTTAAAAGTTTGCACGAGAAAATACTCAGTTGGGACTTCCTGGGGGTCCGTGGTTAGGACTCGACACTTTCACTTATAGGTTCTGGGTTTGATCCCTGGTCGAGGAACTAAGATCCTGCAAGCCATGTAGTGTGGCCAAGAAAGGAAGGGAAGAGGGAGGGAGGGAGGGAGGGAGGGAGGGAGGAAGGAAGGAAGGGAGGGAGGAAGGAAGGAAGGAGGGAGGGAGGGAGGGAGGGAGGGAGGGAAGGAGGAAATACTATTTCTGTTTTGTGCCTAACCTTTATGGATTTTTTTTCTCCACATATCTGAGTAAAGCCACTGTAATGATGGTCATTCTTATTCTTTCATTCAGATAAGTGTTTTCTTCATCCCACACTGAAGGGATATGTGAAACAATGTTAACATTTTTGGTAATGCCTTCAAATGGGGATCATTTTGTTTAACTTCTTACAGAAAAGCTTGAGTAAAGTAAATATTAATTGTCTTTTTGCACACTTCATTTTGTTCTTTTTCCCCAACAGAAGGCACCGATCTGGAGTTTGGGGTGTGATTTTTTTTGTTTTTATTTTTTATTTATTTTTTTAAATAAGCAAGGCAGGGGCTGATTGTTGCTGATTGTTGCTTTATCAAAAAGTTTTTTAAAATGTATTTGTTTACTTTGTTTCTGAGCCGTGTAGGCTCATTGTAGAAAATGTAGAGAATTCAGAAGACCGTTCTTAAAAATGGAGAAAAATTCACCCCATAGTCCCACATTTGGGGATGTTTCTCCTTCCCCCTTCCCCTTTTTTAACTACATAGTTTTTAACGTGATTGAAAACTTATAGTTTGCGTACAGTTTTGTATCCAGCTTTTTGTTTTCTGTTGAGCATTGACTATTAGCAATAGAAGTCTTTGTAAACAGCCTCATTCTGATGGTTGCAAAATAGTCCCTCTTGTGGTTATACCATAATTCACTTTCATAAGCCCTCTTGTTGAACATTTAGTTTGTCTAAACATTTTTTGTTATAAATAAGGTTGCAGTGAATATTTTTATAGATAAATCTTTGCTGAAATGACTTCCCTAGGGTAGAGTCTCGTGCGTGGAATTATGGCATAAAGGGGATGCGTATTTTTAAGGTTCTTGATGCGTGCTGTCTAAATCACTTGCAGGGTGTTTAGAATACGTATATTTTAAAAATTTTTTGCCTTTCTAATCCCTAACATTTGAACCTAGAATTTTTAATGTGAACTTAAAATGTTGCTCATCTTAGAAGTATTGTTTTTACTTCCACACTCCGCAGAAAATATTTATTCTTTCTATAAATCCATAAACCTTTCTAGAGGATAATGTAGTGTATACCAAAACCCATACAATTTCTGATTCATTGACTTAGGGATGTATTTAAAATAAGTTATCAAGGGCTTCCCTGGTGGCGCAGTGGTTGAGAGTCTGCCTGCCGATGCAGGGGACACGGGTTTGTGCCCCAGTCTGGGAAGATCCCACATGCTGCGGAGCGGCTGGGCCCGTGAGCCATGGCTGCTGAGCCTGCGCGTCCGGAGCCTGTGCTCCGCAACGGGAGAGGCCACAACAGTGAGAGGCCCGCGTGCCGCAAAAAAATAAAAAATAAAATAAAATAAGTTATCAAGAATCTTATCTACAGCAGTGTCCATTGATGTATTATGTATAATAGAAAACTGGAAACTGTCTAAATTTCTGATAGTAGGAAAATAGCTTGTTTTACATCCATTCACTGGAATCTCTCTATATAGACAGTTATACTTTACAGATGCAGTAAATGCTTTTGGAATGTATTTTTTTTAAGGTAGGTTACACTATCATCCATTTTTATAATGAAAAAGTATCATGTATGTGAAAAAGTTGGCAGCTTATTTACTTTAAAATGTTAATGGTGGTCATTTGGATTATGAACAATTATAATTTTATTCTTTGTGAAATTTTCTTTTTTTTTTAATTTCCAAAATTCTTTTGAGTCAGATTTTTTAAAACTGTATTATAAAAGTGTTTCATCTTTGGTATATAAGAATAAAAGGATTCAGTTGTAGGTCCTATTCCTGCAGTCACGTCTGATCCCCACCTCTCCTCTACAACCTTCCCAACCCCCAGCCCAGGCCAGCTCTGCTGAAGAAGGACCAGGGTCTTCCCACTTGGGACTCTGACATCTGTCAGCCTGCTGTTTCACCTTCACTTTAGTTTGCTATAAATGGGTCTGCTGAACATTAAAGCACTTGGCAGAAACCACCAGTAAATCTGGCCAAGATCCTTTCACTGCCGCTTTTTTCTGAGAAACAGAGCCGCTCTGAAGTGAAGCTGGGTGCTAGTGGGGCTGAAGGGCTCCTAGCAGACTATGCCGGCAGGCAGGCAGGAAGGCTGGACTGAGTGAGGCAGTGGGTGGGAGCAGCACCCACCGGCACTGTGGGCGTTCTGAGCTTTGCTACCCAGGCCTGCCCCAGGGGTGTACTGTGTGCTCTCACCCGTCTCCCTTTTCTGTCTCTGCCTTTCATTTTCCTGAACATATAAGGAGCCAACGTGATGATGATGATGATCATGACCATGACAGTGACGATGATGTTGATGATGACGTTATCATCTTTATGAGGCAGCATGTTGTAATGGAAAGGGCTCTTGCTCTGAAGTCAGACTAGGCTGGATTCGAATTCTAGCTCTTTCACTTCTCAGCTGTTAAGGTCAGCAAACGGCTTCACCTTTCTGGGCCCGTTTCCTCATCTGTAAAGTGGGAGAAGTAATGCCTATCTCACAGGATTGGTAAGAGGACCAAATGACGCAACACACTTTAAAGTAGCCAGTATGGTTGCCGGTCTTCAGTAATTGCCCGCTTTGCCATCCTACTCCTCTCTCTCTCAACCTTATGGCTTTGAATATGGGAACGGGATTAACTGCTTTAATGAGTCTAGCACAGCCGCCCTTGAATGAGGAAGGACTAGGCCAGGTTCTGTGGGCTCCCCAAAGGGAGTAGCAGCATTAAACTGGCAATCAGGGGTAGGTGAGTTCTTGGCTCAGTCATACCACTGACTTTTTATGTGATCTTGGGCAGGTTGGTTAACATCTTATGCCTTCGTCTACTCCTCTGTAAAATGGGGATAATACCTGCCCCACCTGCCTTACAGTATAGGTATGTAACATTGTTGGATTTGAATGAAGTAACAGAGGACAAAACATTTCTGCATAGTGTGAACTACTGTGCAACTGTCAGGTGAAATCATTAATATTCACAGTATATTAAAGGGAGATAATAATAGTATTTCATACATTTTGAGGATTATGTGAAATAATGCATGTTAAGTTTTTAGCCCAGTGTTGGGCTCCTAGTAAATAGATGCTGTTGTTGGTATCCTTGTTGTTGTTAATCATCGTTATTTTAAGATGGAAAAGATGAACTTGCAGGTGGACTGTCCCAAGGGCACTTTGTGCCTATAATATGGCAGAGAGTTAGTAAATATTTTCATCAATTGATTAATTTGAAAAGAAGTCAGAAAGTGATAGTAAAAATCAGAGTAACACAAGCAACATTTGCATAGCAAATAACCAGTTTAAACGTACTTGTATATTCATGATTTTGTTTAACCCTCACAGTTACTTTCTGAGGAAGGGAGTAGCATCCCCATTTGAGAGATGAGGAAACTGAGACTCAAAGTGGGAACTTGCACATTGTCACCCCACTGAGAATTTAACCCATGACGCATGTTATCAGATTGTTCCTGTAGGTACTCTTCCTCCCCCCAGTCCCAGTCTCTGGCCCCAAACACCATTTTTCCAGAGGAGGCTTGCAGCCCTCGTTCCTGGCCATCCCAGGCTGCCGCCCTGCAGGTGCTGAAGTGCTGCTGGGCACCACGCCACACCCCATGCAAGGCGGCTGCTCAGGGTGGGGGCACAAGAAGCCTGCCAAGGGTTTGTGTCGGCTGAGTGAGGAGGCCCAAGCGGCTGTTTCAAGCTGGTCCTGTTCCGGAGTGCCCAACAGCCCCAGTGGAAAGCCTTGTTCTCCCCACTCCAAAATGTGCAGCTGCTGCTATGGCAAGAACCTGGCTGTCTCCCTGCCTGGAACCAATTGCTCCAAATCCTTTCCAGTGCATTTATTTCCCAGTTCCTGGCCAGGGCCTGTGGTCTGCAAATAAAGATGTCACACAGCCGCTGTGCGGCTGAGCACACAGATCCTGGGCACCACGCAGCCCCCTTCAAAGCTTCCTGCCTGAGGCTTCCTGCCTGAGGTCCCTTTAGACATGAGAGGGAGGCTGCAACACTCACTAAATTCTGTACTGTGTTTTGTTTTTCATTCTTTGAGGGAGTATATGTTTATTGCAGAAAATGTGGAGAATATAGAAAAGCACAGAAAACGAATAATGATTCATTTAGCAAATATTTCCTGAGCACTTGCTATGTACTAAGTTTTATGCTAAATGTGACAGATACCGACATGAATAATCCATTTCCTGTCTTCCCATCACTAAAAGATAATCACTATTAACATTTTGACACATTTTCTTTTAGTTTAAAAAATACGTGTATTTTTAACATATTTGAGATCATTTCTACTACGTATATACCCATTTTGTATTCTGCTTTTTCTTTAATTCAAGGGTAACATGAGCATGTTTCCATGATATTATAAATAATATCTTGAAACATTATTTCTTTTTCTCTGATTACAAAAGCAATCCAGGCTTGTTATAAAACAGACATTTCAGAGCTATATACTGGAATGTTATTTATATTTATACCCTCTCCATGAGAAATAGACAGTCTTAACCCTTTTTAACAGCTGTATGTATTCAATTACATGTGCTGTCATTTTAAATTTTCTGATTTATGACTATAAGCTTTGGTATATATCTTTGCATATAGAACTTAAGAACATTTTCTCAGATTCCATTTGTGTGGTAATTTCCCAGTTGAGAGAGTTTGGGGTTAAAAAATGGTAATAAGAACATTTGCATCAATTTGAATTCCTATCAGTGATATGTGAGTTTATCCATTTCACCATAGCTCTGGCATTGAATATTATAATTAAACACCACAACGTCAAATTTTGTTAACTATGGTAACTAAATGATGTCTTGTTTTAATTCGCACTTCCTCAGTGTCTACTGAATTTTCCATGTTTGTTAACCAGAGGCACTTCAGCTTTTCTCAGTACTTTTTTTCTGCTTGTCTCCTGGGATCTTAATATTCTCCTTATTAATTGGTGTGAGGGCTTTATATAGCAGAGTGTCTGAGGTGTAGGAAATTCTAGATGTTCATTAAGGGACAGATAAGACTGGCTTCTCTGTACTCTGTAATAATAGTTAACTATTTGGGGCTGTGCAGTCAGACTACCTGGGATTAAAGTCTGTCATTGCTGCGTTCTAGCTGTGTATCCTGAACAAGTGATTTTAACTGCCTCAGTTTCCTCCTCTGTGAAATGGGAATGATAATACCATCTCATGGTATCCATTTCTTGCCGTTAGGAGTCACTAAGAGTACGTATACAAAGTTCTCTAGTAGAGTGCCTGGCTGGGATGCAATTCATGTGAGCTTTTGTCACCATTATTATTTCCCAGATAACCTTTCATAGTTCTGGAATATTTCTTCCCCTCCCCTTCTCAGCCCCAGTTATCAGGTTGTCTCATTTTGTGTTTCTGCAGATCAGCCAAATGGCCGACGACACAGTTGCAGAGCTGGACAGACATCTGGCAGTGAAAACCAGAGAACTCCTTGGATGAAAATCCCCCAGGGGCCAGCAGTGCTCCCAAGCCCAGTTTCTAGTAGGTCCCATGGGTGGCAAATTGGCACCTCTCTACCCCATCCACACGGAAGGCTGTCCCCACGCACTTGTCAGTCCTTGGAAGGCCCAGCCTTCCAGTGGGACACTGTTGATTCCCTTCCTCCTGTCCCCTGTCCACCCCATCTGCTCTGGACCTTCTGGCCTGGGTGGCCCTCAGAGAGTCTCTGTTGCTGACAGAGGGCCTTTCCTCGGGCCATTTGCCTTGACTGTGACATCACCGAGCTGTCAGGACCATTGGCAGGCTTGGCACTGCCTGCGCCTCACCTTGGTAGCCTCCTTTTCAAACAATTAGTCAGGCCCTGTCCCCACCTTTGAACTCTGCTTGGGCCAATGTGGGCCTTCACCTGTGCCTGGATACCTTTGCTAGAGGCCCATTTTCTAACCAAACAATAAAATCTAAATAAATTGATTGGAAAGAATAACAACCGCAAAGGAAAGGATGGACTCAGTCTGAATTAATGATCTCTGAGTACCTATGTGTAAGCATCCAGAGCAGCGCTTTTGCCTCCGAGTCATCACACGTGCTCTTTTCTCTGCCTGGACCATTCTCCCACTCCTCACGTGGCTGGTCCTGTTCATCCCTGGCTCTCAGCTTGGATAGCACTTCCTTGAGGAAGTCTTCGTTTATTCCCCCAACCTAGGACGCCTGTTATTGGCTCTTCTAGCACTGTCCACTGCTTTTATCTGAACCTTAATTGTTCTTTTTGGTAATTAGTCTGTATATTTTTAGTTTCCTTAGAAGTTAGCATAATGCCTGGAACATAGTAGGCATTCAAATGTACTGTGAATGAATTGCACGTAGTAGCTACTCAACAAATGCTGGCTTTTTCCTTTCTTTCTGGTCTTAACACAGTTATTCTGTCATTTTCTACTCTTTCCTTTGTCCTCAACATTTACTTGGTAATGAGATCCCTGTCCCCAGAGCCTACCTGTTATTGATGGACAAGTGGTTTATTGTGGCTCATCTTTGGGTACTAGGTTAAGTTAGGTTTTCCCCCCAGTAATTTTTTTTCCTTTGTTCTTTTGTTCATTCATGCATTCATAATATAGCCATCATGAGCTAGATACAGTTCTAGGTAATATTTTTAATCTTCACAGTAAACTCACAAGATGCGTATTATCTCCATTTTACAAATAGGAAAACTAAGACTTGACAATATTAGATAACTTGCCCAAAGTGTTAGAGGGTTTCATTATTCATTGTCAGTCTCATTCTGCAGAGAGGGGAGAGCTCAGAGAGGTTAAGATTTTTTGCTTGGGGTCACACAGCTAGCAACTGGCAGACCTGGGAGTCACACTGAGGCCTGATCTCAATTGTGCTCCTCCCACTTCGTCCTGCCTGCTGTCCCAAACGGTGAGCACCAACTTTGTGCCGGGTACTGTGCTCTGTGCTGGGAATACAAAGATGGGTGAGATGTGACCCCTGTCTTTGAGAGGTGCATGGTCACGGGCCTGAGCTGCTGTCTATGATGTCTTGGGTGGAAGGTGGGAAGTTTATTCCAGTTCTGCCAGATGTCTGCCTTTAGAAAGGAACCCACTCTGGCAGCAGCAGGGCCTGGCTGCCTCCCTTCGAAGCAGCATCCAATTGCTGTTTGACTCCTCTCAGACTCTGTCCTGTGCGAGAGGTAATAGGGTTGCACTTCTCCCTCTGCTTGTACTGGCAGAGCAGCTGCAGGACAGCCAGCGGGATTCAAGGTCAGAATTAGGTCAAAGATGAAAGAAGCGAACCATAATCTCCTGCCCCGCTTACCTGTCCTCAGTCCAACCCCATTCACCAGCCCTGAGCAGCCATCACACGATCGGAAGTCAGCTGGGGGAGGGACAGGGATAGAAATAGCAATCAAGGAGCCTTTTTTGGAGTAAGCCACATGGCAGGGGCTTTGCAGCAGTCTTTTGTGAGTGGCCGAAATCCCCCAATCACTGCAAATGTGCTTCTCAAAGATGCAGGATTTTTTAATAAACAGAGGAAATGATAAATTATGTTGTAACTCCACTCCAAAGGCATTTGGTTCTTAACAGCCAAATCCTCTGTAGTCTTTAAATAAACAAAAACTTATTTGGTGAACAGACCGGGGAGGGGGGGTAGGGGTGTGGGAGGAGGCGGGAATGAAAGATTTTCTGTACTTGGGTTCCACATGTCAACAATTTCTCTCCTGTGTGTATGTTGGCCAAAGCCGTATATCATGATAAATGAATAAAGGAAAACCTGGAGCCCAGGGCAGTCAGACAGCTCAGCAAATGGCTTTCAGCTGATTGCTCTATTTCAGTTGACATTTATCAGAGAGTTTCTCTGCTACTCTGTGTGTCAGGCCTGCAGTGGTGGCAGGGACAAGAGTGAGACTACCTGTTTGGATGTGCTGAGGAATGAGTAATGCTGGAGCAATTCATTCTCCCTCCTTCAGTCTCTCTCTTTCAAAAAGAAAAGCTGGGTATGGAAATTCTCACACTTGCCAGAAGAATTAACCACCTCCTCTATTCAGTTCAACGGCTTTCAAAGTCCCACGAAAAATACAGGCCAAAGGGAATTTGAGAACTTTTTTTTTCTGTTTATTTTTTTCTTCTTTCTTCTACGTGTGTGTGTGTTAAAATTACAAAAGAAAGGTATGTGAGAAGTTAAAAGAGACACTTATCACAAGTCCTGAATCGTACTCCCTTTAACAATTAGATGTATATGCTTCCAGACCTTTCTCTATGCATGTATAATTTTTAAAAAACAAGGATGGGAACTATTCTGTTCCTGTTTTGAAGCTTGCTGGTTTTTTTCCCAGCATATCATGGCCATCTCATAGCCATGTGTGAACAAGTAGATAAAATTCATCCTTTTTCATTGTAATACAGTATTCCTACGGTATTCCACAATAAGAATGTACTGTAACTTATTTTACTATCACTCATATGATATTTTAAAAAATCATTTCACATGCACTGGAAGATGTTTCTACTTAAAAAAAAAAAAAATTTTTTTTTTTTGAGAAAAAAGAACCCCTAGTCTAAGTTTATCTCTTTGGTAAGTTCTGCTCTTTATCTCTTTGGTAGATTCTAGTCAGCCGCAGACTAATGTATATTAAGTGTCTCTGTGGACCAGGTACCATGCTGAACACTTTACATGCAATTACTACATTTAAACTTCCGAACAATCCTAGTTGGTGTAGGTATTACTCCTATCTGTGTTTACGTATTGGAAAACTGAGGTTCAGAAAGGGTATTTAACTTGCCCAAGTCACACAGGTAGTAAGTGCCAAAGTGAAGTTTGAGACTCAGATCTGACTTCAAAGTGGGCTCCTTGGTCAGGGTGCTTCAGTTTGTAACTCTTCACTGAGCGCCTACTCAGAACGCACCCAGCACACTTGTGGGCCCTGAAGGTGATATAAGAGAAGCAGAAAGCTCGCTTTGATAAAACAGACAGCTCTTTCTAGTAAAGGACTGCATGTAAAACAGTACAGTGGCTGGCGCATAGTAAACAATGAAGCAATGGTGGCGCTCGTGGAGCCAGTAAAGATTACACATTTATACCTCCCCTGTTTGACAGACTCCTCTAGAACGTGTCATAGAACCAGGGAGAGAGCGGAAAGATCACCCAGCAGTGAATCATGATAATAACAACAATAATAGTATTGGCAGCCTCCTTCATCCCATAGAAACCATTGGACGAAGCTTTGCAGTTCCTTTTGCTCTAATAATCGTCCGTTTTCACGATGTGTATGAAAAGGTGTATTCTCCATTTTGGTGGGGGAGTACAAGTTTTGTTACAGCTACAGGAAATGTATTTTATAGATTATGGTGTTCGGATTTTCTGTATTTTTACTGATTTTTTTGACCCCGGATGAGACTTGGGCTGAAAGTGGTATGTTTTAGCCTTCTGCTAACGAGCATCTCTATTTCTTCTTACATTTCCTGTAATTTCTGCTGTGTGAAAGCGCTGGTGTGTTGTGGTGCTGCAGAGATAGTCTGACTCTTACCTTCTTCGCCCCATTCAGTGCCAGGAGTCTGAGTTCTGTCTTGTCATATATCAAGATCACAGCCCTTGCTTTCCTTTTGTTTAAGTTTGCTTGGTGTATCTTTCCCATTCCTTTCTTTTTAGCCTTTTTGAATCAGTATTTCAGGTGTATTTCTTTTGTAGAGTTGGGTTTTGTTCTATGAACCATTCTAAAACTCCTTTCTTATTTTTATCTTTATTTTTAATTGTTGTAAAATACACATTACATAAAATTTGCCAATTTTAACCGTTTTAAAGTATACAGTTAAGAGTGTTAAGTACATTCACATTGTTGTGCAACCAATTTCCAGAACTCTTTTCACCTTGTAGAACTGAAGCTCTGAACCCATTAAACAACTCGCATTCCTCCCCCAGCCCCTGGCAACCACCATTCTACCTTCTGGCTCTATGAGTTTAACTGCTCTAGGTATCTCATATAAATGGAATCACACAGTATTTGTCTTGTTGTGACTGGCGTATTTAACTTAGCATAATGTTGTAGCGTGTGTCAGAATATCCTTCCTTTTTTTTTTTACTTTTTTTTTTTTTTTTTGTGGTACGCGGGCCTCTCACTGTTGCGGGCTCTCCCATTGCGGAGCACAGGCTCCGGACGCGCAGGCTCAGCGGCCGTGGCTCACGGGCCCAGCCGCTCCGCGGCATGTGGGATCTTCCCGAGCCGGGGCACGACCCGTGTCCCCTGCATCGGCAGGCGGACTCTCAACCACTGCGCCACCAGGGAAGCCCCTATCCTTCCTTTTTAATGCTGAAAAATGTTCTATTGTCTGTATATATGAGACTCCTTTCAATAGGTGACTTCAACCCGTTTATATTTATTGATAATACTGATTTGTTTAGTAGAACCCATTTACTCTTTCTTTCTGTGCAATATTAACACTAGGTGACTTGGTGGGGGTTTTTTGCTTTTTTTTTAAATTTAATTTAGTTTTTTTTACATATATACAGCAGGTTCCTATATTAGTTATCTATTTTATACATATTAGCATTAGGTTGAGAAGGGTTGCTTCTGCAGAGAGGAAGTTACTTTTTGTTGAATGAATAAATGAGTGATGATCCTTGTCTCTTATATTCCTTTCTTCTGGTCTCTGTTTTTTGGTTTTTATTTTTAATTTATTTTTGGCTGCGTTGGGTCTTTGTTTCTGCTCGCAGTCTTTCTCTAATTGTGGCGAATGGGAGCTGCTCTTCGTTGCGGTGTGCAGGCTTCTCATTGCGGTGGCCTCTCTTGTTGTGAAGCACGGGCTCTAGGTGCGTGGGCTTCAGTAGTTGTGGCACGCGGGCACAGTAGTTGGTGGCTTGCGGGCTCTAGAGCGCAGGCTCAGTAGTTGTGGCACACGGGCTTAGTTGCTCCGCGGCATGTGGAGTCTTCCCCAACAAGGGCTCCAGCGGGTGTCCCCTGCATTGGCAGGCGGATTCTTTAACCACTGTGCCACCAGGGAAGTCCCTAGTCTCTGTTTTAATCCATCCTGTGCTGTTAGGTTAGATCAACCTGAAACATAGCCTTTATGATGTCACTCTTCTACCCCAGAACCTTCCATGGCTCCCCATTGCCTGCTGAATTATGTCCAAACTCTTCTCCCTGGCATTCAGTAACTTCTGCAGTCTCTCTCTTTAGCTGTGATACACCTCCCACGACTACTCTATTAATACAGCTAGTGCCTATGCTGAATGGAATTATTAGCTTTTCTAACATTTTATGCTGCTTTCTTTCACCTCCATGTCTTTTCTTGGGCTCTTTTCTTTGCCTGGTGTGTGCTCCTTTAAATCCCTGCGCAACCCAGTAGGCAAAATTTCTCTCTAACCTTTAAAGGCCTTGGTCCCGCATCCTTCCTTGCACCAACCTATCCATTTCTTTATTCCTCCTCATCCTGCCACCTGCGTATGCGTATTGAGCATCTCCACTTGGATGGGCCTCATGCACCCGAACTCCGCCGGCCCTGCTTGGATTGCACGTGCCCCCCAGGCTTGCTCCCTGTCCTGCGTTTCCTCGGAATGGCATCCCTCCACCCAGGTGCCGAGCCGGGACATCAGGAGCCACCTGTGCTCCCCCTCCCTCACCCCCTCATCCAGTAAGTCACCAGGTCCTGTCAGTTCTGGCTGCAAAGTGCTCTGCTTTCCTTTCTGGGTGCACCCTTGAGTGGTGTGAACCACCCTTGAGTGGTGCGACCCCGGGAACAGATGTGGCACGTGTCCCAAGCGGGCCTTGCTGGGGTCTCTGGCCCTGCCTCTGAGGCAGAGCACCACTGGCACTAGGTGAGCCTTGTGTAAGTCCGCTGAAAGGAAGCCCCCTGATTTTTAACCTTCGGTCCCCTGACTAGCACAGTGCTGGGCGCAGAGCAGGTGTTAAGGAAATGTTTGTCCGATTGTAATGGGCCTGCCAGGCCTTGAATACAAATGAAGTCAGTTTGTATCAGTAACCCAAAGTTGCTCTATAATTACTCTCACCTGCTTGCTGAGACCTCCAGCCTCGCCTCGGGAGTTTCTGGGCATCTCCTAACGGCTTCCTCCCAAGCGTCCAGGATCCCCGTCACCCACCATACTCCTCTCCCACCCAGGCTACCCTTGCTGGCGCCTGCGGCCACGAACGCCACCTGAGCGGGCTCGCCTGTGCTCCTACTGGGAGTGTCAGCTTCGGTGACAAGAGTGTTGGCTCCTGGGCTTGGGATGCCTGAGCATGTTAGATGGGATCTCTGAAGAAAGGGGAAGACGTTTCCTTCCCTAATCCCAGGCTGCCCTCGGGATCAGCTAAAATCACCCCCTCTTTGCTCTTAAGAATAACAAGTCCTGGGCTTTTGCTATGTATTAGGCAACTCTAGAGATTATTAGTTTGCTCTAGAAATGAGGAAACATGAAGCACAGAGAGGTTAAGTTACTTGTTCAAAGACACACAGACCAGAGGAAGACTTAGAACACAGGGAGTCTGGTGTCTGCCCACCTCCATACATTATTTTAAGTAAGAGACCAGAGGAGCTAGAAAGGACCTTGTGAGGTGCTGAAGTGGCCAGTGAGAGCTCGTGGGCTGTCCCAGTTTTGCCCTTTCCACCATCAGTAAAGGTCCTGCCACTTCCCTATGGGTAGCAAGGAAGGGCTTGGACAAGATCAGTGGTTTCCACCTCAGCCAGAGAAACGCTGCTGCTCCCTGACAACATTTACACCCATTTGAGGCAAAATAAGTAAGACAAAGGCAATGTAGCAAATGTTTCCATAAAGTTAAATTTATTTAACTTAAAGGACTATTCTGTATTCTTTATTTTATTTTATTTTATTTTATTGTGGTACGCGGGCCTCTCACCGCTGCGGCCTCTTCCGCTGCGGAGCGCAGGCCCCAGACGCGCAGGCCCAGCGGCCATGGCTCACGGGCCCAGCCGCTCCGCGGCATGTGGGATCCTCCCGGACCGGAGCACGAACCCGCGTCCCCCGCATCGGCAGGCAGACTCCCAACCACTGCGCCACCAGGGAAGCCCCTATTCTGTATTTTTACATCTTGCTCTTCCTACTTTTGTTTTTGGTGTTAAAATATTCTTTCTGTAATGGAATGGTAAGAAGTTGGTAATACTAAGAAAAAAAAAATCCTCGCTTAGAAAACTCAACAGTTGGTCACCTTCTGTTGGTCCCCTCCATTTTTTTTTTTTTTTAACTGTACCGATGCATGAATCCCAAAATCTGGGAGCTGTGGGACCTCCCGCCTACTCCTAGAGCTGACACCCCCGAGGCTGTCATCCCAGGGAAGCCAGAGCTGTAACCTCGGAGAGAAGCGAGGGAGGGAGGCGGTTTGGCCTTTGTGGGTGTCAGGGACCCAGTGGGTAAGCAAGCAGTGGCGGTGAGGCAGGGGTTGGAACAGGACAATAGTCAATCAGCAGGGTTCAGAGACCCTCCAGGGAGGACGGATGAGCAGGGAGAGGTGAGTCAGAGAGAGGAGAGAGGGAGACAGAGACAGACAGGGAGAGACAGACAGATGCACGCAGGGCCAGAGGGAGGGAGGGAGAGGGGCAGAATCAGAGAGACAAAGACACGCCCGCCCGCATGCACCCCTGCACGTGTACAAGCACAGGGATCAGCAGGTAGAGACTGACAGAAACAGCAACAGATGGTGACAATGAGACCATTAACAAGTATTCCTAAAGAGAGACACTGGCTAAGCAGAGACAGACACACAGAGGGAGCTAGAGGAGTACACACAAAGAGAGAAGGCGACAGAAAGCCAGGGAGAGAAACACAGAGAGATTGTTTAAAAAAATAAAAAGGAAAGAAAGAAAAGAAAAATGGAAAGAGACACACACCTAGACGCGGGCTAAGCAAGGCAGGCAGAGACAGCGGGAGAGAGTGAGCCAGGCGGGCGGCTTTGCTGTGCGGGGCTCCCGGGTTTGCAGCGCAGGGTGTGGGTGGAGGAAGAGGCAGCACCAGCCGGGCCAGGGCTGCAGGGACCAGATAAGGGCGCCTGCCAAAAGAAAGCAGGGGAAGGAAAGACGTTTACGAATCCCCGGGGGGAGAAAGCCAGGGAGGCTGCCCCAGGCCCGGGAGAACAATGGGTACTTGACTTCAGTGGGTCATTAATGAGACAATTAATGGAAAGAGTAACAGAGGCCTCCCCAGGGAGGACTTGGAGAGTGGATAAGTGGAATTATTGTGAAGGCCCTGCGGGTGGTTCTAAGGGGGGGCCTGTCCCCACAATCCCAGATGTCCAGCATGCCAACTGCAGATTCCTGGCCTGAGGCATGGGACCTCCCCCAGCTCCCCCCTCAAGGGCCTTGTGCTCCCGCACCCTGGACCCCTGCCAGCCCCCAGATGGGCCCCAGCCTCCCTATCCCATGCTTTTGCTGCTGTTGCTCCGTCTACCTCGAGTGTTATCCCTTGATTATCTGCATCCGTGGAAACCCTACCCATTCCAGGGATAAGTAAATGCGGTGCATCCTCCAATGCAATGATGAGTCAGGGCCGTATGTTTCAATAAGAACAGGGCTCCCGAAACATATTCTAAGGGGCAGCGGAAAACGCAAACGGAGTCATATAAAAAGTGTGACACCACTTATGTAAATTAGAATGACTGGAACACAAAGCAATTCTTTTTTAAACTATGCCTGTCTTTATTTTGCAGTATAAAATTGTCTTTTTAAAGGGAGGGTTGTGAAGGGATACTTTCCAAATTCATAATGGTAGATTGCTACTGGGCGGTGGGGGGATGACTTAAAGGATACCTAATGTTATCTCACATATATAAATATAGCTGAAAACTTGACAGTGTGGTAACTTGGGGTTGTGAAAATAGAAGTGGTTGTTACCTTCTTTTCTGTCTTTTTTTTTTTTCCTATACTTAAAAAAAATTTTTTGATAGAGACAGAGACATCCTGGCCATCCTACAGACACCTCCTACAGGAAGCCTTCCAGGAACTCACCTCCCAATCAGATGTGGTCTCCCTTTGCCCCGGTGCCAAACTCTCAAGGCTCACAGCACTTTCCCTCTTGTGTTTCCCTTTGTGACTGTGTTTCCCATGGACTGTCTTCTGCACCGGGCTCCCGTCAGCACAAGGCTGGCGCAGAGGTAGTGCCCAGGGATGCCTGTGAGACTGAACCTCATTCTCCCTCCCACCGCTATAGGAGGCAGCCCACCAAGCTCTGCTCACATCTTAGACCCAACACACAATTGGTGGTGGGAGGGGGGGGGGTCCTGAAAGTCAAAACATGGCTTCCAGAGTGGGGATCTAGGGAGGAGAGCAGCTGCCATTCAAAAATGTTCCCGGAGGAAGGAGGAGGTCTCGTTTACTGTGACCAGAAAATCTTCCCACCCTGGTCAGCTGACTGTGGCGCCATTGCTAACAGAGCCTCAAGCTAGAGTCCCAGCAGAGTCCCCCCTGCATCCCCAGTGGGACATAAAGGCATTTGGCTCCTTCTACCCAAATCTACCCACTAAGCCCCCGAATTCGACCCAGTGAATCCCAGTTGCTGGTAAAATGGAGCCATTGTGGAGGCGGCAGGAAGGCCCAGTCCTGGCCCACCCACCCGGGCAGACATGGGCCCATCCATCACAGCAGCGCCGTTTACTGAGCGATTCCTCTATTCCGAGCTACATTATCTAATTTAATTCTCACAGTAACCCCTGTTTTACAGGAGAGACCTTAGAAAGGCTGACTTGCTCAAGGTCACAGGATGGCAGTAAGGGTTAGAGCTGGGACTCCAGTCTCAGGTCTGGGTGGCGGGGCTCCTTACTTCTAGGCAGCTCCCTCATTGTACAAAAGGGGATACTGAGGCCCAGAGAGGGAAGAACTCATGCATTAACAGCATAAGTGAGTGCCAGAGCTGGGACTTGATCCCAGATTTCCCGACCGCTTACCTGCCCACCTGCCCCAGGCTGCCCAGTGGAGTCTACCATATAGCAGGATTTCTTTTTAATTTATTTATTGATTGATTGATTTTTGGATGTGTTGAGTCTTCGTTTCTGTGCGAGGTCTTTCTCTAGTTGCAGCGAGCAGGGGCCACTCTTCATCGCGGTGCGCGGGCCTCTCACTGTCGTGGCCTCTCTTGTTGCAGAGCACAGGCTCCAGATGCGCAGGCTCAGTAGTTGTGGCTCACAGGCCTAGTTGCTCCGCGGCACGTGGGATCTTCCCAGACCAGGGCTCGAACCCGTGTCCCCTGCATTGGCAGGCAGATTCTCAATCACTGCGCCACCAGGGAAGCCCTATGGCAGGATTTTTAATCCACTGGGCTTGGCAGTGTCATTATGCCTTCATGGGACATAAAACTGTAGGGTTTGGGGAGGAGGGAGGGACCTTGGAGATCATCTTGTTTGATTCCCTCTTTGTCGTGATAAGGAATTTAAGGCCGAAGGAAGGCAAGTGACCACAGGGCCTCTTTGATGTCAGGAAGTCCAGGCCAAAGAAACCAGCCTCCTGACCCACGGAGTCCCTTGGGTTCTCGAACATATTGACCCCAACTTTAAAGCCCATTTTAATAATCGGCACCTTGGTAGCCAAACCCGGAGCAGATTGGAAAGTATAAACTAGAATGTGGAGGAGAGCATCGTCCACACCGAGATATCTGTTAAATGCTGAATGAATGAATGAATGAACGGCTGCCAGGCTGATTTCTGCCTCCCACCTGGTTTTCCTTCCTCTGTCAGATTAATCATCTTAAACCAGCCTTTGCCATGCCCTGCTCAAGAGCTGGATAGCTCCCCATCGCCTGGATAACTGAATCACCTCCTTCGTTCCTTCATTACGGTGGAGGCCCCTCCGACCTGTTGTCCATATGGTGAACTGTTCAAAATGCAAATCGTGCTGCTCCCCTTCACAGCTCCCTATACCCTCCAGACAAAAGCCCCAGATTCTCACCCCCAGGTCTTAACTGCAAGGTTTGACTTGGACCGTCTTTCCAATCCCACCTCACAGCAGGCTCTCCCTTCCTCTGGCTCCAGCTGGCTCTGGCTGTGACTTCTCTCAGGTGCCCACACGTGCCTGTCGCTTCAGGGACACGCCATTCCCCCTGCCTGGGGCACTCCAGACCCTGCCCCACCTGGCTCACTCCTATACATCCTTTAGCTCTCAACCTAAAGTCACCGCTTCCAGACAGCCTTCCCTGACCTCCCCAGATGGGATTCATACCCTCCGTTGGCGGTTCCCCACAGCCAGTCGTCTGTCCCCAGCACTGCACCATCCCATTTGATTATATATAACATCTTCAATGCCTGTATTCTGCCCAGACTGTGAGCTCCAAGTGGGCAGGGTCTGTCTTATTCACCTGCATGGGCTTAGTGCCAGAACAAAGCCTGGCACACGCTGTGTCCTCAATAAGTATTTGATGAATGATTGAAAAAGTAGGTTTGGCTCTTTGTTGAAACTGATTTATTCATTCAACAAATATTTATTGAGCATCTACTACGTGTCAAGCATGGTTCTCCACACCCCACAGTGGTGAATAAACCACCACAAAGTCCCTGCCCTCATGGAGCTTACAGTCTACTTGGAAGAGGCAGACATTAGAGAGATAAAGAAGTAACACAAGGCCAGGCATAAGTGCTATGAAGGGGAATAAAGCAGGGGTAAGGGAAAAGCACTCAGCGTGTAGGTTTGGTGGGAGGTTGCCAGTTTCGATGGGGTAGTCAGGGAATGCTGCATGGAGGAGGTGACATTTCAGTGATGAGCCAGGGCTCCTGAGAAACACAGAGCCTCTGCCTCCCTTGGGCAGGCTGGGCCCTAGGTGTGTCCAGGCATGACAGTCCCAGATCCCCAAACCCTCCCTGCCTCCCAAGGGCAGAAGCAAAAGGAACCCAGAAGAAGACTTTGGCCAAGGTTTTGAGGCAGGTGTGGAAGCCCAGAGCTGCTCTTCACAACAGCCATGATTGGGCTCCTTCTGCGTGGCGAGAGGTGGCGATTGCTTTGTGCACCAAGGACTCGGCTGATTGTGGCCGGGCGATTGACACCCACAGACCGCGGTCGCCAGGGTTTACCGCGCACGCCAGCCCCGCGGCGGGCCGTGCGCAACGCGGCAGCCCAATCTCGCCTCCTATATTCAGAGTTGATTAGACGCTATTTCTGCCTGGATTTTCAGAAGGCTCAAGAGCTTTTTTAATCACTACAGTGGCTCATTACGGTTTTGCAGTGACACTCATGTCCTTCAGTTCTCTTCTCAGATTAGATTCTATAGTCAGATGAATATTGGATGATTTCATTACATACAAATGCAATCAACAGTTTTGCATAAATTTCTTCTCTTTTCTTGAGTTTCAATTGACCCCAGCACCCATGGTGGCAGGCACGATCCACATGCAAATGAGCTGGGTTTGCAGCCGTGGAGAGGGGCCTGCAGGAGGCGGGCACTCACACCAGCCCGGGAGGGAGCCGGGATGGCTCAGGTTCGGGAAAGGGGCCTGGGGGGAGGGGATGCCGCCGCGGCCAAGGCGGGGCACCCCCTTCGGATGATGTTCCTGCAGGTAAACTGAGGCACGGGGATGCTCAGAGCCGGGCGAAGAATGGAATGTGGAGCTTCAGGCCCGGCGTCTGGACGGGGAGGCGTGCCCTCAGGATGCTTGGGGCGGTGTCTACTTGACAACTGGTGAGGACATGTTTCAATATTTTTACAACTGGCAGGACCTTAACAGTGCATTCCAGCTGAATGTTAGCTCTGACCCGACGAAGGCTGCTGCTTTTGCTGGTAGTAGTAGTAGTAGTAGTAGTCGTATCATCATCATCATCATCACTTCTCCTGGAGGGCTCGAGCTATTGCCCTGCGGGCGATCAGCAAAAGTCTAAAAAAGGCACACAGGAAACTTGGGAGCCTGGGGCAGCTGCCCTTGCCTCACTTCCGTGATTTCTCTCCTTCTCTTTTGGGTGAAGGGGCAGGATAGTCTCAGAATTGGGCTTGGGCAGGCTCCCAGTCTCCCTTGTCTGGTGATGGAATCCTATGGACGCGTCTGGCAGCCTGTGCTTGCTCTCCCCTGGGGCTGAGGAGCTCCCTGCCTGCAGCGAGCCTGGTCCAGCTTTCTCAGCTCCTTGCTGACCAGGTGAACCTGACCCCGTACCCTGGGCCCACAGCCCACCTCTGCTCCCTCCTCCCTCTGATCCGTGACACCCCCTGAGGTCTACAGTGCGGACTGTGCTCTGCTGAGTCACCTTTTCTAGGGCTGGGCTTCTCAACTCCTGCAGCGTCTCCTCCCAGGAGGTAGCCTCCAGCCTCCTACCAGGTCTGTCCTCCAGATGCTCCTGGTGGCTGTCAGGGTTCACAGTCCAGGCCTCGACTCAACACCAGGCATGAGGCTGGAGGGTAACATGGGGATTAAGCTCTGTGTGTGGTCAGGGGACCCAGGGCCAACAGCTGTGCACCTCTCAGGGAGCGGGCTGGGGGTAGGGGAGAACCAGGAAGGGAAAAGGATGTTCGGGCCTGAGGGTCGGCCAGGACAAGGGTCTGTGCATCTCAAACCTCACTTCCTTCAGGTAGGTTCTTTTTTCAAAGCTCCCATGTACACAGACATGGCACAGACAGTGTAGGATCAGGGACCCAGAGAGAGGCATGTGGATACACAAGTGGTCGGGTTCCCATCCCATCAGGGATGTGACCCAAGCTTCAGTCGTCATCATGGACATGATGGAACCTTGAAGTAGATAGAGCCAGAGCCACACCCGTGGGCATGGATGGGACACATCTGTGCTACCACAGCCCCAGGCTCAGGCCCTTGCCTATCACTGCCCTCCGCTCCCCAGAGTGGGGTTAGAGAGATCCAGGAGTCTGAACAGAAGCAGGGGAGCCCTGTAGTGCTCCCATATTGCTGGTGAGTCCACTGAGGTCCAGAGAGGGGAAGGTCAGGCAAAGAGCCACACAGCATGAAGCCAGAGCCTCCTGACACGGTCTGAGGCTGCTTCCCGGCTCCCCCTGGCTGCCCCTGAGGACCGTTCCCTTGCCATTCTGTCCTTCTGTGCACAGTCACGAAGGGCCCTTCTTCCCCAGCTGAATGCATCCACCCCTCACTGCCTGTGTGTCCGCCGTCTGCTGCTTTTCAGTCTCCCCAGGCTCTTCTTTCTGTTTGCATCTCTGTGTGCATTTTTTTCCCTGTCTCTCTCTGTCTTCATCCTTGAGTCTGTCTCTATGTCCCTTCCTCCCCTTTCTCTCTCTGCCCCCATCCCTCTTCCCATCTCTCTACATCTGACTGCCAGGTCCCTTCGCCAGGCCACATCTGCTCCTTGCTCTCAGCTGCTGTGTGACCAGAGCTGGCCTCTGTCTGGGGTTGGAAGATCTGAGACCCCCTGGGCTGTCCCCCTTAGATCTGTGGTCCCTGGAAGGAGGAGCCTGGGGGAGGGGGTGGGTTTCTGAACTCTTTGGGGCCTTCCTGCAGTGGCCAGCACTGGGCCATTCATTTTCTCTCCCAGGCAAGGACAGCAGGAAAGCAGCCATCTCTCTTTCATCACAGAGCTGTTCTCATGCCAGCCTGGGAGAGGGGGCTGGGAGGTGGGCGTGGCAGTGTTGAAGAGGGCTCCCATTGATTGCGCAGTCAGGTGGGGGTCGTCCCATCCAGGCCCCCAGCTTTCAGCTGCCGTCTCTGGTGGAAGCTCCATGACTACCCATCTTCCCTCCAGGTCCTCCTGGCAGAATGCACCTGGTCCACCAACCCAGTGGAAATCCGGTGTGCACCCACCTCGCTACCTTTTCCTGCTCACCTCTGTCTCACCCAGGCACAGAGGAGCGCTTTCCTCTGATGAACCTGCTTTCTGACTCTGTGCCTCGGTACATGCAGGGCAGAGAGTAAAAGGCTGGGCTCCAGAGGCTGGCAGGTCGGTGCCGAATCCCAGCTCTGCCGCTTGCCAGATGGGTTGTCTCAGGCAAGCGACTTAACCTCTCTGAGTCCAGTGTCTTCCTCCGTAAAATGCAGATAACACTCCTTCCCTTGCAAGGCTGTCATGAGGACTGATAATTTATGTGAAAGTACCTGGTCCAGAGCTGGGCACAAAGTAGACAAGTGTTAAGCATTTGTTGTGGAAAAACGAATGTGTAAATAACAAGTGAATAGTAGAACTGAGACCTGTATAAGTGGGGTGTGCGGAGGGAATGCCAGGTGTCAGGAATGGCACAGGCAAGGGCATGGAGGTAAGAGGTCTTGGAGAGGGACCAGGGAGCCATGAGTGCTCAGTACGGATGCAAAGTCCAAAATCCCCAAGGGAAGTGTCAGGCAGCAGGGATGGGAATGGTCAGAGGATAAGGAACTTGCTGAGAGTCAGTGATGCACCAGGCAGCTAAGAGTAACCGTAGCAGCAGCCGTCAGGAGTAGAGGCCCTGCGCTGAAGCATTTACAAGCACTAGCTCATTTAATCTTCACAACACCCCTGTGAAGGAGATGCCATTATTATTCCCACTTTACAGATGAGGAAATTGAGACCTGGAGAAGTGACTTTCCTGGGTCACACAGCTAATAATTGTCCCTGCCAGGATTTTTTTTTTTTCAATACTCCTTGCTATGAACTGAGCTGGGTGCCCTGAAAATTCATATGTTGAAGGCCTAACTTTCTTTTTTTTTTTTTTTTTAATGTTTATTTATTTATTTATTTTCTTATTAGTCATACATTTTATACACATCAGTATATACATGTCAATCGCAACCTCCCAATTCATCACCCCCGCCCCCGCCGCCGCTTTCCCCCCTTGGTGTCCATACGTTTTTTCTCTACTTCTGTGTCCCAATTTCTGCCCTGCAAACCGGTTCATCTGTACCATTTTAAGTTTCCACATATATGCGTTAATATACGATATTTGTTTTTCTCTTTCTGACTTACTTCACTCTGTATGACAGTCTCTAGGTCCATCCACCTCTCTACAAATAACTCAATTTCGTTTCTTTTTATGGCTGAGTAATATTCCATTGTGTATATATGCCATGTCTTCTTTATCCATTCATCCGATGATGGACACTTAGGTTGCTTCCATGTCCTGGCTATTGTAAATAGAGCTACAATGAACACTGTGGTACATGACTCTTTTTGAATTATGGTTTTCTCAGGGTATATGCCCCGTAGTGGGATTGCTGGGTCGTATGGTAGTTCTATTTTTAGTTTTTTAAGGAACCTCCATACTGTTCTCCATAGTGGCTGTTATCAAGTCCCCGCCAGGATTTGAAATGTGGCTTAGTCTGCCTCCGAAGCTGGTCCCTAGGCCCCTTCCAAAGGAAGGACTGCCCCCCACAATCTCTCGCCTGGTGAGGCCAGGTGAATAAAAAGGCTTAAAAACACGTTTGGTTAGTGAAGGAGAGTAAAGAAGGCATAATCGGAGGGCCCAGATATCCAGAAAATAGATGCTTGGTGCCATTGAATCAGGGAAGACTTCCTGGAGGGAGCTGAGCACGGAGGCAAGAGTCATGGGCCAGAAGTGAGGCTGAGGCGGCCCTGCTGGGGGTGTGGGCGTGCTGACACAGGGGTGACACTAGAGCACAGGGGCTCTGCTACCGGACAGCGGGGGGCTCTTGACCCGGATCTGCTTTCTACTGGAGTCCATGTCCTTGGTCCCACCTGGCCCGGCTGGGGCCGCCTCTTGCTAGTCCCAAGAGAGTGGGAAGGGCAGGTTTCTGACTACTCCAGACCCGAGCCCCACTCCCGGCTCTGCTACCCTCTTGTTGCAGGGCCTTGGCCGAGCTGCCTCCCCTTTCTGATCCTTACTTTCTCCACCTGTGAAATGGGACTAACTGTGCCCGCAAGCTGGGTGCAGCTGCAGGTCATAGACACGGGCATAGCTAGCACAGGGCCAGGTTTAGAGGAAGTGCTGAGCCATGTCAGCTCCTGACGCCCTCCCCAGGGCCCCCAACCCCTAGAGCAGCCCCAGACCCCCAATTCAGAGCATCAAAAGCCAAAAGACAGGGTGTGTGCTGCTGTGGTCAGACTCTGAAGCCAGACTGCCCGCCTCTTTCTTGCTAGGTGCTCTTGTTAGGTGCTCTAACCTAGTTCTGTAGTTTCCTCATCTGTAAAATAAAGATTATACCAGAAGCCCAGAAGCCCTTATCTAAAACCTGTGAAGTTGGAGGGTTTCAAAGCTTTTCTGATTGTAAAGTCTATTACAGAACACACCCCATATACCGTACAACCTCCCCATGGGGTCTGGGGCATTTCTTATAATGAAATTTATTCACATTTTTTTTTTCAACAAAATGTGTGAATATTCATACCAGGTAGTGAAATTAAGACCAAAATAGTTTCTCCTTAGTTCAGGTCACCAAACCTATGTAAAATCTTTTGATCACTGAAGGTTGTAGGATGTCAACCTTGTGGAGAAAGGATTGTGGGCCTGGAGTATTTGCGTCACGGGGCTGACGTGTGGATAAGATCAGTTACTACACACAAGGTGTTCAGAACCACGCCTGGCACACATGAGCGCTCACACGTGCTGTACAGTGGGTCCCTCCCCTGCTCCAAACCCTCCCATGGCTCCCATGTCCTCAGGGTAAAGGGCAAGCAATTTCGAGGGAGGCCCTCTGTGACTGGAGCCCTAACTCCAGCCTCAGGGCAGACCCCGCATACCCTAAACTGTAGCTTCATCAGCTTTTTACAGTTCCTCGTACACACCGGGCTCTCCCTCTCTGCAGGCTGTTGCACTTGCTGTACCTTCTGCCTGAAATGCCCCCCTTCCGAACACCCTTTCTTAATTGTTTCATCCTATAAGTCTTGCAGCCTCACCTAAGCAGAAGTCACATGACAGGAGAACTGCCGGTCTCCTCCGCTGGCTGTGATCTCTGGGAAAGCAGTGGCCCTGTGTACATTCTTCTCTGGCATCCAGTTTGTGTGAATGAATGAACCGCCTCACCCATCAATGGCGTTGCCACTAACTCGGGGACTGAATACGTGCTTGCTGAATGAATGAATGAAACACAGCTCTGGAGGGAGGATCCCACCCCCATACGTACCCCAGGAGAAGATTCTTGGACTGTTCTTCCCTTCCCCCACCCATCCAGGTTTCTTAAATGATTTTTTTAAAAGGGACCCAATCCATGCTGGGGGCCAGCAGGGCCCCCAGGATCGAAGGGCTGGCGGGGAGGCGGCTTCAGTACATTAGGCAGAAACCACTTGTCCGGGGTTGGTAGAGGCCTCTGGAGCCCAGGGAGCAGGGGGCGGGGGGAAGGGGCCTCCAGCACTCTGGACAATTGCTGTAAAATAAACTCCATAATCAGGTAAATGCGTTCGTGCAGGGGATGGTTCCCGTGCAGCTGCAGGCGTCCCCCCAGGCCCCGGAGGGGACCTGTCTAATCTCAGGGTAATGAAAACATGGGTCCAATTATGGTGGAGGGCCGAGGCCCGAGCCGTGGACGGAGTGGGGAGCTGGGCCCCTGGCAGCGGAATTAGAACATTTAAGCTGTCAGGCCGAATCCGGGAAAGGCCTGATTACCTGGCCCGAGAAGGGGCCGCTTTGGTTTGGTGTCGACTATAATTTCCTGGCCACCAGCCGTGAAGCCAGGGGCCACCTTTTCTCCTCTGCGATGGGGGTCCAGGCCCTGCATCTCTGGCCTCCACCCCTCCAGACCCACTTAGAGACCTTAGGCTGGCCTGGGTCTCCCAAGCTGCCTGTGCGGGGCAGGAAGAGGAACAGGTACATGAGTGGCACGTGCTGGGTGTGTGTAATACCTGGACACAGGTTAAGGAGGGTGTGTACACTGGCCATGTGTGAATGACACATGCGCAGGAAGTGCATAGGGAACAGGTCGTGTGGATATCCTGGTTCTGTGTAAATGATGCCTGTGTCTGTGTGGATTACGTGCAGCTGATCCAGCACCGAGGTGTGTGGGTGACTCAGGAACGTGGGCTGTATGTACAGGGTACCCGTGTGGACATGTGCACATAGCAGGGCTGTGGCTACACAGGTTATATGTGGTGTGCGTTCACAGTTGTATGTGCTGGTCTATAAGTGCCACAAGAGCAGGGATCAAATTTGCCTTGCTGATTGCTGGACGCTTAGCACCTAGCTGGGTGCCTGGCTGGGTAGATAGGTGTTGATGATATAAATGCTGAATGAATTCACATCTGTGTGATAGGTACATGGGCGATGTGTGATGCATGTGTTAAAAGTAGGAGCAGATGGAGTCTGAATGGTGTGTGTGCCTGCTGTGTGCGTTACTTGTCCCCATTGTGTGATATGGGGGCAGGAGTGGTGGAATGCTTTGAGGGCCTGAACTTGAACTGTGTGGCCACACAGACCTGTGCTCCAGGCCTGCCTCCTCCACTTACAGGTTGTGTGATCTCAGTCAATTCGCTGAACCTCTCTGAGCCTAACTTTTCTCATCTGTAAAATGGATAATAACAATAAACACAGCAAACTTTCACTGAGCACTTACTATGTGCCTGGTACGGTACTGTTATTTTCATGCATTATTACCTTACTGACGTTTCACAATAACCCTAAACGTAAGTACTACTAGTGCCCCCATTTTACAGATGGGGAAACTGAAGCTCTCAGAGGTTAAATAATGGTGAAGCCAGGATTCAAACCCAGGCAATCTGACTGCAGTGTGAGCTTTTAACTGCTGGGTTAAACAGATAGTACCTATTTCGTACGGTTGTCCTAAGATAATCCGAGTAAAGCACCTAGCACTGTATCTGGCACACAGTAAGTATCCTGTAAATATTATTACTATTATTTGCACATGGTACATGTGTATTGGATGTATAAACAGGTACAAGGCAATATATGGGAAATGTGCGTACAGTATATTTGTGTGGGAGAGACTTGTATAGGTGTGTTTGTGACAGGGGATAGTATAGGCATCCGTTTACGCAAGGTTTATGATACATGTACTCGGGTATATGCTTATGTGATATATTTTACATAATGAACACGACATAAATAAATGTGTTATGACTTATGATATTGACAAGTGGCTTATGAAATTAGAAAAATTACATACTTGAGGTGTGTGATATATATGAGCCTGTACATGAACACCGGACCCTCTATTTGGGGGATGAAGAATATATGTAGAACGGCGTAATGATGGTTATTTGGGGCCAGGCATGGTGGTAGGTGTGTACATGTGCACACAGCACAGCACATTTGTGTGTGCAGGGAGGTGATACATACAGATACACATGTAGTAGACATTCATACTGTATAGACACAATGTGATCTTGTACGTGCACATGTATGTGAAGTGCTTACACATGGGCTATATATAGGCTCATCGATGTAAACAGTGCGTGTGTGTGTAACGCACAGACTTGGGGGTATACTGCATATCCTTGTGAGAGGTATACATTTGTTTGTGATTCATGTTCTGTGCATCTTTGCTCAAATGTCGTCTCCTTGGTGAAATATCTATAACCATCCTATTTAAAACAGACCCTATTTCCCATGCCAGTCCCTTCTTTATTTTCTCCAAAAAAGTCTCACTTTTAAATACACAATATGGTTCAGTGATGTGTGATGTTCACTGCTTTTTCCCTCGCTGAAGCCTTAGCTGCAGGAGGCCGAGGGCTTCTCTGGGTTTTGCTCACTGCTGAATCCCGGCGCCTAGCACAGGGCCAGGCGGGCTGGAGACCCGCGGGCGTTGGAGACCCGCGGCGCAGCTCCGTGGGGGCCTGTGCAGGATGGAGTGCACAGCACGGCCGGGTACCTTTGCGGACCCACGGGAGCCTCGTGCTCTGCGCGCTTGGAAGGGGCAGACACCCACCAGCTGCCGCTGGGCCAGCGCCGGGCCGCCTCCGCCCCTGCCCACGGCCCCTCCCCGGCCCCCGCCGTATCCCGGGGCGCGACCCGCCGTACCGGCGCGGCCGGCGGGGCTCCGGCCCACTTCCCGGCGGTCGCGGGGCGGGGAGCGGGCGCGGGGCCGCGGCGGGCCGGGCGGCAGGAAGCGGCGCATTGTTCGCGGGCCGCGGCCCTGGGCAGGGAGTTCCCGGCCCCGCGCGGACATAAAAGGAGAAAGCAGCGCCCGCCGAGCAGCCGGCCGGCCAGCGGTCCGGGCGGCCGGAGGAAGCGCGGCCCCGAGCTCCGCTGACCCCGGCATCCGCTCCGGGGAACGCGCCCCACCCCTGCGGCCCGCCAACCCCGGGTTCGAATCCCGGCTCGCCGCCGCCTCCCGAGCCTGCGTTTCCTCCCGTGCGAATGAAAACAAGCCCCTGGAAGCCCACCTCCGTGAACACCCCAGGCGCTCCCTGCATCCCGCCCGCTACCCCTCCAGTTTGCTTGTCCCACTAAAAACCGAGCCCCGTGCCGCAGTCCCTCGAGAAGAAAAGGTACGCGGTGAAATCCGGGCTGCACGGGGAATGTTTTACCTGCTAAAGAACACCCACCAGTGTAGCTTGAGCAACACCCATTTGTGCAAAAGGCGCTGCCCATGACAAAGGCCCGAAAAGACCCTCTTCAGGATGGAACTTGGGTTGCAGGCTCTGTTACTGATGGGGAAACTGAGGCCTGGAGGGGAAAGACTCGCTCAGGATCATTACAGAGACAGTATCCAGCAGCCTTTTTACAAATAAAGGGTCTTTCTCCTAGTGCTTACCAGTACGGCGGTTTTTGTGATTGTCGTTGATTGTAAGATTGATGAAATGAACAGAGTTACTGGTGTGTGTCTTTTCAAAGCGGCTCTCCCCTTGCTACTCATTTGATCCTCCCATCCCCTCTGGAGGTGGGCAGAAGTAAACCTCAGCGCAGAGAGGTGAAGTGTCTTGCACAAGCAGGTTGGGGGAGGGGGAGAGGGGCTTGTCCCTGGTCTGTTTTAGGAGATGTTAATCCCTACAACTCTGGCACCATACTCTTGGGTGGGGATGTATTTGCGGAGGGGCTAAGATCTAATCAGGGAAGAAAAAGTAAGGGATTAGCAACCCCACCCCGTTCCAGCCCAGCCCACCGCAGCCCACAGCACCGAGTTTTACCCTCCAGGCCTGGATAGTCCTCTTGCCTCTTTGAAGGAAAAGGTGAAATCTTCATTTCAACAAGGGCCCAGAGAGGTTAAGTGACTTGCACCGGGTCACACAGCAAAATGGCTATGATGCAGAGGCCTTTCACTCACAGCCAGACCTCTCTTTCTGAGGAGAACCCTCTCCCTGAGTCCTGAAATTTTGGAAACCTGTCCTGGGGTGCCTTCACCCTCTGGGCCAGGAGATTCTGATTATGAAGAAACGGCCTTCCCTCCACCCCTGCCCCCGCCCAGCCCGGGAATCCTACACCGGGGGTAATTGAGATCAGATGCGGCTGTGACCCACGGAATGCTCCCCAGGAACCTGGAAGCGTTTATTGTCTGGAAGAGAGTCCAGGACCCACTCTAGGCCGCCCTCCCTCCCTCACTGCCTCCTCCCCAGGCGGCTGAAGGTGGATAGAGGCCCCGAGGAGCCTCTGGTGCTGCCTGGGGGTTAGTGCAGCCGGCCTTGATGAATACGACTGCTGAAAGCGCCTTCCTGGCTTCCTCCTTCCTGGGGATACGGTTACAGGGGGCCAGACTTCCTGCCCAGCCGGCCCAACTTGCAAGTGTGGATCTGCAGGCTTTCCAGGCCAGCAACTCCACAACTCCACCCCCTCACCCCAAGCAGGAGCACCGACAGGCCCCATCTCATTCAGAGCTCAGCTCAAATGTCACCTCCTCAAGGAGGCCCTCCCTGACCACCCTATATGAACTAGCCCACTTACTGGAAGTCTCCCCCTGTCACTCCGTTGAATTTTCTTCATATCACTTATCTCTAGCTGGTGGGGTCATATGTTTTCTTATAATAATGTTTGTTTCCTCCCCCGCCTCCCCCCCACCAGAATGTGAGCCCGGTGAAGGCAGGGACTTTCTCTGGTTCACTGTGGCATCCTGGGGCCGAGAACTCTGCCTGGGACATAGCAGGCGCTCAGTAAATGAAAGCAATGAATTGAACCCCTGCCGTTGGCCTCTGAGCTTGGAACTTGACCTTGAATCTCTGCTCTGAGCTGGTTTGTCTGTGTCTTAATCTCACTTCTCTGGTACAAAACTCCAGCTTCTGATGCTCACTCTCCTGCCTGCATTGACTGCCTCTACCTCCCATCTGGGAGCTCCCAGCTGACCTCTGACCTCACATCTCTGATCCCTCTTCTTTGCTCTCCCCTCCCCAGCCTCTGCTGTGTGACATGGGGCAAGTCTCTTGCCTTTCCTGAGCCAGCAGGATTCTTCTTCAAACAAAAGCTTACATAGGAGCCCAGAATGTGAGACATAAACGGGTGAAAGGCAGGAAGGGGACCTGATCCCTGTGTTCCTGGCTTTTGTCATGTGCCCTCCTGTTGTCCCCAACACAACTTTGCAGTTCCCTACAGCTTTGAAGAACCCTGTAGTTTGAAAACCCCAGATCCAATGATTTCTCAGTCTCTTTTAGCTTCATAATTCCACAATGCTGTTACTTAGATGTCTGTCCAGTCTTCGGCGTTCACTTAGTCATTTATTTATCCATTCATCAGACATGAATGGGCCACAGTTGGTGCCCGGATTTGTACTCACCTCTGCTCTCCAGTGTCTTGTGTCCAACTTCTGGTCCCCTTCCCTCATTCAACAAGCAGTCTGGGAGCCCATTTCACGTGCCAGGGCCGTGACACCTTAGAGGATTTGGGCAGGGTGTCTGCCGACCAATACGATACCTTCATGTGACCTTGGAAAAGACACGCCCTCCTGGGCGCATGCAGCCTTGCTGGACCCCAGCTGGACAACAGAAAGTGCCCTTGAGTGAAGGAAAAGGTGACTGTCTTCTTGGCAGACAGAGCCCCGCATTTGGGCACAGGCTGGCTGGAGTTCAGACCCCTCGCATCACACACAAACTTCACAAGTGGCTCCATGGATGTGTGACCTGTGCTTGGTTTAATGCTCTACTCTAAGTGTTGTGAAATTTTAGAAAATTTTTGAACAAAGGGCCCACTATTTCATTTTGCACTGGGCCCTGCAAATTACATAGCTAACCTTGATCCTCCACACAGTAGGATCACACAGAATGGGGGAGGGGAGGGGAGTGAAAGAAGGCACTGGAGAGAGAGGGAGTGAAGGGCCTCGAATGCCAGGTTGGGGGCCTGGACTATCCTCTGTGTGGCTTGGGAGGGTCCCCAACCTCTACTCCAACTAGAGTAGGTCTGTATAAATCTGTTCTCTGTTTTGTACATGGGGTGGATGAGGAACGCTTAAGATTTTGTTTGTAAAGAGAAGATGTTGCCTCTACAGATATGTTTGGAAGCCATAGCTATTAGGGTTAGAAGCCAGAGGAGGAGTTAGAAGTCCCTCTGCCAGCTTCTGGATCCCTTGAAGGGCTTGCGCTCTTTACAGGCAAGAAACCTGAGCCTTAGAGAGGGGCAGGTGTGGGTCACAGGCAATATTAGAACCCAGGATTCCTGCCTCCTAGATCAGGGCTCTATTGATGCTGTACCTGCAGGAACTTGGGTTCAGAACCCCCGGATGAGGCCCCTGGCCCATTTTGCCAGGTCTTGCCAGTGGGTCTGCATCCCCAGCAGAGAAGTTCCCTTTTTCCTCTGCTACACAGCCTTCCCGGAAAAAGGCGGCCTCTGCTACCACCTGGTGGCAACTCTGGGGTAGGGGCGGGTGTCCCTTTGGCTCTGGAGCTAGCCGCAGTCCTGGTCCAGACAAGGGACCCTGTGTTATTGGGAAGGGACGGCCCTGTTCTGGGTCATCAACCCCTTCAGGACTCTAGGACCATTAGTAGTGGTATGGCCCACCCCAGATCTGTTCTTCCTCTGTTCTCCCCTGTCTCGGGGACTTAGCACCCTAATTGTCTAATCCAGAAGCCTGGAAGTTACCCTCAGCTCTCCCTTCTCTATTACGCCCTAAATTCACTCTGTCCCCAAATCCTGTCAAGTCTACCTTCTAGGTAGATCCGGAACATGTCCATTGCTCTCCATTCCCAGGCCCACGGCTCAGGTCCAGCCACCATCTTCCTCACCTGGTCTGTTGCAGTGGCCTCACGTATGTTTTCTTCTCTCACTCGGAACTGTCTGCATCCACTCTCCACGCTGCGTCCAGAGGGACCCTGCCAAAACCCACAGCTACACACGTCGCTCCCTGCTTAAAGCCAGCAATGGTTCCCCGTTGACCCCAGGACAAAGTTCAGCCTCTTTACCGGGGAACCCTCTCAGGGAACTGTCTCCTGTCAGCCCCCCTCTGATGCCCCTCTGGCTCTCCCAGTTGGGCCTGGCTGCCCGCTCTCAAATCTCACCTGCTTCTCATTTTCCAATGGTGCAACCTTTGTCAGGTGACTTAACTCAGTTTCCCAATCTGTAAAACAGCCTTGATGGTGACGGTCCCTACCTCAGAGGGTTATCGTGAGGAGTCAGTGAATGAAGCTGCAGTAAGTTGGGGCCAACTACAAGGTCAGAGGTCACAGTCTGCACACAAACTGCCTCACTTCTGACACCAACGCAAGTTCAGGAGGTGCCCGAGCTCGGGGTTCTGAGCACCAGGGCACTCCTGGGGTTGGGGCAATTCACGTGGGGACTGACCTGCCTGAATTTGGCCTCTTGTGCGGATGGGGTGAGCTAGGAGCCCATAACGAACTCCACCCCGAGAGCCTGCTGGGGAAGGAGCTGGGTCTAAGGACCAGGAGCCCCGGGTTCTGGCCGCTTCTCTGCCACGTGTCTTCGGGCAAACTGCTTCCCCCTCTGGGCCGCAGTCTCCTGATCTGTTCAGTGGAGGGTTGGGCCCTTTCTACAGAGAGGCAGGAAGTGGAGGCTTCAGGGAGGAGGGCGGAGGGTACCGGAGGTCAGGTCAGAGCCAGTCCTGGTGGTGTCTGTCCATGTGCCTAGAAACTCATTCCTCCCCCACGCCTCCCCTTCTCAGCTTCTCTCTGCCCACACAGACCACAGACTTCTCTTCTCCTTTCTATTTTCAAACAACCTAGAATTCTGAGGAAGACTGGCCAGTGCCTGCCCAGGAACTCTGAGCTGCTAAGGGAGCATCTCAGAGCAGTTAGAGGTACAGCCAGCCATGGCTGAGGAGGAGAGAGCTGGGGCCTCGCTTCTGGGCTGGAGCAGGGCCGTCTCCCTGGCTGGGCCTCGCTTGCTTCCTGCTGGAGCCTGGACTGACCAGGAGGCTGATGGCGGGTGCGGCCAGAGAGGAATGCAGTCCTGGCGCTGGCCCTGTAGGCTCACCCTGACGGAGACCAGGACGGTCTTGGGGGGCTGTGCCTGGCTGGGCTGGGAGCCTGCGGCCAAGGGCCTAATGGCTGGATTCTGGATTCAGTCTGGCTAAAACCCCAGCCCTGACCCTCACAGGCTGTGGCTCTCTTGCAGGAGGCCAAAGCCTGGCTTCCTCCTCTCCCCTGGGCCCATGAAGCCTTCCCCGTTGTGCTCTCAGAATTGTGCTTTTGTGCCATGTTGGGTCCCGACCTCAAGAGGTGGGAAAGGTCGGGGTCAGTGGTGAATGACCCTCACTAGAGGGGCAACCCGGTTGCCTCTTGTCTCCTTTCTAGCCCTCCCTACCACCCCACCCCCCCCAGGGAATACACTTTACTAAGAGAGAGACAGACAGACTGACAGACAGGGAGACACTGTTCTGAGATGCTGTGGGAAGGTACATAATTCTCTTGGTCTTGGAGATGGCTTCTGGGGTAGGTGGTACTGTCCTCCCACCCACCTCCCAGCCAGTCTGGTCCCCCACCTTCCTCCTCTAGGTTCAGAGTCTGGGGTCTCCAGCTCAGGAGGGCCTCACTCTCACTCCGCTAACTCTGAATGATCTTGAGCAAGCCCCCTGCAGCCTCCGGGGCTCAGTTTCCCCATCCATAAAATGGGAAGATTGGCCTAAATTCCCTTCCAACTCTAGGGTGTGTGGTTCTGATTTCTTTCCTTCTGAGGAAAGAAGTTTTAACTCATGCATGGGAAGCTTCAGGCCCGACTCAGCAGCCTGAGTGGTTCCCAGGCAGCCTGGGGTGACTATGGTTCGGGAAGAGGCAGAGGGGATGGAGGGAGAAACAACTCCCCAGCTACAGCTTAGTACATGAAGCAGATTGTACCAGAAATACAAACAGAGACAGGAGAGTCAGCAAGAGGAAGGCTAGCAACACAAGATGGTAAAAGAGGAAGAGAGCGTCCAAGATAGAGATGATGAGACAGGGCCACCCACACAGAGAGATAATGACAGAGAGAGACAGAGATACAGAGACGAAGACTGAGCGACTGAGCGATAAGGCAGGAAAAGGAAGGCAGGGCCATAAAGGAGTGGAAAGAGAGCTCGGTGGATGGGGCAGAAAGCCAGTGACAGAGCCTCTGCTCCCTGGGGGTCAAGCCAGATCCTACTTTTGCCTGCAAGGTGCCCAGGTCTGGTGGTCCCTCTTCTGCCCATCAAATTTCTTCTGGGGCCGGGACCCTCCCTGCTGCCCAATCTAAATGTCCTCACCTCCCTGGGGGCAGGGTGTGCAGGGCTGAGAGCCCACACAGGCTTGAGGTCTCTGAGGATTCATGGCCTCGGGGTTTCATGAAAGGGGAGAGGTAAGTGGTGGGGAGTCAGAAATGAAGGTTATTATCTGTAGGGGGATGTGGTTAGCACAGGGAGAAAAGCAAGGAGGTAGATAGTCCAAAGGAAACTTTTCCCATCTTCTTTTAGATCAGGTATTAATTCAGTGTCTCACTATTTAGGGAAGGATAGGGAATCTGCCAATGGGGGAGGATTGGGAAACAAGTATTTAGTGTCAGACAGAAAGAGGAGATGCAAAAGGAGAAGAATCGAGCTGGGTAGGGAAGTTGAGTTGAGTTGTGTTGAGTTGGGTTGAGTGTGTTGAGTTTGGTTTGGGTGGAGTAGAGTTGTGTTATGTCACGCTGGGGTGGGTTGGGTTGAATAAAATTTAGTTTGGTTGGATTGAATAGAGCTGGATTTGGGTTTGGCTGAGTGGACCTGAGCTGAGCTGATGTTCCTTGAATTGAATTTAGTAGAGTTAAACCGAGTTGGGTTGTGTTGAGATGGGTTGGTTTGGGCTGAGTGGAGTGGAGCGGAGTTTGGTTGAATTGGGTTGGGTTGGATTTGGGTGGATTGGGTGGAAATAAGTTGAGCTGTGTTGAGTTGAATTTAGGAGAGTTGAGGTGGGTCGAGCTGAATTAGGTTGGGTTGGTCTGGATAAGAAAGTTAAAGGTTCCAAGTGGACAGGAGTAAGGAGGATTCCAGATCCAGCATAATGTAAGTTTTGCTGCCAGGGAAGAAAGGTGAAGTGAGATACCAACAAGGAGAGGCCTGGTGAAGGGAAGTAGCTGAGATGTGGTCCATCCCAGTGTTTCTCCAGCTTTCTACCGCTCTATGCTTCCACTGCTATGGAAGCTCACTAAAGTTGTGACTTGAATCTTGGCATGGAAAGAATGGAATCTCATTGCATATATGTATGTGCCCAAGTGTGTGTGTGTGTATCCCCAGCAGTACCCCATTCTCTGTCTTCTGTTCCTCTGAGGCTCACCCCATTATCTGAGACCTCCTTGAGAGCAGAAGTCTCCAGCAGCCCATCTGGAGGTTGGCCAAGTTGCCATCTCATGAGTGTCTGTAGGATGGATGGAGTGAATTTGAAAGGAATCACAGAGCAGTGAGGTCACTCCTGTGTGCTGGGTGCTAGATACCCTGGGAGACACCCAGTTCCTGTCCTGAGGGTTTAGATTTGGGGCTTCTGGGGTGTCCTCAGAGCCAGTGTTCCTCTCCTCAGAGAGTGGGAGGCTGTGGGCAGGCAGTTGGCCAGTCCTCACTCACCACCCAATTCTTTCTTGTGGTCCTGCAGTCCTGGCTGCATGGCTGGGCCTCCTCGCTCCCCAACCCCTTGGTGAGTCACACACACACACACCCCCACACACACACAGAGCATGGGCAGCCCCATGAGAGAGCCCCAGGTTGGATAGACGAGAAAGTGGTTCTTCACAGCTTCCGGGGCAGGTCGGCCCCTGCCTGTCCAGGCCCTCTGAGAGCCTTCACGCGTTCACTCATGGCTTAAAAGTGTGTATTTGCAGGGGGTGGAAAATACAGAGAAGCCAGAGTTTGAAATTCTGGAGCGACAGCTGAACAACTGGAAGACCCTAGCCAAGTTGCCTCACCTCTTAAGTGAGTTTCCGCATCTGTCAAATGTGCATAACCTTCCTTTACAGAGTAAGGGAGACAGTCAAATGAGATAACAAATACGAAAGTATTTGCAGACTGTATACTCCTGATTGGGTGTGTGTGTGTATAAGAGATAGTCATTCATTCATTCATTCATTTATTAGCTCATTTATTTAAGAAACAGTGATATAGAGCTCATTAAGCCTCGGGCAATGTCCTAAGCATTTTATAAGAATTCACTTGTTGGATCCTTATAACAACCCTATGAAGATGGTGCTGGTGTTCTCCCCATCTTACAGATGTGGAAACTGAGGCACAGAAGGGTTAAGTGACTTGCTCGACACCATACAGCTAGTAAGTGGTAGAGCTGGGATTCGTACCTAGTCCTCTTTGACTCCAGAATGTTTCATTTGTTCATTCATCAAACACTTATTAAGTGCTTTCTCTGTGTCAGGCCCTGAGTCCACAGAAGAGCGCCAGGCTCGGTCAGCGTGGTGTTCTGGTTCTCATCCAGAGGCAGATGCAGCCTCCTAGAGGGAGCGCAAGAGGTTAGAAATGCATGGAGCAATTTTTGGTTGATGCCGTGACTGAGCTTACCATTAGCCGGCTAAACTTCCTGCCCTGTGTGGGGAAACCTTACACAAAATGTCAATAGTGCCCTGTTGAGAAACACTCAAGAAAGCAGTACTGGCTTTGGAGTCATTCCAGACCTGGACTGAGTCCCAGCCCTGACATTCCAAGACTTTGTGACTTGGACAAGTCGCTTCACCTCTGCGAGCCTCAACTCTGAAAAACGTGGTCTGCGAAGTGCCCAGAGGTATCTGGCAAGCCTTGGTTGTTCAACAAACATGAACATCCTTTCCTGCTCAAGCAAACACCAGGAAGTAGGGGGAGAAGCAGCTTTGGATTCCAGCATCCCTCCAAACCCTTCTCCCTCCCTCTCCGGGCGGCTCTGAAGCCTGCCAGGCTCCGGAAAGGCAGGGGACCTCTCACCCCCATAGCCCTTCCCTCTTCTCTCCATCCAGGCTCACGGCCAAAGGCAAGAGAGCCTCCCTTCCTACCAGCCCTGAGGTTTCAGGCAAAAGTCATTTACCTCTCTGAGCCTTGGCTTCCTCGTTTGTCACATGGGGAAACGGAATGCTGGTGGACGTCAGTTGCCTCTGCCTGGCCTGCACCCCTTCCCTCTTCTTTTGTATCCAGTTTGCTGTTGGGGGAACATCCCTCTCTCATTCTCAGTTCATGTGGGCGCATGGTCTAGGACTGGCCAGTTAGAATCAGGATATTCCGTCCTCCTGCTCACAGCCTTTGGTTCAGGGATGGGCACGTGAGCTAAGCCGAAGCAATCAGAAGTGTCCAGGAAAGAGATCCTCTTCATATGGGATCAGAGTGTTAGGACCGTGTAAGTTTGGAGCTGCCCAAGTGCGTGGGGAGCACCTGCCTGAGAGTGAAGCCAATAAGAAGGGAAAAAAAGATCAAGGAGAGAGAGACAGAGAGTCACACAGACAGAGACAGACCGAGACAGAGAGGGGGGAGCCTGACACCTGGATGCAGCCATACCTGTCCCCACTTTTTCAGCTTGGGAGCCGACTCTTCTCTTTCTTTTGCCAAAAGCAGTTGGAATCGATTTTGTTGTCAGGTTGTCATAGAGCCAACCCTGGCTTATTCAGGGGCTAAAACACCTACGTCAGAAGGTTTCTGTGTGGCTCAAAAGAGAAGATGATGTAAGTGAAAATGTTTTTCTAAGCTGTGTATGGCTGAATGATGGTAAGTTATTCCTGAGGTGCTAAAGCAGGAGCACACATTCCACGTGAGTGATGAGTCAGACCAGTTCTATCCGAAAGGCTCTAGAAAATGGACTTCTAAGGCTCTTGCCTGAGAACTGAAGAGTTGGTTGGAAATGGGAATTCTTGCCCCCTGCGTTTTCAGTTCATTGGGTGCAGAGCTTCAGAGGATGAGATGTCCTTGCGTTGGGGCACCACTGTTTCATGGGTGAATTGTTCCAAGGTTGGTCATGAGAGGCCACAGGACACAGAGGAAAGAGCCTGGCCGGTTTGGGCAAGCCCCTGCCTTGCTCTGACCCTCCGAGTCTGACACTGAGTGGTGCTGGGTTGGACCTTGTCTCAGGGAGTGCCTGTCTCTGACCTGCTGTGGTTCTGCAATTCTCAGACCCTCTTCTGGGCCAAGCAAGGTCTGCTCACCTCTGGAGTCAGCGGCACATACCTGTTCTTGGGTTCTCTGGAGAAGCCACACATCAGAAACCACAGCCCACACCAGAAAGAGACTCTTCTGAGTCCGGCAGACACAGCTGGCCCCATCTCCATTCACAACTCCCTATCCCTCCCTGCTTAATCTCCAAAACTCAATTTCCCAATCTCCTTTGCGGGCAGGCGAGGTCACATGACACAGTTCTGGTGAAAGAGATGCGGTTGGAACTCAGCTGGGGCTGCCTCTGCCCTTTCTATCCTTTCCTGCCTGGAACACAGGCTGGCGGACACAACGCATTCTGAGAGTGAACAGAAAGATGGAAAGAGCCTGGCCTCCTGACGGCATTCTCCAGCAGCCAAAGGGCCTGGGCGGTTTACCTCTGGCCTGTCATTCCAGAACAAGAATCCTCTTCCTTTTTTTTTTTTTTTGTTTAAGCTGCCACATTTGGGACTTTGCTATGGGTAGGCAAATGCATTCCTAGTACGCTAAGCTAGCACCTGCCTGCAACCATTCTCTCTTAACTTCTTTTTGGTGTCCAGAACAAGTTTTTTTCACATCTAGGACCACACTGACTGAATCAAATTAATTATTAATTAATATTAATTATTTACTACTACTAATAATAATAATTCCACCAGTAAGCATCATTTACCAAGTATCTCCCGAGTGCCAGAGATTGGGTTGAGTGGTTTTATCTTCACAGTGGTCCCAGGGAATAGATATTATTATGGTCCTCATTTCCAGATGAGGAAACTGAACCTCAGAGATGACTATGACTGGCCGCAATATTGAATATGGAAGCTGGGCTCCAAATCCAGTGCCTCCTGACTCCGAGACCCCTGTTCCCCTCCTTCAGCACCCCTAATTCAACAGGCTTATTTAGTAAGTTGGGAAACTGAGGTCCAGGAGGGAGAAGAGTGACTTGCCCAAGGACCACACCTTCGGGGCCTCCATTCCAGGGCTCTTTCTATGACGTCCTGCTGCTCAGGGAAAGAGGAGACTTGAAGGCCAGGCTAAGGGCTGGGGACCGTGGGAGCTATTGATGGTTCTCAGCAGAGTTAGGAGAGTATGCCACTACCAAAGGAGGACCATGGAAACAGCTCCCCTTCAACTGTGGTGGAGGAGGAGGGGGACGCAGGGACTGATATTTTCTCGCCCCAGCAACCCCCGGAGCATTTATCGTCTCTTCACAAGACAGTGGTTCTTCCCCAGCTCCTCCAGCTCTTCAGTCACAGGCGTCTGGGCCCTCAGATCCCAGGAGCTGATGTCTGATCCTCAAAGATTACTCAGATGGCTTGGGATCCAAGAGAGCCAGGGATGGAGTGCAGCAGGGAGTTACGCTGTAGACTTGACATCAAACAGACCAGAGCTCTGATTCCAGCTCTGCCATCTGCTAGCCCGTGGCCTTTAGCGGTCAGTTTTCCTGTTTACAAAAACGGAGACAAGAAGAGAATCTATCTCATGGAGCTGTTATAAGTTATAAAGGAGACGTTGCACCAAAACCCCTTAGCATGTGCTCTTCACCGCACAGTCTAGGGAAATCTTTGTGTCTCAGTTTCCTCTTTTGTGTAATGGGGATAATGCTTAATACTTTCCTTTTGGAGCTGTTGTGAGGATTTCAATGTGAGATGTGAAAACATTTTGTGATTCTAGGTGCTTAGCTTCTCAGCTGAATTATGCTGCTTAAATTGGACCCCCTAGCCTCCCCCATCTCTGTCCCATCCAACGCCCCACACCGCCACCCCCAACAGTGCATTTCTGTTTCCTCCTTTTTTAAAAAAAAATTATTTATTTTGGCTGCATTGGGTCTTCATTGCTGCGCACGGGCTTTCTCTAGTTGCGGCGAGTGGGGGCTACTCTTCGTTGGGGTGCGCAGGCTTCTCACTGCGGTGGCTTCTCTTGTGGCTGAACACCGGCTCTAGGCGTGCGGGCTCGGTAGTTGTGGCTCGCGGGCTCTAGAGTGCAGGCTCAGTAGTTGTGGTGCACGGGCTTAGTTGCTCCGCGGCATGTGGGATCTTCCCGGACCAGGGCTGAAACCCGTGTCCCCTGCATTAGCAGGCGGATTCTTAACCACCGCGCCACCAGGGAAGTCCCATTTCTTCTTAACTAACTCCAAACACTGGCTAGCTCTGCTGGGGCTTAGGTTATGTGGTACCTGGTATTTCAGAATAAAGGGACTGGGCCTTGAAACCTATCCCTTACTAGTTGTGCAACCTTGGATAAGTCATGTCAGCTCTCTGGGCCTCAGTTTCTTTCTCTGTAAAATGGAGGTGATAATACTGTGTAGGGCTGTTGAGAAAATTACATGTGATAGTGCATGTGAAATACACAGCACGCTGCCTGGCCCGCAGTAGGTACTCGAAATATTAACCATCATTATTATTACCACCAATGCCCAACCTCAGCCTGGCACTGAGGAGGTAAAGAAGAGGACGTGAACTTTGCATGAAACCCTCCTGCTCAGATAGGGAATGTTAGGGAGAGCAGATAAAGAATTAACATTGAGTTCCTACTGGAGGTTGGTCATGCCTATAATCTTGCTCAGAGTCATGCACGTAATCTTATTTTGTCCTCACAGTAACTCTTACGAGAATGGAATTATGAACTCCATTTTACAGATGGGGAAACTGAGACCCAAGAAGGGCAGTTGGCTACCTAAGGTCACACTGAAAACTGGTCAGAAATGGGGAGGGGAATTTGAAGAGATGTTGGGCTGATTCCAGAGCTTTCCTGTCTGGCTGTGAAGCTGCCTCCAGAGGTGGGGCTGGGTGGGGCTGGGCCCCCGAGTGATTCAGGTAAGAGTCATCTCCAGATTTCCAAATAGTGGGTGGGACACAGCAGGGGTGAGAGCGTTCCAGGAGCTTTAAAATCCAACTCCCCGAGTAGAGTTGCCAGGAGAGCATGTGATTGGGGTGGAGCCCAGGGTGGGGGGGTGTGCAGAGGGAAACCCCACCCCATGTCAGGGGGATTGGGTGGGGGGAGCAGGGTGTAGGGAAGGGGGTCCTGGCCACCTTAGCTGGGAGGGGCTCAGGGCCTGGGGTGGAGCTGGGCCTGTGAGGGTGTTGAGGGTGCTGGCCAAGGGCCCAGCTGGGAAGGTCAGGGAAACTGAGGCAGAGTACTGACACTTTTTGTAGTTGTCACAGCAGATGGATGGGGGTGGCATTCACCTTGATGAGGCTGGCCCTGGACCCTTACTCACTCATAGAAGGTCTATATTTTTTCACGAATTCAGTCACTCATACAGGTACTCATTCACTTCTTTATTCAATGAACCAACATTTGCTGGGTGCCTTCTATATGCCAGACCTTGCACTCTGCCCTGGGGATATGTGACTGACCAAGATGCTTGCAGCCTAATTAAGGGAGAGAGGGACCACACAATCAGCATGCTGCCCGCTGTGACCAGGGGTGACATAGGAGTTTCCTCAGAGGACAGAAAGAGGAAGAGGTGTGCCAGAGGATGCTTCCCTGGGGACACAGAGCCGGGCCTTGAGCAATGAATGGACGTTCACCATTCTGAGGGTTAGGAAAACTCCCTGGATATGGAAGCTATAGGCTTTGGAGTAAACGGACAGGGAAAGTGACCCTATGCTATGGCCTTTCCCAGGGTTGGGGCAAGGGCTGGCCTGGACCCCTCTCTGTGTATCTAGCTGCATACAGACCCTGCCACTGAGAGAGACCAAACACAGTGAGTCCAAATTTTTTTTTTTTTTTTGCGGTACACAGGCCTGTCACTGTTGTGGCCTCTCCTGTTGCGAAGCACAGGCTCCGGACGCGCAGGCTCAGCGGCCATGGCTCGCGGGCCCAGCCGCTCCGCGGCATGTGGGATCTTCCCGAACCGGGGCACGAACCCGTGTCCCCTGCATCGGCAGGCGGACTCTCAACCACTGCGCCACGAGGGAAGCCCGTGAGTCCAAATTCGAATGCCGCCTACCCCAGCCTGCGCCCCATCCCTCGTTCCCTCCCTGCATATTATTGCCAGCATCAAGCCAGGAACCTAGGTGCCCTCCTGAACACCTCTTTTTCCCTGAAGCTCTAGTGCCAATCGGTCACCAGGCTCTTGCCACCATTTCTCTTGTCTTCCCCTCCCCCATGCCCACTCTTGGTGCGGTCCTGTCCCTGGGGGGCTGCACAGGCACCCTGTCTACCATCTTGCCTCTGGCCTCTCCTTCACTGCATCCTTTGTGAGATCTCCAGCACTGGTCACAGAGCCTGGCCACAGTGAGGGCTCAATCCCTCCATGCCTGTTCTCAGAAACCATCTGATTTGATCTTTACATTGTTCAAATGGGAAAGCAGAAGTCCAGAGAGGTGCAGACACTTGTCTGAGGTCAAACCGCGGGAGAGACTTGAACTTGGTCCTTCTGACTTGCAGGCTCTTTTTCTCAGTGCCAGGGCCACACAGGTGCTGTTCCTTTGAGTTCAGGAGAGTGGCTTGGGAGTGAGCAGTCAACAGGAGGTACAGGCCTGGGAAATGCCTGGGCTCAGGGTCTGAAGGGAGAGAGGACCTGGGAGTGAAGATGGGGCCTCATCCAAACTCTTCTTTTTTCATCACCAGAAATCCCCCTTTAGTCTGGGTAACTGGACCCCCGAATCTCACCCTGCCCCCATCCCTCTGGCTGATATCCATGCCTTATGTCTCCTCGCCCTGCCTGGGTAGTCACCGGGGGCTCTGGATCTTGGTGGTGGGTCAGACTTCCCCAGCACCCCAGGGCCCCAGGCCCTCCACTTGCTCCACTCCCGCCCGCATCTGCCCTGGCTTGCTCTGTCTCCTTGGGGCAGCTGGCTTTTGTCCCAGTGGAGCATGTGAACAGCTAGGGTGGGGCCGTAGGAGGGGATCCCCAGTAGGCCTCACTTCTCCCAACTCACACGGTTCCCATTCTGTACCCAGGAATGTCTGGGAGCCCACATACGGACCTCTGAGCCCTCCTGCCTGCCCTTCCACTCTCTGGGGCCCACAGGATGGCTGGGTGTGGGGGGGAAACTGAGGGAGAAAATCTGTGGATGTGGGGACCAGGAGACCCTGTGTGACCCAGGGCGCATCCCCCTTCGAAGATCAGTTTCCCCAGCTACAAAAAAAGAGGAGCTGAGTGCTGGGATTCTAGAAAGTAGGCAGATAGATGTGAGTCCAGCTGGAGCTTCCACCCTGGCCACCCTGGAACCTGAGTCAGGAGATCTTTGAAAAGAATGCCTCCTGATGACAGATCACCTACTCTGTGCTAGGCACCGCCTCAGGGAGTTTGTGGGCATTACCTTACGGAATCTTACAACAGTTTTCTGGGATGGGTCTTATTAGCATCCACGCCTTATAGAAGAGAATACTGAGGACCAGAGAGGTTAAGTACCAGGTCCAAGGAGACACAGCTAGTAAGCTGTAGAGGCTGGATTTGAATTAGGTCTCCTGGACTTGGAGTCTGTGCTCTTCATTCTGGCAGTAGAGACTCAGGCAGAGACGCGGGACCTTAGAGGGCAGAGCCCAGCCCTTGGCGGAAGCCCATCCTCCCTGTTGGATCTGAGGGTAGTGGGTTTCCCACCCCGGAGACTGTGTGCAGGCCCGCCTGGACTGCTCCTTTTCCATCCTCCTTCCGCTTGGGGGTAGCGGTGGGGGTGGGGGGAGGCTATGTGGTTCTGAGCGGACGTTTCTAGGCTGAGATACCAGCCGTTCTGCCCTGAAGCCCTGGGGGCCCTCAGCATGGCACACCATATCCGGGCCTCAGTTTCTTATCAACCAAATGGACACACTTCTGGTGCTACTGGGTTTTAAAGGCTCCAGTGTCTCACGGATCTCGGGTGAAAAACCACCTTAGTGTCCGTCATAGAATAATTAATAAAATATCTTGGCTGGAGCGGGAGCAGAGGAAGTAAGTGGGCGGAGGCCGAGGTGACAGCTGGCTAGAGAGGTGGAGCCAGGGAATGGGTGGGGAGGGGCGGGCCAGGCGGGCCAGAGCTCCGGGGCACAGTTAGAGACGCACCCAAGGAGCAGGCAGTCCGCATCCCGCATCCATCAACCGCCCTGCACCATGAGCCGTAAGTCCGGCCCTGGTGGCCCCAGAATCCCCTTTGCCTCCTGGTGGAGCCTTGAATGCCAGGCTCAGCCCTTCATCTCTCTCCCTCTGCAGGGCGGAGTGTCTCGCTTCGGTTCCCGCTGCTTCTGCTGCTGCTGCCGCCATCCCCCGTCCTGCCAGTGGCCCCCGGGGCACCCGCGCCGGGTAGGCGGCCCCTTTCCTGCCCCCGAAGAGCCCCAGGTCCTGCGTCCCTGGCCTGGCCCCCACCCGCCTCTTCCCTCCGGCCGGCCCAGCTTCCCCTTTTCGGCTCGCGGTGCCTGGGAGTGGGGAGGGGGCTGAGTCTGTCGGTGGGATGGGGGCTCTCTGCAGACCCCCGGGGGGTGTGGCTTTGGCTAGGACGCCACTGCGTTCTTTTCGGGGGGAAAGGGCAGACTGGGATCTCGGGCCGGCTTTGGGAAAAGGGACAGCCTCTCTCCAGGCCCTCACCTGTTCTGGGCCCCCAGCGGTCCAAGCTCATCCCCAACAATCCCGCTGTTTCCCCTGCGGGCCACTTTTGGAGGAAGCAGCAGGCTCCAGGGGAAGGCGGGCTGGCGGGTTCTCTTTCTCCAGCCTCTAACTTTCTGGTACCCTTCCGGATTCCCAGCCCCAGTGGAGAAGATCTCCCTCGGTGAGAACCCGGGGTACACCAGCCATTCCGGAGAGAGTGGAGGTGGAAATACACTTACGGGGCTGGGTTGCTTCCCCTGAGGTTTAAATCCTCACCTGTGAGGTCCCCACTGGGCGGATGAGTTAACTGAGGCTCAGGTGGGGGCTATAATCCTCTCAAGCTCACACAGTGCATGGTGGGCTCAGGGCTGGAAGCTGGATCTACCTGACTCCAGGCATTTTTCAGGGTCTTTCCTCAGAGTCCTCCCTGCCCTTCTCACCCCCTGCCAATGGACCCTGGTTTCATCACCCCAAAGAAGATGGGGAAAGTCAGGTCCTGTAAAATTCACACCTTCCTCCCCCTCCACCATGCATGTACCAGGTTCCGGGTGAAGGACTGCAGTTCCTCCTTCAGACGGCCTCCCTCCCCCAGCTTACTGCTTGTGTGTGTGCGCGCGTGTGTGTGTGTGTGTGTGTGTGTCTGTGCAGGGTCTGGACAGAGCTTCCTTCATCACATAGCTGTGTGAGCTCTGTGTCTCCATTTCCCATCTGCAAAATGGGGTCAACAGAGGATGGTGGGGAGGGGATCTGAGCCTTCTGTTGTGATGCTCAGAGGAGAGAGAAAGGGTACCTGTGTGAACTGGTAATCAGACCAGGTTTCCTGGAGGAGAGGGTTTGAGAGGATGGCATTTGGGGAGTCAAGGAAAGGATGGAGGATGCTGGGCACGAGCAAAGGTCCAGTTTGTGGGAAGAAGAGGAGGAAGACCCACGTGGCCAGCACTTTACAGTTTACAAAACCAGGCTGTGGGCACCTCTGTTGTTGGTGCTCACAACAGCCCTGCCAGGGAGATGTTAGTCCCATTCTACAGAAAGGAACTCTGAGGCCCAGAGGGGTGAGCCCATTTGTCTGACACCCCAGTAGCAGAGCCGAGGCTGACTAGGCTGACCCAGTGGCCCCTTTTGTTAGCCCCTGGATCAGCCCAGCACTTCCTCTGAAGCCCCATCCAGGCCCCCAGGGTACCCAGGGCTCACCCTGCCTGTCCTCCTGTGTCTGTTTACCAGTACTTAGTGAGCCATGGTCTGTGCCATTTTGCTTTTAGCCTTTTCTACTTATCTTTATATTGTGTTTAAACAGAATTGTTTTCTTCACTCCACAAACATCCCCAGGGGGGTGCTTTATGCCAGTCTTTGGCTGCAGCCTGGTGACAGAGCTGGGAGGAGCTCGCAGTCTGGTGGAGGAGATAGAAATGCCCACAGACTGTCATCCAAGGGGGTCAGGGCCATGACTGAGGGAAGCACAGGGGTGTGTGGGGCTCGGGGGTGGGGGGCAGTTATCTCTCGTCCCTTACATGTGAAGAATTTCGGGAGGCTTCTTGGAGGTGGTGACGTTTGACCGGGACCCCGAAGGAGGTGGTGAGTTGGTGGAAATCCTGTGAGGTTTTACTATGAAACTCTGGAAGGGGTCTTCCTGGCAGAAGCAAGGGCATGAGCTGAAGCCTAAAGGTCTGAACTGTGGGAGTGGAAGGGCGCACAGGGAGCAGTAGGACAGAGGCAGCTGCTGGTGGACACGGGCCTTTAGATGCAGAATGAGGAGAGGGACTGGGGCCTCAGGGTAACTGGGAACAGAAGAGTGAGATTGGGCGGATGACTTGGAGGTGAGGCTGGAGGCTGGGGAACCGTTAAGGAGGCCGCTGCAAGGGTCAGGGAAAGAGCGGAGGAGCAGTTGGGTTTTGGGGCAGAAGGTTTGGGCTGCCTTCCCATTTCCACGCCTCTGGGTGAACTGAGGTCCAAGATGCCTGGATATTCAGGGGAGACGTCTGCCCTGGAAAGCCAAAGCTTGTGTTTTGTCCCCAGAGCAGCAGCAAAGGCTGATTCCCCCAGGAGACAAGGGCTGCAAGCTTACATGGGGGCAGGTGGCGGGAGGGAATGTTGCTTCTGCCTCTGTTGTGACGGACGAGGTGGAGTCCGGCTTGGAGGACAGGGATGTGCCAGGGCTTCCTTAATGCTCAAGTTCATCCCCTCCAGTTCCTGGACTGGGCTTAGTGCTCTCTCTTTGGCTAGGGATAGGGCATGACCTGGCAACCGGAGCTCCATGCCAGGCAGAGGGGCCTGAGGCCAGCTAACCCTGGAACGTGGGGCAGGAACCCCGCCTGTGCCAAACCTTCCTGCTGACTGCAGCCTCCTATCTGCAGCACCAGAGGAGTCTGTGGGCTGGGAGAGGACTTCCTCTTCCAGCCATCGGGGCCCGCTGCGGTGGTGCCTGGCGGCTGGCCGCTGACCTGGTAGGGTGTAGGGCCTGGGGCCCAGGTCTGGCTGGTGAGGGCCCCCTTTTTTTTTTTTTCTCTTTGGCTGCCAAGCTCCTGGAGCTTCTCTAAATATTATTCTTAGGGAATTTCAGTCCAGCCTCCTTCTTTAACGGGCCCTCTTGCTGCCTGGTGCTTCCAAGTCCTGACGACTTGGTGTTCCCTCACTGTGCCTGGAGCCCTGACTCCTGGGCTGGGGGACATTTCCTTGCCAGGTCCTCAGAAAGTTCTGGAGCTGGGAAGTCCTAAACAGTTCCTCATCGGTGGGAATGTGTGCAGTGTGGGCTTGCTGGTCAACCCCACCTCTGGGCTGGCTTGAAGATGCAGTGAGAGCAAGCTGCAGGGTTCTCTGCTGATGGGGCTAGGGAATCCTATTGATGCAAATAACCCAGATATTTGGAGATAGATTGGCTTCGCCCAGAGTTGAGAAGAGAAGGGGAGGCAGAGAGGCAGGTTTTTCCTTAGAGCCTGTCTGTTCCCTCCCCTTCCTGGAAAACGCTGAAAAATAAGGCCCAGAGGGTACAGGGTACTTGCCCAAGGACACACAGCCAATAAAGAGTAGTCACTCTCCCATAAAGCTTCACCCAGCACCGACTTGGTGCCTCGCCCTGTGCTGGGTGTGGGAACTCCAGGCACTTTAGACTCTGTGTCTGCATCTCCCTAGTTCTCTTTCTTGATGTTTTATTATACAGGGTGTCCTCCGCTGGGCACATGAAAGCATGTGGGATTTAAGTTAGACTGAAGGAAGGCCTTCCTTTGTGAATAGTTCCCAGAGCTCTGGTCGAGGTAGGGGATGGCGCTCCCTCTGGGGTCCTGGTTTCAGGTCCACCTTGAAGGAAAGGTGACAAACCTATCTCACCTGGGGTCATCCCCAGCCTGTGGGACAAAGTGACTCTCCCTCTGCATCCCTTCCCCAAATCCAGGCCTGGGCACCTCCAGGAGGAGGAAGGGCAGGGAAGAGAAGGGAGTTCATCTTGGCTCTGCAGCTTTGAAGCAGTGGGGCCTGGGCGCGCCTCCTCATCTGTGGCAGGGTTGGGGCGGGGGTGGGGGTGGCAGGGGTAGGGGGAGTCTCACCCACCCACCAGGGAGTGCTGAGCAGATAAACGAGGTAGATATGCAAGGTTGGAGGGTCAGCCAGAGCCCTGGCTTCCCGGCACATCGTGACCGTCCAGCTGTGGTTAGGCTCCCCTCCCCGGGGAAGCGGGGGAAGCAGCGCCTAGTCTCCTCTCTGCCCATCCTGACATCATGGGGCCGCCAGCGGCAGCTGCTATCCTTGCTGGGAAGAACTTTCCCTGCCGTGGGGCCGCCGGTGTTTATGGAAAGATCGCTGGAAAGATCGCGGAAGAGGAGGGAGGGAAAGTTGGGCAGCAGGTCTGGGAGGGAGGGACCTCTGCCCGCGCCCGGCGCACAGACTCTCCTGACAGGAGACGGAGAGGGATGCGGGCAGGAACTTCTGCGTCTGGGGACACAGTTCTGCTGCCTGCTGAAGCCCTCAAGCCAGACTTCAGAGCCAGCTGTGGGGGTGCTGGGGAGATCAGGGAGTCCCTCTGGCCAAGCCTGGGCTGGCTGGTCTCCTCGCTGCAGTTTAAATTCCGCAAACATTGAAGCTCTGGCCACCACATCTGGATTCCCTGGGTGGCTGGATCTCTCCAGGACATGGGTTGAGCCCCAGCTGTGTGCACGGCCTCTGTGAGGGAGGAGAAAGTCAGGGAAAGCCCTTTTCCTTGGAGGCTCGTGGTGGAGCAGAGCAGGTCGAGCTGGAACGTGGAGCAGGGGCGAGAGAGCGCGGCGGAGTGTGGACACTTAGGGGGCAGCTTTCTGGTGCATGCGCAGTGGGCAGGGTCAGGTAGATCCGGAGGAAATTTACTAGGGCAGAGCCGCAGCCTGGGTCAAGGAGGGAGCAGAGCAGAGCTTTCGGCTTTGGGGTCGCGGGATCTGCTGCCACAGAACAAACTGAGTTCCTTTTGGGATCCCTACTGGGGGAGAGATGGGGAGACAGCCCAGAGAAGGGCCGCGCCTCAGCCCCTGTGCCCGCTGAGTGGTAGGGCGACCCGTTTGTGACAGAGGGCCTGGTGCGCCAGGGTCGGGAGCTGGACAGTGTGGCACCGCGGGAGCTCCTGGGCAGAACAGCAGAGTGTCCTGAGCAGGAGGGATCGATGAGATCCCAGGTCCCTGAACCCGCTGCACGGCTGAGCCTGAGCTCCCTGGCGTTTCTGGGCCTGTGGCCCCTGCCAGGCCCCTGCCCTGGGCCCCACCTGCCGGTCCGCCTGCGTTGGTCTGATAAGGCCTTTTTGTTCAGACTTCTTCCTGTGGGTTCCTTCTTTTTATACCCTGCAAGGGTCCCAGAGGTGCTATTGTGGGGCTGTGGGGAGTTGCCAGGGCCTAAGCAAGACTGTTTGCATGATTCTGCGATGTGAGGGGCCCTAAACCAGAGGGTCCTGCCCTGTAACCATGGCAGGTGGTCAGCCTGCGGTGGCGTCTCAGCCTCCCACCTCCCGTTGCTATCCTCTCAACCTCCTATAATCAGATGCACAAAGAATCAGAGTTCCCTGTAACGTTGGCTCTGAGCCCAGTTAAGGAAATGTGTTTGCAAGAGGGACCTGGTGTTTCTGTGGAAGGCCAGGGAAGGAGCTGCTGCCAGGAGCCAGGCGCCCTGGGTCTGCAGGAGGCCTGGCTCTGTTCCTTGGTCTTGGCCAAGTCGCCACCTCTTCCCAAGCCTCGGTGTCCCTCGCTGAGCTGTGAACGAGCAGAGGGAGCTCCAAGGAGACTCTGACCTTGCTGTTGGAGAATCATTGAAGCTGTGGTTGGGGAGATCTGGGTTAGACACAAGGAGGGACTTCCTGCGGGGGGGGTTCTCCAGGGGGTTGGTGGGAGTGATGCTAGAGCTCCACTCACCCTCTGCAGGGAGTTTTCCGGCCACATCTCTCCTGTTCTCGTGGTGCCTGACCTCCCTCAAGATCCTAGAGCCCATACTCCACCCTGATGTGAGCTGGGGCTGGGTCTGTCAGGACGGGAGCTGAGACTCCCCTCAAACCCATTCTCTGTCTTCTGGGTTCTGGGAAACGTCTTTCCTTGGACTTGACGGCTGAGTGTCTGGGGGTGGGGTGGAAGTGAAGGGATGGGCAGTTGGTCTGGTGCCACTTGCTGGGTGACCTATCTGGGTTTCCCCTTATTTGGCCTCAGTCACCCCACCCCATCTGCCTATAACTGGACGCTGTGATACCTGCTCTTCCTTCCCTTCTGCAAAAATAAAGGAATGGAAGGTCCTGATGCCCAGAGGTTGGGGGTTGGTCTGAGAACCCCTATCCTTTTCCCTTTACTGAACCCCACAAACTCTGCCCTTGGTGCTGAGCTCTGACTTGGCAGAAAGTGAATGCTCTAGAAAAGCCGGTGGCTGCAGTGTCTTATCAGCTGTTTCCTAGCCTTTGATGTCACAGCCTGGGGCCTGGACTCTTCTCCTGCCCCACTTTGGTGACAGCAGGGAGGGAGGGGGGGGCTTCCCCTGGTGGCCTGATGTGGGGAAGACTGGAAACCCAGAGCAAGGTCTGGAAACGGAAGGGCCAGGGGCTTTCTGTTCATAGCTGTGGGGACAGAGAGGACCCTTGGGGAACACAGGAGTCCAGTAAGTTAGGAGAGAGCTGTGACTGGACTCCATGCCTCTGGTCCCAACGAGCGGTCGCCCTGGAGTGGTCTCTGATCTCTGTCTCTCCCCGCAGTGAACCCCTGTTGTTACTATCCGTGCCAGCACCAGGGTATCTGTGTCCGCTTCGGCTTTGACCGCTACCAGTGCGACTGCACCCGCACGGGCTATTCCGGCCCCAACTGCACCATCCGTGAGCTGGGCCTCCAGCCCCAATCCTTCTCCCCTGGGCTCGTCCTCCAAGACCCCCATTTCTTACCCTCGCCTCCGGCCGTGGCCCTGTTCTCTTTTCTTGCCTGCCTTTGACCTCTGACACTGCCCCTGACCTGGCTCCAGCCCAAGCCCTCACTCCTGGCACAACCCACTCCCCGCTTCCGGGCTCTGTAGTGAGTTTTCACTGCCCAGCTCCGGCCTTACTGACCTCAGTCCCTGGTCCTGTCTCCTGTCCTCAGGTCTGGTTCTGGTTCTGTCACGAGCCATCACTCCCAAGGTTCCCTCCTTACCCCTGCCCCAGAGGTTCTACCCTGTTCCATCCTGGCCCTCGTCCCCCGTTCCCATCTTCGTCTGGCTGCTTCTGGTCCTGCCAGGAGGGCCTGACTGAACAGCTCCCACTGCCCTCACAGCTGAGCTATGGACCTGGCTCCGGACTACTTTGCGGCCCAGCCCCTCTTTCCTCCACTTCCTGCTGACGCATGGCCGCTGGTTCTGGGAGTTTGTCAATGCCACCTACATCCGGGACATGCTCATGCGTCTGGTACTCATAGGTGGGTGGGGGCGGGGCCCTCCTAATCTAGGGGAGCAAGAAATCCTGCCACTTCCTGGAATTCTTGGCATATGATAAGGGCAGGGGTTGGGGGCGGGGGGCTTCTAGGGTGCCAAATAAAAAAAGAACAACCCAAGGAATTCCCTGGCCGTCCAGTGGGTAGAACTCCGTGCTTTCACCGCTGAGGTGCGGGTTCAATCCCTGGTCGGGGAAGTAAGATTTTGGCCGCGTGGGGGGACCAAAAATAGAGCAACCCAAGAAGAGGCGGGGAAGGGGGTGTGTAACTGGGGGCAGGAACCCCTTGTCACTATTATTTTCGCCCTCTGCAGCACGTTCCAACCTCATCCCCAGCCCCCCCACCTACAATGCAGCGCATGACTACATCAGCTGGGAATCCTTCTCCAACGTGAGCTACTACACGCGTGTTCTGCCCTCTGTGCCCCAAGACTGTCCCACGCCCATGGGGACCAAAGGTAATGGCGATGGGGTGAGGGGGCTGGGCCTGGGCTGTGTCACAGGAGATGCTTAGTTCTTCTGTTTGGGAAAAAACAAGCAGAAGAGCAGTTACTGACCCATTTCACAGATGGGTGGACCAAGGCAAGACATATGCATATCCAGAACCAGGGATGAGGACAGGAAGAGGTTGTGGAGGGTTCTTGCCTGAGGTCAGCGGCAGAGTCAGACTAGTGCTTCCATATTTCCAGGGTGCCTCTTTGCCTGAACCTTGTCTACTAGACGGGTGGGATCCTGCTGGGATGGGGGTGACTTTAAAGCTGAAATGGAGGAAGGAAAGAATAGTGAGCTCTTTACTGGCTGCTAACTCTGAGTTCGGGTCTTTACTAATGTAAACAGTCTTATGCGCTTCATCGGCGCAGTTTACACATAAAGTCAAATTTTTTCTTTAGTTGTTCAAGACCCCCACTTGGTCTCGTTGGCAGGGGTCTTCTTCCCAAGACCTTCTTCCTTATCCGCTCCTGTGATTGTCTTCAGACAGGGGGGTTTACTCAGTTTAGAGCCATCAATTCAGTTTCAAGTACACAAAGGACAATACAGTCACATTCCTTAGGTATCACCTGTGGCTGCTTTCCTGCCGTATCAGCCAAGCTGAGCCGATGCGACAGAGACCACATGTTGGCAGAGCCTAAGATATTGACTATCTGGACTTGTACAGAAAAAGTTCGCTGACCCTTGGTTTAAAAGATTCCATCTCACCAGTTTTCTGCCGGTTACATCGGCACTCCTCAAATCCACTGCATAAAATAGATGTCATTTGCCCTCTATTATAGAAGAAGAAATTGAGGGTCAGAAAGATGGGATGACTTCTCCATGTTCACACAGTTAGTAAATGGCGTAACCCATTTCAGACACAGGCTACCTTGCTCCACGGCTGGGGAGTCCAAGGTCTTCTGTTTGTGTGTTTTCTCTTTCTTTTTTAGGGGGAGGAGGGTTAACTTGTACAAAGTAGCAAACACACACAAAAGTTGAGAGAAAAGTATAAGAAAGTCCTCTGTATCCATCTCTGGGTTTCAAGATTTGTCCGCAATTTGCCAATGTTATTTCATCTATCCCCTCTCACCTTACTTTTTATGGAGTTTTTAAAAACAGATTCCAGATATCATGCCATTTCACCCATAAATGCTTCTAGAGTCTTTTGGTAGAGAAGGTGCAAGGGGCCATCAAGTGGGAGGGAGGTGGTCCTGCGGAGGCCACTCTGGGCTTCCTGCGTGGACCAGTTCGGTCTGGCGAGCCTGGAAGGCCCTGAGGCAGGAAGATCGAGACCGGAAGCAGCTACTGCTCTTTCCCACCTCCCCAACCAGGGAAGAAGCAGTTGCCCGATGCCGAGCTCCTGAGCCGTCACTTCCTGCTTAGGAGGAAGTTCATCCCTGACCCCCAAGGCAGCAACCTCATGTTTGCCTTCTTTGCGCAACACTTCACACATCAGTTCTTCAAAACTTCTGGCAAGATGGGTCCTGGCTTCACCAAGGCTTTGGGCCATGGGGTGAGTACCTGGGAGGGGCTCAGGACTTCTCTGGGCTGCACTTGGCACATGGAGGCTGTTACAGGTGGGGCAGGACCCAGAGGTCTGAGTGGACCCTCTCTCTGTCTTCAGGTCGACCTTGGCCACATTTATGGAGACAATCTGGAACGTCAGTATCACCTGCGGCTCTTTAAGGATGGGAAACTCAAGTACCAGGTAGCACTGGGTCTTGGGATGGGGCGTTGGGAAGAACCTTCCGCAGTCTTCCCTGGCAGAAGCTGTTGGTGGGGGCCTCCAGGGTGTCCTGAGATGGCCAGCTGCAGAAGTTGGAGGTGTGTGGTCGGAGGAGAGACAGCAAACCCTGGGAAAGGGTGCCAGGCGAGAGATGCAGACAAGGAGCAGACGTAGCCTCTCATGTTCTCCTGGGAGGTGGGTTCTGGGGCTCCACAGGAGATGACCATTTCCAGCCTGCATTTATTCATTTAATTATTCTACAATATTCATTGGGCACTATGATGTGCCTGGCACAGGGGAGCAGTGGCCGTGATAGTTATGGGCCCTACCCTCGAGCTCCTCAGGGACCACAGACACAAACAGTAGGGTGCTAGTTCCATGAAGACTTTTCATCTGAACTCGCACTGTTCAGTGTTGCTAGAGCCACATAGGTAATTATCTCATGCACTTCTCATATCCGCTGCATGAAATAGGTATCATTTGCCCTATTTCATTGCTGTGAGCCACATCTAAGTTATCTGGATTTTTCTAGTGGCCACATTAAAAAAGGTAAAAAGCAACAGGCAACATTGATTTTAATAATATATTTTTAACTTAACCCAATATATCCAGAATCTTATCATTTCAACATGTAATCAACACAAAAATTGTCAATAAACTATCTCACTGTTTGTGCTAAATCTTCAAAATCTGACCTGCATCTTACACTTACAGCACATCTCAATTTGGGTGCCAGATTTTCGTTGGAGATTCTGATCTGCATGTAGATTTCATAAAATTTACAGTTGAGAAAGTAGATTCACATGCCCAAGTTGTTCTAAGCATAACGACTTCCCAATAGCTGAGGTATCTGTTTTAAAATTTAAATCTAAAGAAAATAAAATTAAAAATCCAGTTCCTCATTCACACCGACCACGTTTCTAGAGCTTAGTAGCTGCACGTAGCTAGTGGCTACCATACTGGACCATGCAAATCTAAACAAACAAAAACCAAGACAGAAAGTTCATTGCTGAATCTTTTGGGCTAAGAACAGTATCTAGCATATGGTAGGTCCTCGGTGGACATTTATTGAGTGAATGACGACACTGCCATATAATTAATTACACTTGTGATAGCTGCCACCAGGGAGAAGCCACGAGAGTGTGCAGAGGATGGGGAAGGCTTCCTTAGGAAGTACGAATAAACCAAGAGTTGCATGAATGATGATGAGAAGTTAGGGAGGCCAAGAAGGGCACAGGACAGGCCAGGGTATCAGGCATCAAGGCTGGAGAGGGCAAGTCAGCTTGAGTGAATTCAAGGGAGGAAAATGAGGGAGATGCTGCTGGACACCTGAGTGATTCCCGATGAGCGAGGGTCGCGTTAAGGATTTCTGATTTCTGCCAAGAGCAGAGAGAGGACTTGGAAGGGTTTTAAGCCAGGGTGTGATGCTCGATTTGGGTGTTTTAAAGGATTGCTCTGGCTGCAGAGCCGAGAACGGACTGTCTGGGGGGATGGAGTTACTTACGAGGGGAGTCAGGGTGGAAGATGAGGGTGGGTTGGAAGAGGGTGGCGGCAGAGGGGAGAGAGAAAGGGACTCACTTTAGGAGGTAGAATCCACAGGCCTTGGTCAGGGAGGCCGGGCGGTCACCCTGCGTGTTACGGGCAGCTGTCAGTAGGAGTGGAAGGCTGTCAGCTGCGCAGGTGCAGGCACCCGGCCCCTCCCCAGGTTACCAGGTGGCCCCATCCTGCAGGTGCTGGACGGAGAGATGTACCCGCCATCGGTGGAAGAGGCGCCCGTGCTGATGCACTACCCCCGGGGCATCCCGCCCCAGAGCCAGATGGCAGTGGGCCAGGAGGTGTTTGGACTGCTTCCGGGGCTCATGCTCTACGCCACGCTCTGGTTGCGTGAGCACAACCGAGTGTGTGACCTGCTGAAGGCTGAGCACCCCACCTGGGGCGATGAGCAGCTCTTCCAGACGGCCCGCCTCATCCTCATCGGTGAGGACTCCAAGCCAGCCTTGTCCTGGAAGGTCACGCCCTCTGTCCTGAGAAGCGGAGTGGAGGGTTTGGGGACAGAGAGATTCGAATTCTGAACAGGGTCCTTCCCCTGTGTGAGCCTCACTTTCCAAATCTATACATTGGGAATAATGACAGTGGTAAGGATTTGTTGAGATGATGAATGGGAAAGTACTTAGCACATAGTAGGCCTTCAGAAAACGGAGGGCTGCGGTAGCTGATTAGTAGCTGGGTGACTAGCAGCAAATCTGATTAGCCACCCCAAATCTCAGTTTCCCCATCATCCCAGGAGCACTCAGAGGCATCCTCAGCAAATACCCCAGCTTGCCTGGGCTTCGGGAATCCTTACGTTTCCTGCCCTGCATGCATCTGCCTTCCTGGAGGTTGGTAGCTTCTGGGTGCCTCAGGGACAAGATATTTTTGTGTCCCCTACAGGGGTGAGCCTGCAGCCTAAAATGTCAGATGGTTTTTGGCCTGGGAGCTTGGCCCCCGACACCCCTGTCCAGACCATATTCACTCTGTGTCACCAGTGAGCCTCTGCCCCCGCCTTAGCGTCACTGGGCGTGACTGTTCCCAATTATATTGCCTGATTCATTGGTGCCCGGAAGAGCCATGCACTGGGGTTAGGAACGGCCTAAAGAATGAGAAGGGGCTGGTTCAGAAGTCCCAGTATTTTTTTTTTTTCTTAACATCTTTATTGGAGTATAATTGCTTTACAATGGAGAAGTCCCAGTATTATAGAGAATTTGATCAGAGAGGGCAAGTCTGTGTCTGCAGGCTGCCCAGCATACTGACTGGTGATGAAGCTGTGGCCAGAGGCGGGACTCCTAGGGCCCTGCACCTCCAGTGCTTCATTCAACCCTCCCCGACAGCCTTATGACCCAGATAGGATTACCCTTTGTTGTGAAGATTAAGAGGCAGAGAGGGTAAGTGAATTCTCCAAGGCCATTCAGTGCAGAGAGACTTGAACCAGGTCTGGCTGCCACCAGAGTTTATGCTGCTTCCACCACATCTTGAGGGGAGTGCTTTCCTGAGTGGGGACAGGGTGTGAGCCTTAATCTACTCTCTTGTGACGTGTGCGTATGGGGAGGGGATTCTCCCCTCACACCTCCACGTAGTGTTCCCACTTCTACACGTATTGACCCTCCGTGTTATGCCAGGCCCTGTACCAAGCGGTTCAGATGCATTCATTGTCTACTCCTCTCAGGAACCCTGTGAATACTGTTATACTGGTATGATTCTAGTACACATTTTACAGATAAGGAGAGTGAGCTTCAGAGAGAGTAAGTAGCACAGCCCCAGCTTGGGTGGCTAGAAAGGGTGAAGCCAAGATTTAAACCCAGGTCTGCTGATTGCAGTTCCAGTGGCTCCAGGTCAATTTGCTACAAGTCAATTTGTCTAGTGGTTAGTTGGCCAAAATACCGGTTTCTTCTGCTATCTCGCTGACCAGTTTTCACTGTGTTATGGATGTTCCTTTTGTGTCTTCCCTGGCTCTTTGCTCTGTAGCTTGTTCCTGAGGGGGCAGAGGAATTTGACACATAGGAAGACAGGAGGGTTATATGTGGGACAAGATTCACTGATGTCTCCAGTGTCCCTTGTTTGCTGCTGCAGCTCTTAGAATGGTCTCTTGGGAGCTCCCCTCACCCCCATCATCTTAGGCACGCTGAGATTCCCTCACTAAGTTCATCTCTACGTGCCCACCTTTTGTGGTGTCTCCAGCCTCTTTTAATGGGCTGTGGGAAGGTGGCCACCAGAGGGTCAGAAAACCCATCCTCAGATACTTCCTTTGCGTGTCCTGCTCAGCCCGGCCTGTGACCTCCCCAGGGAACATGGGACTAGCAGGTGGCTCCTGTCTTGGGACATCAATGCGGCCTGAGACAGAAAGTTGCATTTTCACGCCCCGTGACAAACAGGCAAAGTGAAAGTGGCCAAATAAAATCAAACAACCATTACAATGATAAAGAGGCCAAAGCAAGCCCTTTGCATGAACTGGCCCACTTCCCAAGCCTGGTGGCTAAGTCCCTGTGCTCTGCTGACCCCATTCCCCATACTTCGTCCCAGGGGAGACCATCAAGATTGTGATCGAGGAGTACGTGCAGCAGCTGAGTGGCTACTTCCTGCAGCTCAAGTTTGACCCAGAGCTGCTGTTAGGCACCCAGTTCCAGTACCGTAACCGAATTGCCATGGAGTTCAATCACCTCTACCACTGGCACCCGCTCATGCCCGACTCCTTCCGGGTGGGCCCCCAGAACTACAGCTATGAGCAGTTCCTGTTCAACACCTCCATGCTGGTGGACTACGGGGTCGAGGCCCTGGTGGACGCCTTCTCTCGCCAGCCCGCGGGCCAGGTGAGCCTCAGAGGAGCGCTGGGGAGGGCCGCTGGGCTCTGGGATCCAAACCCCAGGTTTCTGTGAAAGGGGGAGAGTGTCACCCCTACTGAGAGGTCGTGATCATTCCTTCATTCATTCTGTCGTTCTTTCGTTCATTCAACGATAGCAGGCGTTACTGCAGATGCTGGGGATACAGAAGTGAACCAGGTCAATGTGATTCTTGGGTCCTTGTATTTTTGGTGCGTACACCCGAGAAAGGAACGACAGTCATGTGACAGCTAACATCGTTTGAGCACTTACTACATGTTAGGCACTGTACCAAGGGCTTTTCTGATGTTTTCAGAATTATAAGAGCATGTTAAGAACCACAATATAGAAAGCCCACCATGCTCTGGGAACTCAGAGAGGGGCTTCTGGCCCAGAGTTGGGGATTGTGGATAAGGAAGTAATGTTTGAGCAGAGATCCCAACAATGGATAGGGGTCTCCCAGGGCAAGAGGTAGCGTTCGTGGCCTGGGGTCTCTGTGTTCCAGATGGAGGGGACAGCATGGCAAGGGCCCAGAGGTCAGAGGGCATGGCAATTTGAGGACCAGGAAGACATTCAGGGTATGGCAATATATGCAAAAGTGCCTGCACATAGTAGGTCTTTATTACATTAGAGGCCTCTGTTATGGGCTGAATTGCCCCCTGCCCCAAATTCCCATGTTGAAGTCCTAACCTCCAATACCTCAGAATGTGACTGTATTTGGAGCTAGGGTCTTTAAAGAGTTAATTAAGGTAAATGGGGTCATTGGGTGAGCCCTACTATGACTGGCGTCCTTATATGAAGAGGAGATTAGGATACAGATGTGCATAGAGGAAAAACCTAGGGGAAAGTTGGCCATCTCTAAGCCAGGGAGAGAGGCCTCAGAATGAAACCAACCCTGCCCACACCTTGATCTTGGACTTCCAGCCTTCAGAACTGTGAGGAAATAAATTTCTGCTGTTTAAGCCACCTAGGCACTTTGGTACGGCAGCCCTAGCAAAATAATACAGCCTTTCCCTCTGGAATTTCTAACTAATTTCCTCCGAAATCTTCCCTTCCCCATGTTTGGAGGCTCCCATCTCCTTCCCTAGCTCCCCTCAGCCCTACCATGAAGTTGTGGCACCATATGGATTTAGGTTTCCCCCTGGTAATTTGACTGCACTTAGCATATGCTGCCACCAACGGGCAGCTGCTGGCTGGTTTACGGCCTCTGTTCTTCGTGGGGACACAGACATGAACAGAGACAATAACTCGTGTGCGGGGCTTCATGGTTTCCAAAGAATTTTCAAGCAATGTCCCTGGTGACGTGTGTGAAAAGCCCTGGTATTTCCCGGTACCAGGCAGAAGGGTCACAGAAGTGTGTGGATTCTCAGGATATCAAAGAGAGTGTGAGAAGTGATAAGACAGGGCCTCCCCTGATAACCCCCACCCTGGTTCCATCTCGGGGTTACCGTGTGACCAACGCTGTGCTAACTGCTTTGTATTCTTTATCTCGGTTATTTCACCAGGTGCTTATTTCACAAGCATATCAGACTGATGCTTCTACCTTCCTCATTGTTGCTATGAAGAAACAGAGGATTAGCATAAGTCGTTTGCCTACAGTCCCTGTATTTGTTTCCTAGGGCTGCAAAAGGAACACAAACCAGGGGGTTTTCAGCAGCAGACATTTGTTCTTTTTCTTTTTTCTTTTTTTGGAAGTTCAAAATATCACCTCTATTACTGATAAAGCTGATTCTAGAAAACCTAAAGCAGGCTTTTTAATAATAAACGCCCAAATCGACAAACTTGGCTACCAAGACATGGAAGCATGGAAACAAGGAAGGTCTCTCCCAACATCCTCCTGTCCCCCCAGAACAAGGAGTATGAGAGAAAACATACTCCCTGGTGTCAACTGAATTCAAGAGGGGTAGAGAGGACAGCTTGAACAACGCATGCCTAGTTACTGTGCTCAAACCAATAATACTGTTACTCCTCGTCTTCTAATAAGGAGGGAGGGGGAGAGGTTGGCAAAAGATGCTAAGAGTGTTAGGCTACTGGGGTTTCCTCCATAGACAAAGAAACATCCAGAAAAGGAAAGAAATATTCCCACCTTACACCTGAGAAGTATCACCTTTTATTCATTTATTCATCGATCCGTCCAAGCACCTGTTAAACGTTTACTACACGTGACTAACATCTAGGCCGTGAAAAAGATCGATCCTCAAACATTTCTCTAGAAAGCCCTTGTAGTTAACTCCCCCAGATGGTATTAATACCAATCAGAAATGTATTGTTGCACAGTTCTGGAGGCTAGAAGTCCAAAAGCAAGGTGTCGGCAGGGCCGTCCTCTTGCTGAAGGCTCCAGGGGAGAATCTGTTCCCTCCCTTTCTCGCAGCTTCTGGCGATGGCTGACAGTCCCTGGGGTTCCTTGGCTTGTAGAAGCGTCAATCCAACGTGGTGCTCTCCCTGCGTCTCTCTTTCCTCTTTTTATCAGGACGCCAGTCATTGGATCTGGGGCCACCCTAGTGGAGTGTGACCTTGATTACATGTATTTGCAAATAAGGTCACATTCACAGGTGCTGGAGGTTAGGACTCCAACACGGATACAGGCGAGTCAATCCACAATGGCCCCACAGCTTGTAAATGGTTCAGCTGAGATTGGCACCAGCCTCCTCTGGCTTTGCCCCAGGGTGTACAACTTCACCCAACTATGCTTTTCCTCTTTCTCACCCAATTGTCCTTGTTCTGCCCAAACAGAACTCTTTCTTTAGCATTAGCATTAGCAGTTCACCCTGAGCAATAGATCTTTCTTTAGATGTATGCTCCTTTTTTTTTTTTTGACAATTCTTTTGCATTAAGAATATCTTTTTAAACTTTTTATTTTATATTGGAGTAGAGACGATTGACAATGTTGTGATAGTTTCAGGGGTACAGCACAGTGATTCAGTTATACATATACATGTATCTATTCTTTTTCAAATGCTTTTCCCATTCAGGTTGTTACATACTATTGAGCAGAGTTCCCTGTGCTGTACAGTAGTAGACCTGTGCTCCTTAACAGTTATGAATCCGATTTTTCTTTTTCTGGAGCCTTATTTTTTTTTTTTTGGCTGTGCTGTGCGGCTTGTGAGATCTTAGTTCCCCGACCAGGGATTGAACCCGCGCCCTTGGCAGTGAAGGCTCAGAGTCCTAACCACTGGGCTACCAGGGAATTCCCTCTGGAGCCTTCATCTCACCAGGTTACTTGGGCTTTGAACCCTATTTCCCTCCCTTCACAGGATATATTACGCCACCGCCTTGGTCTTAAAGTAAAACTACAAGTTTAGTTAAACTAAATGTGTTTATATATTACACTTTTCATGGCAAGATTTTAGTTCCCTCCCTGCTAGCTCACAACAATTCCTCTCCCAGGAGGCTTGGCAGAAAGAAAGAGAAACAGATATAATCACCTGTCTCTGTGTGTAGCTTTATCTGGTCTGAATGGAGTGACTTGATACTCTGTGTTCCTACCTTCTAGCTCAGTTTCTCTTTTCTAGTGGTGGCCGGTTACTAGGGGTTCACTTTTTTTTTTTTAATTTGTTTATTTACTTACTTTTGGCTGTGTTGGGTCTTTGTTGCTGCGCGCGGGCTTTATCTAGTTGAGACGAGTGGGGGCTACTCTCCGTTGTGGTGCACAGGCTTCTTTTTGCGGTGGTTTCTCTTGTTGTGCAGCACGGGCTCTAGGCACACGGGCTTCAGTAGCTGTGGCACGTGGGCTCAGTAGTTGTGGCTTGCGGGCTCTAAAGCACAGGCTCAGTAGTTGTGGCGCAAGGGTTTAGCTGCTCCGCGGCATGTGGGATCTTCCCGGACCAGGGCTCGAACCCACGTCCCCTGCATTGGCAGGCGGATTCTTAACCACTGTGCCACCAGGGAAGTCCCTGGGGTTCACTTTTTCATACTAGATGCTCAGTAAATTTTATTTAATCTCAATTCTGTGATATAGAGAATGGAAAGCAATAGAAATAGGTTCCTTAGCAGAATCCATTAAAAGATTAAACGTCTTTGTTCTATGATAAAAACTGATTTGGAGAGTGACAGACACATGTCAGTTCTGCCAGGTAGAGTTTAAAAAATATCCTAGGAAAGCCATAAAGTTTTGACCCCTCAAACTAACATTTGTCCATCCAACTGTCTCCATCACTTGAAAGCTCAGAAACCTTTCTGCCTTTTATTTCCAGATCTGAAATGCCAGTCCCCTCTGCTTGAGTTCTGGACTGTGGCTGTGCTGGCCATCTCCTCTGCAGAGTCCTAGTTGCTGAACCTAATAGTTCCAGAACCTTCCTTAACAGAATGTTGTGGGTTCTCACCTAAATTCAAAGGGCTGGGGAACAGTGTGTCTGGTGAGCGACTAGAGAAGTCCTCCTGGCCCACTCCACATTCTAAAGATGAGGAAGCTGAGCCTCAGAGGGGTCCCTGAGGAAGCATGGCAGTGCAGACCTAGGGCTGGGTTGCCAGCTTAGTGGCCGCTAGGCTGAGCCATCCTTTCTGCTCAGAAAGGACTCCTGACCTGAATTCCTTCTCCAGGACAATGTGGCCTGGCTCTCAGACCACAGCTGCGTTTATCTCTTGGCAGATCGGCGGGGGTAGGAACACAGACCACCATGTCCTATACGTGGCTGTGGAAGTCATCAAGGAATCGAGAGAGTTGCGGCTGCAGCCCTTCAATGAGTACCGCAAGAGGTTTGGCATGAAGCCCTACACCTCTTTCCAGGAGCTCACAGGTGAGCAGCTGTTTCCCGGCCACGGCTCCTGCCCTCGAGGGGCTTGAGCTGAAGTGAAGGAGACATTGAGGAAACAGAACGGGGTGATCCGTATGGCCAGCACCGTGACTGTGGGATTTGAGGGGTGTGGGAGCACGGTGCCAGGGGTGGCGAGGGATGGCAGATGACTCTGCTTGGGGAGGGAAGGTGGCTTCTCAGCTGGGTTTGAAGGATAAAAAGGGATTTTCCGTGACTTCCCTGGCGGTCCAGTGGTTAAGACTCTGCACTTCCACTGCAGGAGGCACAGACATGGCACAGCCAAAAAAGAAAAAAAAAGGGATTTTCCAGCTGAAGGATAGAGGGAAGAACATTCTAGGTGGAGGAACAGAAAGTACAAAGGCACAGGGGTTAAAAAGAATGAGCCTAAAAGAAAAGAAAACAAAAAGTGAGCCTATTCAGGAGAACAGTCCTAGGTGTGGCTGGGTGGAGGTTAGTGATAGGAGGCTAACCTCCTTGTGTGTGGAATCTTGGATTCTACGCTAAGATTTTGGGTTTTATTCTGTCTAGTGGTTCCTAAGTCCCATTTATGGGCCAGCTACCTGAGAATCACTTAGAAAACTAATTAAAAATACCAAATCTGAGATGGCTCTTCCAGAGATTCTGATTCAGTAGACCTAGGAGGTACCCAAGAATCTGTATGTATGTGTGTATATATATATATATATATATATATATATATATATATATGTATATATATATATACATATATGTATGTGTATGTGTATACATATGTATGTATATGTAAGTGTATATATATATAAAAAACACAAATTGTATAATATATATATAATAAATATATGTAACATATATGTCTATATGTCATATATATATATATATTTGTTGTTCAAGATCCCCAGTTGTTGGGCAGCCAAGTTTGGGGACCCCTGTCCCAGACAACGGGGGTGCCACTGAAAGGTTTTGACCAGGGTGTGACGTGACACCTGACTGTGTACTGGTACCCTGTGGAGGGTGGACTTGAGGAGACAGGTAGGGACACTCCATGTCTGTCTCCCATGACAGTCCAGAGAGACAGGAAGAACATTGTCGCTAAGTCTCTATGTGATCTTGGACAAATGACATTGCATCTCTGAGCTCCGGTAGAGCGCAGGGTCTTGGACCAGGATAAGGCCCCTTGAAACCTGCCTGTGAAGGAAACAAGATAGGTAGCTTCTGCCTGTTGTAATGATCAGGTAATTAGGGCACAGAGAAGTGGGGTGAGTTGCCCGAGGTCACACGCTGTGTGGTGGCAGATCCAGGCCCTTGACTCCATCTGCAGTAGCAAATTCCTTCCCTAGATGCAGCCCTGGAGCAGGGTCGGTGAGCCGGGCCAGATCTTAGGGCATGTGCTCATCTGCTCAAGGTGCTCTTCTGAAGTCCATTCTCCTCCCCAGAAAAAGGTGGACCTAGAAGGTTCCCTGCCCAGATGAACCGTAATGGGTGGCATCATGATTCTGACTTTGGCTTCTCCCCCTTGTAGGAGAGAAGGAGATGGCAGCTGACTTGGAGGAGCTGTATGGGGACATCGATGCCTTGGAGTTCTACCCAGGGCTGCTTCTTGAGAAGTGCTCTCCAAACTCCATCTTTGGGGAGAGTATGATAGAAATTGGGGCTCCTTTTTCCCTTAAGGGCCTCTTAGGGAATCCTATCTGTTCTCCGGAGTACTGGAAATCGAGCACATTTGGCGGTGAGATGGGTTTCAACCTTGTCAAGACGGCCACGCTGAGGAAGCTGGTTTGCCTCAACACCAAGACTTGTCCCTACGTCTCCTTCCACGTGCCGGACCCCCGCCAGGAGGACGGGCCTGGAGTGGGGCGGCCATCCACAGAGCTCTGAGTGGCCAGGGCAGCAGCATTCTGGAGGGTAGAGCTTACTGCTCATCATTCCAGAATGCTGAGGCCAGGGTTGATAATCTTCAATGTTGGGTTTCTGATTTGGTGTTGAGAGCATCAGCGTGGACGTTTAGAACTCTGGGTCTCTCACCACGATCTGGAACACTGTGGTTTTGTTTGTCGATCTAGAATGCTGAATTCCTGGTGAGCCATCTAGAAAGTGAGGAGTGGTTCTCCTTCAGAATGCCAGAACACTGGTTTCCGGTTGATCACCTAGAATGTCAGATTTCTGGCTGATCCAGAATACAGGCATTCTAAAATATGGGACTCCTGATGGAATCATCTAGAAAGTTAAGGGGTTCTTATTTTGCATCTAGAATTCTGGGTGGTCCTCCGGAGTGTTGACTTTCTGATTGGTTATTCAGAATGTGGTGTTCCTGGTTGCTGATCCAGAACAGTAGCTGGTGTGCTATAGATCTGTCCTGTCCTGAATGTCTGGAGCATTGATGATTCATTTTCCTGTTCAGTGAGACATCCACAGAGCAGGGGAATCTAATGTCTGATGAGAATGCATTGCCTGAATCTGTGCCTGCACAGAGGAGGCAAGGAGGTGGGGTGTTCTGCTTGGGACCCCAACTGAGACCCTGGTCCGAGGCTATAGAGAGAACAGGTGGCTTTTTCCAGGCCATTGACTGGAAGCCACCAGAGCTCTGTCTTTGTCCAGATCTTGACTCACGGCAGCTGTTTTTCATGAAGTTAATAAAGTTCTTTTTCCAAATTGCCTGCTATGCTTTTGATACCATCCCCAGAAGCAGAGGTAACACGGAAGTGACCTTTCTCCTAGCCACAGGCTAGATGTGCTGGAGGTTTGCAGCAGGAGACTTTCCACTGGGATCCCTGGGCCTGTCATGGTCTAGATCTTTCACCGCTGATGTTTCATTCCCCCCTCCCCACCGCCGATCCTGTGGGTTAGGAATTGCTTTTTCCAGGCTGCTCTCCTAAAATGCACAACTCCCCAGCCCCAGGAAATGTAGTGTTCAGTTCCCACCATCTGATTAAAACAACTTCCTCCCTTACTGAGCATACAACAGAGATGAAAGGCATCTGGGGCGGAGAGCATTTACTCTGTGCCAATTTTACACATTTCATTCTTTTATTTTCAACCCAACAGTGTGAAATAGGTGGTAAATCCACGTTTCAAAACCAAGGATACCGAGACTTGGGGCGGTTAAGTGACGTGCTCCACACGTGCCAGAGCCAGGTTAGGACCCAGGTCTGGCTGAATCTAGAGCTGTGCTCTTTCCTCCATCCAGCATCCTCTTGCTTCCTGGTTTCACTCACTTCCAGGCCTAATGTTGCTTGTCCGGCTCAGGGTCAAAGGCGGAGGTGGGCTGTAGCCTCCGCCTTCCTTGCAGGCTATTTGTTCAGTCACAGATATTTATATTCCTAGCTGCCTACTACATGCCAGTTACTGTCATATGCTTGGGGCTACAGCAGGGAGCGATCAAGACCGATAAGGCTGCACAACAGATCGTTGTAGTTTATTTCATACACTGTACAGCATGGGGAATGTAGCCAATATTTTATAATAACTTCAAATATAGTATAATCTATAAAATTATGAATCACTATGTTGTACACCTGAAATGAATATTGTAAATCAACTATACCTCAATTAAAAAAAATCTTCAATAGAGTTCAAACTCAAAAAAGACAGATGGGCTTCTGCCCACATGGAGCTCACATTCCAGTAGGGGTAGAGCAGACAATAAAGAAGAAAACAATGAAAGGAGAGAAACTCAGGTAAGTGTGATCTCCCTTCTAATTCATGCTGCTCTGTCCTCCCCTGCTTGACTGCAGAGCCCTGAGACACTTTGCCCAGCCACACAGATCCCAATAGCCAGCTACGAGAGAGGAGAGGACAGAGGGATAAGGTAAGAGATTGGGAAAGGTTGTTTATGCTCCCATAAAGAGTTCCTTAAGTGACTCTAGGCTTAGAGTTCCTTGTGGAAAACCATGGCACAGAAACAGCGGGGGAAATTGGGGTCCAGGCTGAGGGTCCCTGGCTGTGTCTACTGTCTTATGGTCCAGAAAGCTCTTGTTTCTCCTTAGTTGGCTGGGGACTACTTCCATCATTCCTTCCTGGCCCTGTTGAATTCAGAGAATGCAATCCCTTCTTGCTCCCCTAACTGTGCTGATGTGGAGGGATCCTTCCGGTGACAGAAGTGGGTATGGCGTGGCTGTGTCTTGTCCTTGCTGGACCAGTCTCTATTTCCTCTCTTCTGCTAATATGCCGACTTTGCTGAGAATCCTTCCTTCTCGTTAATTTTAGTCTTCGTGGTTCCATCAGTGGCCCTTTCCTGGCCAAGAGGTGGGCCTGTGAATCAATCCTGGCCAATTAAACACCCTCTTCTTTTTTTTTTTTTTGACAACTTTATTGGAGTATAATTGCTTTATAATGGTGTGTTAGTTTCTGCTGTCTAACAAAGTGAATCAGTTACACATATACATATATCCCCATATCTCTTCCCTCTTGCATCTCCCTCCCTCCCACCCTCCCTATCCCACCCCTCTAGGTGGTCACCAAGCACCGAGCTGATCCCTGTACTATGCGAATGCTTCCCACTACCTATCTGTTTTATGTTTGGTAGCGTATATATGTCCATGCCACTCTCTCACTTTGTCCCAGCTCACCCTTCCCCCTCCCCGTGTCCTCAAGTCCATTCTCTAGTGGTCTGCATCTTTATTCTCGTCTTGCCCCTAGGCTCTTCATGACCATTTTTTTTTTTAGATTCCATATATATGTGTTAGCATATGGTATTTGTTTTTCTCTTTCTGACTTACTTCACTCTGTATGACAGACTCTAGGTTTCTTTTTATGGCTGAGTAATATTCCATTGTGTATATATGCCACATCTTCTTTATCCATTCATCTGTTGATGGACACTTAGGTTGCTTCCATGTCCTGGCTATTGTAAACAGAGCTGCAATGAACATTGTGGTACATGACTCGTTTTGAATTATGGTTTTCTCAGGGTATATGCCCAGTAGTGGGATTGCTGGGTCGTATGGTAGTTTTATTTTTAGTTCTTTAAGGAACCTCCATACTGTTCTCCATAGTGAGTGTATCAATTTACATTCGCACCAACAGTGCAAGAGTGTTCCTTTTCTCCACACCCTCTCCAGCATTTATTGTTTGTAGATTTTTTGATGATGGCCATTCTGACTGGTGTGAGATGATATCTCATTGTAGTTTTGATTTGCATTTCTCTAGTGATTAATGATGTTGAGCATTCTTTCATGTGTCTGTTGGCAATCTGTATATGTTCTTTGGAGAAATGTCTGTTTAGGTCTTCTGCCCATTTTTGGATTGGGTTGTTTGTTTTTTTGATATTGAGCTGCATGAGCTGCTTGTAAATTTTGGAGATTAACCCTTTGTCAATTGCTTCACTTGCTAATATTTTCTCCCATTCTGAGGGTTGTCTTTTCATCTTGTTTATCGTTTCCTTTGCTGTGCAAAAGCTTTTAAGTTTCATTAGGTCCCATTTGTTTATTTTTGTTTTTATTTCCATTTCTCTAGGAGGTGGGTCCAAAAGGATCTTGCTGTGATTTATGTCATAGAGTGTTCTGCCTATGTTTTCCTCTAAGAGTTTGATAGTGTCTGACCTTACATTTAGGTCTTTAATCCATTTTGAGTTTATTTTGTGTATGGTGTTAGGGAGTGTTCTAATTTCATTCTTTTACATGTAGCTGTCCAGTTTTCCCAGAACCACTTATTGAAGAGGCTGTCTTTTCTCCATTGTATATTCTTGCCTCCTTTATCAAAGATAAGGTGACCATATGTGCATGGGTTTATCTCTGGGCTTTCTATGCTGTTCCATTGATCTATAGTTCTGTTTTTGTGCCAGTACCATACTGTCTTGATTACTATAGCTTTGTAGTATAGTCAGAAGTCAGGGAGTCTGATTCCTCCAGCTCCATTTTTCTTTCTAAAGATTGCTTTGGCTATTCGGGGTCTTCTGCATTTCCATACAAATTGTGAAATTTTTTTGTTCTAATTCTGTGAAAAATGCCAGTGGTAGTTTGATAGGGATTGCATTGAATCTGTAGATTGCTTTGGGTAGTAGAGTCACTTTCACAGTGTTGATTCTTCCAATCCAATGGTATATCTCTCCATCTGTTTGTATCATCTTTAATTTCTTTCATCAGTGTCTTATAGTTTTCTGCATACAGGTCTTTTGTCTCCCTAGGTAGGTTTATTCCTAGGTATTTTATTCTTTTTGTTGCAATGGTAAATGGGAGTGTTTTCTTAATTTCACTTTCAGATTTTTCATCATTAGTGTATAGGAATGCAAGAGATTTCTGTGCATTAATTTTGTATCCTGCCACTTTACCAAATTCATTGATTAGCTCTAGTAGTTTTCTGGTGGCATCTTTAGGATTCTCTATGTATAGTATCATGTCATCTGCGAACAGTGACAGTTTTACTTCTTTTCTGATTTGGATTCCTTTTATTTCTTTTTCTTCTCTGATTGCTGTGGCTAAAACTTCCAAAACTATGTTGAGTAGTAGTGGTGAGAGTGGGCAACCTTGTCTTGTTCCTGATCTTAGTGGAAATTGTTTCAGTTTTTCACCATTGAAGATGATGTTGGCTGTGGGTTTGTCATATATGGCCTTTATTATGTTGAGGAAAGTTACCTCTATGCCTACTTGCTGGAGGGTTTTTATCATAAATGGATGTTGAATTTTGTCAAAAGCTTTCTCTGCATCTATTGAGATGATCATATGGTTTTTCTCCTTCAATTTGTTAATATGGTTAAACACCCTCTTCTTATACATTGCTCCCCTAGTAGAGTTGCATGGAGATTGAGATGACTGACTCTGATTTATCCCTACAGCTGGGCTCTGAAAACACTGTCCATTAGTTCTAGCTTCCAAGCTCACCAGGGAAACCTGGATTCCTGACCTTCTTAATCAAGACTTTAACTCTTACTTCCATCCTGGAGGGATGCTCCATGAATTCCCCTGTCACTTAAATTGGTCAGATTTGGGGGTCTGCTGCTTGCCACCAAACCTTAACAGCAGCTGACCTGGGGTGACAGATGCGGTAGGATGGCTCTGGAAGGAATTTGAATCAGCAGAGACACAATCAGTTTAGAGATTTAGAAAGAGTACCCTCGGGTAGGGTGGATGACAGAGTAGAGCAGGAAGATCTGGAGGGTGGCAGAACAGTGATGAGGCTGTGGCTGTGGTCCAGGTGAGAGAGGATAGCAGCTGGGTGCCAGGTGAAGGGCTGTGGGGATGGGGGGATGGGATGGATTCTAGAGATAGTCTCCTCTTGAATGCAGGTTCCTAGATTAGGTGGACTTTGTTTTGTATGGACAACTGTGTGTGAAACTTTCGTACATAGAAACTATGTCAAATGTGCCATGAAGGCTTCTTCAGAGTGAAGCATCTTAATGCTCATTTCTGGAATTTGGTGGGTGTGATGGTTCATTTTCTGGGTCAGCTTGGTTGGGCTACAGTTATTTAATCAAACACTAATCTGGGTGTGGCTGTGAAGGTATTTTGCAAACATGGTTAACACTGCAGTCAGTTGACTTTTAGAAAAGGAGATAACCCTTGATAATGTGGCTGTGCCTCATCTAATCAGTTGAAAGGCCTTAAGAACAAAGACTGAGGTTTCCGAGAGAAGAAGAAATTTTTTTTTTAATCTTAAAAATAGTAGTATAGTTGACTTGCAATGTTATGTTAGTTTCAGGTGTACAGCAAAGTGATTCAGTTATATATATACGTACCTATATATATTCTTTTTCAGATTCTTTTCCATTATAGATTATTACAAGATATTGAATATAGCTCCCTGTGCTATACAGTCGGCCCTAGTTGTTTGTCTGTTTTATATAGAGTAGTGTGTATCAGTTAATCCCAAACTCCTAAATTCTGCTTCAAGACTACAGTATCAACGCCTACCTGAGTTTCCAGCCTGCCGGCCAGCCCCATTAATTTCACACTCTCCAACCCTGACAATCGTGGGAGCGAACACCTAAAACTAAGGCTATTTATATCTTTATCTATATCTATCTCCCCCATATACATATGTGCGTACATAAACACATGTCCTATTGTGCTAAGAGCCCTGAGTGGATCACCCACTGTATCAGTCAGGGTTCTCCAGAGAAACAGAATAGGTTCCTCTAGCCCATTTCAGCAAGAAGGAATTTATTAAAGGACATTGTGTAGCTCATGGAAACACTGGCTGGACCAGAGAATCAGGCTCAGAGGCTTCACGCCCAGGAACAGCAGCTATTGCTCCACTGAGGTGTCTCTGCTGCAGCCATCAGACACAGGCGTCTCAGATTGCACCTCGGCTAACAAAACCCCATCACTGCTGCCCCTGAAAGCCGGCAGCTTCTACAGCCACGCTTGCCAGAAAATGGATTCATTCTGCATAGTGCCTGCTTGCCCAGTTTTCTCTATTTAGAAATTGAAGTCACTTTTTTTTTTTTTAATTTATTTTTGGCTGCATTGGGTCTTCATTGCTGCATGCGGGCTTTCTCTAGTTGCGGCGAACAGAGGCTAGTCTTCTCTGGGGTGCTCGGGCTGCTCATTGTGGTGGCTTCTCTTGTTGCAGAGCACGGGCTCTAGGCGTGCGGACTTCAGTAGTTGTGGCATGCGGGCTTCAGTAGTTGTGGCTCGCAGGCTCTAGAGCACAGGCTCAGTAGTTGTGGTACACGGGCTTAGTTGCTCCGCGGCATGTGGGATCTTCCCGGACCAGGGCTTGAACCTGTGTCCCCTGCATTGGCAGATGGACTCTGAACCACTGTGCCACCAAGGAAGTCCTGAAGTCACTTTTATTCCATGTCTGATGCATAGAGCCTAGCTCACACGCCTGCACTCCAGCTCCAAGAGAGGGTGGGTAAGTAAGCTTTCTGGCTTGTACCTTGGGGAGGAGGGACACATAATGTGTGGGATATTCTCCATACACGCACGGGAAGGGTGTTCAAAAGGGCTGGGAAGCAGGGACAGTCCACCTCGGTGGATCTGAGTTTTTAGTTCTGTTTTGCCCCTGAGGGCCCTAGCCCTAGAACTCTGCAAAGAACATCACAATGGCACAACTGTTGACCTGGCAGCATCTCAATATAACTGCAAGCAAAGAACTTAACAAGTGAAATTATGGAAGTACAGAGGAGCAGAGATATGGCACACAGTATACAGAATACTGCTATGATACAGAATGTACTTTTTTGTGTCTGGCTTTTTTGTTCACCATGTCTGCTGACATCCATGTTGCTGTGTGTATCAGCTGTTTTATATTCTTTATTGCTGTGTAAATATTTAATGTATACCCCACTTGACTTATGTAGTCAATTGTCGGTGGACATTTGGGTTGTTTCTTTTCTTTTTTCTTCTTTTTTTTTTTTTTTTGACTACTGTGAATAAAGCTGCCTCTAGGGCTGATTTTAACCCTTACACAAGGGCTCTCTTTAAAAAATGTCATTTTTTTTTTTTTTTTTTTTTTGCGGTACGCGGGCCTCTCACCGCTGTGGCCTCTCCCGTCGCGGAGCACAGGCTCCGGACGCGCAGGCTCAGCGGCCATGGCTCACAGGCGCAGCCGCTCCACGGCATGTGGGATCTTCCCGGACCGGGGCACGAACCCGCGTCCCCTGCATTGGCAGGCGGACTCTCAACCACTGCGCCACCAGGGAAGCCCAAAAAATGTCATTTTTTAAACACATATATTACAGGAAATGGTTCCTGTTCTCTATTTAAAATCCCCTGCTGTTCCTTCTTTTGCTTTATGGCCTGATGGAAAGAGAGAATGGATTCATGCGTGTGATTTGCACCATTAGAGAAGGGGAAAGGGAATAAATAAATATTTATTAAGAGCCGACTCTGTGGCATGTACTTTACCTATTTCATGAACTCTTACCAACAGCCTATGCGTAGATTTTCCTGTTTCATAAACAAGGAAACTAAGATGCAGAAAAATCAGGTTACTTGTCCAGAGTGGTACAGCTAGAAAGTCATGGGAGGCAACAGTGAAATTCCAATGTGTGGTCAATTTCCATCACATGCCCCAAGGCTCAAGACCTCCATAACCAGGATCCCAGCAGGGAAGGTGGGGGGGGGGATGGAGGGTGCTGTGATGTGGTGGGCGTTGGTGATGGTAATATACTTCCAGATGATTCTGTTAATAAGCCTTGGATGGAGACCTGTGCACCCTATCGGGCTGCCTCTTGGTCATTCATTTCCTCTTTAGATGAGTGACGTTTTCTTTCTTCTCCCCGTGACTCACATTTCCCAGGATTGCTATCTCCTTTCTGATCTGTAACTTGCCCTCTGCACACCATGATAATATTCACTGAAAACTGGTTCCCTGAAGTCTGAAAAGCTGTGCCCACGTATCTCCCATCTGCTGCTGACTTCCCTCCTCCCCACCTCTGGCCACATTGGGTGAAGCTCCAACCCCTCCCTCCTCCCTCCCCCCACTACAGGGATACCCAAGTGCCTGCTCTTGCCTTGGTGCTCAGTTCTTGCCTCTGTAGGAGGGACTCAGGACAGATCCTGGTTTCTACTTCCTCCCCACTCACTCTATGAGGTGGAGAAGGGTGTCGGGGGTGGGGGGGTGGTGTCGGGCAGTGGTTTTTTTTTTAAAACATTAAGCTGACCACTTTAACCGTTTCAAATTGTACTACTGAGTGGCATTTAGCACGTTCACAATGTTGTGCAATATTTACCTCCAGAACATTTTCATCTTTCCAAAGGAAACCCTGGACCCATTAAGTAGTCACTCTCCATTCCCTACTCTTCCGCCCCACCCCGCCCTGACAAATGTTAATCAGCTTCCTGTTTTGTTTTGTTTTTTTAAATACAGCAGGTTTTTATTAGTTATCTATTTCATACATATTAGTGTATACATGTCAATCCCAATCTCCCAATTCATCCCACCCCCACCCCCTCCGCTTTCCCTCCTTGGTGTCCGTACGTTTGTTCTCTACATCTGTGTCTCTATTTCTGCCTTGCAAATCTGCTCCCTGTTTGACAGTGTTTTGTGCACTCACTACATGCCTGGCATTGTGCTAATCCCATCATACACAATATCTTATTAATTATCATGAAAGCAGCTCTGTGAAATTGGGGTTCTTCCTTGCGTTTCCAGATGAAATGATGGAGGCTCAGAAAGAAGAGATTTCTGTGAGGTCATAAAGCCTGTGAATGGCAGAACCAGGACCAGAACCCACAGCCAAGTGCTGTGTCCAACCCCTGCTAACTGATGACCAAGGTCTGAGGCCTTTCCTCTGACGAACGTGGCATAGGGTTGAGTGACGCCTAAACCCATATTCTTTGCATTCTGAAGGTCAGCGGTCACAAAAAATGCAGTAAGCACATGTTCAAATAAATGACTTATGCTTTAGGAATTTTCCAGGATCTGGGTTGCTCGCTTAAGGGAAGCAGCTCGGTGGCAAGATCCCAGATAATGTGACCCAAGACATTATTGGCTGCCTTTGCAAATCTTGGGACAGCACACAAGGCAGCAGAATAAGAAGAAATGGAGGGACTCCAAATGTGCCCCAGGCTGAGGGGTTCCATGAAGGGAAAGGCTCTAACAAGTGCCTGATCCCTAGTTCTTGTCTGTTGGTCACTTAGGAATCTCTCTTCAAGAGCTTGGGCTCCTGGTTCCCAGGACAACGTAGATTGACTTCTCCTGTGGTTCCGGAAATGGAAGAAGAAATTGCAATCTCCTTGTGCACAGAAAGAATGGGGGTCTTTATTAGATTTAACAAAAAAGTTATAATTGACATGTAATCAACATTTTCCTGGCCTCTGTGCTGTTAAGGCAGATACTTTTTGTATACTCATACCTATATCCTACCAAACATATTAAAATGCATTCATATACCACATCTAATATAATTTACATAAGTATAGTTTTCATATATGGGTTTTAATTGACTGGTTAACATATTATATTTTATAGACATTTAAACATTTATAATTTCAATTTTACCATTTTATTTTAGCATTTTGGACAATACATTATTTTTTCTAAGTCGCAACTAAAATTCCATAAGCCCTTCAAGTCAGGCACTTGCCCACGGGTTTACTGACTACCCTGGTTTGTGGGCCTCTCTGGATAATCCTGCATCAACATTGTCGGGTAACATTCTTCCCACTGGTCTGAATCTGACCATCCTTATCATTCAGCCAGGCAGAGGGGTCCCTTTTCTCCACATCCTTGATGATACTTGTTTGTCTTTTTGATCATAGGTATTCTGACAGGCATGAGGTGATATCTCTTTGTGGTTTTGATTTGCACTTCCCTGCTGATTAGTGATGTTGAGCGATCTTTTCATATGCCTGTTGGCCATCTGTATGCCTTCTTTGGAAAAATGTCTATTCACGTCCTTTGCCTATTTTTCTGAACTTCATATGAATGGCATCATATTATATGTACTCTTTTGTTTCTTGTTTTCTTTGCTCAGTGTAATGTCTTGTAAGATTCCCCATGTTGTTGTGTTTATCAGTAGCTTGTTCTTTTAAAATCCTGGGTAGCATTCCACTATGTAAATACACAGCAGTTTGTTTATCCTTTTATTTGTTGATGAACATTCAGATTGTTTTTAGTTTGGGCTATTATGAACACAACTATTATGAACATTTGATACAAGTCATTTGTGGATATATGGCTTCATTCCTTTTAGATAAATATTTGGAATAGAATTTCTGAATCATATGATAAATACATGTTCACCTTTATAAGAAATGGCTAAATAGTTTTCCAAAGTGGTTGTACTTTGTTGCACTCCCATCAGCAAAGTATGAGAGCTCTCGTGGCTGTACATTTCTGGCAACACTTGGTTATTATAAGTCATCTTAATTCCAGCCATTCTGGGGACTTCACTGGTGGTGCAGTTGTTAGGAATTCACCTGCCAGTGCAGGGGACGCGGGTTCGAGAAGATCCCACATGCCACGGAGCAATTAAGCCCATGTGCCACGACTACTGAGCCCACTAGCCACAGCTGATGAAGCCTGTGCACTCTAGAGCCTGTGCTGCACCATAAGAGAAGCCACCGCAATGAAAAGCCTGCAAACCTCAACGAAGAGTAGCTCCCACTCACCACAACTAGAGAACACCCGGGCGCAACAATGAACACCCAGTGCAGCCAAAAGTAAAAATGAATAAATAAATAAAATAAATTCTAGCCAATCTCCTGGTGGGTATTAATTAAAACTGTGGTTTTAATTTTCATTTTCCTGATGACTAATGATGTTGAGGATGGTTGGTCATTTGCATATCTTCTTTTACGATGCGTCTGGCCAAATCTTTTACCCACTTTTTATTAGGTTGTTTGTCTTCTAATGACAAGCTATAGGTGTTGCAAATATTTTCCCCTCATCTGTGGTTTGCCTTTTCATTTTCTTAATATAATTTTGAAGCACATATTTTAAAACATTTGGATAAAATCCAACTTACCATTTTTTCCCCTTATGGTTAGTGTTTATTTTTTTCCTAGCCAAGAAATTTTGCTTACTGCAAAGTCACAAAGATATTCTCCAATTTTTTTTCTAGAAGCCTTATAGATTTTGTCGAAATTCCATTTTAATTAATTTTTGTGTATCATGTGAGGGTCAAGGTTTATTTTTTGCATTTAGACATATGGTTGCTCCAGCAACATTTGTTGAATAAACTGTTCTTTCCCCTACTGAATTGCACTAGTTAAGCCACTGCATGTGTGTGGGTCTATTTCTGGACTCTGCTATGTTTCACTGATTTATTTAACCTTATGACAAGACCACACTGGCTTGTAGCTTTTAATAAGTCTTGAAATTGTTTAGTGCAAATTCTCCAACTTTGTTTTTCTTTTTAAGATTATTTTTTGCTTTTTCTAGGTCCCTTCCATTTCCATCCGAATCTTAGAATCACCTTGTCCACGTCTATAAAAACACCTGCTAGGCTTTTGACAGGGACGGTGTTGAATCTACAGATCAAGTTGGGAAGAACTGACATCTTAATGTTGAGCCTTGCAATTCAGGATCTTGCTGGAGCTCTTCATTTATTTTGATCTTCTTTAATTTCTCTCACACTGTTTTGTAGTTTTCAGTGTGCAGGTCTTGCATGATTTTGTTAAATTCATTCAGAAGTATTTAAAGGTTTTGGATGTTCTAGTAAATAGAATTGTTTTTTTAATTTGGCTTGGATTTTCTTCCTATGCATATATGTTTTATTCATGATAAAGGTGATACTACAGAGTAGTGGTAAGAAGACAGTATTTTTTATAAGTGATACTGGGGCAAATATACAATTGTATATTCATATGGAAAAAATGAAACTTTTCCCCTACCTTACACCACATACAAACAATAAACCCAGGTAGATTGTAGATCTAACCAGGACAGGTAAATCAATACAGCTTTGAATTAGAAAAGCTATCTTAAATATAAATACAAATATCAAATATTTGTATATCAAAAACATTAACCACAATACACATATACAATGGAATATTACTCAGCCATATAAAGGAATGAAATTGGGTCATTTGTAGAGACATGGATGGACCTAGAGACTGTCATACAGAGTGAAGTAAGTCAGAAAGAGAAAAACAAATATTGTATGTTAACGCATATATGGGGAATCTAGAAAAATGGTACAGAGGAACTGGTTTGCATGGCAGAAATAGAGACACAGATGTAGAGAACAGACGTATGGACACCAAAGGGGTAAAGCCGGGCAGTGGGGGTGATGGTGGTGGGATGAATTGGGAGATTGGGATTGACATGTATACACTAATATGTATAAAATAGATAAGTAATAAGAACCTGCTGTATAAAAAATAAATAAATAAATAAACATTAACCACAAAATAAGGATTGATGAATTGGACTGCATTAAAATTCAGAATTTCTGTCTGTCAAACGACACCATTAAGAGAATGAAAAGGTATGGCTTGATTTTTTTTTCCTAGTATATAGCAATACAATTGATTTTTGGATCCTATAATCTTGCTAAATTCACATATTGGTTTTAGGAGATATTTTTGCAGATTCCTTAGGCCTTTCCACGTAGCTAATAGTGTTATCCTCACAGAGAAACAATTTTACTTCTTCCTTTTCAATATATTTGCCTTTTACTTCTAGAACTTCTAGTTCTAGAAGTTTACTAGAACTAGAAGTTCTAGTACAATATTTACTAGAACTTCTAGTACAATATTTAGTAGAGTTGGCAAATGATGGCATCCTTCCCTTGTTCCCATCTTAGAGTGACGGCATTTAGTCTTTTACCTTTTTTTTAAAATTTTTTTTGCGGTACACGGGCCTCTCACTGTTGCAGCCTCTCCCGTTGTGGAGCACAGGCTCCGGACGTGCAGGCTCAGCGGCCATGGCTCATGGGCCCAGCCGTTCCGCGGCATGTGGGATCCTCCCGGACTGGGGCACGAACCTGCGTCCCCTGCATCGGCAGGCGGACTCTCAACCATTGTGCCACCAGGGAAGCCCAGGAATGTCACATTCTTAATCATGCAACTTCCATAGCAGGATCTCTGCTGATAGTTCATGGTTGTATCTTATTTTTAGATTGCTCCTTTTACCTTTTTGTGAAATTATTCTTTACTCCTATTATGTTGCCATATATAATATCTTGAGTGAAATGACTATTGCAACATTAGCTTTCTTTTGTTTATAATTTGATTAAATGCTGTTATTGGATAGGCCTTCACTAACCAACTTAATAAAACAGTATTCCCAGTTTTAAAAAAAAAAAGGAAATTGAAGTTAGATGTGTTAAGTGCTTTCGTCAAGATCACGCAGCCCAGAAGGGCCAGAGCCTGGATCCCAATCAGGATGGTTTGAAACACAAAATGCTTTCGTAAAGCTTCAAAAGTTTATGCCAGAAAGAAATGTGCAGGGGTGTTGTTTCTCACTGTGGAATTTTCCACCGTAACATCTTTATTCCAGTGATGACAGGCTTGCAAAATCAATGTTACATGAAGTCTCTTACCATAAGTGCTAGACATAGGACCTCTCTCAAGCCTTGCGTGGACTGGAAGATGTGTATCTGTGGAGCTGTGTATCTGTGGCAGGGCAGAGGGAAATATTCAGGATATAGAGACAGAAGATGTGGGTTCAAATCTTGGCTCCACTAACTGTTCACAATGTGTCTTTGGCAAAATCCCTTCACAGCTCTGAGTTTCACTTTCCACATCCATAGGACAAAATAAAACCTGCTCTCAAGAGAAAAGCAAGGAACATGGGTGTGAAGCCAGTTTGGAAACCACAAACACAAGACGTCAGCAGGATGACTGGGAAATGTTTGATAAAGAAGAAACTAGCAGCAGGGGAGGGAGAGGCGGAGCTAGACTCAATGCAGAGAAGGGAAAGGACTTTGGCTATGAAAACAGAGGAGGCTAAAGCTAGAAGCATGGTGGGTAGGTGTTGCTGGAATCAATGATTTTCCCATTTTATATAGATTTTCCATTCTATATAGTACCCATCATGTGGGCTTTGTGTCTTCAAGGATCTCCATGGGTTTTCCTCCTAAATATCTCTTGAATCTTGAAATTCTTTTCCTCTCCCCCGCCAGCACGCTGTTGAAAGCCATCATTTCCCACCTAGATTATTGCCGTGTCATCAAAATGATATACATGGTTCCTATGTCCCCTCTTGACACACTCCCCTCCACCATCATTCTCTGCCCTGCAGCCACAATGATCTTTTAACAATAAAAATTTGATCACCTAACTTTTTAGGTTAAAGTCTGTGTTTGTCTCCTAGGGCTGATGTAACACAGTACCACAAACCGGTGGCTTAAAACAATGAAAATGCATTTTCTCACAGTGCTGGAGGCTAGAAATTCAAAATCGAGTTGTTGGCAGGGTTGGTTCCTTCTGGAGACTCTGAGGGAGCTTTTGCTCCAGATCTCTTGCCTCGCTCCTGGTGGCTGCGGGCAATCCTTGGTGCTCCTTGGCTTGAAGATGCATCACGTCAGTCTCTGTCTCTGTCTACATATGGCCATCTTTCCTCCATGTCTTCACACAGCCTTCTCCTCTCTGTGTCTGTGTCCAAATTTCTCTCTTTTTAGAAAGGTACCAGCCTTTGGGTGCCTGACTCCAGTATAACCTCATCTTAACTCGATTACAAAGACCCTACTGTCAAATTAGGTCATGTTCTGAAGTTTTGGGTGAATATAAATTTGAGGGAGAGGCTACTCAATCCAGCACAAAGCCTCCCTTCATTTAATATGTATTGCGTTCCTATTCCCCTCCAGCCTCATCTCACGCCTCTTTTCCCCAAGGGCTTCATCCTATTCCTCAAATGTGTTAAGATCCTTCCTACATTGGCCTTTTATGGTCCTTGCCCAGCACGCTTTTCCTCTCTATCTTCCTTTGGATAGCAGCTCAGCCAATACACCCTGTTTTATGCTCCCATGGCATTCCTTTCCCTCCCTCTGTGGCACTTACCACAGTCTGTAATTATTCATTTATTAACGTGATTGATGTTTGCCTTCTTCTTGACCTAATACACAGGAAGCTGTTTCCTTTCCCTCACCATTCTATCCCCAGAGCTTAGTGCGGTGTCTGGCACATCGTGAGTGGTCAAGAAATGTTTGTGGGGACTTCTGTGGTGGCGCAGTGGTTAAGAATCCGCCTGCCACTACAGGGAACACGGGTTCGAGCCCTGGTCCGGGAAGATCCCACATGCCGCAGAGCAACTAAGACCGTGCGCCACAGCTACTGAGCCTGAGCTCTAGAGCTCTCGAGCCACAACTACTGAGCCCACGTGCCACACCTACTGAGGCCCGCGCGCCTAGAGGCCGTGCTCCGCAACAAGAGAAGCCACCGCAGTGAGAAGCCCGCGCACCACGATAAAGAGTAGCCCCCACTCGCCGCAGCTAGAGAAAGCGCACGTGCAGCAATGAAGACCCAACGCAGCCAAAAAAAAAAAAAGAAATGTTTGTGGAGGAAATGAAGTCATTCCTGGCATTGATGAGGCTGGGGGTACCTCAAGATAGAAGTCAGAATTGGGTGTTAAGATGATGGAGATGACAATGACATGTATCCCCAAGTTGCCTGTCTGTGTAGAACTTGTGCCTGTGATTCTTGATGGGGTGGTTGACTAGACTTGGCTCTGGCCACATGTTTACCTGAGCTACAAACCTGGACCAGACACTGCCCTTGATTCCTCATTTTCTCTCGTTTCCCACACGCAACCTATGATCACATCCTGGGGATGCTGCCTGTCAGCGTCTCTGGGTCTCTGCCGTCACTGCCCAGACGGAGACCTTTATCATCTCCTGCCTCCAAGATAGCCTCCTTGCAGCCATTCTTGTCCCCTTTCAATTTCTTCTCAACACTGTAAGCAGATCAATTATTCTAAAATGCAAATTTAGATAAGTCGCTATATTAGTTTGCTGGGGCTACTGTAAAAAAGTACCACGCCTTGAGTGGCATAAACAATGGAAGTTTATTTTCTCCCGGTTCTGGAGGCTAGAAGTCAGCGATCCAAGTGTCGGCAGGGTTAGTTCCTTCTGAGGGCTGTGAGGGAAGGGTCTGCTCCATGCCTCTCTACTTGGCTTGTAGATGGTGGTCTTTTCCCTGTGTCCCTTCCCATCCTCTTCCATTTTGCACGTGTGTTTGTGTCCAAATTTCCCCTTTTAATGAGGATGCCAGTCATGTTGGATTAGGACCCACCCTGACGACCTCATTTTAACTTGATTACCTCTGTAAAGACCCTATCTCCGAATAAGGTCACATTCTGAGGCCTGGGGACAAGGGCTCCAATATATCTTTTTTTGGGGGGACACAGTTCAACCCATTAACAGTCACTTTCTGCTGCATAAGCCTCCCCATTACCCACAAACTAAAGGGCAACTCCTTCCTAAGCTTACTGAGCATCCTATGGCTTGGCTCCTGCTGGGCTGTGCATCTCATCTCCTCCTTCCCTCCCTGTTCTCTTTCATGCCAGCATTTTTTCCTTCTTCTTGCCTTGGGGACTTGCTGTTTCATCTGTTTGAAATGCTCATTCCCCCCGTTTGTTAGCTCTGGTGGTTGGCGGTCACTCAGAATAGACACGCCATCCTTTCAGAAGCCTGGCCTGTCCTTTCTCCACCAGTTCCGGATCAGGCACCCCTTTGGCACACATAACACAGAACTGAATCTCAGTACTTGCAAGGCTGTCTTCCCCACTTGAGCTGTGCAAGGATGTGGACTGCGTCTGGATCTTTCCTACACCACCCAACCTGGCGCGATGCCTGGAACAGAAAAGTCCCCTGATAAATATTTGAAAAAGGGAAGAATGCCTGGATGATTTTGAACAGATGTAAGGAAGAATTGCAGTGGACATCAAGGCGCTGTCTTAAGAGCAGCATCCCATGTCATTCACCACGTGTGGGTGGGGCAGAGTCCACGCAGGAAGAGCACGAGCCTTCTCTCCTGGAAGGCGCTTTTTGATTTCTAATTGCTTCAACTTTAAAACAGACACAGAGGGGCTCTGAGCTGAAGAAACCCTTAGAGATCATGTAGTCAAATTCCCTCATCTTAAAGGAGGGGGAAATTGAGGCCTGGTGGGTGGAAGGACCTTATTATCATGGCATTTTAATTGTTTGAGCCAAGACTGGAACCCAGGCATCTTGGCTTCTCACTGAAGCGAGGTTATGCCTTGCCTGTTGCAGAGGCTGAGAACATGGTCTCTGGCCCACTTTCTAGGTACGGGGTCCTGTCTTCACCAGGGAAGTGGTCAAGGCCAAGTTACTTAACCTCTCTGGGGACATAGTTTCTCCACCCATAAAGTGGGCTAACAAGCCAAAGTGTTGATAGTGATAAAGGACAACTCTACGTTATGTAGAGGTGAGATTGCTTCATGCAGGAAGTGTTTCCTCTTTATCTAGTTTCTCTCCAAAACGAGAATGAGGAAGTTCAATGGAGGGTCCCTTTGCTGATCTGACCTCCTTTATATCACCTCCTTCTTATCATGACATGATATTATTGCCGTTTAAACAAAACTCAGTGATGGTGAGTTTTGATGAACACCAGAGCAATAGATTTTATTACACTTTTCTTAGTGATTAGTGTTTTAATAATGCAAAAATGTATGTCCCCTTTTAAAAAATTCAGATATTACAAATATGCACAAACTGAAAAGCACACATTATTTCCTTCTTCTCCAGTCCATTGTTCTTTCCTAGAATTAACTATTTTAAATGGGAGGTTTTCTTTCTGGGTATGTAATCTCACCAGACTCACAAACATATATACTTGTCTATATACACATTCATATATATATATATGTTTACCTTAACAGGCTTACTCCTAAACATTTTGCCCTTTATTCATAATGGCTTTTCAGGTCAGTGATAGAGATATAGAGATATACCTCATTATTTGTAACTATTACATGTTATTTCTTTCTATGGAAAAATTGCACCATTATTTATCTAATTCCCTATTGATGGACATTTAGATTGTTTCTAATTTTTCTAATTTTTTACTATTACAAACAATGCTGCAATCAGTGAGTGTCTGTATACAGGTAGCTTTATACAGCTCATATAGTATTACTATAGGCATGAATCCAAGAAATACAAACAATGGGACATAAGGAGTGATCAGAAATTTTCAATCATGCAGCTTCTCACATAAAGACCAGGTTGGTTTTCTCTAGGGGGTGCTTATTAAAATGCAGATTCACCGGCCTCACATAAGACCTACTGAGTAACACCTCCAGAAATAATGTAGGAGAATAGTAAATGATAAAATATTAATATATAAAATAAAGTCTAAAATCACGGAGTGAATAATAGAGAATAAAGGATGAAACAAAAGTAACGGAATAAAGTCCTTGTCTGGAGCACAGGATGACACTTTACTTCCCAGAGCAGCCCAATATGTCTCTGTCTGGTTCTGGAAGCTCCTAGTTATATCTGCCTTCAACGTTCACATATGAGTTTTAACTCTCTCCTCAAAAGCTACCGAGAATAGTTCTAAGTACATACAATAAATCTTTCCCTGGGAAGCAGACAGATCTGAATGGTGACAACCGGGGAATCCCTAAGGGGAATTGAAGCTAAGCGAGGGGACAAGAGGAGCCAGTGCCTGTGATGCACACATACCAGATGACCAGGGTAGAGACCCAGAGGCAACTCAGCCCCGTGCACACTGGACTGATCATCGGGGCAGTTGTGTGCTGAGCTACTAGGTCACTTGGCTAAGCAGGGCTAAGCCTTGGGCTTTTATTCACTACAGAGCCCGGAACATTCTGCTGTCAAAGATATGGAAGAAGGAAGAGGCATGATCCCCGCATAACTGTTGGACCAGACATATTCCTCGTTTGGTGGAAGTTTCAGTTTTATAAGAGTCTCATCTTGTCACTGTCTCTGTCTCTCTGCTTCTCTCTTTTTCTAAATCATTGCAGTGACTTTCAAAAAGCCAGTTCATCACAGAAATTTCATTGAAATCAGAAGGATATTAAGGGAATCAAAAGTCACCAGTCAAGGCTTCCCTGGTGGTGCAGTGGTTGAGGGTCCGCCTGCCGATGCAAGGGACACGGGTTCGTGCCCCGATCCGGGAGGATCCCACGTGCCGCGGAGCGGCTGGGCCCGTGAGCCATGGCCGCTGAGCCTGCGCGTCAGGAGCCTGTGCTCCGCAGCGGGAGAGGCCGCAGCGGTGAGAGGCCCGCGTACCGTAAAAAAAGAAGAAAAAAAAAATCAACCAGAGAGAAAGGAAAGATTACGAACAAAGGAAAGATAATTAGGCTCTCTGACAGAAGATTTCTCAGCAACAAAAGACTCTAGAAAAGAAGAAAATATCTTCTAAGTGCTGGGAGAAAATACTGAACCCAAATTTTATAGCCCTTTAAACTATCCAAAAATAAAAACGTTTTGACATAGGCAATTCTCTCTTCCAATCCTCTCATCACCTCAGGGCCCAAATTCAACCCCACAAGCTAACTGGTGAAAGGCTACTCATCTTGAGGGCTCAGTCAAGTTTCATTTCTGTTTCAAGTTTTCATTGAATCCCTGCACAGTTTATCACTAGACAACTTTTCACTCTTCAATTCACTTTGTAACTGCTGTTTTTACCTGTCTCCCAAAGTAGACTGTTAGGACACTTGAATATGTATGTTTACGTGTATACACACACAGATGTATATATCCATACACACGTATGTACATATATACACATATATACATATACTAATCATTGGCTTCTTTATACCTAGCATAGAGCCTGGCAATTAGCGAGTAGATACTATTTGTTAAATAAATGAAACAGATTTTCTATTAAAGGGCAATAGGCCTTTAAGTTAATAGCAAAGCTTTTGGAGTCAGACTTACATGGAATGTAACTCCATTTCTGCCACTTATTAGCTATGTGATATTAGACAAGTTATGTTTTCTCATCTGTCAAATAGTAATAAAATGGTATCTACCTCAAAAGGTAGTGAAGATTTAAGGAGAAAAATCTCCTGCCAAAACAGTGATTTTGGAAGAAACTGAACCTTGTGGAAGCAAAGCAGGAAGTAACTTTTTTCATGTCACTGCTTTTGAAAAATCTGTATTAAGTCCTAAAAACCCCAATTCAATTGAATATCAAAACTTTACATCTCAAGTAATTTAAACTTTTCTTCCTTTCCCAAGACGAATACTCTTATTTATAAACCTGTATTAGGGAAGGAGGGATGTGGCTGACTTCATTACTGCAGCATCTTATCCATCCTACCTCTAAGTTGTCTCTGGCTACTGCAGTGTCAAAGAAAAAAGGAAAGGAAAGGTAAGGTCTCATTGAGTGGTACCATTGGTACAGATTGCAAATACAGCATCTTTCCCTCGGAGCATCACATGAGCCCACAGGTGATGATCGCCGCATTCTTCCCAGATTCCCAGACAAGACTAATTCAAACACTGGCTGATCACTTAGATCCCTCCTTCAGGACAGGCATCTGACTGTACCCCTCTAGACTTCGTCTTCTAAGATTGCCTCACCCTAACAAGAAGACTTCTTGGGTGGGGTGCCTTTCAGGATGACACAGCTCCTGCACCCTCCTTGGATCCAGTTAGCCCAAGGAAAAACCCATACATCTTGTTCCAACAAATTCTGGAAATACAGCCTTCTCAAACTGTTCTCCATGCACTGGCAAGAACTGCACCTGGACCCTCCTCAAATGTTCATGAAGGCCTTAAATAATGTTTTTAGATGCATTTTAGTTTCCAAACTTGTTTCTTAAACTATTTTTTCATTATTGATTTCTAAGGTAATAACATCGTGGCCAGATAATTACACCTCTATGAGATCAGTTCTCTGAAGCTTTCTGAGACTCACTTTGTGGCCTAACACGTGGCTAAATGGATCTGTGGAATACAGAAAGTGACAGCCCCAAAGCAAACTGACAATTTTTAGAATTGAGATGGCATTCTTGGTGAATGAGGATGTATTATTCACTTAAATATTGTACCATAACTATATACAGATATTTTAACTTGTGATATACTCATATTACAAAGTAGTTGAAAGCAGAACCCCATGCATCAATAAGCTTAAGTCTTCAAGACATCATGTTAACTGAAAACTGCCGGTTCAGGATGTTAGAAAAGTACGACAGATGAAATTTTAAGACATGAAAATACTGTATTATTTTTGTAAAGCAGATATAATATATATTATGACTACTTTATTTAGGACAGTGGGTACCTTCTTTGGGGAAGGAGGAAGGATAAAGAATAGGCTAGAGAAGTAGTTTGGATTTTAATTGTATGAGTAGCAGTTTATTTTTCCAAAATAAGAATTGAAACAAAAAGGGCAAATGGTAAGTTTTGTTAAAGTTGACTATTACATATATGTGTTTCATTGTCTTGGTCTCTATATCTACATTATGCAAATTTCCTATTAAAAACATAAACAGTAAAGGCAAGGGTAACTACTGAAATATAAGAGCATTTTCTTATATTTTCTTTATTCTTTCATAAGGCTAAGCACACCTTTCTAGCTCAAATAGTTAATTCAATCACACACTCAGCATCAGGACATTCAAGCCATTATATCATGGAGAATCCAAAATTAGGTCACATTTACCTTAGAATGGGGAGAACCCGAGATTTAGCTTCAAAACAATTTTCCAAAACCTTATGGAAAAAAGAAAGATGTCACAATACATGTGCACTATAACTGTCAGACCTACAAGAAACCAATGAACCAAGAAGTTTCCCTAAATTGTTTTTCCCTAATCTCAGGTATATCCCATGTTTCTAATTACTGTTCCTATTTCTCTCTCACTCTAGTAAGTTCTATAGTGAGTTTCTGATGGAAGCTCTTTCTTTGGGGGCTGATTCTAGAGATCTAGAGCCAGAAAAATATTTTAGACAGGACTCTGGAATAGGAGGGAGAAATCTTCAGCAAGACTGTAAAAGACAAAGGTGGAGGATCCATAATTGCCTGTATTCCTCCAGCCTCAGGAGCCCGGGACCGGATTAATCATAATCCTTGGTTTACGCTACATTTTCTTCGTTGGTCTGAGCATCACCTTCTTGCTTGCTCCCTTGGCTTTGAATATGATTATAAACAACCATTAACTTACTGTTCAACACAGAAACTAGAACTTTGATTATAATTCATATCTACTTCTACGAACATTCTCCTTCACCTCTCCCCGTCACTCCTTGCCTAAGGTAACCAACCTTCTGAATCTCGGGGTAGTCATTCTCTTTCCTTTGTTAATATATATTAATATTTGATACGTATCTGCTATTGGTATTCCAAGAAGAATATTAAGTTGAAGATGACACGAAATTTATAAAAGGATAACAAATTTTTTTTTTTAAGGATAACAAATTTTAAGTAATTTGTGGTGACCTGATTTTATGCCTCAATATTATATTACTTAGATTCACTGATACCATTGGTGATAGCTGTTGTTCATTTATTTTTCATTGCTATATAATAGCCTTTTGTGTGGATACACCACAATGTATTTATCCACTCTCTGTGATGTGTCTTTGGGTTGTCTACTTACGTCTGCTACACAGAGTATGGACATAAGTTTATATTTCTGTGTTCCAAGTTACTAACTCTTTTACATGGGCAAGTGTCTTGACTTGTCTGAGCCTCAGATTCCTCCACCACAGAATAGACTTAGAAACTACTTTTGCAGAGTTGTTAGAAGAATACAATAAAATGCCAATTAGTGTTTTAAAAAATATAATTCATATCTTATACTCTATCAACTATTTGCTCCACTTCATACACTTAGTATAATTAAATATAGTTTACTTATAAAATAATCAATTCAAAGTTTTGCTTCCAAGGTTACCAACGAACAGTCTTCACCATTTGCAGTGGTATGTAACAATGTTGGTAGTTTTAACAATAGTAGTAGTAATAAGTAACATTTTTGGAGACCTTGCTATATGCCAAATACAGTACAAAGCACTCTGCATGCGTGATTTTATTAAACCTGTATTTTATTAAATACTATTTTATTCTCATTTTATAGATGAGGAAACTGAGGCACAGAGAAATTAAGAAACTTGCTTTAATACCGCGCAGCTAGTCAATGGCAGAGCTAGAATTCTAACACAGAGACTTGGACATCGTTATGACTTTCTCTCAACCCTTCTTAATTTTCCTTCTCTAATGACGGCTTTATTAACCACTATCCCCCACATTCTTGACATTGGTTTTTTTCTAATCTCCTTTATGCTGCAAAATTATGAATTTCTTCTTCCTTCTCTCAGTGGTTAGCTCTTTTCTATCTACAGTTTTTCTCTTCTTCTCCCTTCTCCTTCACCATGCAAGGTCCCCAAGAGCAAACCTGAAAAACCTATTTAGTTCTAGAGCCTCACTGACCAACTTAATACTGATTATTCATAAATCCATATCTCCAAACCTTGCTGACCTCACTGCTACAATAAAGGGCTGAAGGATCCATGCTATAGTTCTGGTAGAAAATGAAGTACATAGTGAAGCAGAGTATATAGGGAGGGTTAATAATATAGACGAAGGACCCAGAAAGAATAATGAGGATTGGAAGAGAAAAAGAGACACAGGGACCATCAACAGAAAAGCAGGAAAGGCGGTGGAGTATGGAGCAGGGAAGAAAATGTAGATCTAATTACTACAAATCAGTCACAATGGAGATTTTTGATAGTTTATAAAAGCAACTGCAAAGACTACTTTTCTCACAAAGCACAACTGTTACTTTGAATAGTGATGGGCAACTGTAATCTGTGCCTCTGGAAGTATATGAGAGGAGAGAGAAGAGAAGGGTTAGGTTTTAAAAAATTTATCTGAATACCTGAATCTGCCTATGGTTCCCAGTAAATAATTTTGGCTAGATCAAGGGCAGAAGGTAATCACATGATCCAGTAGATCGTTTCTTTATTGTCCACTTATTGATTGATTTATCTGTTCTACAAATATTTCTTTTCTATAATGGGACATGAAGACACACTACACAAAGACTCTGCCATGAAGAAACCACAGTATGGAAAGAAAGGAAGATCAACATTGGATGAAAAGCAGCATGATAAGTGATGCAACAAATATAAGCAAAGGGGCTGGTGGAACTTATTTGGAGCAGGTCCCATCTCAGCCTTAGGTGAGGTCAAGGATGGGCTGAGGTCATGAAGAGATTTCCAGGTGATAACAAAATCACAGCAGGGTGTAACACGTAAAAACTCTTCTAGTTGATACCAAAACTGCCCTCTGTTTTACTTAGAGAACAGCTGGCATTCTGAATGAAGTGAATGTGTCTGTGTGCCACACTGTCTGTGTGCCTGTGTGTGCATGTGTGTGTGCGTGTGTGTGCATATGTGTGTATGTTGATTATAAGCTGCATGTATGTGACAAAAATTCAGAAAATAATGATTGGAAAGCAGAATTTACTCTCAAATGGGAGTTTCTTCTAAACTTTCATTCTGGATGTTCCATATTTCTAAAAATAATTGTGTGGTTTCCATGAAGAGATGATTGAATGGAACGCTGAGCAGAGACATAGAAATGAAGACACAGTGGAGAAAAGAATAAATGGGAAGGGGAAACAAAGAAAGAATGCAAAGTGGTGGGAATGAGAGAATGGAAATGTAGGATGGAAAGAGAGTACAGAGTGAATGGATGAATGGAAAGAAAATAAGGAAATAAGAGGAAGAACTTTTGAAATGAGAAGAGGAGCATAATTGAAGATGGAAAACTTAATGACTGGGGCAGAGATAATGAGCAGAAATAAAGATTTGGGGGAGAAAGGAGGAAGGCATGTGAATGATGACTAGGAGAAAGGTGGGAATGTAGAAAGGGAAGAAGGGGGGCTTCCCTGGTGGCCCCGTGGTTGAGAGTCCGCCTGCCGATGCAGGGGACACGGGTTCGTGCCCCGGTCTGGGAAGATCCCACATGCCGCGGAGCGGCTGGGCCCGTGAGCCATGGCCTCTGAGCCTGCGCGTCCGGAGCCTGTGCTCCGCAACGGGAGAGGCCACAACAGTGAGAGGCCCGCATACTGCAAAAAAAAAAAAAAAAAAAAGGGAAAGGGAAGAAGGAGAGCAGAATGGGGGGTCATGATATGGTGTAAATGAAAAATAACTGGTCAGGTGTGAAAAATGGAACATCAGAGTAGGAACAGAAAGGAGGGCTGGTGAGAGAGATTGTTAGGGTGAGGAAAGAGAGGGGAATGGCTGTGAGGACCTAAAGGAGAAAGGATGATGTTAAACAGGATGGATCCAGAGTGAGAGACAGGTTATTGATCAAGAAAGATAAAAATTGGTCAGGGGGAAACAAGATGTAGAATGAAGTCTAGTTTCCCTACCCACACACTCACCTGGCAAGAAAGGACTTCTCTGACCCTGGACTTTGTGACTCCAGCCTTCTGTCAGATTTCAGGGATCTGGCCATGGTGCTGAAGGACAAATCAGTGCATGGGGCTGGAAGTCAGGACTAGGGAGTCGAGGTGAGATTTAGAGATTGTGGGGTCCCTGAGATCTTTCCTCTAGAGCCACATGGGGGAAGTCAGGTACAATGCCTGCCATTGCAGGGGCAAGAAAGTATGGACATACTCTCAAGGGAAGTTTAAACGCACCTCAAGTCCCTGGCAACAACTTCATGCCACTGATACTGATAGGATGGGAGACTACTTCATCAATGCCCAGACCTCACAAATGGCAGACACTTCTGTCTCATCACCCAAATCATTCACTCAGTCATCACTTTATTTTCTTCCTGTGGAATAATAAGCATGATATAATGGCCCAACATATAGCTCTGGAGCCAAATAAAAGTAAATATAATGCTGAGATCTACCACTTACAAATTCTGTGAATTTGGCAGGTATTTAACATCTCTGAGCTCTAGTCTATTTTTTTCTAGTCTGTTTATGTATAAAGTGCTAATAACACCAAGTTTTTAAATAAATGATTGCTTTAAGGATTAGAATGTTATATATAAAGTTCTGATTATAGTGACTGGAGAAGAGCTGGTTGATGACGTTGTTCATTGACCAAGATGAAAAGGGGACACATTTCTCCAGGACGGAAATGGCTCTGAGGTATATGGAGGGTAGTGATGACAAAATACTAGTTAATATATGTTGTGTGTTGACTGTGTGACAGATACCATGCTAAGTGTTACATGCTTTGTTCATTTTGTGCTCACAACAGCACTTTGGGGTTAGTACTTTGAAAGGCAGAATAGCTTAGTGTTTAGGCTAATAGACTGGGAAGTTATAACCCCACCTCCACCGCTCACCAACTATGTGATCTTGGGCAAAAATCTTAACCTATATGCACCTCAGTTTTCTCATTGGTAAATGGGGGTAATAACAGTTCATACCTATAAATGAGATTTGTAAAATGCTTAAAACAGGCCTTATACGTAGGAAAAAGCACACAAGAATTGTTATTCCTGTTGAAATATTTCAAAAGTAGATCACTGAGGTTCTCCACAGTCTTAATTTAACAAAGATTCAGAGCTGGACTTGAATTTAAAATCCCCAATATTAATGCCACCACTAAATGATTTAGTTTCATTTAAACAACATCATATGTCTTTTAATTAGTGTTCTTATCTGAAATGTGTCTACAACACTGGCTAAGTATTACATGCTTATAGGGATGCCATGTAGTAAAAGGCTCAAATAATAATTGTTCTTGTTGCTGCCACCATTACTGCTACAATCACTGTGGGTATTACACAACCAAAGTGAATTCAGGTTTTTCACATGTTGGTAGGATGCACTTTGAAAAGCTCAATTCCTCTATTTGACTCTGTGCTCCTGGAGGGAAGAGGCTGTGGTTCATTAACCTCTGTATCCAGTGCCTAGCATGGTGTCTGGCACAAAGCAAGCACTCAAGAAAGAGTGGCTGGATAAATGGCCAACGAGTGACAATCCTTCTCTCATTCAGCCTAATTCCTTACCCAATGAAATGTCCTAGCTTGAATATCATTCTCCAACCGAGTGTTTACCAAGAGTAAATATTGATGGGATTAAGGGGTTTTTTTTCCTCATTATTTCCTTTGTTTTCACAATCAATTAGCTAACCCATTCTCCAATCTTATCACTAGGATAATTAAACACCCATAATCCATAAAAAAATAGGGATCGACGTGTTATTATCTTTTAAAATAATAAAATATGCTTTCACACAATTTTATGGTGCTTTAATCCTATTCATGTAAGTGAGACAGAACAAACACAGTGATCAGCTGATTAAATCATGGGAGGCAGGGACTCAGGCCTATGTTTGATCTTTGGCAGCAAGTAATATAATGGACTCTGGAGGCCTCTTTTTAGAAGCCTAATTCATGAAATTCCAGAGCTTGTACTCGTATATTTATTTACCATGGCAATTGCAACAAAATAACATAAAAATGAGATCACCCAATTTTGATGTTGTTAAGGAATTCTACATACCATCAAAATGGCTTGTCCCAAAGCAAGCATGAAATAATTGCCCAACATCTTTAACATGTCTATTGAACAATTTATGTTTAAAGACTAAACTCTTCGAACTGAAACATATTTTATAAAATAAGTCCTTTGTGTCAACTTTTTTTAAGTCATTGAAACTTTGATACAGCATGAAGAAAACAATTTAGTGTGACAGAAATTAATTCACAACTTTTACTCTTCTGAATGTATTAGCTTATTAGCAAGAAAAGGTCTTTCCTAGTTTGTACATTCCAATTTAAAGAAAAATGGAAACAATTATAAGAACTTTGATTTGTTATGAGTTCACTTTTTTTTTTTTTTTCCTTCGGTACGTGGGCCTCTCACTGCTGTGGCCTCTCCTGCTGCACAGGCTCCAGACGCGCAGGCTCAGCGGCCATGGCTCACGGGCCCAGCTGCTCCGCGGCATGTGGGATCCTCCCAGACTGGGGCACGAACCCACGTCCCCTGCATTGGCAGGTGGACTCCCAACCACTGCCACCAGGGAAGCCCCACTTTTTTTTTTTTAACAAGAGAAAAACAAATTCATTTACATGTGCATTGAGCATACACAAGGGAGAACTCAGAGATGAATACCTCAAAGGGATGGTTGGAATTTGGGGTCTATAGACCTAATTCACTAGGGGAAGGGGAAGGGGAGAAAGGGCATTTATAGAAAAACAAATGACATCTTGGAAAGATCAAAGGGACCTTAGAAGAACCAATGGGGGATATGTCAGTCTTGTGACAAAGTCTGTTTGGGTGTGATGAGAAGATTACAGTTGCTTTGCAGAAGAAGATTTAGTGACTTTTGAGATCTTTGGGGAGGCTCTGCTTTTAGGCAGATATGGGATTTCAGAAACTAAATGCATTCAGCTCAAAATCATTTTGATGCCCAATCCCAAAGTATTGACATATACACACTACTATATGTAAAATAGATCATTAATAAGAACCTGCTGTACAGCACAGGGAACTCTACTCAATACTCTGTAATGGCCTATATGGGAAAAGAATCTAAAAAAACAAAAAACAGAGTGGATATATGTATATGTATAACTGACTCACTTTGTTGTACACCTGAAACTAACACAACACTGTAAATCAACAACACTCCAATCAAAAAAAATTTTTTTAACATCTTTATTGGGGTATAATTGCTTTACAATGATGTGTTAGTTTCTGCTTTATAACAAAGTGAATCAGTTATACATATACATATGTTCCCATATCTCTTCCCTCTTGCGTCTCCCTCCCTCCCACCCTCCCTATCCCACCCCTCTATGTGGTCACAAAGCACGGAGCTGATCTCCCTGTGCTATGCGGCTGCTTCCCACTAGCTATCTACCTTACGTTTGGTAGTGTATATATGTCCATGCCTCTCTCTCGCTTTGTCACAGCTCACCCTTCCCCCTCCCCATATCCTCAAGCCCATTCTCTAGTAGGTCTGTGTCTTTATTCCTGTCTTACCCCTAGGTTCTTCATGACATTGTTTTTTCTTAAATTCCATATATATGTGTTAGCATATGGTATTTGTCTTTCTCTTTCTGACTTACTTCACTCTGTATGACAGACTCTAGGTCTATTCACCTCATTATAAATAGCTCAATTTCATTTCTTTTTATGGCTGAGTAATATTCCATTGTATATATGTGCCACATCTTCTTTATCCATTCATCTGTTGATGGACACTTAGGTTGCTTCCATGTCCTGGCTATTGTAAATAGAGCTGCAATGAACATTTTGGTACATGACTCTTTTTGAATTATGGTTTTCTCAGGGTATACGCCCAGTAGTGGGATTGCTGGGTCATATGGTAATTCTATTTTTAGTTTTTTAAGGAACCTCCATACTGTTCTCCATAGTGGGTGTATCAATTTACACTCCCACCAACAGTGCAAGAGGGTTCCCTTTACTCCACACCCTCTCCAGCATTTGTTGTTTGTAGATTTTCTGATGATGCCCATTCTAACTGGTGTGAGGTGATACCTCACTGTAGTTTTGATTTGCATTTCTCTAATAATTAGTGATGTTGAACAGCTTTTCATGTGCTTCTTGGCCATCTGTATGTCTTCTTTGGAGAAACGTCTATTTACATCTTCTGCACATTTTTGCATTGGGTTGTTTGTTTTTTTAATATTGAGCTGCATGAGCTGTTTATATATTTTGGAGATTAATCCTTTGTTGCTTCATTTGCAAATAGTTTCTCCCATTCTGAGGGTTGTCTTTTCGTCTTGTTTATGGTTTCCTTTGCTGTGCAAAACCTTTGAAGTTTCATTAGGTCTCATTTGTTTATTTTTGTTTTTATTTCCATTACTCTAGGAGGTGGATCAAAAAAGATCTTGCTGTGATTTATGTCAAAGAGTGTTCTTCCTATGTTTTGCTCTAAGAGTTTTATAGTGTCCGGTCTTACATTTAGGTCTCTAATCCATTTTGAGTTTATTTTTGTGTATGGTGTTAGGGAGTGTTCCAATTTCATTCTTTTACATGTAGCTGTCCAGTTTTCCCAGCACCACTTACTGAAGAGACTGTCTTTTCTCCATTGTATATCCTTGCCTCCTTTGTCATAGACTAGTTGACCATAGGTGTGTGGGTTTATCTCTGGGCTTTCTATCTTGTTCCATTGATCTATGTTTCTGTTTTTGTGCCAGTACGATATTGTCTTGATTACTGTAGCTTTGTAGTATAGTCTGAAGTCAGGGAGTCTGATTCTTCCAGGTCTGTTTTTTTCCCTCAAGACTGCTTTGGCTATTCTGGGTCTTTTGTGTCTCCATACAAATTTTAAGATTTTTTGTCCTAGTTTCGTAAAAACTGCCATTAGTGATTTGATAGGGATTGCATTGAATCTGTAGATTGCTTTGGGTAGTATAGTCATTTTCACAGTATTGATTCTTCCAATCCAAGAACATGATACATCTCTCCAATTGTTGGTATCATCTTTACTTTCTTTCATCAGTGTCTTATAGTTTTCTTTTTCTTTTTAAAATGATTCTTACATAGTTGTTTCTTTTTTTTAACATCTTTATTGGAGTATAATTGCTTTACAATGGCGTGTTAGTTTCTGCTTTATAACAAAGTAAATCAGTTATACATATATATGTGTTCCCATGTCTCTTCCCTCTTGCGTCTCCCTCCCTCCCACCCTCCTTATCCCACCCCTCTAGGTGGTCACAAACCATCGAGCTGATCTCCCTGTGCTATGTGGCTGCTTCCCACTAGCTATCTATTTTACGTTTGGTAGTATATATATGTCCATGCCACTCTCTCACTTTGTAACAGCTTACCCTTCCCCCTCCCCATATCCTCAAGTCCATTCTCTAGTAGGTCTGTGTCTTTATTCCCATCTTACCCCTAGGTTCTTCATGACCTTTTTTTTTTTTTCTTAGATTCCATATATATGTGTTAGCATATGGTATTTGTTTTTCTCTTTCTGACTTACTTCACTCTGTATGACAGACTCTAGGTCTATCCACCTCATTATAAATAGCTCAATTTCGTTTCCTTTTATGGCTGAGTAATATTCCATTGTATATATGTGCCACATCTTCTTTATCCATTCATCTGTTGATGGACACTTAGGTTGCTTCCATGTCCTGGCTATTGTAAATAGAGCTGCAATGAACATTTTGGTACATGACTCTTTTTGAATTATGGTTTTCTCAGGGTATACGCCCAGTAGTGGGGTTGCTGGGTCGTATGGTAGTTCTATTTTTAGTTTTTTAAGTAACCTCCATACTGTTCTCCATAGTGGGTGTATCAATTTACATTCCCACCAACAGTGCAAGAGGGTTCCCTTTTCTCCACACCCTCTCCAGCATTTATTGTTTCTAGATTTTTTGATGATGGCCATGCTGACCGGTGTGAGATGGTATCTCATTGTAGTTTTGATTTGCATTTCTCTAATGATTAATGATGTTGAGCATTCTTTCATGTGTTTGTTTGCAATCTGTATATCTTCTTTGGAGAAATGTCTATTTAGGTCTTCTGCCAATTTTTGGATGGGTTGTTTTCTTGATATTGAGCTGCATGAGCTGCTTGTAAATTTTGGAGATTAACCCTTTGTCAGTTGCTTCATTTGCAAATAGTTTCTCCCATTCTGAGGGTTGTCTTTTTGTCTTGTTTATGGTTTCCTTTGCTGTGCAAAACATGCATGCCTTTTCTCTCCCTAGGTAGGTTTATTCCTAGATATTTTATTCTTTTTGTTGCAATGGTAAATGGGAGTGTTTCCTTAATTTCTCTTTCAGATTTTTCATCATTAGTGTATAGGAATGCAAGAGATTTCTGTGCATTAATTTTGTATCCTGCAACTTTACCAAATTCATTGATTAGCTCTAGTAGTTTTCTGGTGGCATCTTTAGGATTCTCTATGTATAGTATCATGTCATCTGCAAACAGTGACAATTTTACTTCTCCTTTTCCAATTTGTATTCCTTTTATTTCTTTTTCTTGTCTGATTGCCGTGGCTAGGACTTCCAAAACTATGTTGAATAATAGTGGTGAGAGTGGACATCCTTGTCTTTTTCCTGATTTTAGAGGAAATGTTTTCAGTTTTTCACCATTGAGAATGATGCTTGCTGTGGGTTTGTTGTATATGGCCTTTATTATGTTGAGGTAGGTTCCCTCAATGCCCACTTTCTGGAGAGTTTTTTAAACAATAAATGGGTGTTGAATTTTGTCAAAAGCTTTTTCTGCATCTACTGAGATGATCATATGGTTTTTATTCTTCAATTTGTTAATATGATGAATCACATTGATTGATTTCCATATGTTGAAGAATCCTTGCATCCCTGGTATAACTCCCACTTGATCATGGTGTATGATCCTTTTAATGTGCTGTTTGATTCTGTTTGCTAGTATTTTGTTGAGGATTTTTGCATCTGTATTTATCAGTCATATGGGTCTGTAATTTTCTTTTTTTGTAGTATCTTTGTCTGGTTTTGGTATCAAGGTGATGGTGGTCTCATAGAATGAGTTTGGGAGTGTTCCTTCCTCTGCAATTTTTTGGAAGAGTTTGAGAAGGATGGGTGTAAGCTCTTCCCTAAATGTTTGATAGAATTCACCTGTGAATCCATCTGGTCCTTGACTTTTGTTTGTTGGAAGATTTTTAATCACAGTTTCAATTTCATTACTTGTGATTGGTCTGTTCATATTTTCTATTTCTTCCTGGTTCAGTCTTGGAAGGTTATACCTGTCTAAGAATTTGCCCATTTCTTCCAGGTTGTCCATTTTATTGGCATAGAGTTGCTTGTAGTAGTCTCTTAGGATGCTTTGTATTTCTGCGGTGTCTGTTGTAACTTTTCCTTTTTCATTTCTAATTTTATTGACTTGAGTCCTCTCCCTCTTTTTCTTGATGAGTCTGGCTAACGGTTATCACTTTTGTTTATATTCTCAGAGAACCAGCTTTTAGTTTTATTGATCTTTGCTATCGTTTTCTTTGCTTCTATTTCATTTATTTCTGCTCTGATCTTTATGATTTCTTTCCTTCTGCTAACTTTGGGTTTTGTTTGTTCTTCTTTCTCTAGTTCCTTTAGGTGTAAGGTTAGATTGTTTATTTGAGATTTTTCTTGTTTCCTGAGGTAGGCTTGTATATCTGTAAACTTCCCTCTTAGAACGGCTTTTGCTGCATCCCATAGGTTTTGGATCATCGTGTTTTCATTGTCATTTGTCTCTAGGTATTTTTTGATTTCCTCTTTTATTTCTTTAGTGATCTCTTGGCTATTTAATAACGTATTGTTTAGCTTCCATGTGTTTGTGTTTTTTACATTTTTTTCCCTGTAATTCATTTCTAATCTCATAGCGTGGTGGTCAGAAAAGGTGCTTGATATGATTTCAATTTTCTGAAATTTACTGAGGGTTTATTTGTGACCCAAGATGTGATCTATCCTGGAGAATGTTCCCTGTGCACTTGAGAAGAAAGTGTAATCTGCTGTTTTTGGATGGAATGTCCTATAAATATCAATTAAATCTATCTGGTCTATTGTGTCATTTAAAGCTTGTATTTCCTTATTAATTTTCTGTTTGGATGATCTGTCCATTGGTGTAAGTGAGGTGTTAAAGTCTCCCACTATTATTGTGTTACTGTTGATTTCTTCTTTTATAGCTGTTAGCAGTTGCCTTATGTATTGGGGTGCTCCTAGATTTAGTGCATATATATTTATAATTGTTATATCTTCTTCTTGGATTGATCCCTTGATTATTATGTAGTTTCCTTCCTTGTCTCTTGTAACATTCTTTATTTTAAAGAAGTCTATTTTATCTGACATGAGTATTGCTACTCCAGCTTTCTTTTGATTTCCATTTGCATGGAATATCTTTTTCCATCCCCTCACTTTCAGTCTGTATGTGTCCCTAGGTCTGAAGTGGGTCTCTTGTAGACAGCATATAGATGTGTCTTGTTTTTGTATCCATTCAGCAAGCCCATGTCTTTTGGTTGGAGCATTTAATCCATTCACCTTTAAGGTAATTATCGATATGTATGTTCCTATTGCCATTTTCTTAATTGCTTTGGTTTATTTTTTTTTTTGTAGGTCCTTTTCTTGTCTTGTGTTTCCCACTTAGAGAAGTTCCTTTAGCATTTGTTGTAGAGCTGGTTTGGTGGTGCTGAATTCTCTTGGCTTTTGCTTGTCTGTAAAGCTTTTGATTTCTCCATCGAATCTGAATGAGATCCTTGCCGCGTAGAGTAATCTTGGTTGTAGGTTCTTCCCTTTCATCACTTTAAGTATATCATGCCACTCCCTTCTGGCCTGTAGAGTTTCTGCTGAGAAATCAGCTGTTAACCTTATGGGAGTTCCCTTGTATGTTATTTGTCGTTTTTCCTTTGCTGTTTTCAATAATTTTTCTTTGTCTTTAATTTTTGCCAATTTGATTACTATGTGTCTTGGCGTGTTTCTCCTTGGGTTTATCCTGTATGGGACTCTCTGCACTTCCTGGACTTTGGTGGTTATTTCCTTTCCCATGTTAGGGAAGTTTTCGACTATAATCTCTTCAGATATTTTCTCTGGTCCTTTCTCTCCCTCTCTTCTCCTTCTGGGACCCCTATAATGCTAATGTTGTTGCGTTTAATGTTGTCCCAGAGGTCTCTTAGGCTGTCTTCATTTCTTTTCATTTTTTTTTTCTTTATTCTGTCCCGCAGCAGTGAATTCCACCATTCTGTCTTCCAGGTCACTTATCTGTTCTTCTGCCTCAGTTATTCTGCTCTCAATTCCTTCTAGTGTATTTTTCATTTTAGTTATTGTATTGTTCATCTCTGTTTGTTTGTTCTTTAATTCTTCTAGGTCTTTGTTAAACATTTCTTGCATCTTCTCTATCTTTGCCTCCATTCTTTTTACGAGGTCCTGCATCACCTTCACTATCATTCTTCTAAATTCTTTTTCTGGAAGGTTGACCATCTCCACTTCATTTAGTTGTTTTTCTGGGGTTTTATCTTGTTCCTTCATCTGGTACATAGCCCTCTGCCTTTTCATCTTGTCTAACTTTCTGTCAATGTGGTTTTTGTTCCACAGGCTGCAGGATTGTAGTTCTTCTTGCTTCTGCTGTCTGCCCTCTGGTGGATGAGGCTATCTAAGAGGCTTGTGCAAGTTTCCTGATGGGAGGGACTGGTGGTGGGTAGAGCTGACTGTTGCTCTGGTGGGCAGAGCTCAGTAAAACTTTAATCTGGTTGAGTGCTGATGGGTGGGGCTGGGTTCCCTCCCTGATGGTTGTTTGGCCTGAGGCAACCCAACACTGGAGCCTAGCTGAGATCTTTGGTGAGGCTAATTGCAGACTCTGGGAGGGCTCACGCCAAGGAGTACTTTCCGGAACTTCTGTTGGCAGTGTCCTTGTCCCCACGGTATGTCACAGCCACCCCCCACCTCTGCAGGAGACCCTCCAATACTAGCAGGTATGTCTGGTTCAGTCTCCCCTGGGGTCACTGCTCCTTCCCCCGGGTCCTGATGTGCATGCTACTTTGTGTGTACCCTCCAAGAGTGCAGTCTCTGTTCCCCCCAGTCCTGTCGAAGTCCTGCAATCAAATCCCACTAGCCTTCAAAGTCTGATTCTCTAGGAATTCCTCCTCCCGTTGCCGGACCCCCAGGTTGGGAGGCTTGATGTGGGGCTCAGAACCTTCACTCCAGTGGGTGGACTTCTGTGGCATAAGTGTTCTCCAGTCTGTGAGTTACCCACCCAGCAGTTATGGGATTTGATTTTACTGTGATTGCGCCCCCTCCTACCATCTCATTGTGGCTTCTCCTTTGTCTTTGGATGTGTGGTATCTTTTTTGGTGAGTTTCAGTGTCTTCCTGTTGATGATTGTCCAGTAGCTAGTTGTGATTCTGGTGTTCTCACAGGAGGGAGTGAGAGCACATCCGTCTACTCCGCCATCTTGGTTCAGGGCCTGGGAGAATCTATTCTTATTCTATTTCCTTTGAGCCATCTAGTCCATTGTAGGAATTTATCAGATACCTCACAGAATTTTTACTCCATGACACCTTAATCAATTCAGAGGGTTCAGTAATTGGTACACCTGTAATTTAACTTTCCCACATATATGAATGTTAATTGGCCTTTGTTTCACCAAGACTTCCTTAGTTATATGTTTCACTGTTTGATGTTGAAAGCATTTGTCTCATCCATCCCTATCAAGCCTCTGAATTCATCCATTATTTCTATCCCTTTCCAGACCTATTTACAAATTGGCCAAATCTTTTCTGACTTCAACTCTTTCTTATAATACCTTTTCAAAAGCAGCCGATATCCACCAACATATGCTAGTAACATTCAGATGCCTGAGTTTTTCTTCTAGAGCTCCAAATTCATTAGTAATATGATCTGCTTCTCAAGTTGTCAACGGCAAAAGTTTTACCAAATATTCCACTATAATCTGTATTGACATATCTCCACTCTCCAATAACAACTTCCCTACATCCCCTACCCTGCCCCTAAACCTTACTTTTTAGGTTTTGGTTATGTGTACTACTCCCATTCTAGACACAAATTCTACATCAATAAAGATCAGCTTGGTGCTTTGTGACCACCTAGAGGGATGGGATAGGGAGGGTGGGAGGGAGAGTCAAGAAGGAGGAGATATGGGGATATATGTATATGTTTAGCTGATTCACTTTGTTATACAGCAGCAACTAACAAACCATTGTAAAGCAATTATACTCCAATAAAGATGTTAAAAAAAAAGAGATAGACTAGATCATTCTGCATTAACAAACAGACCCAAAGTAGAAATGAATTAAAACTATAGAGTTTGTTTTCCAGTGACTCTGTAAATTCCCTGAAGTTTGATAAAGGGACTCTGCTTTGCATCAGCCTTGATTGGAAGTACAGGCTGACAATGCCTCCATGCAGAGTGTTGCTTGTTACAAGGACAGGAAAGAAGGAGTATGGCAAATTGCATCCTAGATCTTAAACTCCCACCTATAAGCGAAACACATAATTGCCACTTTAACTTCATTGCCAAAGTAAGTCTCATGGCCACATCTAATTTCAAAGGAATGGACAAGTACAATCCTGCCATGTGCCTGGAAAGAGAGGGAACTGAAATGTTTGTGAACAGCCAAAAACAAAAATACCACATTTATTAGTTAAGAGTTTGGTACTGGGTAATGAATAGAGAGATATGAGAAGGCAAAAAATATTAAGTCTAAACATAGTCACAAATGAATGTGAGAATTCAGCATATAATCAAGGTGCACTTCAAATCAATTAGGAAAAGATGAATTATACAAGGAATGGTGTTTTCATAACTCAATAAATACATTTAAATCTCAACCTCACTCCTGAAACCAAAATCAATTTTGAAGAGATAAAAGATTAACATATAGGGCTTCCCTAGTGGCGCAGTGGTTGAGAGTCCGCCTGCTGATGCAGGGGACACGGGTTCGTGCCCCGGTCTGGGAAGATCCCACATGCCGCGGAGCGGCTGGGCCCGTGAGCCATGGCCGCTGAGCCTGCGCGTCCGGAGCCTGTGCTCCGCAACGGGAGAGGCCACAACAGAGAGAGGCCTGCGTACTGAAAAAAAAAAAAAAAAAAAAAGAAAGATTAACATATAAAAAAATGTGGGGGCTTCCTTGGTGGCGTAGTGGTTAAGAGTCCGCCTCCCAATGCAGGGGACACAGGTTCAAGCCCTGGTCTGGGAAGATCCCACATGCCGCGGAATGCCCGTGCAACTAAACCCGTGCGCCACAACTACTGAGCCCACGTGCCACAACTACTGAAGCCCGGGTGCCTAGAGCCCGTGCTCCGCAACAAGAGAAGCCACCACAATGAGAAGACCACACACCGCAACAAAGAGTAGCCCCCACTCACTGCAACTAGAGCAGCAACGAAGACCCAATGCAGCCAAAAATAAATAAATAAATTTATTTTTAAAAATGTGAAATCATAACAGCATTAAAATAAAACATAAGTCACCTTAAATAAGTTTTGGTGCATATATAAGCACCCGAATCACAGAGAAAAAGTTACAAGCACAAAGAAGAATTCAGAAACAAATTTTAAAATAAACTTCATGTTCATTACATAAAAATTTAATGTTCCCATATGGCAAAAAACATATACCTTTAATAAATGAGAAAAAAATAAACTGAGGAAAATATTTGCAATGCATGTGGCAAATAAAAGGCATATTTTAATATATAAAGTACTGAGTACAAGATTTACAATCTAATAAAACAAGGGCAAAGGATATAAGCAGATAATCTACAATAAAGGAAATTTAAATGGCTTTTAGACAATTAAAATATGTGCAGTGACTAGTTATTTTAGATTATTATATCAAAAAACATCAAAATATATGATAGTATTCTGACCTCTTCAAGAGCTGGGAAATCAATGAATACATAATTTTTGTTTTTGCTTTTGTTTTGCGGTACGCGGGCCTCTCACCGTTGTGGCCTCTCCCGTTACGGAGCACAGGCTCCGGACGCGCAGGCCCAGCGGCCAGGGCTCAAGGGCCCATCCACTCCGCGGCACGTGGGATCTTCCCAGACCAGGGCACGATCCCGTGTCCCCTGCATCGGCAGGCGGACTCCCAACCACTGCTCCACCAGGGAAGCCCAGTTTTGTTTTTTAACATCTTTATTGGAGTATAATTGCTTTACAATGATGTGTTAGTTTCTACTTTATAACAAAGTGAATCAGCTATACATATTCATATATCCCCATATCTCTTCCCTCTTGCATCTCCCTCCCTCCCACCCTCCCTATCCCACCCCTCTAGGCGGTCACAAAGCCCCGAGCTGATCTCCCTGTGCTATGCGGCTGCTTCCCACTAACTTACGTTTGGTAGTGTATATATGTCCATGTCACTCTCTCACTTTGTCCCAGCTTACCCTTCCCCCTCCCCGTGTCCTCAAGTCTATTCTCTACCTCTGCGTCTTTATTTCTGTCCTGCCCGTAGGTTCTTCAGAACCTTTTTTTTTTTTTTAGATTCCATATATATGTGTTAGCATACGGTATTTTTCTCTTTCTGTAAGTCCTTTTCATATTAAGCATTTAAACTTTACATTTGCCTACTCACAGTGCAAACTTTCCTCAATCACATATTCATCCTTCAGTTTTCTTATTGATTTTTTTGGACATAAATGGGTTTTCAATTTACATATATGAAACCAATAAAAAAAAATCCTGGGACTTCCCTGGCGGCCCAGTGGTTAGGACTCGGCACTTTCACTGCTGAGGGCTCAGGTTCAATCCCTGGTCGGGGAAATAAGATCCTGCAAGCCCTGAGGCATGGCACAAAAAAAAAAAAAAAAAAAAAAATTCCTCCTTGTGACTCTTCAGCCACTGTTATAATTGGAAAATGCTTCTCTATGTGGAGTTCATGCGAATAATAAATTGTGTTTTTTTCAGTATATGTTATTTTTTAATAACAGTATTATTGAGATATAGTTCATATACCATAAAATTCATTTTTATAGTCTATAATTCAGTGGCTTTTAGTATGTGGTGTGTTTTTTTTTACTGAAACAATCTATTACTTTAGAATGATATTAAATATTGAAGTGGCTCTCTCCCTCACATCTCTCACCCTCTCCAAGAGGTTCCTCTCCATTTCCTGTCCCATAATTATTAAAAAATAGGATGCTATGTCTGAGCCCTCACTCACTGATATATACCATACATATTTTCCCTCAGGGCCTTTCCTTTTAGTATTATTTTTCCCTATGTGGCACGTTCCTCTACTCCAGGCCCACCCAGGGTAAGGCTCATGTCATCTGCAAAAAGTATCCTCTCACACCAGTCCACTCTAATCACCTGGACATTATCTGTTTTTCTTGTGAGTGTCACTATCCCTTTATCTAGTCTTCCTATTCCTACCCTTCTAAGATCAAGAATGACGCAAAGATGGATACTCTTGCCACTTCTATTCAACACTATACTAGAGGTTCCAGCCAGCATGATTAAGTAAGAAAAGAAAAATAGAAGACAACCAGACTGTAAAGAAAGAAATAAAACTACCTCTACTTGCAAATGACAGATGCTGTATACTTTTGAACTCCTAAAAAATCAACCAAAAAAACCCGTATTAGAAATAATAAACTATTTGAATTCAGTGCAATCCCTATCAAAATTTCAGCTATCTATTTTGCAGAAAATGATAAGCTGATCCTAAAATTCACATGGAAATGCAAGGGAACCAGAATAACCAATATATTCTTGAAAAAGAAGAGCAAAGTCAGAAGACTCACACTTCCTGATTTCTAAACTTACAACAAGCTCTGGAACCCATGCGCCACAACTACAGAGCCCACACGCCCTGGAGCCTGCGCCCCACAACTAGAGAAGAGAAAAACCCATACGCCACAACTACAGAGAAGCCCACACACCACAACGAAGAGCCCACGCACCGCAATGAAAGATCCTGCATGCCTCAACGAAGATCCCACGTGCTGCAACTAAGACATGATGCAGCCAAAAATAAATTAAATAAATAAAACTTACAACAAAACTGCAGTAATTAAGACAATACTGTACTTCATATGAAAAGATGCTCAACATCACTAATCATCAGGGAATACAAATCAAAATCACAATGAGATCTCACCTCACACCTGTCAGAATGGCTGTCATCAAAAAGAACACAAATAACAAATGTTGGTGAGGATGTGGAGAAAAGGGAACCTCCTACACTGTTGGTGGGAATGTAAATTGGTGCAGCCACTATGGAAAACAGTATGGAGGTTTCTCAAAAAACTGAAAATAGAACTACCATATGACCCAGCAATTCCACTTCTGGGTATATATACAAAAAAAACCAAAACCACTAATTTGAAAAGATACATGCACCCTAATGTTCATAGCAGCATTATTTACAATTGCCAAGATATGGAAGCAACCTAAGTGTCCATCAACAGATGAATGGATAAAGATGTGGTATACACACACACACACACACACACACACAAGATGGACTACTACTCAGCCATTAAAAAGAATGAAATTTTTCCATTTGCAGCAACATGGATGGACTTGGAGGGCCTTATGCTAAGTGAAATAAGTCAGACAGAGAAAGACAAATATCGTATGATATCACTTATACGTGGAATCTAAAAAATACAACAAACTAGTGAATATAACAAAAAGAAGCAGGGACTTCCCTGGTGGCGCAGTGGTTAAGAATCTGCCTGTCAATGCAGGGGACACGGGTTCGATCCCTGGTCCAGGAAGATCCCACATGCCATGGAGCAAATAAGCCCGTGAACCACAACTACTGAAGCCCGCTTGCCTAGACCCTGTGCTCCACAACAAGAGAAGTCACCGCAGTGAGAAGCTCAGGCACCACAACAAAGAACAGCCCCCGCTCACCTCAACTAGAGAAAGCCTGCGTGCAGCAACGAAGACCCAATGCAGCCTAAATAAATAAATAAAAGAAAGGAAGAAAGAAAGATAGAAGCAGACTCACAGATAAACAGAACAAATTAGTGGTTACCAGTGGGGAGAGGGAAGGGGAGAAGGGGAGAGGGGCAAGATAAGGGTAGGGGATCAAGAGGTACACATTATTAGGTATAAAATAAGCTACAAGGATATGTTGTACAACATGGGGAATATAGCTAATATTTTATAACTATAAATGGAATATAACCTTTAAAAATTGTGAATCACTATAGTGTACACCTGTAACATATAATATTGTACAGCAACTATACTTCAATTAAGAAAAGGACAATGCCATTCTAGCATAAGGTTAGACATATAGATCAAAGGAATACAACTGAGGGTCAACAAATAAACCTTCACATTTATGGACAAGTTATTTTCAATAAGGCTGCCAGTACAATTCAAGGTGGAAAGAATAGTGTTTTCAACAAATAGTTCTGGGTCAACTGGACACCCAAATGCAAAAGAATGAAGCTGAACCTTTACCTCACACATACAAAAAATAACTCAATGTAAGAGCTAAAACTACAGAATGTTTAGAAGAAAGTGCGGGACTGAATCTTTGTGACCTTAGATTAGGCAATGGTTTCTTAGGTGTGACACCAAAAGCATAAGCAGTAGAAAAAAAAAAAGGATGAATGGGATTTTATCAAAATCACCAGGTTTTGTACTTCAAAAGATACCATCAGGAGAATGAATAGACAACCCACTGAAAGGTAGAAAATATATGCAAATCACATACTGATAAGATATTTGTATAAGAATATATAAAGGACTCTTACAATTCAACAATAAGAAGACTAATAACCCAATTTTAAAATGCACAAAGGATTTAAATAGACACTTCTCCAAATAAATGATACAAATGGCCAATTAGCACATGAAAAATATTCAACATCATTACATGTCAGAGAAGTGCAAATCAAAACCACAAGGAGATACCACTTCACTTCCACTAGGATGGTTAAATCTTTTTTTTAATGGACAATATCAAAATGTTGGCAAGGCATGAGAGAAGGGTGAACCCTGCTGCGCTGGTAGTAAGATTGTAAAATAATGCAGCCACTTTGGAAAATGTTGGCAGTTTCTCAAAAACTTAAACACAGAGTTACCATATGACCCAGCAATTCCATTCCTAGGTATATAACTAAGAAAACATATGTCCACACAAAAGCCTGTACATGAACGTTCATAGTAGCATTATTCATAATAACCAAAGAACAGAAACAATCTGAAAATACATGTTTAACATTTTCTGTTAACTATAGCATCAGTTCAGGGTCTACGATAAACAAATACCAAAACATAATTAGATAGCAGAAAAAATATATTAGGGGAGATGATTGTGAAAGATAAAGGGGAATAGGAAGGTCACCCACACACAAGCCCCCCCCTACCCCCCACCTCACCCCTCACCCCCTGCTTATAGAAAGCATAGTTCAGCTGCCACAGAGGAGAGGGGCAGGAATCCCCTGAATAAGCAGGGGAATTACTTGTAAGGCTCGTCCTGGTGGTCACAAGTAGATCTCCACCCCGCACCAGTCAGGATCTTAAAAGCTTATACAGAGGCCTTCAGTGGGATCAGACACCCATGCTATTCAGATGGTCCCAACAGCACACTGTTCTCTCAATGTTCTCTTGAAAATGGCTCCCACGTGGGCACCCCTCCGCTCCATCCCGTGGGCAGAGTGTATATTTCAAGGACAGAGGGAGGGGTGAAATGCCTCCAATCAGCCAGGTCCGACTCACAGGTCAATCAGAAGCCAAGTCCTCTCCGTGACCTCCCCCAATGTAACTGAACAGGACCTCCTGGGACAGATCCCTGCCCCGCCACGTCCTCGGCTTACCTCTTGTTTGTAGAAAAACTTTAGCTTCCCAGGCCTTCCTTGAGTTCCAAAGAATAAATTTCATAAGAGAAGTGAGAAAATGCAGAAATAAAACAGTCAAGCCAGACAAAATAATAATAATTTAGCCATTAAACAGAGTCAAGGACCTTTACTTCCTCCTCAAGGGCTATAGATAACATTCTGAGCCACGTCCTTTGAGCTGTTTTGCAGATACTGAAACCCCCGCCAGGTGGAAGAAGTTAACTGCATGCTGCCCACAAGCACGTAGACCCCAGACGGGTTGGAACCAGAAGGTTGATGATGTTGACTCCCGATGACCTCACCACCAACCAATCAGAAGAATGTCCACGAGCTGATCACACACCCTCACCCTGCTTTTCAGGTTTTTTGAGCATTAGCTAAATACCTTGAACCATTTGCAAGGGTTCAGCAAGGGGTTTCACTGGCGTGGAGGTGGCTCGTTTGGTGGCTGTCTGGCTGCTTTGGAGGCAGATATCACAGCAATAGTATAGGCACATGCAAGAGAAAACACAGTTTAGGATAATGATTCCCAAAATAAGTAACAAATTTTTCCACCAAAAGCCCCATGATCCGAGCCACTGATTCACTGATTTATTAAGTTCCCGAGGCTGGGGAGTCAGATCACTCAGGGCAGTCACTTGTGCCCTCATGTGGTTTAATAAAATGATACATTAGTACACTCGTCAGGTATGAACACCCACAAGATGTTTGAATAATGCCACAGGTGTCTCCTTGCAAGGCAGTAATAACGTCCAGGCCATCCTATTTTAGACGACAGCTTTTCTCATTAGAGACATTCAGTGTTCAGTAGAGACAGGTTTTGCCAGCTATCAATTAAGGCTTGTTGGGTGAATTTAGTAAGGGCTTCTATGCACCTGGGTGGTGTAGCCAGTCAGTGCCTAACATCACTATCCTTTAATGGGACAGAATGACTACGTGGTTCTGGTGCAATTTGGTTGGCTCTGTTTAGAGGGATTTTTCTGTTCCCAACATAGGAGTGTAAGGGGCTCGAATGTTCATAACCCGGGATAAGCCACATGAGCCCCTCCCAAGTCTGAGCATAGCCACCCATGCTGGTGTTTTTAGGACCCTTCTAGTCTGTAGTGGACGGGCTGTCTGTGTAGTTTGATTGACAGAAAAGGAACATCCATGCCCACTGTTTTGATTGTGTGTGCCACAGGCCGGGTTTCTGGATCAGTATTGGTAATATCAGATGGATTAAGAATACTAGTCCTGGGCTCCCCTGGTGGCGCAGTGGTTAAGAATCCTCCTGCCAAGGCAGGGGACACGGGTTCGAGCCCTGGTCTGGGAAGATCCCACATGCCGCAGAGCAAATAAGCCCGCGTGCCGCAACTACTGAAGCCCACGCGCCTAGAGCCCGTGCTCCGCAACAAGAGAAGCCACTGCAAGAAGAAGCCTGCACACCGCAAGGAAAGAGTAGCCCCCGCTCGTTGCAACTAGAGAAAGCCCACGCACAGCAACGAAGACCCAACGCAGCCAAAAATAAATAAATACATTAAAAAAAAATACTAGTCCCACCTTATTGTTTCTCAGTGGAGTGCTTTAGGGCCTTCCAGTCCCCTTCCTAGAGTGGTGATACCCACCATGGCCATCCTGACGAGCTAGAGAGGGGCAGCTGCCCACATACCCAACAGTTGGATTGACTCCTTTGCTGGGCATACAAATGGGCCCACTGTAGAAAGGTATTTCCATCAGGTGCTCATCTCATGACCAGATACTGCAAGAGCAGCACAAGTCTAAGGCCCAAAAGACATATTTTTAGTAGGACTTGTATGGGAAGGCTTTCCCTTTCTATAAGGATTACACTTGTGACCTGATCCTTAGATGTCAATGTGGCTGCAGCTTCAGGAATCTGACCTAGTTGTGTGTACCATACATGTTAGCAGGGGGAGACAGCACTGTCAGGCATGAGGCGATGACTGGGGAGGAATATACCAGGTAGTGACCCACAACTTCTCCCTTCTTTAAATGGTGCATGTTCCATTCCAGGCATAGAGTGTTTCCACAGGGCCAGTTTGCAGTAGGACAGTGGGATCCCAGTGGAAACTGAGTAGTTTCCCCTCACCCAGGGGTGAAAGTAACTCACCCATCCTGGTAGGATGTCCCATTATAAATTCCAGTAGATGATGCCTTTCCCAGGAGTGATAGGACTTGGTGTTCTCAGCAGCATAGCATGTTGATCCGTGGTAAGGTCATTGCTTTTAGGATTAAAAACAAAAACAAACAGAAAACCAAATATTTAGCATGGCCTGAAAAGCTCCACAATTTGGCCTCTACTACAGCTCTAGGCTCAGTCCCAGCTCTCTCTCCATCGTTCTCTGCGCTCAAGCCCACTGGCCTTCTTACAATTCTTCAAATGTGCCATTTGCATTCCCACCTCCAGGCCTCTTCACGTGCCATCACTCCCACCTGAAACATTTTCCCCTGTGTTTTGATTTCGTTAGTTCTAACTCCTTGCAAGCTCCAGGGAAAAAAGGGACTATGGCTATTTGGTTCATCATTAAGACCTTAAACTTAAGCTGAGAACATAGTAAAGTGCAATACATATTAGTCATGTGAACTAATGAACACTCTGCTAACATGAATGACAGGTTAGCTCCAAGACACACCCTAGAAACAAGGAGATTCCAGGTTGCTCCCACCCCATAGCCGTCTACTCTCCACGGGCTGAGCTACTCAGCCCTACCTTCAGGCTCAGCCCCCTTCCCATGTCTTAAGGAGTGGTTCTCAATCACCATAACCTGGGTCCACCCCCAAGAGTTCTGATCTTATTTCCTGAGTGATGACTTCATGCCCGGTCCTGGCCTCAGGTTGCTTCCAGTCTGGCACAGCCTCAGACACAAGCATTTGTTTCCTTGTCTGTCTTGGATTCGTGTGCTTGTATATGCATCTCCCAGACGCACGGAGGGAAAGAATGGCTCCAGCCCACAGGCAGGAAGGATTCCTGCAGAAGGTGATATTTGAACTGGTTCTATAACAAAAAAGGAAGAGTTTTCCAGAGAGACAAGAAAGGGGCTGGACATTCCAGGCAAGAGGAATAATGTGAAATGTTAGGAGAACCACAAGAAGAGTTTGTGTTTGTGTAGAATATCATAAAGCATAATAAAAATCTTGAATCCCAAAGAATGGGTGGAGGAAAGTGAGCCAAAGGGACTCCTCTAAGGGCAGCATGATTGTCTTCCCCACACAGGGTCTGGGGACCCACTCAGCCAAACTTTTCCAGCTTCCCCGGGCGCCAAAGAGTGAGTCATCCCTGGCATTCCCCTGCCACCAGCTGCCATGGAGTCCCCAAAGGACGTGGGGAGGGAGTCTCCATGGAGTCCAGGACAGCAGAGGGGGAAAGAGGAGTCAGCAGGAAACCAGAAAGAGGCCATTCCCCCAGGGCTAAAGAAGAGCAGAAGTCCTCCTGTTCCTACGTCTGGGGTGGGGCGTGTCCCTGCGACCCCTCCACCTGCCAGTGTCACCCAAAGGCTGGACTGAAGCTGCCCCATCGGAAGAACTCTCCACCCACCCCCACCTTCTAGGTATGTCCTACCAACCCAACAACCACACACCAACACGGTGGCAGCAGCTGGTGTCTGGACCAAGACATGTCAAATGTTGGCGTGCTGAGGAGGAACACACTAAGAGCTGGGGCTCGTGAGGAAATGGGGAAGCCACATCTTGAAAAATGTCGAGAGTCCAGCCTCACCAAAGTTAAATGTGTTCATGAGTATAGTGGGGCCTGGAGAGAGAGGATGAGTCAAAGCAAAGAGTTGAGCAGAGAGAAAGGAGCGAGCAGGAGGAGGCTGAGAGAGCCCTCTAGAAAGCTAGAATCTTAAGATGTCAGAGCTGGGAATGCTGTCCAATATGACCTAGGCTCTTGCCACTCAAAGCACGGTGCCCAAACCAGCAGCACCAGCGTCACCTGGGAGCTTGTTAAAAATGCAGAATCTCAGGCCCCTCCCCAGTCCTTCTGAGGCAGAGCCTGCATTTAACAAGATCCCTACCTGATTCCTATGCACACTCAAGATGGAGAAGCGCTGATGCTCATGGTCCCAAATCAAGTCACATATCAGAATCACCTGGAACGCTTTTTTTTTTCTTTTTTTTTTTTTTTTTCCTGTACGCGGGCCTCTCACTGTTGTGGCCTCTCCCGTCGCGGAGCACAGGCTGCGGACGTGCAGGCTCAGCGGCCATGGCTCACGGGCCCAGCCGCTCCGCGGCATGTGGGATCTTCCCAGACCGGGGCACGAACCCGTATCCCCTGCATCGGCAGGCAGACTCTCAACCACTGAGCCACCAGGGAAGTCCTGGAACGCTTTCTACAAGTACAGATTTCTGAGCCCTGCTCTAGATCAAGTCAATCAGAATTTCTGGGCACTGGGTATAGCCATCTGTTTTTTCACAAAGCTCCACCAGTAATTCTTTTTTTTTTTTAACATCTTTATTGGGGTATAATTGCTTTACAATGGTGTGTTAGTTTCTGCTTTATAACAAAGTGAATTAGTTATACATATACATATGTTCCCATATGTCTTCCCTCTTGCATCTCCCTCCCTCTCACCCTCCCTATCCCACCCCTCCAGGCGGTCACAAAGCACCGAGCTGATCTCCCTGTGCTATGCGGCTGCTTCCCACTAGCTATCTACCTTACGTTTGGTAGTGTATATATGTCCATGCTACTCTCTCACTTTGTCCCAGCTTACCCTTCCCTCTCCCCGTATCCTCAAGTCCATTCTCTAGTAGGTCTGTGTCTTTATTCCCATCTTGCCCCTAGGTTCCACCAGTAATTCTAACGACAGAGTCCGCAGAGTAGACTGGGAACCCCTGATCTGGTCCAATCTGCTTAATCTAAAGATGAGAGGACTGAGGCAAGACAGTGACAACTAGCTTGGTAATCTGTTAAGAGAACTATTTAGGACCTCTGTCTAGAGACAAAGAAAATTGGATTTGGAGCCAGATCTGAGTTCAAGCCCCAACTCTATACCTTAAGAGCTGTGTATCTTGTCTCTTTCCTTCTTTGGAACTTTCCTTTTCTTAACTTCAAAGAAAAAAATTAATTCCCTGAATGTCAGGATTACTCCTCATGGGCAGCAAGGCAACAGAGAGAAGTTAATGGAAAATTCACTCTGTGTTTTGTGCACACGTGCACGCACACACACGCACACGCACACACACACACACACGCTCTGTAGTAACAGCTTAACTGAAATTTTGGGATCCTTGCACCCCCAAATTTCAAAGCAATTTAAAAGCCTTGAAGTTTCATTACCCCCATTTTACAGGTGAAGAAATGGAAAGGCACTCGAAGCAGCTCTGCTCCTCACTTTGTGAAGGTGAGTGGTGTTTGCTTTCCACGTGGACAGACAGAAATACACAAGGGGTTTGCCACCAACTGGGTTCTGGATGCAGAACTTCAGCTGGCAAGCTGACTTCATTCATGGAGACCATACAGTTGGGTGGGACCCCACAGTTTTCTACTCCTGGAGGCTGTCTAACCTCCACCAGTGTGATCCCACCAAGGAAGAGGGGAAGATCCCTAAAATTCTGTATCCCTAAGGATAAAGGGAAGACTTAGGCATGGTCTCAAATGCTCAGTTAGGTGAGGGAGAACATCACTTAGGTAATTATAAAATGATGGAGTAGAGCTATAACATAGAGATCCCAGTAAGTGGGGGTCCAGAAATGAGAGGTTGGGTGGTTGGATGTTCAGATAAAGCTTCCTGGGAAAAAGTAATGATCCCTGAGCTGAGTCTTAAAAGATAAGGAGGATCAGCTCTGGATGTAGAGATGAGGCAAAGAAGATGAAACCTTTGAGATGTCCTGGGACCCTTTAGCTAGGATCCTATCTCTGGTTGGAGCAACCATCAGTGCATTTTGTATACATATACATTAAGACATATATTATTGTTTTGTGCTTTTTCTTCAATCTGTACATTTTTCCACAAATTATGTTTTTATCTCAGTGTGGTTTTAAGATTTCTCCACATTGATACATATAAGTTAAATCTATTCCTGTTTAACTCCCACGAGCCTATTGACATTGGCTAATGTTGGGCCATTACAAACAGTCCAGGAGAGCATGCACGTTTGTGCATGTCTCCTTGTGTACATGTGTGAGAATTTTCAAAACACCAAGAAGTAGAATTACTAGGTGTTATGGACTGAATGTTTGTGTCCCTCCAAAACTTATATGTTGAAGCCCTAATCCCGAATGTAATGGTATTTGGAAGTGGGGCCTTTGGGAGGTAATTAGGTTTAGATAAAGTCCTAAGGGTGGGGTCCTCATGATGGAATTAGTGCCCTTATAAGAAGAGACTAGACCACTTGCACTCTATCTCTCTCCACCACATAAGGATAAAGCAAGAAGGCATCCATCAGCAAGTCTAAAAGTAGGCCGTCACCAGAATCCAACCATGCTGGCACCCTGATCTTGGACTTCCCAGCCTCCAGAACTGCAAGAAATAAATATCTGTTGTTTAAGCAACCCAGTCTGTGGTGCTTTGTTGTAGCAGCCCAAGCAGACTAAGACACTAGGGTATATACATTTGTAGTTAACTGCCAAATTGTCCTCCAAATTTTCAATTTACATTTCCACCAGCAGAACCTCACCAACATATGATATAATCAAAATTTTTTTCATCCGAGTTGCACTTTATGAAGACCTTCATCATCCTCACCAGCCACAGGAAGGTCCCAAACATCTAAACTTCTCTTAAAGGAAGGAGAAAGAGCATTTGCTCAGTTCTAGGTGCTGCACAGTTATTGCCTCTTAGAACCCTCCAGCAGAGATATTACATCTACCTTAGAATGAGAAAACAGTCTGAGAGAGGTGAAGTGACTTGCCTGAAGTTACACAGCAGAAAGTGGTGGAACCCAGACTTAAAACCAGGTCTGCATGCTGTTAATGTTCATATTCTTTTCACTGTTTTATACATTCGACTAATATTTATTGAGCACTGATTACATACCAGACCCTGCAGGTACAAAAATGAATCACAGGGCCATACATAGCACATAGTAGGACTCAATAAACATTTGTTGAATGAATATTGAATCAAGGAGCTCAAAGCCCACAGGAGAGACGGACACATAAAAAAATATGTGCAGCTGAGACTTCTCTGGTAGTCCAGTGGTTAAGACTTCACCTTCCAATGCAGGGGGTGTGGGTTCGATCCCTGGTCGGGAGCTAGGATCTCACATGCCTTGCGGCCAAAAAACCAAAGCTTAAAACAGAAGCAATATTGTAACAAATTCAATGAAGACTTAAAAAAAAATGTGCAAAAGAATAATGAAACGCTGTGATGGATGTAAGCTCCAGTGCAGCCAGCACAAAGTAGTGAGAAGTTTATTTTCCTCTGAGTCACGGGGGAAGGCTTTACATCCGAGATAGTTTTTGTCAAACACAAAAAGAGGAAATGAGTTCTAGGCAGAGGGAACAAATGAAAAGGCACAGGGGTGTAAACAATGTTATATTTTCTGGAAATTACACTACTTCTGGTTGCCTTAAAGTTGCTTCCTTCTAGTATCGAGGCAAGGCATCTAGCTCAACTCAGTTAACTGATCCTTCATTAAACGCCTGCTGTGTGCCAGGCTCTGTGTGAGATGTTTTATATGCATTATCTCATTGAATCCTTGAAGCTTTTTCTTTCTCCCTACACAGATGAGAAAATTGAGACTTGGGGAGGTGAAGAGTCCAACCCTGGAATATATTCAAATCTTCTGTTCTTTCTACTTCTTACCGTCTCCCCCAGAGGCCAACCACTGCTGCACTCTCCCTTCCCAGGTCTTACTCTAGGGGAAAGATGTCCTCCCAGCAAACCTCAAGACCCACAGCGAATAGTTACCCTTTGGATCAGGAGACTGGCCATTTCATTGCTTCTTTTCCTCCTAGGGAAACTGGAGAGGTGAATGCATATAGAGTCATGGAGTTTTCAATCCTTGTCCAGACACCAACTATTATCCTATTCATCATTCATGCATTTAACAAATTCATACAGACTTTGGAGATATTGTGGGCTCAGTTCCAGACAAATGCAATATAGTCAATATAGCAAAGCAAGTCACACCAATGTTTTGGTTTCCCAGTACATATAAAAGTTATGTTTACACTATACTGTAGTCTATTAAGTGTGCAATAGCATTATGTCTAAAAAAAAAGCAGTGTATGTACCTTAATTTTAAAACATTTTATTGCTAAAAATGCTAATCATCATCTAAGCCTTCAGTGAATCATAATAGTAACATCAAAGATCACTGATCACAGATCACCATAACAAATACAATAATGATGAAAAAGTTTGAAATACTGTGATTATTGCTGAAATGTGACACAGAGACATGAAGTGAACAAATGCTGTCAGAAAAATAGTGCCCAAACCTTCAATTTGTAAAAAACAAAAACATAAGCAAGAAACAAAACACCATCTGTGAAGCATGATAAAGCCAAGTGCAATAAAATGAGGTATGCCCGTATTTACTGAGCAATTACTATGTGCCAGGCAATATTCTCAGAACTGTGGATTCAAAATTGAATAAGACAGGCAAGATTCCCCCTCTCATGAAGGTTAAATGATAGTGACTTCTCAGCACTGAAAACACAGGTTTTGAGAGGTGATACGGCTTGTCCAAGGTCACACCGCTATTTTGTTACAGTTAGGACTCACACCCAAGTCTACCTGTCTCCCAGTACAAAGCGCTTTCTCACAGGTGATGGTCCTAACCTTTCCCTCACCTCCCTCCTGCTTTGTCTCTCCCCAGACTCTGTCCTGCAGGATGATGCCAGAGAACTTCACTTGGGCCAGGGGTGCCCCTACGGAGTTCATCCTCCTGGGCATCACAGATCGCTGGGACCTGCCCCTGACCCTCATCCTGATCTTCCTGCCCGTCTACCTGTGAGCCTGCTGGGAAATGTGGGCATGGTGCTGCTAGTCTACGTGGTCGCCCAGCTCCACACACCCATGTACTTCTTCCTGGCCAACCTCTCCCTGCTGGATGCCTGCTATTCCTCAGCCATCGGAGCCAAGATGCTCGTAGACCAGCTGTTGCCCTGCATCTCCATCCCTTACGCAGCCTGTGCCCTCCAGATGTTTTTGTTTACAGGGCTGGCGGATGCCAAGTGTTGCCTGTTGACATCCATGGCCTATGACTGCGATGTGGCCATCGGAAACCCTCTTCTCTACGCCACTGCCGTGTCACGGCGTCTGTGTCTGGTCTTTCTGGCAGCATCAGGCCTGGGTGGGGCAGTGAGTGCCGTGGTCCACACGACCTTCACCTTCCACCTGAGCTGCTGCGGCTCTCGGGAGGTGAACAGCTTCCTCTGCGATATCCCTCCACTGCTGGCCATCTCCTGCAACGACACCAGTCTCAGTGAACTTCTCCTCTTCGTCGTCTGTGGCTTCATCCAGACAGCCACCGTGTTGGCTTTCGCCGTGTCCTCGGGTTCATTGCCGGAGCCATGATCGGCATGCACTCGGCCAAGGGCCGGTGGCGAGCAGCCTCTACCTGTGGCTTCCACCTCACGGCCGTGGCCGTGCTTTACGGGACAATCATTTTCATGAACCTGTGCCCCAGCTCCAGCTACACCCTGGACACTGACAAGATGGCATCTGTGTTCTACACCCTTGTCATCCCAGCTCTCAACCCGCTCACCTACAGCCTCCGCAACAAAGAGGTCAGGGAGGTGCTCGGAAGGAACTGGAAGCACTGCTGCTGTCCGAGGCCGGCGCACGAGTGCGAGGTCCGAGAGGCTGGTTAGGACTGACTCTGAAGAGATGAGGAGAGCTCTTCCCGGGCCCGGTCACTGTGGGTAAAGGTGGAGGTTCCTCTGGCTGGGTGTCTCTTGTCATTGTTTGAGGGGGAGAAAAGGGGAGAAACTGAAGCTTACAGACAGGAGACAGGAACCTGGAGTAATCTAGCCCCAGCGCCAGAATCAAGATCAAGTTAATCTGCTGTGGAGATGCCTTAGGTTCCTCGACGTTCAAAACATGGAAGTTCCTGCATGTCACCAGGTGCAGTAACTAAGTTTATTTGCCACTGGAACTTCTGAGAGGATGATTCCCAGAAACACCAGATAGGAGCCGTATTGGCTGCAAGTGATTTTTGCTCTTCTGAGGTCCTTCATGACCAGTAAGTCTGCTTCTGCTCACCTCGACCCCAAGAGAACATCTTCAGTACCCACTCATGCCAAAGAATGGGATGGAATCGGGTGAGGCAAATATCTTTCCCTATTAGCCTACATGTTCCATCTCTCAGGGCAATGGCCAAGCAGCACCAGCACATACATGAGCTCGTTCCTAAAATCCTATAGTTGGGTTAGAATTTGACCAAGACTAATTTATTTCAGGGCTGTGATAGAGAATAGGGAAGGATCAGAACTATGGTTATGGTTAGAATATGGTTAGCGTTCATGTTATGGCTAAGACGAGGGTTAGAGTTAGGGTAAAGCCAGGGTTAGGTTACAAATGGACAAATTTAGGATTGAATTAAAATTATGTAAATTTTACAATTTGGATTGATTCTAATTAATAGTGGATTTGGGATAAATTTAGGAGTAAGGGTTTGGATAAATTTGAGCTCTTATTAGAAATATTAGAAATAACATGTACACACTACTATATATAAAACAGATAGCCAGCAAGGACCTACTATATAGCACAGAGAACTGTACTCAATATTTTGTAATAAGCTATAAGGGGAAAGAATCTGCAAAAGAATGTGTGTGTAACTGAATCACTTTGCTGTACACCTGAAACCAATACAACATTGTAAATCAACTGTACTTCAATATAAAAAAAAGAAATGTTAGAAATATTTATAGTTAGTGTTAAAGGGCAGGACTACTTAAGATGAGAATTCAGGTTTCTTTTTTTATTGCTAGATTAAATTTGAGTTAGAGTTTAGCTCATGTTAGAGCTCTGTTCGATTTAAGTTAAGTTGGTATGTGGATAACGTTTGTGATAAGCTTACGTCACAGTCTAGTTATTATTACAGTTAGCCTAGGCTCAGAACTAGATGAAAGTAAGGCATAAGAAGAGTATTTTGAGTATCAAATCAACATGTTTGGGGTCACTTTAAGACGTATTTAGGGTTATGGATAATGGTTGATGTTTCTTAAAGCTTAAGAGTAGGAGCTGAGTATTGGTGGATTTAAGTTTCATCGAGGGTTATGAGTCTGCTCAGATTAGCACATGGTCAGGTAGTGTGGACTGCTTTGTGTTAAGATTACAACATCCAGAGGCAGAGTTGGGGTCTGGAGAGGAAATTCCATAAACCTCTAGGGCAAAGACAACCACAGTGCTCCAGGTCATGCTGGACCCCTCAGATCCAGTACTCTTGGGATTTTTGTATACCCAGAGTTTACACTTTTGACAGATTTTCTTTGTCTCCCTGACTCAGGTGCACATGGGCAAGGCCCAAGGCACTGCGTTCTGCCCATGAAGCCCCTTCATGCAAGAGCAGGGCAGGAGTGGACCCCAGGAGTTATGATAGGTGCTTCCAAGGAGAGGTGGAGCATGGTCAGAGTAGATGTCAGCTCCTGTCTCATCCCCTTTCCAACTCCTCCTAATTATGGCTGCGATGAGGCCTGGGGTGGCAAGGTATGGGACTCAAACAGTGCTTCATTGTCACTCCCTAATAGGTTCCCCATGGAGTCTGTTCCTTGGGCCCCAGCCAGGGGCTGGCCTCACCACTCCAACTTCCTTTCAAGGAGAAATCAGCTGCTGGGTATTTAGACTGCAGGAAAACTGAAGGTTCATCCCGGCTCCCCAGGGAGGTGATGCTCCTTTTTACCAGAACTGGGTCCCTCCTTAGTAACTATGGTCTTCTTGGAGGTCCCAGACTAATGGAGAGAGGGATGTGGACTATACTATCTCCTCAATTCTTAAAGAATTTTTATGTTTCTTGACAAAGTCACCAACTTGTCCTGGTGTGCCCAGAACTGTCCTAGTTTTTAAAACTCTAACTCCCGTGTCCAGAAAACCTCCTCCGTCCTGGGCAAACCAGGATGTTTGGTCACCCTATTACCTGATGAGCCTGCACGTTGAGAGCTGAGGGTACAATACCCCAAACTCGACACATTTTGCCAAAGGCTTAAACGAATTAAAACCCCTTCTCCCACCACAAGTTTTTGGTTTTGTTTTTATAAATTTATTTATTTATTTTCCACTGCAATGGGTCTTCGTTGCTGCGCACGGGCTTTCTCTAGTTGCAGCCAGTGGGGGCTACTCTTCGTTGCGGTGCGTGGGCTTCTCATTGCAGTGCCTTCTCGTTGCCAGACAGGGCTCTAGGCTCGTGGGTCTCAGTAGTTGTGGCTCGCAGGCTCAGTAGTTGTGGCGCACAGGCTTCGTTGCTCTGCGGCATGTGGGATCTTCCCGGACCAGGACTCGAACCGGTGTCTCCTGCATGGGCAGGCAGATTCTCAACCACTGCGCCACCAGGGAAGTCCCCATCCCGAGTTTTTATAATCCTTTCCCAGTTCTTTCCTCCTATCACCATGACAACTCATATGCCATGACAGTGGTTGGAGACGTTATCAGAAGAGTTGGCAACTATGGGACTGAGAATGGAAGGTTTGCCCCCAGTTCAATGATGTTTATACTCAGAGACCTCCTCTGTGGTCTTTTCTTCTTGTTATGAATCCTTGGGCTCTTATGACATACAGTTCTCACCACAATCAAGGGAAAGTTTCCAGAGGTACACGGCCCCTTCCATCATCTTGGCCCTACAAGGTGTACATGGGTCCTTCCACATGTTTAGCATCTATGGAGCAGTCAGATACAATGATCACATAAATCCTACACAGTCATCAGAGGAAACGTGAAGTTTCAGGCCGCTATGCTGGACCTACTTGATAGATAAGAAAATAAACAAGAGGGAAGGGGAGGCACTGGAAGACAATAACAGAGCCCAACCTGGAGGATAAAGGAAGAGAAACAGTCAGATCCTTGTTCCCAAAGCAAGAGGCTCAGGAAAGCCCCCCAATTCTGATCAAATATTTCCCTTTTTAAACCTCCTTCAACACCATCTACTAAGACAAGCAATTAGGACAAAAGCAGGTTTGGGATGGGGAAGACTGGGGTACTTATTGCACAAAATCAGTTGGACCCTGCAGCATGGGTGGGAATTGAAAGAAAGGGGTATTCGGTGGGGGAAAAACAAGCACACACAACGGTACAGAGGTAAAATGAGCTCGATGTGCACAAAAGGCTCTAAGGAGACCAACTTAACTGGCTAGAGATAGATGTGCTGGGAAAGAAGTGGAGAGAAGTTTGAAGATTGAAGATCTGGGGATGGGAAGGACACCCTATGGGCTGGATATCAGGTAGGGGAATTGGGACTTTATTCAGTAGGCAGCAGGAATCATTGAAAGTTCATACGTTCAAAATCACCCTTCATGGTTGTTCTGACGCTGAGTCATGCAAAGCCATTCCCACCTGGAATGCTACAAACACACACGGGAACACATAGCCCCTGCAACACAGACCCAGTCCCCTATCGGAAACCTTCATGCACAAAGAAACACTCTCAGGTTGTCCCTGCCGTCCACACAGACAGAGGCACAGCTGCACATTCAGACACACACTCAAGCTCATAGACACATTTTGTTTGACAGAGACATGATCATTTCACACCCAGGCATACAATCTCACACACACACACACACACACACACACACACCCCACAGTCACTCAGGCATATTATTGCACAGTCCTCAGAGGCACAATCCTTCCCACACTCTTACACCTCCTACAAGAAGCCTCAGCAAAAGTTGAGGGGACAAGACAGTTGGCTCCAGAAGCCACTGCTGTAAACCCCGGACTTGGGGTTCAGGAGGCAGCTCTGGCCTCCACAAGACAGGGACCGGGGAGCAGCAGTTTCACGATGCACGGGGCTCCTGAGGCCCCCCGAGTTGAAGGTGGTACCAACCACCCCTACCTCCATCAAACTGGGCTCTAGAGAGAAAGAATAACAAACCCCAGAGCCAAGCTGCCTCCCACCCCAGGAATGAGGGCCAGGGGAAGGGGTGCTGTCTCTGGGAGAAGCTAAGGTACTCCCAAGGCCCCAAACCCCATAAGTGTGGCCAATAGCTCCCTCCCCAGACCCTTCAGTGACGGGCTACACTTGGTCCTCGCTGCTGCTCCCTCCTGTGATGTGGAGAAGCCAGAAGGAACACTTGCGGCAAGTGGCCAGGCTGGAGAGTGTACGAATCTGTCCTCTTGAACGTGGCTGTGGGCATGAGCTGTACATGTGAGTGTGAGAGCGGGTGCTGTTTGTGTGAGGCTGAGACTGTGCGTCCCCATCACTGTCCGATAGCATCACTGGGGGAGGAGGAGGTGGTGTGTATGTGGACGTGCTCCTCTAGGGTGGTACATCTCTGCTGTGACCCAGCACGAGCCTATGTGAGTGTAGCCATGTGTGTGAAGTCGAGAGGCCGTGGACCCCTGGGGCTGTGCCGGAAGATGTGATTGTGTGACGGGGTGTGACAGGGTGGGCCGGGATGGGGTGGACGGGCACTGGTAGAGAGCTGACAGACTACCTGCTCAGAGGAAGCATGAACGTGCATGTCCCAGTAGCTGTGCACGGTCCCAGGTGCCCCCGTGAACAGGAGTCTGTAAGTGAGCGTCACCCTCTGGCCTCAGTGCTATTTTGTGATTGCTTTGGACCCTCTGTTTATGTGTAGGATGGTCTGGGTCTGCGGGTCTTGTGGTTACACTTGTCTGCTTACTCAGATGTCAGTGTCCACATTTCTGTGTGTGATCGATCGTGCCTGTGTATTTGCAGAGCACAGCTGGAGGCTGCACATGCCTGCATGTCTGCACCGGTGTATTTGTGATTACAGTTGAATTTCTGCAAACAGCTCCGTGTATCTGTATGTTTATTGAGGCCAATTTAAACACGGGTCAGAGTAGGTCCAGTTTCTGAAAAAGCCAATTTGTAAGCAAGCTTTCCCACTCCCTCTCACCCTCTCGCCCTGATCCTCGTACCTTCCTGGACAGTGGGACATGATTGTAAATTTGAGAAAAAAATGTTCTCCAGGGATCCAAAGCCAGAAATTCTTCTTACCCAATGGAGGAGGAAAAGGAAGACAATAGGGTAGGAAGGGTCTTTATTTTATTTTAATAGAGAGAAGGATGTGAAAAGAAATTAAGAGATCATTCTCCTGCAGAGATGGCCTCAGCATAGCCTTCAGGAAACCTATCCTAAAATCCCTCTCCTTTTAAGACCCCCCTCTTGCATAATCACCCAAGATTTCTGCAGTGAGATTCAGACAGGAAAAAATGGAGGCATTGAAACAAGTTGCCTCTGTCCTTAAGAGTCAAGTCTCTGCATCTGGCAGGTGTATCCATCTGTCTGCATGAGTTTCCCATAAAGGGTGTGCATCTGTTTGATGCTGTAAGTGTTTGATTTCATGGGAAGAGTTTTCCAGGGATACAGGGAGTCATCCAGGTTCTTTGGCTCTTTTTTTGTTTTTGTTTTTGCAAGTCTGAAAATTTCTTTATTCCTTTCTCATACTTGATTAATATTTTGGTTTAGGATAGAATTCTAGGTTCAAAATCGGTGTTTTTCTTCAGAATTTGATGATATTGCCCAACTGCGTCCCATCATCTACTGTTGATGACATATTGGATGGCAGTCTGGGTATCTGAACATCATCAGATCCTCACATCCCTGGGAGTGATGGGTTCTTCTTTTGTCCCTCAGTGTTCTAAAACATCATGTTTGCATTTGGGTGCTGTAGGTTTACATCCATGTCAATATATGTGTGCCCTTAATGTTTGGAATTTTTATTTCTTTGATAAGTTCCTTGCTTCCATCTGGGTTTTCTTTTCCACTCTGACTTCTCTGAAATAAATGCCCATTGGTCAAATCTCTCCCTGATTTTGATCCTCTCTCTGTTTGATCTTTTCTTTTGTGTTTCCTTCCTTCTCTGGTCCACATCCTGGGCAATGTTTTTGTTCTGTTTTTGCTTCAAATCACAAAGTATCCAAGTTGGAAGCAGCCTTCAAGGTCCTCTGGTTCAGCTCCCTTACTTTACTGATGGGGAACCTAAGGCCTGGAAAGGAAGAAGATTCAGGGGGGAAAAATGATTTGCACATGGTCCACACCTGTGTGTAGCAACACGGCTGTCTGACTCCAAACCCATGATTTCCCTCATGGCCAGAAAGCCTTGAGCAACTTAGTGGCCCTTCACCCTTTTCCTTTGACACTGGGGAGATGACCCAGCAGTAGAATGGAACCCCTGGGGTCCCAGACAAAGAAGCAGCCCAGCCGTGGATGCTGCCAATGAGACTTCAGAAGGAACCCCATTCACCCTACTAGGACTAACAACAAATCCTGGACAGCAGCGGCCTCTCTTTGTCCTATTTTTGGTCCTGTATGTGGCGGGCATCCTGGGTAATGGACTCATTGTGGCCGTCATCCGAGCCAGTCCAGCCCTTCATGCACCCATGTACTTCCTGCCGGCCCAGCTGTCCTTTGATGACCTCTGCTTTACCTCCATCACTGTACCCAAGATGTTGGCCAACCTGATGGCCCATGACCGCTCCATCTCCCTGGCTGGCTGCCTGACCCAAATGTACTTCTTCTTTGCCCTGGGTGTAACTGACAGCTGCCTCCTGGCTGCCATGGCTTATGACCGCTACGTGGCCATCCGGCACCCCCTCCGCTATGCCACGAGGATGTCCCGGGCTGTGTGCACAGCGTTGGTGGGGACTGCGTGGCTCGTGTCCCATGTCCACTCCCTCCTGCATATCCTGCTTATGGCCCACCTGTCCTTCTTTGCCTCCCACCAAGCGCCCCACTTCTTCTGTGACCACCAGCCTCTCTTAAGGCTCTCGTGCTCTGACACCCGCCACATCCAGCTCGTCATCTTCACCGAGGGTGCCGCGGTGGTAGTCACTCCCTTCCTACTCATCTTCGCCTCCTAGGGGGCCATCGCAGCTGCGGTGCTCCAGCTGTCCACCTGTGGCTCCCATCTGGCCATGGTGGGCCTCTTCTACGGGACAGTCACTGCAGTCTACTTCCAGCCCATGTCCCGGTATGAGGCCAAGTGGGGCCGAGTGGCCAGCGTCACGTACACTGTCGTCATGCCTATGCTGAACCCTGTCATCTACAGCCTCCGGAATCGCGATGTGCAGGGGCTGCTCAGAGCCCTTTTCACTCGGCAAAGGATCTCAGCTGGTGACTCCTGAGGCCTGGACTCCACCAAGGACAGACTGCACCTCCCACAGCGACACTCATGAATGCAATCATCCGCTCTGTGCTTTTTCCAAAACCGTAATAATGGAGACCCCTTTCCGAGGGCTACCGTGAAGCAGGTCCTTGCCCGATCTGGTTTTATTCTACAACGACCAGGCAAGCAGATTTTATGACCCGGTTTCATAGATAAGGAAACTGGGGCTCAAAGTTAGATTTGACCTTCCTAAGTTTACACCATTTTTAGGTGGCAAAACCTGGGCCCTTTCGGCCACATCACGCCCTCTTCTAACAGTCACTCCCAGGCATTTGCAGAGCAGGCTACCATTTTCTGCTGTATAGGGCTTAAAGCTGTATGGGAGGCTATGCCACCCAGGTCTTGCTCTGGGGAATTGGCACTTTGTTTTCCATCACATCACCATGTTTTCTCAAAACACTGACTTCTTCTCAACTGTCTGAGACAGAGACAAAAATTCACATACCCATGTGTCAGGGGTTGACCTCACCTAGTGAACCCAGCTGGGCACATAGGAGGCACTCTGGGAATCTGAGATGAATAATGACTGTATTTTTTATGTTCATGAGTACTTAGAAGCTGTCCATTTGTCTAACCCTTTGTTCTTGTACTTGTTTGCTATGATGCTGCCTGTTCAGCTACCTCCGGCATTCTGTGCTAGCGGTATGCTTTAGGCATGAACCGTAAATCAATAAATTGAATTAAATTAAGCAAGGTAGAGAAGGGATGGGGCACAGGTATCAGGAGCAGATGGAAGAGGTAATTTTTTACGTTTTTATAGTATGTCTGCACTTCACTTTCTTTTTTTAATTTTAATTTTTTGGCCACGTGGCATGTGGGATCTTAGTTCCCTGACCAGGGATCGAACCCACACCCCCCGCATTGGAAGCGTAGAGTCTTAACCACTGGACCGCCAGGGAAGTCCCTGCACTTCACTTATTTTTACCCACGATAAGCGCGGGTACTTTTATTGCCACTTTACGAGTGAGGAAACGGAGGCTCGCAGGTGCTGAGTTAGTCAGTAGCAGAGCCCGAGCGAGCTCGTCTGCTCCTCACGCCCCTCAGCTGCATTTTCCCAGGGCCCCATAGAACTCAGGCCCCGGCTTTGGGAGCCTCGGTGGAAGAACTTGCAGGAAGAAACTCCAGACCAGGGCAGGTGTACTGTCTGGGGTGAGGACCCGTTTTGGGGTCTGAAAGGCCCTCACAGTGAGCCCAAATTTTTACCAAACAGGTTTACGAAGCAGGGAGCTTTTCTGTCCGTCTTTCCCAGAAATCTGTACCCACTCCGGCACCCCACCTGCCTCCCCTCCCCACCCCCCTTTCTAGAGAGGAGGGCGGCTGCAGAGGTCCTAGGGCTGGGTTAGCTGTCCCTCCCAGCTCCCACTAATGAGCCTGCCACCACCTGGCCCTGGAACTGCTATCCTATGCTGTTTACGCCTGAAAGGAAACTTAAAGGTCTTTAGACCAGTGGCTTTAGAAAGCAAAACAAAACAGAAAACCACAACTCTTTTCTTCAATGAAATCTTACCCAGAAACATACTATCCAAAATGAAGGGGGAAAAGCTGTACAGTGTAGATGGAACAAGGGTCAGAGGCCTGGAGCCCATCTTCTCAGCCTCCCCGATGCTCTTCCTCAGTGCCCTGAGGGGCCCCTGATCTAAGACAACCCCTTCACTTGATAAATTGGGAAAATGAGACCCAGAGTGGTTAAGGGACCTGCCCGGGTCACACAGAGTCAATGGCTTGGCCCACCAGCACCCTATCGCTTGGTCCTGCAATAACATGAGACCATTGCTTCCCGGTCCACCTTCCTTCCACCCGCACCCGCAGGCCCAGGTTGATGCCAGATCCTCACTGCTCTATCAATAGTCCCGCCACTGCTTCCTCCCTCCGCCTCTCTAAAGCTTCACAAACACACTGGTCGTGGCGCTTATCACCCATTCAACACCTGTACCATCAGCCCCGCCCTATGGCGTAATGTGGGTCATCTCCTGGCCATCAGGGACCTTGCCTGAGTTCTCTCTGTGTCTCTAGAACCTGGACACAGAATATGCATGTGCTACGCTGTCACCTTGTCTGTCCTCTGTTCTCCTTCCAGGTGATATTTGTGTGTAAGGGGAAAGGGGTCCTCTGGGGCTCAGGGGACGGTCGATGCTTCTTTCTTCTGGGCTGCCAGCCTTGACTTGGTCATCCTACTCAGATGTCAGCCCCCCAAAGAGGCCACAGCTCTGCAGGGGGGTGGTCCCCACCACCCACGCTGTAGCACAGCCTGGCCTCTGCCCTTGGCCTCTGACCAAGGCACGCGGTCTCCACCCCAGCATGGTCAGTGCCTTCTATGGGATGACTGTGACCAGTATCACAAGTGCTCTCAGGTCTCACGATGGCCCAGGGAGAAATCCCCACTTTGAATGTAGGGAAACTGAGGCTCGGAGAAGAAAGGAGGCTTGTCCTGGTTTGCTCCACCAGGCAATTTAAGTCCCAGTTCTCCTGACTCTCAGTATCATGCTCTCTCTACCACACCACAAACCGTCACTCAATTCAAGTTAATAAATAGTTATTGACCATCTCCTATGTGCCAGGTGCCGGGCTAGATGATGCCTGATCAGTTCCAGACCCCCAGTAAGACAGGCAAGAGAGGGGAATGGTGAGCACATAGATAGCCTCAGTCACCAGGCCTATGCGTCCCTGGGCCCCATTCCCATCCCACCCCCACCTGGATCTGGCCTCTTGTTTTACCTCAGGAAGCCCTAAAAAATGATACTGACCTGGAGACAAGAAGAGGAATCCTTCCCCCATCCCCAGTCAAGAAAAACCACTAAAGAGTTCATAAATTCACTGAAGAATTATGCCTGCATCTTTTTCACATGAATAATTTTTAACACCTTAAGCAAAGGTATGCAAATGATGGACTCACTTCCAAGCGGTTCCCTTGGAAGAGATGACACTTATCCCAGGGAGGTTGCTGCAGCTCCAGGGAATCTGCAGTCCCTCTTCAGAAGGCCTTTGAGCTGCACAAGGAAATCTGCTTCTCTTCACCCACCACATTCCCTGACGTTGTCCTGAAATGACTTCTCACCATTTCAGAATCAACCTAGGCTATCCTCCCAGCACTGATATCACCAACCCTTCGGTTTATTCTGATAATATGTGGCACTAGGAACCACGTCATCCAGAAAAAATAAACAATTACACTTCAAGAAAAGAATCTGAGTCTGCCTTTCCAGCCTCGTTCCTAATGCAATCTTTCTGCATTATAAAGTTTCAGCCTTCGTTCCAGAGGTACAGCAATTGGAGAGATCTTAGTAGTGAAAGAGGCTCTGATCATAAATGGTAAATTGATTACTCCTAAGGGGACCAAAAAAATTTCTATAACCCAAGTCTTCTTTCATGCAAGGGCTGCCACAGGGAAAATGCAGCCATTAGACGTGAAAATTAAAACACAAAGACTCTTTCTCATTGTGAAAATGACTGCTTTACAATGCTAGGAACGGATCAATATTCCAAGAAGCTGTTTATCAGCAAGCAATTTAGCTCACTCTGAACCAGGGGTGCATCCCTAACTTACCCTTTTCATGTCTCTTTTGTCCTGTTTCCTCTGCTCCCTTTACCCTGATGTGCCTTCCCTGTTTTCTCTTTTTTGTTACTTGTGTTCCTACTTCCTTCCCTTTTTGCTCTCTCTCTCTCTCTCTCTCTCTCTCTCTCTCTGTTATGATTACATACTGGGCATTAGGGCTATAGACAGTCCTTGCCCTCACATACATAACTGCAATGCAGATTATAGAAGCATCAAAGAGGGAGCAATGACTGGAGATGGGGAGTCATTGAAGGGAGAGTTGAGGATTCTGAGAGCTGACATGAATAGCTCCAGTTCACCCATCCCCGCATCCTTGGCCACATAACCTTGCCTTCCATCTCTGGCTCTGGGCTCAGCCATCCACCTTGCTTTGGCCAATAAGATATTAGGAGGCATGACACAGGCATTAAAAGAAGCTAAGGTATTCGGCTTGTTCTCTTGTGTTTCTCTCTTTGTCATGAGAAGGACATGCTCAGCTAGCCCACCGGTCCCTAGCAGAGAATAAAACACACACAGAGCAGAGCAGCTCCAGTCAAGGTGACCCAGGCAAGACCAGCGCAGAACAGAGCCCCCAGCTGACCTGCAAACACAAGAACAAGCCCAGGCTATCCCATTGACACTGGAGTGAAAATATTAAGCCACTGAGTTTTGGGAGTGACGTGTTACACAGTAACAGCAAGCGATGAAGCTCCCATAACCGTTTCTGATACCTGCCTCTGTCTCCAGTGGAGCGCATCCCGGCCCCTTCAATGCCCTGAGGACTGAGCTGCCAATGCACACGTGCTTTCTCTCTTTGCTTTTGGGGATTTACATTCTTGTTTTGAGCATGTTTCTGCCCTCAAGGCTCTGCCAATCTACCGAGGATTCTTTGAGGGAATTAGTCATGTCTTTCCATTTGAGGAGGTGCTCCTGGAAGTAGAGCCATTCTTCCCCCTTTCAGATCTCATAAGGAGATTAATTTTTTCTCCTTAGAGAGTCAGGGTCATCTCTTGGTTGCCTTCTTGGGGGGACTTTGTAATCACTCCCAGGCTCAGATTCAACCTACCCTGGAACATTTTCAGCTCTTCCCTGCTGGGAAGGGAAATGGAAATTAGCAAAGGCTGGAAGGATAAAATGAGCACAACTGATCAAGTCAGCCTATTTGGCAAGTAGCCAGACCCCACACATAGACAGACACCACCATCCCACCCCTTCCTCTCTCTAGGAAACACAGAACAACTGAGAGTTGGTGAACCCACGACCAAGAGCATCACCACACATATCATGAAATCAAGTGACCACAGACCTCAGAAACCACAATGACAAGGTAGGAAATTTACTAAATATAGACCAGATTTGGTGCTGGTGGCTTTGCACTCATCGTATCATTTGATACTCATAAAAATCTGTGCAGCACACATTATTATGCTCACTTTACAGATGAGGAAATTGCAGCTCAGGGAGGTAACTTGCCCAAGGCTCCAAACTAGAAAGTGGTAGAATCATTATTTGAGCACAGATCTGTCTCTGGGCTGAAACGATAAAAGCCCTCCCCTCACCCACTTCTTATCCAAATCTACTGACCACGCATCAGACTCACATGGCACGCTTATTAAAATGCACATTCTACTCTCCACCCCCAAACTTTCTGAATCAGTAGGGCCTGGGTGAGGGCTGGGACTGCGTTTTTGTTTTTGTTTTTGTTTGGCCGCGTTGGGTCTTCGTTGCTGTGCGCAGGCTTTCTCTCATTGCAGTGAGCGTGGGCTACTCTTCGTTGCGGTGCTCAGGCTTCTCATTGCAGTGGCTTCTCTTGTTGCGGAGCATGGGCCCTAGGTGCTCAGGCTTCAGTAGTTGTGGCACACGGGCTCAGTAGTTGTGGCTCGCGGGCTTACTTGCTCCGCGGCATGTGGGATCTTCCCCGACCAGGGCTCAAACCCCTGTCCCCTGCACTGGCAGGCAGATTCTTAACGACTGCGCCACCAGGGACGGGACTGAGTTTTGAATAAACACGCTAGGTGATTTTGATGCAGGTGGTCTGCGGGGCACACCAATAGAATCACTGACCTAAATCATGTAAAACTTGAGATTGTCAAAAGGGATGTGGCATCCCTGCTTTTAAAAAGTCTGAACAGGTTGGGAAGTGTTCAGAGGTGACATGAAGGCTGTAGGAAATATACAACTCTGGAAAACATGGACAGTTATGATGAACACTGGAGAGAAGAGGTTTCTGTGATTCTTACTGTTGGAGGACGCAGAGGGAACGAAAAGTACCCACCAAACTGAGAAGGCATCTTGAGACCGAAAAACGAGGAAGGCAGTTCCAAATAATCAACACAGTTTATTGTAGGGCAACTTACTCACAGGGTGGGATCGGGCAGAAGATGATCCAGAAGCATTGGAGGCTGAACCCAGCACCACCAAAGGGCCTTTAGGACAATTTATAGTTAACCCAGGGCATGGGAGTAGGTGCTTGGAAACAGGATGTGCATTCCTAAGTTAAGATTTATAAATGAGTAACTAGCTACATGGGTGCTGGGAACACATCAGGGAAGCTTTTCGTCATTGTTTGGGGACTAACAGAGCGTAGAGGCTACCTGGTCCTAATGATTATTAAACAATATCTATTACAACCAAAGCCCTTGACGACAGAGAAGTGATTCACTGCACAGTAGAGCCCTGGGTAGGGTCGGCGGAAGGACAGGAGAAACTGTAAGTGCCCAAGATGGTATCTGTTCTGCTAACAGCCATACACTTGCCAACTCTCCTTTAAAATAAGTTTGAGGTATCGTATTTCTCTCTTCTCTATTGACTTTGTAGAAATTACCGGGATTCAGTGTCTTAGTCAGCTTTGGCTACTATAACAATATACCATAGAGTGGGTGGCTTAAATAGTAGACATTTATTTCTCACTGTTGCGGAGGCTGGAAATCTAAGATCAAGGTGCCATCAGGTTTGGCTTCTGGTGAGAAGAGCTCTCTTCCTGCTCTGGTGCCTTTGCCTCTTCCTATAAGGACACCCGTCGTATCAGATTAGGGCCTCAGCCTTATGACCTCATTCTACCTTAATTACCTCCTGAAACGCCCTGTCTCCAACTACGGTCACATTTGGGGGGTGGTTAGGGATTTAGGGTGGACACGATTCAGTCCATAACACCAACCATTGGACAGGCACCCCTCATCTCTTTCCAGAAGTCTTTCTGGGTGAACATTATTAAAGCCTGTTCATAGGAGAGGCTGCCAAACAGTACTAAGATCCTGACTCCTGAGCTCCAGGTTCCGGGTTTAAGTCCTGACTTTACTGTTTACTAGATGATTGACCTTGGGCAAATTGCTTAACTATAAAATGAGGGTAATAATATCTCTCAGGGGTTGTTACAAGAATTATCTAAGAAAATACATACCAAGTGCTTAGAACAATGACCTGGCACAAAGTAAGTCAAACTACATGTTGGTCACTCACATCACCACAAGCAGAGGAGACAGAGACAAGAAGACATCGGGATTGGGATTTGGACACAAACGCTGTGCTCTGACCTGAGGTCCTTGGGACTCGGGACTGGTGGGTGTCCACTGCTTTCCTCTTCTCTTCCTGGCCGGACTTTCCCTCAGCCTTAACTGAGCATAATATGAAAGTTAAGTGTATGTATGTTTATTCATGAAACTACATTTTTTTTTTCATTACTCATTAAGAAAGCATGTGAATGTGGTACTTTCTGGGTCTCTTTCCTAAAAACAAATTCTCTAAAATGATTCGGGGAGTTCCTGGTGGCCTAGTGGTTAGGATTCTGGGCTTTCACTGCCACGGCCAAGTTCAGTCCCTGGTCGGGGAACTCAGATCCCGCAGGCCCGTGGAGCAGCCCGCAAAAAGAAAGAAAGAAAATAAGTAAATAAAATGATTCGTATATGGTGCTAGACATCACCCACAGGTCCCAAAATCTGTGGCTCTGCTGATTTAACAGCACACACACGAGAAATTCGTTCCCTCTCCTCTGCTGCCACCATGTGGTCATATCGGTTATAACCAGCATTTCCGCAGGCTTTGGCAGGGCTGGGAGCTTAACTTGAATTTGTTATCTGGGTCTCAGTGAGCATAGGTAGTACACCTCTGATTAAAAACATATAACACTTGACCTATATACACTAATATGTATAAAATGTATAACTAATAAAAAAGATAAAATAAAATAAATAAAAATGCTGCTGAAAAAAAAACATATAGCGCACCTGGAAAAGCTATATAACAGATAGTCTTCCACCTTATTGTGGTGAATTCCAGCCTACTCCAGCCTTGGGGATCTTCCCCACTTAAGCAGCAAACATTCACTTATGTCAACTCAGATCAGAGACTTGAAATGATGAGACACACTCCCTGTCCCCAAAGACTTCATAGTCTAATGTGTAAACAAATACTGAGGCAACCACACATGCTGAAGATGGGGTTACCCCACGGGAAAGGAAGACAAGGTCATTCAAGTCACCGGGACTTTCACATCTCACAACTAAGGAAAACGTTTACATTTTTCATTAAATTAAACCAAATATCAATACAGAATGATAGTGCGATGGCAACAGTAGATTCTTTAAAATTCATTGATTCATAAAATTTGAGAGCTATGTCTTACAAAATCATCTAATGCAACCTGTCATCTTACAAGTGGGGAAACTGAGGCCCTGGGAGAGGAAGAGACTTATTCTAGGGCACACAGCTGGTCAGGGAGAGGGCTACAGTTCATGTTCACTGTACTCCCAATCGTTGCCACCCGTAGCCGGATGTGGGTGACAGTGTGGGCGGGGGGTATAAAGGGACTTTGGGAGGAAGGACCTTTGTGGAGTCATGGAGGAAAGGGGGATGCCTCGGGGGTACATTGCAGGTCACAGCCACAATCCAGACGGAAGAGTTTCTGACATGAAACACAGGCCAGCCTAGGAGACCCAGGTCTCCACCCAGCTTCACTCCTTTTTCTCTCTTCTTAAAATTCTCTCCCTGTTTTTCCTCCTCCAACCTGTTCTCTCCACTACCTTTTTTCTAGTCGATCATTTTATTGATATTTGATCATTGTGCTTTCTCCACCAAGAACTAGCATGCATCATGGAAATAGTACAAATTTTGGAACTACACAGACCTGATTTTAAACCCTGCCCTGCCCACTAGCTATGCAACTTGGAATAGTTACCTAACTCTGCGAAGTCTTAGTTTCTTCGTCTTTGAAAAGTTACTACTTCTTACCTTGAAAGGATGTGGCCTTCAATGTGCCCATATGTTCATTATTAAACACTCAATAGTTCTTACCAAGCACCAAGCCCAGGTGTGGGCCCTGGGGATGATAAAAACAGCACTTATTCTTAAAAAAAAAAAAAAAAAAAAGGGGGGGGGACTTCCCTGGTGTCCAGCAGTTAAGACTCTGCGCTCCCAATGCAGGGGGCCCAGGTTCGATCCCTGGTCAGGGAACTAGATAGATCCCGCATACCACAACTAAAGATCCTGCGTGCCGCAACTAAGACCCAGTGCAGCCAAATAAATAAATATTTTTTAAAATAATAAAAATAAAAACAGCACTTATTTGAAGGCTGGGTTCTAGGTATTTTACATGAATTATGTTACTCATCTCCACTCCTCGGATGAGGAGACTGAGGTATGGAGGAGTTCAGCTATCTTGCCCACAAAGCTGTAAATGTCAGCCTATTCCCAGCGTGAACAGAAGTTATACCACACACATGGAGGAAAATAAAGTCCATGCCTTCATGGAACCTTCATTCCAGAGGAAAGTGAGATCTGGAAAACTACTGAGACAGTTTGTAATAGACAAATATTAGTTTCTTGTTCCCTCCCCCAAGTCTATGACGAAAAAGGAGGATCACATAAACAAAGAGGAAGAGAAGTGATCTGAATGCTGTCCTATTTTTTTTTTTTTTTTTGGCAGTACGCGGGCCTCTCACTGCTGTGGCCTCTCCCGTTGCGGAGCACAGGCTCCGGACACGCAGGCTCAGCGGCCGTGGCTCACGGGCCCAGCCGCTCCGCGGCATGTGGGATCCTCCCGGACCGGGGCACGAACCCGCGTCCCCTGCATCGGCAGGCAGACTCTCAACCACTGCGCCACCAGGGAAACCCAATGCTCTCCTATTTTTAACTCCTCCCTTCCCCTACTCAAATAAAAAAGGAAACCAACAGCAGTGAGCCCTTGTTTTGTGAGAGCTGCTGTCACTCACCTCAACCCACAGGTTGGTGATGCTCAAACTTGAACCAGCCTCAGAATCACTTAGAGGGCTTGTGAAAAGTGTGCCGAGCCACTCCCAGAATTTCTGATGCATTAGGTCTGGGATGAAGCCTGAGACTTTGCATTTCTAACAAGTTCCCCAGTGTATCTCATGTTGCTGTTCTTGAACCACACATGGAGAACCACTGAACAACCCATGAGGTACTGTTGTTCCCACTGCCAAGGCGAGGAAACTGAGTTTCAGGAAGTCTAGGTGCCTCAGCGGAAGCTCCACCACCAGTGAGAAACAGACAGTATTTGATCTGACTCCAAAGCCCGTGCTGTTTGCATTACCCCTGAGTTGGAGATTTAAGACTCTTAAAAATTCCCCATTCCATGTCTGTTCACTTTATCCTAGAATTTCTGCTCTTGAAAGGCAAAGTCAAGGTTCTGGGAGACCATAATATCAATATATTTTCATCTCCAATGAGAACCAGTAGATGGCTTGTAAAAGCTTTTAAAATGTTTCTGTCCATTACCCAATAATTCCTCTTCTAGAAATCTATACTAAGAGAATGATCCAAAATATAGCCCAAAATACAAAGTGTTTTAGCAAAAAGCTAGGAATCTAAATATCCAATATTAAGGGTCTGGTTAAATAAAGTATGGCATATCCAAGTGATGGAATATTATCAGGCTGTTAAAAATTATTTATTTAGAATTTTTATAACATGTCAAAGCATTTATGATATAATATTAAACAAAACACAGAACTAAATTCAAAAAGCTCTCAATGTATTAAAAATATTGAAAAAACTGGAAGAAAATAAAAACACTGACAACAGTTGTCTCTGCCTCTAATAATTTTCTATACTTTCCACACACTTTCTACAGTGAGTTTTTTTTAATTAAAAAACCATGCACTTTCTTTTTGTTGATTAACTACAAGAGATACTGTCATGACCCTTCTACAGTTAGTCAATTCCTAAACAGCCAGGAAAAGCAAAACTGAACTTTAAAGCTAACATTTAACTACAGATCACATTTTCCCTGGCTCTACACTGTACATATTTTAAAGTAAAAAACATGAGGAGAAAACTCAAAAGACAATCATTGTTATAAACACACAGAAAGAAGACCAGAAAGATACCTGTAAAAATGATTTAACAGGGATTATTTTTGGTTGGTGGAATTACAAAGCTGTTCAATCTTTTTAGCTTAACAATTTTTGTTACATTTTCTACAATGAACATCAATTACTTTTGTAATAAAAAGTCTTTGCTGTTTTCAAGAGAACACCACCAAGCAAATTACAGCACACCTATACAACAGTATAAATAGCCACTTTAAAATGTTGTAAAAGAGTGTTTAATAACATGGAAAAACGTTTGCTATATTAGCCGACCATACTATAAAACAGTATGTTCAGAATGATCCCACTGTTTTGTTTAATAAGCAAACAAAATGTCTGTGTACACAAAGAAAACACCTTGGAAAAATATCCCAAAATATTAATAGTGTTTTACCCTAGGTGGCAGGATTATTCTAATTTTCTTAGTTTTGCTTCTGTATTTTCTGTATTCTATTGAATATTAACTTTTCCAATATGCAGAAAAGTTTTAACAAAAGCTACATGAAACCAAAAAATTACCTTGTTAAATAAAAAAGAAACAGAGAAAAAGACGAGCAGGGGTATCTTAATTGAAAGATCTTCCTTTAAAAAGGCTTCCCAGCTCTATCTCAGCTCTAATTTTCAAGCCAAGCTGGTCTTTCAGCATCAAGAGGGAGGGCAGTCCATCTCGATCCTTCCTCTACTGTAGACTTAATAATGCTTGAGCAGGATATCAACTCTGGCGACAAAGGTCACCCCCCTCTTGATGGGGCAACCATACACGGTCTGGAACCTTTAAACAAGACCCTGGGAGAGAATACGGTCTAGGGGGAAAAAATTTAACTGCCTTCTAAGACTATGAGTCTTAGAAGTAAATATAATTTACAATCATTTGATGAAGGAAATGTATTACTTATGTTGCAAATAACACACTAACTATAGAATTATATTCCCGGACCTGGCAGAGACCTCTGAGATCATCTGAAGACAATTTCCAGGACACTGTCTTCAGGATGCTATGTAAATACTGACTGGAAACAATAACAGAGATGTCATGCTAGAGAATCTTAAGTAAACAGTTCAAAAGCCTGGCTTCCTGTTTATACAATGTTAGGTCACTTTATGGATAGCCACAAGGTGATTCAGCATTCTGATTTGATAGAAGAATTTCTTGACTTGACATATCATAAAAGGGACTACAAAGAACAGCAGAAAAGCCAGAAGACACAGAAAAGAATGAAAATAAACACAAGGACGTGTGTCTTCCAGCCCAAACAATGAGAAATTTATGCCACCAGCCCAGCCATTCAATCTATTTCCAAATCGCTATCCTCGCTGTGGCAGGTGGCTGAGTTACGCACAGAGGTTACCAACAAGACTTCCTTTTCTGGAAGCAATCCAAACTCCTGGAGGAAAGCTTCAAGGTCCACCGCAAAGAAATCTTCCCCCAGCTGGTCAGTGACACGGACAAAGTTGCCAATCAGCTCGCCCCCCTTGTAGATGAGCAGGGCGGGAAGGGCGTTCCTGGTGAAGCGACTGCTGGCCCCGATCACCGAGCTCTTCACCCGGCAGAACTTGACGGCTGGGTACTCCGCGGCCAGGCAGATCATGCAACCGTTCATGGCTTCGGTCCCTGGGATGCCGTCCTCGTAAATATGGACCATGATGAGGGTGCTCTTCTGTTCTTTGTCAATCATGTCCAGAAACCCTTCTCCACTGGGGATTTCAAAAACCTGCTTGAACTGGGGCCCCTGGTGGAGCTGCTGCCGCATCTCTTCCATCCTCTGCTTCCGGTACCGCTGCAGGAACTCCTCGTCGTCTTGGTCCTCGCTCATCATGGCAAAGTCCTTCAGAGTCATCTGCGGGAGGACCAGCAAGTGAGCGTAAGAAACATAAACCCAACAGTGACATGGGTGACACAAGATGTATGAGGTGCCACGCTAATACTCTAGATGTATTACACCTCACTGAAATCTTCTGATAACCCCATCGGGAAGGGACTTTTATTACCCCCACTTTACAAATGAGGTTCTGAGACTTGAGATTATCTGTATAAGTTCACATAGGTAGCAAGTATAAGACCAGGATTCAAACTAGATTTTTTAAAAAACCCAGGCTTTCAACTACTGTGTCATAGCGCCTCTCCATCCAGACAGGCAGCATCAGATAACATCACTTCGTGAGCTTTTGTCTTTTTGTCAGTCCTGACAATGGATTAATTATTTTATCCACTGTTTTGTTTTTGTTGAAAAGACAACAGGACATTAAGGAACCTGAACACTCATAATCCCTGCCCTGCGCCACCCTCCTTGCCTCCCACGCCAAAACATACAGCCACACACATTCTAAAAATCTATTCTTCTTTTTATTACCAGTCACGTGCTAAAACCATTTCTGCTTTTATAACAGCAGCTGTGGGTGTACCAATTAAGCTATAGCCTGCTTTTGCCACTTAGCACTATTATATCATAAATTATTCCTCATGCTTCCAAACATGTTTTATAAAATTATAAATAATGTGGCCTATTTTGCTTAGCCACTCCCCTACTTCTGGCATTCAGGCAGTTGCCAGTTCTGTCTCATTGCAACAACCCAGCAGGACTGCCCCATGTGATCATGTGCTGTGTGGCTTTGTCTGGTCTCCACCGCAGCACAAGGAAGCGCTGTGAGCCGTGGGCATGTTGTCCTGAAGCCAGCTTCCATTACAAAAGCATTCTCCCTCTCCTGCCCTGGTGTAGCAAGACATCCCTGCTCCTGTGATGAAGCCCAGCTCTGCCTACCCTGGCACAGATGAGAGGGTGGCGGCTGGGAGGCCACACCAGATCAGGACACGTGTTGTTACTGCATCACAGCCAGAGCCATTCTTCTTCCACTCTCACTGCTCCCCCACCAGAGCGCTTCTTTCTGACCTGTTATGGTCTTGCTTGAGTCTAATGCCCTGAAATCATCCTTCTGGTCAAGGCAAACTCCTCACTTAATCCTCTTGTCTGCTCCCCGACCCCGGCGGGTATTTCCAGCCAAGAGCTGCTTTGGGCTACAGCCAAATGATTTCAGGCACTTCTAGACATCCTTCCGTGGTCAGAGAGCATGGTGGGGAATTAAAGGATCCTTTTGAAGAACGCTTTGGGAAGGTAAGAGAGAGTCAGGGACCTAGTTCCAAATATCTTCCACAGTGTCTGCCTGCTTCTACTGTATTGCTTCACTAAAATAAATTCTCATGAATAGGCTTCAGATGAAACAGAACAACATCATGGATAGAACAGGAAAATCTGGGTTAGAATCCTAGTTCCTATTAGCATTTCTTAATTGCACTGCCCTGAACAAGTCCCCTCCCACCTCTCAGCTTTGGTTTCACCATCTGTAAAATGGGGATAATATCTCCCAATCTCAGAGGTTTGTTTCTGGCTCAAGGTAAGACCTCGAGAAAGGACAGGAAACTCACATTTCCTGATCACTTTCAACCGGCCTGTGATGGGCACTGTATCGAGAGACTGACCTCATTTAACCAACAACAAACCAGAGTCAGAGTGGAAGAGACATCCCCACAGTTACTAGTGGCACAGCTGAGATTCAAACCCAGGTGTGGCCAAGCTATGACATGACTGCACTTTCTCCTGCACTGCACTGCTTCTTAGTATCTTTTTTAAAATTTATTTTATTTATTTATTTTTGGCTGCACTGAGTCTTCGTTGCTGCACAGCTTTCTCTAGTTGCAGTGAGTGGGGGCTACTCTTCACTGCGGTGCGCAGGCTTCTGATTGCGGTGGCTTCTCTTGTTACGGAACACAGGCTCTAGGCGCGAGGGCTTCAGCAGTTGTGGCACATGGACTCAGTAGTTGTGGCGCACGGGCTTAGTTGCTCTGCGGCATGTGGGATCTTCCTGGACCAGGGCTCGAACCCGTGTCCCCTGCATTGGCAGGCGGATTCTTAACCACTGCACCACCTGGGAAGCCCTGCACCGCTTCTTGGAGGCCAAATCAAACCCTTCCACCTCTTGAATCACTAAGCCCAGCAGCCAGGGTAGCCTCTGAGAAAGGCCTGGGCGCTTCTAATTACCTTCCCACTGATCTTCTCCTGGAGGTCCTTCTGCTTCCGCTGCTCCTCCTCTTCGTCCACATGGGACCTGCAGCTCATGGACAGCTTCTTGATCAGCTTCTCCATCTCCCGGCACTGCTCCTCCCGCTGCTCCGTCTCCAGCTGTTTGAAGCGGCGCCAGTCATTGATCACGCCTTTTGGACCTGAGGTGGGGTGAACGTGGAGGTGACCAAGGATGAGCGAGGGATTATGGGCCAGCGCACATCTGTCTAAAGCTGGCTCCATCGACACCACAGTGACACTCACACAGGGCAGTGTGGTCTACACGCAACCACGTCCAAGGCAGCCCAGTTTGCAAATTAAAGGGCTATGCGAAGGCCCAACATTAGGAGATGTGTGAAATAAATTCAGCTTCATCTACTCAAAGGAAAACAAAGTGACTCTTAGAAAGAATGAGGCAGCTATATGTTCCCTGCCATGAAAAATGTCCAAACATATTAGGTCAAAAAAAAAGCAAAATGCAGAACAGTATCATGGTATGATCCTTTAATTTTTAGAAAAAGAACTGTATGTCCATGTATAAATATTTACAGATATTTGTATATGTGCACGTACATTTGTATGTCCATAGAAAAATAGGTAAACTGTTAACAGTGGTTGTCTCTAGGCAGTGAGATCTAAGGGGACTGGTGAGAGAGAACTTTTACTTTTTTCTTACTATGCTTCCGTATTATCTTTTTTTTTTTTTTTTTTTTGCAGTACGTGGGCCTCTCACTGTCGTGGCCTCTCCCCTTGCGGAGCACAGGCTCCGGACGTGCAGGCTCAGCGGCCATGGCTCACAGGCCCAGCCGCTCTGCGGCATGTGGGATCTTCCCGGACCGGGACATGAACCCGCGTCCCCTGCATCGGCAGGCAGACTCTCAACCACTGCGCCACCAGGGAAGCCCTATCTGACTCTTTTAACAAGATTGTGGCAGGTTGTTCTGTTAGTCAAGCTACCCCCAAACCCCCCTGTCCCCATGCTATATAGACCTGCCCCTTACCACATGACTTGCAATACCTCCTGTGGGATGAGAACGTGTATCCCCAGCCCACTGATGTGGGGCTTGCCCATTGACTTGCTGTGGCCAATGGATTCTGAGCAAAAACGCAATGAGTCACTACATGTTTCCAACAGCCCTCTCTTGCTCTCTATACTTGGTCATGAGAACAGCATGTCTCAGACAGGGGCTGCTCCTTAAGCCTCGTTCCTGGATGATAGGACATACAAAGCAGAAGTGGGACAGCTGCTGACCCCAACAGGCAGCACGTAACATGACTGAGAAATAAACCTTTGTTGTCACAAGCCACTGAGACAAAAATATAAACATCTGTATAAAGAAAACTTTAAAATGATGCCAAGAAACACTACAAAAGCCCTGAATAAATGGAGCAACGCCATATTCCTGGCTAGGAAGATGCAACATCACAAGGGTACCAATTATCCCCAAATTAATCCATATATTTAATGCGTTTCTGATGAAAGTATGTGATTACACACATGTGCCTGCTCCTGAATTTGCGGTGGAAAAATAAGAAAGCAAAAGTTAAGGAAATAATAATAAAAATAGAAGAGTATTGTATGGGGGGGGGGACCAGACCTACCAGATACTAAAACATATTATAACACGATACTTAAAAACAGTGTGATATAGCACAGTAAAAGACAAATCAGTGGAAGAGACTACAAAGTATGGCTAAAGACGCAAATATAAGCAGAAATTCAGTACGTGATAAAACTGACATTTCAAAACAATGGAGAAAAGATGGTTTATTCAATAAATGATGCTGAAACAACTGGGCAGCAATCCAAAAAAAATTAAGTTGGAGTCCTACCACATACCTTGCATGGAAACGAATTCCAGATAAATCGTTGTGTTAAAAAAAAAAAATCATAAAAATACTAAGAAAAAAAAAAGGCATGGGACTGTCTTTTTATAATCCTGGAGTGAAGAAAGGCCTTTTACATAAGAAACAAAACTAAGAAACTATAAAATAATGCTTTCAAGCACATAACAATTAAAAAAACTTTCTGCCAGGATAAGAACAAAAGCCAAGAGTCAAACAATAAACTGGTAGAAATATTTGCAACTCAAACCACAGATTAATTTCCTTAATATATAGCTCCCTAAGAAGAAAAAGACCAACTACCCAATTTCAAAAGTGAGCAAAGGATATGAACACAACCTTTAAAATTATGAAAAGAGTCTCAACATCACTCCTAAAAAGATAGAAAATAAAACTACGGTGAGTTCCCATTTGCCATCCATAAGGATGGCAAAGATCAAAAAGTCTGATAACATAGTAGAAGGTCACATATATGGGGAAATATCACACTCCTGCTTAAACTATAAACCAGTACCAACTCAACTGACAGCAATTTGGAAATAATAAAATGTAAAAGTGTAAATATGCCATTTCTCGGAATTTATACTACCTATATACTCATACCCATGATTTAGGTGATATCAAACACCTATCAATTTGAGAAGCTGGATTCAAACGCAGGCAAGTCTGTTTTAATCATCAGCATGTTGCTATGCATACATATTCATATTGTGCAGTGAAATGGCTAGAACCACACACAGTGAAATGGTAACATTAGGTTATCTCTGGATGCAGGTCTGGAATTAGAAGTGATCACGACCCACCACCAGTCCCTCCCATCAGGAAACTTACACAAGCCTCTTAGATAGCCTCATGCACCAGAGGGCAGACAGCAGAAGCAAGAATAACTACAGTCCTGCAGCCTGTGGAACAAAATCCACATTGACAGAAAGTTAGACAAGATGAAAAGGCAGAAGGCTATGTACCAGATGAAGGATCAAGATAAACCCCAGAAAAATAACTAAATGAAGTGGAGATAGGCAACCTTCCAGAAAAAACGTTCAGAATAATGATAGTGAAGGTGATGCAGGACCTTGGAAAAACAATGGAGGCAAAGATCGAGAAAATGCAAGAAATGTTTAACAAAGACCTAGAAGAGGGCTTCCCCGGTGGCGCAATGGTTGAGAGTCCGCCTGCCTGTGCTCCGCAACGGGAGAGGCCCGCGTACCTTAAAAAAAAAAAAGACCTAGAAGAATTAAAGAACAAACAAACAGAGATGAACAATACAATAACTGAAATGAAAACTACACTAGAAGTAATCGATAGCAGAATAACAAGCAGAAGAATGGATAAGTGACCTGGAAGATAGAATGGTAATTCACTGCGGAGGAACAGAATAAAGAAAAAAGAATGAAAAGAAATGAAGACAGCTTAAGAGACCTCTGGGACAACATTAAATGCAACAACATTCGCATTATAGGGGTCCAAGAAGGAGAAGAGAGAGAGAAAGGACCCAAGAAAATATTTGAAGAGATTATAGTCGAAAATTTCCCTAACATGGGAAAGGAAATAGCCACCCACGTCCAGGAAGCGCAGAGAGCCCCATACAGGATAAACCCAAGGAGAAACACACCGAGACACATAGTAATCACATTGGCAAAAATTAAAGACAAAGAAAAATTATTGAAAGCAGCAAGGGAAAAACGACAAATAACATACAAGGGAACTCCCATAAGGTTAACAGCTGATTTCTCAGCAGAAACTCTATAAGCCAGAAGAGAGTGGCATGATATACTTAAAGTGATGAAAGGGAAGAACCTACAACCAAGATTACTCTACGTGGCAAGGATCTCATTCAGATTCGATGGAGAAATCAAAAGCTTTACAGACAAGCAAAAGCCAAGAGAATTCAGCACCACCAAACCAGCTCTACAACAAATGCTAAAGGAACTTCTCTAAGTGGGAAACACAAGACAAGAAAAGAACCAACAAAAAAACCCAAAACAATTAAGAAAATGGCCATAGGAACATACATATCAATAATTACCTTAAACGTGAATGGATTAAATACTCCAACCAAAAGACATGGGCTTATTGAATGGAAACAAAAACAAGACACATCTATATGCTGTCTACAAGAGACCCACTTCAGACCTAGGGACACATATAGACTGAAAGTGAGGGGATGGAAAAAGATATTCCATGCAAATGGAAATCAAAAGAAAGCTGGAGTAGCAATACTCATATCAGATAAAATAGACTTTAAAATAAAGAATGTTACAGGAGACAAGGAAGGACACTACATAATGATCAAGGGATCAATCCAAGAAGAATATAACAATTATAAATATATATGCACCCAACATAGGAGCACCTCAATACATAAGGCAACTGCTAACAGCTATAAAAGAGGAAATTGACAGTAACACAGTAATAGTGGGGGACTTTAACACCTCACTTACACCAATGGACAGATCATCCAAATTGAAAATTAATAAGGAAACACAAGCTTTAAATGACACAATAGACCAGATAGATTTAATTGATATTTATAGGACATTCCATCCAAAAATAGCAGATTACACTTTCTTCTCAAGTGCACAGGGAACATTCTCCAGGATAGATCACATCTTGGGTCACAAATCAAGCCTCAGTAAATTTAAGATAACTGAAATCATATCAAGCATCTTTTCTGACCACAACCCTTATGAGACTAAAAATGAATTACAGGGAAAAAAATGTAAAAAACACAAACACATGGAGGCTAAACAATACGTTATTAAATAACCAAGACATCATTGAAGAAATAAAAGAGGAAATCAAAAAATACCTACAGACAAATGACAATGAAAACATGACGATCCAAACCCTATGGGATGCAGCAAAAGCTGTTCTAAGAGGGAAGTTTATAGATATACAAGCCTACCTCAAGAAACAAGAAAAATCTCAAATAAACAATCTAACCTTACACCTAAAGGAACTAGAGAAAGAAGAACAAACAAAACCCAAAGTTAGCAGAAGGAAAGAAATCATAAAGATCAGAGCAGAAATAAATGAAATAGAAGAAAGAAAACAATAGCAAAGATCAATAAAACTAAAAGCTAGTTCTTTGAGAAGATAAACAAAAATGATAAACCATTAGTCAGACGCATGTAGAAAAAGAAGGAGAGGACTCAAATCAATAAAATTAGAAATGAAAAAGGAGAAGTTACAACAGACACCGCAGAAATACAAAGCATCCTAAGAGACTACTACAAGCAACTCTATGCCAATAAAATGGACAACCTGGAAGAAATGGACAAATTCTTAGAAAGGTATAACCTTCCAAGACTGAACCAAGAAGAAATAGAAAATATGAACAGACCAACCACAAGCACTGATATTGAAACTGTGATTAGAAATCTTCCAACAGGGCTTCCCTGGTGGCGCAGTGGTTGGGATTCCGCCTGCCGATGCAGGGGTCGCGGGTTCGTGCTCCGGTCCAGGAATATCCCACATGACGCAGAGCAGCTGGGCCAGTGAGCCATGCCCGCTGAGCCTGCGTGTCCGGAGCCTGTGCTCCGCAACGGGAGAGGCCACAACAGCGAGAGGCCCGCGTACCACAAAAAAAAAAAAAAAAAAAAAATCTTCCAACGAACAAAAGTCCAGGACCAGATGGCTTCACAGGTGAATTCTATCAAACATTTAGAGAAGAGCTAACACCCATCCTTCTCAAACTCTTCCAAAAACGTACAGAGGAAGGAACACTCCCAAACTCATTCTATGAGGCCACCATCACCCTGATACCAAAACGAGACAAAGATACTACAAAAAAAGAAAATTACAGATCCATATGACTGATGAATATAGACGCAAAAATCCTCAACAAAATACTAGCAAACAGAATCCAACAACACATTCAAAGGATCATACACCATGACCACGTGGGATTTATCCCAGGGATGCAAGGATTCTTCAATATATGCAAATCAACCAATGTGATACACCTTATTAACAAACTGAAGGAAAAAAACCATATGATCGGGCTTCCCTGGTGGCGCAGTGGTTGAGAGTCCACCTGCCGATGTAAGGGACGCGGGTTCGAGCCCTGGTCCGGGAAGATCCCACATGCCGCGGAGCGGCTGGGCCCATGAGCCATGGCCGCTGACCTTGCGTGTCTGGAGCCTGTGCTCCGCAACGGGAGAGGCCACAACAGTGAGAGGCCCGCGTACCGCAAAAAAACAAACAAAAAAAACAAACCATATGATCATCTCAGTAGATGCAGAAAAAGCTTTTGACAAAATTCAACACCCATTTATGATAAAAACTCTCCAGAAAGTGGGCATTGAGGGAACCTACCTCAACATAATAAAGGCCATATATGACAAACCCACAGCAAACATCATTCTCAACAGTGAAAAACTGAAAGCATTTCCTCCAAAATCAGGAACAAGACAAGGATGTCTACTCTCACCACTATTATTCAACATAGTTTTGGAAGTTCTAGCCACGGCAGTCAGAGAAGAAAAGGAAATAAAGGAATACAAATTGGAAAAGAAGAAGTAAAACTGTCACTGTTTGAAGATGACATGCTATTATACGTAGAGAATCCTCAAAATTCCACCAGAAAACTACTAGAGCTAATCAATGAATTTAGTGAAGCTGCAGGATACAAAATTAATGCACAGAAATCTCTTGCATTCCTATACACTAATGATGAAAAATTTGAAAGAGAAATTAAGGAAACACTCCCATTTACCACTGCAACAAAAAGAATAAAATACCTAGGAATAAACTACCTAGGGAGACAAAAGACCTGTATGTAGAAAACTATAAGACACTGATGAAAGAAATTAAAGATGATACCAACAGATGGATAGATATACCATGTTGTTGGATTGGAAGAATCAATATTGTGAAAATGACTATACTACCCAAAGCAATCTACAGATTCAATGCAATCCCAATCAAATTACAATGGCAGTTTTTATGGAACTAGAACAAAAAATCTTAAAATTTTTATGGAGACACAAAAGCCCCGAACAGCCAAAGCAGTCTTGAGGGAAAAAAACAGACCTGGAAGAATCAGACTCCCTGACTTCAGAGTATACTACAAAGCTACAGTAATCAAGACAATATGGTACTGGCACAAAAACAGAAACATAGATCAATGGAACAAGATAGAAAGCCCAGAGACGAACCAAAGCACCTATGGTCAACTAATCTATGACAAAGGAGGCAAGGATATACAATGGAGAAAAGACAGCCTCTTCAATAAGTGGTGCTGGGAAAACTGGACAGCTACATGTAAAAGAATGAAATTACAACACTCCCTAACACCAAACACAAAAATAAACTCAAAATGGATTAGAGACCTAAATGTAAGACGGACACTATAAAACTCTTAGAGCAAAACATAGGAAGAACACTCTATGACATAAATCACAGCAAGATCTTTTTTGATCCACCTCCTAGAGTAATGGAAATAAAAACAAAAATAAACAAATGGGACCTAATGAAACTTCAAAGGTTTTGCACAGCAAAGGAAACCATAAACAAGACGAAAAGAGAACCGTCAGAATGGGAGAAAACATTTGCAAATGAATCAAGGGACAAAGGATTAATCTCCAAAATATATAAACAGCTCATGCAGCTCAATATTAAAGAAACAAACAACCCAATCCAAAAATGGGCAGAAGACCTAAATAGACATTTCTCCAAAGAAGACATATGGATGGGCAAGAAGCAAATGAAAAGCTGCTCAACATCATTAATTTTTAGAGAAATGCAAGTCAAAACTACAATGAGGTATCACCTCACACCAGTTAGAATGGGCATCATCAGAAAATCTACAAACAACAAATGCTGGAGTGGGTGTGGAAAAAAGGGAACCCTCTTGCACTGTTGGTGGGAATGTAAATTGATACAGCCACTATGGAGAACAGTATGGAGGTTCCTTAAAAAACTAAAAATAGAATTACCATATGATCCAGCAATCCCACTACTGGGCATATACCCAGAGAAAACCATAATTCAAAAAGACACATGCACCACAATGTTCACTGCAGCACTATTTACAATAGCCAGGTCATGGAAGCAACCTTAATGCCCATCGACAGACGAATGGATAAAGAAGATGTGGTACATATATACAATGGAATATTACTCAGCCATAAAAAGGAACGAAATGGGTCATTTGTGGAGACGTGGATGGATCTAGAGATTGTCATACAGAGTGAAGTTAGTCAGAAAAACAAATATCGCGTATTAATGCATGTATGTGGAACCTAGAAAAATGGTACAGATGAACTGGTTTGCAGGGCAGAAGTTGAGACACAGATGTAGAGAACAAACGTATGGACACCAGTGGGGAAAGCCCCGGGGGGTGGGGATGGTGGTGTGATGAATTGGGCGATTGGGATTGACATGTATACACTGATGTGTATAAAATTGATGACTAGTAAGAACCTACTGTATTAAAAAGTAAATAGGGCTTCCCTGGTGGCGCAGTGGTTGGGAGTTCGCCTGCCAATGCAGGGGACACGGGTTCGTGCCCCAGTCCAGGAGGATCCCACATGCCGTGGAGCGGCTGGGCCTGTGAGCCACGGCCGCTGAGCCTGCGCGTCTGGAGCCTATGCTCCGCAACGGGAGAGGCCACAGCAGTGAGAGGCCCGCGTACCGCCAAAAAAAAAAAAAGTAAATAAAATAAAATTTAAAAATTTTAGTTTGAAAGAAAAGAAGTGATCACAAGACTTCTGATACATATTTAATGGACATTTTTTAAACCTGTTCCCAGAGCATAGGATTTCCAGTACCTGTGTTAACTGAGATGCCTTCGCCTGCCAACTCAGCATCTGCAGGCATGGAACTGCCGGCCAGGGCACCCCTGCCTCTGTCCTTGTCCTCGTGGTCGCTGTCCTCATCCTCGCTGCTGCTGTAGTAGTACTGCAGCTTCTCCCCCAGTAACTTATCATCCAGGGTCGTCATGGTGCCTGGGAGAGGGCGACATAGCAGGTTCTATGCTGGCTTGAATCAGACAGACATGAATCTGAAGAGTTAGGGATCACCTGTGCTCAGATCCTATTATGCACAGGACCATAAGAGTGACTGTTTTCATAAGCAGGATCTCAGCACATCCATACCATGACCATGCATGATAGGGTTTATCATGCTCTTTCTGTAGAAGGTAAAATTGAGGCTCAGATAAAATTTCTCTGCCAAACTTTACAGCAAATGGCGGAGCTGGGCTCAGACCCCAAGGATTCCTGACTCCAAGAGAATGAAGGTGTGCGTCACTGTCTTCTGAATAGTATACACTGAAGTAGGGTGGTGGCTTGGAGGAAACTACTGACTGACTGAACGTCTTATCTACACATACTCTTTGGTTTGCCTACCAAGTAAGACTGCTGGTAATTGAAAAATTGGTAAGAATCCTCATGAGAAACTCCAAAAAGCAGCATCAAGAATGGGATGCTGACTCACTGTTTGCCTAAGCCAATCATTCATCTGTCTCTTGCCTTCCACCTCCCAATCAGCACAGCGATGGTTAGGATGGATGGGCTCTGAAGCCCTAATAACTTTGGTTAAAAGACGGGCCCCTGACAAGATTTTAATCACTCCCCAGTGTTTAAAGGACAATGGTTAGAGCCAAGCTTCTGCATCAGAAGAAGCCTGGTACATTCTGGGAGAAAGGTACAGCTTAGTCCCTGCCAGGCCTGCTTGCAGATCACACAAGGAGGAGTTGTAACTCCAGCACCCCTTCCTTTAAGCATCCCAATACTATGCATCTTTGATTAAAGGCATCCCCGAGTCTGTTAGACTCCATTACAAAGTGACTCTCCCAGCGGGCGGGGAGGTCTTGCAAAAAGAGACCTCCAATGCCCAGCACGAGGCCTCTACACAATCTGTCAAGCTCATATAGAGGCAGCCTGAATCAGTGGGGGAATCCGGTGACGCGGGCAGTCAGATGAGGAGAGGGGTACCTAAGTGGCAGGGTTGAGAAAAAGGCGCAGGTACACGGCCGGGCGCAGGGAGGTGGAGAGAAATAGGGGGACTAAACCTAACTTAAAGAGGCAGAGGGACCAAGGCGGTAAAGGTGGGAAGAAAGAGACGAGGAGGAATGTGTGCTCGGTGAGGGCGGGGCCGCTGAGGAGGCGGCAAGCGCAGGGCCAGCGGAGGGGCTGGTGGAACGCGGGGCCTTTGGGGAAGGAGTCGAGGGCGGGGCCCGCGGGAGAGCTGGCGGAGGGGAGGCCAGCGGGAGGGCCCGCGGAGGAGGCGGGGCCTTTCGGGGGAGGAGTCGAGGGCGGGGCCAGAGGGAGGGTTCGCGAAGGAGGCGGGACCTTTGGGGGTCGAGGGCGGGGCCAGCGGAAGCGCGGCGGAGGGGCGCGGAACCTCTAGGGGAGCCCGAGGAAGGTGGGGCCAGCGGAGACTGGGCAGGGAAGTCGCGGAAAGCGTGGGGGTCGAGGGGGCGCACCGACAAGACCGTCTCATCCAGGCTCGCCGACCACCCGTATTCCACCACCTCCCACCGGTATTCCATACCCGCCGCTTCTTCCCGGCTGACCTCAGTGCAGCTACCCGGCCTACCTCAGTCTGGATCCCTTCAGGCTGGCACTTCGGAAGGAAGGGAGCGCTCGGCTGGAGAAAGAGAAATGGATCGGCGCCTTGAGCGCTAAGAGAAAAGCCGCCTGAGTCTCGACTGCGCGGACCAATGAGGCGGCCTTCCTGCGTCAGCGCGGATACACGCTGCCCAATTAGAGGAAGCGTATCCTGGCGGCCAAGGGAGAAGCTACGGGTCCTACTTGGGGACAAACATCTTGACAATAATAATACGCTTCTATTTTTATTTTTGTTTTAATTTGAACGAAAGGCCACACTAGATATGCCCAGCTTTGAGCAGTAAGAACAATTTCGTTACCTTTGAAGTTTCCGAAAACATTCCACATGTATTTTTTTTTTTTGATTCTTAATCACATCACGTCTATTAAGACAGAAGACAGACTCGGACATTAATTTGCCCAAGAACACATAGCCCTTTTGGATTAAAAAAAGAAGAAGAAGAAGAAAAAAAAGCCAAGTCCAGGACAACTAAACGCAAAGTGAAATCCTGGATTGGACCCTGGAACAGAAAAAGGACGTGAATGGGACAACTGACGAAATTTGAACAAGGTGTATCAAGTAATAATATTATTGTATCAATAGTTTTGATAATTGTACTACGTTTATGTAAGATGTTAACTTTAAGGGATTCTGGGTGAAGAACATAGGGGTACTCTATACTATTTTTGCAACTTTTTGTAAACCTAATTTCACATTCTGAGCCCTTATTGAGATGTCCAGTACACAACACGAAGTAGCTCATGGAAAGCTTTGTGTAAATTGAATCATTCGAAATATACTAAAACAATACACCCTTTAAAATAGGTAAGTTTTATTTCCCTAAAGTTTGAGAGATTCTTAATTTGTGGTTCTACACCACCTGCAATTGTCTGCAAATTTGTATATGTGCTTATTTTTCTGAGAAGCTGTTTCTTCAGGCTACCAAGAGTCAGAACCCCCATCCTCAAAGTTAAGAACAATTCATATAAATAGATCCTACGGTAACTTTTTATATTTTTTGTTTGCACAATGAATAATCAGATTTGTGTGAACAGCCAACTTGAATATGCTTGTGATCTGCTGTTAAGTGACAAGCCAGGACCCAGCAACAGTGCCTCTGTAGGAGAGTCCCCCTGAATATTTGTTAAATGAATACTAGATGAATGCTTTGCTTTTTTTGTTTCTACTCACATCTCCCTGAAGCAGGGGTCTTCTTCATGCATGGTGCTCCTTCTCCTTCAAAATTCACTTTAAATTTAAGGCTGCAATCCTCATGGGGGTCCTCAGAGCTGCTCAACAATCGTAGTTGCCCTGGGCAGGCTACTCCCCGACTCTCTAAGTGAAGCAGTTCACATCTCTTCTCTCAAATGTTCAACACCTTTTCCCCTCTCCTCACCTACCTTATGACCACAATTCTTATTTCACATGAAAAATAGAAGCAATCAAAAGACACTTGCACCTTCAAAATGTACAACAGCCCCCTGCATCTGTACCTGTTAAATGAATCACCAGTGCAGCGGATCCGGCTCCTCCAGCCTAGTAAGGAAGTCTGCTCCTGCAGTTACCTTCTCTCTCTCTCCCCTGCATATTCAGGCTTTCTTTCTAATACTTTCTATTTTCTTTCTAAAATTTTCCTAGTTTTCATTTCTAAAAGAAAATCCTCTCAGATACCATTTTCCACTGTTCAGATTGTTTAAAAAAAAAAGTCTGTGGGGAATACATGGCTGGTGAAAGTATAAGTTGATACAGCTCTTATGGATGGCAATTGAGAAATATCTATCAGTATTGCAAAAACATGCCTTTAACCCAGCAATTCCACTCCTGGAAGTTTATCCTATAGATATACTTGCATGAATGTATTGTTTAAAAATAAAGGAACATTATGTATTAGTTTCCTGCCTTTTGCAATAAAAAATAGAAATAATATTTTCTTATGTGTGCATGAAGAAAAGAATTGAAGAATATACAAGAAATAATAAATTCAGATGGGAATCAGGAGTGAAAGGGAGACATTTTATACATAATGTTTTATGTGTAATTTTTAATCATGTGAAAGTATTATCTATTATGTTCCAAAAGTTAACAATTTTTTTAGAGTCAACCCTCACTTTCCTCCCTCACCCATGCCTCTCCAGCCCCATCTCATTTCTCTGATCTCCTTTACAGACAGATCTAATAGATCTGCTCTATTCCCTCCTCATCCTACTTCAATTAGGTTTTTGTTCCCACCAGTCCACTGAAACCACACCTATGAAGGCAGTGACTTCCTAGTTGCCAAATCCTCAGTAAAGTCTTGGTTCTGCTTTAATTGAACCACTCAGCAGCATTTGACAGTTAATCACTCCTCCTTCTGGAAACTCTTTCTTCTCTTGGTTTTCAGAAGGATACCTTCTCCTAGTTTCTCCAGCTTTGTTGATACCCTCATTAACTGCTCTGCTTCTGACCTCTAAATAACGGAATGCCCCAGGTTCAAACTTTTGACACCTTCTTTGTGTATACTCGTTCTATATATACTCCTGTCAAAGAATACCATGGAGGCAGTTAATTATATGCAAACAAATTTACTCATAGGAAGGAGAGAATCAATAGGTGACTGTCAAGGAGGGTTTAAAAAATGGATTCATAAAAGACGGGGGAAATGTGGGATGTCAGGAAACCATGAGTCTTGTCTGCTTTTCTAGAAGGAAACTGACAAGCTAGAATTTTGCAAAGCAGTCAGTCTAGGCAGTCTGCCCTGGAGCTGGCTGGCTCAAGGCATCGATGAAAACAATGTTAGCTATTTATAGATTCTCCAGAAAACTTAAGTAGAAGGACACAGAACAGGTTGTCTCTGTATATTGTAAAAGAGAGAGACAGAGAGAGAGAGAGAGAGAGACGGAATCTAAGACCAAGATGGAAACCAGTCTTTTATAACCTAACCTTAGAAGTTATGCCCAATCACTTCAGTTGTATTATTTTCATTAGAAATGAGCCAGTGAGTCCAGCCCACACTCAAGGGGAAGGAATTACACAAGAACATGAATACCATACCAAGAGGCTCAGGGGCCCATCCTATGAACTACCTACCACAGAAGCTCTCTTTAGGGGGACTGAAGGCCAGTTAAGTATGGAGACATATTTAGGTTGATAATATTTGACGATTTTTTTTTTTTTTTTTTAGGCTGCGTTGGGTCTTCGTTGCTGCGTGTGGGCTTTTCTCTAGTTGTGGTGTGCGGGCTTCTCATTGCGGTGGCTTCTCTTGTTGCGGAGCACGGGCTCTAGGCGCACGGGCTTCAGTAGTTGTGGTGCGCAGGCTCAGTAGTTGTGGCTCGCAGGCTTAGTTGCTCCACAGCATGTGGGATCTTCCCGGACCAGGGATCAAACCCATGTCCCCTGCATTGCCAGGCGGATTCTTAACCACTGAGCCACCAGGGAAGTCCTGAGGATTTTGAAGTTAGGTAACATAATTAAAAGCCAGAAAGGAAAAGATAGCTATCACTGTAAATTACACAGCTTAAAGAGTTGAGGGGACAGAAAACAGGAATAAACAAAAGGTGAAAAGTAAGAGAAAGAGGAGAAAACTAATAAAATGCAAGTCTAAATGTAAATTTACAGTTTTAAGATTCATTTTCATTGGTCTCTTTTAATATATTCATTCTCCTAGTTGTGTATTATAGAGGGATTATCCAGTGGTATCCTTGCTGGGAGTGTAGTTTGCATCTGTCAGGAAAATGACTGTGTACATGAGATAGTTAACAGTATTCATCAGGACCACTCCATTTATCTTACCAATATCTGAGGATGATGTGGATAGTGAAGTTTCCTTTTAATGAGAGTACCATGTATAATTTATAGTTTGTCAGGTATTTTACCTGTAATGTAACGTTTTTGTTTATCCATAGAGTATTGAAGGTATTCCCTAGTGGGAAAACCAAAATAAGCTGTTAAAGCATTTGCCTTTTATCAAGGGAAAATCTTGATCCAACCAGAAGATTTACAAACTATTATTAAACATATTTAAAGTTTTGAAGTAACTGAATGAAATTTATATAGAAATGCTTAAATGCCTCGAAGCTGGGTTCCAAGGCTTGCTCTACCCTTATAGTTTTTCCAGATCATAATAATTAGAGATAAAACAAGATTTGGTCCTCCACTGAGTTGCCCAGATAAAATTTTTTCCACCAATATTTTTGTAAATTTAGAACAGATTTGTCCCTGCCACTTGGATTATTTTTGTTATGAAAGTATTAAAGGTCTAAAGATGGTTTTGGATGACATCAACCAGTATGAGGATTGTTTGAAATAACCGGTCTTTCTCTTTCCCTCCCTCCCTGTCAGCGTGGGGCCAGTTTGTGGCAATTGAACACATCTTTCTTATTTAGAAATTAAACAACTTTTAGACAGCAATTAGATTAAACTTCTTTTTGTATTAATGAATATAAAACCAGTAAGGGCTACTTCCTTATATAATGCTTTAAAAAATTTTTTTTAATTGGTATCTTTAGTGTAGGCTTTAATTTTGTAAATTGAAATTTACTTTAGATGTTGGATTGTCTTTAAGAAGCAATTACATTTCTTTTAAAGGTTGTGATTGAAAGCATCTGAGAAAATCATAAAACCTCTTTGCTTTCATAGCTTTAGTAACAATATTCTTAGTAACAATATTTTTCTTTAAATAGCCCACACACTTAACAATATGAGGCAAATTTTTTCTTTTTAAGAAATATTTTGGTTTCTCTTATTTATATATACATTTTTAATCTCTGTAAGCCAATCAGAATGGAGCTTCATTAAATTTTGAGACCTTATAATAACAAATATAACCTGTATTCTGATTAATATGGTGGATTACACTGGTTGATCTTCAAGTGTTAAACCAACCTTACATTACTGAGATAAACCCTATTTGGACATGATGTATTAATAATTTATATGTATATAACTATCTGGATTTGCTAACACTTTAAAGATTTTTGCATCTATGTTCACAAGGGATACTGAGCTGTAATTTTTTTGTAAAGTTATTGTCAGGTTTTGATGCCAGGGTTTTATTCATCTAATAAAACTAGTTAGGAAGTTCCCTCCTCCTCCATTTTCTGAAGGCGCTTCTGTGAAACTGAGGTTATTTTGTCCTTAAATGTTTAATAGAATTCACCTGTGAAACCATCGTGAGGCCTGGAGTTTTCTTTGTGGGAAGCTTTTCATAATGAATTTCACTTGTTTAGTAGATACAAAGCTATGGCAGGCAGCTTCTAAAATGGTCCCTGTGCCAATAAATAGTCTCTCAGCTCTCAATTCACCCTTCTTGCTTTGCAATAATGGACTGAATTCCTTTAAGCATCTCTCCTTTGCTGTGAGCACAATGATAAGCTTCCTCACTAGAGGGCACTGGAGGAGGAGAGACTGTGGTCAGTGGTGTGGCTGTAAGGACATGCAGTGGGTTCTTCCCCAAGCCACAGGCCCAGCACATGTGGTTCCTTGATGATCTTGCAACCTCTGTCTGGACTAGCAATAATTTCACTGTGACCCTCTCAACATGGAAATCAGTGTCCTGAAGGCCTCCTGTCTGCACTGGCGCCAGTTCCCTCCACAGGCTCCTCTGCAGCTCGCCTGTGTTCTAGACTTGCTTTCTGCTTGCCAGCAACCAGTCCCAGCCTGGGTAAACCAGCAAACTTCTCTGCTGCCCAGTGGGCTGAACTTCACCTTCTCCAATGAGGTCTGCACCCCAGTCTTGATAAGAGGCCCCTTTCCAAGTCTCCCTAAGCCATAGGATACCATATGGGATTTCCTTTAATCTTACAGTCGCTCATCTACTAAATTTTAATAATTCTTTTGTGTCAAACATTCCCTCTATGGTTTTTATCTCCTGATGGGGGATAAAGAAGTCACTAGGTCCAGTCCACACTCAGGTGAGAGGCTTATGCCAGGACATGAATACCAGGCAGGGGTCTTTGGGAGCTCTATCGGTCCGAGTGGGGTCTGGACCTAGTGACTTGCTTCTAAGTGACAAAACCGATGGGATATTGTTTCCAAGGTTAGGCTATAAAAGATTGTGACTTGCGTGCTGCCTCTCTCTTGTGCAGGTGTGAATGCAACCTGGACCCCACCCCCTGTTTGGTCCCAGGTTCTTCCTACTTGCTGCTTGGATGAGCCAAGCTAGCATATTGATTGTAAGCTGCCCTACAGAGAGGGTCAAGTGGCAGAAAACTTAGGGCAACCTTCAGCCAATGAAAACCTGAGGCCGTCATTCCAACAGTTCAGGAGGAACTGAATCCTGCCAATAATAAGGGGAGTGAGCTTGGAAGCACACCCTTCACCAGGAGAGCCACGAGATGACTACAGAGCCAGCTAACACCTAGGTTGTGAGAGACCCAGAGGAGAGGACTCCTCTAAGTCATCACATGCAGATTCCTGACCTACAGAAACTGTGAAACAATGTTATTGCATTAAGCTGCTAAATTGAGGGTACTTTGTTATGTGATAATAGGTAACTAATACAAGAGTTATTCCAATTTTCCTTTTCATCCTGTATCTGTTTTGGTAAATTGTATTTTGAAGGAATTTGTCCATTTTTAAGTTAAGACCATATAGTTGAATTTATCCATTTCCTTCAGAGGTTGACCCAGTACACTAATTTATCTGCTCAAAAAATACTTCAGAAACAAAAAACAATGTCCACACAAAGACATGTACACAAATGTTCATAGCAGCTTTATTTGTTAATAGTCAAAAAATCTAAACAACCCAAATGTTCTTCAATGGGTGAATGTTTAAACAACATGTGCTATGTCCATACCATGGTATACTACTCAGCAATAAAAAGGAATGAACTACTAATACATGCAACAATTTGGATGGATCTCAAGGGAATTATGCTGAGTAAAAAAAAGCCGATCTCAAAAGGTTACAGTCTGCATAATTTCACTTATATAACATTCACATAATGACAAAATTACAGAGATGGAGAAGAAATCAGTGGTTGCTAGAGGCCAGGGATAGGAAAATGGGGGTAAGGGAGGGGAATGGACATGAATATAAAGGGGTAGCACAAGGGATCATTGAGGTGATGGAACAATTGCTATCTTTTTTTTCAGTTCCGTTATCTTGAGAGTTGTAGTGGTTCCACAAATCTACATGTGATAAAAACTGAATAGAACTACACACACACACACAAATGAATGCATATGAAAGCAAGTGAAATCTGAGTAAGTTCTGTAGATTGTTACTAATGTCAATTTCCTGGTTTTGATATTATAGTAATGTAAGATACTACCATTGGCGGAACTGTATGAGGGTACCTGGGTCCTCTCTGTATTATTTTTGCAAATTCCTGTGAATCTATAATTATTTCAGAATATAAAGTAAAACAAAACAGAACAAAAACAACTTCAGTTGATCTCATCCAGTCTCTTGGGTTAAAACATCTATTTTAAATAGCACTCCCCAGACCCTCCACCCCCATTACTCTGCATCTAATTTTCACTGAGTTGACTTTTGAGTGAAGACCTGAAGAATGTGAGAGATCTAGTGATGAAGATTCTTACAGGGGTTGGGAAGCTTCCTACCCTTACAGAACAGCAAGGGTAAAGGCCCTATGATGGGAACATGCCTGGCTGGCCTGGTGACGATCTCAGTGGCCAGTGCAGCTGGAGCACAGTGAACAAAGTATCAAAGAAAAGACTTTGGCTTTCACCCTGAGTGAGATGAGAAGCATTTGGAGGGTTTGGAGCACAAGAGTGAAGTGATCAAACTGACATTATAAGAGGATCTCTGTAGCTGCTGTGGTGAGAATAAACTGAAGGGAGGCAAGGGCAGCAGCAGGGAGAACAGGAAGCCATCACCGTTCAGGTGAAAGATAATTGTGGCTTGGACCTCAGTGGTGAAGTGGTAAAATTCTGAATTTTTTTTTTTGCGGTATGTGGGCCTCTCACTGCTGTGGCCTCTCCTGTTGCGGAGCACAGGCTCCAGACGCGTAGGCTCAGCGGCCGTGGCTCACGCGCCTAGCCGCTCCGCGGCATATGGGATCCTCCTGGACCGGGGCATGAACCCGTGTCCCCTGCATCGGCAGGCAGACTCTCAACCACTGCGCCACCAGGGAAGCCCTTAATATTTATTTTGAAGGCAGAGCTGACAGGACTTGCTGCTGGACTAGGAAGAGTAGTCAAGGGGGAAATAACTGAAACGGGGAAGACTGGAGGTACACTTTGCGGATTCAGATTTGGACATGTTACGTCTGAAATGTTTGAGATCCAAATGAAGATGTTCGGCAGACTGCCCTATCTAAAACTGCCCACAGTACTTAGAACTACAATGTAAGTTTCATGAAGTTAGGGACTAATTCACTACTGTATCTCTAATGCCCAGTACAAAGTAGATTCTCAAAAGTATATTTGTTGAGTGAGTCTCTCTAAACTACCTAGGCCTGAACATTTGATGATGGATGTTATTGAATGCACCTGGGCTAAGACAGGACCCAAACCCATTTTCATTCTTTATGGCAGTGGTTCCCAAACTTTTCTGCACATTGGCAGCACCTGGGGAGCTTCAAATGCACTGATGCCTTGATCCCACCTCCTGAGAGTGTGTTTTAATTGGTCTGGGGTGTGATCTGGGCTTTGGGATTTTTTTAAAAGCTCCCTAGGTGATTGCCATGTGCAGGTAAGTTTGGAACCACTGCATTACTGAGTTTTCAATTATAAAAAATCTTTGTTAAAGTGCACGATCATTACTCCAATAGGTGTCAATTATAAAGAAAATAAAAATCTTCCTGGGATTTCATTTCCTTCAGTTAAGTTTCCTCTCCTTTGCCTGGATCAACTATCCATGGTTCCTCCTCTTCTTCTTCCTGATCTCAGTGATCACGCCAGGGCTTATATAAGATCACCCGTTTCACAAATATCGGTCTGTTTTCAGCAACGAGGTCTGGGATTCTAAGCCAAATTTAATCCATGATAATGTGGAGATGTCTGGTAGGCTTCCTCTACAACAAATCCTGTCAATTGCGCTCTCCTACTTTTCAAATCCATGTCTTCCTCCATCCTCTCTTTGGCCATGCCCTAAACACTTCTTACCTAGATTGTTGGCCTGGTCTCCCTGCTGGTCAATCTCCAGCTTCACCTCAGACTATTACCAAAGTGATCTTCTAAAAACCCAAATCAATCAGATCATCTAACTTCCAAGACTCCCTAACAGTCTCTTTAGTATTTAGTGTCCTTCATAAAGGTCCCTATTTACCTCATCTAGCTATGTGATCTGATCTCAATGATCAGATCACATAGCTAGATGAGGTAAATAGGACAAATTGGACAAATTTGGACAAATTCTCTAAGGTCTCTGCCTCAGTCTTCTCATCTGTAAAATGGTGACAATAATGGTTCTAGATGATAATATACCTACAGCACTTACAACTGTGTCTGGAACATATTAAGTGCTGTTATGAGTTAGTTAAGCTATTCTTCAAACACTCCTTCCACTGTAATACTTATGGCTAAAATAGGTTCCAACCATCACCATCACCATCACCATCTTTGGAAGGTAGAATAAGACTTGAATCAGAAATCTGACTCTATTTACTTTCTAGTTACAAGGTCTTGGGCAAGTTACTTAACATCTCAAATACAAAACAGGGATCATAATATTTATAATGAAGGGCTGTTAGGATACAGAGTGGGTTGTTGTGAAGTTACAGTAGGTTCTCAGGTGTTTTCTCCCCTTAGCTCTGCTTGGTGAAATATTATTCAGCCTACAAAGAAATGCCCTTCTTTGAGGTCATTTCTCAAAGAAGCAGTTCCTCTGGCTCACTATCACTACCATCCACTCCATAATTTCCCTTTTGGAGTTTCCATATACCTTATACAAGAACATAGCTCACTGAGCTGGTTATTCAGATTTGTCTTTCCCATTTCTCACCCTGAGAGCTTCTAGAGAGAGGGCTTGTTGTTTCACTGACCTTCAACCCTAATGACCAGCACAGACAGGGGCTTAAAATTCATCAGTTGAGTGAATGAGTAAAACTACTCAAGGCCCAGTGAAAATGGTGTCTAGAATCACTCAGGCCATTTTCTGTTACATTCTGAGGTTCCACAGAACAGTCTTCATACTTCTGTAATATATTGCTTCATATTCGTTATTTATCTATTTGTCCTATTTTCTCCATTAGACTGTGAACTGCTAGTATTATCTACACCCTCATCTCCCATACAGAAACTACTCTATATTGAATGAACAAAGTGATTGATTGAATTGAGGACTATTTCAACCTCCCTGGCCTATTCATTTCTTTCAGATCCTTCCCAGTGATGAATGCATGAGGCAAGGTGATTGTTTAAATCTTAAGGAGTAACCTGGTAGCTTAGTTAAACCAAAAAATTTACCAAGGAAGTCAAGATAACTAAAATGCACTATAAACTTAATATTGACACTAAACAAACAACTTTTAAGGTGGACAAATAATTTTATTTTGTGCATGCAAATACATGTCAAGTACTGCAAACTTTTTCCATCAATTTTCTCTCAAACACTGAAAATCATGATGCTCTATTCTGTGAACAGCCAAAGCTAATATCTCTTCACTTCAGTGCTACAGCAAAAACACACAGAATTCACTCTTTGCTATTCACTATCATCACAACCCTCATTGTTCCATCTCTGCCCTCCCCCCATATACAGGCCTTATGAATCCTAGCCTTCCCCCATTTAATCCTATTCCTATAGCACAAAGGGAAACATTACAATTTGGAAATTCAAATTGAAATAAATGGAATAGAATTTATTCCCATATATATTCCCCATTTCATTGTACAGAATTATTTTAAATTATAGTTTTAAATAGAAGCTGAGTATATGCCTTAAAAATGAGCATTAAATCCATCTTAGAGATGGTGCCTGCTTTTTACATGATGGGTGTACACCATCTTTAATTTCATTTACATTTCAATCGAACAATAGATTTGCAAAGAAAATGTCTAATACAGACGTAAAAATATTCACACTAGAGCTTCACAATCGGTTGTACAATTGACAAACAGGCCTCTTTTCCCAAACTTTCCAGCTAAGCAAATTTATAAAATGTAATCAATGCAACAAGAAAAACATTTCTCTTTCACTTCCAGGGAAAAGAATATGCAATAAACAGTATAAATGCAGACAGCAGTTGCTGCAAGCTAACCACGATACTCCCAAGTGGCTGTACAGTGGATATGTGCAGTACAAATAAAAGCCACATGTGTTGTATCACAACTACAGTATAATTGTTTGCCCAGCTAAGAGAATGCATGCACTTCCATGCCTTGGGTTATAAAGTGAGGCCTAATTCTTGACAGATTGATGGAATATATGCAAATGACCTTGGCTTGTGGCAGTACTAAGTGCAGCCAGTGTCTGTGTTCCACTGGTTTAAGGATATTTAAATTTTTTTATTTAAAAAAAGAAAAAAAAACTGCCAATTTCAGACTTGGGGGAATAACTGCTCTTGGAGTAAAAACAGGACTCCACTCAAATGTGGGGTGTTCTGATTGGTGGCCTTGACTCCTTGTATTCCCTTGCCAGCAAAGGGATACAAAGAAACCACTACTATAAAGGAGTAACTAGCAAATTTATTCAATTTACCCAGAAAATGAGATACTCCTTGAGCATGTTCATTTGTGTTCTGCTTGCAGAAGGGGTTCTTATGTAGAAGGAGTTACAGTAAGTGATCCCATTAACACTCTTCATTCACTAAAACACAGGGAAAGTTCTTCCAGGAAACTAATACATAGTTGCAATGCAACTTTCCCCTTGAATAATGATTAGTCACCAATACTGGTGACAGTCTGCTCAGAAAATGACTCTAGAAGCTAGGCAAGAAATATTCAAAGTTGAAATCACATGCTGAATCTGATCATTACAAACGCCACCCCTGTTAACAAGATAACATGGGCTTTAACATCTAAAATGCAAAAGCAAGCTAGATGGTTTTTAAAACAATGTTTTCAAATGTTTAAATGATCCCATTTTTAATTCCTACAAATCACTGTGCATCTGGTAATTTTCTCAAGGCAGCATATAAAACTGGGATGTGCTTTATAAACTTAGAATCAACTTGAAACTTGAGTGAAAGTGACCAGATCCATACAAATGGAAAATTTCAGTTCTAGTATAGGTTTCTTTTACTATCCTCTTGTGAGAGTCAACAGTTACTAGGAAAAACATCAGTGCCACTGACCCATTGAAGTACCTTCTCTTGAAAATTACGATGCACAACTTTCATGCATGACGCTGGTTTACTAGATGGTATTGAAAGTAAGTCATGGCAGGAAAGGCAAAGGAATCTGCTTTGTTCAGTTACCAACTAGATGACATACTTAAGTAACTTTCCCAGGATTCCTAAGATGAAATGAGACCACAAAGAAAGAACTACTGATGCTACATCACAGTATCTGAATGAGGCACATGGTCTTCAGAATGGGACTAGAAATTTTTAAAAACACAAGAAGTCAGAACAAAACCAAAACCTCACCATTTTCCCACTTCCCAGACCTCGGATTACTTTTTCCTTATGAGACCATACACCACATATGCAGTTTAGTTGACAACATTACAAACTTCCTCTCCTATTGCTTTATATCCTTTGATTTCAAAAATATGTGCATCACAACATGTTGGTAAACGGTCAAATGACAGGGAATGCCCCCTATTTTAAAAAGTCACATTCTAGGTCCGATTTGTAATTTTTTCCTCTATGATATCATTAGGTACCTTTCATAAGAAGGATCAGATAAACTGCTCTTCCTTCTCAAATGGCAGAGAACCAATGTCTTTGTTTCACATCCAACACACCATAAGAAAGAGAAGATGATTACTACATAAAGGATGCAATACCGAAAAATCCCAACATAGAAACAATTCCTATGTTGTTAGTGAGGAAGAGAGTAAGTTTTTAAGAACAGGGAGTTACTGTTTTATGGGATCACCTGCTGCAAGACAAGCATTATTTTAATATAAATGTTCTGAGACATACCAATAAGTTGGCAGGTATATACATACACTGATGCAAATGTAATTTCACTGGACAAGTAGGCAAACACCTAAGCAGTTTATCCCAACCCCCTCCAGCAGAGCACAACCAAGTTTCAAAACTTCAATTTTAAAATTAAAAAGATAAGGTTAAATACACAAGATCAATTTATGTAGTATATATTCACCCTCAGAACGTGCTGAAGATGTTTTGCGTAGTTCTGTTGCACAGAGGGTTCTTTCCCTGAGGGCACATAAGGAGCTCTCAAACTGTTAATAGGTCTCTATTTTGTAACAAAATAGCAATTTTAAAATCTTAAAAAAAAATACATTACCTTCAACATGGAAGATCTCACTATTTAAATATCCATGAAATAGACATACTGGTTTGCATATCCTTTTGGAAATACAAACAGCAAATAAAGTACATTGGAAGCATTTCAAATGTAATAAGCGCATATTTATAGAAAGGTTCTGATATAAATTATATAACAATCACGTTCCTGTAATATCCTAGGCTAATTTATAATGTCGGAAATAAGTTAATGTAACATGGTTTAAAACTCTTGTTCCTATTCATTTCAGGTTACAGAGTGAAATAAATAAAATGTCCTTGTAGGGATGGGGGCACTGGCCATGGCAAAAAGGTACAGTACTAACCAAGGAAACTAAGTCAAGGCTACTGTGCTGTTATGCTACAAACAAACATCTTCATACATTTGAGTATTAAATAAATGTGTAAGATCTTCCATACTGACACCAGAATATCAAAACTACCCCTTTGTTTCTCAGGTATATTTACAACTTATCAGTCACCTTATGAGCATGTTCATTAAGACAGGTATCAAACACCAGTTATTTACTCATTCTGATCAAGAAATTTCAGGGAAATGTCAACCCTCCCGCCCCTGGAAATGTGCACAAAACTTTTTATCAAAATCTTATCTGATACAATGCTGTGGTTTTGTAAAACAACTAAATAGCTCAGACGACCAATAACATGATCCTGTTTAAGCATCTTGCTAGCAGGAAAAGCCCTTACATACAGTACACCTGGTGAAAGATCAGCTTGGCTTAAAATATTCCAGTACAATTTTCAGAGTAAACAACTTCACAGAAGTTAATTAAAAATAATAGTAAAAGTCAAACTAATCTTAAAGAAATGGGGGGAAAAACAAAGACACAAACTACAGGTAAGATCACCCAGAAGGAATGCCCAGCTTTTGTTTTCAAATGTTGACTGAAATTTAGGTTTCAATAAAATACCTCCCACAAATCTGGAGCCTGGCTGGTTGAACATACTGCATACTTTCAGATGCCAAGTCAAAACACTTTTCAGTCACATTTTAGCAGGGCAGAAATTATTCATGTTTTTAAGTATGAATAAAGGTTAGCCAATGTTCTATTATTACATGGTTCATAGTCTTATCAACCTAACAGTCAGAAAAACAAGGAAAATTAAACCCCAACATGAAGTAACAATAAACAATATTTAACCAAGATAATGCAATGAACATCCAAATTAATTAGTTTAAATTAAAAACCCAGCAATACCATCTTGTTAGTCAGTGCAAACACTACATACAGGGTTTTCTCAAGAAAGCTGAAAGCACCTGATTCTTTTGCCAAGTCATCAGATTCATAATGTACAGGCTTAAATCTGCATTTTAAAAAACTGCCATTACATTAGTGCATAATTTATCAAAATTGTAAAAACGATTCTGCATAACTTAGGAGAATTTAATATCTAGTACATCAGCTGAAAGACTTAGGCACTTGGTTATATATTTAATTACTTACTTCAACAAGTAGCCTGTGTATAAATATTAACAAAGCAGAAACTATTTTTGAAAAATGGAAAATTGAAAAAAATTTAAATGCTACAGATAAAAGCACTGCACCACACTCCTACATATAATGCAGTAAAGAAAGCTAGTATATAACCCTGTAAAATTCTATGGTAAGAACATCTAACTCCACTCTTCAAAATTTAAAAAAAAAAAAAAAAAGAAAAAAAAAATCCATGCAAAGTCCCATGAAAAAGATAAATAAAGCAGCTGGAATGAGATGGAAATTTCTCTCAGTGAAACATAAAATAGAAATAAATAAGTTAATTAAGTCTACTTTCACTAGATGTATCATTGTAGGATCCTGCTAGTTTAATAACTGAGTTGTTAAATTTTCTATAGAAGCCATTTAAAATAGGAAATGGCTCAGTTACTGCACCGGATTGCTACAAACTCATAAAAAGCTGCTTGAAGCTTAAGTTAAATGTCCAAATTCCAATCACTTCTGGAAAGTGAACGTGTTACCCTAGTAAAGTAAATTTTCTTTTTTTTCATAATGCTAATGCAAGAGGGCTTGAAGTATCAAAGAGTCCACAGGAAATGGATGCCCCCAGTAATATCTTTTTTTTAAAAAAAATATACATTATATAATATATATTATATATATAAAAAGCTAGTGTAAATGCTTCCATGGTATGGTCACAGATTTGAAAGATGAACCTCTTTTCAGCTGTTAACCATCTTCCCATTTGCAACAGGTTTCAAAAAGTCGTTTTTATCTTCAGACATAACATGAGTTTTCAGAATGAGGTTGCCAACACTGACAGATGTGGCAAGAGGGAGGCAACTCGCATTGCTAATGGCCACTGGGAGTGGCTGACTAAAGCAAGAAGTTACCGGCAGAATTGTTTTTTGCTCCTCCCTGGGAGAGAATAAATGACATTGAAAACAAATTAGCTTTAAGTGAAAACTTTTAAGAGTAACCATACATGCTGAATAAAAGTTGTAACACACTTGAAGAGCCCCTAGCAAAGGCATGTGTTTTTCACTAAAAAGTATCGGAGGTCACTAAAAAAGTCCCATTTTCCAAAAATTATAATAAAAAATTAGAACACTGGTTAATTCAAGGCCAACAAAATATCAAGTTCAAGATTAGCCCATATTTTTGGTAGTAATTATATACTAAAGGCCAAAAATATCTTAGCAAGATTTTTAAAAAGGGAAACCCTTCATTTAGGTTTTAGTTCTCCATTTTGTAGTCTTGATGTTTGGCTATCAGTTAGAGGAAGTATAACCTGATGCTACAGCAAAAAAATAAACTTTTATCCCAACAAAAAGCAAGTTTTAGGCTACTAAAATGGACCACTTGGTTAGTTAAAACTTAGTTCTCCTCTCCGAAAAATCCAGACTGACCAAATCATTGCCTTATTACATAAGGTCTTCCCCTCATAGGATAAAACCAAAAATGAATTTAACAATGCATCTATTTATTTTTCTTCATGCCCTATGCCCACTGGTTATGAATTTTATGTCTAACACTCACAGAATCACATGGTCTTCATCTAAACTCTGTCTCTTCTGCTCCAGGGGCTCCTTTTGGTGTTGTTGGACTGGATGCCCATTTTCTACTGCTGTTCCATTCAGTAACTGATCATTTTGAGAACTGATACCAAGCTGTATGTCCAGGATCTCCTATGAAAATAAAATGTTAATCCTTCAGTATGAAAGTATTCTGTACTTTAATTCCCAATGGAGTAAAGCCTCCTAGATGTGTGACTGCAGTACTTACTTCAATCTGTTCACCTTGTCCATCAGGTTCATCAGTATCAAGTGCTGAAAGCTCTAACTCTATATCCCTATCAGGCTTAGTATCAGCTGCATCTTCTGTATAATCACTCTGTAATTAAGAAAAATGGTGATTTCATGTCTGTGGAAACTGGGGCTTCCCTTTTAAATTAAAATGGGAGTCCCAATGATTGATCTAAAAAAAGAAATCTGGGACTACAATTTTATTTCTACCCTTAAGTTTTAAAAGCAATCATCCACCAGAAAAAGCCAAATTTTGCACTAAGTAATGGCATAAAATAACATGCAACAGCAGCAAACAGCAAATATATTGGGCATGAAGCTGAGAGGTTCAGTTTCCTTACCTCTCCATTTCTCAGTTCAATTTCCTTGCTTAGAAGATTTAAGGTAAGGTGACGGCCTTCGTCCAGGGAATTCCACTTCTGTTGCATGGCCAGAGCATTGGCCTCCCTCTGAAGAAGCAACGAGTTACTCTTGGCCTAGAGGGAAAAAAAAGTAAAGTCAGCTTCCATCCATAACTTTTAAATGTCATTCTATTTTTTAAAAAATTCAAAGCTGAGTGACACAGAGCCTACCTGCTGAAGTTCAATGCTCAAAAGGTCTCCAGTACTGGAATGCTTTCTATGACCAGATAAATCAGTAACAATGAATCTGTCCCTTTAAAGAAAAATATGTTCACTGTTATAAAAGTGAAATAAATGAAGCAACTAAAGCAGTAATGACTATATAACGACTATATATTATATATATATATATATTTTTTTTTAATTTATTTATTTTTGGTTGCATTGGGCCTTCATTGCTGCGCGCAGGCTTTCTCTAGTTGTGGTGAGCGGGGGCTTCTCATTGTGGTGGCTTCTCTTGTTGCGGAGCATGGGCTCTAGGCAGGTGGGCTTCAGTAGTTGTGGCACGCAGGCTTAGCTGCTCCGCGGCATGTGGGATCTTCCCAGACCAGGGCTCAAACCCGTGTCCCCTGCACTGGCAGGAAGATTCTTAACCACTGCGCCACCAGGGAAGTCCTATATATATGTTTTACGTAACAGATCAACCCTGAAAGATTCAGTCATTATTCCAAATGTAAAATTTTTTCCAGAAATTTGTTATATAGCTAAAACTAGCAAAGCACAGCTCATGAATAACTGGGAGTAGGATCTGTACTCTGAGAATAGAGAATCCCAAAGAATTAAGCATAACGTTACCGTTCAATATAATGTGCTGATGACGTAGCTTCATTACCATATGAACTCCATCTTGAATCAACAGCATTGACATAAGGGACATAATCTATAGAAACGTAGAAAGAAACAATGATCAGAAAAGTGAAAAATCAAATATAGGTGTGAATGTATACTTTTCCAAAAAATCCATATTTTATCCAACTAGCCATGTTCTCCTGGCTAAGCCATTTAATTCTGAGTTTACTGTGGCTGTTAAACGGAGAGAAATGTTCTGTATCTAACAGAGTGAGGATTAAAAAGCACAGTGCTAGAACATACCAGGTGAAGTATTAGTTAAATGGATCACCTGATACGCTGATAGGTTTAGTCGCACTTCCTTGGGAAGCAGTGGCCTGGACAGGATCCGTGGTATGGTAACCTGTACGGGAAGATCTAGAAATTGCACCCCATTTTGAGATGATAGGTCCATCACTAAAAGGAATTATTGGATCTTCTTCTTTTGTCCTTCTCTGAGTTTCAAATAAATGCACTCTTCTCTTAACATCTCCACTGTCCAGGTCCTGCATAAATAAAAGAAAATCAATAAAAAGATTGTTGGCAATTACTTCAGCTAATAATACAAGTACATGCTTTCAAAAGACATTAAATTAAGTTTTCTGGTAAATTTAACATTAGCTGTATATCTCAATGATAACCCAACATCTACTTTAAAACACTCAACTATGCCCAAATAATTTAAACATTAAGTGCAATTTATTTCAGGCTTACCTAAATGTAACTCTGCTGCTTACAGATGAGTAACATACCAACGATATGAAGATGAAAGCATTCAATCATTCTAAAACTTGAGTCAACATGCACGACAACCCTTGCCCCCCAAATCATACCATTAACACAGCATTTGAATTAGCAATTACATCTCTGGGCTCTGAATCGATAGCATTTATACAGGAACCTATGGTGCCACAAGACCAGGGGGAATAATGGGAAAGATGATCTTCTTCAAATTTTGTGCCACTCACACTTTCAGAGAACTGATTAAAAAAAGAAAAAAAAAAAAAAAAAAGGCACAGGCAATTGGTAAGAAATTTAAATTTACAAACTTGTAACTAATATAAAGTAACTATTATAGAATTCACAGCACTTTATAGTGAACAATTAAACATTCAATAACTAATATAAAAAACTGTAATAAGTAACAAATAGTATTTATATTATTTGTATTTATATTACATATTAATAGAAAAGAGAATGCCTTCTCTTTTTTACTTTGTCCTTTAAGAACTCATAAGGAACCCCTGACTGATACTATACAGACCAATCAACAATTTATAGCATGCCCCTAACATGGTACAAAGTGCTCTAAAAAATGAAAAAAAGCAAAAGAAAACACACACATACACATACACAGATAAATACAAATACATTTTTATATTAAGCAAGTGGCAATTCTATCACTCTTGTCAAGATGGTTAGCTGCTTTGAAGAAGTACAAGTTTGATGAGATAAATTTGGATCTACTTTAAAAATTCAATATTTATGGATGGAAAAATACGATGTCTAGGATTACTTCAAAATAATCCAGTAGGAAGAGGGGGTACAAATGAAAGAAGATGGGCTGAGTTGATAATTGTGGGTAATGGGTACATGGAGTTTATTACTATTCTACTTTCGCATATGTTTGAAATTTTTCCTAATGAAAAGACTAGAAAAAATTTTATTTTAGTATCTCTAGGGATAGGAAATAAACCAGATGAATCAAAAAAAAAATTAATGGTTTGCTCTAAATATAACAGTACTGAAAACAGGGTACATTAAAATAATCCTGGTACAAAAACTTGTTTTGAAATGATAACAATAATTAACAGTGATTTAAAACACCATAAATAATACAGTAGGCATTTCTGCACCTCTTGTGAAGTAGGGAAGAAATGCCTCAGATAGATCAGAATTCAAATCCAAGCTACTTACAGGGTGGGTGAATTTACTACTTGGGCAAATTACTTAACTTCTCTGAGTAGGATTCCTAACATGCAAAATATGGGTAATACCTGCCCCCTAAGGATTCTGTAAGAATTAAATAAAATAACTGCTTAATACAGTGCCTGGCACAAGTAGGTGCTCAATAAATGGTGGATATAAATCTTATTATTAATAAAAGCCATAAAAATAATGAGAACTATACTGCTGGAAAGATTTCTGAATTCTTGGTGGAAAAAGGACTGTGATTTAGTGGCCTTCAGAGTATCACAATGCCTAGCCATAGTGCTTACATACTCAGTGCTTATTGAATTAAACTCAACTGCCACCAAACCAATGCAAAATATCCAACATAGCTAACTCTGGCTTGAACGAGTGCTCTGAAGTCAGTTGTCTGACCTATCCCTGCAACATCAAGTAATTAAAACCTTTCTTACATCAGTGCGGAAGTCTACACTGAATAGAGGAGAAGGTGGTGTTGGTGACTGTGTTGCCACAGGAAGAGTTGAAGAGACAAGAGGTGCTTTCTGAGTGTGGTACTGTGCCCACTGCTCTGGCTTTCTTCTTATCTGCTCCTCGCAACTGGTCTTCAAATGACCACAAGGTTCCTAAGGGGGGATAAAAGAAACAATCTTAATCATCTAGGGAGTGGTAAATAAATTTAACTATGCTGTGCGGAAATAATGTGAACATTTATTATATTGTTGGGACAAAAAAAAAAAATACAGTAGGGAAGTCACCCTAGCCTATTCTCCATACACTTAAACGAAAGGGTTAATATTTAGTCAAATGTCAAAAGTAAAATCTGAGCGCTCACTTCTCTGGTTTAGGAAAATCATATGTATATACGTGGGGATACTAAAAATAGGCCCTATCTTTGTATTTTGAAGATTTCTTTTTACCTTCTCATCAGTTTTGTATCCAAACATAACATTTATTGAGCATGAATATGCATCAGGTCCAGTTCTAAGAGCTTTGCTTTTTCTGATTTAATCCTCACAACAGCTTTATGAGGTAGGTACTACTATGATTTCCATCAAATACGAAAAAACTGATATAGAGAAGTCAAGTAAAATTCCATAAGTCACACAATAAGTAAGTGGAGGAGCCAGGATATATACCTGAAAGGTCCAACACCAGACTCTAGAGTCTTAACAACTACACTATATCAGCATTCCTATTTCCATTATCACTTACCCTTGGTAAAGGCACAGTTGTCCTTGGCTCACTTGGTGGCTGACAAGCCACTGAATAATACCCATCTAATGAGTTATATCTTTCCCGCAAAGACGTCTGATACACAGACGAGTGCATCACATCCATTGGAGGTAAAGAATTGCTTCTAATAATGTCATCTCGTTGGTACATAGGTGGGCGCCAGATGCGCCTGCTGTCGTACACAGGAGCATACATTCCAGAAGGTACTGGAGGAACTGGTCCATACGGCTGCGGAGGAGGAGGTTGGTAAGGAGAAGAATTCATTCGATCTCGAGGCGAAAATGTACTGTAATGATCAGCATATGGCATGGAAGCAGGTGGGAGGGAGGACTCTGGAACATTATTGGACCTCACAAAGCGAGGAACACAGGGAGCCACACCAGCTGGTACTGTTGGAGGTGGTGGGTAGTATCCTTGAAAATTGGAAAGAGGAATATTTAATGTAATCTTAGTAAAATTTAACATTTTGTAATGGTTTAAAGTCTAAAGCAGCCTTTAATGTTGGAAAATAAAATAACCTTTGAACTTTACTTTAGTTACCCCTGGTTTAGAAAGACACTACACACTTTCAAGACACCACTATATGAAAATCATTAATGTTCAATAATTTGTTAAACTGCTCCTTAAAAACACTTGATGAGCTATTAACAGATGGCTGGTAAATTTCCTTCTAGGCCATGTACTGCCACAGGTTTTAGATTAAGTAATTAGTTACATCATTGAGTCTTAACCTTTTGGGGAGCAGAGGTTAAAGACCTCTTTCATAATCTATATAAGCTGTGCATTGTCTTTCCAAAATTATACTTAAAGTATATATAAACCAAACATTTAGTATACTTATTTCAGAGGACATACAGAACTTACTAAAGCTCATCCATGGACCCTACATTTGATTCATAGGAATGAGAATCTTAAAACTACTGGTATGTAAAATCATAGATTCTTAGGACAGGAAGAAAACTTAGGGGTCATATAGTCCAAAGGATTAATTTTTTAATGTAGATTTTCTAGATAGATATAAATGATTCACTAACTTATTACAACAAATGTTATATTGTAGTTTCTTTTTTTCTTAGAATTGTCTAAAATTACTTACCTGTCTGTGGGTACTGTGGGACTTCAAAGGGTATCTGAGTCCTTGGATCTTGAAAATACTGAATGTTTTCAGAATGCTGAGGATATACTGGTACTCTAGTTATAAATGGGCTGGATTTTGGAGGCACAGAATTCAGCTCTGTTCCAACATTAGTGGGCCCAGCTGAGGTAGCCGCTATATTACTTACAGGAGTCTTGGGTGGAGAACCAATTTTACTGGAGAGAAAATTTAACAAGGGCAAATGATAAATCACTATCTATGACTGTTAAAAGTCTTTCTCAGTAGAAATGGTTCATAAAATTATAGTGACCACTAACAGCAAATGCTTCAGGTATTTCCACAGTGACAAATAAGGCCATGAATTTCCTTACCACCTTACACTGTTAATTCACAAGATTATAGTAACAGATCTCATATTTTGGTGAGGGTGAAAAACAAAACAAAAAACTGCAAACAAATCCCAGGCACAATGTGACCCACTAGTCCCTTTTTACTCATACTTTAAACAAAGATTTTTCCTATTGGAAGTTTAAAAAAAATCCTGTTCAATAACTTCTCAACAGAAACAATATAGTTTACCAGTAGAATTTTTTGACACAAATAAGACAGATATGTAAAGGGAAGGACTGCTCTAAATATTAAGCATTAGATTAGCTGAAATGTAAACTTATTGAAGAAAGGCCATTTTTGTCCATTTTGTTAACTGCTACATGCCCAGGATCTAAAACAGTTTCTGGCACACAGGAGGCACTCAGTAAATATTTGTTGGACAAATGGAAAAGTTCCTGCCACGTAGTAGGTACTCAGTAAATATCTGCTAGATGAACAGAATGCCAACGAAATGGTTACTCATTAAATTGATGCAAAACACACAAGCTTTTTTTTTTAAAACACAAAGGATTTTCTTTGTTGATTCACCAGGCGATCAGCTCCAGAGGATCTCACCATGGCTTCTTAGGCCCTCTGAAGAAGTCAAACTTTGGCAGAGCTGAGATATGTGGTGACGCAAGAAAAAGATCTTGTTAATGATGCAGGAATTCAATACATTGCATCTCAACTAGATTAGAGGGTTTTTCTCAAACTAGAGAAGCTCTTTTAAAGCAAGAGTATAAATAACAAGGAGTATGGGCTGCCTTTAAGTCTAGCAGAGATTAGTCTAGCAGATGTTTACTTCTATGTGTAATTGTGTATTAAAACAGAAAATAAGAAACTGTGGATAATAGTAGTAAGTACAAATGGCTTAGAGTTTAAAGATATTTTAGTGCTGTGCTTATATTTTGAAGTTCAATAAAGGCAACAAGGAAAATGATTAGGATTTCCTCTTAACAATAATAAGTAACACTAATCAATTAATGAGCACATTCCAGAAACTATTCTAAGTGCTTTACATAGATTATCTGGTCCTCCATAGCAGAATGTTATATACCACAAAATTCAGATAAGTACTTTGAAATGACAAATTCTCAGACTTTGCAGGAAAAAGGTACCAAAATCCATGACAAGGTTCATAGCCTTATGAAATCATGCAAGCTATCCCAAAAATCCAGACTTAAGGAAAAAGTTAACTTTCAGTCCCATTCTAGCCAGACAGCTAGATTCTAGATGAATTTAGGATTCTAGGCTGTCCTTTGCAGCAGGCCCTCTTACCTACATGCTTTTGCCTGTGCTGCCTTCTCTACTGACAAGACCCTTCCTTCCTAATTAGCCATACTTTTGGAATGGCTCAGGTGTCATCACCTTACCTCTAAAAAATCTTCCACAGTAACTCCAGGTAGAATTATTGTTATTTTTTGTGTTTTAATAACACTTGAAACACAACTCCATTACAGTACCTTTCAGAATATATTATATGATATCTGTTTATGTCTGTCTCCCAAACTGCACTGGAAGACTCTTAGAAGCAGGGAGTATATCTACTTCATTTTCATTAACTATGCCAATTGTCCTGGTATTTGGCACATATCATAATTTCTGAATGAATAAATGATTTATTTACCGAGATTTACTTATTTTTGAAAGTTGTTTTCTCTAGTCCATCATTTTTTAAAAAACTAAGATATATTTACCCTTGTAAGGTGTACAATTCAGTGATTTCTGGTATATTCCCAAGGCTGTGCAACCATCACTGCTATCTTATTCTGAAACACTTTTACCACCCCTGAAAGAAACCTGTACTCACTAGCATTCACTCCCCATCTCCTTGTCCCCCAGCCCCAGCCCCTAGTAACTATTCATCTACTTTCTGTCTTCTATGGATTTGCCTATTCTGGACATTCACATAAATGGAATTCTACAATATTTGGCTTTTGTATCTAGCTTCTTTCACTTAATATAATGTTTTCAAGGTTCATCCATATTGTAGTATGTACTAGTACCTTATTCTTTAATGGCTGAGTAACATTTCACCATATGAATATAAAATGGTTTTACAACTTTACCTTGCCAAAACCCTTCAAAAGCTCATTTTCTAAATATATTTAACACAAGACCTCCATAATCTGGTGCCAACCTACCTATCTAAATCTTACCATATTTCACCCAGCAATATAAAATTTTCCTATCCTTTAATCCAACCCCAATATTGCTTCATTTATGTAAATGCTGTCTCCCCAACTATGTCTTCATAAGTTTCTTAAATGCACAGATATCTTTTACATCTCATGTATTTTCTTTTTTCTTTTTCTTTATTTATTTTTAAAATTTTCTTTATTTTTTTGGGCTGTGTTAGGTCTCAGTTGCAGCACTCTCATGTATTTTCAAGAGTGCCAAAATCAGAGCTCAGTATTAGTGTGTAAATAACATTTGCTAAATTAGACAATGTTCTCTGATTTATCTCTTCGAAGATCTCTCTGAGGGAAGATTATAAGGATCCTCTGATAAACAAATTTCCCTATCACATGCTAATTGCAGAAATAAAGAATATAAATGTCTACCTATCCATTTATTATTTGAAATCCCTAGCAATTTACTGTGTGCCTAGCATAACGCTTTTTCCCCAAAAGGGATATAATAGACACTGACAGACTATTTATGGGCAACAATCTAAACATGCTTTAGCTCAGATTTTAAGAGGCTTAAAAGAATACAAAAGCCTGAGATATCAGAGGTGGAAGTAACTTTTCAGATAATCGGGAAGTTTTAAAACATTTTTCTTTTTTTTTTTTTAAACCTATTGATGAATAAAGCCAAACTCTTTTTTGGGGGGGGCCTCTCACTGTTGTGGCCTCTCCCGTTGCAGAGCACAGGCTCTGGACGCACAGGCTCAGTGGCCATGGCTCATGGGCCCAGCCGCTCCACACCATGTGGGATCTTCCCAGACCGGGGCACGAACCCGTGTCCGCTGCATTGGCAGGCGGACTCTCAACCACTGCGCCACCAGGGAAGCCCAAAACTTTTTTCTTAAAGTACCAAAACCTTTCCGTCAAATTAAATCTTATGCTGAAACCTCAAAACAACAATAATGGTAATAATAATAATGGTAGTTATAATAACAGCCACAGATACTTAGTGAGTGCTATGTGGCAGGCACTATTCAAAGCACATTGCAGTATTAACTCATTTAATCCTCACAACCAACATATGAAGCAGGTAGTATTATTATACCAATTTTATGGATAAGTAAACTGAGGAAAACAGATTAAGTAACCGGCCTAAGATCAAACAGCTGGGAAACACTGAGCCAGAATTTGAACCCAGAGTTTGGCTTTAAAGATTTCCCTCTTAACAACTACACATCATTACAGAGCATAAAGTGGAACTGTTCTAATTGAATCGGGCTGGAGGCTCAAGCATCTCACCTGCTTAGGTTTCTACTTAGTTCCTTTTTGGCACCTCTATGGACTCAATCCTAAAGTTCAAGGAAATAAGGTGAGAAAAACTGAATTCTGGTCCAACCTCTTCAGTTTACAGTTGAAGAAAACAAAACCCAGAGTTGAAGTGAATTTCCAAGGTCACAGCTATTCAATTGCAGATCCAGGACTAGAACTCAACTTTTTTGGTATTTAGTGCTTTTTCTACTACATGAAACATTCTGCATAAAAATTCTGATTAACTGCTTTTCCTCAGGATAAATAAAAATACTCAGGTACTTATAAAAAGGCTAAATTACTCACGTTAAACATTTTTACCTAATACTTACTTTTCAGTTACAGACTCTGCAGAAGGCCCAGCAGCATTCTGACCATTAGTGCCAACCTTCCCCACTTTCTTCACAGTCTCCAGAGCTCTTAATGTACTGTCAGTACTACGAGGAATTAGCTGGGAAACACTGTTTTCTGCATTTGAAATTCCGTTTGTACTTGGAACAATTTTCCCCGTTGTTTCAGTACTTCCTATGACAGAAATGACATTTCCGGCTGTGGTTGTGACAGTGTTGTTTACACCAACTTTATTTAGAAGAGGAAACGTTCTTACAGTTGCATTGATCTTTTTGTTCCTTAATCGATACCTGTTTCAAAAACAATAAACATATCAGTAAATATTTCACTAAATCTTACCCTAAGTAAAAAAAAAAAGGGAGGGAGCAATAGGAAAAAATGTTAAAAGGAAGAACAACTTTGAAAAACAGGTTTCTTCAGAAACTAACACACCATTGTAAAGCAATTATACTCCAATAAAGATGTTAAAAAAAAAAGTTTCTTCAGATAAATATCAAATACAGTCTACATCAAACTCTGCTATGATAGCCATCACATGAAAATGTATCTGCCATATACAATACATATATGTACACACAATACTTATGTATGGAGACACATAATTAATGTAGCAAGAAAAGTACAAATGTATTCAAAAAACTATTTTGAGAGTGGGAAGAGATCTTCTTGAAAATTTTGTATAATTGGAATAGAAAGTACACTATATAAAAATGAAAGTAACCATACCAAATTTATTTGGGAATGTAGAATGAAAAGGTATGCAAGAGTTGAAAGAATTCTGTTGTTACCAAATTGTTAAGACATCATATAATTTTAAAGAGATTAAAAAAAAAACAAAACTCATTCTTAAACATTACACCAAAATATAGAAATTTAGTATTCTACTTTTCAGATTAGTTTATGACCAAAGTAAAAAGTATTTGGATTAAAGATATTTTCTGATATTAAATTCAGGGTTTTATTTATGGTGGTCAGATATAATACTCTAATATATGAAGCAACCTGATCTCTGATTCCATTTAAGAAAATTTATTTCCAGTCATACAACAAAAATTTCATTACAATGTAGTCCTAGTTAGTGTTCCCTCCAATATTTTAAAGTGGTGAACAACTATGTTATATGAATAGAAAGACTACACACATATGGGTTCATAATTACATATACCTAAATTAATCTGATATTAATGTTATATATAACCAAACATATGGTAATTAGATATAAACAGTGTTAGTGATGAGCAATGCCTTCACAACAGTTTCCCTTTTAGTCCTCCAGTATCTATAAACAGCTTCATTATTCAATTCTCCCCATCTCATTCATACACACACACTGACAGAAGCAGCAAAGCTCAGTAAAGACAAGTATTCCCAGATCAGCCTGGCTAAAGGTGGAGTGATAGAACATGAAGTTCAAAAAAACCATAGGTTATGGCCAGCTTATATATGTCATCTTATAGATCTGAGGAACCAATGATTACTTCTTGAAGAATGAGGGTTATGAGCAGACCTATATTTTAGAAAGGCAGTTTGGTGGCATGGAGGGGCCAGTGCTTTCCTCAACAAGCTACTCTGAAACCTGCTCTTCATCTTCATTCTTCACTTCAAAGGTTCTTGCACAAAATGCCCAGCTGCTCCTTGCTTTCCATTCTCAAAGGATAAATTTCAAATTTCCTTAAGATTGCTTGGGCAGGCAAAAAATAAAGTTTTAATTGTGAGTCTCTTAAAAGAGAGGAGTAAGGTAAAGTAAGGGACAAACAGGGATACATACTGGACTCCTGGCATCTAGGCAGCTAAAGACTTAGGCTTGGAATCTGGACCTCACAGTTGAAAAAAGCCAATTACCTCCTATTCTTTTTTTTTTTGCGGTACGCGGGTCTCTCACCGCTGCGGCCTCCCCCATTGCGGAGCACAGGCTCCGGACGCGCAGGCTCAGCAGCCATGGCTCACGGGCCCAGCCGCTCCGCGGCACGCGGGATCCTCCTGGACCGGGGCACGAACCCACGTCCCCTGCATCGGCAGGTGGGCTCTCAACCACTGCGCCACCAGGGAAGCCCCTCCTATTCTTTTAAAGTCATCCATGAGATCCCTCAAGTATTGGCTCCCTGCCTTACCCAGCTTAGAATCCATTATCTACCATTAATTCCTCCCTTATAAATACCTTTAATTCCCTTGGTCCAATTACCCCGTTGAACTCACCTGGTAAAACCCCAATCCAATCTGTTACTTATTCTCTTATTCTGTGTCTGCTCAAGTACGTGAATGTTGCTAGAGAAAAATCATGCAATCATGCTGACTAAACTGTCTTCAAAATCATGATCAAGTATTTAAAATGGCCAAGCACTACATTAATACACTTCTCTACTAAATTCACTTTCCCATCTCTAACATCCTCCTCCCTTCCATTCCCCAGAGCCCCGCCACAGCTGATGATACTGCCTCCCACTTCACAGAGAAAACAGATGACACCAGAGGAGAATTAATTATCCTTCCATCACCAGTCCCGCCAACCTTCCTGCTTCTGTAACTACACACTCCACCTAAAATACGTGAAGAGTTCCTATTCCTAACTAAGGCCAATCTTTCCACTTGCACCCCAGGTCCCAAGCCCATTTGCCTTCTCAAAGATTTCACTCCTGTAATTATCTTTTCTTCTCTAGTGCATCATCACTTCATTCAGGTGTCTGCTTAAATGTCATATCCTCTGGGATCCCTTCCCAGACAATCTTATCTAAAATATCTCCCCTTTCCCAATCTCCTTCTCCTTACCTTGTTATTTTTCTTCGTAGTGCCAATCAGCACCAGATATTATGTTTTCTATTTATTTGGTTTATGTTGATCTTCTCTATTACAATGTAAGCCCCATGAGAGCAAGAATTCTGCGTTCCTTATTCATCTCTCTATCTTCAGCACAATGCTTGGTACATGTTAGGTGTTCCATAAATATCTGCCTCATGAATGTGGAGTAATCCTTAAACTTCACATGGCCAAGAGTACTGATTTTCTACCCCCAAGCATTTCCTATCTCCGTAAAAGATATTACTTAGTTATGCAGGCCCCAAACCTTGGAGTCATCCTTGATCTTCTCTTTTCTTTATACCCCACATTCGATCTATCAGTCCTATCAGCTCTACTTCCAAAATATATCACAAATCTGGCTACTTTTCATCATCTCAATTACTATAGTCCTAGGACCAAGCTACTAATCTCATGCCTGGACCACTGCAGCAGTTTAACTGGTCTACATCATGCAGACACTAGAGTGACATTTCTAAGACAAAATTAAAATCTCATTGTTCCATTTGAATAAAACCCTATAATGGCTTCCAAAATAAAATGCAAACTCCTTGCCAATGTCCACCAAGCCAATATGGTCTGGCCCTCACCTAATCTCTACAACATTATCTTTTGCCATTTTTCTCATTCTCCAGGCACACTCGTCTTCTTTCTAGTTCCTGAACATGCCAAGCTTGTTTCCACCTCAGACTTTCTTTACAGCATTTTATTAGTAACTGAAATTGTCCGTTTACATGTTTACTGTTCTTCTTTCCCCACTAGAAGTACCTCAAATAGTACCTAGCACTTAACAACCATTTTTAAAAATATTTCTTGAGCTGGTTGACCTCAGGCTTTTGATACTCTCCAGAATGCAGCAATTTTTGGGAATAGGATTCCAATACCCTAAATTCTAAAACATATTCACACAAATATTCTTAAGAGAGATTCTGGGCATTTGTTTGGTTAGAGATATGTATAGTAGAGAAAGCAGGCTGGGATAAAATTTATTTAAGTTAAACAAACATTTGCTGAATTCCTCCTGGTACATTATGGGAGCTAAGATAAAGGCTCCGCCCTCAAAAAGTCCAGAGCTGGGTAGCAACATGCATTTTTTTAACCAACGAGATAATGACATCTTCCACTTCCTTAATGCTTTGTATTACCCTGTTTTTCCTTCTTCTTCTTCTTCTTTTATTTAACAGCAACAGAGAGTGTGAAGCTGGTTGGAAATATGAACTATAGATTATTTGCTCTTTCAACATAAATATCCTGAGTTTACATGTCAAATACCTGTTAAGTGCAGAAAATATAAAGATGAATAACCCATAAAATAAACGAAGTCCAGTGAAAATACACACCAGTAAATAAATAATTGCAATACAGTGAGAGAACTGGTAGTTATAAAGTTACCAGGTATAGAGTACTATGGCAGCACAGTGAAGAAAGCAACTAACACTGCCTGGGAAGTCAGGGAAGTTTTCAGACAGAAGATGATATCTGAGTATAATCAGGAACAGGAGCTCTCCAAACAGAGAAGAGGAAAGCATATGATATAGTGAACAACATGTATAAGGGAAAGAAGAGTGAAAGAATTCATATAGTAGTAAACTGGATGTACGTTAAAAAAAATAAAGAATGAAAAAGGTGGAATAAGGCTGGAAAGCAAGATTGGGCCCAGAACCAGTGATATACTGAGGAACCAATTAAGAATTTAAAGCAGAAGATGGACATGATTAAACCCGTATTTGTGAAAGAAAATCTTGGTTGAGACATAGGGAGATGCATGTAAAAAGCTCCATAGCAGGACTTCCCTGGTGGCGCAGTGGTTAAGAATCCACCTGCCAACGCAGGGACATGGGTTCGAGCCCCGGTCCAGGAAGACCCCACATGCTGCGGAGCAACGAAGCCCATGAGCCACAACTACTGAAGCCCGTGCACCTAGAACCCATGCTCTGCAACGAGAAGCCACCACAATGAGAAGCACATGCACTGCAACAAAGAGTAGCTCCCGCTCGCCACAACTAGAGAAAGTCCGCGTGCAGCAGTGAAGACCCGACACAGCCAAAAATAAATATATAAATTAATCAATTAATTAAGTAAAAAAAAGCCACATAGCAGTAGAATAGACAAATTGGGTAAACACGTGAAACATTAAACATTGCACCTGGCACAAAATTTGACTGATTAATTTGGCTATTATTATTTTTACTGCTACCAATATAAGCTCAGGCAAGAAATAATAAAGTTCTGAAGTAGGAACTGGAGATGGAGAGCAGGAAGCCAATTTGAAGGTGTAAGAGGTAAAATGGATTTTCAGGTGGGCACCAGTTGTGAGTGGAGTATGAAATCACACAGTTTCTTCTCTTTTTTAAGTGCTCCCAAGCAAGGTCCCCTAAAAAGCTCTATTTTAACTAAAAAGCTCTACTTCAGGTATGGACAAGCTCAAAATATCTCGAGTCTAAAAAATCATCTTGATGTAAAACTCTGTATACATCATATAGAACTGCCTAGACTAGATGCAAACAGCACCCTTTTTTTCTTAAGACTCCTGCAGCCTCTCTGGGATCTTCCAGTCTGGGAGAAGCAGGGGGATAGTAAGAAGGGAAGCATGTTTCTGCTCTTCTTTTTAATGCACACACATTTATCTTCTATCACACTGCTGTTGCTGTAGAGCTCATTATGTGCAGGGCCCAGTGCTAGCCACTGAAAAGAGGAGACAATAATAAACAAGATGGATATATAGTCCATGGACCTTACACTTCAGTAAGGCAAACATTCAATAAATAGATCAGGGGTCAGCAAACTATCACCTATGGGTCAAAGTTGCTTGTTTTTGTAAATAAAGTTTAAAGCCATGCCCATTTTATGCATTGTCTATGGTGGCTTTTTTGCTACAGTGGCAGAGTAGAGTGGGTTGACTGAGATCAATGAATGGTTCACCAAGCTGAAAACATTCACTAACTGCATCTCTACAGAAAAGTTTGTCAACCCCCAAGACAGACTCCATAAGTTAATTATAATTTTGATAAGCAGGAAAAAGAGGAACCTGGTTTAGTATGAAATACTGGGGGGATGCCCCTGAAAAAGAAAGGATGAGCTAGGCACAGGGAAAGCTCCAAAGACAAGGCTAGAAGGAACCACATTATATAAAAGACTTCAGGTGGGAAGGAGCACGGCACTGACAGTCAGCGTGGCTTGAGTATACAATAAAATTAGGGAGCGTTGTGAGATGAGATAAAAAAGGCAGGCACAAACTAGATGACGCAGAGTCTTGCGGGCCAGAGCAGATTTTATATGTTTAGCCACAGGAATGCCCAAGTCTCATTACCTGCAATGAGCCTTATGTGTAAAGTTCTCCCTATTTTGGGGGGAATAATGGGATTGGGGGTGGGCAACGATAGCTGTAAGATGACTAGTTAGGCGGCAACTATGGATCAAGAAAAGGGGATGACAGCTTAGACTATAAGGACAGAAAGAACAAGGAAGAGTCAAGAAATATATAGGAAGGTGAACTGACAGAACTTGGTGACTAAGACAAGCAGGTGAAAGCTGGCAAAGATGATTCCTATAACATGGCACGTATAACTGGCTGGACAGGGTACACTTAGGGATAGCAGATAGAAGATGTACACATGAGAAGATGTATAATAGGAGAAAATTAGCTCAAATCGGGTTTAAAATGTCTAAAAACAAGAGAGATGTCCATTAAGAGTTGATATAAAGACCAGTTATTCAGTAGAAAGGCTGGAATCAATTTTTGGTGAGATCTCAATGATGAATGTTTTGGTTAAAAAACAAAATAACAAAAACTTGGACAACACATATTACAGCTTATATCCATTTACTTTTATGTCTGGGGTAAATGGACATAGAAAAAGGGATTACCCATAGGACAAGAGAAAGGGAAAAGAAGACAGAAAAAAGAATGTTAAAAAGACCAAAAACCATAAAAAGAAAATGTATCTGCTTTACCATTTTACCTGGGACTCAGTTGTTACCTTCAATGGAACCTGAGCAAGTAAAAGTGAACATAAGAATACTTTCATTCTGCACAGGTGTTTAGCAGAAACATGGATTCCAGATATACAATGGTCTAAAATATGACAGCTGAATAAGGTTCTAAATCACTTATTATGTTAACCACGCTGCCAGAAGCAACAAGGTGTGGTTTCAAAAGAAAAGGTTATTTTTCAATCTAAAGACTTCCACAATGCAAACTTGATTGCATCTTTGAAACTCATCACAAACTTTAAGACTCTATATAACACTTTCATAATGACCAAAAATTAATCCCAAATAAAAGAGTTCTCCTAACTTACTTTTCAAGCTCTTCCTGAGAATGGGCAAAAGTACAATTTGTTCCTCGTGGACACCCTCCTTGCTGTCGCAAATCTCGGCACATGCTAGTCTTATATTTGCTGTTTGGCTGAGGCTACGAAAAGAAAATCAATGTTTGGAAAAGTGAAGATTCCAGTTGTCACTCACTCTTGGGACTCCAGAATTTTATTACACCTTTAATTCTTTTTCATGTTAGATAAGTAATTCTTGTGCTGACACAACTACCACTGCATTGTTTCCTGTTATGAGTTATGTGGCATAACTCTGAGCTGGCATTTTAGATATTCATTCTGAGGATTATCTGGAACTGGTTCAAATGTTATGTTACTTATTTGTCAGGCAACAAAATGCCCACGAAAATAAAAGATTTTCTCATCAATTCATTGCTGTCTCAAAATTATGATACCCAAATCAAGCAACCAATTTCAAAAAGCACTAAAAAAGCCAGAAGCTTTGTCCACTTAAATGTTCTCAGGAAAAGGGAGAATACAACTTACCCCAGAAGTTAAAAATTAAGAAATACTAATTTATTTGTCAATTTGAGAGTACACCTTTCTTCTAAGGCTTGGAGCTAAGTTCATACAAATAATGAGGCAAAATATAAAAACATCATCATAACTGCTATAATTTGCATCAAAATCTAAGATGTCATTGTTATTTCTATGACCTTAATAAATATAAAACATTCATCTTTCAGTTAAGATTTGAACATTATAATGTCTTCTAATAGAATAAGGACAGAAGAGTGGAAAGATCACTTTGGAGTAGATTTGATACCAGTTCTGTCACTTACTGCCACCATGACCTTACATATGTTATTTAACCTCTTTAAGCTTCAGCTTGGGAACAGCAATTATCTTGCAGGTGGCTGTGATGATTAGAAATAATATATGTAAAATACTGAACATAGGGACTGGCTCATAGTGATTTAATAAATGGACGTTATTACTAGAATGAAGGATTTTACCTTAAATAACTCCTTCAAAGGACACTGAAAATACTTATTTATTTACTTCCACACATATACAAACATGAATTCATTGGTATGGCAGCAAAGGAGAAAAAAGTGACAATTTCCCCACATTAGAAGAAAATTAGACAAAATATTTGGAAGGAATCAGATCTATAGAGTTGGTCAAAAAAACCTGCAGTAAACTCATATTCAAGATATGCCTCCAACTGCTGCTGTACTATGAATTATTTATCAGGTGCACTAAAACTTGGGTTTCTCTCAAAAGAAGAGAGACAATAAAAACTTATGTGAGAGTGGAGTCACATAAGGAGTCCATTAACCAAACAGCTTGTTAAGATGTTCAGGATGCCCTGTTAAAAATTTAAGAGCAGTCAGAAGTGCAATAAATGTGCTTACCTGAGGTGTCTCATGGCCTTTTCTACTATAATTTTGTATGAAGTCCACAAGGCCATGAACCACTGTTTTAACAGCTACCATTGCATTTTCTAGCTGCTCCCAAGTTGGTGAAACAGCATCTGCATAGTCCACCAAGGGGATGGGATGACGAAAAGAATTTGTTAGCAGTAAGTCTCTTGTGTTATTTACCTCAAAGGTAGAAAAAGTATAAGCAATTATTTTGTCGCATACCTGGATTAGGGTCTATGTTTGCAAGAAGCTCTAAATGAGGCCTCAGTCTATTTAAGTTAGCTGGGTCACCTGTTCGTTGCAAAACAATTGTCAATTCCTGAACACTCTTTGCAAATGATTCTGGAGACTGCAGCTAACATAAAAAGAAAACAGAATGGTTTTTACTCTGGTTTTTATGACCTGTCTATATTCAAATGCTTTCATTTAGTCAACATACTGAATAGGTTTTCAAGTGTCTTCAGATTCCATAGTAGGAGTATCAATGATGAATTAAATTTTCACCTCAGAATCTGCCCTATGAAATTCATCATTAGACACTTAGAAAACTTATTTATTAGCTAACTGGTGTCAGAATATAGATAAATGACAGACTTGGTTAGCCAGGCTGCTTTTATGCTAACATCCTGTATTTGCTTCCCTGTTGCCTCCCTTAGTTTATTTTAAAAGTTAGAAAATAATAAAAAAGAAAGATATTTATAACAGTCTTATATGTAAAAACAGGACTCTCCAACTGGTTGTCTCTTTACTCCCTTCAAAAGATTCAAATACTCTCCAATGTAGCAGAATGATATAAAATCAGCGTCTCTAATTTCACAAACCTTATCAATGATAGACTGCATGTGTGATTTATGCGCCAAGTCACCATACAGAAGTGAAGACCACTGCTCAGGTGAAATACGGAGTCCTGCTTCCATAGCAATATGAACAATTTGGGCATCATGTTCTCTGCGTAAAGCCTCATAACTCCGAAATTCCTCCTTTAGCTGCATCAGGGAAGAGTCTTCATCCCTTTTGGTAACCTAAAAAATAGAAAGGAGAGAAAAACCCATCAGAATTACTCTGCTCTTTCTCCTTCCCCAAACAACTTTTTCTTTTTTTTAGATGGAGATACCTATAGCCTATCAGATACTACATGGAGAAGGTACAAAGAAAATAATGTCCTCACCGCAAATTCTTTTTGGAACAAAGCAGAACTTACAAAACCTAATACATAGTTCTGCCTTCCTTCAATGAGCTCAGCAGGTGGTAGGGAAGAAACTTGTAAATAGAAAGTTATAGTATAAGTGCTATTGTAAGACTCTATGGCAACATAAAGGAAAGGCAATTAAATCTGACAGGTGGGGGAGGGAAGGGTGAGTATCAGGGAAGGCTTCCCCCAACAGAAGGCTACATGAACTGAGTCCCGAAGAATGAACAGGAGTTCCTCAGGCAAAGAAGGGTGAGGAATAGAATTCTCAAAAGAGTAGCAAGTGGTAAACAGAAACATGAAAGAGCAGAGCACATGGAATTAAAGGCTAAGATGTAGGCTGGAGAAGAATCACAGAGGGCATTGTATACTATGGTGAGAAATTTGGGGACAAGCACAATTTGTTTTATTGCATTTAATTTATTGTGCTTCACCGATAGGTACTGTGTCTTTTACAAACTGAAGGTCTGTGGCAACTCTGTGTCAAGCAAATCTATTGGCGCCATTTTTCCAACAGCATTTACTCACTTCATGTTTCTGTGTTACATTTTGGTTAATTTTTGCAATATTTCAAACTTCATTATTATTACATTTGTTATGGTGATCTGTGATCAATGATATTTTATGTTACTATTGTTGTTTTGGGGCGCCATGAACCACATCCATAAAAGATGGTGAACTTAATTGATAAATGTGTGTTCTGACTGCTCTATCAACTGGTGTTCCCCTGCCTCTTTCCCTCTCCTCAGGTCTCCCTATTCCCTGAGACACAACAATATTGAAAGTAGGCCAGTTAACAGCCCCACAAAGGGCTTCAAGTGAAAGGAAGAGTCACATCTCTCACTTTAAATCAAAAGCTAGAAATGATTAAGCTTAGTGAGGAAGGCATGTTGAAAGCCAAGACAGGCTGAAACCTAGGCCTCTTGTGCCAAGAGCTTGCCAAGTGGTGAATGCAAAGGAGAAGTTCTTAAAGGAAATTAAAAGCACTACTCCAGTGAACACACAAATGATAAGAAAGCAAAAGAGCCTTATTGCTGATATGGAGAAAGTTTTATTGGTTTGGATAGAAGATCAAACCAGCCACAACATTCCGTTAAGCCAAAGCCTAATCCACAGCAAGGCCCTAACTCCCCTTAATTCTCTGAAGGCTGAGAGACGTGAGGAAACTGCAGAAGAAAAGTCTGAACCTAGCAGTGGTTGGTTCATGAGGTTTAAGGAAAGAAGCCGACTCTATAACATAAAATTACAAGATGAAGCAAGCCGGAAGTGCTAACGTAGAAACTGCAGGAGGTTATACAGAAGATCTAGCTAAGATAATTAATGAAAGAGGCTACACTAAAGCACAGATTTTTCAATGTAAATGAAACAGTCCTGTATTGGAAGAAGACGCTATCTAGGACTTTCATAGCTAGACAGGAGAAGTCAGTGCCTGTCTTCAGAGCTTCAAAGCTTCTCCTGTTGGGAGCTAATGCAGCTGGTGACATTAAATTGAAGCCAATCTTCATTTACCTTTCCAAAAATCCTAGCTAGGGCCCTTAAGAACTACGCTAAATCTACTCTGCCTGTACTCTAGAAATGGAACAACAAAGCCCAAATGACAGCACATCTGTTTACAATATGGTTTACTAGATATTTTAAGCCCACTGATCAGACCTACTGCTTAGAAAAAAAGATTCCTTTCAAAATATTACTGCTTGTTGACAATGCACCTGGTCACTCAAGCGCTCCAATAGAGATATACAATGAGATTAATGTTGTTTTCATGCCTGCTAACACAACATCCATTCTGCAGCCCATGGATCAAGGAGTAATTCTGACAAGTCTTATTAGTTAAGAGATACATTTTGTAAGGCTAGAGCTGCCATAGATAGTAATTCCTTTGATGGATCTGGGCAAAGAAAACTGAAAACCGGTTGGAAAGGATTCACCCATTCTAGATGCCACTAAGAACATTCGTGATTCACAGAAAGAGGTTAAAATATCAACATTAACAGGAGTTTGGAGGAAGTTGATTCCAGCCTTCATGGATGACTTTGAATGGTTCAAGACTTCAGTGGAGGAAGTGACTGCAGATGTGGTGGAAACAGCAAGAGAACGAGAACTGAAGTGGAGCCTAAATATGTGACTGAATTGCTGCAATCTCATGATAAACCTTTAATGGATGAGGAGTTGCTTCTTATGCATGAGCAAAGAAAATGGTTTCTTGAGATGGAATCTACTCCTGGTGAAGAAGCTGTGAAGCCTGTTGAAATGATAACAAAAGATTCAGAATATTACATAAATTTAGTTGATAAAGCAGCAGAGAGGTTTGAGAGGATTGACTCCAATTTTGAAAGAAGTTTTGCTGTGGGTAAAATGCTATCAAACAGCATTGCATGCTACAGAGAAATCATTTGTGAAAGGAAGAGTCAATCAGTGGGGCAAACTTCATTGTTGTCTTATTTTAAGAAATTGCCATTAACACCCCAACCTTCAACAACCACCACCCTGATCAGTCAGCAGCCATCAACACTGAGGCAAGACTCTCCACCAACAAAAAGACTATGACTTGCTGAAGGCTCAGATGATGGTTAGCATTTTTTAGCAATAAAGTATTTTTTAATTAAAGTACATACTTTTTTGGCATCATGATATTGCACACAATAGACTACAGTGTAGTGTAAACATAACTTTTATATATACTGGGAAGCCAAAAAATTTATGACTCGCTTTATTGCTGTATTCGCTTTATTACTATATTCGCCTTATTGCAGTGGTATGGAACAGAACCTGCAATATCTGAGGTATGACTATACTATCCTGTACGGAATGGGAAACCACTGAGGACTTTTAAGTAGAAGAGGGACATGATCGTTAGGCAAACATTAGTGCTATGGGTGATGATTAAGAAATTAAGAAATTTTCTGCCACCACAAAATTTATTAGGGTATTTTTATAGCTTTAATCTATACTTAAGTGATAAAAAACATAAATTCAAAAGGTAGAGTTTCACATGTCCTAGTAACTGTCTAATTATCTAAACATGCAGGTATGTGGCTAGATAATTTCCGCAATAAATGATACACACTTATTTCTGAACCATTAAAACTTGCTAATGGCCACAATGAAATTTGATACCTGGTTAGAATTCAGAATACCTAGGCAGAGTACAGGCTCTGAACCTTAGATTGAACAAATAGTTCAAACTATTCAAATTGATGATTTTCTCATCAGGAAATGAAAATCTCCCTAGACCACCTCACTGGTAGTCTTGATTGCTGTTGTTGGCACATGAGACAGCAGTAGTATGACCCCCAAGAACATGAAGGTGGGGAAATCAAGTTATCATCTGAGAGTTAACTTAATAGTATCAGTTCACAATTCTCTTTGAGAATATATAAATACATTATAAAAAAGTATGGGACACCCAAAATTCTGATCAACACAGCCTTACATAGAATTTAAGAAAGAGCAGAGCATAACTTAGAAATCACAAAATAACCTACTTAAAGAAACACCGAGGAGGGACTTCCTTGGTGGCACAGCGGGTAAGACTCCACGCTCCCAATGCAGGGGACCTGGGTTCGATCCCTGGTCAGGGAACTAGATCCCACATGCATACCACAACTAAGAGTTCTCATGCCGCAACTAAGGAGCCCACATGCTGCAACTAAGAAGCCCGCCTGATGCAACTAAGACCTGGTGCAACCAAATAAATAAATAAATATTAAAGAAAAAAAAAAAAAGAAACACTGAGGAAACAAAAGGAGGAATTTTTTTTTTTTTTGGCTGTATGCGGGCCTCTCACTGTTGCGGCCTCTCCCGCTGCAGAGCACAGGCTCCGGACGCGCAGGCTCAGCGGCCATGGCTCATGGGCCTAGCCGCTCCATGGCATGTGGGATCTTCCTGGACCGGGACACGAACCTGTGTCCACTGCATCAGCAGGCGGACTCTCAACCACTGTGCCACCAGGGAAGCCCAAAAGGAGGAATTATTAATCCAAAACAGAAAAAAGAAACCCAAAAAACCAGAGGATGGTAACATTCATCTAACCACCAAGGTACAGGGTGCCTCTTGGGCAGCATGAACATCTATCCACCTGAGTTGTAAGATGTATACAGGTGGCTAACAGAGCCTGGTCCTATTAAAGTTCTATAAACGTGCATCAAAATCACCTATGAAGCTTTGAAAACTACAATTTCAGGTAATCAGAATCCCTGGTTTCAAGGACCGCATAATTAACAAGTATATATGAATGCTCAAGTCTCACTGGTATAGTATGGTATCAGATATACCAAATCAAAATATCGGGGGATGGGACCCACAAATGTATACTCTTCAAAACTCCAGAGGTGATTCTGATGTATCTTCAGTTTAGAATCACTGCATTAAACAAGAGAATCATTAACTCCCCTTGTTGTGATTCCATGCTAAGCAAGCAAAGGTTTGATACTCTTCTACAGGAAAATAGCTATGACATGAGAATTAAAGTCAGTTAAAAGTTGCACTTCTCTTGGGCTTCCCTGGTGGTGCAGTGGTTGAGAGTCCGCCTGCCGATGCAGGGGACACGGGTTCGTGCCCCAGTCTGGGAAGATCCCACATGCCGCGGAGCGGCTGGGCCCGTGAGCCATAGCCGCTGAGCCTGCGCGTCTGGAGCCTGTGCTCCGCAACAGGAGAGGCCACAGCAGTGAGAGGCCCGTGTACCGCAAAAAAAAAAAAAAAGAAAAAAAAAAACTTATAAAATTGATAATATGTAGTATGTGACCTTGGTTGTGGTGATTCTGTTCCTGAGGAACCCCCAAAATTCAGGTCTCTAAGCCTATAATCAAGGAAAAGACCTTCAACAATGGTGAGTTTATTAGAGTAGATGCCCCTGGAGAGAGGCCTTTTGGCAACTGTCAGCATGATATCCTTTGATTCATGTAAACACTGCTTTTAACATTTTAAACTACAGGGCAGCAGTACAAGATGAAATGGGAGCATGAAACTGAAATCTTTCTAAACTTAGTGTTATTCAAATGTCAGATATTAGGAGCAGCTGTAGATGTATGACAATCATAAACCACAAATCTGTATGATACCATTGAGGAAAAGAAACAACATTAAGTCAACAATACACAGTGTGAGAACCAAGCCAGTCACTTCAGGATGATAAATGATTTCTGTAATTTGCCTGCTTAGCCAAAAACATTATGTTCGAGGAACCAGAGATTCATTTCAATTGTTGCCCTAAGAACACAATCAAGCACTGTAACTATCAGGCAGATAGTGTCCAACCCTCATTTGTGGAGATAAGTGAACTCATTTGAACATATTTCCATCATCAATTAACCTGTTATCTCAAACTAAGCAGAGTGCCAAGAAAACCTCCTTTCTGCCTGTACTGTTTTCACTCTTGGACTATAAAACCAGCAAAATAGCTTAAATAAGCTTTAGCTTCAAATTCAGATGTTTTACTTTATAGAAGTACTTTATAGATGTTTTGCTTTATAGAAGCCAATGGGTCTTTCTATTTCCAAGTCCTTGGGCCCTTCTCAAGTCCCCACCAGTAACCTATATTCTTGTAACATGCAGAAACGTCAAGGATTCAGCCTACTTTCCACATCTCTCAGTAACTGTCATCACCCATAAGCCTATATGACAATGAAACTACATTTCTAAATAACTTAGGGTTCATCCCTATCCTCTCTGCCAAAAACCCCACCATCTAAATGCAGAGTGGGTCAGTATCCTCAACTTTTCACTCTCTTGTCATCCATAAGACAACATACGGGCCATCTTCAGATTAAAGGCTTTAATCTAATCACCACAGAGAAAGAGATAAAAATAATTAATAGGTAAGTTAAAACATTACCTACTGTTATGAAGTTTCCAGTGTGCTTCCTGACTCCCTTTTAAGATGGTAAACATCAATGAAGTAGGCTTCTTTAGCTCACTTTTACTATTCCAAGAGCCAAGTTTACCAAAGTATTTTCCTCACAGTGTTACTGACACCTTCACGTATATGTTCTTACACCCACACATAGTAGTATCACACATATGCAGTATCACAGAGGCAATAAATGCAGAAAGCAAAGCTTCCTTTTAACTCTTGTAAGCATTCTGTATTTCTGGGGCCTCTAGACCAGGTAACACCCATTCCAGGTATCTCACACCCAGGCATGTAATGTTTAGATGGTTGCTTGCTACTTACCTTAAAACAAGAAGCTCGATACAGTAGTTGCACAACATGACCAATACTTGTTTTTGATGCCTGAGGAAATCTTGGTTCTAGTCTTTGCACAACAAAAAGTACCAGAACTTTCCTTGAGAGAGCAGAACCATCTTCTAATGCCAGCAACACCAGCTTCAAGGCCTCTTCTTGCATAGCTAGAAGTAAAGAACATGAGTTCATGATAAATGAGGAGACCTGCAGATCATGCCTGTCAGACTACTTTGGGTATTAGTTTACGGTGGTTCATTATCTGAAGCCTGTAAACACTCAGCAGAAAAACAGGCCATCACACGTGTGCAAATACAGTTTACTTAAAAAGAAATCAAGCAAAAGAAAACAAGCATCCTACTAAACAACCAAATAGAACACAAGTCAACAGAACTTAAACAAAATATATCTTCTGTAGGTATTTAGTAGTCAACTAGATAATGATAAAGTGAAAAAAAGCCCTCATTTTTAAAACTCACAGAGCTACTATGACAATTAAATAACATGTAGAGAACACATAGTAGTCTTAAGATAAATGGTAATTTTTTAATGCATGAGACTGTTGCTTTGCCTGTCAGAATTATTTTGTATATAATTTAAAAGTGATATTAGCCCCTGGATGCAATACCTAAAGAAGGCATCCATTTATGTTGTTTTCCAGCCAGGGAGGTAGAGTATAATCTGAATCTAATCATGAAGGAGCATGAGAAAAACCCAAATTAAGGAATATTCTGTAAAAATAACTGCCTGTCTTCTTCACGAATACCAACATTAGACAAAGAAAGGCTGAGGAATGGTACTATGTTAAAGAAGACTAAAAAGAGACAATGACAAATAAATACAATACGTGATCTTAGACTCAATCATAAAATGAAAGAAAATAAATGCCATAAAAGGCATTTTTGGAATAACCAACAAAATTGGAGTATGAACTATAGACTGCAGCATTGTACAAATGTTAAAGTTTTCTGAATTTGATGAATGTACTGTTTTTACACAGGACACATACTTAAGTGCAAGGGGTAAAGGCGCATGAAATATGCAACCTACTCTCAATGGCTCAGAAGAGAGTGAATTATATAACAAATATAGCAAAATATTAAAAACTAGTGAATATGGATAAAGAGTATATAGGAATTCTCCGCATTATTCTTGCAACTTTTTGGTAAATTTGAAATTATTTATAATTAAAAAGTTAAAAATACATTGACTCTCAATGAAAACAATGGAACTGAAAGATCTAGAATCTAGATTAAAAATCAAACCCCTCTCTTCCCAAGTAAGACATCGAGGCCCAGAAAAGTTAAGTGACTAGGCCAAGTTTCACAACTAGTTAGCAACAAAATTATAATTAGAACCAAGGACTTTTTTAAAAGTTGAGGTAAAATTTACGTCACTAAAATTAACCATTTTAAAGTATACAATTCAAAATGTTGTACAACCATCAACTCTATCTAGCTCTAAGACATTTTCATCACCTGAAAGGAACTATATAGCCGTTAATCAGTCACACCCCATACCCCTGACTGCACCCCCACCCCCACCCCCGTCTCTGGGAACCACTAGCTTGATGTCTGGTTCTATGGACTGACCTTTGTTGATGCTTCATATAAATGGAATCAGAATATTGTGACCTTCTGTCTGTCTTCTTTCACTTAAAATAACATTTTCAAAATTCATCCACATTGTAGCATGTATCGGTTTCTCAATCCTTTAAATGGCTGAATAATATTCTATTTATAAACATACCACATTTTGTTCATCCATTCATCAGGATTGATGGACATCCAGATTGCTTCTACCTTTTGACTATTGTGCATAATGCTGCTATAAGCATTCGAGTACAAGTATTAGTTTGAATACCTGTTTTCAGTTCCTTTGGGTATACACCTAGGAGTGGAACTGCTGGGTCATACGGTAATTCTACATTTAACTTTTTGAGGAACCGCCAAATTGTTTTTCCATGGAGCCTGCATCATTTTACATTCCCAAGTTCTCTAACATCCTTGCCAACACTTTTTATTTTCCACTTTTTAAATTATGGTCAACCTAGTGGGTATGGTATCTCATTGTGATTCCGATTTGCATTTCCTTAATGACCAATGACACTGAGCATCTTTTCATGTACTTCTTGGCCATCTATGTATCTTCTATGGAGAAATGTTTATTTAGGTTCTTGGCCCATTTTTTTTTTTTTTTTTTTTTTTTTTTGTGGTACGCGGGCCTCTCACTGTTGTGGCCTCTCCTGTCGCGGAGCACACGCTCCAGACGCGCAGGCTCAGCGGCCATGGCTCACGGGCCCAGCCGCTCCGCAGCATGTGGGATCTTCCCGGACCGGGGCACGAACCCGTGTCCCCTGCATCAGCAGGCGGACTCTCAACCACTGCGCCACCAGGGAAGCCCCCAAATTTAAATTGTGTTGTTTATCTTTTTGTTGTCGAGTTATAGAACAAAGAATATTTGATACCTAGTCTAGTGCTTCTTAGGTAAGGTAAATAAACATGAGGAAATATCCACAGGTGAGCATTCTTAAATTATATATAAATATGGATTTAAAAAATTATTTTTCAATTTAACTTTGTATTATGGAAAATTTTAAACATATACAAAAGTAGGGATAACATGTACCCATAATACAGCGGCTGACACTAAGGTTTCATCTACTCATTACCCACTTTTCTAGTTTGTTTTGGCTGGAGTGGTTTGAAGCAAATCCAAGATAACATAGTACTTCATCCTTAAATAATTCATTATGTATTTCTAACACGTAAGAACTTTAAATTAACATAACGCCATTATCATATCTAAAAAGAGTAATATATTTCCTTAATATCATCTAATACCCAGTTCAGGTTGAATTTTCTCCCACTGTCTCAAAATTTCTTCTTATAGTTGGTTTCTTTGAGTAAGTATCCAAATAAAGTCCATATATTGCTTTTGGTTTGTATATCTTCAAGATTTAAAAAAAAAAACCTATACTAGCTCTCCCCCACTCTCCCACCCACCTGTTTAAAAGAAAATAATTTGTTGCAGAAACACTCATTTTTCTAAACAATACCCCCACATTCTCGATTTGGCTAATTTTGTATTTGTGATGTTCCTTTATCCTCCTTATTTCATGTAAACTAGAGACTTGATTAGATTCAGAATGAGTTTTTAGCTTTTGGGGTTTTTTTTGGGGGGGAGGCAAGCATACACCTTATTCTATGTATCACATCAGGAGATACTTAAGACCGAGATGTCTCACTTTTAGTAATGTTAAAATTGATCAGTGGGTTTGGGCCTTTTTCATTTATTAACCTTTCATCTACTGGTTTTAACAGCCAATAATAATTCTTGCCTAGACCCATTAATTCATTTTATGTGATTTTTCTAACCTTAACATTGTTTTTCTAAATTTATTAGATGGAATTTTGCTAAAAGAGAAACCTACCCTCAAAACCCTGAGAAACTGTCCTTGAAAGCAATTTGAAAAGGAAAGTCAGAAAAAGCATGCTTGATGTTTTTCTACTCCTTTTCCAATTTTTAGCATAATGTGTTGGTGCTCTAGCAACTGCCAAAGATAACCAATTTATTTTTTCTGTACTATCATTACAAGATCATCGATTTTCACACATTTTATGTGTTCAATCCATTATAGTCATTATTCATTTGGAGGTTCAGATTGTCCCACTTTTGTCCAGTGGGAGCCTTTTCAGATTCTGTCCTTTTGACAAGATTCTGATGGTCTTTAATAGCTTTTTTGCTTTCTATCACAAGACTTCCCAGGTTCATCTTGTACTTTTCTACCCTAGAACTGGGATAAGAAATTTATTAAAAGAGCCCTGCTTCTTTTTAGTAGGAAATGGCATTTATTAAAGGCCACACGTTGGGTGCTATGGCTATTCATTGCTTCCAAGCCTTTTAAGTAGACAGAGCTAGGAAACAGTCATTTTCTAGAAAAAGAAAAATAAATGAGTCTGTACTTATATTGCCAATTCAAATTTAAGAATGCAGGGTTTTTACATAAATTCTTTGATTTCATATTTTCTTTTTTTAAGAAAGTATCTCTCTTTTTTTAAATGCCAAAAACCTTGGTTCCTGATGGCATTGACATAATTACCTACTTGCTTTATCCTACTGTGTGTCTGTATAATAGTTTCAAAATAACAATACCAATAGAATTATAAACAATATGATTAGTGAATGCAATTTAGGATTTATTATATATCACACTAGGAATATAAAAATCAAAAACACTGTGTTCTAAAGTCACCTGAAATAGTTCATTCCTGATGAATATGCTACCAACTTATGAATGTTTTAGCTTTTCATTCTTAGGTGTTTTTTTGTTTTATTCATTTTATTTAAATTTTTAAAACTTATATTTACTAAGAATTGTTTTATGATTACATAAAACATTTACATGGGTACAAACTACAAATCAACATACACTGAGCGAGATCTAGCCTCTGTCTCTATCTGCTTTCTCTTGGTTCTTCCCTACTCTACATGCTTATTATTTTTAAATTTTTCCTACCATTGCTTCCTTTGGAAAATACAAACAAATAATTAGAAAATGGTTGTCTCTCTCTCCCTTTCCTATTTAAAAGTGTGCTTTACTGTAACAGGTACACTATTCTGCACCTTGCTTTTATTTTTTAACTTAATGTATCTAGAAATCACACCCAGAAGAATATATACATTTTCCTCATTACTTTCAACAGATGCATGGTAGTCCACTGGAAGGATATATACCAGTTTACTAAGCCAGTCTCCTATTCAGGTTGCTTCCAGCTGTTTACTGTTATAAACAGTGCTTTATAACTTTATGCATTCTGCATTTTTTGCTATATTTATGGGACAGAGTCCTAGAAATAGCACTTTTGGGCCAAAGGGTAGCTGCAGAGGTGATTTTGCTAGATATTGATAAATCCCTCTCTTTAAAGTTTGCACCACTTTGCATTCCCACTATTACTGGATGAAAGCACCTGTTTTCCCACAGCCTTGACAAGAGACAAAAGTTGTCAGACTTCTGAATTCTGCCAATCTGATAGGTGAGAAATGGTATTTCACTATAATTTTAATGTATATTTCTCTTAATATAAGAAAGACTGAGCACATTTTTATCTATTTGAGGACCATTTACATTACTTTTTCCCTTGAGTTGTCTGTTTCCACCTTTAGTCAATTTTTTAATTGGGTAGTTGGTATTTTTCTTCTGAGTTTTTACAAGTACCTTATACATTAGTTATATTAGCCCTCTGTATGTGATATAAATATTTCCCCAAGTTTCTCTTTTTTTAAATTTTTCTTATGTTTTATTATGATGCAATTAAAAAAATTATATAGTCAAATACCAATCTTTTCTGTTATTACTTCTGGATGTGGAGCCAAAGAAAACAGTGTTTCCTACTCCTAGGTTATAAAGGAATTCACTCATGTATTTGTTTTTATTACCTATACAATTTATTTTTTAATCATAAGTATTTCTAACCTACTTGGATTTATGTAGCTAAGGAGTATTAAGAAATACATCCATGGGGACTTCCCTGGTGGCACAGTGGTTAAGAACCCGCCTGCCAATGCAGGGGACACGGGTTCAAGCCCTGGTCCGGGAAGATCCCACATGCCACGGTGCAACTAAGCCCGTGCACCACAACTACTGAGCCTGCGTACCACAACTGCTGAGGCCCATGTGCCTAGAGCCCATGCTCCACAACGAGAAGCCACTGCAATGAGAAGCCCGCGCACCACAACGAAGAGCAGCCCCCACTCGCCACAACTAGAGAAAACCCACGTGTAGCAACAAAGATGCAATGCAGCTAAGAATAAATAAATAGAAAAATATTTTTTAAAAAAGAAATACATCCATGAAAAAAAGAAATAGAAGAAGAAAAAAAATTACATCCAATTTTATCTTTTTCCACATGTCTATCCAGTGGTCCCAATGCCACTTAGTAAAAAAGTTTCCTTTGCAAAAACAAATTCTTCCTAGCCTATAGTTCTAAATAAGAAAGGCAAAACAATAAAGCTTTAAGAAGATAACAAAGGAAAGTATTTCATAACCTGGGTACAGGTAAAGATTTTTTAAACAGAATGTAGATGATGGTAACTATAAAGGAATCATCCCCTGATGATTTTTATTTTTTCTAATAATTTGTTTCCCAATTTTAAAGACAATCATGAACTTTTAATTTCTTTCATAAAAAGGTTTACTTTTCTTTACTTACTACCTGTGTATTATTAGGCCTCTCTCTAACTCACTTTTCTAATTTGTAAAATTGGATCTGTGTCACTTTTCTTAAAGAAATGAGAAATTCATTCTAAAACACTATCACACTGTTTATCATATAAATTATGATTAATAAAAACTAATTTATCTTTGATTATGTCAATATTTGTAAGTATAAATCTGAGTATTCTCACCTACTCCTAAAAATTGGCATCCTCTAGCTCTGATAGCCAATAAGAAAGGCAAGACAGTGATCTATCTTACCTGGCCCTAGAAACTGGCATCCTCGAGCCCTGACAGCAGCCCATAAGTTGGCAGACAATTGCTGAGGGTTCTGGTGCTGTAATATTAGTTCTGTTACAGTTCTTTCTCCAAGTGAACGGGCTGCTCGTATGGCTCTTACACGACCTTCTTCCTCCACCAGTTGACAGTTTACAAGTGTCACCAGTTTCCTTTGCATTGGACGGCTCAGTGCACTCTGGTTCAAACTAGCTACACCTTTAGGAAAAAAGGAAACTACAGTTTTTTTCAATCAAAAAAGACAAGTCAAATTTCATTATCTATTTAATGAAAATATCTAGTATTTAACTATTAAGCCACAATTCCTAATCAGTCCCCATAAGGTACTTTCATTTTTTAACAATGACTATTTTGTCCCTGTTCTCTGTGGTAACTGCAGCCTAATTTTTAGTTACTTCGAATTTTATTTGGGTATCCTATTCTCTAGGCTACGTGTGTCCCACAAAAGAGAGTAATTTGGGTTTATTTAGTCTATTCTTCATCTTCACTAAAACTATTGAAGATAAATTTAGACCTAAATAAATGAAAAAATCTAAATGTAATGATTAACAACAGCTCTAGTTTTGGGGGCTTTTTTTGTTGTTGTTTTGTATATAAAACATTTAGAACACGGTTTAATGACAAAATCTTAGATCCTATTCCCTTTTCAGATTCAAAGATATTGCTCCAGCAATTCTTCCCTCTCTCCCACATCATCAATTGTTCCCTTCCTACTTGATCATTTTCATCAACATACAGTAAGAACAAGCATGCTGTTATTTCATACATCTTAAAAAAATTAATAAATCTTTTTATTCATCCCTTTTCCCCTACCTGCTCTGCCCCATTTCTTTCCTCCGTTTTGCAGCAAATCCTCTAGAGTTGTCTATATTCACTATCTCCAAATCCTTGCTTCACAATCTTTAAAACCTACTCCAATCAAGTTTTTGCCACTATCTCTTGACCAAAACTGCTCTTCTCATAACAACAATTACCTCCTCTTTGCTAAATCAATGGTCAATTCTCAATCCTTATCTTATCTGACCTTTCAAGAGCACTCAACACAGATCACTCTTAACTCCTTTAAAAACATTCTTTACTTGGCTTCCAGAACACCTCTGTCTCTTAATTTTCTTCCTTCCTTCTTCCTTTCCAGTCTTCTTTGCTGATTTCATCTTTTCTTCTTGACTTCCTAATGTTAAACAGCCTAGGACCCAGTTTTTGTTTTCTTCTCTATCTATACTCACTACTTAGGTGATCTCATCCAGTCTTATTGCTTTAAATACTACCTGTATGTCAATGACTCCCAAAATTACAACTCATACCTCATTCCTTAACATATGTCCACTGGTTACCTAACAGCATCCAAGTGAAGATTTGACATCTCAAATTCAACATGACCAAAACTGAACTCCTGATCTTCCTATCTAAACCTAATGTCCCTGCAGTATTCCTTGTGTAAATTGATGGTAACTTCTCTTTCCAGGTGCTCAGACCCCAAAACTCAGGAGTCATACTTGACCCTGCTCTTTCTTTCATACCCACATCCAATAATTTAGGAAATTCTCTTGATTCTACCTTCAAAAAACATCCAGACTGTCCACTTCTCACTAGCTGCACTTCCACTAACTTTGTCCCGTCAGCCAATACCCTGGTTCTCCCTTTGTCCTTCTACACTGAATTCTCAACAGAGCAGCTAGTGTGACCCTTTTACCATTAGTCATATCATGTCATTCCTCTGGCTCAAAATCCTAGAGTAACTCCCCAATTTCACTAAGAGTAAAAGCTCAAGTCTTTAAAATGGCCTGTAACTCTGTACAACATCTGGCCTCACCATTCCTTTTCATTACCTCATACTGCTCTCCCCCTCACTCACCCTACTCCAGGTACATTCTCCGTACATTATCCTGTTTTTGTTCTTTGAAGACACTAGGCATGCCTTGGGGACTTTGTTATTTCTTCTGCCTTGAACAGTCTTTTCCCAGTAACCTACATGGTTAACTACCTCACTTGTTTCATCTCAAGTTCGAAAGCTACCATCTTAACAAGGTCTACACTAATCACCTTGTTTAAAATTGCAACCCACCCTTTTCCCCTCACTCTGACATTTCTGATCCATTTAACTATACTGTTTTCTTTCCACAGCAATTATCATTTATAACATAGCGCCTGGTACTTAGGACATGCTCTTTAAGTATCTGTTCAATGCATGAATGAGGTAGATAGGATAAGTTTCTCAAGGAAGCCAGTGTCCAAAATATCCAACAGTGGAAAGCACAGAGCAGATACAAAATAAATACTTGATTAATTCACTCACTCAACAACTTTTTATTACATCTATGACCTGCTACCTACCTACAGAAGAGAATTTCATTTCTGTCTCAGCACTTAACTTACTGAGCTTATATGCCTATCTCCCCAATAGACTGTGGGCTCCATGAAGACCCTAACCTGTAAGTTATGTAAGTTAACTGTAAGTGCTCCATAAAATTTAATAAATGACTGAATGAATACATTGTCTTAGTAGGATTCATTAAAACTAATATTCTGCTATAGCACCATTAGTTTAATCAGTGAATATAAACATTGTATAAATCTCAATATGTAGTATGTCTGATGAATTCTTAAATTAATAACAATATTGATTATCTCTAGAAAATAGTATAATGTTCTCAATCAAAAAGATTTCCATGATCCCTTTAAGCAAACTCATTTATCAAAACTCAAAATTATTTAATAGGGTATCAACATCAAGTCTTCCAAAATTAACGTATTACCAAGTCCTACTCACCCATAAAAGTAGTTTTTTATGAACTTACCTTTACCTCCACTTAGTGGTTTTAAGTAGAGTGCCAAATCCTCAACACATTTCTTTGCAACCTCATAGTGTTTGTTCTCACCTAAATTACTTAACTTTACTGATTGATGATCTGGTACCTAAAAAACAAAGAAAAATTGAAGAAATACATTCATCCAGTTCATGCAATTGTTAATTTTATATTTGATAATAATCTTGGTGAGTATAAACTTCTAATACACAGACAATCAAAGTAGTTTAAGTGAAATTAAAGCCAAACACCTAGCCAATCTGCTTTCCAAGAACCAAGGATATCATACTTAATAGCATGGGCTGGGTGAATTAATGAGAGGAAAAAAGGAGGTAGTTAATTGTACAATGTATCAATGTTATTCCTCAGGGATGATAACTATGCTATAACTTTGAAAAATGTTAACATTAGGGGAAGCTGCAGAAAGTTAACAGGTTCTCTGTGTACTGTTTTTCGCAATTAAAAAAAGTATTTCAAAATAAAAAGTAGCAAAAAAAGGCAAGAACTTTTTTCCCCTAAGCACTTGGCACCTGCTTCCTATATAACTTACTTATTATATTTATTGTTTATGGTCTGTCCCCCCTTGTTCTCAATGAAAGGTCAAAACTTGGGTAAAACCTTGGGCAGCTCTGCAACTGCTACAAATGATCTTGAGTAAATTATTTAACTGCTCCAAGTCTAGTTTGTACTGCTCAAGATGGTTTCTCTATCTGCAAAATGAAGATGAAAATCCCTATTTCACAGTGCCATTATGAAAATTCAATTTAATTCACAAATATTTATATTCATGGAGTGCTTACCACGTGCCAAGCAGTTATGGGCAGTAGGCATCTATCAGTGAGCAAAACAGACAAAATATCTTGCCCTTGTGTAGCTTACATTCTAGTAAAAAGGAAGCAGCCAATAAATTTTTTAAAAAAATAAATATATAGTATGATAGAAGGTGGTCAGTAAAAATTATACAGCAAGGATAAGGGGGATTTGAGAGTGTTGGAGGGGGATTGCAATTTTAACAGGGGTGGTCAGGATAGGCTTCCTTGGGAATCATGACATTTGAATATAGACTTGAAAGAGGAGAGAAAATGAGTATCTTAGGCAAAATAACAGTCACTGAAAAAGCCCTCAGGTGGGAACAAGTTTGGTACATCTGACAATTGGTTAGGAAGCCAGTGTGGCTTAAGCAGAAAGAGTGAGGACAGAGCAGGAGATAAGGCTGAAAAGGTAATAGAAAAGGTAATAGAAGTCATATTGTAAAGACCTGCAAGATAATTTAAGGACCAACTGAGAGAACATTTATAAGTGAAAAAACACAATACCTGACCTATAGCAGATGCTAAATGATAGCTAGTATTATTACAAATAATCTACAGTATTTTATTGAATCTAAGATGCCACTGTTTGCAAGAGGCACCATTGTTTTATGCACCATTAAGGAAAAAACTGCCAATTAATTTATGACACACTATTGATAAATAGATGCATCTTGATTTCAGAGTGTCTAACTGGATTATGAACACTGAAAAGAAATGTGCTTTAAAAGGAAAACCTCAAATATCAAGACACTAAAGGAATGGAGTATTTTAATTCACTGAATTTTCTAAGAAGTGATTAATCAGAAAAATCCTTACTTTCTTGCTTTAATATGTAGTACATGAAGTACAGAATTTCATCTTCTTCCTCACCTGTAAAATGGGGATAATAACTACCAGAAGAACTATGACAAGAATTAGTGATAATAGATGTGGACTGCTTACTATCATACCTAACACAAAATAGGCCCTCATTATATGAAAATTATGATAAATCTAGGGTCTTGCTGATTCAGTAAAATGATAAATAAGATATGCTATTTCTATAGCATATGAGCATAAGCAGAAACTGCAGAATTTGTTACTGACACTCTAGAAATTGGTTTTCTATATATACATCTTATATATGTATATATACCTATACAGACCTATTTTCTCATTTATAATATCATCCTAAAAGTCAAGTGAAGTTTTAAAGAAAACCAAAAAACCTCCACTTAAGGGTTATAGATGGTTGATTTCTGGCCAAAGCTTTGATTACATTTCTTTTCACGCACCCTAATGACTAAATATTTACATATGCTTATACAAAAATGTTTCTTATCCACCAAAATCACTTAAAAACATAACTTTTGGGGCTTCCCTGGTGGCGCGGTGGTTGGGAGCCCGCCTGCCGATGCGAGGCATGCGGGTTTGTGCCCCAGTCTGGGAGGATCCCGCGTGCCGCGGAGCGGCTGGGCCCGTGGGCCGTGGGCGCTGGGCCTGCGTGTCCGGAGCCTGTGCTCCACGGCAGGAGAGGCCACGGCAGTGAGAGGCCCGCGTACCGCAAAAAAACAAACAAAAAAAACAAAAACAAAACAAAACAAAAAAAACATAACTTTTGACCACAACACTGAATACAAAAAAGTATATAATTATATGCAATTTACAGTTTTGCATAAGGATTTATGACATTATCTAAAGAAAATCATTTGCGGAATACAATAATGAAAATCAGGTATCCTGAGTATTTTTTATGTCTCAAATATCCCTAAACATACTTTGTACCCCTTAATGAACAAAGTTCTATAATTATTACTTATATCAAACACGTAAAATCCTGAAAGGTTACCTGGGCTCCAACTAACTGGAGAAGTGCGAAGTTGACAGGAAGCACATCAATGTCTGTGTTGATGGCAGTCTGATCAAAAGGACAAGCTTTTCGGTGAAGTTTATTCAAGCAGGTCTTGCAAACAGTGTGTGAACAACCTAAACTGATGGGTTTGTGCACATTCTCATCAAATTCATTATAGCAGATTGGACAGGACAGAAATTCTGTCCATTGAGCTGCCTGCACAGGCATTGTGGAAGCTGGATGCTCGGGTTAGCAGTCTAGCAGATCATTATTTTGCTGGGTAGTGTTTTGTAAGCTGGAAATGGACAAAAGTAAGAATTAACCACATATTCATCATTCACCTTTCAAGAGTTAACTGCTTAAGTCAACCATCACAGCTTCAAAACCTAAAACACTTTTTTTAAAAAAATAAATTTATTTATTTATGGCTGTGTTGGGTCTTCATTGCTGCGTGCGGGCTTCTCATTGCGGTGGCTTCTCTTGCTGCGGTGCCCGGGCTCTAGGCGTGGGCTCAGTAGTTGTGGCGCACGGGCTTAGTTCCTCCACGGCATGTGGGATCTTCCTGGACCAGGGATCGAATCCGTGTCCCCTGCATTGGCAGGAGGATTCCCAACCACTATGCCACCAGGGAGGCCCAAAACCTAAAACAATTCTGAATAATTCTATATGCTTTGAACATCTTTTTCTTTAAATCTATTTGCTGAATTAAATTTCTGAAAAGTTTTTGTGCAGAAACAATATCCTAATAGTGCTCCTTCTGACTAAACATATTTATATCAGTTGCGCATCAAAGCTTTCATGTATTTTTCTTAATGACCACATCAAATAAACAGATTAACTTTCCACAATTTCATTTTCAGAAAAACAAATTACTTTGAATTGCTAATTAAAAAAAAAAAGTGTTTCCCTTGGATATCTACTACCCCCAAGCATAGTAAGATATGACCTAAGAGTTAGTGAACTCTGGAAATACTGATCCAAACAAAATCACGGTGAGTCAGGAGTGAAGGAACAGCTTTGCCACCTGAATGACCAAGTCAGTCAAGGATAGTTCACCTTGGCAGTTTCACAAAAGAGGAAATCTCTGGTCAGGACATGACTATGAGGCTAACTAAGGTACTGAAAAAGTATGAGAGAAGACTGTTAATGATAGAGCCATTTGTCCATAAATGAAAGAATGATGCTAACCTTAAAATACAGTGCCAAAGTAAAAGAAAAAAAAAAGAAAATACAAATCTTGAATGTAATTCCCTACAATACTTTTGACAAAACATATCAGTTAGTGATATATATATATATATATATAACCCCAAAACTGTCAGGTCCAATGAGCAAGATGTTGAAGAATAAAATAATATTCTTATCTAATAACTCTAAACAGAAAAACAGCAAAATACAGTTGACCCTTCAATAATGCAGGCTTGAACTGCCCAGGTCCACTTATACACATATAATTTTCTCTTTTTTTTAATAATGCTTTTTTTTTAAACATCTTTATTGGAGTATAATTGCTTTACAATGGTGTGTTAGTTTCTGCTTTATAACAAAGTGAATCAGCTATACATATACATATACATAACATATACATATATCCCCGTATCTCTTCCCTCCTGCGTCACCCTCCCTATCCCACCCCTATAGGTGGTCACAAAGCACAGAGCTGATCTCCCTGTGCTAATCTCCCTGTGCTATGCGGCTGCTTCCCACTAGCCATCCATTTTACATTTGGTAGATACACAGATATTTCTCAGTAGTAAATACTACAGTACTACGGAGTATGGCTGATTGAATCCACAGATGCAGAGGAACCATGGATGCAGATGGACAAGTATAAATTATATGTGGATTAACCCCAGCATTATTCAAGGGTCAACTGTTTAAATTTCTATCTTTATATATGCATATGATTAAAAGGCACACGGAAAAACATGACTGATTTTTCTTTTCTTATTCCTAAGATTAAAACATTCCATAATTTTTAATAAAATATTTAGTATCAAAACCTCTAATTTAAAATCTTTAGATCCTGGGACTTCCTTGGTGGCACAGTGGTTAAGAATCCACCTGCCAGTACAGGGGACACAGGTTCGAGCCCTGGTCCAGGAAGATCCCACATGCTGCGGAGCAACTAAGCCCATGTGCCACAACTACTGAGCCTGCGCTCTAGATAGAGCCCGCTTGCCACAACTACTGAAGCCCGCGTGCCTTATAGCCTGTGTTCCGCAATGAGAAGCCACCGCAATGAGAAGCCCACGCACCGCAACGAAGGGTAGCCCCCGCTCGCCGCAACCAGAGAAAAGCCCGCGCACAGCAACGAAGACCCAACGCAGCCAAAAATAAATACATAAATAAATAATTTTAAAAATATATATAAAAATTAAAATACAATCTTTAGATCCCGAACTTGAACACTCTACATTTCACAAATTTTCTGCATCGTCCAATTCAAAACTTATATAAGTCTGACAGATGCTCTCTGGTGAACAAGAAATCTAGGTATTTAGGGCAATTATCAGCCAATACTTTATTTCATAAGAACGTTTACCAATCCAAATATATTAGTGCCACAGAAATTAGATGTTTAAAATGTAATCAGATTCAGGACAGAAAAGTGTATAACTGATTCTCAAATAACCCCACACTCAAATGAGGAATTCTATTAGCCTTTATTGTGCTTTTTATGTTCAAAAAAACTAAGGTTTTAAAAAATACCTTGGTAAAAATGAATTACAGAACTTGTTGTGTAAAAAGCACCTACACAAACTTTTCCTCAAACAGCTCTGATGCAAAGTATCTAATATCTTTATTTATAAACTACCCAAATCTTGCAAACTATGTTTACTTTATTTTACACATTTCACTTTCACATTTCCGCATCTGTCAATGCCATCAATCTTAAAAAGTCTGCTTCGAACTTCAGAGATGAGCACTGAGCAGGTGAACACATCACTCCTTGAAACTATTCAACATTTTTAATGTTTAGTCTTCTAGGCTGCCGAATTATACAAGGAAAAGACCTTTAAGGAAGGATGAATTTCATGTTAAATCTAGTGCTGAGAGCCCTAATTTAGTTAATAACTTGAACTGATAAAATATTTATCAAAACAAGACACTGCATCTATTTTTTTCTTAATGGCCACCTGTTTGGAAATGCTAATTCTGTGGGTTAGGATACCATGGGCCACTGGGTAATAGGAAACTAGTAGCAAATACTCTTTCCTTACTTAGTTTTCCAAGATCATCCTGAAATGCTTTACGTTAAAGTTAATAAGTGGGGGGAGAAAAGCCCTTTCAGTTTGAACCAAACATAAAAATGCTGCCTTTCATATTTTCGCCTACTAGTTTTGAAGTGTTTCAAATTATTCAGGAATACACTTGATAGTTTTAATATCTCATATGTGTTTCTAGGTCTAAGAACAGCAGATGTTTTAATATAATTAATGCTGAGACATTTAACTTCTAGCAGAAATCAAATAAATACCTTTGAAAGAAAAAAATATTTGCCAAATTCTCCTTCTGCTATGTGTCAGATTCTAACTTTCTGAAAGGAAAATTACAAACTGAACTTTCCTGGTAAGATACCAGAAACGGTTTGACTTTTTAAAATGTTTTTCCTCAGTACCACTGTTGATAAATTCTAGATTCCTCAATTATGATAAAGACAAAATAAAATTTTGTCTGAAACACCAAAAGGTTTAATTAGTGATGACAAAACTGACCTTTCATTCCTTTCAAAGGCACTCTGTAAATGTTTACCTAGAAAATATTTTTATAATTATCAAAAATGATAGCCTACTGTCTCTATAATTTATTTTTTAAAAGCATCTAAATGACCCATAGCAAGCTAATAATATATATTGATGTGTAGAACTCGCAGGTTTATACTAATACATGCCATAGTAACTTACTTGAAACTATGAAAGTTTTAAATTGCTAATAACATTTATATTTAACAGTAAAGTAAGTATCCATCCTAAAGATACTCCCAAAACATCTCAAACTGAGATAAAATGGCTTAAAAAGCCCATACCTCTAGATATATAAAGGGACTACTTAAGAAAAACATTCAAATTAAATTATTTGTATTAAGTCATTTTATTTACTAGTTACTAAAATTGAAGAACAAGATAAAGCATAGGAGTGAGAAATGCTATATTAGAGAGGAGACCTTAAACAGATTTTTACTCAAGTAATTTTTCAGGCTGTAAGTTCCTTGTAATGCGTACTAACTCATAAAACAGGAAGAGTAATAGACACCTCTTACATGATGCAAATTAGAAATTGCTTTATTAAAGGCAAACTGCTTATCACCTAAGTACTTTCATTTTCTTAGTCCACCATGATATTATGCACTCAGTTCAGGACTATGAAACATGATTTTAAAATGTCAGAGTAAGGTTTATGCCCCATTCACTACTGTATAATAAAAAAATACAGTATTTCACAATTCTCTTTATACAGATGTAAACATTAGGGCTCAGGTCTGTTAATTAAAACATTGTTTTCATTTTAGTTCACCCATGTGAGAAACTTAAGCTACTGAAATGGACTGTAACAGTACTTCTCAATTCAGAAACCTTAAAAATAATTAGTTTTGGACTTAAAAAATTATATTTAAAGCATCATAGGTACAATTTAGACCTTAACCTATAAAACTAACAAACAAAACCAATGAAAATAATCTGTAAGTTCTAAAACTCAGTATTCAAACTTATGAAAAGGACTGGAAAAAAGGAACTAAATTACAATGTTAAAGACTATTGGGTTTCCCTGGTGGCGCAGTGGTTGGGAGTCCGCCTGCCAATGCAGGGGACGCGGGTTCGTGCCCCGGTCTGGGAAGATCCCACATGCCGCGGAGCGGCTGCGCCCGTGAGCCATGGCCGCTGAGCCTGCGCGTCCGGAGCCTGTGCTCCGCAACGGAAGAGGCCACGACAGTGAGAGAGGCCCGCGTACCGCAAAAAAAAAAAGACTATTATACGTGCTTCAGTATATGTTATGAAAGATATATGACCCAAGTTTTACTTCTAAAATCCACTATGGGGTTGAACTCAGTTTTTTAATGAGATTTAACTTTCAATGCCTTCTATTAGAACAGTAATGGGATAATTTTCTATTTTAACTAATATAACCAATAAAGTTTTGCTACTTTAGTGATGACTACCTGAAAAATACTTTTTTTGAGATAGAACTTAATTACTCACTTCTGCCTATCAAATAATGGCCACTGGATAAATTTACCCTTCATATTATCAAAGTCTTTAGCCTTTTGGTTATTCTGATTATAAGAAGACATTCTGACAGGAAATTTTTGGTTTTCATGCATCTACTTCTATTCAGATAATTTATTTCTTGGAAGAGCAGTACTCTAGAACTGCACTGTCCAGCAGAAATATAATGTGAGCTACAAGTAATTTAAAATATCTAGTAGTTGGGAGGGAGGCTCAAGAGGGAGGGGATATGGGGACATATGCATGCATATGGCTGATTCACTGTGGTGTACAACAGAAACTAACCAGTATTGTGAAGCAATCATACTCCAATAAAGATCTATTAAAAAAAATAAAGAAAAAATAAAATATCTAGGAGTCACATTAAAAAAAGGAAAAACAGGTGAAATTAATTTTAATAATAATTTATTTAACCCAATTTATCCAAAATATCATTTCAACATGTAATCAATATAAAAAATTATATTTTTAATTCTTTTTTTTTGGACTAAGTCTTGAAATCTGGTGTGTATTTTACACTTATAGCACATCTCAATTCACACCAGCCGCATTTCAAGTGCTCAATTGCCACATGTGGCTAGCGGCTAGTGTTGGACTGTGCAACTCTAGAGTACTTAAAATTATAAAGTAATACTCAAAACTAATTTTTATTAAGAATTTGAGGTTAAAGTTACATCTACACTTAGGAAGGTTTTCATAAAACTAAAAAGCCTGAAGATCATAAAGACGTAACTTAATATTTATGAGACTAGGTGCAAAGCATTATTTTAAATTTTCAGCTGGCTTTATTTTACTACATGCTTCCTTTTTGCATCAATAGAAAATGAAACTTCAACCCAGTCCAACCAAAACAATAAACAAGTACTTATTATAATAAGATCTTATTGTAAGTTTATTTATCATTATTTGATATTGCATACAATGTGGAAGTTCTATTTCTGAATATAAAATTCTGTGTAAAGAAAAATGCTTTCCCTCCCAAAAGAATTTTTTTGACTTTTTTTAAACTGGAAGACACAGCAAACTACAAAAGCAGAAAATGAATTAATGAAAACATATGAACAAAGAACATAAGTCTTCTTAAATGTCAGGTTGACCCCACAGTAATAACAGATCAGGAGTAACTCAAAGAATCCACTAATGAACACGACTGCAATTAAATCCTCAAATAGGCGCCAATCTGAATTATAACATCTGCTTTTTCTAAACATGTCTGGAATGTATGTTTAACATTTTGTCCTTCTAGCTATTTTCCAAACTCTAAAAATTTGGAAAACATCAATCTCCAAATCAACAAAAACAGCAATATTGAAAGAGGGTCTTTGACAGGATGTAATGGCCTCGATTTCTTCAAGAACTGAATGTGGAAGTAAACAACATAAGAAAGGGATGTTATGTTAGAACAGTGGTGCAGCTTTTTAGACAGATAAAAGAATCCATGAAGTCTTCTTAATGTTTCGAGAAGCCACAACTAAATTTTTATGTTTAACTATAAACAGGCTGCACAAAGCTAACTAAAATACTTCTTTCTTTGCTTTTGGGTATAATTATATCAATTTAGTGTAGCAACATTAACTTTCTTAAGTTAATCAAAAGTTCCTATTGGAACTTAAAAGTTTGACTAATACAAAAATAGAAAAAAGATTACTCAAGCACTTTATTTGGGATACAAAGTCATTCTAACACAGGTGGTGGGAGGAAAGTAGGAATTAAAAAGAAGGGGCCTAGCTAAGGGGAGAGTAGGAATTAAAAGGGAACTAGGTAGTTATTTTAAAAACAAAAAAAGAGGGTGGGAATCATGAAATTAGATCTACTTTATGTCAGTGATTACTTGAGGCTATTTTGATGTCAAGGTTCTATCTGCCGGTATCTTAAAACTGTTCTGTGATTCCAAGGATGGAAATGACAGCTACCCCCATCTTCTTCCTTCCTGAAAGCTAAGAATAGAGAAAAGTAGAGCTGCTTCTGAGAAACAAAGATGCTTTCTACCATTCTTCTAAGATGGTGGAAGAGTCTCCTTAAGAGGCTTCCCCAAGAAGGAAAAATGAAGGAGGGAAAGAAAACCATAGCAGAATTCCCTGGCTGTTTCAACGCCATTGCTCCGTCACAACCACTGTGCAACCACTCTGGTCCGGCCCTCTCCCTCCCAGGAGGTTAAGCCCTCCCAGGGCATTGTTTAGCCAGGGTCCCTATTTACCACTCAGATCGCCTCCACCATTCCTGCTTTAGGATCTCGGGAAGCCCCAGGGCAGAAAGCCGAAAAGCCAGGAGAGGACTTGGTTTCGAGGACCTCCTCCAACCCCACTCTTGCTAACTGGTGTTGAAAAGGGAGAGGGAAGCCTGGTCTTTGCTTGCATGGGTTCCTTAGGGGCAGAAGCGTCCCCTCGGCCGGTGTCGACCGGAGGTGGCCATTAGCGCCGGGCGCTTGGTACTGAAAAAGCCCTACCGGGGCGAGGGGCCTCCTCCGGCCCGAGACTCCGGGCCCGGTCCGGGTGTCAGGTGCGGCCCTCGGTTTCCTACCCTCGGGGCACCGGCGACGACAGCGCACAGACCCCGGGCTGAGACCGGTCACCCGCCCGACCGCCGGGGACCTGGGACCCAGGCTGGCCCCGAGCCGCATCGTGCCCGCCCCCGCCCTACCTGAGGGGGACCGGGCGGGGTCGCTAAGGGCCGCTCCCGGGAGCCCCGCGACCGCGCGGCTCGGCGACGGAGGCGCCTCGTCTCGCCGGGGCAGAGCTCGGCGGCGGCTTCACGGCGTCAAACTCCATCGGGAGGTACAGGGACAGCCCCGTTGGCGGCGGCGGAGGCCGCGACGGGGCTTCCTCCTCCCTCCGCCTCCGCCTCCTTCTCCTTCTCCTCCTCCTCACCAAGGAGGCGGACCTGGAGGGATTCCGACCTAGTTCTCGCGAGAAGATACTCCCCACCTCACGCGAGATCACGCCTGACCGGGAGCTGGGGAGGTGGAAGAGAAGCGTAGTAGCCCCCGCCCCCTGGACTGCGCATCAGTTTTCCTCGGGTCTACAGAACCACCCCTTCACGTGACTAGGGAGCTCTGGAGCACTGTGGGAGGTGCTGTTAGGAGGCCTGGGCAAGCCGAAGAGCTTGATGGGAAACTCCCTGTACATTCATATGCGCCTCGAGCCAGCCTCCTAGACACTGGTTTGAGCCAGTGTCTGACTCCCACTGTGGAAGGCGTGGTATGGATTGAGCATAATCTGAGGCATCTGTATTATATTGTACTCACTCTCTCATAATTAAATGCTGACAGGTTCCCTCAGTCTCTCCACATAGGGGCCAAGCAATCTCCCTATTTTATTTAAAAAAAAAATTTGTTTGCCTGGCACTAACGCCTTATCCCTTTGTTAAAGAGAGAATTCTGGGCTCTTCAGAAGATGGCAGGGATAAAAATTCAGTCACAAATTCTGGCGTCAATATCTCAATAAATATTTGTTGAAGGATTTCTTTTCATAGTAAACTGCAAGGTAGAATTTATTGTTTTTATAGATGAAGAAGCAGGCTGGGAAGAGGGATCAGGGAAATACATTAGTGGACTATATTACGTGCCAGGTCCTGAGTTACATAATAAAATTTTTAATTTTACTATTTTGTTTCACATGCTCATCAAAATAATCCTAAAAGGCAGATACTATGTACTCTGTTACTGATGAGATACTAAAAAACACAGGTTAAGAAAATGGCCATGAATTTTAATTAAACAAGTCACTTTCCAATGTGAAACCAGATGTCCAACAAGAGCGTTTATGGAAGTAAACCCACCACAAATTAGAAGACATATGGAAAAGTAGTTTATAAACTATAATGAGTTTAAATATATATATACATATGGTTATTACTACCCAGATGGCAGGAAAACATCAGTGTTTTTAAAAAAAATATTCATAGGCCACATCAAAGATTTTAATGCATTTTTATCCCTTTCAGTCACTTCTCTTTATGAAATATATGCCAACCCAATAGAAAGGTTCCCAACAATGATTCATTTGGTTCACTGTTTTCCATTCAACTAGATAGCGATGGATATATACATATCTTTTTTCCATTCCACTGGACAGTGGTATGTGATAATGTGATAATATTTTTCAAAGGTGACCTGATCACACTTAAAATTTCAATTCCAATTCTCCTTCCCTCCCTGCTTTATTTTCTCCAACTCCGTTTTCAAAATCTGACAGTACATTGGTTTTACTTGCTTACTGTCTGTCTCGCTCCAGTACAACACAAGTTTCTTGAGAGTAGGGATTTTTGTCTGTCTACCTAACTTCTAATACAGGTATATATTGTAAAGACTCTGTAAATATTTGTTGAATGAATGATTAAATGAATAGCCAGGAAAAATAGTTTCCTTTAAAATTCACAGATTAGACAAAAGACAAAACTCTCCATTCCCATCTCCACTTTATTATTTCTTATGTAAACATATAGGATAGTTACATCCAGGGAAAAATGGCAAGGATTTTCTCTTACACCAAAGTAACAACTGTCTTTCCAAGATCCTTTATACATAAATCCAGTAAATGAAGAGGCTGAACCAAAACATGCTGCATATTTTTCCCATCATATCAGAAACACAAAGAACTAAAAGTGAATGTTTTCAGTGAATAAATTCAACACTTTACTTTGCCATACCTGCATTTTAAAAAAAGATTTCATTTTCCTGAAATTGTTTAGAAACATCATGCAAACAGACACTCTCCTAGGAATGATTTGAGATCCCTCTGTGCTACCGAACAGGAATAAATAATAATAAATAACAACCATCACTTTCACAAAACACCCCTTCCCCCTAAGCAAAAATCTCAAAGTGCTTACAAAAAATTTCACGAGAATCTTACAAGGCACACATAAAGCATAAACATAGTACAACCATAATTTTTTCAAACATCAAAGATAGATACCAATTTCTAAAAGAAATAGTTTATTACTATTCTTTTACTCTCCCCTCCCATTTCCATCCCTCCCCCACAAAATTTCATCCTAGGAAGCAAAAATAAGAAAAGTACTTCAATCACAAACTATTTCTGAAAGGGAAGTGTTCTCATGCCTACAAATGGCCAATCATAAGTCAAATGGGAAAGAAAATTGAGCGCTGTGCTATCAAATTCTCCAGTGGAAGAAAAACACTCTTTAATTTAGAAAAGTTCTGTCTCCAATGGAGTACTAAATAGCAACATTCATAAAGACACAAAACTCTCCTCACTTGCCTTTCCCTCTGTTCTTAGAAACTCAGGAAGATTTAAATATAAAATCATAGAATTTTAGACCTGGAAATGATCTTACAAATTATCAAGATCAAAGTTGTTATTTTACATATAAATTTAAGAAAAGCTCAAGGAGAGGTGACCTACCCAATGTCACTAACTAGTGACCTGGGAATTATGAAGTTGTTTTTCTTATCTAACACTAGAGCTGGGTTACTTAAAATCTCTCCCAGAGTTAAAAATCTATAAAGAACATATTTTTCACAGAAGTATCACAAAAAAAGATATTTAACATTTATAACAATCAACATGTGATTCATCACAAAATTCATTAAATGGTACAAAGTATATTACATTTTAAAATGTGGAAGGGCTTCCACAGAAACTAAACGTAGCAGAAATTCTAAATAAAGCTGAGGTGAGTAGAGGAGGAACAGAACATCTTGAAATAAGATGTATCCAGTCAGCCTTCTTTACAAATAGTTCCTGTGTTTTAGAAAATATGATTTTTCCTGCACTATATTTTTATCTTGCTATAACAACAAAAAGTTTTGTGTTATATGTGGACAGGGATATTAGAGAGCGATGGCTCATAACACAATTTGAAATATTGCTCTCAGTGAAATAACTACACAGTCATCGTTTTGCTTTTGGCACATTTCTGGAAATACAGAATAAAACTCCAGGGAGGGCTTCTTTCTAGGGTAAATTTGTGCTGTGCCGTACCCTGCTACCCTTCCTGTTGGTGTGGGACTCTCTAGGGACCTAAAATCCCAGCACCTGGCCCTCCGCCCCAAGTAAATCCGGATGTGGCCCTTACTGGTCAGATTTATTCCAGGCCTGAGTGCATTCTTCTTCTCTTCTCATATATTGGAAAGTTTATTTGCCTGCAGGATCTCGGTTCCCTGACCAGGGACTGAACCTAGGCCACAGCAGCGAGAGCCCAGAATCCTAACCACTAGGCCACCAGGGAACTCCTGGGCGAGCGTGATCTGAAGCAAAGTGTGGGAAACCTCACCTGTCGGTCTCTGTGGGAGATGACTGTGCAGAATCCCTCCTGTGACTGTCGGCAGCAGTCTATTCCACATAGTGAGGTCGCCCATGTGTGCATGGTTGTGGCACAGGAAGAGGGTATGCTGATTCCAAGCATTAAACAGTACCTTTGAAACTTTCAAGATTGGCTTCAACAGCCTAAGAAAGATGCCTGGAAGAGGAAAGAACTGGAGTCTGGGATCGCTCTTTCTCAGGAACGGTTGACCTTTGAGGAGGTGGCTATAAAATTCACTCAGGAGGAGTGGGAATACCTGGACCCTGCTCAGAGGGCCTTGTACAGGGACATGATGGTGGAGACCTATAGGTCTTCTCTGAAGAAGATCTTCACGAGGAAGACCTTGCTAAATTGATCGAGCTCTGGGGAAATCAGGGACAAGCAGTCAAGAGAGCGGAGCCAGATGAAGGAGCGCCTGGCGGCCCTCTCTACTCACGTTACAGAGCTGGAGGAAATCTGTACACGGCCAGAGAAGACCTCATTAAATCTGAGGAAATGAACACGAAATTGAAAGGAGATGTCCGTGAAACTGAGGCTAAAAACTGCCAGTTGCAAGAACGCCTGCAGCTGGCACAGCAGGAGCTGCAGCAGACCCTGCAGATAGCAGAGGTGCTCCCCAAGGTGGAGGCAGAGCTGGCCCAGAGTGTGGCTGCACTCTCCAAGGCAAGGCAGAGAGAAAATGAATGAAGAACATAATGTTTATCGGACACTGTTGACAAGCTTCTTTCAGAATCTAACAAGAGGCTTCAGCTTCATCTTAAAGAGAGAATAGCTACTCTAGCAAAGAAGTCTCTCCTACTAGAAGTTGAGAATGCAAAAACGCAGTTAGAAGAAATGCAACATGGTAAGGATCAGCTAAGACTAAACCTGGAAGCCCTGAGAGCTTAACTGGACGAGACAAGGCTGAGAGGAGCTCCATCACCAAGGCCGACCCCACTTGGGCAGTGTCCCAGATGTCAGGTTCCCCGTGGCAGATGGGCCTGCAGACTCCTTCAGCAGCAGCGTGGTGTGGCTGCACCCCCAGAAAGGCTGGCTGCCAGGGCTGAGTGAGGAGACTTCCAGGCCACCAGCTTCCCGAGAAGCGGTACAAGATGACAAAATGACCATAAAATGTGGAACCTCGGCTCCCTCCTCCCCGCTGTCCCTTCGGCTGGACCAGATGCACAAGGGGGTGCTGCACACAGCCAGCCCCGAGAACACCAGGGATGTGCACAACTCAAAAGGTTTGCAGGATGGCCCCGTGAGCAACCCCAGCAGTAGTAACAGCAGCCAGGACTCGCTGCCCAAAGCCCCCAGGAAGAAGGTCATCAAGTCCTCTATCAGCTCCTTGTCTGACAAGAAAGAAAAGGGCCAACCTGGACATCTTGGCAAGGAATCGTGACGACAAGGTGGTAATGCAGAGACAGAAAACTCATCTCAAGATGCCTTGGGACTCAGCAAATTGGGAGGACAGGCTGAAAAAAATTGTAAACTTCCAAAAAACAAATGATCCCATATCCAACCACTGCCCGACAGCGACCACTTGGAGACCCAAGTTCCCAACCACTGAGTTGCTTGAGCCTCATGAGCACGACATGTGAGAAACCTGCTGGCAAAAACAACTTTTTATTAAAATCGTTTTCAACTTGTTAGGAGGAAACATAAGTGGCCCACAGAACTGTACGCTTTTATCTTAAACCTGTTCAAGACAGGAACCTAAAATGAGCATTTTAATGGTACAGGGAAGCACCCTCCCCTGCCCTGGCCCTGGTGCTCCCTGTGCAGACAATTTTTATTTATGAGTGACTGGAAAACAGTGACTAAAAGAAGTAGGAGGTATATAATTCTCACCTAACAGGAAGTCCAGAGGGTGCAGTGGGGTGTGATGGATCCTCTGCTCCTTCTACCTCCATGACCACTTAATCTTTATTGTCCTTACAGCAACTCTAGCATTGTGCATTTTTTTCAGTCAATATCCCCATAAAAAGAAAAATAAAATGTTTTTTTGCTTTCTCTTTTTATTGTATCTCTATGAGATGATGGATCCTTACTAAATTTACTGCACTATTTCAATATATGTAAGTCAGAACATTATGCTATACACCTTAAGCTCATAAAGTGATGTATGTCAAGTACATCTCATAAAACTGAGGGGGAAAAGGCAAATAGAATACTTCAGGAAAAATGAAAAAAGAAAACTATAGGGAGGGTTATAAAAATTGCATTAATGTAAATGAAAAGTTATTAAGAGGATACTAATAGCTACCCATATTTAAACTGCTCATCTAGTGACAGTAAGAAAACTTATATTGCCAATTCAAGACAGAAAAAGGAATGAACTACTGACACACACAGGAACACGGATGAGTCTCAAAGGCATTACGCTGAGTGAAAAAAGGAATACCAAAAGGGAACATGCTACAGATTTCCCTGGTAGTCCAGTGGGTAAGACTCCGTGCTCCCAATGCAAGGGGCCTGGGTTCGCTCCCTGGTCAGGGAACTAGATCCCACATGCATGCTGCAACCAAGAAGTCTGCATGCCGCAACTAAAAGATCCCGTGTGCTGGAACTAAGACCCAGTGCAGCCAAAAGAAAGAAATAAATCATAATTTTTTTTAATAAAGAGGAACATACTATAAGGTTCCATTTATGATATTTCAGAAAAGGCAAAATTATAGTGATGGAGAACTGTTGCCTGGGTTTAGTGCTAGGATGAGGAGCTGACTACAAAGGGGAAGCATAAAGGAGTTTTGGAGGGTGATGGAATGTTCTGTATCCTAATTGCAGTGGTGGTTGCATAAATCTGTACATATGTAAAAATTCATAGAACTGTACACCAAAAACAAAGGTCAATTTTACTGTACGTTAACCAACAAATAAAATAAATTTCAAAAAGGAAACAGAAAAAATACCTTAGAGCTTCATGCCAATGGTATAATTCTACTGGCCACAAAATTATTAAATGTAACCGTATTAAATAAAATCAAGAAACCTAGGCCCAATTAATCATTTCTAAAATATGTATACTAACAACTCATGGAAATATTATTGTAAGGAATATTAGCTTATGTATAAGGAAAGTCTGCTACTTCCAAATGAATTTGAATTGTGTTCCTTTATGGTTTAAAACAATAGATACCTTGGTGTTTAGTTTGGAATCCAATAGAGTTGGTAAAAAAAAAAATTCACCAGTCCTGTTTTTAAAATCACTAATAATGGGTAATAGCATGTTTTAAAATTTATTTTCTCTTCCCATTATTCTAATTTATTGAAGTTATGGTATGGTTGGATTTTACACTTATATCAATTACCTAGAGACTCAAAGTCAGAATCTGGAAATAATGCTGGTCCTCTGTCACTAGAATCAAGAATATTTAAGAGGAACACTATTTCTCTAGGTAAACCACTGGGACTTATATATAATGTATGAGATGAGACAGCATCCTCTCAGCTTTAACATGTCTCCCACACTTTGGAACTGGTAGTACAAGTTCAGAAAGAATAACTTGTGTAGGTAGACCAAAAATAAGACCCAAAGATAGGGTTGGAAATGCAATATTACAAATGCTGCATTTCTATAGAAAGACTTGCCTAACAGAATGATGTAAGGCTTACATAGCAAGGTGTGATTCTAATTATAGTCGATTTTGCCTTTCCAGATCATGCCTGGGTAGTTTTTCGCCACTGCTTCTGCCATGGACAGAGGTTAAGTGCTTTTTGAGAGCAGATTTGTGCTTGAAATCCATGTCACAACAGTGGCATTTGTATGGCCGATCCCCACTGTGTATGTTCAAGTGGTCTTGAAGTGTGCTTTTAGCAGTAAATGTCTTCAGGCATACAGTACACTGAAAGGGCCGTATGCCCATGTGCCCTCGAATGTGCCGGTTGAGATTTTTCTTTTGTGTAAACGTTTTCCCACACTGTAAGCATAAGAACAGTTTATGCATCTTAAGGTGGCGCAGATAGTTTTCAACGTGAAGAAACCCCCGAGGGCACCGAGGGCACTGGTGCCTCAGGGAAAAAGCATCCTCTAGATTCTGAATCTCATTCACTGTACCATGACTTCCTTCAGTATTCTCACAAAATAAGCCCTGATCTTGATTCCCAGGAACTTCTGCCACTCTGCTCTCAACTGTAGAATTGATCAGTGAATGCTGTGTTTCCGAGAAATACATGCTTGCTTTTGAAGAGGTACAAGGCTGTGATAACTTCCCATTTTCTACATCCCCAGTACTGATAGATTCCACATGGAGGATACGAATTTCATTGTCTTTAAAACCTATGTCTACTGAAGACAGCTCTGGTGACTTCATTTCCTTTCTTTCTGATGTCAAGCTCTCTACTGCAGACTGTAAAGCATTGCTTTCTTCTTCTTTAACATGGAAATCTATGTTCACAGGACTATCCTCTGAAATTTCAATGATCTCACAGTCTTTATCTGAATTTTCTTCTTCATTCTTAACATCTGGATCAGAGGATTGACACAGGTCAGCATGTTGATTGTTATTTTTCATAGTAAGATCAATTTCCAGATATTTTGACAAAGCTTCTGTGCACTTTTCCACAATGTGAACCATCTGAAGGTAACTAGCAGCAGTCAAGTATTTCAAAAGCTCTTTCCTTTTAACTTCAAGTGCTCCAGTGTAGCAAGAGAGCAACAATTTTCTGCCAACTTCTGCACTCTGCAAGATGGTGATTCTGACATGTTTTGACTGCGTGAGTAAAAACTGATCTCTCATAAAAGTGGAGCAAGCAGCTAAAATCACCTTGTGCCCCTGGAACTCAGTGTCATTAATATAAATTGACACATCACAAAATAAATTCTGCTGTCTCAAGAGATTCATTTTCTGCAAGACTACATCTCCTTGCTGTTCAAACTGGAAGTGCAGAACATCAGACTCAGCAGCCATGGTCACAATCTAAGCAAAATAAAACATAAACATTGATGTAAGGATCGGGGATGCTTTCCTACGCTGTGATAGTAAAAACAAACAATTAAAAAATCCTAAACCTAAACTGGGTAAAAGACAACTCAAATTCTAACCTGGGCGCTAAGAGTGAACCCCTATATAACCATCTCAAGACCCAGAAAAATAAAACGCATTTCTCTATGCTCTTGTGGTACATTTTTCATACTTTTGTTACAGAACTTATTACGTTGAATTGTACTCAACAGTTTCTATGTCTTTCTCCTCGACTAAACTGTATGTGCCTTGTGGTCAAGGACATTGTTAATGCCCACTACTAAGTGGACTTAACTCAGTTTCCCAAACTAGAAACCTTAATGTAATTTCCAAACTTCCTACGCCTCATCACTACTGCAGGTCTTCCTTCTGTTCACCTGGACCAATGCAGTCTCCTTGATACCACACTTTCCTACATTCCAAACTACCCTCCTAAGTACCACCAGATTAACATCTTTTAAAACTTTTTTAAAAATTCTATTTTACTCTTCTGCTTTAAATCCTCCATTGCTCTCCTCTACCTCCAGGACAGCCTAACCTTCTTAGCAAATACAAGATCTTTCATTATTTGGCCTTCACCAACGTTATGGCTTTACCTTTCCTCTATCTTTTACACTGAAGCTTCTTTGATATTTAGATTTTCACCACTGGCCAGACAAGAAGACCCAATTACACCTCTGCACATGTTACATTCGCGCTTTCAGCTAGTGATTTGGCTGAAGGCTCAAATCAAGTAAGATTTATCCACCCGTCTCCCGGACAGAGTCAGTTGCTCTCAGAACACCACGAAATGGAGCCTGGCTCATCTGAGTTCCTGCAGCGAGCACAGGGGCAGGCACAGAGCAGGGGCAGCTTCGGGAATATCTGTTGAACTGAATCCGTACCACAGGTGGCCTGGAAGATCCTCCAGTTCGCCACATAGGTCTTCCCGAGCCAAGCCTGCCAGGACCAAGGTCCTGACGGCCAGGTGCCTGCAGCACCCCTCCAGCCACTCCCGGGCCGCGCCTCGCTGCTGCCCTCCTCCTCCTCCGCCTCCTCCTCCGGCTTCCCCACCTGCCGGAGTTTCCCACGCGCTCACTCACCGACTCAGAAACCAGAGCCGAGCTTTCCACTGCAGCGGCGGCCCAGGCCGGAAGGTGGGGTCAGCCTGGGAGGAAACACATCCGGTGTCAACTAGCTTCATTCTTTACTGGGGCCCGCTGGGCGTCCCGGAAGGACATCCTGAGACAGTCTCCCTTACTCCCCCCACGCCTGGAATAACAGAAAAGCCCCCGAATTCTGGCAAGTCCCATCTCTCCTGTCCCACTTTCGGTACTCAAGCCGGTCCCCTCCGTGAGCTCTCTTCAACATCCGAATAGCAGACGGGTTGTGAAGTTGGGGTACAGCGCGTCTGTCAGAGTACCCAGCACCGGGACCCCTGGGAGGCCCTCCCGGATTATTAGGGGCCAGGTCCTCTGCTTACCCTGAAATATACAATTTAAAAGGTGGCGGAGGTAAGGAGAGGAGAGTGCCATCGGGATCAGTACTCGAGATTGCCTAGCTAATGCCCCATCAGGATCTAGATCCCACCTCACCGCTCAACCTATCGCTTCCTCCCCACGCCCCTACCCCTCTCACTTCCTTGGCAAACCCAGGCCTTCTATCTCAACCGTTGGCCCGGCTGTTCCTCCAACATGCCCTATCCCTCCTACCACTCATCCTTCAAAATCCCATTCATCCATCGTTCATAAATCACATCATCCCTGAAGCCATCCTGAACTGCCCGTGAATTACTTGGCTCCCAATTGGGAACCAGTAAACCCTTTGGCTGCCTTAGTGACGGCAATTATCGTACCTGTATTGAAATCTGTGTCCCACCTAGGCAGAGGTATTTAGGACAGTGACTTACTGCTCCTTGCATTCCCGAAGTCTAGAACTTAGTAGGCATCAAGGATTTGCCAAATGAAGGAATGTCTCAGCTAATTCTTAAAAGCAGTTGCTCCATCCCCTCAGTCAATAGCACAGGAGGAAGTAACTGACCCTAGTAACGATTTCTGGTTAGCCCAGATTTGCTTCTGAAGCCAAGCTCAGCGTGCTTGATTAATGTCTTTTCAAGAATAGGAGTGAAGAAAGCATTCCTGCATTCAAATTCAAGCAATTGGAAAGGGAAGCAGGAGGGGAGAGAGAAAATAAACCACTGACACCAGAGCTTTAATTGTCAAACTTTTATTAAGGAAACTTCCCCATAATAAGTGAAGAGGTAGTTCACAGTATGTCTAACATACAACAGATTGAGAACAGCTATTCACCAGCTGAAATAAAATGTTCTGGGTTGTTTGTTTAGGATATATCTTAGAAGTAGTGACAATGGTCACCCTCCATTTATAGACCTTCTAATAAGGAAACTAAAACAAATTAAAACCACATCTGATTTACCTCAGAGCCACTTCAGTTTGGAGTTTGCCTTTAAAATTAAATAATAAATAAATAACTGTGACACAGTAATTTTTTAAAAACCAAACTATGGTAAAGAGAGCCCTCTCTCCTTTTTAGTTATCCTGGGGATCCATAAAATACAAATGCTGAATGTCTAAGGTTTTAAAAAATCTTCCTCCTCTACAAGAATACGACTAGTTTTGAAAGTCATCTTCCCCTGTAAAACATATTTGATATCAGTAACTTGACCACTTTGCAATACAATCTAAGAAACATGTATAAACAAAGAAAGAGAAAAGTCAAGTACCACCAAAATTAAGAAAATGTCTCACAGAAACAGAACACCTCTCCAGCCAAGAAATGGAAGACACTGTAAACCATGTCAGTAGTTTGCCGTTGAAAAAGGTGAGAACTAGAAGATTTAGTGATACAAAACCATCAAGATGCTAATTTAAAGTGATCAAAGAAAGCAAGGCAGTTTTCTTTATTCTTCCTAGGATAAAACCAAATTGACACCTTATCTCACTAAGACTACATGGGATTGTAAGCTCTGTGAGGGCAGGGACCATAGCAATCTTACCTTCATATCCTCAGTATCTAGCATAGTGCCTGGCAATAGTAGGTGTTCAATAAATGTCTCTTGAATGTCTGAATGAATCCAGGAATAGTCTCCAACCAAAGAGACCAATCTTATTTGAACCCATGCCTTTTAGTCTTCAAACCAGTAACAAAAACAGGACATGAATGTAAGCAGAGGAAGCACTCCAACTTGAAATTTCCCTGTGATAAAATGATGTTCAGAGAAAATAGTGAAACATCCGTTAACATGTTAGTGTCTCACTGTTGCATAGAATTGGTACTCTTTGGCTGGATCATTAAAAACCCAGAATGCTAGGCAGCATCATTAGACCATATAATGAGTGACATTAGGCATAGATACCTGTTAGTCTTATCACTCAATTTTATTCTCATTTAAAATCTTTTAACAAAAGGTAGAAATTATACTTCAAATCAGATTCACATATAAATGCATCAAATTATAACAACTTTAAGAACTCCCTCTGATTACTCAAGTTAAAACTAATTTTTGGTTTATCTGTACATGGACTCTCATAGCTCAGAAACAAAAACAGAAAATCCTGATGGAAACTAAATAAACACTGTTTCAAGACAAAATCAGTTTCACATTTGGATCCTTCTCACATTATTCTTACTTGTTCTTGCCCTTCCTAATCAACACCTAGCAAATCAGTCACTTGCTCAGGAAAAATGTAATATTCATCCTAACCAAAAAATAATTAACTTACAAAAATAAATCCTTCTGTGATGTTTTATTTGCAAAATCCAGGATGTCTCAGAAAGCAAACAGTGATTCACAGAGGGGAAGCACAAACTAGGAACTTTTTATTAAGGTATTCTTGATCATGTACTAAATCTTTTTAAGCCAAGGGACAGTGAGAAGTGAGGAGACCGTAGCTCATATTTAGTTACTTATCTACTTTGGCTAACCTTGGCCAGGCCACCTCTTTGGGCTTTGGATATCCCAACTTAAAAAAAGAGAGGTGGACTAAATGATCTCTTAAGATTCTCTATGGACTCCAACACTCCTATTACCTAAATCTAACTCATGGGTCAGAAGCTAATAAGACTCAAAATTTTATTTCTGAACTATAACATGTGCTTTAGGAAGAACAGTTGTTTTGTTTTTCCATAATGGAAAATCAACTTTGTATTAGTGATCTATCAGAGGTGACAAGGTGGGACTATGTACCTTTATAAGAATATCTAAATGCAAAAACCTGACTGCTCCTGTGACTCACTTTTTTCATCCATTTTAGAAGTTAAGGTACACAAGGAAATGAGAATTCAGAGACTATTACAATACACTGGACAAAGCTCTGAAGGCCAAACTCACCTTACTGATGGCTAAACAAAGCCTAGAGAATGACTCCAGATAGCCCCTTTTTAGAGAGACCATTACGCATTAGCACACTTTAAATGTGCCTGGAGCAATCCTGACTTCAAAAGCATCACCAAGTAAGTTAGAGGTTAATTATAAACATTTGGCTTCTTTTTGGGGAAGACCTCCCAAATAAGTACTGTTGTACAACTGTACTACTATCCTTTGTTGGTTATGCTCCCCATGCTGATTCCTAACTATCTGTCTGCAGGTGTTGCTAAAAATATTGTACTCTGGTCTATATGAACTTCAATGATGTGAAGTTGGGCTATATACTGTTGAAAAGAGTACAGAATAATCTAAAATACTTTATAGCCAGCTCCAAGACAAGTACAAATTGTAGGAAGCAGATTCATTCATTTATCAGACACAGATGAATTATCAGTAGGCAAGGCAACTACAAATTCTATCACATATTCAGGCCAACAGCAATATCTCCTTATATCTCAGCTTATTTTCTGCTAATGAAAAATATTATTCGCTTCTCTTAGCATAGCATCTATTAGTGGATTGGAGGTGATATTATTAACTTGTTGGTACCTTCAGAATGTGCCCAGTGAAAAGTCTAAAACAGTGTCAGTCTAAGACATAAGTCAATGTTAGGTAGACAGGTGGAATACTCCTTGGGAAAGGAAACAGACATCACAGGATAAATAATTCAAAACAGAACATGGGAAGGGGCAAAAGGAAGGCAAGACCACTCCAAGTGGCAAGTTGCCTGGTCTATTAGTGCTTTGACTCACCCCTATGACTTCCAGAGCACAGAGGCTTTGGAGAAGTCAAATTCGCAAAATCACTCCTAGAAAGACTCAGACTATTGCCACGTTTGTAGTCAGTTCTAGTTAGGAGCATAAAGGCCCTACTCAATTCACACAAGTACTATCATTCCTTAAGTTCAGGACAGCTTGGGCCAGTTTACCTGCATCCAGGACCTGTGTCGCATCAGGCTGTGGCTGACACCCTTTAGAGTCTGTGACTGTTGTACATGCAAAAGAATCAAAGTCCACTGTGAGGTCTTGCACATTTCTTTCATTGGCATTATCAAAGCTGTTTTTGCCATGCAGCTGTTTAAGGTGTTTCCTCAAAACTGGCTTATGTGCAAAAACCATGTCACAATAGTTACACTTATGGGGCTTATCTCCACTGTGAAGGTTAAGATGATCCTGTAAGGAACACTTCTGAGAAAAGGTTTTCCCACAGATTTTACACTGGAAAGGTTTAATGCCGGCATGCACACGCATGTGTCGATGAAGGTTGCCTTTCTGAGTAAAAGTCTTGCCGCAGAGTAGACACATAAAGAGTTTGTGCATTTTTAAATGGTTGGCGTAGTTCTCCAGGTGACGAAACACCCTGGTACACTTTGGGCATTGGTGATGCCACTGTAGGCCTTTGTCTACACCTCGAATATTAGGCCCAAAGACATCTTTTGAGGCCATGATGATGTTATCACTGCCTGTGTAAGACAGGGCATAATTGTGGAGGTGGTTTTGTTCTATTTCACTTACTCTGTTTTCCACAGTTGAATTTATCAGGGAGTGCTGGGGCTCTGATGAATGTAAAGCAGTGGGTTCAGAAGAAATAAACTGGTTCTGATCTTTTTTACTTCTAACCTCTGATACATCCCCAATAGATTCTACCTTAACAATCTGAATATCACTGTCCTCCATATCCATACTGTCTTCAGATGGATGGATACAAGGTGAGTCCTGCTTTGAGGAGCCTCTGGCATCTCCCTGATGTTCTTTTGACTGGGGAGAAGCACTCTGCGGTTCACATCCCTCTTTACTATCCATTGGTTGTTTTGGCTTTATAAACTTCCACAAGGCCTGTGTGCACCGTTCTACAATGTGGCTCATCTGAAGAAAACTCGCAGCCGTCAAGTAATTTACCAGTTCCATCTCAGGGAATTCCAGCACACCACTGTAACAGGATAAGAGCAATTGTCTCCCCACTTCGGAACTCTGTAATATGGAGATTTTCACCTCTCTGGAATCGTTCAGTAAAAATTGGTCTCTTAAGAAGGGGGAACCTGCAGCAAACACAATTTTATGCCCCTGTACCTCAATATCATCTATGAGAACTGTAACATCACAAAATTTATTCTCTTCTCTTAATTTGTTCATTTTTTGTAACATTGAATCTCCATAATTTTCAAACTTGAAGTGAAGGAGATCTGATCTTTCAGACATTTTGGCAGACCTAAAGAACAGAAATGTTAAAAAGGATGAATTTAAGAAAATACAAACAATTAAGAAAACCTGGATTTTCCTTCCAAAAACAAATTTGTGTTGTCATACCTGTTTATATGTATCTGAATAAAATTTTCCTTGAAAGAGGAAGTTAGTATAACTGCTTTCAAAGGCTGTTAAAAATTACCTTAGCAACATCAAGTGTCAATTGCACCTAAGGAGTGGACTTGTATCCGTGTAAATAGCTTGGTATATTCATTCAACTTTTTAAGATGCTTAATACAGAACAGTGCTTGAGTTATTCCAAGGGCATTTTTTTTGCTTCTCAAATGATAATTCTATCAGGTTTCAAGAACTACCTAAAACATCCCAACAAGTAATAATGAAATAACTACTTTATTTTGCATGATACTGTGAACCTGCTTCTTCGAAGACAAAACACTCTTTTCCTTCGCTTTGTATTTTACTGCGGTGACATTGCTTGCCCCATTCTTGGGTAAACCCTCTTCTGTTTAAACTGATGTGAATTTACTCATACAAGTATTTCTGCAATAAAATGAAAGTCACATGCCTAAAGGGACAACTTTTAGACAGTGTCAAAGGCACAGGTCTTTATCCTGTGCATTTTGGACAAACCTAAACTCTTTCTTAAGAAACATTTCTTGATATATGAAGTAAATATTTGACATAGAAAAACCAGATGAGTCACTTGGTGGGAATCTGAGTAGGAGTAAGGTGGATCTAGTTAATCCTTACTAGATTCTATTCTTTCTTCCTTATCCCTATTTATCCATCATTACTCATCAACCGGACTACTAGAACTGATTAATAAATGTTCCTTGGTTCCAGCTTCTATTACCTCTAATCCAACTTCTACACCATCACACGTCATCTTTCAAAACCACAGATCTGATTATATCCAACTGCTGCCTAAAATCCTTCTGTGACCTCCCATTGTCTCCTGGATGAAGACTAACCTCTTGAATAGAAACTGATCAAGTAAATTTAAGAATAATTAAGGTAAACATTAGCATAAACCATTCAACCATGGAGAAGGTGTCTTTGCCAAAACTCTGTGTATTTGTCCCTTTATGAAGCAATTCCTTTGGAGAAAGTCCCCATGTTCTGATTCCATACTCTTCAAACGATTTTCTGATAACTTGGCTTCCCATGTGTCACTCTCAAGGGAAGGATGAATTAGCCATGGCAACATGATATTGTCAACACATTTATTATTTTTACAATGACAATCCACCAGTCTATATAGCAGTCTTCTGTGAGATCAGTAGGTATATCAGGTCTACCCCTGAGAAGCGGCTCTACAATCTCACTGCATCAATAAATTCACCTTGAACTTCATGTATCCATCAACTCCGTAGTTGAGAATCAAGAAACAACCAGCTGTTCCTAGCAACATCTGGCCCCGAAGCCCAATCTTTATAATTTTATCTTCTAGAACACTGAATTACAAAGGCTCATAGAACACCAGCTCGTAAAGGCAGAATCTAGGTCTCACTCATATTGCTCAGTGCCTGGTTCATGACAGCACTCTACTGACTCCAAACCTTAGCAGTTATTTCTTTAGTCCATAACACTATTCCTAGCCAATTCTGGCTCCTTTATTTCCTCTGAGGGCCCTTCTCTGACCCCTTAGATTAGAACAGTTGTCACTACTGGACCTATAACTAAGTGCTTCTAACATAACACTCAGGATACCAATACTTGTTCCTTCCCCCCAAACTGCAAGCTACATGGCATTAGAGAGAAGAATCTCCACCCTATTCAATGGAGCTAATGCTGGGAACCTGCATCTTCTAGGGCAAAACACTCTTTCCTTTGGCTTCAAATTCTACTTAATGCAGCCACATTACTGGCCAAACCCTCTTCTGTTCAAACTGGTGTGTATTCCCATCACCTGATATTGTACTAAACACACGGCAGGTGCTCAGTTTGCGTTTGTTGAACCTATGCAATTCATTTGACAGTAGTAAGAAGCAAGAACTGCTGTTAGGAAGACCAATGCGGTGTCTGCATAAGCATTACAGGTCTGAGGCCACGAGAGCCTAGAAAGGAATGAAAATGAATAAGGAGCAAGGAAAAATAACAAAAAGATATTTCAAAAAGTTGGTAACTGGAGATAGAAAATGAAAAAAAGTAACGTGTAAAGGTTTTAAACTTAGGATTTCAGCCGAATTAAAATGTCATTGAAAGAGAGGTGAGATTTAGGAGGGGGAACTGGTATGGCACAGGTATATTAAAATATATTTATAAATAAATTATAAGCTTTCCCTTTGTATGGCACTCTGAGTGTACAGATAATGAAAAATCACAATGAAGATGAGAGGAGGGATGTAGAGAAGCAAATTCAGCATCATAGAAAAGGTGGTGAATATCAAATGAAAAGGAAAAATCTAGGAGACACAGGGACTATATCAGTAAACAAAGTGGCACAACTGTATTATCTATCTGTGGTCAGTTTTAGCAATTACAGTAGCTTAATATATTTGATCTGGAAACAGTCACTGTCCCAATTTATAACTAGAAATTATATAAATGACTGCTGTTCAAGTGGCCAAACAAAAGGGGCATTCTTACTTAGAGGTTTAGCTTGTCCTAAATTTACTGACAGGTCAGTATTTTCCTACTCACACCGAAAAATGAGCATTAATTGCTTCCATCTATAATATGACAGTACTTGTAATGCTTTAGACAACTATCCTCAGGGATTGTTCCTTGAAGTTCCAAAGACAGGAGTTGGAGTACAATTTCATTTACTTCCTATTCATCAGTCTCAAGAAACTTACCAACAGAAGCAGTCAAACAGGTATCTCAGGAAAGTGCTTGATTTGTCTGCTGTAGTCCAAGAATATGAGGAAAAATTATTCTGTTTAAGAAGTTTTCCTTAATGTCTCAGTCCACTGTATTGTCTCCCTTTGATAAACCCTTATTTCCAGGCCACACAGTTTATCCTTAATTGTTTCTTGTCACCAGTCTCTCTTTCCAACAGACTGTTAGTTACTTGAGGGCAAGGACCAACTGTTATTTTTACACAGCTCATTCAACAAAAACCATAATTAACTCTTAATGTTCCCTAGGAAATTATTATTGAGCTATGGTAGAGATGCTCTACATTATCATGATACCCTCTTTTGAGTGCCCTGGGGAAAATGTCTTTCTAGGGTTTGTTTCCAAAAAATAGTTTTAACAACATAAAACCAAATTTTAAACAAAATTTCTAAAATGTCAAAATAAAAAGGAACACTTGTTTCATATGAACTGGTTTAATTTTATTTAAAAATAAGAAAAATGATAGCTAATCTTTACTGAATCCTTGCTGAGTACCAGGTATAATGCTAAGTGCTTTACCCAAGTTGACCCATTTAATCCTCAAAATCTCTATGAGGTAGGTACTATTATCATCTCCACTTTGCCTATGAGGAAACCCAAGCTTGGTGAACATAAATAACTTGCTCAATTTAAGAGAGGTGGAAAGTATTAAATGTTAGAGGTAGAACTTGTGCCCAAGCTGCATGATGACAAAATTCATGTATGAAACTAGGCTAGCTGAAGTTTTATCTTATGCCTGTTAACTGTGTAACTGTTCAGATCTCCCTGCTCATATCCATTCAGCTGTACACTTATGATTGATATACTTTTGTGTATTTAGTTATGCTTCAATAAAAGTTTTATGTTTAAGAACAAAAAGTACAATGTAAAGCCAAATTTGTGTCAAGTCTAGAGGACTTTAATAGTAAAGCATTTATGTATTATCCTTGTCTTACCTTCCTTTCTCACTTATTTTAACTTTATATTATTTTTCTATCTTTTGTGTATTTATCTTTTTTTTTTTTAACATCTTTACTGGAGTATAATTGCTTTACAATGGTGTGTTAGTTTCTGCTTTATAACAAAGTGAATCAGCTATACATATACTGTGTATTTATCTTTTTTTTTTTTTTGTGGTACGTAGGCCTCTCACTGCTGTGGCCTCTCCCATTGAGCAGCACAGGCTCCGGACCCGCACGCTCAGAGGCCATGGCCCACGGGCCCAGCCGCTCCGCAGCATGTGGGATCCTCCCGGACCGGGGCATGAACCCGTGTCCCCTGCATCAGCAGGCGGACTCTCAACCACTGCGCCACCAGGGAAGCCCTGTATTTATCTTTGTAGAATGAAACTTAATGCCATTTACAAACAAGACTTAATAACATTATGAATATATTTGATTTTCAGACTCCCCAACTATAGTTAATTTATAACAGCAATTATTGATAATTGTCATAAAAATCTCTCACATAATTCTAGATTATAGCAGACCTTCTAGTAACTTAAAGAAAGTAAAGATCTGATCAGGTAGAATAGAGACTTGGTCCCCACATTCTGTTGATTCTTTCCTCAGAATGATTTCCAAATTCTCTCTCTATATTCTTACTACCATTGGCATGGCTCAGGTCCTTATCATCTGTTGTCTAGGTTACTGTGATTAAGTCTAAATACTGCTGAGTTTCTCTCAGCAAGTTTTAAATGACCCATTTCTCAAACATCAATGAAATAGGAATAGTCTCACTTAAGATCATTCTCTCTTTATTTATATTTACACAATTCTTCCATAATCATTTCCATAACAAATGTTTCAGCTAATTTGAAAATTTCCCTTTGTTCAAACAGTAGTAACTAGAAACGATCAGTGAATATTCTACGTTCAACAACGTTCACTGCCGTGCGATGGGCAGTGCAAAAATATCCATGTTTCTTATCTAAAATGCCTCTGATAATACTGATAAGGAAAACTTTTCTATTCTGTATAATAAACTCCAAAGCTGTATGTCAGTCTGTTTCCTCATCTACCTCATAAAAGTACCTTTATCTTTCAACTTAGCACTCACCGCTACTTGGAAATCTTTCTTCGTCTTTCATTAACACCATATGCCATTTTTCAAAGAGGTTGTAATAAACTACAGCTTTTCTCTCTATAAAACTCAATCATTTTCTTCTTTTGGGTAACTTTCATGACACTGCATTCTCCAAGGTCTCACTCTTTTGTAAGATTACAGAAATATACCCTTCTTGGAAAAATTTTTTAATATAGGTAAAGTACAAGCCCCCTTTCTCAGCCTCCTTCCACTCAGTTCTCAGTTGGTTCTAAGTTTCTTCCTTAATGACTCTCCCTCCCCTCCATTTTTTTTTTTTTTTTTTTTTTTGCGGTACGCGGGCCTCTCACTGTTGTGGCCTCTCCCGTTGCGGAGCACAGGCTCCGGACGCGCAGGCTCAGCGGCCATGGCTCACGAGCGGGGCACGAACCCGTGTTCCCTGCATTGGCAGGCGGACTCTCAACCACTGCGCCACAAGGGACGCCCTCCCTCCCCTCCATTTTTAAAACAACACTTCTATATCACAACATTTCTAGCCACAGAAAACAAAAAATAAAATTAGGTTTCTTACTTATAAACTATATATATATTGTTTTGCAATTTTCATTTATTGCTTTTGAGGGTTATTTATATTGAATAAACAGACCTAGTTGTTCATTCTTCTTAAACTGTTGTACAGAAGTGGGCAAGTGACTTAACTACTGGCCTCAGTTTTCCACCATTCTTTTGCTGATCTGTTCCTCAAGGGTTCACTAAATTGTGTAACGGTAAGTATATTCTTCAAAGCTTAGTCCTTGACTTTTTGCTGTTTTCTTAATGCTTACTTCCTCAGAAAGCCTGTCTTGGTTTCTCAATGTTTTATTACCTTCTCTATTTAAAAAATTCCTAACTCTCCAACCTCATGGCTAATCTTAATCAAACTTAACCTCAATTCAAGCTAATCAAAAATACCTGCCCTAGGCTACTACTCTATCACTTGAAATGCATGATATCTAAACTCTTAAACTGGCTAAAACTCAATAAGTCAAAAATAAAAGCTTATGGAGAATGGCTCTGAGAACAGTAGGCGTGGAAGCAAGAAAACCTGTTAGTATGCTATTACTTTAACAGATCAAGATAGAAATAATGAGGGCCTGAATAATATGGATACTGAGTGGAAATAATATGGATGGAGAGAGGAAACAGATCCTAGAAGATATTTCAAACAAAGAACTGATGGACTTGATGACCAAGGTGGGAAACAAGAGATGAAAGGTCAAGATGACTCCAAGATATTTGGTTTGAGAAACTGGGTATCTTTGACAGAGTGTCATTCAATAAGCTAGGGAATATTGGAGGGGATGACCATGGGTCAGGTGTTAAAATGTTTAACCAGAGGAGCCTGCATGACATTAAGGAGAAATCCATTAGCTAGCTGGATACAGCTCTGAAGCTGAAGAGGAGACCTGATTATAGATAATAAGTAATAGATGAAAGCATGACATAAACTGACCTAACTGTGAATGAAACTGACCTAAAATGGCACAGACTGGAAGAGAATCTAAGAGAGAAGAAAAGAAATAAAAAACAAATACATAACACAAACATAAATCCATTACTTACCTTCTTCTCAATCTGGATCTCCTTCCAAGCCTCTCCATTTTTTTATTAATTGAGTCTATCTTTGCTTAAATTTTTCCCATTCTTTTGACTCCCATATTCAATCACTGCTTAGTGCAGTGGGTAAAACCACATTTCCTAGAATCAAAACCCTGCTCCACCACTTACTAGTTGTGTGACCTTGGGCAAGTTACTTAACCACTTCTGTTTTTCAGTTTTCCCACCTGTCAAAGAATATTACTTCATAGGGTTGTTATGGGAAATTAAATTAATTTTAAAGTAAATTCATTTTTAAAATTAAGTTAATTTTTAAAAGAACTTAGAATAGTGCCTGGAATTGTGCTTTATAAGCAAATGCAAGGTAAGTAAGTAAATAAAGCCTGTCAATTTTGTTTGTGAAATCCTTCATATGTGGCCTTTTTTTCATTCTCATTTGACACCAAACCACTTGAGGTCTGCATTATTTCATATATTATCACCTCATTACTCTATTAAAATCGCTTTGTAAAAGGTCACTCATGATCTCTTGATAAAGAAATGCCATCTTTCCCCCCCTCATTCTCCAAATGCTCTGCATCAATTGTCCCAGTGGACCCTTCTCAGTATTCTCTTCTCTTGACTTCTGAGTCTTCTTGGTTGCTGGAACCCTTATATTTATCATCTACTTCTTATATTTTATCATCTACTTCTGTTTCTGCTGCTACACCAACTACTATTAGTTCTAAGTCTTCTTTCTGCTTTGTAAATGCAACCATTCCCCCCAAATATTCCCTTCTTTCTCAATAACCCCTTCCTGATGTCAGCTATTCCCATGGCTTCCACCTCTACGCTCTATGATAATTCAAACCTTTACCTCCAGCCACAGCATTTAGGTTGAGCTGCAGATTTGCATTTCCAACTCTATACTGGACAGCTCCATGTGGCTATCTCACTAGGCCTTCAAGTCAACATATCCAAAAAATGAATTTGTCATCTACACTAGGCTTATGGTTTTATTGCTGATAATGGCATTAACATTCTTCAAATACCACAGGCCTAAAACCTAAGACTCAGCTTTGATACTTCTTTCACCCTCAACATCCAATTTATTATAGAGTCTTTACAGCATTCACTACAGCATTACCTGCCTTCTTTCCAATAATACTGTCATAACTCCATTTCAGGATTTCATTACTTCTTACTAGACTGATCCCACTACTCCTTCAAAAGAATCTCCAATGAGAGCATCTAGACTTTAGCTAAAGAGTCCAGAATCAGTTTATAGAAATTCCTATCCTATAGGCTGACCTCCAGAACAAGATGGTTTTCTACGGTGCAAATCCGACTATACCAGTCTCCTGCTCAAAATTCTTCAAAAAGTACCCACCTCCTTTAGGATTAAACCTTCACTATCTGGACCTCGGTCTACTTTCCCAGCCTCATATCTCATCCTTTGCACAAGAGCCCCGCGCCCCCCTCCTCCGCTTCCCACACAAGTTATGCTCAGTCATCCCTTCACAGCATTGCAACTGTTCCTCCTGTAGGAAAATCCCTTCTCCACCTTATCCTCTCCAACAAATAAAATTGAGAAGTCACCTTCTTTCTTCAGCCTCCCCAGCAACTGCCCCTTGAACAGTTCATACATACATGACTGATTCATACATCGCAGGGGCACTCATTTGTTTTTATCTGGCTCTCAAACTTGACCCTGAAACTTGGAACAATATCTTACGAATTCCCAGTGCCTGACATAGCGCCAGAAACAGTCTTTTGCTGTTGCCAGTGGCAAAAGACTAACCTAGCTTAGCACTCATAATGATTCTCGCGGGCTGGCCCTGAGGCCTTGCCATGGCCCAGATCTGGCACTTCCTACAAGATGCCAGAGTCGGGCGTTCAAGCAAACTGCGGTGCCCTCGGCTAGGGTCCCAAGAGGAGGTCCCTGGGGGCATCCTTAGGCTCCCCACTCCAGACGCTGGGAAGGGAAAGGGGCGGGGCACAGCATGGGCCGGGCCTAGGGCTCCATAAGTCCCCCCGGGCCTAGGCCAGCCCCTCGGTCCCCATCCCAGGGCAGGTCCCGGCCAATCCAGAGCCCCAAGGGGGCTCCATTTTGAGAGACCTCGTACCCCTACCCGGCGCTCCGGCCGCCTCCGCACTTACAGACCCAGGGGAAGACCACCGTCAGGATCCGGCACCGCCAGGAGCTCCGGCCCCTCGGGGCTCCGGGAAGGGGGAGGGGCGGGGAACCCGAGCCAAAGGGGGACCCAACGGAACCGGAAGGGCAGCCCTCGCCGGACAAAGACAACTTCCAGGTCCTACGGTCCTCTCCGCCAATCGGAAGGCTGGGAGGGCGGCGGGCTCGGAGAGAGACTTTCGGCGCTGTGGGCGGGGAGCAAAGCGCGTGCCCCAGACTCCTGCGAGCATCTCCGCCCGTGAGTCGAGGTGCGGGTGCCGCGGCTCCCTAGCGTTTGGGGCTCAGGCCCCGCGCGCTTCGCTCCTTCTCAGCCGCTCCTCTCTAGCTGCGCCTCGGCTGTCCGCTGCCTGCGTGGGCCTGAAGGGTGCCTCCGCACTTAAAGTGTTGGTAAGCCCCTCCCGCCTAGGAATGTGGACTCGCCGCGTTGGGCCCAGGAAGTGGAGGGAAGGAAGTTTACCTCCCTCGCTTTTTGGATGTTGGTGTTTCCCAGGGATCTGCATTCTCCGTAACCTACTACGTGCTGACTATTCACAGATCTCTTTCGCAAGACCAGACAGCTCTCTTGAGCTCCAGGGTCAGCTGCCTAGAAGACATCTCCAGCTGGTTGTCCAGTGTTAATGTACCTTTGAACTCAAGTACATCCGCAGACCTGCTTCTTATCTCCTGTAGTCCTTGTGTTGGTGGACGGCATCATACACGCAGTCCTGCCCACCAGTAAACTTCAGTACCATTCTAGAGCCCTTTTCCATCTTGCCAGTCCAATGGCTCTCTGGCTTCTCCTCCTTTTTAGGGGGTGGAGAGGGAGGATATTATGGTAAAACATGAATAGTATTTACCATTTTAATCATTTGTAAGTGTGAAGTTCCATGGCATTAAGTACATTCACAATATTGTAACCGTCACCGCTGCTATAGTCAACTTCATTCTTTTGCATGTCGTTATCGTTTTTCCAGCACCGTTTTTGAAAAGTCTGTCCTTTCCCCATTGAATGGGGTTGTCACCTTTGTTGAAAATCAACTGACCATGTGTGTGAGAATTTATTGCTGGGCTGTCTATTCTATTACATGTGACTGAAGCTCTTACACTAGTACCATATTCTTTTAATTACTGTAGCTTTGTAGTAAGTTTGTAAGTGAGGAAGTATGAGGCCTTCAACTTTATTCTTTTTTCCAGATTGTTTTGGCTATGCCAGGCCCTTGAAATTCCATATGAATTTGAGGATCAGCTCTTACATTTTTGAGAAAAAGGCTGTTGTAATTTTGATAGAGATTGTGTTGAATCTGTAGATCACTTTGGGTAATATTGCCATCTTAATTTTAAGTCTTCCTGTCTAAACATGAAATGTCTTTCCATGTACTTAGGTCTTCATTAATTTCTTTCAGCAGTGTTTTCTAGTTTTCAGGGTATTTAATTCTTTTTGATAATATTATAAATGAAATTGCTTTCTTAATTTCCTTTTCATATTGTTGCTAGTGTGTAGAAACACAACTGATTTTTGGTGTTGGTCTTGTACCCAGCAACGCTTCTGAATTTGTTTTTTGGCTCTACAAGCTTTCTTGTGGATTCTTTGGGTTTTTTTATATGTATGATTATGTTGCCTGTGAATATAGTTTTACCTCTTTGTTTACAATTTGGATGCCTTTTATTTCTTGTCTAATAGTTCTGGCTAGAACTTCCACTACAATGTTGAATAGCAGCAGTGAAAGGAGGCATCCTTGACTTGTTCATGAGTTGTTCTTAGAGGTGTAGGTAAGCTACTGATTTAGATGTGGGTTTTTCAGATACTTTTATCATGTTGAGGAATTTTCCCTCTGTAACTACTTTTCTGAAAGATCTTATCATGAAAAGGCATTGTATTCTGTCAGATGACTTTTCAGCATCAATTGAGATGATCATGAGGTTTTTTCCCTTAGTTCTTATTAATGAGATATATTACATTGGTTGATCTTATGGTAAACCACTCTTACGTTCTTGGGATAAATCCCACTTGGTCATGGGGAATAATCCTGTTAGTATGCTGTTGGATTTGATTTCCTTTTATGTTGTTGAGGATTTTTGCACCTATATGCATAAGAGACATTGGTATATAATTTTCTTGTGATGCGTTTATTTAGCTTTGGTGTCAGGATAATGAGGGCCTCATGAGATTAGAAAGCATTCCCTCTTCTTCAGTTTTTTGGAAGAGTTTGAGAAGGATTGGTATTAATTCTTAATTAAATATTTTAATTAAATTAAATATTTGGTACAATTCACTGGTGAAGCCATCTGGTGCAAGACTGTTCTTTTTTGGGACGTTTTTGATTACACACTCAATCTCTTGTTATAAGTATGTTGAGATTTTCTAATTTTTCTGGAATCCATTTATAATAAATAATTTGTGTGTTTCAAGGAATTTGCCCATTGTTTTCTAGGTTGATTTTTGTTGATCTTTTCAAAGAAACAACTCTTGGTTTCATTGATTTTTTTTTTTTCTCTCTCTCTTTCTTTTTTTTTTTTTGGTTTATTTCCATTTCGTTTTATTTCCTTACTTCTGCTAGCTTTGGGTTTAGTTTGTTCTTTTTCGTATTTCATAAGGTGTAAAGTTAGGGTATTTTCAGATTTTTCTTTTTTGTGTGTGTGTGTGCGTGTGGTACGCGGGCCTCTCACTGCTGTGGCCTCTCCCGTTACGGAGCACAGGCTCCGGACGTGCAGGCTCAGCGGCCATGGCTCACAGGCCCAGTTGCTTCGTGGCATGTGGGATCCTCCCGACCCGGGCACGAACCCGTGTCCCCTGCATTGGCAGGCGGACTCTCAACCACTGCGCCACCAGGGAAGCCCGAGATTTTTCTTGTTTTTTAATGTAGCCATTTACAACTATAAATTTCTCTAATTACTGTTTGCATTGTATCCTATAAGTTTTGTATGTTTTTACCATTTTTACTCATTTTCAAGTACATTCTAATTTCCCTTTTGAGGTCTTCTTTGACCCATTTGTTCTTTAAGAATGTGTTTCTAATTTCCACATATTTTGAATTTTCCAGTTTTCCTTCTGTTACTGATTTCTAACTTCATCCCATTGTAGTTGGAGAAGATACTTTGTATAATACCTATCTTTTAAAATCTATTGACACTTGTTTTATGGCCTAATGTCTGGCCTGTCCTGGAGAATGTCCCATGTGAACTTGAAAAGAATGTGTATTCTGCTGTTGTTCAATGGAATGTTCTGTACACTTCTGTTAGGTTCAGTTGGTTTATTGTGATGTTCAAGTCCTCTAATGCCTAACTTATCTTTATCTGGTTGTTCTATTCATTATTGAATGTGGGCTGTTGAAGTTTCTAATTATTATTGTAGAATTGTTTATTCCTCCCTTTAATTCTGGTCATTTTTGCTTCATATATTTTGAAAGTCTCTTCTAGTTATGTAAATGTTTATAATTTTTATATAATCTTGCTCTTTTGAACCTTTTATTAATATATAATGACCTTCTTTGTCTCGTGTAACCTTTTTAAAGTCATTTTGTATGACCTTAGTATAACCTTCCCAGCTCCCTTTTGGTTAGTACTCGCATGGAATATCTTCTCTTTTCTTTTTTTCCACTTTTAACTTGTTAATATCTTTGGCTCTAAAGTGAGTATTTTCTAGACTGCATATAGATGGATCATGTTTTTGTTTTTGTTTTATCCATTCTGCCCATCTCTGTCTTTTGATTGGTGAGTTTATGCCATTTACATTTAAAGTAACTACGGATAAGGAGGGACTTATTTCTGCCATTTTGCTATTTGTCTTCTATAGACCTTATAGCTTTTGTGTCTTTCATTTCTTCCATTACTGCCTTTTTCTGTGTTTGATTTTTTGTAGTGAAAAGTTTTGATTTATTTCTGATTTCCTACTTTGTATATCCTATGGACATTTCCTTTGTGGTTGCTATAGGAATTACATTTAACAGCCCAAATTTATAACAATATAATTAAATTGATACCAACTTTAGTAGCATACAAAAACTCTCCTATACAGCTCTGTCTCCTCTTTCTGTTCTTGATGCTACAGATTACATCTTTATACATTGTGTTTGTAATAAATTAGACTAATATTTTTATGCATTTGTCTTTTAAATCATGTAGAAAATAAAAATGGAGTTAAACAATAATTACAATTATAATTGCCCATATATTTATCTTTACCGGAGAGCTTTATTTCTTCATATGGCTTTAAATATTGTTGAGCATCCTTTCATTTCAACGTGAAGGATTCCCATCAGCATTTCCTGAAGGGTGGTTTTAGTGGTAATGAACTCCCTTAGTTTTTTTTAAAATCAGAGAATGTCTTAATTTCTCCCTCATTTTTTTTTTTTTTTTTGTGGTACGCGGGCCTCTCACTGTCGTGGCCTCTCCCGTTGCGGAGCACAGGCTCCGGACGCGCAGGCTCAGTGGCCATGGCTCATGGGCCCAGCCGCTCCGCGGCATATGGGATCTTCCCGGACCGGGGCACGAACCCTTGTCCCCTGCATCGGCAGGCGGACTCCCAACCACTGCGCCACCAGGGAAGCCCTCTCCCTCATTTTTGAAGGACAATTTTGCTAGATACAGATCTGTCAACAGTCCTTTTCTTTCATTGCTTTGAATATTATCAACCCACTGTCTTCCAGACTCTAAGATTTAAGATGAGAAATTGTCTGATAATCTTATTGAAGATCCCTTATATGTGATGAATATTCTCTCTTGTTGCCTTTAGGATTCTCTCTTTTCTTTGGTTTTCTACAGTTAGATTATTATCCTTTCTCCCATTTCTCTCTCTCTTCTCCTCTTGGGATGCTTACAGTGGTATGTTGTTTTTCTTGACAGTGTCCTACAGATCCTTTAGGCTCTGTTCACTTTCACATTTCTTTCTTTTTCTGTTCCTCAGACGGAGTAGGAAGGACATGGAATCCATCTCTCTACCTAAACAACAATCGTACTGGCAGAAACTGAAGTAACTGTTTTGGAACTCTGGAGTCTATTTGAATGCTTGCATGTTCCAGGGGAAAATTTGGTTGGTCAATTGAGGTTAATTTCAGTCAATGTGAGCCTTTAGTGTGATAGAACCTACTCATTCCTACTCCTCAACCCTGTGGAGGCAGTCATGTTTATATTCCTGGTATGGCTTGCTGGAGCCAGGGTGGGAAATAAGAACCTTGTTCTCCAAATACAAGAGTTCTGTATTTTATTTTTATTGAAGTATAGTTGATTTATAATGTTGTGTTAGTTTCAGGTGTACAGTAAAGTGATTCAATTTTTATATATGTATATATATTTTTTCTTTTTCATTATGGTTTATTACAGGATATTGAACATAGTTCCCTGTGCTATACAGTAGGACCTTGTTGTTTATCTATTTTATATGTAGTAGTTTGTATCTGTTAATCCCAAACTCCTAATTTATCCCTCCCCCACCCTTTTGCCCCTTTGATAACCATAAGTTTTTTCTATGTCTGTGAGTCTGTTTCTGTTTCATAAATAAGTTCATTTGTGTCATATTTGAGATTCCACATATAAGTGATATATGGCATTTAGACAAAGACTTTAAAACTGTCTTAAAGTTGCTCATTGAGCTAAAATGAAACATGGATGAAGTCTGGAAAATGTACAGAAAAATGGGAATATCGTTAAAGAAATAGAAATTATAAAAAGGAACTTAAGTGAAATTCTGGAGTTGAAAATATAATAATAGAGAGAAAAAAGTTCACTTGGGTTCAAAATCAGATTTGAGCAGGCAGAAGAAAGAATCAACAAACTTGAAGATATTTCTTTCAAACCCAGTTCCTTTTTTCCCACCCTTTCTTTTGCCCTAGTTCAGGCCTTTCTGAACTTAGGCAGCCTCCAAAGTGTTCTATTTACTCCCTGTTTTCCCTTTTCTACTCCTACCAGAATGAAATTTTTAAAAAACTCAAATCTGATATTGGCACTATCCTTAGAAACCTCTAAGGGCTCCCTGTATTTATAGATTGAACTTCATTTTCCTTATTTAAGTATTCAAGGACCTTCCCATTCTGCCTCCAGCTTACCACATCAATCCATTGAGCTTGAGATATAAATTCCAGTTTCCAGGATATACAAGGTCTAAGGGAACAAATTCAGTGACTTCTTGAGGAAGCAACCATTCAGATCCAGAAGGTGGGAAATTTTGCACTTCAACTGGACCGATTTCTTCAATAGGCCAGTGTCTTTCCTTTTTTTTTCTTACGTGCTAGATTTAAAAATACTTAAGGGACATCACAACCAGATACAACATGTGGGCCTGGATTGGATGCTGATTTGGGAAAACTAGCTGTAAAAAAATATATTTGGGGCAACAGAGAATTTGATTATAGTTAGGTATTAGATGAGAGGAAAATTTACTGAAATGATATTACTGATTTGGAAAAGCCAGCTGTAAAAATATTTTTAGGTTGTTAGAAAATTTGAATGCGATCTAGGAATTAGATGAGAGCAAAATTTAGTGAAATGGTAAGGTAGATATTGTTAATTGAATAAAGCAGACTGCTTAACTGTGTGATCTCATTTTGTAAAACAATATAGAGACACACAAAGAAGGCTACATATTAAAGTATTAATATTTGTATTGGGAATGTGATGTTTTTGTTTTTTATTTTAGGTTGTCCCTATTTTATATTTTTCTCCAGGGCATACTGTAGTGATTCTGTAATAAAATTTTATTTAAAAAATATATGTTAAGATTTATGTATATATTGGGGTAATACATATGAATCAAGAAATACATGAATGTATGGTCACCACACTATTAAAAGTGGTTTTGTCAAGAGTGCCAGGATTTCAGGGGATTTTACTTTCTTCCTAATGTTTTATCTGTTGTTTAAATACTTTAAAATGGGTGTGCATTTTTGTTACATAACTCTATGAGGAGAAAAGGAAGAAAGCTATTTTCCTGCGGGAGTGCAGCCAAGTGTATTATAATAGACAAGTCACAAAGAGGACTGCAACAGAGCACAGCTTTTTTTTTGCTTTTTCTCTGGTGGATTTAGATGCAATATCCACAGGAAAACTTTGCGAATGACTCATTTACCAGGAAAACAGCATATGCTATTTGAATAAAGAAAGAATGAGGGAGAGGCTGTAGAGAGATTTCATAAATTGTCAAGACTTAATTAGCACCTTTAATATTTGTTTCCAACTACATTGTAAATTCATTCAGGACAGGGACTTTAAAATTCATTCTATTGCCGTTGCTCTGTATATCACTTTCGAATAATTTTTAAATAAAATCCCAGCCCCATCTTTGAGTAGCAGTATGAAACCACCTTGTTCATTTCTGTTCTATTCTGTGTGTCTCAGATACCTCGAGGTAGCTGTGTTGTAGCCAGTCGCCCTTGACTTCAAAGTCAGAAGTTTTGACTTCTGGACTGAATTCTGTTGCTTAGGCTGGACTCCCTTACAAAATGAGAAAAAAAAAATCATATCATTCTCAATGCTTTCTCAAGGTTTGTGGTAAAGCCAAGTGACATACCTGTAAAAGAACCTATCACAAAAGAATCTATCACAATCCCTGGCACTTTTTGCGCCCTCAATAAAGGGCAGGTGAGTTGGGTTACATCATTAAGGGCTGCTTTAGAAACAGCATTTGAACGTTAAAGGTGAGCAAGGGATTCCGTGCTCTAGCACCAGTGTCTTTAGGGTTGTACCCCTCTCAGGCGCAACAGGTACTACCCAGACTGCTACCCCCGCCAATCCTGCTTCCAGTCCCTGATGCAGGCACAGAGCCGCTATCGGCCCAAGCGCGGACACAGCACGGCATTGAGTCCTGCTCCCAGAGTGCAGACTCCACGCAGACGCAGACTCCGGAGGCGGGCTAAAAGCCCAGGTGGGGCTTCGAGGAAAGGAAGTACGCCCCCGCCGCCTGTTGTTGGGCCAATGGGGCCGCTCTGCTTTGCCGTGGGCCTATGAGACAGGGCAGTAGGCGGGGCGGAGGGCGGAAGGAGCCTCTCTCACGTGAGTAGGGGGCGGGGAGGGCGGGGGCAGGGCGGCTGGGGAGGCCCAGGCGGCGGAGCCTCCGGGACGGCGAACGGCGGGGCCGCGGAGAAGGAGACGGCGGGTCGGGTAGGGCCGTGTTCCCCCCCTCCTCCTCCCACCCTTCCATCCACCAAGCCCGGGGGGGATCCTCCGACGGCCCCTGCGGGAGGCCAAGCCGTGTTCTCATCCCGCGGAGCGGGGCAGGCGTGACTGCGCTCAGCTCCCTCGACTAGCCGGGTTGTGAGGGGAGCAGTGATTGGGGGGGAGGGGGAGTCGCGGCCGTGGGGGGAGGACGCATGCGCAAGCGGGAACGCTCCGGCAGCCCCTGCCCAAACCGGTTCCCCCTGTCTGGGTGGGTGTGAGTCTTCCCAGTCCTTCACTTGCGGCCGTCCCTCTCGCCCCCCAGCAAAGCAGGTTTGTCTCTTGACTTACACGTCTGGGGACAGGTCCTATTTGGGAATCTGGCGGCTCCCTCCGCCTCAGTTTCTCCCCATTGCCCGCTAGGCCTGTACCTGTGACTTAGGCTGGCTTCGGCCTCAGGCTAGCTTCCTACGCTGCGCCTAATTTGAAAGGTTTGCTTTATGCTAGTGTCGGTCTGCCATCTCGTGTTGACGTTTCTGTCTCGTTTTCCCCGCCTGCAATCGAAGTGTCCCCGGTATTCCCCTCTCCGCAGATACTTTAAGTATCTGCCCCCGATACCTCATTGCTGTATTTTGATTACCAGCAACCTTCAGGGCTTTAGGTGTTCAACAAAGCCCGAGGATAACCCCAGACTTCCAGGAGTTCTCTGTCCATCACCTGGTAGTACTTTGGTGTTCCTTCTCTTCTAACATTCGGATTGTAATCATATGCACCTGCTTTAAAGTCAGCTCCATACTTTATTGTAATCATATGCACCTGCTTTAAAGTCATCTCCATACTTTATCTTGGAATAAAAGTCCTAGCAGACCGTGTTAAGTGATAAGTGATCATGCTGCTGGTGCTCACGCTACAAGTGCTCCGTTAGCTTAAATCTTGTTCCAGCTTGAATTGGAGATCTTTTGGCTTTTTTGTTTGTCAGTGGAAAAAGAAAACTGCCAGAGACGGGTTTCACAATTCATTTGATATGTTCATTCAGGTAAATACCTGTATTCACATACATGTGACTGGAGTAGTAAGTTGCGAGTGTGTCTGTTTCCAGCTGCGCTGTTTATTTAGGAAGAGAAAAAACCAAAGAGTAAATTGAACTGAGTTTCCACGTAAAACTGATGTTTGGAAAGTTGAAAAAAAGCTTAGGTGCCAAGGGAGTGCACATTCAATTTTTTTTTTTTTAACGAAGGACCTGCTGGCCTTAATTCTAGCGTGTATGAGGTGCTATTTTAATATATATTTAAGGCTTTTGTTCGAATTTACTTATAAAAACGGAAAGTGAATAAGGGGCAGAGTTCTTTATAATCTTCCTGTGTAGACCTCCGTTTCCATTAATGAAATTTGAATCCATGATTGATTTGTATTTATTGGTAACGTTTAAGATTCACATATAGTTTTATCAACTCAACTTTGTAGTTAAAATTGAGCTATTGCTATGTTGTGGTACACTTTTCATTTCAGTTTTATAACTCATTTTACAGTTAATTAACAGCTCATCGGTATTAAGGTATATATTTGGATAGTTAACCTATCAGCTGTATACATTTTGGCATTCTTTGGCATAGTGGGGTTTTTTTTGTTTTTTTATTTTTAAAAAATTTTTTATTGAGGTATAGTTGATTTTGGCATAGTGTTTTATTAGCAGTTTACAGGTGCTTAACCTGGATAAAATGGTAGTCTAGTGGGACTCTGTAAAAGTGAAGGCACCTGTTTCCTATCTTTTCTACTGCATATTGGAAGAAGTGTATTCACATTATCTACATGAGGGGACATGGTTTTTCGTAAACATATCTCAACTTTACAGCCTACATTCTTTTTTTAAAAAATAAATTTATTTTTATTTATTTTTGGTTGCGTTGGGTCTTCGTTGCTGCGTGCGGGCTTTCTCTAGTTGCAGTGTGTAGGCTTCACATTGCGGTGGCTTCTTTTGTTGTGGAGAGTGGGCTTCAGCAGTTGTGGCACATGGGCTCAGTAGTTGTGGATCGCAGGCTCAGTAGTTGTGGTGCACGGGCTTAGTTGCTCCTCAGCATGTGGGATCTGCCTGAACCAGGGCATGAACACGTGTTCCCTGCATTGGCAGGTGGATTCTTAACCACTGTGCCACCAGGGAAGTCCCATAGCCTAGATTCTTTAACGAAGTCATTTTCTACTACTGAGTATATTTCCAGCTAAACTTTACAGCCCAGATTCTTTTAAAGAAGTCGTTATCTTTTGTTGAGCATGTTTCCAGCTAAAGTGTTTCCAGCTTAAGTGAAGCCTACTTTGAAGGTCTCACCATTTCACAGTGATTATTTTAACTGCTTATATCAGTTCTACTGCTGAGTGTCTTTATAGATACTGATGTGCTGAGGTTCTAGCATATGCTGCCCAAGTGTTATCTTTGTAGTTGTCAATATAATCAGATATCACACTTTTCAAGCATGTGAAATGAATGAATATAAAACTGGTAAATAATCTTTCTTGGAGATAGAACTCCAAGGTTAAAAAAGTGCTAATTTAACCAGTGTACATAAAGCAGAGTTTGGCATGACATTTGGGTGCTTTGTATGTAACTGCCTTGTTTTATTGATTTTCCGTGGTTAGGTTCTAAAGAAAGAAAATCCAAGGCCAAGGATTTGGCTGTCCATGGGTATACATGATAAAACATACTAATTTAACAGCTGTTTCTTTTGGCATAAAATGGTTGCCTGGTCTCCCCTGACCCTCTCCAGTTTTGTGTTGACCCTGAGATCCTTATTCTTTAGAAGAATTGTAAGTCAAAGCAATACTGGATAGACACTTAAACTTATAACAACTTTTGTTGGCCCCTAACTGCCTTGTTTCTCTTCATGTGCAAAGTCTGACCAAATATGGCAGTTTGCAAGTCATGAACACTCTAGTTTATAGAATTTAGCCTGGAAGTTTTCCTCTTGCCAAAGCAACTATAGTCCTCTGAGGTAATCACCAGAAGTTTTTGAAGGCTGTTCTTTCTATCTAGTAGAGTTCTATAAGGCCTAACTTTTCCTCCAAATCCCTTTTTCCGAGGATCATAAAATAGTAAAAATAAAGCCCTAAATTTGTTCTTAAGTTCATGCTTGACATTAAATAGTATATATTACCTTGGCTGTAAAACATGAGAAGTATATCTTCTTAATTTTGTGGCCGTGCTGCCAGATTTGGAGGTTTGCACCTCTTAGGAGTTAATGCGTGGTTGTCACTTATCTCCAGTTAAGGTTGCATCAGCTTTTGTGTAATAAATCACTACTCCTTGGCATTTATTAATCTTTGTGGCAATAAATTTTTCTCCATAATAAAATATGGCATCTCTCTCTCTCTTTTTTTTTAATGTCTATTTATTTATTTATTTGATTGTGCCAGGTCTTAGTTGCAACATGTGGAATCTTTTAGTTGCGGCATGTGGGATCTTTTAGTTGTGGCATGCAGGATCTAGTTCCCTGGTAAGGGATCGAACCCAGGTCCCCTGCATTGGGAGCGTGGAGTCTTAGCCACTGGACCACCAGGGAAGTCCTAAATATGGCATCTTCTTAAGGTACATTAGCAAATTAGTTTCTGTGGTAATGTTAACAAAATGTTATTAACTCTCAAAGCTTAACAATAATTTGACTATTTTAAAAATTTCTTTTTCCCATTTTTCCTTATTTATACACTTTGGTAATTATAACTAGGAATCTGTGGTTATCATCTTGTTTTCCAGCTTCTGAGGGTGCCCTTTGTGTCAGGAAAAGGAATTATATGCAGAATCTTTCTTTGGGAACGTATTTTAAATATCATTATGGGTATTAAGAGACAGCATTCAAGGCTAAATTGGATTAAATGTTAGGCGGTTGTATAATACTACTGTGAAGAGCCATGAGTTAATCATTTTAATGCTTTTACCATAGGGTAATAAACTCTCATGCTTTTTTTTAAAAATAAATTTATTTAATTTATTTATTTTTGGCTGCGTTGGGTCTTCGTTGCAGCGCGCGGTCTTTCTCTAGTTGCAGCAAGTGGGGGCTACTCTTCGTTGCGGTGCACGGGCTTCTCATTGCGGTGGCTTCTCTTGCAGGCTCTAGGCGGGCGGGCTTCAGTAGTTGTGGTGAGTGGGCTTAGTTGCTTCACGGCATGTGGGATCTTCCCGGACCAGGGCTCGAACCCGTGTCCCCTGCGTTGGCTGGCAGATTCTTAACCACTACGCCACCACAGAAGTCCTCTCATGCCTTTTAAATATGCTGATAAATGGATTCTGGCAAGGTGAGAGTAGAAACATGTCATGTAAATCTTTTTTGCTGTGGTACATGATTTCCTATGAGTAGACCTCTGATATACCTGCAAAAGAGAAATGGTTATATCTTTATTGTAGTTACCTGTTGAGTTCTCTGTGAATTGAAGAAAAATCTGATTTCTATCTAACCTCCAAAGTTAATTCTTAGATAAAAAATTGTTCCCTAGCAGAAACATCTTTTTTTTTTAATCTTTATTTTTTTGCTTTTGGGTTGTGAGAAAAGAACTTTTTAGATAGGTTTAAAAAACGTCTGTGGGGCTTCCCTGGTGGCGCAGTGGTTGAGAGTCCGCCTGCCGATGCAGGGGACACGGGTTCGTGCCCCGGTCTGGGAAGATCCCACATGCCGCGGAGCGGCTGGGCCCATGAGCCATGGCCGCTGAGCCTGCGCGTCCAGAGCCTGTGCTCTGCAACGGGAGGGGCCACAACAGTGAGAGGCCCGCATACTGCAAAAAAAAAAAAAAAAAAAAAAGTCTGCGAAGCTAAATTAAATATATGTGAATTCTTTTATCTTCTTACATGGTGCCTATCCTAGTGCTGTGAGTGAAAGTGCTCAGTAAATGTTTTTTGGTTGCCCACCCCCTATTCAACACACTTAACAAATGTCCCACCTTCCTTGTATAACTATGGACCAGGGCATTCTTGTATCAGAAGATTCAGAAAACTTGTGTGTCTTCTGCTAAACATTCATGGTTTGTCTACACACATTCCCTTGAAAATCAGAGGTCATGGAAAAGAGAAACCATATTTACTGCATTAATCTCAGGCTTTGATTATCTATCAAATGATTTGCTTACTTAGCATTAAATTCACATAGTTTAAACATTTCAGATCAAAGTATAGACAGATTGATATTCTAAATGGAATAGATACATATTCTTCGCTGTGGTTGAGAAGGAACTATATTGACTAATTTCCTAAAAGTAGGAAAAGTGGGGTTTTTTTTGGTTTTTGGTTGTTTTTTTTTTTTTGGCTGCGTTGGGTCTTTGTTGCTGCGCGCAGGCTTTCTCTAGTTGCGGCGAGCGAGGGCTATTTTTCGTTGCAGTGCACGGGCTTCTCACTGCAGTGGCTTCTCGTTGTGGAGCACGGGCTCTAGGTGCACGGGCTTCAGTAGTTGCAGCACGTGGGCTCAGTAGTTGTGGCACACGGGCCCTAGGGCTCACGGGCTTCAGTAGTTGTGGTTTGTGGGCTCTAGAGCGCAGGCTCAGTAGTTGTTGCACGCAGGCTCAGTAGTTGTTGCACACAGGCTTAGTTTCTCCACGGCATGTGGGATATTCCTAGACCAGGGATTGCACCTGTGTCCCCTGCATTGGTGGGCGGATTCTTAAACACCGCACCACCAGAGAAGTCCAGAAAAAGTCTTTGGGAAATCCTGCATTGCTTAAAAATGTTTATGTTTTTATATTTATAGAACACTAGTGTAAATTACATTGTGCTTTAGAAATCCACTCCAGAAAAAGTAAATACAAGAATACTTTTACAAAAAATGTATATTACTGAGGTATGAAGTATAATCTGACCTTGTGAATAAGTAGTATTGGGTTGGCAAAAAAGTTCATTTAGGTTTTCCCATAACATCTTGTGGGAAAACGCAAACGAACTTTTTGGCCAATACATTAACATTAACTAACTCTCCTTGTGTTCCCAGAGGTGGGTTTCTCTTGGGGCAATGGCATCCAGATAATTTTAAAATTTAGCTGCAGAGATATTGTGTTGAAGGGGCATAAAGCCAGCATACCTAGAGTTCTGCAAAAAACTATAGTGCTGTTTCCTGAAATAGCCAAAGGAACATGGGAAAACCACTTATATGGTTTATTTTTTTCAGGTGTCAGCACTATTGCACTCAGATAATCAACACAGAGTTAAGTGAATTGTTTTATATGCATTTTATCCCCACTTCTTACTTTTTGTACCTTTCATTAAAAGTATCAAGATATAGCGGGTAGAGTGTGAACTTTGGAATCAGAAAGATATAGATATCCCAAGTCTTGAACTTACTTAATATACGACTGAAGGTAAGATACTTAAGGATTGTGATTCTCAGTTTCTTCATTTGTAAAAGTGGAACTAATTATGCTTACAACATGGATTAGGACTGGGAAGCACCTGGCATTCCCTCCCCGCACCCCTTTCCTGGATATTCTCATTCACAAAAGAGTAGAAAGTGTTTATTCCCCTCATTTTATGTATGAGAACTGAAACTATAACATTGTCCAAATTAAATCAAAAAGGACTAAGGAGTTCAAATCCCAGTTGGTTTTTCAATGTAATACCAGACTGTTAACTTTATAAAGTCTTAATGAAACTTGATTAGTCATTGAGGAGGTGAGAAGTAACTCTGAGAACATTGGCTGTCATCTTTAGGCACTTTTCTGTATTGATTTTGTGAGTTTTATCCTAAAGATCCTATAAAGTTAAAATTAGGCTTTTAGAACTTTTATTGACCAGAGAATGGATAAACAAAAGGTGGTATATACATACCATGGAATGCTATTTGACCTTAAAAAGAAAGGAAATTCAGACACATGCTACAATATAGATGAACTTAGAAGACATTATGCTAAGTGAAATAAGCCAGCCATAAAAGTATAAATACTATATGATTCTACTACTTATGTAAGGTACCTAGAGTAGTCAGATTCATAGAGACAAAGTAGAATGTTGGTTGCCTGGGGGAACAGGAGTTGGAATTTAATAGGTACAGAGTTTCAGTTGGGGAAGATGAAAACGTTCTAGAGATGGGTGGTGGTGATGGTTGCACAATGTGAATGTACTTAAAGCCACAGAGCTATACAGTTAAAAATGGCTAAAATGGTAAAGTTTATGTTATGTACATTTAACCACAATTTTTAAAGATTAAAACTTTTTAAATCTTTTTAAAAATTAAAAAACTTTTGTCTTCTGAGTTATTATATTCCTATAATTAAGCTATCTTTTATAGTTAATCTGGAATTGAAGTAAAAGAGTCGCTTCATAGTTTAAAGAAGTTAATTGTCACAGGCGTTATGGGTTAAAATTTGCCTAAAAGTGACTATTAAGTTAAGCTGGTTTTTCTTGCCTTTATGTGCTGTAGGCCCAAGATGATCAAGTTATATTTTCCTTTTGGTTTTTAAAGCTAAGCTGAAATTATTCAGAAGGATTAAATTAATATGGTTCTCTTAGCTCACTAAAATAATTCAAAGAAACAGCCCCCAAATTCAAAGTCAGACTTAAAGACACATCTATTGTTTAGCAATTAGCAGTGGTGGAAAGGAATTTATTTTTCTAAAGACGGGATGATTTTCCACTGAGTTTTGTTAGATTTGTCCTACCCTTCCCAGGGATAAGCTGTGAGAAGTTCATATGAAAACCAATGCAGCGAAACAAATCTCAAAGCCAGAAAGAAAGAAAAAAGCTGAGATTAAGATTGTATGATTTTTAAAAATAACTTCTTTGTGGTTTAATTTTAAAGAGCTACAAACCCACAAGAATTGGCCTGCTACAGCATGAGACTTGACTCTCTTGCTACTTCCTGACTTGTCTTTTTCTCAACAAGAGTAATCTTAGCAGATCTGTGTTTTAGAAGGGTTATATAACTGGGAGCAACATAGAGTATGGATTGGAATGGGGAGAGAATGGTGTTAGGAACACCAAGGAGGAGAGATGCATTCCTGAAAAGGACATAGGCACCTAGATACCTGGGTTTGGATCAAGTTCTATAATTGTCTCTGTGAACTTAAGCAAGTTATTGAACTAATCTAAGCCTCAGTTTGTCTGTCATATATGAAGTTTATACCTTTCTGGCAAGGTTAATATAAAGATTAGTAATAATGTATATAAAGCTTCTAAGTACCATGTTGGGCATATATAATCGATACTCAGGAACTGCTAAGTATTGTTCTCTCTTTAGATTTAGCAAGATGATTTAAGTATCCTCCTTAAGATTCCCTAAAGCTGTGCTCATTTTTTCACTGGTTGAGCAAACAAAAATGATGAGGATTGGGAGGGAAGTGATGAGTGTTTTGGTACAAAGGGAATCCAAGGTATGTTTTGTGGCTCAGTGTTGTTTAACTGGTTTTCACAGTTAGAAACTTGATGAAGAGTCAGTCAGGCACACTCAAGGGTAGTTCTTTTTGAGTCTCTTTTTTCCAGTTGTCATTCATATCCACATCCCAGACACGCATGTAGTGTATCATATTTGTCATTTGTCCATCTCACATTACACAGACTCTATCACTTAAACACTAATGAAAGAGTATTATTCATCCAATCACATTTATTGAGGACTGCCATAGCAAGGATATGAAGATGATACGAATAAAACCTAAGATCCCTGTCCACAAGTAGTTCAAAGGGACTGTGTGTGCTCATTGTATTCCCAGTATTTACCATGGTGGTTTATACCAAGTAATTGTTTCTGGAATGAATGATCAATATAGTATAGGGGAAAAGATGTATAACATTTTACGGTGTAATAAATGCTGTAATTCTGTGATAAAATTAAAAAGCAAGCAAACAAAAAGCCTTTGGAGCCCTAGAGGGAAAAAAGGAATGTTTCAGAAGGGAAAAGGGGAGGTTGAATATTTGATTGTATCGCAAGGTTGCTGGTGGGGAAGAAGGACTAATGGGGGAAATGAAGTCACATTCCTAGCTTAAGAAATGGCATGAGCAAAGCCTTGAAAGCATAAAAATGCATGATATATTTGGTGAGCTGTCTGGTGTGGTTTGATAAAAGGAGATAAAACTAGAATGATAGATTGGCTCCAGATTTTTAAGAACTAATGATATAAAGAGTTTGGATTTTTTTCTGTTTTCAGTCAGGAGCAGTCAAAGGAAGGGGTGAGATATATGATCAAATCTGAATTTTAGAAATTAACTCTGAGGCCTTGATAATGACTAGAGAGAGTCTAGGAAGGGAGACTTATGTTGTAGCTAAGTTGAAAGAGAATGAAATACTCAAGTCACTGACGTGAAAGATGGCAGAGAAGGAATATATTTGGGGTATGTTTTGGAACTAAAATCCATTAGAATCCCAAGGGAGAATGAGAAAAGGAGTCATGGATTTTGGGGGACATTTCTATCTTGGATCAGTGGTTATTAACCACTGTTAGGGGAGATATGAGGAAGAATATGGTTGTGTGAAGATGGGGTCTGCTTTGGACATGGGACACATGTAGCAGATCCCACCTGTGTATTCACATAACACCATTTGCATACCTCTATTATACCAAGCACTATACTCTATTGTAATTACTTGTTTACTTGTCCATTTTGTTTACTGTAAGCCTGTCAAGGGGAAAGAGTACCTTTCCTCTCCGTAACACTGTACCTAGTGCCTGGCACATATCAAACATTCAGTACTGAATAGAAAAAAAACCACAAACACCCACATGAAATTAGGGAGAAAGACAGGGCTGCAGTATCATCAGCATACACACACACACACACACACACACACACACACACACACACACACACACACACACACACACACACACACACACACACACACACACAAATTTATAACCACATGAGGTATTGAGATAGCTAAGGGATCTTGTTCCATGGAACAAGAAGGAGGCCAGGATGGAACAAGAAGGAGGCCAGGATGAATTTAAAGAGTGGGCAGAGGGGCTTCCTGGGTGGTGCAGTGGTTAAGAATCTGCCTGCCAATGCAGGGGGCACAGATTCGAGCCCTAGTTGGGGAAGATCCCACATGCTGCAGAGCAACTAAGCCCACGTGCCACAACTACTGAGCCTGCGCTCTAGAGCCTGTGAGTCACAACTACTGAGCCCACGTGCCACAACTACTGAGCCCTGTGCTGCAACGACTGAAGCCCACCCGCCTAGAGCCCATGCTCCACAACAAGAGAAGCCACCGCAATGAGAAGCCCCCGCACCGCAACTGGAGGAAGCCTGCGCACAGCAACGAAGACCCAACGCAGCCAAAAATAAACAAATAAAATAATTTTTTTTTAAACTTAAAGAAAAAATAAAGAATGGGCAGAAAAAAAGGAACTTAAAAGACAGCTGGGAAAAGGTACCAGAGGTAGAAGATGGAAGCAAAAAGATAAGAGTTTCACAATATGGAAATGATCAGCATTTTCATTTATTTCAGCTGGTAGAAGTAAGATGAGAACTCAAAAGAATAGTTTGGGTTTTGAAATTTTGTATTGTTGATTTTTAAATGTTTATAGATATATATTTTTTTCCTTTCCGAACGGATGCTCAGAGAATGTTAAAGTACCCAGGGTCACATAGACAAGGTTTGAATTCATCTTTTAAAAGAGGATGTGCAGTGAAGCTTGGTGAGAGGTAGGGGAGCCAGATTTTGAGAGGGACTGCTCAGTGAGAGTGGGGAGTCCCACTGAAGTGCAGGAGGAGTTTGTGCTTCTCCTTCAGGAAGAGTTTCAGGAAAACCAAGGAAATAAAGATGAACCAGAGTGCTGAACTAGTGGCCGGGAGCTAGCACATTTTACTTGTCTCAAGCATGTCAAGTTCAATTACAAGTATCACGCAGACCTCTTTTATCAAGTTTGGTAGGTCACTTATTGGGAGGTGATTTTTCCTCTACTAATTGCACATTAGCAAATCCATGCCACTGCAATTTCACTGTTTATGTTACTACTGTGAATGATGTTAGAAACAGTACAAATATCTGATGGTATTCTGTCCCCAAAAAGTTCAAGTTTTTAAAAAGTAAACACTGATTATCCAGGAACTGACTGCTTTTGACGAACTGTCAAAAGAGCCTTTACCATGGCTAGTTCTTTTACATTTCACTTTCCTTTAGCTGGGTTTATAGTTTTAAGAGGAGATTGAGAATGAAAATGAATTTTCATTCAACAAGATTGAGGTACATTATTTACTATGATCTTTGCAGAAGTGCATTGTTGAGCATAGAATTGTCACTTACGTTACAGAGCAGGATATAACATAACTGAACCTTTGGTTTGGATGCATGAGGTTGCATAATTAAGCAAAATTACCTATCATTTTAAGTTAGTTGATGTATTAAAGGAGATAGAATGAAACATCCCTGAACTGGCACTCACCAACCTGGCCCTGTTGGTAACTGGACATGTTATAAGGGTCTAGGCTCATCACTTATATAAGAAGGAGACAAACTGTGAGTGCCTACCAAATACCAGGGTGTTCATATGTATATTATTTCATTTAAAGTGGAATAAAAATCTTTGTCTACCTTAGAGAATTGTTAGGATGATAAAATGAGATAAAGAATGTGTATATTTTAGTAATCTGTAAAGTACTATTCAGAGATACAAAGTATTCCTTTGCATTTAGTTAGGTATAAATAAATTAGAATATGGAACTAAGAATGTTATATATTTTTGCACTAATATTGTTTCCTAAATTGAATTTCCAGAATCAGTTTTACTTGTTAATTCCTTTAAAATTGGAAGTTAGTTTCACTCTCCAGATAATGAAGAGAGTGATGAAATGGAAAAGAACTGGCCGTCATCAAGACTCTTGACAGCCCTTCAATAGCATTTGGCTCCTGGATATACATATATCTATTCCTTAGTAATTTTTATAATGGCTCCATGAGGTAGATAGTACGCCATTTTCATTTATGGAAACTGAGGCTTGGTGTGACCATGCTTACACTATTATTAAATAGCAGAACCAGCATACTAACTTGGATTTTTTTCTCTTAATGGTGTGCTTTACTGTCACAAATATGACTTCTGTTCTTACTGTCAGTCTGTAAAAGCTGCTGTTGCCTTTTCATGGGTGGCTCTTGTTCTTTTCCATCTTTATTTGCCACTTATCCTATTTCTTTAGCAAATATTTGAGCACCTACTATGTGCCAGTCATTCTTTCACTTGTTAGGGATACAGCAGCTAATGAAACAGGCAAAAATCCCTGCCCTTATGCTTACATGATACTTAAAAACAAATGATTAAAATGTAAAACGTGTCGAATGGTTATAGGTGGTATAGAGAAAAGTAGAAAGAGGGATGGCAGTGCGGAGTATTTGGGGGAGGAAGTTTGTACTTTATTGTCCATGAGAATTGGAATTAGAGTAGGGGACTTCATGTGGTAATTGGTGTAAGTAGGGATTAAAGACAACAAAATTAGTTCTTATGGTCTCAAGACAGAGGTTGTAAATACTGTAGAATTTTGCCAGGAGTATACCAAGTTCTGGGACACGTCTTTATTGTGGAGGCCAGGGAAGGGGTGGTCTTATTCAGAGACCTTGGAGGCCATGGGCTCCCTTTTCACTTCTGCCCATGGAGGCCAGAGAAGAGGAGTGTTAGTATATAACCTTTCCTGTACTGCGTAGTGTTTTGATAAATCCCATTCCCACTGAGTGATTCAGTTACTTTCAGGTGCCAAAACAAATAGTAAAGTATCTTATAAAGTGTACTTTCCTGTCACCTCCTCAAAGAAAATAGGTTGAGCTTTGAGCCTGCCAAATCTTCTCAGTTTCATAGTATAAATACCAAAGTATACTATTTTTGAGTCTAGAATACTGTAGAAAGTTCTCAGTGTCTCTGAGATCATAGCTTTAGGGAACTTTCCCAGGCCCTCTGCTATCTTACTATTAGTAACATTTTAAAAGATAGAAAAAAGACTAATTAAACATGAAAATCTTACCCAAAGTACAAGTTCTAAAAAAGATAGAGACTCCTTTATCTGATACTGACTATTTTGGAACAAAGCCCAAACATTTGTAGCATTGGAAAAGCATCATAATCTAATGGAAAGAGCTTAGCTTCTGGAATCATAGATATGTTGGTTCAATTTTTAGCTTTGCTTCTAACCAGTTAAATTACAACCGTTACCTTGAACAAGTTACACTGTCTCTTTAAGCCTCAATTTCCTAATCTGTGAAATAGATATATGAATATTAAGTTTGCTGTTCAGGGGCTCAACATCAAATTGTAACACAACATAATAGGTACTGTAAAAAATGTAAATTGCTATGGGAACCGAAACAAGGCAGGCAGTGCGTTTGACTCTGGGGAAAGAATGGGCAGGCCACTTGGAAAAGGAGGGTTATTAGATCATGAACGATTATTTCTAGTTGTCAGAGTACAGAAGCAAGGGAACCACTTTAGGAGGAGGATCCTAGGAGGGCAGATACCTCAAGGTATTAACATATATATCCTTGGCAAAGATATTACCTCCTCTAGTATATTTTTTAACTCTTCCAACATGTTTCCATAGTTTTCTTTACCCTAAATCAGTACCTATTAACCTGTTCAATTTGCCTCTGTTCTCTACTAAATTATAAACTCCTTTTGGGCAAGAATCTATTTTTTCTTGTTTAGCATATTCTATTCTTTATAAACTAGACATTTGGTAAGTATTCATTGCATAGATGAAGCAGAACTACATTTTAAAAAAAGTTTTCAAAAGTACATTTGAAGCATCTCTAAATGCTACGCTACGCATTTAGATTTAGTCCTATGAAACGTAAAGCCTTTAAGCAAGGAAGTTAGTTTAAATAGAAAGCGGGGAGTCCAGGGTTTGAGCTTTAGTTATGCCTGATTAAATGACCCTGCACCTCTTGGGGTTGCCATTTCCTTATCTGTTCAACAGTATTGATAATTTCTAGGTTTTCTTCCAACTGTGGTATTCAGGGATTGTGTAATTCTTTTTTTTTTTTTTTTTTTTTTACGGTATGCGGGCCTCTCACTGTTGTGGCCTCTCCCGTTGTGGAGCACAGGCTCCGGACGCGCAGGCTCAGCGGCCATGGCTCACGGGCCCAGCCGCTCCGCGGCATGTGGGATCTTCCTGGACTGGGGCACAAACCCGTGTCCCCTGTGTCGGCAGGCGGACTCTCAACCACTGCCTCACCAGGGAAGCCCAGGATTGTGTAATTCTTGCTGCCATGTGTTTATGTAGATGTTAGCCTTTGAGGAAAAAATAGTGCTTGGCATATGGTGTATGCTCAATAAACGTATGTTCAATTAAAAATCCAAAGCATAGATCAGGACTTCTTAATTGGAGAGACTAAACAGATTCTCAGAACCTTTACCTCTTTGAGGTACAAGATGAGTATACAGTGAGAACAACTTTTTTTTTTAGAGCAACTTTTGTTTATTGGTTAAAGCTCTCTGAGTATAATGTTGTATCGTCTGTTCTGTTGTTGTTTTGGCAACCAAATGGGAACATTGCCACAAAATATGCAGAACCAGGTTTTTCTTCTATTTTTTAGGCATTTGTAAATAATTTTATTTATTTATTTATTTATTTGGCTGCCTTGGGTCTTCCTTGTGGTGGGTTCTTCGTTGTGGCATGCAGGATCTTTCGTTGCAGCACGTGGGCTCTAGAGTGCATGGGCTCAGTAGTTGCAGCACGCTGGCTTATTTGCCCTGAGGCGTGTGGGATCTTAGTTCCCTGACCAGGGCTCAAACCCTCGGCCCCTGCGTTGGAAGGTGGATTCTTGACCACCAGACCACCAGGGAAGTCCCCAGAACCACATTTTTAAATGGTAGATGAGTTCGAGTTTTATTCCATGAGTCAATAAATAATGGAATAGCTTTTCATAATTGACACATTTTTAACTTCTTGCTGGAAATTTTTGGCATGAAACTCTTTTATTGGCAATGTTCATATTGAGCTGAGTTCTAAGAAACTGTGGGATAGGAATATTGAGTTTTTAATAGACTTCTGATTTCTTGCTATGTAAGGTATTTCCCTGCTCTAGAATTTATGCTTGCCTTGCCTTGAATTTATTTTTGGGGGGGGGGGTTAATATGAAATTTTGTTTCTTAAAACATGTTGTTAGTATAAGTATCAGCAATGTTAGGAAAACCTTAGTTATTGTCCTAAGCGCTTTCAATTTCATTTGTTTATATAGCTTTACAAATTAAAGGATAGAAAACAAGTTCAGTACTTCATAATTTTTCTCTAAAAAGAATAGAGTTACAACATATGCCAAAGAAATCAGTGTAGGTAGGCAGAGTTATTCTCAAGGGAATATGTTTTATTTATTTATTTATTTATATATTTGAAATCTGAAGTACCTTGGCCCTCAATTTCATCAAATTCCCTTATATCTGGAATAAAAAGCCTAAACTGTAAGTAGTGAAAGTCTTTGGGAAAGATTTTGGAAGTTTTTTTCCCCCCTAAGTTTTTCCATATGTATTTTGTAAAAATTAGAACATAATTGAATATCTGGCAGACATTCTATATGAGTATCTTTATGGTTTTTGTTTTTCAGGCATTTTTAAAATATTTAATCATTCATGAGTTGAGCTTCATTCTTGAGTCATGGATGACAAGGCTTCTGTTGGAAAAATCAGTGTCTCCTCAGACTCTGTGTCTACTCTTAATAGTGAAGATTTTGTCTTGGTTTCCAGGCAAGGAGATGAGACACCATCTACAAATAATGGAAGTGATGACGAGAAAACAGGACTCAAGGTAAAACTACATAACCTACATTTCTTTTGCTTAGCCTTGCTAAAGCAAAACTTGGCCTTAATAGGAAGGTATATGGAGTGAAAGTGAGGACATGGAAATAATATCCTTTCTTTTTTTAATGCTAAAGCTTTTTATTTATAATTAGTGATAGTGAAAAATTTATATCTGATTAAGGATTTTCAATTTGATTAGCTTCTAAATCTTCTGATATCCCTAACTGTAAAAACTAGTGATCATAGTATAAACATTTGTTATTTTAGTATTGTTTCATGTTCCCATTGAGTTAGAGGTGATTGTTTCTTTTGGTCCTGGTGTATGTAGTGTAAAGGCAGTGGCAGGTCTGCAGTGCTATTTATAAAAATAAGTTTTAGAATTAGTAAAACAGAACTTAAAATTCCTGGCTTTTGGCCATTTCTGTTTATATTTTCTCTGCCAAATAAATCACTATTAACTTCTTTTCCCATACTCTGTTACTGTTTTGCTCTTTATGGATATAAGTAAGAACAGATTACCTGTTAATGTCACTTAAAATGTAAGTAGCTTTAAAAATATTTTGATTCTTGTTTATGTCTATTTATTCAACAAGTGTTTATTGAGTATTGACTTTGTGCCAAGTACTGTTATAAATACTCGGGATACAGTAGCAAATAAGGCAAGCAAAGCCCCCTGCCCTCCTAGAGCTTTTAATCAAATGGGGAAACAGACTCTAAGCAAATAGGAAAATGAATATGTTAAGTAAATTTAGGTGTTTTGAAGAAAATCAAAGCAGAATACATGAATAAAGAGTGAATGGGAGGTACTGTTTTAGAGAATGTCTCGAAATGACATTTGAGCAGAGATCTGAGTGAAATGAGGAAGAACTTGTTCATGGAGAAATGTGAAAAAGCACTTTCCACGGGGAACAGAAAATAAAAAGACCCTGAGGAAGACCACCCTTTTTAGGACAGAGATTAGAGCAGAGTAAATAAAGTAAATAAAAAGTGCTAAAGAATGAGATCACTGGCTGAGAGAGACAGCATGGATGGTGTGAGCTTTGTGGACCCATTCCCCAGAAAAATTGGTGACAATTACTATTTTTTTAAATTAAAGTCTATGGAAATGTTCTAAAGGACATAGAGCAATTGAAGAAACATTTATTCAGAGAAATTTACTAAAATTTGGTTAAGAATCTGTGGTATTTGAGCCAAGACTTGTTTTTTCCTTCCCATCTCCCAGCTGAGCAAGATGGTAACTCCACTCCAGATTGGTACAGTCAAGAAAATAGGGTTTCCTCTCCTCACAGCTCCCACTTGGAGGGCTGTCTTCCAGTGAAGAGCAGGATGAGAGCATTCCTCATCCTGCCTCCATCACCTTTTGCTGGCCAAGTGTGAATGAGTGGTAGGGGCTGCCTTTTTTTTGCCCAGACCTTACTTCTGGGATGAAGGCTCTACATAGGGCACAGTGTTGCTGAGAATACTGAGAGCCCAATTGCCCTTTCCCTTACCCTGGCTCTGGCATGTAAGGTAGTGGTTCCACACTAATAGAGGGAAGTCAAAAATACCAGAGATTACTATGCAACCTCCCACACCTACCAAATACTCATTTTCTGAAGATGTGTCGCTCAGAGAGAAGTACATCATTGTCTACACTCCCAACTTCATAACTATAGCTCAGAGATTTTGCCTGCAGTGAGAAGTGGGACATAAAACAGCTCCTTATCTCTTCCCGTAGGAACCGACTTTATTTACAACAGAGGGCTTCCCTGGTGGCTCAGTGGTTAAGAACCCACCTGCCAATGCAGGGGACATGGGTTCTAGCCCTGGTCTGGGAAGATCCCACATGCTGCAGAACAACTAAGCCCGTGCGCCACAACTACTGAGCCTGTGCTCTAGAGTCCACGAGCCACAACTACGGAGCCCACATGCCACAACTACTGAAGCCCACACACCTGGAGCCTGTGCTCCACAACAAGAGAAGCCATCGCAATGAGAAGCCCACGCACTGCAACGAAGAGTGGCCCCTGCTCGCTGCAACTAGAGAAAACCCGCGCATAGCAACAACAAAAAACCCCAATGCAGCCAAAATAAATAAATAAATAAATAATTTTAAAAAATCATACTTACAACAGAGTGTAGAGAAGTTCAAGCCTAAGGGTACCCTCAAAAACAGTGGAGGTTGTGGTGAAAGGTAATTGGGAAGAGATTGTTAGATTGGTTGGACATACGGTTTAACTGTAGGCTTGCAGGGAGAAGACTGCCTGTGGTAGAGACAGAGCTCAAACATTGATCTCTGGAGCTCTCCTGTCAAAGTATCCTAATTTTTTTTTTTTTTTTTTTGCGGTACACGGGCCTCTCACTGTTGTGGCCTCTCCCGTTGCGGAGCACAGGCTCCGGACGCACAGGCTCAGCGGCCATGGCTCACGGGCCTCGCCGCTCCGCGGCATGTGGGTTCTTCCTGGATCGGGGCACCAACCCGTGTCCCCTGCATCGGCAGGCGGACTCTCCACCACTGCGCCACCAGGGAAGCCCAAAGTATCCTAATTTTATTGGTTTTTTCTGTGGAGCAGTTTATTACCTTAGTGGATTGTTGAAAACTGTTGAGCAAATCAGCCACAATTAGTGGAGTTTAATATCCACATGTAGTCATAGAGACAGAGCATCCTGCGAAAACTACTATCCCAGGATGACTGAAGGCAAATCCAAATTACCCCAGAGGAGCAACATCAAAGGTTTAACACCATGGGAATTAGGGGAATAGAATTTACTAAAATAAGTCAGCTAGTCACTAAACAAACAAGCAAGCATAAAAAATAAGTCCTAGGGTGTGGAGACCAGTACCGAGAACTGGAACAACGTATTACCTAAAATATCTAGTTTCCAACACAAAATGTGAGACATGCAAAGAAACAAGAAAATATTACCTATACACCATTTTTAAAAAGGCAGCACATACTGCTTGTGAGAGTCAAATATTGGACTTAATATGCAAACTTTGAAAGTAGCCATTATTAATATGTTCAATGAACTAAAAGAAATCATGCTTAAAGAAATAAAGGAAAGTATGATGACTGTAAAATCAAATAGAAAATATCATTAAGGAGATAGAAATTACAAAAGAACCAAATGGAAATTCCGAAGTGGAAGAGCACAATAACTGAAATGAGGAATTCACTGGAGAGGCTCAACAGTAAATTTCAATGGGCAAAAGAAAGAATTAATGGAAAGAAATGTCATCAAAATGGCAGTACAGGAGTTTTCTACCATCCCACTCTCAAAGAACACCAATTTAGACACTAATGGATGAGAGTGCCTTCATGGAAGTCCAGGAGCCCAACAGAGAAGTTCCAGCACATTATTGGGGCAAAAACATCCAAGATTGGACCCATTGAAGACGATGAAAGGAACAGGTTCATTTTATGTGTGTCACCCCACCCCCAAGGTGGCACAGCTCAGTGCCAGCAGGTATTTAGCTCATGATTTCTTCCATGTGGGAAAGTGAGAGTGTGTGATTGAGCACCTGACTTTCCCAGCTTTGTGGTACACTGCCAGAAAGGCCCATTTCTTTCTCACTCCGTCCAGAATACTGAGTCGTAAACTGGATAACCTGGGGGTCGACAGTTGTGCTGGAAGAAGAGCAGCCAAGATTGGGAATGGAACATCTAAAGGGGCGTGGATCCTATTAACTGCTCTGGGGACTCCCTCAGGAAGCCCACCCATGAGCCACTGGGGACACCTCCCCTGCCAATCCCTCAGCTGGCCCATGGCCACCTCTGAGCTCCACACTCCTCACCCAAACGTGTCCCTACCCTGTGGCTGCCTCCCTGTGCACATCCCTGAGGGCAAGAATGGTATGTGTGAGTCTTTGCAAATGGCTAGTGAGCACATGCAAAAAGTCAACCTGATTCTGTGGGATTGGAAGAAACCACACACTTGAGCACTCATCATCATCTCAGGGAAAACAAATGCGATAGAGAGCATCAAAACACTGGATCAAGCAGAAGAAAGTATTGTGAAGTACAAGACACATTATTTGAAATTATCTAGTCTGAGAACAGAGGGAAAATGAAAAGGAGTGAAGAAAGCTGGCCCATGGCCAGCAGGCCCAGTTTATAGTGTGAACTGTGGCATACCACTAAAATGATCAGTCTATGCAATATTGGAGTCCCAGAAGGACAGGAGAGGGAGAAAGGGGCAGAAAGCTTATTTAGAAACATAATGATTGAAAACTTCCCCAATTTAAAAAAAATTATTTATTTTGGCTGTGTTGGGTCTTCGTTGCTGCGCGCGGGCTTTCTCTAGTTGCAGCAAGCGGGGGCTACTCTTCATTGTGGTGCGCGGGCTTCTCATTGCAGTGGCTTCTCTTGCTGCAGAGCACGGGCTCTAGGTGCGTGGGCTTCAGTAGTTGCAGTATGTGGGCTCAGTAGTTGTGGCTCGCAGGCTCTAGAGCACAGGCTCAGTAGTTGTGGCGCACGGGCTTAGTTGCTCGGCAGCATGCGCGATCTTCCCGGACCAGGGATTGAACCCGTGTTCCCTGCACTGGCAGGCGGATTCTCAACCACTGCGCCACCAGGGAAGCCGCCAAACTTTCCAAGTTTGGGGAAAGATTTGGATATCTGAGATCATGAAGTTTATAGGTGCCCCCAGAATTTCAACCCGAAGTGATCCTCTCCAAAATATATTACAATAAAGTTTAAAAATCAAAGACAAACAGTTTTTAAACGAGCAAGAGGAAAAAAAAACTATCTCACATTTCAAAGGAACCCCCCATAAGGCTTTTAGCAGATTTCTCAGCAGAAACCTTGCAGGCCGTAAGAGAATGGGATGATATATTCAAAGTGCTAAAAGAAAAAAACTGCCCACCAAGAATACATTAGTTGGCAAGGTTGTCCATCAGAAATGAAGGGGAGGGAATCCTCTGGGGCTTCAGTGGTTAGGACTCGTGCTTTCACTGCCAGGGGTGTGGGTTCAATCCCTGGTCAGGGAACTTAGGTCCTGCAAGCCGTGCAGCATGGCCAAAAAAAAAAAGAAATGAAGGAGAGAGAAAGATTACAGCTTTCCCCATCAATCTGAAAGTAGAATGTTCCTATGAAACTTCGTAAGCTGAAATGGCATATAGTGAAGAGTATCCCCTGCTTTCTGAAAGTTTGTGTTACACCCCTTCGCTTTTACAAACAACCTACATTAGTACAGTAATTGCTTTTTTTCATAAAAGCAAAAATCCTCTTCAGGTTTCTTTCAGTTAGCGAAAACAAGTACTAATGTAGGGCTTTCTAAAAGCAAAGTGGCATATTGCAAACTTTCGGAAAGTGAGGGATACCTGTACTTCCCAATGCTGAGGGAGTTGATCATCACTAGACCTTAAGAAAAGTGGTTAAAGGAGTTCTTCAATCTGAAATGAAAGGACACTAATTAGTAACATGAAAACATATGAAAATATAAAACACACTGGAAAAGATAAGTATATAGTAAAAATCAGTATAGTCTGATACTGTAATATGGTGGTGTGTTGATTAAGAAACTCTAGTATAAAAGTTAAAGGACAAAGGTATTAAAAAATAACTATAGCTACAATGAATACATAATATAGAAAGTTAAATTGTGACATCAGAAGCAAAGTGTTTGGGGAAGTAAAAGGTAGAGTTTTGTATGCGATTGAAGTTAGGTTGTTACTGTTAATATACTGTTATATCTTGTAAAATGTTTTATGTAAACCTCATGGTAACCACAAAGTAATAAGCTACAATAGATCATAAAAGATAAGGGATCAAAGTGTACCACTACAGAAAATCATCAGTTCACGAGGGAAGATAGCAGGAGAGGAAGAAAGGAACAAGGGAACTACAAAACAACCAGAAAACAATTATTTTTTAATTAATTAATTTATTTTTGGATGCGTTGGGTGTTTGTTGCTGCGCGCGGGCTTTATCTAGTTGTGGCGAGCGGGAACTACTGTTTGTTGTGGTGTGCCGGCTTCTCATTGCGTTGGCTTCTCTTTTTGTGGAGCATGGACTCCAGGCGTGCAGGCTTCAGTAGTTGTGGCGCACGGGCTTAGTTGTTCCGCGGCATGTGGGATCTTCCTGGACCAGGGCTCGAACCCAAGTCCCCTGTACTGGCAGGCAGATTCTTAACCACTGCGCCACCAGGGAAGTCCCCAGGAAACAATTAATTACGTAATATTAGTAAGTTCTTATTTATCAGTAATTATTTTAAATGCAAATGAATTAAGTTGTCCAATCAAATGACAAGTGTCAGAATGTATTAAAAAAACAAGACCGCATTATATGCTGCATATAAGAGACTCATGTCAAGACTTCCCTGGTGGCACAGTGGTTAAGAATCCACCTGCCAATGCAGGGGACACAGGTTCGAGAACTGGTCTGGGAAGATCCCACATGCCGTGGAGCGACTAAGTTCCTGCGCCACAACTACTGAGCCTGCGCTCTAGAGCCCACACACCACAACGAAGAGTAGCCCCTGCTCGCTGCAACTAGAGAAAGTGCACGCACAGCCACGAAAACCCAACACAGCCAAAAATAAATAAATAAATTTTTAAAAAAGAGAGACTCATTTCAGCTTTAAGGACACACCTAGACTTATCCATGTGTCATATGTGAAGAGATGAAAAGCTATTCCATGCAAATGGGAACTAAAAGAGGGGCCATTTCAAAACAAGTATATGTTAGGTCACAAATCAAATCTTAGCAAATTTAAGAAGACATCATACCAGATTCTATTCTGACTACAGTGGTATAAAACTAGAAATAAAACAATGGGGAAAACTTGAAAATCTACAAATATGTGGAAGTTAAACAACCTACTCCTGACCAACCATTGGGTCAAAGAAGAAATCAAAAGGGAAATCAGAAAACATCTTGAAAGAAACAAATATGGAAACACAACATATTCCACATTCCACGATTTATATGTGGAATCTAAAAAAGCCAAACTCATGGAAACTGAGTAAAATGGTGGTTGCCCAGAGGTGGGCAGTGGTGGTGGAAGAAATGAGGAAATGTTGGTCGAACAGTATAGACTTCCAGTTAGGCAGTGGATATGTTTTGGGGATCTAAGGTACAGCACTGGGACTATAGCTAACAATACTACATTATATAATTAATCGAAAGTTCCTAAGAGATTAATCTTTAAAAATGGTAATTATGTGAGTTGATGTATTAACTAACCTTATTGTGGGAATCATTTTCCAATATATATGTGTATCAAATCGTCATGTTGTATACCTTAAACTTATACAATATTTTATTTCAAGTAAGTCTCAATAAAGTTGGAATATATATATGTATAAAACAAAGACCTTTTCTCGGAACTTTTATAAAAAAGTAAATAAAACAATATGTGAGAAGTATTTAGACTCTTAAAAAAAAGAATGAACTGTCAAAAAAAAATGACCTCTCATTACCACAGTCATGAATGATCTCAAAATAATTAAGCTGATTGAAAGAAGCCAGACATCCCCTCCAACTCCATAAATAGAAGCACATATTGTGTGTTCCGTTTATATACGATTTTAAAAAATGCAAAACAAATCTACACTCACAGAAAGCAGAAGAGTGGTTGCCTTGGGGGAGGGATGATGAGGTGGGGAAGAAGAGTAAGAATCCAAAGGGGCACCACTACAGTGGTGTGTGCACGTATATATGTATATGTGTGTGTGCACGTGCACACATATGCATATATATACATGTGCATATATATATTAAAGAAATGTCAGTGCTGCATTAGAAAGTTATTTACTAAACTCTAAAGAAAGTAGTAAGGGAGGAATAAAGGAATGAAAAATACATGAGACAGATAAATAAAAAACAAAAAGTAAAATAGCACACCTAAATTGAACTATATCAATAATAGCATTAAATGTGAATGGATTAAGCAGTATGATCAAAAAGTAGAAATTGTCAGTACTGGATAAAACAACATCTAGGAGACACATCTTAGATTCAAAGATGTAAATATATTTAACTTAAATAGATGGGAAAAGATATGCAAACAACAGTCACAAGAAAATGAGTGATTATAGTGATGTTAGGCAATATAGACTTTAAAACAAATAATGATACTACGGATGAAAAGGGCTTTTTAGGGGCTTCCCTGGTGCGCAGTGGTTGAGAGTCCGCCTGCCGATGCATGGGACACAAGTTCGTGCCCCGGTCTGGGAAGATCCCACATGCCGCGGAGCGGCTGGGCCCGTGAGCCATGGCCGCTGAGCCTGTGCGTCCGGAGCCTGTGCTCCGCAACGTGAGAGGCCCGTGTACCGCAAAAAAAAAAAAAAAAAAAAAAAAAAGAAAAGGGCTTTTTATAATCCTATAAGGGTCAGATCACCAGGAAGGTCCAACAATGAAATCCCTAATAAAGGAACTTCAAAATACATGAAACAAAAAATGACAGAAATGAACACAGAAATAGTTCAACAATAATTGTTGTTATAATACTTCCTTTTAATTACGGATAGAAAAACTAAGCAGGAGACCAATATGTAAATAGAAGTCTAGAGCAGCACTATAAACTATTTTGACCTGACATATCTATGGAGTACTCAACAACAATAATATACATTCTTCTCAAGTACACCTAAATTATTTTTCCAACCACAGTGAAGAAATCAATAACAGAAGTAAAACTGAAAAATTAACAAATACATGGAAATTAAACAACATACTCCCAGATAACTTATGGGTCAAAGAAGAAATTAAAAGGGAAATTAGAAAATACTTTGAGATGAATGAAAATGAAGGTATACCAAAACTTACACAATATAGCTAAAATAATGCTTATAGGGAAATTTCTACTTGTAAATTCCTATATTATGAGAGAAGGAAGATCTCAAATTAATAACCTAATTTTTCACCTTAAGACATTGGAAAAACAAGGGCAAACTAAACTTAAAACAAGGAGAAGTAAGGAAATAAAAGGTTAGGGTGAAAATTAATGAAATAGAAGAGAAAACCAATAGAGAAATCAATGAAACCAAAAGCTGGTTCTTTGAAAAGATCAACAAAATCGACAACATTTTAGATTGACCAACAGAAAAAGAGGAGACACAAATTACTAGAATCAGAAATGAAACATTGCTACCAAACTTACATAAATAAAAAGGATTATAAAGGAATCTTATGAACAGTAGTATGCCAGTAAATTAGAGAACTTAGATTAAATGGACAAATTTCAAGAAAAACACTAATGAAACTGATAAATAATATGAATAGACATATAACAAGAGATTGAACTAGCAATAAAAAATATACCTGGATGACTTCACTGCTGAACTCTACCAAATGTGTAAGTAAGAATACCAGTACTTAACACACTCCCAAAAAAATAGAGAATATTTCCCAATTCATTTTATGAGGATGATATTACCCTGATGCCAGAATTAGACAAAGATTTCATAAGACTACACGTCAGTATCTCTTATAAATATGGAGACAAAATCCTCAACAAAACACCAGCAGACTTAATTCATCAACATACGAAAAGGATTACATACCATGATCAAGTGGGAATCGAAGGAATCGAAGTTTGGTTTAACATATTAAAATCTATTAATGTAACATACCATATCAGTGGAATTAAAAGCAAAAACATAATCATTTCAGTAGACACAGTAAAAGCATTTGATAACAATTCAACACTTTGTCATGAAAGTAAACAAATGAAACTATGAATAGAATGGCACTTCCTCAACTAGATAAATAGCAATTGTGAAAAACCTACAGCTAAAATCATTCTCGCTGGTGAAAGAGTAGATTTTTTCCTCCTCCGTTTAGGCTCACTGCATGGATATCTGTTCAACATTGTACTTGAGGTTATTTCCAGAGCAGTTAGGCATGTAAAAATCTAAAACATCCATATTGGGAAGAAGGAAATAAAAATCATCTCTGTTGGCAGTTGTATATGATCTTGTATGTAGAAAGTCCTAAGAAATCCACTAAAAATTATTAAAACTAATAAGTTCAGCAGGATTGCAGGATACAAGATCATCATGCAAATATCAATTTTATTTCTGTATACTTGTAAGTAGCAATCTTAAATGACAGTAGGAAAACAGTTGCATTTATGATAGCATTAAAAAGAATTAAATACTTTGCATTGTTTAAAAAAGTGAAAATCTTATACTCTGAAATCTGCAAAGCATTGTTGAAAGAAATTAAAGACCTAAATAAGTGGAAATTCATCCAGTGTTCATGCATTAGAAGACTTGTTAGGATGGCATTATTCCTCAAATTGGTCTACACATTCAGTGCATTCCTTATCAGAATCCCAGGTAACATCTTTGTAGAGGTTAACAAGCCAATTTTTTTTTTTTTTTTTTGTGGTACGCCGGCCTCTCACTGTTGTGGCATCTCCCGTTGTGGAGCACAGGCTCCAGACGCACAGGCTCAGCGGCCATGGCTCACGGGCCCTGCCGCTCCGCGGCATGTGGGATCTTCCCGGACCAGGGCACGAACTCATGTCCCCTGCATCAGCAGGCGGACTCTCAACCACTGCGCCACCAGGGAAGCCCAACAAGCCAATTTTAAAATTTGTATGGAATAGCAAGGGACCCTAAATAGCCAATATAATGTTGAAAATAAAGAACACAGTCGAGGACTCACGCTTTGCAATTTCTAAACTTATAGAGCGGTGGTAATCAAGACAGTGAAGTACTGACATAAGGATAGGCATGAAGATCATTGGAATATGTTTGAGAATTCAGAAATAGAACCATGTTTCTGTGGTCAGCTGATTGAAGCAAGGGTACTAATACCATTCAGTTGAGAACGGATTTTTTTTTCTCTAACAAATTGTGCTGGGACAACTGGATAGTCACATTCAAAAGAATGAAGTTGTACCCTTACATCACACTATATATAAAAATTAGCTCAAAGTAGATCAAAGACCTCAATGTAAGAGCTAAAAGTATAAAACTCTTAGAAGAAAATAGGGGTAAATTTTCATGACTTCAGGTTTAGCAGTGCATTCTAAGATATACCAAAAATACAAGCAACAAAGGAAAAAGAATTAATTGGACTGTATCAACAATAAAATCTTTTCTACCTCAAAAGATACTATCAAAAAAGTGAAAAGTCAACCCACAGAATGAGAGAAAAATGTTTGCAAACCGTAAGTTACTTATATCTAGGATATATAAGGAGCTAAGCAACCTAAATGTTTATCAACTACCAAATGGATAAATAAAATGTGGTCTAGAGTGGAATATTAGTTGGTCATAGGAATGAAGTACTGATGCATGCTACAACACAGATGAACCCTGAAGAACATTATGTTAAGTGATAAGCAAGTCACAAAAGTCCACTAATTACAGGGTTCCAATAATATGAAATGTCTAGAATAGTCAAATCTTTAGAGGCAGAAAATAAATAAGTGTTTGCTTAGGGTTGGAGATACTGGGGGAAGAGAGAGTTGATACCTAAGGAGGTAGGGTGTTTTCTTTTTGAGGTAATGAAAATATTTTAAGATCGACTTTGGTTGGTGGTTGCACATATCTGTTAATATACTCAAAACCATAGAATAGAATGTATACTTTAAATGGGTGAATTGTATTTGGAAATGTCCCAATACAAATACTTCGGAAAGCTGGATGAAATAAAATAAATAGCCTTTCAATTACATAGCTCTATTCACAAGAAAGTGAAGAAAGTCCCCAAGGAACAAAAGCAAAGAGGAACCTGAAAGCCAGACCTGTACACATGTGCTGACTTTGGGCAAGACTGACAGCAAGAAGAGCAGGCTGTTTTAGTCCTGAAAGGGAGAGATAATGTTAGCTTGGACTAGAGGATGAATGGACTGTGATTCAGGATATATTTTCAAGGTAGAGCTGGTTGGTATGAAGGTGGGCGAATTAGATATGGGATTTGAGGCAGAGAGAAGTAAAGTTGCTTCCTAGATTTTGGCCTGAACTGTTAGGTATATGGTTTTGCCATTTAGTGAAATGGGCAAAAGATAGGAAGACCAGAATTGGGGTAGGGGACAGGGGAATCAAAGTCCTGTTTAGGACATATTAAATTTGAGGTGACTATTAGATGTCATTTTTAGATGTCAGGTAGTTAGTTGCATGTATGTGACTGATGTTCAGGAGAGATTGTGGCTGACATCAACAGTATATAGATGGTATTCAAAGCTATGGGATTAGATGAAGCAACAAGGGAAAAGCAACAAATAACATAGAAGGGAATCCCCATAAGGTTACCAGCTGATTTTTCAGCAGAAACAGACAACTGTTTCAAGGATTTTTTGCTAACAGAGGAGCTGAAAAATAGAGGTACCTGAAGGGTGATATGGATTCCAGTGAGGGATTTTATGATATTTATATACTGATAAGAATTATTCAGTAAAGGGGGACATTGCTACTACAAAATGAGAGCAAAATCTTTGATTCAATTAGGGAAAAGGGTTTCGTGTGTATAAGTGGAAGGGTTAGCCTAGGAACAGCTTTTGAAATAGGAAGATAGCATAAGTGAGTACAGATGCAAATAGATCAGTCTTCTCTCCTTTTGGATTTGTTCCTGTCAAAAATTTTCTTGTTAATTTTTGAAGTACTGTTAGACTTATTCTTCCTGTTTCTAATTTGATGAACCATTCTCGGTAAATGGGAAGGACCCTCAGGGCTTCTCCAGAGAACTTTTTGCTCTCTCATTTTTTTTTTTTTTTGCGGTACGCGGGCCTCTCCCTGTTGTGGCCTCTCCCATTGCGGAGCACAGGCTCCAGACGCGCAGGCTCAGCGGCCATGGCTCACTGGCCCAACCGCTCCGCGGCATGTGGGATCCTCCCGGACCGGGGCACGAACCCGTGTCCCCTGCATCGGCAGGCGGACTCTCAACGACTGCGCCACCAGGGAAGCCCTTAAGTGTTTTTGTTTGTTTGTTTGTTTGTTTGTTTTTGCGGTACGAGGGCCTCTCACTGTTGTGGCCTCTCCAGTTGCGGAGCACAGGCTCTGGACGCGCAGGCTCAGCGGCCATGGCTCACGGGCCCAGCCGCTACGCGGCATGTGGGATCTTCCCGGACAGGGGCACGAACCCATGTCCCCTGCATCGGCAGGCGGACTCTCAACCACTATGCCACCAGGGAAGCCCACTTTCATTTATCTTGTTCACCAAAAGGAGATAATTCTGTTTTGGGGTTTTTTAAAAAATTAATTAATTTGTTTCTGGCCGCGTTGGGTCTTCATTGCTGTGCCCAGGCTTTCTCTAGTTGCAGCGAACAGGGACTACTCTTCGTTGCAGTGTGCAGGCTTCTCATTGCAGTGGCTTCTCTTGTTGTGGAGCATGGGCTCTAGGCACGTGGGCTTCAGTAGTTGCTGGCATGTGGGCTCAATAGTTGTGGCTCGCAGGCTCTAGAGCACAGGCTAGAGCGTGTCCCCTGCATTGGCAGGTGGATTCTCAACCACTGCGCCACCAGGGAAGCCCCAATAATTCTGTTTTGTAGAACAGGAAATTGAGCAACATGTTTTCCAAATTTAAAATGTTTTCTCTATGTATTTTCATGTAATTTCAGTACATCTACACAGCATATTGGTTTATTGGCTACAGAACTAGTAAGTGAAGATTAAAAATTACTGTTAAATCTGTGAGATCTGTCATCAGAAGAAGGTATGATAGGATATCTACAGATGTGTTGCCAGTGATGCCCACACTTCTTTATGAAACTGTTTTTTCAACCACTGGTAGATTTTAAAATTGCAGTGGAGTTAGAGGATACATTTGAAAGGTCTGTCACTGTTCCACCTCTGAAGTTCTAATTGAGTGTTTTGTTGAATATCCAGTTGACAGCTAGTAATCTACCAACTTCTTTTAGGTACTGAGGATAAGAACTCCATTTTGGGAAATATGATGACTTAGAAAACCTAAAAATGTCTCGATACAAAATACTTAGGAAAGCTGGATGAAATATAACAAATACCCTTTTTATTTTATTTTATTATTTATTTATTTTGCGGTACGTGGGCCTCTTACTGTTGTGACCACTCCCGTTGTGGAGCACAGGCTCCAGATGCGCAGGCTCAGCGGCCATGGCTCACGGGCCCAGCCGCTCCGCGGCATGTGGGATCCTCCCGGACCGGGGCACGAACCCGTGTCCCCTGCATCAGCAGGTGGACTCTCAACCACTGCACCACCAGGGAAGCCTAAATACCCTTTTTTTAAAAAATAAATTTATTTATTTATTTATTTATTTTTGGCTGTCTTGGGTCATTGCTGAGTGCTGGCTTTCTCTAGTTGCGGCGAGTGGGGGCTACTCTTCGTTGCGGTGCGTGGGCTTCTCATTGCGGTGGCTTCTCATTGCGGTGGCTTTTCTTTGTTGCAGAGCACAGGCTCTAGGTGCGCAGGCTTCAGTAGTTGTGGCACGAGGGCTGAGTAGTTGTGGCACGAGGGCTCAGTAGTTATGGCTCATGGGCTTAGTTGCTCCACAGCATGTGGGATCTTCCAGGACTAGGGCTCAAACCCGTGTCCCCTGCATTGGCAGGCGGATTCTTAACCACTGCGCCACCAGGGAGGTACCAACAAATACCCTTTTAATTGAATAGCTGTATTCACAAAAATGTAAAGAAAATCCTCAAGGAACGAAAGCAAAGAGGGAAATGAAAGCCAGAACTATATGTATGAACTGACATTGGGACTCCTCTGGGGGAATTTGCTGTTCTTTATAACCAGTGGACTTGGGTTTTGATAGGTAAATTAGGTAAGAGATAAGGCCTTGGATTTTACAGGGAGAGGTTTTGGAACTGAGATTTCCTTATAAAACATACTTGGGATACATCCTAACTTGAAAGGATATACTTGAAAAAATAATAATAGTAACCTGCCTACAGTCACAGGAAAAAAATAAGGAAGCTTCTCTGTCTTACATTGGACACTGATTGGAGAGGAGTCTTGTTGAGTATTTGTACCCATAGGCTTGCCTTCATGTATGTTTGGGGTTTTAATTTATACTACCTTCTTGTTCCTGGGTTAGGAATACTCTTGGGGCACCTGACAGAATCAGCTGTAAAACTGTCGAGGGACATGCTTGCCACCCAGGCTGCATAGTATTCCCACAGGTAACTCTGATAAGGAATAGTGCACAATGCAAAATTTACAAAGAATGGGGCTTCCCTGATAGCGCAGTGGTTAAGAATCCGCCTGCCAGTGCAGGGGACACGGGTTCGAGCCCTGATCTGGGAAGATCCCACATGCCGTGGAGCAACTAAGTCCATGCGCCACAGCTACTGAGCCTGTGATCTAGAGCTGGTGAGCCACAACTACTGAGCCCGCATGCCTAGAGCCCGTGCTCCACAACAGGAGAAGCCACCGCAATGAGAAGCCCACGCACCACAACAAAGAGTGGCCCCTGCTCCTCTCAACTAGAGAAAGCCCGTGCGCAGCAACGAAGACCCAACGCAGCCATAAATAAATAAATTAAATAAATTAAAAAAAAAAACTAACCTTTAAAAAAAGATTTACAAATGACAATTCACCATGAGCAAGAGTTAGCAAACCCCCAGTAAGATCAAATCTCACCAAAACTTTGGCATCTGAATTATTAGCTGTAACCTTAAGATGGGTATGATTAAAATGACTAAAGATTTAAAGAAAATTTTGGAAACGTTAGAAAATAACATTACAAAAGATTTTAATATACCAAGCAAACTAAAATTAAAACTTCTACAAGTGAAAATTAGACCCAGTGAAATTAAAGGTGCAACAGATATATTACCTACAAAATGAATCTGAGGAAATTACTCAGAAAATAACATTGAAAGATGATAATATATGAAAAAGCAATTAAGAAACATGGAGACTAGGATGCGAAGGACCAACATGTACCTAAATGTTCCTTAAAAATCGAATGAGGGAGGGGGGACCACTGACGGTCCAGTGGTTAGAACTCCGTGCTTCCACTGCAGGGGTCACGGGTTGGATTCCTGGTTGGGGAACTAAGATCCTGCATGCCGCGCAGTGCAACCAAAAAAAAAAGAATAGAATGAGGGAGAAGGAAATTGGTATAATAGCTGAATATCTTCCGAAAGTGATAAAGGATATAAACCCTCAGCTTAAAAAAACAGAATGAGTCCCAACCAGGATGACAGTGAAACTGTAGAACATCACAGCCAAAGAGTAGTTCTTAAAAGGCTGAATGAGAATCAAGATGAATAGGACATAGTTCATGTCCTCGAGATGCTTATAGCTTAGGGTAGATGACACTTGTTAAAAATGTTGTTGCAGTGATTTCTACTAGTCTTTGCTTTGTAACAAACTAACTCAGGTTTGAAAAACTATTATTTCTCATTTTATGGATTGACTGGGTAGTTTTGCTAGTCTTGCTTAGGGTCATACAACTTCATTTAGCTGGTGCGTTGGCTGGGGACTGGGCTTGACTTTGTCTCTCTTTCCATGTGGTTTTCAACTTAGGCTTCTTCACAGCATGGTGGTTTTAGGGCAGACGTGAAAGCTGTAAGACCTCTTTTAAGGCTAAAGCTTGTAAGTTACATGGTGTCACTTCTACCACATTCTGTTGTAGAAAAGCAAGCCACAGTGCCAGCCCACATTCATGGGATTAGAGAAATAGACTATATCTCTTGATGGAGGAACTGTAGAGATTTTGTGGCCATATTTAATTTTCAACATGAGTATAATTAGATCAGTGCTGTGATAAAGGTTAACAAAAGGATGCTATAGAACAGAGCAGGTAGAAACTTATCTCAGCTTGGGGGAGGAGTCAGGGGGAAGGCTTCTCAGAGAGGATAATGCTTCAGTTAAACCCTTTAAAGGAAAGCTTTATGTGATAGTGTAGTTATTAAAAACACAGGTATTTTTCTTTATGAAATGTTTATGACAACTCACATCAAAATCTGAGAATTTTCCATAAGTTCAGAACATGTTGCATTTTCTCTGCTTCACTTCCCTGGTGTAGGAATCTTACACCCTTTAGCTCTTAGCCAAAGATACTCTTTAAATGTTGGTTGGGGTACATTGATGAGATAGTACTGCTGAGGCAGAAAGTTCAGTTAGAGGATTTTTTAAGCTTTTTAATCTTCATAGAGTTTTCTTCTTGAAAAATCCAGCTGACATTATTTTGGTTGAGAAAAGTTGCCAGGTTTTATTAAAGTAGTTAGCAGATACAGAAGTCACTCCTTCTCACTTAGTAATGCCTAGACTAATCTTCTGACTCAGTTTCTGAAATTGTATTGGAGTCAGTTGATCTTGTCCTCTAAAATGCAGATCTTTTTTTTTTTTTTTTTTTTGCGGTACGCGGGCCTCTCACTGTTGTGGCCTCTCCCGTTGTGGAGCACAGACTCCGGATGCGCAGGCTCAGCGGCCATGGCTCACGGGCCCAGCCGCTCTGCAGCATGTGGGATCCTCCCGGACTGGGGCACGAACCCATGTCCCCTGCATCAGCAGGCGGACTCTCAACCACTGCGCCACCAGGGAAGCCCCAAAAATGCAGATCTTTTATTCAAGCAAAGTTAGTGAACCATGAACACAGAGTTTAATTAAGAGGATCAGACTGGTGGCGGGGGAGACACTTAAGTAAATATGTCATCATGACAAAATGCATCAATTGCTGGAATATAGATATGAGCAGAATTATATGAGAACATAATTGTTGCCTGAAGAAGAAAAGAAAGGTTTTCACAGAGTAGGTAACAATTCGGCAGAGCATTAAAGAGTCATTAAGAGTTTCCCAAAGAAGAGAGTCTGTGACATGTGGAAAGATCAAGAGGCTTGAAAGAGCCTGGAGTCGGGACCACTGCATGCAGTAGAATTGAATGTGCTTGCTTTTCTTTTTCTCCCAAGATGTGAATAGCCTTTTTGTCATTTTTTTCTGTAATTATAAAAATAATATATGCTTAATTTAGAAAACTCAGACAATAAGAAAAGTAAGTAAAACCTAGCCATAATCCCATTATTTAGCAAAACATTCATAAGTATTTTGGGTCCTTCTTCAATTGACTTTTTTTTTTTTTTTTTGCGGTACGCGGGCCTCTCACTGTTGTGGCCTCTCCCGTTGCGGAGCACAGGCTCCGGACGCGCAGGCTCAGCGGCCATGGCTCACAAGCCCAGCCGCTCCGCGGCATGTGGGATCTTCCCGGACCGGGGCACGAACCCGTGTCCCCTGCATTGGCAGGCAGACTCTCAACCACTGCGCCACCAGGGAAGCCCAACCAATTGACTTTTTTTTTTGGGTTTTTTTTGGCTGTGTTGGGTCTTCGTTGGTGCGCACGGGCTTTCTTGAGTTGCGGCGAGCAGGGGCTACTGTTCGTTGTGGTGCGCAGGCTTCTCATTGCAGTGGCTTCTCTTGTTGTGAAGCACGGGCTCTAGGCGTGCGGGTTTCAGTAGTTTGGCACATGGGCTCAGTAGTCGTAGCTCGCGGACTCTAGAGTGCAGGCTCATTAGTTGTGGCACACGGGCTTAGTTGCCCCACGGCATGTGGGATCTTCCAGACCAGGGCTCAAACCCGTGTCCCTTGCATTGGCAGGCGGATTCTTAACCACTGCGCCACCAGGGAAGCCCTGTGCCTTGCTTTCTGATAAGACGAGATTTATATACTTGTTTTGAAATGGTTCAGCTCTTACTCTGAAACTGAGTAAAATTACTTAGTTTGAACCATTTTCATTTGTATTTTCACTGCAGTATGACACAAGTAGTGGGAACTGTAGATCATCAGGAATTTATCTTTAATTTTCTGATTGTGGATTTTTCTAGCACACACTTTCATTTCCTAAGCATGCTTTCTTGAAGACATAAAATCTCTACTGTAAAAGCATCTCAAACTGCCTAAAGTAGCTTTTTATAACTGGTAAATCAAGTAGAGCCTAGTTGGTATTGTTGCAGTGAAGGGAAACAGGAGCTATAAAGTTAGAAGCAGAAAATTAAGACCAGGAAATGACTGGCTATTGCCTTTGGAACATGTTGTCCTTTGATTCCATAAATGCAGTTTTGCTCTCAAGGAAATGGGCTTGTAGCCAATTCTACCATTCAAATTGTTACCTTTATTTGATATTATTTAGAAAGGACAGATGTTATTCCAGTAATGCTTCTTTTGCACATAAATAGTGGGTGTGTTCTTAGTTTTCTTTGGACCAAGGAAAGTGGAAGAACTACTTTTTTAAAAGTTATTATTTGTTTTTTTTTTTTTTTTTTTGCGGTATGCAGGCCTCTCACTGTTGTGGTCTCTCCCGTTGCGGAGCACAGGCTCCGGATGCGCAGGCTCAGCGGCCATGGCTCACGCTCCGCGGCATGTGGGATCTTCCCGGACCGGGGCACGAACCCGTGTCATCTGCATCGGCAGGCAGACTCTCAACCGCTGCGCGGTTAAGCCCATTATTTGGGCTTAATAAAGGGAAGCCCATTATTTGTTTTTTTCGCTTCACCTCCCGTAGGTGGACCAGAGTTTATTTAGAAATAGTTGAAAGTTGGGTAGGGAGATATTAGGTGGATGCTTACTAGTTGGCAGGTAATGTGATGTGAGAAGTGAGACAATCCCTATAAAAATCACGATTCAGTGCCTGCCTATAATGTAAATAATAAGTGTCCAATGATCATATTACTGAATCATTGAACCATGACAGTCTTGTGAGATAGGTATTAACATTCTCATTTTATTTATTTATTTGGCTGCACTGGGTCTTCGTTGCTGAGTGCGGGCTTTCTCTAGTTGCAGCGAGGAGGGGCTACTCTTCATTGCAGTGCGCGGACTTCTCGTTGAGGTCGCTTCTCTTGTTGCGGAGCACGGGCTCTGGGCACGTGAGCTTCAGTAAGTGCAGCACGTGGGCTCAGTAGTTGTGGCATGTGGGCTTCAGTAGTTGTGGCGAACGGGCTTAACTGCTCCACGGCATGTGGGATCTTCCCAGACCGGGGATCGAACCTGTGTCCCCTGCATTGGCAGGTGGATTTTTTAATCACTGTGTCACCGGGGAAGTCCAACATTCTCATTTTAGAGATGAGACAGTTGTGGCTTCTAGAGGTTAATTTGTCCATAGCCAATAGAGTTAGTGTTAGAGGCATGTCCCCAACTCAGATCTGTCTTATTGTGGAGCCCAAATAGGACTACTAAGTACAGTTGTGTAAGCTACACGTGCAATCCCAGGGGGGTGCTGTTCACATAGCCTGTGATGTGAATGGTGCCCCCTGGAGTTGTGCCACAAGCCAACTCTTGTTCCAGTTGTGTTTTTTGTTTTTGATTTGTTTACCACTACTCTACTTTGTAAGTAGAATTATGAATAAATCATTCACTGAGTAGTCTCTGTCCTTGCAAACATTCATGTCTATGTTTGACTATTTAATGCTTTTTTTCTTCTCAATTCAGGAGTATTTTAAAGAACTCTCCCTTCCTCTTCTTAAAGGTTACATGGAGATGAACACAAATCTAAATATGATTCTTAGTTGTATTATCTGTACATATCGGCTTTGCTTTTTTATTTTTATATTTGGGCTAAATTAAGTTAGAAGTCTTTTTTGGGTTTCAAAATAAAGATAATTGTTTGCGTTTTGTAGCATGCTATTTGGTCCTGCCCAGTATTCTTATGGTAAATGTTAAACTTTAATGACACTTATAAAGTGTTCAGGTTTAATGATACTTTAATGACACTCATAATAGGAAGTGGTATTTGTTTTTGTTTTATTTTTAAGTCGTTAACAAAGCTAAAATCTTTCAGATTTCCTTTTCTAGCACTAAACCAAAATCTGTAGAACACCCAATATCCAAATTGGGTAAAAGAATACTTTGGCTTTTATTCTTGGCATTTATAAAATTCAGTTCATTAAACATGTATTGTAGATATACTCTGTACCCTCAGCTACCCGAAGCTTTGGGAATACAAAGATAATTGAAGAAACAGTCTCTGCTATCTAATAATGCCCAGTCTGGTTGAAGAGGCCCACTAAGCAAATATTCTCTAAAACAAGTAGCAATGCTGGAATAAACAAGTACACTAATATTTTGATAGCACTCTCTAAGGAGAGAGTGATTAAACCGCATATATCAGGCTTAAGATCTCTCAGAGGAGGTAACAGAATTTAAGCTTGGTCTTTAAGAGTAGAAAGGCAAAGGAGAGGAAGGCTTTCCAGGAAAGGGAACGGTCTGTGCAAAGTCTAGATATTTAAAGGTTTATGGTGTGTCTTGGGGAGTTTGAGTAGTTTGATGTGACAGATAAGAGATGGAAAAGTAAATTGGGAAGAGTTGTGAGAAACTCATAGAACATAGTAATGAATATGGGCATTATCTTATGGACATTGAGGAAACATGGGAGGGTATAAAAATAAGGCAGTGCTTGATCAGAACTAAGATTTGCACTTGTAATTTGAATGGCCATATGCATGATAAATCAGAGGGGAGTGAGAAAGAAGGCAGGGAAACTACTACCTTTCCGGTAGGTAGGCTTATATAAAATGAAAGAGATTCCCATGGTGTTAGCTATGCAGAGAGACAGAAGGAAAATAATGGGCAGTTGAGCAAGGAGCAGTAGGGTTTGTGAGTAGTGTGGAAATGAGAGGAGTGAAGGATGACTGTAATCCTTCATTTGGTAACTGAGTGGAAAGTAGTGCAATTCATTAATTTTTTTTTTAAAGATACAGGAAGAGAATTAGAGTTAAGTTTTGACGTAAGTTTGGAGTATCTAGCTGAAGGTGTCTGTCCATTAGACAGGGAGGGGTTGTAGATGTATATTAGGGATTGTTTATGTATCATTGGTATTGGATGAAATGGCACAGGAAAATCTGTAAAATGAAGTTATTGCCGAAAACAGAATCCTGGACGAACACCTTTTGAGGGGCATGTAGAGAAAAGGAACAGTTGTGTTCTCAAATTGCATCTTTCATAGAAACCACATTTTTTTTCTATTTAAAAAGATAGCCTTTTTTAAAAGAGCAGTTTTAGATTCACAGCAAAATTGAGAGGAAGGTACAGAGATTTCCCATATAACCTTTGCCCCAACACATGCATAGCCTCTCCCGCTATGAATATCCCCTTCCAAGTTTAAGTCTATTGAGGTAAAATTTACACACAGTAAAATACAGCCCTTTTAGGTATGCAGTTCTATGAACTTTAATGAATGTAAACTCTTACGTAATCACCACGACCACCACAGTCAAGATACAGAATATTTTCATTACTCCAGAAAGTCCCTTTATAGTTCTTTTTAGTCATTCATCTTTCCCTTCCCAGCCTCTGACAATCAGTGATCTGATTTCTGTCTCTATAGTTTTGCCTTTTCTGGAATGCCATGTAAATTGAATCATACAGTATATAGCCTTTTGTGTCCACTTCTTTTACTTAGAATAATGCTTTTGAGATTTATCCATGTTATTTTAGTATCAGTGGCAGTTTGTTTATCCATTCACCAGCTGATAAACATTTACTTTGTATTCAGTTTTTGGCAATTATGAATAATGCTGCTATAAACATTCACAGACAGGTCTTTGTATAGACATGTATTTTTATTTTTCTTGGGTAAACACCTAGGAGTGAGTCATAGATAAGTGTATGTTTAACTTTATAAAATTTACATAAAGTGACTGTACCATTTTGTATTCCCACCAGCAGTGTATGAGAGTTTTTCAGTTGCTCCACATTCTTGCCAGTGCTTGGTATTTTCAGGATTGTTTTGTTTTTAATTTTAGCCATTCTTATAGGTGTATAGCGGCATCCTATAGTGGTGTCAGTTTCCCTAATGGTTAATGATACTGAGTTTCTTTCAAATGCTTATTTGCATTGTCTTCTTGCGTGAAATGCCCTTTATTTAAATTGGGTTGCTTGTTTTATTATTGAGTTATAAGAATTCTGTGGATATTTTGGATATAATTCCTTCATCAGACATATGATTTGTAAATATTTTCTTGAAGTCTGCGGCTTGTCTTTTCATTCTGTGAACAGTGTCTTCCAAGCAGCAGTTTCTAATTTAATAAAGTGCGTTTCATTTTTTTCTTTTATGCATACTTTTTGTGTCCTAAGAAATCTTTGTGTCCCAGAATTACAAAGATTTTTTTCCTGTGTTTTCTTCTGTAAATATTATAGTTTTAGGATTTACATTTAGATCTGCAGTCCATTTTGCATTAATTTTGTATGTGACGTAAAGAGATTGATGTTTTTGCATATGTATGATGTCAAGTTAATTGTTCCGCCACCATTTGTTTTATTTTATTACCTTTCTCTGTTGAATTATCTGGCCAACTTCGTTGAAACCAATTGGCCATGTACGTGTGGGTCTATTTCTGGATTCTATTTTGTTTCCTTGTTCTGTATTATCTGTCCTTTCACTAATACCGTGTCTTGATTACTTTACCTGCAACTACATTTATTTTAGAGATCATCGTGGTATCTGTTAGGAATGCTGTTGGCAGCAAGGAACAGAAAGCCCTGCTAATAATGAGTTTATTTTTGTTATGACAAGAAGTCAGACAAGCAGTTGCTGATTTAAGCTGTTCATTTATACGAGGGGTTAACAAACTATAGCCTGCTGGCCTAATCTGGCCTGCCACTTGTTTTGTAAATCACCTGTGGAAGTTCTTGAAAATGCATATGCCAAGGCTTTATCTCAGACTGATTTAGTTGCTAGGGTAGGAGGTGAGGGGATAGAGGGAGGATCAGGTATTTTAATTTTAACATGCTCCCTGGTGATATTGGTAATTGTGTTGTTTAGTCATGGTTAAGAACCATTAATCTAAGGTTGGTTCTTAGAGTGTGGTCTCCAGACTAGCAGCATCACCATCTCCTGGAAACTTTTTAAAAATTCAAATTATCAGGCCCATCCCAGCCTTACTGAATGGGAATTCTTGTTAGGGCCCAACAGATTGTGTTTCAACAAGTTCACCTGGTGATTCTTAGGCATGCCAAAGCTTGAGAACCTTGAAAAGCATTGCTGAGTGTTTCCCAGATAAGCCTAGGGAAGATTAATTGACTGTCTTTTAAAAAACAAAAAACTTAATTGAGATAAGTATTAAATTATGTGACAGATAGTTAAGTTTGAAATTGGATTGAAGGTGCACAAATGATCTAACATGGTAAGTGCTGAGTACTGTATTGGACCTAATTATTCAAAGCATAAGTTAGGTTGCTATTTTTAAGCAGCTTTTAAAAATCATTTTTGTGTGTGTGCATTACTTTTTCCTACCCTTTAAGGAAGAGTTAAGGAAATAGAAGGCAGTTCTTACGTTTACAGACTTTATAAACAAGGGAAGAATGCAGATAAACATGTATAAACACAAAAGGCAAACATATAAACATGTTTCTTTTAGGGTTTGTAAATATATTACAGTGGAGGTAGCCTATCCAAAAGAAAACTTGAGTTTATTTAGCCTATATACCAAAGAAAAAACAGTACCTCATAGCATGTAAAATGTCTTCAGTTTAGTTTGCTCTTTAATGGTAACCTTCCCAGTTATAATTACTAATTGCTTAAACATGGAGTCTAATATCGTTTCTTCATCTGTTTTTAGGGAGCTGTAAATATCCTACTTATGTTATTTCTCCTTCCACTTGGACAATGGTTTAGATTCAGTTAGGCTATCTTTTATTTCCTGCAGGTGATTCCTGCAGTATTTCTTATCCAGTTCTGAAAAAATAAGAGGTTAATTAGAACTAAGCTCTAGTTTGTTTTCTAGGTGCTTTCAAAAACTTTTGAAAGGAGAACTTCTGAAAAAAGAAATTTGATTACACTTGTGATGTATAGGATCAGTCATAACAAAGAGTTAAACTTATTTGACTGAATTGTAGTTCCAATAGCAGTAACTCTGAATATAAAAGGAAGTTCACAAAAACAGATGCTGTCATTGAAACCAGAGACTGAACACCTCTCCGGCCCTTATTTCCAAGGCAAGAATAGCTGACATGTTAGAATTTCCTTGGGAAAATGAAGCAAAAAAGACTTAAGACTGTTTCTCAATCATAGTTTACAGCCAAAGGGACTTGAATTTTATAGAGTTACAAAAGATGTTTGAACTGGGTTCCTTAGTAGTCCAGAGTACCCCTGTTATTGGAATTTTGCTTCTTAACTGTGTCTTAATTTTACTGGGAAGACCTCATTGTCTTTAACAATCTCATAGCCCCACCCATTTTAACTTTTTGTCAGGTTTTAGTCTTCAGAAACCCTCCTAAATTAGCACACTTTTTTTCATCATGATTTCCTTTTCGTAAATTAATTCTCTTGTTAATTTTTCTAGTATTTCTTGAATAAGCATTTGGTGACAATACTGGGTTTTGTCACTTGTGGTTTTCCTTAGCGTTGGGCACCTGATTCTCCACCTGATTCTGCACTTGTTTACTTCCTTGTTGAGCAACTAATAATAAACCATCATGACTCTAGAAAAATACTTGACGTTGAAAAGGGTTCTGTTCCTCAGGGTCATTTTATATGTACATCTCCCCAGCTTTATTCAAATGTCTCAGAACTTTAAGAACTATTTATGTCAGCGAAGTCTCCCTCAGAAATACAGGAGACTTAACTTATAGCAAGGGTGGTAAAAATGCATGTGATGATTTACTACCTAATAAGTATGTTTCTACTGATAATTTTCGGGAGCAAACACATTTTCCCTTAAGCATAAGAGAAGCTTCTCCTCTTTTTTAAAATTAATTAACTTTTGGCTGTGTTGGGTCTTTGTTGCTGCGCGTGGGCTTTCTCTAGTTGTGGCGAGCAGCGGGGCTACTTTTCGTTTTGGTGTGCGAGCTTCTCATTGTGGTGGCTTCTCTTGTTGCGGAGCATGGGCTCTAGGCGCGCAGGCTTCAGTAGTTGTGGCACGCAGGCTCAGTAGTTGTGGCTTGTGGGCTCTAGAGCACAGGCTCAGTAGTTGTGGCGCATGGGCTTAGTTGCTCCGCGGCATGTGGGATCTTCCTGGACCAGGGCTCAAACCCGTGTCCCCTCCATTGACAGGTGGATTCTTAACCACTGCGCCACCAGGCAAGTCCGAGAAGCTTCTCCTCTTAACAAGCTTTATTTCTCATCATACAAGTAAAATTACAAATATTTTAGTTGTTAATTAGTTTAGGACACTGTAGAAAACTTTTAATAAAATTGACAGACTATCACATATATTTCTGGGTATTGGTCTCAAATTCACTATACACTTTTTCATGAAAAGCTGTATGAATTAAGAGAGCAGCTGCAGCTCTTATTTATTATAGATCTTGATTTATTCTGTTTCTTAAAGACATTCAGAAGATATCTGTATATCAAAAGAATTGCTGATGATTTTCTCTAGATGTGGACCCATTTAAATCAGTACTGGCCTCTCTCATTTTGTTGATTGCATATATTTGTGACCCTTAGATTATAGGGAATGGAAGTGAACAGCAGCTGCAAAAAGAGCTAGCAGATGTGCTGATGGATCCTCCAATGGACGACCAGCCAGGGGACAAGGAGCTTGTGGAAAGGTCACAATTGGATGGCGAAGGAGATGGGCCTCTTTCTAATCAACTCTCAGCTTCATCCACCATTAACCCTGTGTCATTAGTAGGGCTCCAGAAACCAGAGATGAGCCTGCCAGTGAAACCTGGACAAGGAGGTTAGGATTGCTGCATTGCTTGCATAACTGAAGGTTATTGTTTTTAATATTTGAGTGTCCATTCTGTACTAGGTTTGATTCAAAGCGAGCAAAAACCATTATCTATGTTCTCTAGAATCTTCAGATTCTAGATTTAGGGGGATGTGAGAAGAGTAAATGTATGTACTATTCTGATTTCCCTTTAAATGTATGTCAGTTTAAAAAAAATTTTTATTGGGATAGAGTTGATTTACAATGTTGTTTTAGTTTCAGGTGTGCAGCAAAGTGAATCAATTATACATATACATATGTCCACTCTAAATGTATGTCATTTATACCACAGAAAGAGAAACAGTAGCTATAAGACATTGAGGGAGTCTTAGAGTATTTAAGGATCTTTTTCCAGGAAACAAGGAATTTGATTATAGTGTTGGAGAAATAGAGGAATAATGCTTGGTGAAGAGATGTTTGCCCCAGGCCTTTAATAGCTTGGCGGGAATAGTTGTCAAGTTGAAAAAAGGGAGCTGAAAGACGTAGCAAGGAAGGAGAGAAAAGGCAATTATAAAGGCTTTGGGGAAAGTAGGGTGTTAAAACTGTAGATGTTTATTGGGAAAGGGAAAGCAAGGGGACTGAGAGAACATGATAGAGTAGCTACAATGATGAATGAGAAAAATAATTAAAACAGAGCAGATCAGAAAGAAGACAGAGATAGGATTTTTCAGGGTGGTAAAATACTAAATGTATTTTTGATCTAAATGTAAATTATAAAGTCAAAACAAATTAGAGGAGTCAGAAAGGTAAATCAGATCTGAGTCTCAGGGCACCGTTTAGATTTGGGATTGAGACTACAGCCATACCTAAAATTTTTAGTGTTGGTGACAGAGTTCTGGTGTGAGATTTCTGGCTTTAATGGGCATTTCTTCTGGGGCAATGGCATATTCTCTCATTAGTATTTAATTTTAGAACCTAAATGTAACTTGTAGATTTTTACTTGATATTCATGTCAACAAAATATCAAAGTGAAAATAATCACCTCCTTATTGTTTCTTTCAGATTCTGAAGGGTCTAGTCCTTTCACACCAGTGGCTGATGAGGACAGTGTAGTTTTCAGCAAACTAACTTATTTAGGCTGTGCTTCAGTAAATGCTCCCAGGAGTGAAGTGGAAGCCTTAAGGATGATGTCCATCTTAAGGGGCCAGTGTCAGATTTCACTAGATGTAACCCTGTCAGTGCCGAACGTATCTGAAGGAACTGTGAGGTGAGACCAGCTTCTTGAACTGTTTGTGTTCAATAACATTTGATCAGATTTATGACCTATAGTTTTAGAAAGAAGCAGTAGTGAACAAAATCTAATTATTTTATTCATGTTTAATTCATCTGGCACTTAGTTATCACATCTTCCAAGGATTGTGACCTTTATGAAAAATAGTCACTTGTTTGAACAGTTTTTTATACTCTTCCCCACCCCAGTTCTGTGTAGCACATTAGAAATTTAAATGTTTTGGGGATTATTGAAACATGTTGACCTAAGAGTCTGCCTAACAATTTATATTTCTCATGTGCCCCCAATACAAATACTAGCTTGACACATTAGTTCAGTATGAGATTTCATGCTGACTTTGGAAGTTACAGAAACCTGTTGGTAAATATTAACTATTCCAGTACAGATCCTAAATTTTTAAGATGAGGAAACTGAGGCCCAGAAAAGTCTCTCAAAATGGCTATTGTTTATACTAACTGAAACAGATAACAGTGATTAAAGGTAGCCAGTCAGATATCTGTATTAGCGAGCTAAATACAAAACTCTAATAATGAGTTGAACAGAACTGAAATAAAATAACTTTTTCTTTATTATAAAAAATGCATACTTATTTCAGAAAAATCAGAGGACACAGACAAGCAAAAATTTAGGAAAATACTCTTTTTTAATTTAATTTTTTTTATTGAAGTATAGTTGATTTACAATGTGCCAATCTCTGCTGTACAGCAAAGTGACTCAGTTATACACATATAGACATTCTTTTTTCTTTAATATTTTTTTTCAGTATGGTTTATCACAGGATATTGAATATAGTTGCCTGTGCTACACAGTAGGACCTTGTTGTTTATTTATCCTATTATATAATAGTTTACACCTGCTAATCCCACACTCGCAGTCCTTCCCTCCCTCATCCCACTCCCCCTTGGCAACCACAAGTCTGCTCTCTATGTCTGTGAGTCTGTTCCTGTTTTGTAGATAGGTTCATTTGTGCCATATTTTAGATTAGGAAAATATTCTTAATTCTACTCTCCCGTTGGTAAATAACAGTTAACATCTTGGTTTATTAAGACCCTTTTTGTGTAGTTGTATGGGTATATGTTTGTGTATGTGTGTATATACCTACATATATGGGCAAGTATAATTATACAACTTAGAATCAACATTTTTAACAACAGTGGAATAATATAATACATACATACCATCTTGTAACATGCTTTCCTCACTTAGTTTTTTATATTGTGAATCTCTTTCCATATCAGTAAATATGCTGAAAAATTTTAACTTATGATGGCACATGATGGGCTATTCAGAAATAACCAATCTCTAATGTTACATATTTTAGTTGTTTTAATGAGAAAAGTACTACTAATAATAGCGAATATTAAGCTTTTATTATATGAGCATGTAAGTGCTTTACCTGTAATTTTCTTATAAATTATTTTTTAGCTAAATTTTTATGTATTTTTGTATTTCCTTAGGATCAATTCCTAGAAGGTAGACTTACTGGGTCAAAGATTTGCCCATTTTTATGGGTTTTGATACATTGCCAAATAGCCATCTAGAAATATTGATCTAGTTCATACACTTTTATCAGCAGTGTATGAGAGTATCTGTTTCTCCACCCTCAGTCATTTTGGATTTTTATGGTAGTAGAGTTGTAGCTGTATATGGTTAGCAGTAGTAGTAAGTTAATTAATTAATATTCCAGTTATCTGCATATATAATTCTTCTCTTGAGTATTTAAAGAACTATTTCACAAAGACTCACAAATAATAATTTTAATTGTATTTATTAATGTGAAACTTAATAAAATTTTTTTAGCACTCATTTTTTTTCTTGTAATAAAGTTTATTTCTTTTTCTTTGGCTGCACTGCAGCTTGTGGGATCTCAGTTCCCTGACCAGGCCACCTCAGTGAAAGCGCTAAGTCCTAACCACTGGACCATCAGGAAGCTCCTTAGCACTCATTTTTATATGAGCATTCATTTTTATGTGCTTCTTAGTCAATAGTCATTCCCCCCAACTGAAATTATACTTTGTTCTAATATATTTTAATTCTATAAAGACATGAGAAAACTAGTTTCTCTCGCCCCATGTTTTCAGAGTCTTTATCAAAGTGCCTTTGAACTTGGATTAGGTCCCCTTCTTAGGTATTTCCATTATCGCCTGGGCTTTCCCATCAGTGGCCCTGCCCATTCAATGTTGAAATTGCATAATTTCTTTTTCAGTTTCTTTCATAGCTGTGTCATCAGTGCCCAGAATGGAGCCTGAAATGTTGTAGGTATCACATAAATATTTGTTGAATGAATACATTTTTGAATGAATGATATCCCTTTGATTTTCAGTGAATGGCATCCTTTTGATTTTATTAATGATTTTCTTTTTTTAGGTGTTAACATTTTTTACAGTCTCTCTCCCTTGTTTGCCATGAAGCAAAAGAACATGTTTCACTCTGAGAAAGCACATCACCTTTTTATTTTTTAAAATAATAAAGCAGATTAGGTCATTCTTTTAGGAGATAATGAGAAGCACAGCTTTAATGATCTATTTTGGTATTCCAATTTAGCCATTATCTTTATTTAGTTACAGACTGTATAAGAAACATTGATACTGTTTATGCTTTCCTGATTGCCTCCGTAAAACATGGGGTTATGTAGTTTTTAGTATCATGGAATTGTGTAATCAGTAACTTTAAGAATTCACATATGACTTACTTATCAAGACTTAAGATTAATATGATTAGCATACCAAAAATGGATTATGTGATCTTTTTGCTAGAAAGATGAGTCTTGAATCATAATATGGATGTAGTGAAAATAGTCTACAGTCCCTCTAATCTCTTTATATCTTTTTTTCTGAACAGACTCTTAGATCCTCAGACAAACACTGAAATAGCAAACTACCCTATCTACAAAATCCTCTTCTGTGTTAGAGGGCATGATGGAACTCCTGAGAGTGACTGTTTTGCTTTCACTGAAAGTCATTACAATGCAGAGCTCTTCAGAATACATGTCTTCCGGTGTGAAATACAAGAAGCTGTAAGTACTTAAGAGGGAACTGTCTGCAAATGAAACTTCATCTGTACCCTCAGTACGTTGAAATGATTATAGTATTTATTATGGTCATTTATAAGCCAAATGAAATTCTCTGCTACTGTTTATTTCAGCTGGATGGGCTGAAATGTAAATAAACTAAAAGTTTGGTTAACCTGAACCTCGTTGTTAAGAGTGTTGGAGGAAACCAATTGACGGCTGCTTAATTGGGTTAAATAGGCATCTTGGTTCTAGCAATGACGTATTTGCAAACCGTTCTTTTAGAGCTAAACTTGTAGAATTATTTTTATTATAATCGATACATTCAAGTAATTCCTAACAATTTTGGAAATCATCTTTCAGTTGGATTCACAACCACTTCTTTCTTTTTTATTTTTTTTATTTTTATTTTTTGCGGTACGTGGGCCTCTCACGGTTGTGGCCTCTCCCGTTGCGGAGCACAGGCTCCGGATGCGCAGGCTCAGCGTCTATGGCTCATGGGCCCAGCTGCTCCGCGGCATGTGGGATCTTCCCAGACCGGGGCACGAACCCGTGTCCCCTGCATCGGCAGGCGGACTCTCAACCACTGCGCCACCAGGGAAGCCCCACAACCACTTCTTTTTTAAAGCCTCTTCTCTGACCATTTTTAGTGTTGCTTGCTTTATAGGTCTAATAAATTAGATAATTTGTCAAAAGAAATCAATGGAGGAAAGATGGATTACTCCCCTCAAACAACATAGGTCACCTTCAGCCTTAACAAAAGTATTTTATTCTTGTGATAACAGCCCATTTCCTAACATGTCTGGTTGTAGGTGAGCCGGATACTTTACAGTTTTGCCACTGCCTTCCGCCGTTCTGCCAAGCAGACCCCCCTCTCAGCAACTACTGCACCTCAGACTCCTGACAGTGACATCTTTACCTTCTCTGTGTCTTTAGAAATAAAAGAAGATGATGGTAAAGGTTACTTTAGGTAGGACATCTTATTTTATTCTTTTTATTTGAGTTTGTATTAACATGCTGTACTATCTGTGGATTTAGGGAAATTCTAGGTCAGATTACATAACTTTTACATTATAAAATAATTGCTTTTATGGATAGAGTTTAAAGGAAAATAAATAGGCAAATTTGTAGAGGCAAGATTTAAAGAATTTTAAACAATAAAAAAAATTCTTTCACATAGGAAAATGTATCATGCTACCATGTTCTTTTAGATGGACTCAGAGTAACTGGCTGACTGCTGATATGAAGTATGACAGAAGCTACGTCAGCTGGATCTGTAGCTAGATTTGTTTTGCTGGATTTTTTTTGTGTTTTGGTTGGTTAGTTGGTTTATTTGTTTTAATAATGTAAAGGTCTTAAGGCTGTTGAAATCAAGTTTTACCATTAAAGTTTATCTGAACACATTGGAAGGGGAGAATTGAGGTCTGTATCTGAAATCTAACCTTACATAGAAATAACTGGTTTTGGTTTTTAAGTAAAATTATGCTTGTTTGAGTAGTGAAAATAACCCTGGAATAGAAATTAAAACTTAAATTTAGTTTACTTATTGCTACCATTAACAGTGTGACCTTTTCCAAGTTTCTTTACATCTCCTGACATTAGTTTCCTTATTTATAAAATGAAGTGGCTAGACTCTAAAATCTTTTATAACTTTAAAATATTATGGTTGCAAGATGATTGACTTTTTTTTTTCTCCATAGCCCATATCACAAAATGGGTGCCACTTGGGATCATAATCAATAGTTGCATATAGAAATTTCTTTCCTCCATGACTACCTCATAAAATGAAATTCCATCAAAATATGAATGATTTCTAATATCTTGCTTTTAAATTAAAAAGCACAATGATTGGTCTGTTTGTTTGAAAAACTGATAACCATTGCTCTCCCTCAAGAGACTTTGGAATTGTCATGCCATCTGGTGGCCAATTTAGTGTACAATGCAGCTTCAACTTTGATTTGTACAATCAAGTGTGAGGCCTTGTGCTCTGTGCTTTCTTATTAGCTATATTTCTGTTCTCACAGCAACACTGTGATGTGGTGCTTTCTGCAGTATGCATTCCTGTACTGGGAAGTAGAAACTGTAATCTATAAACCTTGTAATAATTTTTTTCCTTTTTAAGAAACAGAACAGTTTGTTTAAACAGTTTTTTCCCTTTATTAAAAATATTTATGTAGATCACTTATAAACCCCAATTATGAATAGGAAAGATTTCTAAGATCTCTCAGAAGAGAAGCACTAGGATAATTTCTCCTCCTTCTGAGATCAGGTATATTCTAAGTAGAAAGGTAACGATCACAAATATCCCTGGTCTGTTCACCTGTATAGCAAGGAAATGCTATACAGAAAACCCCTGGATGGTCATTTGTTTTTCACATTTGTTAGGGCTTTGTTATCTTTTTGTTGCATTGTTTTCCTGAATTTATAGTTACAGTAGAAAATAGTGTTGTGTGACCTAATACACTGATGAAATCATTGACAAGTATGCCTTTCTTCATCAGATTTGAACTTTTCAAATGCAGTTCCTTTCATCCAGTGATTCTGTAGTATGTCTAGGAATTTACAGAAACAGTCATTGCGGTGCCAAAAGAGTTATCAGCATGAACATTCCCCTTAACACAATAATAGCAAAATTAAAAAGTGGAAATTAAATGTTGACCAGAATAGAATGGTAAAAATACGATGCATTTCACAAAATATACACATATCAAATCGTTATGTTGTAAACCTGAAACTAATGTTGTATGTCAGTTATACCTAAAAAAAGATACAATGGTATACCCATATGACTTACCACCTATTTAAAAAATATATGTATATATAGTTAGCCATAGTACAAGATAGATTGTGGTTTTGCCATAGCATAAATATAGACCAAGTGCCGTGGCAAGAATTAATGCTCTTCTTTTTATTCCTGAAAAAGTATAATCCTATATTATTAAAATTAGAAACCTGCATTTCAGTTTAGTCCTTAGGAAAATGGAGCATTTTCATTTATATCATTCAAAACACTTCGTTCTGATCTTATTTAATCTATAAAGTACCCCATTTGATATTGTCCTTATTTTATAGGTAAAGAAAGCCAGGGAAGATAACCTGGATGTCTGCTTCTTAATTTACACAATAGGAATTAAATGTAAAATTACTTGGTTGGATCCATTCATTCAATGATAGTGATAAGACCAGAAATACAGTCTAGACCCCCCAACATCAGTGAAGTGAACTTCCACTGCTTATACTCTCCACCCTGCTTCCTATTAATGTAGCTTTTCCTTGCCCTTCAGACTCAGGACACCAGTGATAACTTTATTTCCACTGTTGTTGTTTTAAATACTGCTGAGAGATGAGATTATATTAATTTATACTTAAATATCCACAGAACATAGAGACTAGTGTATCTAATATAAATTAAAATCTGAGATCTGTCCATATCCTCATAGGTGAAAATTCTGTCAGCCACAAATATTTGACAGTTTGGTATGCAGAAGTTTTTCTTGCACGTTGGTCATTTTTAGACTCTTATGCTAAGATTCTTTTGATTTTCTAATCTCAGCGTTATCACATGTTCTTGAATTGGTTACTGGTGTAGTAGTGCAGATGGGATTCAAACTAATTTTATTTCTTCAGAGCCAATTTTTAGTTTGAGTAGGTACTCAGAGCTCTCATGTAGCCTTTTATATTATCTTCTAATGGTTCTGTTGCTATTATCTTAAAGTTGTACAGTAATAAGGCACAATTTAGATTTGCTGTATATGGGCTGATTGCTGTAGCAGATTTGTAAGCCTTTGAGAACAAAGGAGCTAGAGAAATGGTGGGTGGGAGACCAGGGGATTATTTTGGTAAACTGTCATTTAGAGAATATTTTCAACTGTTTTCTTAAGGTGATGTTTAACTGCATCATTAATGTTATTTTTATAGTTATTACACATGCTTACAGTAAGGTTATTGCTGCTTAAGGGAAGAATTAGGCAACAGCTTACTGTTGACTATATCTTCCTCATTTCTTGTTTTTTGAAAGCACCTTGTTTTGAAATTCAAAGGATCTATATAATTATCTTTTCTTCATTATATATTTAAACAAATAAGGCATGAATAATTTATTTGTAAAAAACAGTGACTAAATAGAAAGTGAAAAAAACTAACATTTTTTGAGTGCCTTGGAACTTTATAAATATCTAATTTAATTTTCACAGCAACAAAAAAGAAAAAACTAAAGCCACGTTTTAGGGGTCATAAGAGTGGTTTTGTAGCTTTTATAAATGGTTTCTATAATGGTTTAGTGGATTACATACAGTAATGATGATATTTTCATATCAAGAGGCAGATGATGATTTTTAAATATCTGTTATGATTTGAATACCAGGCATAGAAAAGAATTAAATGTGATTCTTTTCAGTGCCTGATTTTCAAATCATAACAAAAATTGTTCTGGTGTATGTTACGAGAAAGTGCTTTGCAAAATTAATGAAACATGTTGTTCTACAGTGCAGTTCCTAAAGATAAAGACAGACAATGCTTTAAACTACGCCAAGGAATTGATAAAAAGATTGTCATCTATGTGCAACAAACAACTAATAAAGAACTTGCCATTGAAAGGTAAACATTTTTAGTAAGTTTGGCTTAAATATAAATTTTAGTTTTTGTCAGTCTAGTGGAACAGTCATATACTGTATTCAAAAATGTATTTGCAAAATATTTTGTTCCCTGAGGAATTCTTTTGTTCATTAAAGTGAATACTTCATTCATTTTGAATTATCTCTCATAAATCTTCAGCTAATATGTTGATCTCAACTATGTGATAACACAAGGCAAACATAAAATTTGTTTATCTCAAAGAAATAAAGATGATTTTGGTAATGCTACTTTATTGATAATTTTAATATGTCCTTTTTTCTATCAAGAAGAATTTTTTTAAAGCGATCTAATTTAAACATCTTTCTGTAGTCTCTTTTCCAAATTTATGTCAGTTCTTTTTTTGCAGGTGTTTTGGTCTTCTCCTTAGCCCAGGAAAAGATGTACGAAATAGTGACATGCACTTGTTAGATTTGGTAAGGATTGCTTTTTTTTTTTTTTAAGTTTATACACTATTTCCTCTATAAAGGTTGTTTCACCAAATCTAAGGTTAAAGCACATTTATGAAGCAATAAACAAAGATAAGGAAATTTCCTTATTTCCTACTTGCTGTTTACTAGTCTGACCTTAGAGCTACTTAGTCTGTCTCAGTTTCTTGATCGTGTAATAGTGAATAATTCTTGTTTATCATGTAAGTTTGACGTGGGAATCAAAGGAGACATTTTGTGAGAGTTATTTGCAAACTATCATGAGCTTTATAAAAGTAGGTGGTGTTCATATTGTTGCTATTATGTGAAAACCTTTGTTTTCATAACTAAATTTATGTAGTAATTACTTACTTGACAGAAGAATTCAACATAGGTTTAGGTAGTAAATTTCCCTAGTGTCTGTACGGTTTGATATGATTTGCAAGCATTTGCTTTATGTATAACTTTTCAGGAGCAGTTGCATAAATAATCGGCACATCTTTAATTTTAACTGTAATCATTTGTATATACTCACTCCTAACTTTTATATATATATGATCCTGTTTCATATTCTTATATTTTTGTAACCTCTTTTTTTTTAAAGGCAGCAGAATGGCGGGTTAGCTGTTTTGTGTGTGTGGGTTTTTTTTTTTTTTTTTTTTTTGCATTAATGTTGTTTTTACTCTTTTCTTTAGGAATCTATGGGCAAAAGTTCAGATGGAAAATCCTATGTTATTACTGGGAGCTGGAATCCAAAATCCCCACATTTTCAGATTGTAAATGAAGAAACTCCTAAAGGTGATGCAGATTGCTGACATCATGAACAGAAATTTTAGTCCCAAGGAGATACCCAAATCTTAGCACTACTTATTTGATAAATATTTAGTGTTTACCTACTTCTGATGAAACAAAGGAATTTGAATAGTTTTTTGAGTTTACTGTTAAATTTGACCAGTAAACAAAGTATTTTTTCCTCCCTCTCCTTTCTTCATTTTTTCCTTTTCCTGCTTCCTTTTCTATTTATGTACTTTTAAAAAATATATTATTTTTTTTATTTACAGGCTTCTAAATATTTATTTTATTTTTTATTTTTAATTTACATTTATAATTTAATTTATTTACAGGCTTCTAAATATTACTTGTTTTTGTGGAGAGATAATATATGCACATATAGTTAAAAATTCAAAGGTATCTAGGGAAAAGCAAAAGTTTACCACAGTTCCCAGTGTCCCACCCTAAAGAGCACCACTGTGACCAGTTTCTTGTGTAGCTTTTCAGGTATGCTATGCATAAACAACCTTTTTCAAGATGTTTCATACTCTTCCTGAATGTCATTTAAAGTTTGTAATAGAAGTAATTACTTTTACATTAATCATATGAGCAAATATATTTCCATTTAAAAAATTTGCTTCTGCCTTCTCTCTCCCTAGATAAAGTGCTGTTTATGACGACAGCTGTTGATTTAGTAATAACAGAAGTGCAGGAGCCTGTTCGCTTTCTCCTAGAGACAAAAGTCCGAGTTTGCTCACCTAATGAAAGATTATTCTGGCCCTTCAGCAAACGTAGTACTACTGAAAATTTCTTTTTGAAACTAAAACAGGTACTGTACTTTTCTATAAATATAGATGGGGAAATAAGAGAAATTACTTCTGAGGCTGATATGTCATTAATCCAAGCTGTCAATTAGATCTTTAAATAGTTAATGTGTATTTTAAATATAGTAAGAGGAAAATTGTTTTATTTTTACCCACCTATTTATCATTTTTGTTGCTCTTCACTTCTTCTTGAAGAACCAAGTTTCCATCTAGTCTCACTTGCCTTTAACCTGAAGACCTTCTTTTAGGATTTCTTTTAGTGGAGATCTGTTAGAGACATAACTCTCAGATTTCTTTATCTGAAAATCTTTATTTCACTTTTATTCCAGTAGGATATTTTCACTGGGTATAGGGTTCAGGATTGACAGTTTTTTTACTTTCAGCACTTAAAGATGTCATCCCACAGTCTTGTGGTTCTCATTTTTTTTTTTTTTAAAGTAAGTATTTTCTTTTTTTTTTTTTTTTTAATCTGGTTGCACTGGGTCTTAGTTGCATCAGGCTGGCTCCTTAGTTGTGGCATGCAGGCTCCTTAGTTGTGGCATGTGAACTCTTAGTTGGGGCATGCATGTGGGATCTAGTTTCCTGACCAGGGATCGAACCCTGGCCCCCTGCATTGGGAGCGTGGAGTCTTATCCACTGTACCACCAGGGAAGTCCCTCTCATTGTTTTTGGTGAGAAGTCAGCATGCATTTATATTATTGTTCCTCTCTTTGTAATGGGTCATTTTCTCTGGCTGCTTTTTTTTTTTTTGCTGTACGCGGGCCCTCTCACTGTTGTGGCCTCTCCCGTTGCGGAGCACAGGCTCCAGACACGCAGGCTCAGCGGCCATGGCTCATGGGCCCAGCCACTCCGCGGCATGTGGGATCTTCCCAGACCGGGGCACGAACCCGTGTCCCCTGCATCGGCAGGCGGACTCTCAACCACTGTGCCGCCAGGGAAGCCCTATTATTTTTTATCTTTGGTTTTTAGACTTTTATCTATGATGTGCTTAGGTGTGATTTTTCTTTCTGTTTGTCTTGAGATTAGCTGGGCTTCATGAATTTTTAAATTTATGGGTTTGGTTTTTTTTTTTTTTTTTTTTTTTTACCATTTTTGGGGGAATTCTGACCCATTATTTCTTCCAGCTTTTTTCCCTGCTCCATCTCTCTTCTCTCTCCTTAAGGGATTCCAGTCATACATAGTTTTGACCTTTTGATACTATCCCACAGATCTCTGGGGCTCTATTTATTTTTCCAAATATTTTTTGATTTTTTCTTCAGATAGGATACTTTCTGTTGACCTATCTTAAAGTTCGCTTGACTCTTTCATCATCTCCAATCTGTTGTTAACCCCATTCAATGAGTTTTTTAAAAATTTCAGATCTTGTTTTTTTTTTTCTGGAATGTCCATTTGGTTCTTTTTTAAATAATTTCTGTTTCTTGTGAGATTGCCTCTTTGATCTTTATTTTAAGCAGATCTTCTTTTATATTCTTGAGCATAATTGTAATATAGCTACTTTAAAAATCTTGGGCTGCTAAATCTAATGTCTAGTGAGCCACTTTTTCATGTTTCTTTGTCTAGTAATTTGGGATTATATATTAGACACTTTAAGTGCTAGACTGCAGAGACTGTGTTATGGTCTTCTGAGTACTGAGTGTTTTAAAAAATATATATCAGTTAATTTGGTCAAACTCTATACTCTTTCTTTCCTGTGGCGGGCAGCAGATAAAATTTCTGTTCCCTTCTTTTAGCTTTTTTTTTTTTTTGGCCCCGGTTGCCCCTCTACTTATTGTTCCTTTCTTTGCCTTCCTTTGTATCAAAACTCCTTGAAAGTAATCAAGTTCGTAGTGACCTAAATTGCTAAATCCAGTGGTCAGTCTGAGTCTTTGTCTTAGTGACGTGTCAGGAGCATTTGATATAGATGATTAACTCCCTCCTTGTTAAATACCCCTCTTTCACTTAACCTTCTGGACATCTCAAATTTACCATGTCCGAAAAGGTGTCATTATCTCATCCCTCACCCCTAAAATGCTCTACCTACCTGTCCTTACCACCTCAGTTTATGGGCATCTTCTTCTAGTAGTTGCTTAGGCCAAGAATTTGACTCTTATTTTTCACACCCCATATCCAGTCTGTCAAGAAATTCTGTTTTCTTTTAAAACATATCTAGAAGCTGACTACTTCTTACCACCTAGATTACATTAACTTCATCTGAATCATTGTTTTCACCTGGATTATTGGAGTAGCCTTTTCACTCATCTCCCTATTTCTATTTTTGTCACCTTTTGATATATTCTCAGTATAGCAGCCTAACATCAAATCACGTCATCTTTCTGCCAAAATTTTCCAATCCTGTTTTACTCCATAAAATCCTAAGTCCTTCTAATAGGTTGTAAGACTCTATGTGATCTGCTGCCTATTACGTTATAAACGAATTCCTCTCTTTTACTTCTTACTTGCTTCCTCTGCTCTAATCATGCTCTTAGGGCCTTTGCTATCAACTGTTCCTTCTACCTAAAATTCTCTTCCCCTGGATCCCACTTGCTGTTATTCACCTCCTTCAAGTCCTCATCTTCTTCAGGTCTTTGCTTAGATTTACTTCTTAGCAACTCATGACCACCCCCATTTAACACTGCAGTTTGCCTGATTATCCACTGGTGCTGCTGATTCCCTCCCCATTGATACATTTTAAATTTTTTTACAGGGGTGTTAGTTTCCAACATACTGCAAAATATACTTCTTTTTATTTTGATTATTACCTATTTTTCATATAAGAAACCTCTACTAAGGCAGAGACTTCTAATCTGACTTGTTCACTGGTTTATCCCAAGCATCTAGAACATAATAGTTCTTAATAAATATTTATGAATTAATTTTATTTCATGTAACTCTGAAATTCCATTATACAAGATTATAGGGTTGTATGTGGATTTACTTGAATATACTTTTCTGTAGCAATAAATATTTTAGTTCTAGTGTGTCCAAGTTAGCCCTTTTGGTTATAGTTAGAAAAAGGTAGCAAGCAGAACAGGAATAGAGATTTCTTTTCAGTGTTATCTTAAGAGACAAAGCAAATCTGGGTTTCCTTAGCATTGTTCTCCCAGTTCTTCACTATGAAAGGAGCAAAGGATTAGCGTAGGATTATCATCTAGAACTTGGCTTTTGAGTCAGAGTCCATGGATCTTGCCATTGACTAGTTTTATGACTTTGAGCAAGTTCCTTCAACTCTCTCAGCGTCAGTTTACTCAGCTGTGAAATGGCAGTGATAGAATCTTCCTCATAGTGTTATTGTGACATTAAGTGAAAAACTGTACAACGTACTTGGAATAGTTCCTAGCACATAGTATGTTCTTCATGCATTTTAGCTATTATTATTGAGAGGGACATCAGTGGGACAGCAAAAACACTTAAGTCGTGAAATCAGAACAGCATCGATTATTTAGTAGATTAGCCCCAGGGGAAGAATGCTTCAGAAAGAAAACCAATTTACAAGCATTATTTTACAAGTTTAGAGAATGGGTGGAAATGATTCTTAATAGTTTCTAGAGTAAGAGTTAGCAAACAAATTAATTGTATAATATTTTTAGTATAAATTTGTATGTAAAAAATATTCTCTTTAATTAGAATTCTGTTTCTTTAATCTTATCTCAGTGAACATAAGTAAGATTACCCTCATCTTGCTTTTCCCTTGAGGTCTTATGTTATACAGCCATGATTCAAAGATTGCATGCGTTTACAAGAGTATTTCTTCTGTGGGTGATTTAGAATAATGTATCTAATTAGGCTAACAAATGACTTGTCAGGGTAGACTAGCCAAAAACAGATGTATGCCTGAGACATAGCCTGATAGACTATTCTGGACTCTCTGTTAAAGTTACAAGCTAAACATAGGCTGAGTTGTCAGTATTTTCTTTGCAAAAAGCTGAAGTTTATATGTGGAAGCTGGGAGGAGGGCAGGGAATTCCTGACAATAATCTCTCATTTTTCTCCTTATTTGTATGTCTTGGGGTGGGTCTGAGGGGTAGTCAGGGGGAAAGGAGAGAGGCAGTATGAAGAATTTGAACAGTTTTTTTTTTTTGTCTTAGTGCACTGTTAATTCTCATCCCTTGCAACATAATAAACTAAGTTTATTTATTTCCTCCTTTACGTTCATGGCTTTAAAAATTAATAGCAGTTACCACTAACTGAGGCCCTCCTGTGGCAATCACTCGACCAGCTACTTTCACTTTTCCTGTCTTATGTAATTTTCATAGTGATCCAGTGAGGATAGTGTTTACATTTTATAGATCCAAAGATGTAAAATAGATTTTACGGGATATCATGTGAGCAAGATTCATACCTAAGCCTTCTAAGAGTCTCAGCCAGGATTCTTCCCAAAGAAACATCCTTCTTTTGTCTTTATTTCTGTAAGGGTATTTTTGGGATTTACTTAAGTCAAATTAAGCATAACTTAAAATTTTAACCTCTTTGCAGTTCTCATTAGACAGAAAAGGAAACACTGCTACAGGCCAAATTTTTAAAATATTCAATATATAGTTTCTGTTTATTGCTGTACGTATGGGAAAACAGTTATAGAAATGTTATTAAAAATACATATTTAAAAATTGATTCTTTTTCCTTTCACTAAAATTATCTGGTGACTCAGTAACTCCTTTTTAGCCTGGAAGCCTTCCCAACTGTGGGGATTCCTATATTAAGATGGCACCATATTAGAGAAACTTTTAAAATTAGTGGGGAATGAAAGAGGAGGAAATGGTCTAAAGACTAGATTTTCCAACAGTAACATAAGGTGAATAAAAGACCAACTAATCATTCTTAAATTCTTAAAATTACAGAATTTTCATTGCTAAAGACAATGTAGGGGTCTTAAAATGTTTTATTTTATTTTATAAATAAAATTTTATAAATGAAGAAGCTGATGTCTGAAAGACTAAGTGATGTGGCCAGTGTCATATAGACAAGTAATTTGTATAACCATCCGTACTGGAAACCCGAGCTTCTATCTCTTTGTAAACCTGAGCTTCTATCTCTTTGTGTATTTGCTGTGTGTGTGTGTGTGTGTGTGTGTGTGTACGTACGTACATATAGGCACATTTACATGTATGCAGTATACCACTGTACCTCTCAAGATAGAAAATGCTTTCTGTACCAGACCTCTTCAACTGCTAAATCAGGAGGCACAGGTTCAGCTATTGCTGGGAAGTATGATCACTTGGTTAAGATGGTAACTACTGGATTTCTCCTTTGTAAAAGTAGATTTTTCTTTCTGCATTTAGCAAATCATCTTTGAGGTGGTACTTTGGCAACTTCCAAATATCCTGTTCCTCAGCACCTTTCTAACTAATGGTTTTAGCATTCATTGATGATCCCTGCCTGAATCAGTTGAGTTCATTCACATATTTTTAATAGTAATGAAACATTACAGGGTTTTTTTCTTTTCTTATACATGTATATGTTTATTAATATTGAATATTTAAATAATAATAATATAAGCTATTTGCTTTATCCTACTTTATCAAAGAGTTAAAAAATATCAGTATTGTAGGAAACACCCTTAATAAGTGATGTTTATTTTATTGCTTCTGGTAAATTTATAACAAAATTTTGTAAACTTGTAAAATGTCTGTTGAGAAAAGGTACTATTATATGGGCTTACAAAACGTAAATTTCAGTTGTTTAAAATTCCAGTGAGGACAAACTTATATTTTAATTTAATACAGTTAACTGATGAGGATAATTAAACATCAGTTAATAAACTTGCACCATTTCTAAAATATACAAAATGTCACATTGCAATTTATGTACAACTTATGTTATACACGTTTCTTTCAATTGGAAATAAAACCCGTATTTTAAAATCAATATATACTTTAAAAATGTAAGCATCTAAATGGAAAAGTTTCCAAAATATTTAGTGTATTCAACCTTTTCCATAGATGCTTAAACAAATTTGGGGGAGAAAGAGCTATTAATATAACTGCAATACCTGTGTATTTTTTCACGTTTCTCATTCTGTGTATGTAAAAAATACAGGTATATAATATGAAATTATTTGTATAGTTTTAAATTCCCATTAATTTCCCATTCATTCAAAAAATCAGTATTGCAATTAATATTAAAACTGTTGAGTGAAGTTTAAGATTTTGTGGAACCTCTTTTTGTCCTTTGAACGTGTTCTAATAAGATTATATTCAATAAAATCAGTACTGTTCAAAAGTTAGCTAGAATATTTTCTTTTCGTTGTAGTTCTGTTACCATTTGACATATAGTTAGATTTATTTTCATATTTTTGATTTGGGGGCTTGGGGTATTTTCCTTTTTGGTTTAATTTATTTTTTGAATATTTGAAATACTTATATACTACAAAAGTCAAAATTACATAAAAATGTATACTCTTAGGTCTTGGTTTCATTCATATCTCCCTTTCCCCAACCCTATAGGTAACCATTATTATTGGTTTCTAGGTTATCTTTCCAGTGTTTCTTTTTGTGAAAATAATAAAATACTTCTATATATTTTTTAACTCCCTTTTAAACAAAAACTAGCATACTATATATATTTTTCTGCACCTTTTTTATCTTAATATATCCTGGTGATCATTCCATATAAGTTTATAGAGACCTTCCTCATTCTTATTAATGACTGCCTACTACTGTGTTTGGATAAATCATGCTTCTTTCAACTAGTCCTTTATTGATTAATAGTTGGATTTTTTCCCAAGCATTTGCTATTCCAAGTAATGTTGCAGTATAGCACTTTGTGCATGTATTTTTTTGATTTTATGAAAGTGCATCTTAGAGTAGATACCTATTGGTGGAATTACTGGCACATGAGGTAATTTTGCATATGTAATTTTGTTATATTTGCCACGTTCCCCTCTATAAAGGTTGTAATCATAGAGATTAGCAGGTATGAGAGTACCTGTTTCTCCAGAGGCTTATCAGAGTGCGTTGTCAAACATAAGGATCTGATGGTAGTTTTAATTTATCCTCTGATGAATGAAAACAAGCATTTTGTTTTTTGATATGTGTAGGGGTGATTTTTCTTTCCTTTTCTGTGAATTGTCTCTTCATATTTTTTGCTCTTTGGTTTTGGCCGTTTCCTCTTAATTTTTAGAAGTTCTTTATGAAATCAAAGAGAGTAACCCTTTGAGATATAATTTGCAAATATTTCTCCTGGTTTGTCACTTGTCCTGTGACCTAAATTATGATGAGTCTTTGGGCTTCTTTTGCCACACAATTTCTTTCTTATATACTTGAATTTATCAAGTTTTTCCTTTAAAGCTTCTGGATTTGGGGTCATAATTAGAAATGCTTTCCCTACTCTCAAGTAATAAAGGAATTTGTACATTTTCTAGTATTACTTACATGGTTTCATTTGACTACTTTTATTTATATCTCTAATTTATTAGTATCTTATTCTGTTATATAGTGTAAGGTATGGATCTGATTTAATGTTTTTTTCAAATGGCCATCCACTTGTCCCAATACCATTCATTGAAAAGTCTAACTTTTCCCGCAGTGATTTGAGATGTCACCTTTATCATATTATCAGATTTTCATATGTATTTAGAACTCTTTTGGTTTTTATATTCTTTTTGATTGATCTTTACGTTACTTATTTACTGATACCACACTGTTTTAATTACATAGACGTTATGTTTTTATATTTGGTAGGGCTAACTTTCCTCCTCAGCTGTTCTTCTTTTTCTGGATTTTGCTAAATATTCTTGATTGTTTATTTTTCATATAAACTTTAGATTCAACCTTTGTAGCTCTGGAAGAAAATTACTGGTATTTTTATTGGGGAGAATTGAAATCTTTGTGATATTAATATAGAGTCATCTTTTCCAAGAACATGTGATATCTTTCCACTTATTCATGTCTACTTTTTTTTTTTTTGGTCTTTTAAGAGTGCTTTTTAAAAGCTTTTTATTATAGAAAATTCAAATGTACACAGAAATAAAAAGAATAATATAATGGACCCCATGTACTATTACCCAGCTTCAACAATGAACAACATTTTTAACAGCTGGAGTTCTTGACTTACAGGCAGGGTCCACTTCTTGACTCCATATTTATCTGACTTCAAAAGGGCAGTAGTGCTCTGGTGACTGTCACTCAAAGAGGAGTTTCTAGGTGAAGTGCAATGGTTATTACATTCATATAGTTTCTGGGAAAAAATTTTAAAGGTAAAGAGTTATGTTGATCTTTGAAATGTTTCAGATAGCAATTAACTAATGTTTTAGAGAGTAATTTAAAACAAAACAAAAGTAAATCCTGTTCCCTATCAAAGCATATTTGAAATTAAAAATCATAATTACAAATTCAGAATGAACATATGTCAAAGGTTTAATTTAATTCATTAGGTAGTGAGGGATCCAGTAAGATGGTAAAACTGGTTCTAAGTATTTGAGAAACTTGTGTTTATATAGTCCTTTCTTTAAAAAAAGAAAGAATGTTAGAACAAGATTGCTGGGTTAGAAACAAAACTGGTTAATGTCCTATAGGGTAACCTTTGGGTTATCTTTTCTATTAGATGGAAATCATTTGCATAGCTATTGGACACAAACCTACAGATTAATATGTAACTTCACAGAGTCTGGGTCCTTTAATTAATAATAAGTAATTCAGTCATTTATTCACCTAGAAAATTAAATAATTCTTTGGTGGACATGTTAAAGCCAGCACATCTGGGTCTGTGCATCAAATCTGGCCTGACACTTGCTTTTATAAAATGCTTTTGAAACACAGCCACACTCACTGACTATGGCTGCTTTTGCACCATAATGGCAGAGTTGAGTAGTTCCAGCAGAGACTACTGGCCCACATAGCCTAGAATACTTACTTTTTGGCCCTTTACAGAAAAGTTTGCCAATTACTATATTAAACAGTGTTTCAGGATGATATTGAAAGGACATGTTGCCACTACCGAAGCCTTCCAGGATTGCGGTAGTTTTTCTTAAGAACCCAAATGAACATTAGGATGACAAAATCTGGTCTCTGCCTGGTATTTCTGTACCTAATGAACCTCTTATTGCTCCCCCTCTTCTGTATTTTTACTTTATGCATGTATATCTTTCTCTTTGGTGTTGCTACCTTTCTATTCTAGTTGTCTCTGTATCTTTTCCTGTAGTTCTGTCTTGTCCTCCTGCTCTTCTGTATTTCACTTTTTTCCTCCTCCTTAAACTGACTCTAATATGGAATGTTAATATATTTAAATATTGTACTGGTAAAGTATTATATTCCCTACTCTTAATTTTTTATTTTAAGCCCTTTAAAAAATTTTTTTTAGTTTATTTATTTATTTTTGGCTGCATTGGGTCTTCATTGCTGTGCACGGGCTTTCTCTAGTTACGGCGAGCAGGGGCTACTCTTCGTTGTGATGCGTGGGCTTCTCATTGCGGTGGTTTCTCTTGTTGTGGAGCATGGGCTCTAGGCACTCGGGCTTCTGTAGTTGTGGCACGCGGGCTCAGTAGTTGTGGCTCGCAGGCTCTAGAGCACAGGCTCAGTAGTTGTGGTGCACGGGCTTAGTTGCTCTGCGGCATGTGGAATCTTCCCGGACCTGGGCTCGAACCCGTGTCCCCTGCATTGGCAGGTGGATTCTTAACCACTGTGCCACCAGGGAAGTCCCTTAATTTTTAACTTAGGTCAATTTAAACTGTTATGTGCTTATCTTAAGATAAACCCAGAATATAAAACAATTTGAGCTATCAAAGATTTTATTTGTTCTATTAATCTCTTTTCTGTCACTTACGTCTCCTCCCACCACCAGTTGTAGCTTTCAGTTGAAGAAAAGTTCCCTATTCTGTTATAATTAAGCGAAAGGATTTGTGGGTAAGGGGCATGGAGATAAGACTTTCTTAGTCCTAAACTTTATGTTTTAGAATATTTCTAAAACATTTTTTTCATGTATAGTTTTATGTAGGAAACCTTGAACAAAACAAAGTAACTGGGAAGCTACAGAACAGTTAACTTTTTAGTTCACACTTACTAAATATTGGTAGTTGGATGTTTGATGATGCAGTCTGAATACAGTAAATAAAATTGCAGAACTAGAGTCCCGCTCAGTAAATATCCTGTTTTCCTTTTCCTAAGTCTAAACATATGTTTTTCTATTTAGAAAAGGTTACATTTTGTTTAGATAGTTAAAGTAATACCTTTCTATTCTCATATCCTGTATGAAATCAGAAGTAGTGCTCAATTAAAATGTTTTATCCCTTGATAAATAATGTTTTTTCATCTTCAAGATAAAGCAAAAGGAGAGAAAGAACAATACTGACACTTTATATGAAGTTGTATGCTTGGAAAGTGAATCAGAGAGAGAGAGGAGGAAAACTACAGCCAGTCCCTCAATTCGCCTGCCACAGTCTGGATCTCAGAGTTCAATGATTCCTTCTCCTCCAGAAGATGATGAAGAGGAAGGTAAATTGTAGGGAGAGCTTAATTTCTGTTTTGGGGTGGCGGACCATACAGACCTTTACAATTTTATCAGGGAATTGATAAAGTGACATAGTATTTTGAATTCTTTTAAGAGGACTGTGGGAGATTAAAAAGTGATTAACATAGGACTTTCTTTAAGGTAATTGTAACCAAGTTAGAAAAAAATGAGATTTATAATTAGTCCTTTTTAAAATAATCAGTCTATGCAAGCTTAGTGTATTAATATAGCACATTTTTAGAGCAAATCTGACACAGCTTCCACCTCAATAAATGTTCCCATCTCAACTGATTTATACTTTATTGGATTTTCACACTGATAAGTATTAGGAATCAACCAGTTCTTTTTTTTTTCCTCTTTTTTTCTTATGGTTATATCTGTAAACTGTTCTATCAGTCTGTGTTAAAAGATACTGTATAAAAGTGAGAAATGAAGGGAAGGAACACAGGAAAAGTGAAAGTTTGGGAAGCATTTTCCAGTTTATAATTTTGTACCAGAGCTTTATTTTTAAGGGCAAAAGCAAGCTGATTATGAGAGGTCATATGAGGCATGCATCTATGTGAGCTTCACAAGAAGTGTTCTAGAAAATTCATAGACGAGAATTCATTTCTCATTGTGGAGTATGTGGTGGAGCACCATGAATATTTTTTTAGCTGGAACTTTTAAAGTGAAAGGAGAATTCAGGGATAAAGGGGCTGATTTGGGCACTTCTGGCTAAGAAATTACATTAACAAAAGCATGGAGGTGGCAGGAATGTCTGATTGGGTTAAAAGTAATACATATCCATGACTATATGTCCTTTTTTCAAGTTTAGAGCAAGCTCTTACTTTCCACTTTCTGTTGTTCCCTGTAACTTCTGCTTTTTCTGTTACTAATCAGCTTAGGATCATTTATTAGCAATTTTGATGGCCACCAGTTACTAGATACTTAATATGTGGTAGACAGGTACTTTGTTTATAAAGTAAAGTAATACTTTGTTTATATAGTCCTCACAAATATCCTGAAAAATAGGACTTATTTTGAATATACTTATTTTGAGCATAAGGCAATAGAATCTCAGAAAAGTGAATTTGCCCAGGGTCACAAAAGCCAGAAATTGGCAAGGAGGATTTTAATCCAGGTCTGTGAGTTAATAGTCTGAGCTCTATTCTGTCACCATCTCTGGGCATTTAGTTCACATAAAGCATTTTGAAGTGCAAAGAAAGCACATATGTTGTTTTTGCGAAGTCAGAGATACAATTTATAGTCTTCCTGCAGAGGCGATTTAAGTCATGTTTTAAGGCTGGGAAAGGTGAAATTGTTCCCACTGTTTGAGATTGTCTACTGTATAACTGGTTCTGGAGACTTTCAGTTTCCCTTCTAGGTCAACACTGCTTAAGATGCAGAGCAAATAAAAGTTTATAGAACTTTCCTCCCCTTAAACTCAGCAATTAAAAAAAAACACCAAAAATTGAGAAAGGCACTCTATTTATTATGAAACCAGAGACTGTTCAAATCTCCATACTATAGATGTTAAAGGATATCTACCAGTTACAAAGAAATTTGGGCCCAACTAATAGATAACATCAGGATTGAGATGTAGTTCTAATCTCTAGCAGGCATGGATTTTTAATATAATTGAGGGGGTTCAGAAGGCCTGTACTGACAGCTCTTAACTGGGGAGAGGTAAGGACTAACAGCAGTCAGCAGTTCATGGGAGAATCAGGGAACACTAGAACACAAGCTCTGTAAAGGAAGAGAGTGTGTCCTTTTCTGCCCCACATTATTTCCCTGGTGTGTAACCCAATTCCTGGTATATAATAGATGCTCAGTAAATATTGGCAGGATGAGTAACCCTCCTGGGGTCCATTTCCATAGTGAAAAGTTAATGACAGGAGAACTGGGACTGAAGAAGACTTCAGCCATGCCATCTGGTAATTCTCTCTAACCGAGTATACAAACAAGGGAAACTGGTCCTGTTGTGATGTTTGCTCCATGGAAAGAAATGGCTGTAATCCTCTAAAGAGGCTCCTTATCCATAGGACATTTGTGCTCACAGGGCTGGAAGCCAGCAGTTATAAATGAGAGGTGTTCAGAAAACATTCTGAACACATCCAGACAGTAAAAGAGAATTTTGTAAGATAGGTCTTCCTAATCTCTTTAAAGGAATTATCTCTTGTAAATTTTAGTACATTTTTTAGTAGCTGTTGTCCCCCAAAGACGTTGTGTTATATTGACATTTTTAATGAGTAGTTACTTGAGGTATTTAGAAAGTAGGGCCAATTCTGGCAAAATAATGAAGCAGGGGAAGTTTGTCTTAGTGCACTGGAGCCTTTCTCTTTTCCTTATCTACCTGCAGAGGTCTCACTTATATTCAGTCTGTCCTCTTCCGTAACTCACTATGAAAACTGCTGATAATGTTCAAGGCATTATAATGTAAATAAGTTTAATAATAAGTATCCTGGATTTCTGAGCCTTTAAAATCAGTGCTCTCAGATATGCCATCTCTAAACGGATGCCAATTCATGATGTAATCATCAGAGGTGTAAAGATCAAAACTTTTTAAGGCAGGTTAAACCAAAAAATCTAGATACAGCATTGGTTGAGGACACATGGAAACAAGTACTGTTGTACCCAACTAGTGCAAATATCAATTGGTAAAACCATTTTGGAAGGCAGTTTGTCAGTAAGTTTCAGAATCCTTAAAAGCATGCATTTTTTAACCCAGGGAGTTCTCTTCTGGGCATATACCCAATAAAAGCAATGAGATATGTTCGTCCTGATATTATTTGTAGTAAAAAGTTGAAAACTCACCAAGTGTCCAACAAAAGAAGATTATTAAGTAAGTCTTAGTTCATATTTTCCCTCCAATTTCATTACACTTTTCAATTTGTCTCAGATGCCTTTATCATTGCCACTTTTTTCACTGTCTTTATGTCTTATAATCTTTCACTTCATATTCACATTTACATTTCCTAATTATTTGAACTAAGTTTGAAATGATTCATTTTGGTCCTTTTTAAAATATTTTTGTGCTTTCTATTATAAATTATGTCATTGTAGAAAATTTAGAAAGTCATAAAAACATAAAGGAGGAAAAAGAATCATAATTCATCACTCAGTGTTAATGTCTTGGTATAGTTCATTCCAGACTATTTTCTGTTTTTTAACATAGATTATAATGAAGATTTAGCTCTTATGTTTATTTTTTGTGGTATTTTGCCAGATCATTATGTAAACAAGTGTCAACACAAATTTACATTGTAAACATGTATCATAATTTATTCTGACATTCTCTGCTTTCTTATTTTTGTAGCTTATGCTTAGGTGGTTTGTAATTTTAACTGTTATGCATAAGACTGCGATACATTTTCATGTATAAAGCTGTTTGCTTTGGAATAGGTGAGAGAACATACTCATATTTTGAGTCCTATCATTTTATAATTATATGGCTCTTTTCTGCAGTTGACATAATATAGACCTATATGAAAAGCAAAAGAGAATTAAAGAGATTACAACAACATTCCACCTGGGACCATTTTTATTTTCCTCGTACTTATAACTATACACTAAAAGAGAGAAATTATGATACTTTGTTCCCAGTAAAATCTTTCAAATTTGACTGTTATGTTTCCAGGTCATTCTTCTGGCTAGCATAGCCACCTCTGTTATCCTTTTTGTGTGTTTTTGTTTATTAAAGATAACGATGAACCTCTCTTGAGTGGATCTGGTGATGTATCCAAAGAATGTGCAGAGAAAATTCTTGAAACATGGGGAGAACTGCTGTCTAAATGGTAAGTTGTAATAGAATAGTTCTCCTTTTCACCTATAATTCTTACTTTATAGGTATGGAATTTTACCTAACATTATTGAATTTTGGAGCCAATAATAAAAACCTAAGTATGAGGTTCATCTGTTTTTAGAGGTTTATAAGGGTAGTAGTTTAGATCTGAGATCAACTTTCAAAATATCAGAAACCTAATAAATTCACATTGTTGCAGAAAATATTTATTCAAACATGGAAAGCATGGGGAGAATAAACAAGAAAAGAAGTCATTTGTATTAAAGTGGTTAGGAACCACTGACTGGTTAAGATAATACACAGTTGTTAAGACTATAAACAATAATCAGGTTTAGAAGATGCTCACACAGTGCATAGAGCCATGGTAAGAGACTCCAGGTGGGATTTTTCCTTATCTGTGTTATATGCCTCAACTGACAGAGCAGCATGTTATAAACATGGTATATATTAATTGCTCTACCAATTACTTTTCCTACTAACACTTGTAAAATTCAGGAATTTCTCATCAGCTCAAAAGATGGTTTGACAACAAAATTAAACACTATCCTCTAGGCTGTCTAAAGAGAGTACACTACCTTCAGGTATTTATTAATGGTATCAGAGACAATCTGGTAAATCAAGTTGGTGAGACATTTATGTAGTTTCCTTTCCCCATTGAGTAGGATGCCTGTATATGCTGAAAAGAGCTGAACTTGAAAGTGATCTGAGTAGTTTTCTATTTCTGACTTTCTGGTTATTAGGGTTGTCCGTTAGCTCCCCATGGACCTGTTATTTTGGAGTCTGATTTTTCTCGGAAGTTTTAACTGTTGAAACCTTCACTCTATTCTTAGTAAAACTGTCTCAGCATTAAAAAAAAAACTTCATGCCCTTAAGGGATGGGACTACAAATGGGCATCATCTGCTTCTAGCACTCTCACAGTGCTTTACACTTCTGGTAAAACACTCTCCACATTGGGAAATGTCAAATGTGTACAGGAGGAGAATGCAAACCAAAGCATGGTTTGTCTTTACACAAGTGGTTTTAATAAATGAACTCTGCAAAAGCCCCCCAGGGGAATAGTTTTCATTTATTTTTGATATTCCTTTAGCAATCAGGAGACAAACCTGCTGATGCTCTCATCACAATATATTTTCAGTTCAGTGATTTTGGAGTGTTTGGACTGCTGCTGGCAGGAATTTCATCTGTATAAAAAGGTTTCTGCTCTAAAATAGAAATGTAATTGAGTCTTGACATGGTTATATAATAGTGTATTTAAAATCATTTATATATAGCATCTAAGTTTTATAAAATGAACTCACCAGCATTTTATACAGTTGCTTGGAGTTTGTTTTATCAAGCTTTGTTTATTCATTTTGTTATTCATTTGATTAAATGATATCCTTATCTTACTCCTTCAGATATATTAACTAAGTTTCCATCTGTCTCAACTGTCTTTCAGGGTGTTTAAAACTGTTTTTGCTGGTTTCAGTCATGTCTTTAGAAATAATAATACAGTTTCTCTTCTTCAATTCATTTTGTCATTATTTTTTTTCATCATTATTATATGTGTTCTGTCATAGGAACCATCCACAGTATCATGGAGTTTTAGAGCCTGGTAGACCTGGCTTCAAATCCTACCTCTCCTATTTCTAAGCTGTATGATATTGGGCAGGTCACTTAACTCTTTTGAGTCTGTTTCTTCATTTACAAAATACAAGTCTGTAGAACCACCACTCAGGATTATTCTAGATTAAAAATAATAGATGTTGTAATGGTAGTAATCATAGTAAGAAGTAATAGATTTATCACGTATCCGGTGCTGTGCTAAGTTATGTGCTCTATTTCAACTATAACAACCTTATAAAATAGTATCCATTTTTATAGATGAGGAAACTGGCTTAGAGATTAAGTCAGCAATTCTAGTTAGTAAACAGCACCCAGAATTTTTAACACAGTCAAGTCTGGTCCCAAAGCTGGTTTATTTAACTCTACATTAGATTTTAGTGGCAGTAATTGTAATAAATATACCTTTGCGCTCTAATTCTCCAAGTTCCTTTTGATATGAATTTTAGTCAATAAGAGAACTAATGTCAGTAATAAAATAGTATGCTGAGTTAGCTAGTTATTATTATAAGTGACATAAAATTATTCTGAAAATAATTTTATCAATATAAATCAAGCTAGGGTTATCAAATAATCCTGGGGGTTAGGTTTATTTTTTTTGTAAAGAGCCAAGTGTAAATGTTTTAGGCTTTGTGGTCAATAGTCTCTATTGCAACTACTCAACTCTGCTGTTGCAGTGTGAAAGCAGCCATAGACAGCACGTAAAGAAATAAAAATGGCTGTTTCAATAAGAGTTGATTTACAGAAACACATGGTGAGCCAGATTTGTCCCACAGGCCAAAGTGTACCAATCCTTGAATTAGGTAATAGGACTACTTTTGTCCTTTCTGCTCCCACCTGTTCAACTTTTATATAGTTTTTTTTTCTAAGCAAAGCCAAAACTATACTGAACTATCTATAGCTCTTATATTAGGGTGCTAGCATCACAGAATTAACCATTTTTAAATGTACTGTGCATTATTGTGCTAGTATTCTGGGAGAATTTTGAGAAAAGTCTCAGACCTTTTTGTATTTTGATAGTGGTCATTTTGTACCAGTAACTTCTGTTTAAATCTGATAGTCACAAGAATTCCTCTGTGTCAGGATCCTGCTTTATGTGTCAGTAATGGTGGCTTTCAAATCACAAAGCAGCTATTACGTAACATATAGTGCATTCATTAGTCTTAGAGTTTGAGGCTACCTCAGTCTTGTAATCAACTTCCCTGAACTTCTTTCTGCATCTGTAGAACTGGAGATACTATCACATACCTCAGATGGTGGTTGTAAGCAGCAAATAAAATTATGTGCAAAAGCACTTTGTAAACTAATACCAACATTTCAAGATTTTTTTAATAATTTAATGCTGTGTTTCCTTTATTTATTGTTTATTTATTTGGTTGCACCGCGTCTTGGTTGCGGCTCTCAGGCTCCTTAGTTGTGGCATGTGAACTCTTAGTTGTGGCATGCATGTGGGATCTAGTTCCCTGACTAGCGATGGAACCTTGGCCCCCTGCCTTGGGAGCTCAGAGTCTTAACCACTGCGCCAACTGAGAAATCCCTCAAGATGTTTTATTTCCCCCCCAAAAAAAGTATTTTAGGGAATTCCCTGGCGGTCTAGTGGTTAGGACTCTGTGCTTCCACTGCAGTGGGGGCATGGGTTTGATCCCTGGTCTTGGAGCTGAGATCCCACATGCCACACAGCACGACCCCGCAAAAAAGTTGTTTTATTTCCCCCATTTTGTAGATGAGATAAATGAAGCTCAAAGACTTTAATGACTTGTTTTGATGTTAAAATAGTACAGTAGAAACTTATCCACCATAGTTATTCAAAAAAGTTACTGGAAGTAAGGTGTCATAAAAACTGCTGAAATCATATATCTTTATTCTCACTTGGAACAAATATATATTTAAATGTAAAATGTAAAAATACACAGTTTGCTTATCAATTTTGATGCAGAGTTGAGCTCTTATCTTTGGCTATGTGTCAAATGATTGGAATTTTGCTTTGTTTTTCTTATACAAACTACAACCATAAAGCTGTGGTTTCCAGTTTTGCTTTTTATCAAAAAAAAGTAGAGTAATAATTTAAAGATACTTTAAGAAGCAGTCTGACTTCAGAATTCTTTCCTCCACTCAATCTTTTACAGTTACATTGGCCACATCTAGTTCAATGACTTTTTTAAAAAATATATTACCTTTATTAAGTCTTTGTATATCATTTAGTTTAGCTTTCATAAAAATAACACTCTTTTACAGAAGCTGTCTTTTATGCACTTATGGATTATGGCTTTATTTTTAGGCATCTTAACTTGAGTGTGAGGCCAAAGCAGTTGTCATCCTTAGTAAGAAGCGGTGTTCCTGAAGCTCTTCGAGGAGAAGTCTGGCAGCTGCTAGCAGGTTGTCACAACAATGACCACCTGGTAGAAAAGTACCGAATTCTCATCACAAAGGTAAGGGGATGATAATTCAGCTTCAGCATTAGTCCTTTTAGAAATTTATTACAAAAAGATCATTGTGGCTATTTGATTTCTAAGAATTTTATATAATTCGTTTATCTGATGTAAGAGTAGAACTTTCATACTTCTGTCCCAGAGATATTTCTAGTGTTGGCACAAAGGAGAAGGCATAGGTTTTCTTCCTTCCTTTTCACCTCAGAGGCAAAAGATGGCCTCTACCCTTTGTGTATGAATCTCTTTTGACCATAATTTCATTCTTAGTCAGGTCAGTTGTGCTGTGCCATGTGTAAAAACTTTCGTTTGTTTGTTTATGTATTTATTTATTTATTTTGCGGTACACGGGCGTCTCACTGTTGTGGCCTCTCCCGCTGTGGAGCACAGGCTCCGGACACGCAGGCTCAGCGGCCATGGCTCACAGGCCCAGCCGCTCCGCGGCATGTGGGATCTTCCTGGACTGGGGCATTACCCGCGTCCCCTGCATCGGCAGGCGGACTCTCAACCACTGCACCACCAGGGAAGCCCTCCTTTCTTTATTTTCTTTCTTTATTTATTTATATTTTTGCAGTACGCGGGCCTCTCACGTTGCGGAGCACAGGCTCCAGACGCGCAGGCCCAGCGGCCATGGCTCACGGGCCCAGCCGCTCCGCGGCATGTGGGATCTTCCCAGACTGGGGCACGAACCCGTGTCCCCTGCATCGGCAGGCGGACTCTCAACAACTGCGCCACCAGGGAAGCCCCCTTTGTTTATTTTAATCCTTTTCACACTTCAAAGAAATGTGCTCTTTGTAGATAAGGCCTAGTCCTAGTTTTTACAATTGGAAGAACATGGTTCTTTTATCGTAAACCATATTCCCTTTTAGTTCATTCCTCTAAAGTGAAGAATTCTATTTTTTATAGTATCCCCTTCTCAAGTTCATGAATTGCTCAAGGTTTTGCAAGTGAAGCAACGAAATTTTTCCTTGTACAAGTATATAAGAATTTAAACTAATTTTTTGCAAGGTCAGGCTGTGCTTTGTGCCTTTTGCAGGACCCATGGTACTGGTTATAAGTTTTGTTTTTGTTTTCTAAAATTCTTCAAGTTTTTATCTTTAGGAAGCAGTTTCTCCAATGATATGCAAATCCCAAACCTGAATTATGAATGAATTTCTCAGAACCCCCAGTAATATATGAAAAATTTTCAATGTGACAAAAGGTGGGACTTCTTTTAAAAATATATTAAAACGTTATGAGGTGAATAGTATCTCTATAAAACTATAATTAAAAAAAAAACCTTATAGGTAAGGACAACATTTGAACATGAAATCAGATCTTTCCTCAGCAGAAATATGACTTTTTTTTAACACCTTTATTAGAGTATAATTGCTTTACAATGGTGTGTTAGTTTCTGCTTTATAACAAAGTGAATCAGCTGTACATATACATATATCCCCATATCTCCTCCTTCTTGCATCTCCCTCCCACCCTCCCTATCCCACCCTCTAAGTGGAGAAAAATGACTTTTATTTGCTCAAAATATTAGTGTTTCTATTCATCATCTTGTTTCCAGACAGATGTATTTTCCTTCAGGAACTAATATTCTGTTTCCCTTCATTATGTTGATGTTATTGTTTAACCAGCTATATTGAGTGCCTATTACAACCACAGTGCTGGAGCTAGGAGGTCAAACACAAAAGCAATTAACATAAATCATGTGATAGTCTGGAAAAGCACAGTGGGAACCATCAAAAGGAGTGATTAATTCAGCCTGGGGGAATAGGAGAGTCTTTATCAGGAATATGATGTTTAAGATGGGTTCCAGAAAAGACCTCCCCAGGCATGGAAGAATGGCAGAGCGTTGTACTCATAGTACCATTAGAGACATGGAAGAACAAGGTTATGCAACATGTATGGCTAGCAAAAGTACACTTAGTTGATTTTTTTCTTTTACTGGCAAATCCTATTTTGGATATGTAATTATAACATTTTGAAGTCCTTTGAAACGTTTGGCCAAAAATTATTTCTTAAATATTTTTGGTGTGGCTACTCATAGAGATAATTTAAAGACATGAAGTATTTGGGCTTCCCTGGTGGCTCAGTGGTTGGGAGTCCGCCTGCCGATGCAGGGGATGCGGGTTTGTGCCCCGGTCCGGGAAGATCCCACATGCCGCGGAGCGGCTGGGCCCGTGAGCCATGGCCACTGAACCTGCGCATCCAGAGCCTGTGCTCTGTAGCAGGAGAGACCACAACAGTGTACTGCAAAAAAAAAAAGAAGACATGAAGTACTCTATTTTTCTGGTTCCATGAAAATGGTGATATCTGTTTCTCGAATAGGAACCTGGTAGTTATTATTATAATTGACATTTTAAAAATTTGCTCTGAATTTTTTTGAGGGGAGAAACTACTTTAAATTTTTAAATTTTTTTTTTTACAGCAAGCTGTAATTTACATAGGCTAAAATACACAACTTTAAAGTGTACGGCTCCATTACATATGAATACACTGCTCTGATCATTACCAAAAGGAAGAATATATCCATCACCCCAAAAAGTTATTATTGTCCCTTTCTAGTCATAACCACTCCTACACCACCCCTGAAAAACCAATACAGTAAGTCCCCTACATACGAACCTTCAAGTTGCGAACTTTCAAAGATGCAAACACGTTTGCATGTCCAATCATGTAAGTTCACGTATCTGGCGTACATTGTCACGTGGTGCATCATGTACAAGTGGTTGTGCTTTTGTGTTCTTTACTGTACAGTACTGTATAGAGTACAGTAGTACAGAATCTTTATTTCAAGCCCAGGATGTCCAGAAGCCAGCATGAAAGCAGTGGTGATGTAGCTGATACTACTGTACTTTTCAAGGTACTGTACTATAAGGTTTAAAACGTTTTATTTTTTGTTTTTATTTGTTTTTTTATGTATTGTTTGTGTGAAAAGTATTATAAACCTATTACAGCACAGTACTGTATAGCCAGTTGTTTCAGTTGGGTACCTAGGCTAACTTTGTTGGACTTGGGAACAGACTGGACTTACAAAAGCGCTCTCGGAACAGAACTCGTCATATGTAGGGGACTTACTGTAATCTTTCCCTAGATTAGTTTTGATTGTTCTTGAACTTTATTTACAAACAATCATACAGTCATGCAGCATGTATTCATTTGTATTTGACTTCTTTTGGTCATCCATTTTGGGAGTGTATCAGTAGTTTGTTTTATATTTGTTTTCGTTTTTTTAATTGCTGAGAATATTCCATTGTATGAATATTTAAATCACACTTTAAAAAAATCTGTTCTGCTATTATAGATGTTTGTGGCTTTTTTTATTTCTCCCTGTTTTAGCTTTTATAAAGCTGCTGTGAACATTCTTGTGTTGTTTTTTGTTTTGTTTTTGTTTTTTGCGGTACGTGGGCCTCTCACTGTTGTGGCCTCTCCCGTTGCGGAGCACAGGCTCCAGATGCGCAGGCTCAGCGGCCATGGCTCAGGGGCCCAGCTGCTCCGCGGCATGTGGGATCTTCCCGGACCGGGGCACGAACCCGCTTCCCCTGCATCAGCAGGTGGACTCTCAACCACTGTGCCACCAGGGAAGCCCTCTTGTGTATATTGATAACAGGTGCTATGGTCTGACTGTGTCCCTTAAATTTCATGTTGAAACCTAACCACTATACCAAGGTGATAGGGAGGTGATTAGGCCATGAGGGCAGAACCCTCATGCTTGGGTTAGCACCATTATAAAAGAGTTTCGGGAAAGATCCTCCCCACCTTCCACCATGTGAGGATACAACTAGAAGTCGGCAGTGTGTAGCCCAGAAGAGGGCCTTCACCAGAGCCCAGCTGTGTGGCACTCTGATCTTAGACTACTAGCTTCCAGAATTGTGAGCAATAAAATTCTGCTGTTTATAAGCCATCCAGTCTGTGGTGTTTTGTTATAGAAACACAGGCACACTAAGACAGTGCAATCTTTTATTCAGTTATTCTTCTATTGGTAGGCATTTATTTTGTTTCAAGTTTTTAGCCTCTAAATAGTGTTCACTAAACAATCTTACACATGTTCTAAATCTTTGACTTTTATTGAATAGTCTCAGTAGTGTGATTGTTGGATCAAAGGGTAATATGTTTTTTAAACTTGTTATTTAATTTTTGTATTTAATTTACTTATGTCCAGATTGCCTCTGTGAAAGGCCATGTATGACAGTTCACAGTTCCACCAGCAATGTAGGAACGTACCTATTAACACATATCCCAAACAGTATTAGTTATCAGTGTAAGTTTTGCTGTCAGTGGATGTAAGTGATGCCAGTATGTCTTTAGTTTGCAGTTCCCTGACTACAAATAAATTTGAGCGATTTGCTCTTCCATCTCTTTATATTCTTTGTATATTTTTCTATTAACTTTAAGATGTCAGTTTCTAAGTACTTTATATAATTATATTCTTTGTAGCTTCATTATAAATATCTTTCTAGAATTTTAGATTTATATTAACTTTATGGTTTCATGCCATACGAAACACTTTCAATTTTTATGTAGAAAATTGCATCTTGGTTAAGATCTCTCCTACCTCTAGATTTTGTAAATATACTTTCCAACGTTTCCTTGTGATTTTTATTGTACGTGTTATATTTTTATGTCTTTAATCCATCTGGAATTTATTTTTGTACATGGCATATGATAGCAGTCCAATTTTACTTTCTCCCAGATGGATAACCAGTTGTGCTACTTCTATTTTCCTACTGAGTAGAACTGCCACGTTTGTTATATCTTAAATTCTCATATATGCTGGGATTGATTTCTAGCTTGTTCTATTTATTTATTTTTGTGTATTCCTATACCAATACTGTTTTGGTTAAAGAGGCTCTGAGTTATGTTCTAATATCCAGTAAAGCAAGTCTTTTTTCACTGTTTCCTGTTTCATATTTTTCTTATCTATTTTTGCATATTTAATCTTCCATATAAACTTTAAAGTCATTTTCTCCAGTCTCACCATTATCCTGAAAAGTTATATAAGGATTCTAGTTTGAATTACATTTAATTCACATATTAATTTAGGTTATAAGATACATTGTTATAATATCTTTACATCTGAGAATATGGTATGCCTTTCCACTTGTCAAGGTCTTATGTCTGTTGAAGACTTCAGAGTTGCCTTCATATGTCTTGTTCCTCTTTTGTTAAATTTATTCCTAAGAATTATCTTAGAGTGTTGTCGCTATAGCAAATGGAATATTTTTTTTTCTGATTTCCATTTCTAAGTAGCTAATTGCTACAACAGAGAATAGACATTATTTTTTTCTAATTCTCTATCCATCTACCTCTTGATATTTTGATTAATCCTCCTAATTTTATACTAGCATCTTTTAAGATTTTCTGGTATATGATAATAGCAGCAAAAACAGTTTCACTTCTTTTTTCACTGTTTATGCAGGCTACTAAATTTTCTTGTTTTTATATTTGATAGAAGCTTTAAGACAGTGTTTAATGATGGTGGTGATAGCATCCCTATTGAGTTCCTGATTTTAATTAAAATGGTCTTAGTGATTCAGACTTCTGGAAAGCATGCTATTCAGTTGTGGGGGTTTTTTGGTAATACTTTTTATTTTATTTAAGTGATTTTATTCTATCTCAGGCTTTGATTTTTTTTTATTAGGAATGTCTACTGAAATTTTATGAAGGACTTTTTCAGCACTTAATAGTGAATATGATTTTCTTTAACTTGTTCTTGGAGTAGATACGTTATCAACATATGATAGGCTTCTTGATATTGAACTACCCTTGGCTTCATGGAATAAATTTCTGCAGACCAAATACTCCTGGATTTTTAGTTTTCTGTTCTTTCTGATCTTTGACAGAGGGTTCCTCAACCCTAGTCTCTAGTTAGAACTTGTCAGGCACAGGGGAAAGAAGCCCTGAGTAATCCACAGGGATTCTTACGGGCTCTCTTACTCCCAGCTGTAAGACCTATAGCTATTTGGGTCTGGTAAATCAAGTAAATTGGAGTTGAGAATGGAGGGAAAAGAGGGTGCTTTCTGGTCTCCAGCTTCCAGAATCATCCTCTGGTCCTTCTTTCTTTTGGTTATTTTTCACCTTTTATATCAGTGACTATTTATTTTGCTTAGTACCAAAAATTTACATCAGAATGGCTTCCTTAACAGATTCTTTTAATAAATAAAAGAATAATGAAATAGCAGCGTGTTCTGATGTTTCTCTTTCCTTCCATCCAGTCAGCCTTGTGTTTTCTGAAACCTATTTGCATTGTTTTCGCTAGTGATTTTAGTGGCAAACCTCAGTGGTAACAGTCTTTTGCCATGAATTTCAAGTTTTTATCCAGAGCCACATAATCGATATTTACATTTCTGATTGTCCAAGGGAAGCCCTGGAGGCCCAGCCACATTTTACCAGTCTGGAAAAATAATTTAAATATCTAATTATAACTTCGTTTTAATTAAAAATCTCTTCCTGGTTGATTTGGTAATAGTCAAGGATTCAATAATATTTAATCATAAGAACCTCCTGTGGATACTAAACAAAAAGGGGATCAAGTTAGCAAAAAGATCACTGGCCATGAAGTTAGGAAGTGTCTGGGTACTAGTTTCAACTCTACCACTGGCTTACATGAACTCAGATGAGGTTCTGACTATTTCCTTTTCTCTGCTGAAATGAGGTTGCTGAAGTAAATGGTTGAGCTTCCTTTAAGTTTCCTTTAAGCTTTAACATTCTGGAAAAATTAAATGGAATGTTTGAGTCCTGCCCCCAAAATAGCCTGTGATTCTACTGTTTCACAACTCAGTACTCTTGCTGTCTGATTCTGTAAGAAAACAATTGCCAGTGGACTTTCAGAACTTTATTGTCTGCTCCACTATAGCAGTTGCCATAGTAGGTCAGCTATAGACTGAATGTTCTTGGTTCCCCAAAATTCATATGTTGAAACCCTAACACCACCCCCACCCCCAACAATGTGATGGTGTTTGGAGGTGGGGCCTTTGAGAGGAGATTCAAGATTCAAGGGGCCTCTCAAGGGGGTAGAGCCCTCATGAATGGGTTTAGTATCCCTATAAAAAAAGACCATAGAAAGCTCCCTTGCCCCTTCTGCCATGTGAGGACACAGTGTAAGATGACTGTAGATTCTCACCAGACACCAAATTGCCAACACCTTGATCTTGGGCTTCCCAGTCTCTGGGACTATGAGAAATAAATTTATTGTTTATAGGCAATTCAGTCTATGGTATTTTTGTTATAGCATTTCTAATGGACTGAGATACTGTTCCTTTAAATTGTTATTTGTGAAAATAATTTTTAAGTCCCTATATCCCATCTTTGTAAATTCATGTACCCTCTGATGAGTTTCTGTAAGTCATACCTGTCCAGGCAGTTTTCAAGTTCTTTCTGAATTATAAGACTATAAAAACATAATTAGGTTTGGTCATATTAAATTTGCTGGTATCTGACAGTGTTTGATTTACAAATAGGCAATTTCACATGCATCAACCTAATAATTATGGGGGAATTAAACTGTTACCATACTAGGATTTTACTTGAAAGGTCTTCCCATCCAAAAACAAATGCCTGTTGTTTTATTAGGCATTTGTTGTTTAGTCAATCAGAAATACCTTTGAAAGCCTGCTTTGTGCCGGCCGTGTGTTAAGGTCTTATGGTTATGCCCATGAATAACATATACCTGTTCTCTGGTTTTGGGGGAATCTACAGTCTAATGAGGGAAACAGGCAATTAACTAACCATTTGGAATAAAGTTGCATGAGGGTTATAGAAAAGAAGATACATATTGTTGTGCAGCAAATGACAAGGACTTCTCATCTAAGGGTTCAAAAAGTTCTCTTGTTCAGAATTATCCGGGGAGGGGGATTGTGGTGGTAGGAGAGGGGGGCATGTGTGCATGGCATGTGTGATGTTAAAAGTCAAGGGGAAAAGCATGTTCTCAAGGGTGATAAAGAGCTTGGCAGTTTCAGAGTGTGAAAGTTGGTAAAGTCAGAGAAGGTAGGTAGGAGCCAGATCTTAGAAAGCTTAAATAAGGCATATTTAATATCTCAGGCAATAGGAAGTCATTTTAAGTAGGCAAATCATATATTCAGGTTTGGAAGGCAGTATGCAGAGTGATTTAGTGTGTCCATCTAAAGGTAGATTATCTTGATTCAAATCCTAGTTTTGTATTCAGGCCATTGACATTGGGCAATTTACAATTAAACCTTTTGTTTCCTATATGTAAAATGGGATAATAATAGTATCTTATTTGTAGAGTAGTTAGAATAGCTTAGATAATGCATGAAAACACTTAGTACAATTCATAGCCCCTGGTAAGTATAAATTAACCACTTAGTTATTGTTATTATTTATATTATCATTGAGTTAGAATGGAGTAAGATTAATTGCAGCAAAACCTAGTAATTCAGGCAAGAGATAATTGTTACTTGGTTTGTTATTGTTATTATTTGTATTATTGAGTTAGAATGGAATAAGATAAATTGCAGCAAAACCTGTTAGCAATTCATGCAAGAGATAATTGTCACTTGGTTTGTTTCAGTGGCAGAAGGGATAGAGAAAGAGGTAACTTCTTGAGAGAAATTTCACAGGTAGAAAGAATCCTTGGCACTTGGTGATTGAATGAATGTGCGAGATGAGGGAGAGGGAGGGGAATTAAATTGGGTTTGGAATGACATCGATATAAATATACCCACATCAGCTGAACTAAAATAATTAAATAAATCAACATTTAAAGCTCATTTTTACTAAATAGTAAGTGATAGATAATACCCAGAAGTGAATCTTATGAATTTGAAGCACTGAGATTGATCCTTTTCCATCTATAATAGATAAACTGCTGAGGAGGCTGGGAGAAGAATAAATGTAATTTGAACAATCTTTTCTCATTTTCGTTTGGTGTTTCCTTTCTCTTTCTGCCATTTTTCATTTTTAGTTCTGTGATTTGGTTATTTTAATTTTTTAGTGTTAGGTTGAGCCATATAGAAGTTTCCATTTTTGTAGATCAGAAAATATTTAACCAGAAATGAAATGGTTAAATATTAACAATTTCACATGGTTCATCTAGTTATATTCTCATTCTGTAAAAATTTTTAACTGGGGCTGTAGGTGTCTATTTTGAATTAAATTGAGTACCAAGGCCATCTGAAGGAATGTTGCAGTGATGGCATAAGGACGAGTGGAGCTGAGCCCCATGAAGTAGGTGACTTAACCTGGCATCATCTATTCAGTGTGGCTCTGGGAGGGCATCATATGGCCAGGTTTTTTGTTAGCTTTACCAAAAGGGACATGTTATATATTACTTTGGCTTTTTTTTTTTTTAACCTGATTGTAAAAAATAGCACATAGAAATTAGCAAATTCACAAAACATAGAAAACCATAAAGAAGAAATTAAAAATCACTTGTAATCCCACTATCCAGTGAAAAGTAGAATTGATTTTTAATGCATTTTCTTCCAGTCATATATACAGAAATACTCTTTTATTAAAAAAAATCATGTGACTGCATTATTTTTAAAGGTAAATGTATGTATAGATTTTTGTGAGGACATAGATTTATTGCTCCCCCTTGTCATTAGTAATTTGTCTCCTCTGGAGAAAATGGTTTCCTTTAATCCAAAACAAAACATTTAACTTTTGACTGATTATTTTCTTTAATTCCTAGTATGAATATTTTGATTATAGCTCCTAGAGTGCTTTTACTAAAATAGAAACAAAACGGAAAGAACTACTGTTGTACTAATGGTATTGTAACAGTTTGTGGTTTTCGTTGCATTTTTATAACATTTTAAATTCTTTAAAATTATCAGTTAATATATTACCTGTTTTTATCATTGTAACTGTCTAGTTTCATACATGAGAAACCTGAGTTGGAATAAGAATAAGTTACATGCCCAAATTTACAAGTAGTTAAAAAAGCCTGGACTCTTGACTTTGGTGAATGGTTTTTCCATTTATTGAAATACAACTCTCAGGAATCATTCTTTTTTTAATTCAGTATTTATTAAGCAGTCAAAACATGGAAGTTCAAAAATAAAGTCTATGTCAAATATATAGAATATTGAGTAACCTGGTTTGGCTGGAGGGCAAGGTATTTGGGGGTTTCGGTATAGTGAGATCAGACTGGAAAGGCAATAGGAGCCATTGAGTCTTCTTGAATAATGGAGTTCATAATAACAATAATGAAGCATGTGCTATTGGATATTTTAACGAGGCAGAAATGAATAGATTAGAAAAATGAACAAGACTAGAAGTCCAGACAGTATTTAATGATAGCCTAAAGTATTAAAAACTAAAAGGAGGAAATGAATTTGAGAGCCATTATAGAAATAGATTCATAAGATGTGGTAACTAAGAATGGTATATTAAGGGAGAGAGTGGTCAAGATGATTTCTGAGTTCATACCTGAGTGCCCGGGAAAATGTGAGGAAAAAAGTAAAAGAGTCTTATTTGGTGGGAAAAAATGTATTTAATTTTGGTTATGCTGTGGTTGAAGTCTCTATATGACATCCAGGTAGATGTGTGACTAGCAGGCAAATTGTAGAAGGAAAGGGAACTCAGGAGTGAAGTCAAGTTTTGAGACATAGGCAGAGAAATTATTTGTCTAGTGGGAATAACTAGTGCCATACCATCTTTCCTTCTTGCCTTACATATGTATAGCCTCAATGTATTTGAGGAAGGCAGGGCAGCAAAGTGTCGAAATAACTGTCATTGCCCTTAGAACTGGGCAGTCACAATAAGAGAGGGCACCTTAGGATTCAGAAGAGCCCCAGCCTCAAGCAATGCAGTAGGACTGGTGGGAAAACACAGACTATTTAGGAAGGTTGTTTGAGGTTGTGTGAGAAGAAAGTAAAGTTATATACCCCCTGTGTACTAAGTATTGGTAAGCCTTTTGTATACACTGTCTGCTTTATTTCTCACCAACGTCATGAAATAGGGAGTGTGATCCTCATTTTACAGATGATGAAACTGAGGCTAAGAGAGGCTAAGTAATATTAGAGCAAGGAAGCAAGGATTTGAGCCAGATGGGTGTTCAGTGCCATGGGTCTTTTTGCTGTGCCACACTTTGCCATCTTTTTCAATAAGACCTGTCAATTACAGCTATCAAGCTTATGCTCAGTAGGTTTTTTGAGTTCCTTGCCTTCGTGTAGTAAGCACAGCGCTTCAGATCTTAAAATGTAATTGAGTGACCATTGCCTGCAATGAGAAAGCATGTATGTGAAACAGATAAAAAATGAAAGTTGGATCACATAACATGTATCTCCATCCAGGTGTGCAGACCTTCTGGAATGTTTACAAATGTCAACATTTGTTTATTTTATTTTACTCTACTGAGTTATGTGAAACTTTACTTAGAAGGATGAATTGAGAGACCAAAGATACCTGGAGGAAAAGACAATAAAAATACACATTTCTAATTAACTAAAAATTGTCATAATTTGACACTCCCAATTAGCTGAAAATTGTCATCACTTATGACATCACCTGAAGAGCCACAATAAAATCCCAATTTGCCTTGTGTTAAGTAAGCACAAACAAGATTGTATATTCTAAGATACAAAGCTAGTTTGTACCATGAAACTTCCTGCAATTTTCAAACCTGGGTGGAAGTGGGTGCATTTTCTTGTCCATCCTTTGTTTGTATATTTGTGTACCACTTCTCAGCAAACTAGAAGCAAGTAATGGCATCTCAAAACCATAGGATAGTGTCAAATACAGGAACAATGTAATTCCTCTTTGTGTGTGCTGTTTCTGCAATATTCAGAGTAGATGGGATTTTCTTTATTTTTTCTCTTGAAAACCTAATTTTTGTTTGTTTGTTGTTTTGGTCACGTTTCTTAAAATAGATCCATATTTAGTGAATCATGAGAGAAAATTAATGCTAAATATGTAGCCTTCTAGCTAGAACTTCTTGTGCTGAATTGTGATTCCTCAGTTGTCACGCACTGTTAACACACTTTCATTCTTTAACATTGCTCTTTGTTCTATGGGAAATGCTACAAGAAAGTAGGAATTTCCTCTCACCATTACCCCTCTGGCAGTGTGTTTCAATCTAATTCCTGGCTTGCTGTCTGTCCTGCTTACTACCTCTTCTCCTTACTAGCAGTCTAAATTCTGCTTCATCTACTAAGAGGGGGATTCCAGACAGACGAGGAAACAGCCTTCAAACACTGCCCTGCAGGCATATTAAGTTATTCCCCCACTGTGCAGTCTGGAAATCAGGGAGCACCTCTCTGGCAATGAATTCTAATGAGCTGCTAAAGATGCCGGAGTGTGTGCGCACACAGGCGTTTTCTTTCCCCTCCCCCGCCTCTTCCTTTTCCCAAGCCCCTCTTCTCCCTATTTCCCCTCCTACTCCTTTATCCCCTCCCTCTGTGTCTCATTTCTGCAGTAAACGGGGCTGAGGCACATTCCTGCTTTGCAAGGCTTTCTGTTAAGGTGTTCTGTGGCTTTTGTTTGGATCGCAGCATGCTGAATTACAGGTAATACTCTGAAATTGAGCTAGACAGATCAATGCTGTTGAAATTTTTCTAAGAGGCAAAATATTACATTGGAATCAATGAAGAAAATAAGTTATCTTGGCTAATTTTATTCATGGTAATTAAATTCTATAAGCAGATTCCTCTTCTTCCCCGAAAAGCTCAAATGAAAGGAAATGGGGTTAGATTGATCTGACTTGCGATTGATTTTGTTTTATGTTGATCATGAAAGCTTGCTGTTGCTGCGCCTCCTCTGTAGAGTAAGGACCAATTATGTGGGGTGCTACTGAGGGTAGCTGTGAATAGTTGTACTGGGTGGGGTGGGATAGAGTGGGAGGGGTGATACCAGCTCGAGCTAGCCAGGTTCTTGATTAGGGCATTGGATGCAAAATGTAAAACGCTCTTTCCTTTTCTTCTATCAGCTGTTCAGAGGAGACTCATTACAACTCCTGCTGAAGTCCTAATCTTCCTCCCTTCCCTTCTGCCCCTACCCCGTACCCTCATTGGCCTGAAGACATTGTACAGAGTTTGCCTTACTCCCCTGGTGCTATGTGTATGGTAAACCTGGTACTATGGCCGCATCTCGGACTGGCCAGACAACTGCTGCTGGTTCTCCCTATTCCAAGAAGGATTTAAAGGGGAATTGCACTGCAGGCAATGCATCAGAGCAGCAGCATCGGGAGCTTGGGGACTAAGGCTCCTCGGGCATTATTACAGACACACAGAGCTGACCGCAATGACAGCAGCTGCTCCTTTGAACTGTTGGCAGCAGCCAAGCGGCAGCATGAAGTGAGAGATCACTCCTGAGCTCAAGATGAACTCTACCTTGGATGGTAATCAGAGCAGCCACCCTTTTTGCCTCTTGGCATTTGGCTATTTGGAAACTGTCAATTTTTGCCTTTTGGAAGTATTAATTATTGTCTTTCTAACTGTGTTGATTATTTCTGGCAACATTATTGTGATTTTTGTATTTCATTGTGCACCTTTGTTGAACCACCATACTACAAGTTATTTTATCCAGACTATGGCATATGCTGACCTCTTGGTTGGGGTAAGCTGCCTGGTCCCTTCTTTATCACTCCTCCACTACCCGCTTCCAGTAGAGGAGTCCTTGACTTGCCAGGTATTTGGTTTTGTAGTATCAGTTCTGAAGAGTGTCTCCATGGCCTCTCTGGCCTGTATCAGCATCGATAGATATATTGCCATCACTAAGCCTCTAATCTATAATACCCTGGTTACGCCCTGGAGACTGCGTCTGTGTATTTTCCTGATTTGGCTATACTCCACCCTGGTCTTCCTGCCTTCCTTTTTCCACTGGGGCAAACCTGGATATCATGGAGATGTGTTTCAGTGGTGTGCGGAGTCCTGGCACACCGACCCCTACTTCACCCTGTTCATCGTGATGATGTTATATGCCCCAGCAGCCCTCATTGTGTGCTTCACCTATTTCAACATCTTCCGCATCTGCCAACAGCACACAAAGGAAATCAGCGAAAGGCAAGCCCGCTTCAGCAGCCAGAGTGGGGAGACTGGGGAGGTGCAGGCCTGTCCTGATAAGCGCTATGCCATGGTCCTGTTCCGAATTACTAGTGTATTTTACATCCTCTGGTTGCCATACATCATCTACTTCTTACTGGAGAGCTCCACTGGCCACAGCAACCGCTTCGCATCCTTCTTGACCACCTGGCTTGCTATTAGTAATAGTTTTTGCAACTGTGTCATTTATAGTCTTTCCAACAGTGTCTTCCAAAGGGGACTAAAGCGCCTCTCAGGGGCCATGTGTACTTCTTGTGCGAGTCAGATGATAGCTAAGGACCCTTACACAGTTAGGAGCAAAGGCCCCCTTAATGGATTTCATGTCTGAAGTGGTTCAGATATTGGGTCACTGTGTTGTGTGTGTGTGTGTGTGTGTGTGTGTGTGTGTGTGTGTGTGTGTCCTTTTTATCTTTTTGTATTTCTAGTTCACTGGGAAATATGGGACAAAATAGTTTGACTCTAAGCAATAGTTAACAAATGATCCATCCAAAATACCTTTTAAGTTTGCAGAAATGATTTTTTTTAATGCTTTCGAATGAGAAGAATCAGGACCATGAAGATAAATTGCTCTTTGTTCCTATTTCCATAATGTCATGGAAATGACTGTATTTAATTCTCAGACTTAAAATGAATAAAGCCATATCTAACACCTCTCTCCAGCTGGCATGACTGAACCTGGGTGTGAAAAGCGTCAGCATTTTTAAAAGTCATCATTTTCTTGTTGCTTTTCTGGGTTCTTTCCAGCTGTTTGAGCTTCATGTACAATTGATTTCTTTTAACAGGAAATATTAAAATACAGTGATGAATTAACAGGGTTTTAAAATTTTCTTTACATCTGTCAAAGTGTAACTACCCTGCAGGTTTCCACACTGTCATTCAGAAAGTCAAATGTTTTATGTCTTAGTCTCTTGAGAGAATTCTCAATACAGTGAATAATGTGAAAACTTAAAAATTAATTTAAAATTTGGGGGGACTTCCCTGGCGGTTCAGTGGTTAAGACTTTGCCTTCCAATGCAGGGGGTGTGGGTTCAGTCCCTGGTTGAGGAGCTAATATCCCACATGTCTCATTGCCAAGAAACCAAAAAACATAAAAGAGAAGCAATATTGTAACAAATTCAGTAAAGACTTAAAAAAAAAAATGGTCCACATCAAAAAAAAAATCTTAAAAAATAAATTTAAAAAAATAATAAAATTTTTGCATTGAACCATGAAGCAAAAGTGCAGTCAAATCATATAATTTATAGAAAAACTAAGCTGTATTTTATGCCATGCTTCACTGAGACCTAAACAAATATGTATACTGAAAGTGATTGTGTTGTAGTATTTTTGCCCAAGCCTTTGTGTATGTGTGTATTGAGAATATTTGAATTGAGTTAGATTTCTCTTTTACAGCAAAATGCATTTAAATAAGCTGAAAAATAATTAAATGATAGGCTGATGGCTGCCATTTTTATAATGGTGAAAATACATTGAAAAGTGTCTTTAGTCTTCTCTGCTCTTTTTAGCTAGAGACTTTCTGAAATACTAGAATATCAGGAAGAAAGGTCCTAGGCAACTGAGTCAGAAAATACAATGTACATTTAGCTAGTTCATTTTTAAAATAGGAGGGGTTGATTGAGATGGTCTCTTTGTGATTAAATGGTATCATCTAATGAAGTAGTAACTAATTCTTTTCAAAAGCATTCTTTCAGTTAGTGTTAAGGAATCCGTATGTGAATGAGAGAAGGAGAAATTCTAATTCTCTATTGCTATTCTCTTTCTGGAAAAAAAAATCCTTGGAATACTGTTCCTTTCCTAAATAGGCTTTTTTTTTTTTTTTAAGCCAAAGTACTAGCAAAATCTGTAGAATTATTAATTGAGAGTGCTGTGTATCTGTATGTAGAGTGATGTTTTGTTCCTAAAAGTAATTATGTTTAGAGTGAGAGGTTTATTTTTCTAAAAGGAGAGAAGGATTTCCCAGCAGCTTCAAGCATGAAAGTATTTCCTCTGCTCTTCTACTGGTTTTAATGTTTTAGAAGTCTTCAGGGAACTTGTATGATCTCTGCCTTTGGCTAGATGTTGTAATCTGAATGTGACAGTGGTGTTCAGTGAGATTGAAGATAGAAGAAAACCAAGGGAAATGTGGATTTTTGAGTCCAAGGAACGACATAGATATTTATAAAACAGGCAGATATGCTTTGGTTTTCCATCATCATATTAGAAACCCTCCTACCCCCTTTTAAAATAAAAGATGGCATTCTTATGATTTTAGGTTTTAGAGATTGATTTGATTTTAACCTCAAATGTATTCTACTTAAACATTTTTATTTTAAGAGAACAAGTATGAATATAAGCATTTAAACTTCAGATTCTGAGTTCTTCCCAAAAGCTTGCTTGCTCTTTATATTTAGTATTAGAAAATTTGATTCTAAGTTGTTTCAAAATTTAGAACTCATATTGGAATTGCACGTTATGTTAGCAGTGGCTTTGTTAAGTTGCCATTTGAAGTAGAAAACCTTTTCTGTTAGATTCTGAAAAAAAGCTGTATACAATTCCCCTTTATTTAAGTGGCACAGATCTAAGAAAACAAAATTCCCTTTTTTTCATATATATCAGAGAATGTAACCTGTCCAGATTTGCACAGTTTGCTTGTCAATTTTTAGTTCAGATATGGGACTCATGAAGATTAATTTTTATGGAAAACTGATGTTAAATCAGTAGATTTTTTGTGTGTGGGGGGGTACTGAGCCCTTTTAATTTTTTCTTGCAGTAGGGTTCCATTTTAGAGAAAACAAAATTTTTGGAAAAGATTTTGTGGGAATGTTACGGAAATGAGGAAATCTCTGTTTAATTTTCTGGAAATGGCTAATCAAGCTGAGCTTTCAATGACTGGAAGGCAACAACTCTTTTAATAAGAGCTTTTGTTAGTAGATTTTTATATTTTTGCCCTAGTACCAAATTTAGATGCCAGAGGGTTTTTTTTATTGGTTTTTTTTTTCACGTTAGAACCTCTCAGCCTAAAACTAAAGTAGGAACTAAGTAGATATAGTAACTTTAAAGAAAAATAAAACATTCCTCCCCAGTTGATACTTAATATCAGATGTCTTTCCAGTTTATCTTGTAGTCATTGGACTTTATAAACTCTAACGTTTCTTCCAGGTATCAATTCTATTCTCATATTTCATTGTCTGTACTGCTTTAAAATTTTTGTTTTCTTGTGGTGTGTGTATCCTGGGGAGAAGGGTTGTGTTTGAATGCAATCATACAATCTTCTGTGGCTGGGGGCAGTTTCTGTGTGGTGCATTTGGATAGTTTGTATTTAAGTAACCTTTTCATCCTTGCATATTTAGTGCAACATTTAATGACGTTTTATTTAAATACCAATCTGACTAGTTCAGAATGAGAAAAAGTATATTTTTAGAGTCAGTTACCTTAGGCTTTGACAAGACAGCCCATTTAACTTTATATAGTATATGGCTGATATCAGAGGAAGCATAAGCTTTTGGTGACTGTGTTGAAATTATTTCACAGTAAATTTTAAAATAAGACTATAGTAATTGTTATATTTGTAATTAGTTGTGTTTTTATACAATGATTTCAGTGAAGGTGTGTTTTTTTCCTCTTAGAGCGGAAAAGCAATTACAAAAGGACAAGTGCTCCACTTTAATGAAAGAATTATCTTTCACCAGAATGGATATTTGAATTTTTCATGGACCTGTTGGCTTTAACCCTAAATTCCATTTTGGAAAGAGTTTTATTTAAGGTTTATTGCTGGATAAATATGTTTTTGAGCCTTTTATAGTGGCTTTTCCTTTTTACTTGAATAATGGTCTCAGTATTTTAAGGATTGGGAAAACTTGAATTTTTGTACTATTAAATGCATTTACTGTTCACCTCTTTGAACTTGAAAATGAAGCAACAGGGTTACAAGTTCCCAGATGGTAGAGTGATTTCTGGGAGTTTCCTCAGCTTTGCAGGTTTGATTAAAACATCTGCCTTTGATGGCTTTGTAGGAATTTTACTGACTGTGTTTTTGAATCATAAAAGATTTGTGAAATAAATTATTGGCAAACCAGAATTTCTTGCTATATGAGGAAATTTGGGGAAGTTTAAGGATGGGGGAGAATCATGGAACTATAAACTTTTTTTAAAGTCTTCATAAGTCATTATTTGTGTTGATTTTTGCATAATTTTTCCATTTCAGGTTACTAAATATTTTATATTAAATGTACATATTATTAACGTATTTTGCAGACCCAAGGAATATTCTAGACATTTCTTATGGCTGTAAATGAGTCACTTGGCTTTTCTTCAAAATTTGGATGATAACGGAATCATGATATGTAAAATGAACTTTGAACTGCGAATCTAGGTTTCTGTTACTAATTAACTCGTTTTGTAAGGGCTGGTCGCTTCTCTAAGCACTTAATTTCTTCTATTTATAATAATCCTTTCATCCTTCACAGGGTTACTTTGAGCATTGAATTAGATAACGGATGTAAGAGAACTTTGTAATATGTAAAGTGCTTTGAAAATAAAAATGATTACTGTTATTTGTATCTGCCATAGCTTTACATCTAAGGAAGCTGCATATAATGTGGCGCTCCCCCCCATAAGATCTTTGAAGGTCAATGCTAGGTGACTATTCCATGCTACTTAGCAATCCCAAAATAACAGTAACTTTAAATTCAACATAAAACTGTTACATTTACTCTCTTTACTTGTTTCCAAAGTCTCTAAAGACAGGGACAATGTCTCTTCATACCTTTAACCCCCAAATCTAACATAGGACCTGGCTTAGAGCAGAAGTTTTAGTAAGTTTTACGGAGTTAATGAATGAGCCTTTCTAATTATTACTTCTAGTCACTATTATTCTTTTAGTCATTATAGAGCAGTGATGTTCAAAGGGTAGTCCAAAGCCCATAAGCAGTTTTTCATTTGATCAAAGCCATTCTAGACTGTATATAATAAATATCTCTTTTTAGTACCAAGAGACTACTGTGGGAATGTGTGTGCTTTATATGCTAGGTAACTTTACTCCTGGAAACTGTGTAGCCTCGGCCCAGGGAACTTCAGGCAGTGCTGTCAAACTGCCAATTTCTCACAGCATGGGTAAGATCTTGGCTCTAGATGCAGATAAGATAGGCTGTAAAAATCAGTCACTATGAAAGAGGAGCAATAAAATAGGATAGCTTGGTGAAAGAAATGGCTCTAATTCTTTGGTTTTGCTTTTTCTTTCAGTCTTTACCACTTTTCTAGCTCTATCTTCCCTTTCTTTCTTTTCTTAACACACTGTTGGTCATGTATTCAGAGTGAAGTGCTTATCATACTGCTATAGGGTATGGAAAATTGTATTATGCAATAACTGGCTTTTTGGAAAAGTTTAAGAAGCAATCAGGAAGCGCTTATGTAGCAAGCTCTACTAGATGCCAGGTAGTATAGCTAGCTGGCCTCAGAGATTTAAAGAAGGATCACATGATTCCTTTCTTATGGAACTTTATAGTTTTCAGATGTTTCATATGGAAAAATTCTGTGATTTGTCTTTCAAAAAGCTTCACAGAGTGACTTTATCAGGAGGAATTTACCGAGGCCTACTGGTGGGACAGTTGGCACACCATGGGTCTGTTTCTTGGGTGGGTTCATTATGCCAGTATATAAAATCATAATGTCACTTCATTAGTTTAAAATAAGAAATCATTGTTGGCAATAGGGAGCAGTCTTTCTCTATTGGTAGATCTTCATGGGAAGCCAAACCATATTCAGAATGTTGCTTAGTGAGGATGGAATCTTAGAATATGGTTCTGTAATGTGAAAATTTACTGGTATAAGACTGAGCCTGATGTTCCATCTCTGAAATCAGAAAACCTGGTCATTGGGATCCTAATAAAAGTTGAAATCATCTGTGCTTCCAGTACTGACCAACCTACCTTCTAATTGACATATTATTTCTTTAAATTAACTTCTTTTGTTACTTTTAGTAAAATTCCTTGCGAGTTTTAACAGTCTTACAAGCTTGCTAACTCATTCTCTCTCTTTTTGGTGGTTTTATATATCACTTTTACCATGAAACATTGTTTTCTGATGTAGTATTCAAAGGGTGGCCTTACTACTTTGTTAGTTTGGGGAAGCAACTCATCTTGGTTTTCATGGAGTGAATATATACTGTGTAGTTGGAAAAGCAAGATATATGAAAATACCTATAAAAATTAACAGTATCAGTCAGGTAATTAGAATAGAGACATTAAATTTTTGAAAGTCAGATCATCCACAAAGGAGATAGGGAGGGACATTTGAGCTGTAGAAGACCTTAGAGATCATTTGGTCTGATTCTCTCTTTTTATAGTCAGGAAACCAGTCCAGTGGCCACACTGCCATTTATGATAATACCCAGACTTCCTACTTCCTAATCTATCATCCATTCCTATTATATCTTGTTGCTTTTGCAGAGGAGTGGGAGTTTGCCTTCACTCAGCCAAGTCCTGAATAAGACTTAAATAGGCTGTTATGAGGTGTTTGTTCTTGTGTGTGTAATTTTAGGTGTAGAAAGCATTATGGGCAATGATATAAATGTTAACTGAGGCTTGTTATGTTTCAGAAGAATTTTATAAACTTTGTCCTGTTTAATCCTTCTGATGCTCTATGAGCTAGTGACTATTATTAACCCCATTAAAAAGATGAGAAAACTGAGATTGAGTTGCCAGAGACAAACAGTTAATAAGTGGAAGATCTGGGATTCAAACCCAGGTCTTTCTGACTTCAGAGCCTACATTCTTACCTCACATAATTCTCACGGAAACCTATCAGGCAGTTTTTAAATTTTTTTTATAACTCTGTTTTACAGGTGAGGAAACTTAGGCTTAGAGAGATTAAGACACTTTTGTCAATATATCAACTAACTCCCATACTTGGAAAATATGTGACAGACTTCCTACTAAATATAGCAGATTTAGTATGCATATTTATTTCTGTTAACTCCACTATAAAGAATGACAAAAGTATAATACATATGGACAAAGAGAAGAGCAGAGCTGATGGCAGATGAATGAAGCTAACAAAATTTGGGGTTATGGAAACCCAGTGGACAAGTGGTAACTGACTCAGCAGAATTGACAAAGCTGAATTTGGGGGAGGGGCAGAGAGGATCTGCCAGTAAACCCAGTAAATATGTGGGAATTAGACTTCTGATATGCCTCTCAGGCAGAGAGTAGTATGAAGCTGAAAACTGAAGAATTGTTAGAAAGTTTATTGAAGGCACGTTTAGATACCGTCACTCATCCCCCCACCCCCACACTCCTCCACTGTACACCACCTTGATCCCCATCCAAGTTAGCCCTAGCAGACCACTGGTTTTTCACCATCCCAGCAGAAGATGGGAGACTTACTCTTTGGAGTTTGAACCACAGGCGTTCTGGATGCCAGGCATAGCTGAGAATGGGACTGAGACACCTTGTTGAAAACAAGAGTATCAAGAGAAAGTCTGCTTATTAAATAATCAGTTTCCCTTTCCCACTACACTCCCAGAATGCTCTTAGCCTTAAACCTTCTAAGCAGGAGATAAGAGGAGTCTAGTCTGGGGGCCAGTATCTAAGGGCTCTCAGTTCCGACAGTCCCTGCCCAGTCACGTTAAGTTGATGCCCATCAGTCAGCGAATCCTACCCATGCATATAGAGCTTCCAATTAGTTTTTTGTTCCTTATCTTTTAATATCAACAGTTAACCAGAGAAAGTCTTATGAATAGACTTGAGAAAATGTATTATGAATGCACAGAGCCCAAAACAAATCAGAGGGAACAGAAACAAGTCATAGAAGAAAACTTCAAAAAAAAAACCCAGTATTTGTAACTAATATTTTCAGAGAAGATTTTGCATCCATTAAGGAAAAAAGGATGCCATAAAAAAAAAAAAAAACAGAGAACAAGAAAGCTTTTGAGATTAAAAATATAATCAGACATTTTTAAAAATTAGAAAAGTTGGAAGATAAAATTGAGGTAGAGCAGATAGTGAAACAAAAGACAATAAAGGAGGTAAAAAGCAAGACAATTAGAGGCGTGATCAAGGAGGCCCAATGTCTGAATAACATGATTTTCAGAAACAGAATAGAGAAAAAGAATGGAGAAATTCTCAGATATCACAAGAGAAGTTTATGGAACTGAAGGATATGAGTTTCCATAATGAAAAGGACCAATCAGCTTAGTGTAATAAAAAGACTTTGTGATGGCAAATCATAAAATTTCAGGACACTGGAGATAAAGAAAAACCTAAAAGCTTCTTGGTCTGGAATAGGGATGGGATAGTAGAAGCATCCTAAGTACAGAGATCTGAATAGCATTGTACTTTCTACCACAACGAAGCAAGAAGATAATTGGGAATAAATTCAAACTTAAGAAGTGATTTTTTTATTAAAATTTTATTTATTTATTATTGGCCGCGTTGGGTCTTTGTTACTGTGCACGGGCTTTCTCTAGTGGCGAGCAGGGGCTTCTCTTGTTTTGGAGCACAGGCTCTAGGCGTGTGGGCTTCAGTAGTTGTGGCATGCGGGCTCAGTAGTTGTGGCACACGGGCTCAGTAGTTGTGGCACGCAGGCTCTAGAGCACAGCCTCAGTAGTTGTGGTGCACGGGCTTAGTTGCTCCGCGGCATGTGGGATCTTCCCGGACCAGGGCTCGAACCCTTTTCCCCTGCATTGGCAGGCAGATTCCTAACCACTGTGCCAACAGGGAAGTCCCAGAAGTGATTTTTAACCTAGAATTTTATGCCCAGTCAAACTTTCATTCAAATGTGAGGATAAAACCCATTTTGAGATATGTGAGGTCTCAAAATATTTACCCATCTTACAAATGTAGATACATAGAACACTGAGGGAAAGAAAAAAATTTGCAATTAGTAACTTCAGAAAAAATAGAAGATGAAAGAAGGAAATCTAATCATGATATACTCTGTGATTCAGTTATGAGAAATACAGATTTAGCCAAAAATTGTAGCAAAATTATGTTGAGAGTCATGATGAGGGGAAGGGGGAAGTATGTGTGGAGGGTAGGTGGGGTTGGGACTGTAATAGAGCTACAGTATCATCTCCCATACAAGAAAGTCTTAAAAAAAAAAAAAAAAAAAGAAAAGCCAGAAAGTAGCAATTTATGCATTTTGTTCAGAACTAGGAAGGAAACACAAACAGCTAAAAAAGATGAAAATTGTTGCCCTTTGGGCAGCAGGGAATAGGGTGGGAGGTATAAGGGGTCTGCTGTTTTTCTTTGTACGCTTCGTATGGTTTGACCTTTACAACTGCGTAGGTGTATTATTTTTTATGGAAAGCATAGACCACGTTCAGATAAAGGCAGATAAATTTTAACATTGATAGAAGGAAACCAGGAAGTGTAGGTTTAGAACATATTACTGAAGTAGAACATGAGGGCGTGATAGCACACTGTATTTACCTATGGCCTTGTACAGAGCAATTTCCTATTTATCATCTCATTTCATCCTCCTAGGAAAACAGGCAAAAGGGATGTTATCCCTCTTTGACAATTGTGGAAGCTGAGTTTTGAGGCTGTAAGACCTTTTTGATTCCTAGTCTACTACTACTATGCCTCATAAGTATGTTTGAATCTTTCTGGATTTTTTTAATTTTGTTTTTTACCAAGAGAAGACAGCAGATATTAGAAAGCATCTTCTTTGACATCATGGGAAGGAATACATGAAAACAAATGTGTGTATGTATCTATGTATATGATGAGTATGTGTGTACTGGTATACAAGTATCTATAATGTAAGATCTGGCATTCTGAGATCACAAGAGGCATGCAGATTACTGTGTGGTAGTCATAGGTAAGGAAATGTGTGTTAGATTTCCTTAGAAGGCAGTGTATGAGGTTGGCTGAGCTCTGGGTAGAGTAAGATTTCTGTAGTCCTGTCTCCTCCCACCCGTTGAATGAGATTGGCATAAAATATTCAGCTGGACAGGATTAAAGGAACCCAAAGGGCCAACAGACAAAAGACCCTAATAAAGTGACCTACAATTATCAAACAATCTATGACATGAGAAGCCTTTAGCAAATTAAAAAGTATGTCTTTATGATAAATTGCCTTGATTGTAGTCACTTAATGCTTTATTGGAGTGTTACAAAAAGATTGTATTGGCTTTGAATAAAATATGAAAGAGTCTTTTCAAAGTAAAACTTTAAATTGTGCCTCTTAGCTTTCAATAAACATTTGTTGAATTGAATTAGCAAGACAGTATTTTGGGGAGAAAGCAAAAGTTACAGCATTAAATAGCATGATATATTTTTGAAAATTCTTCCAGAAAGACGGGGGAAACCCTCACTGCCAAAGCTGTTTATTTATAGCTAGACCAAAAAAAAAAAAAAAAAAAATCCATTTGAGGGTCTCTGTCTTCATTGGCCCCTGGGGAGCAGAATCTGACTTAAAAGCCTTTTTCATTTAAAAAAATTCTCCTTCATGACATGATATTTGTAGGAATTAAAAGCATTCCTACTTAGATTATGTTAACATCATGTATAGTTAGCAGTCATTGTACTAAAGATACATGTGTAGCCTACCGAGCGCAGGAAATAAAACAAAATTTAGATCCTAGTTCTGACAGTTGATTAGATAATTTAATCTGTCAGAACTTCAGAAGGATACTAATCTTTAAGCGAAGATGACTCTGATATTATAGGAGTCAATTCAAGATCAGATGCATGTTGCATTAATGTAAAACTCTTTACATTGTTACTGTATTTACTTTATACTCTTAGATCACTGTTTTTCTGAGATAAAAAAAGAAGATAGTGAAAAGAGCATGGATTTTGGAATCTCTGGCCCTTGGTTTTCCACTCTGTAAAATGGGATTTTACCCCCTTGTTACGATTATTGTGAAAATGTGATACTGTCACATCTTAAGTATATAGAATTGTGCATGGTGGCATCATAGAAGCTCAGTAGAAGACTGTTGCTGTTATTTCCTTGTCACACAGAGTCAGAATCTCCCAGTAACTTCCAGTGCCTGATGTAAATACCCTCAGAGGAAAGGCCCTGGGTGAACGTGGAGGGGCTTGGTGAGCCTCTTTCTCTCGGGGATCATAAACCTAAAGTTCTGCCTTGATGGCTTACTCCATCATGTTACTGATGTTTCATGTATTTTGTCCTGCTTTTATTGTATGTTCCACAGGAGGATTAGTCCTATACAATTCTCAGACACTAAGATACATATATTTAGATGTACTTTATTAGTCCTATACAATTCTCAGACATTAAGATACATATATTTAGTCATTGGGGGTTACAGTAAGCTTTAATAGGTTAGAGATGGAAAGGAAATTTGGGACTGAAGTGGTAAAGAGGTATCACTTTAATTGAACCTTAAAAATGAGTTATATTAGGAAAAAAGTAAAACTGTGACAAAGGGTGTTTTAAGCTTCGAAGGCCTCAGTGAAGATGGGCCATTTATATACTTTATCCATGTAATATGTAGTGATAAAAAGTATGTGCTTGAGAGGCAGGCAGACCTAGTTTTGAATCCTAGCCCTGACACTTACTAGCTGTGAGACCTAGGACAAGGTGCATTATCCCTCTTAGTTTCTGTTGCCTTAACTAATAGTACTATCTCATACAAGTATTGTAAGGCTTAATTAATGAGCTATTGCATGTAAAGCTCTTAGCACAGTTGCTTGGTCTGCAGTAAGCATTCAGTACACGTTAGCAGGTGCTGTTAGCTTCCTTGTGAATAGGGCAATATGGATGAACCAGAGGTTTCAATTTGAGGTGTAATGGAGTAAGGTCAGAAAGATAAATTGGGGCTACCTGATCTGGAATAAAAGGCTAAGGGATTTGACTCTAATTAGGAATTGTAGATGGACTTAAGGTTTTTGAGTAGGTGAATAACATAAATATAAAATCCTAAAGTGACAGAGCTGGAAGATCCCTTAGAGTTCAGTCTAGACTCTTCCTTTCTCAAATGGGGAAAGGGAGACCCAGAGTAGTGACAAAGTAAATTAGTTGCAGAACTGGGACTAGAATCCCGGCCTTAGACCTCCCTTAGACTCAATCATGACACCAAAATAAGTCCAAAGGATTGTTCAGCCTTTCAGTCACTTGATTGGTCAAGTGCTTAGAAAATGTGCGTTGCCAGCAGGTTCAGAAAAAAAGAAACAAGTGTTCAGATTTTGATGTGGATGAAATAAAATAAATAGTCTTTCCATTGGTACTTTCAACCAAACAAATTAAGATTTGAAAAATCTTAATTAGTTAGAAAGTTTTCTTGATCAGTGGCAGTCACCTCAGAAAGGGGAAGTAAAAATACATGAAATGCGTGGTTCTAGAATGCCTTCATTGGTATTTATATTATTTGTACTGCTAGTGAGATTGGAGGGTGAGGTTGTTTTGTTTTTTTTGCGGTACGCGGGCCTCTCACTGTTGTGGCCTCTCCCGTTGTGGAGCACAGGCTCCGGACGCGCAGGCCCAGCGGCCATGGCTTACGGACCCAGCTGCTCTACGGCATGTGGGATCTTCCCGGACCGGGGCACGAACCCGTGTCCCCTGCATCGGCAGACGGATGCGCAGGGAAGCCCCGAGGGTGAAGTTTTTGCTTAAATAAAATTGAAGATCATTGCTTATCCAGTACCTTTTAAAGTTGCTATTACCCAGGAATTTTAAATACAAAAACATAAAAAGAGTTTAATTCCAGGTTGGCTCTTACTACCTATCTAATAAGCCATTACCACATAGATACTAATAGACCTTGGTTGGTATGATACCTATGTGCCGTTAAGTTTTTAGGTTAATAGAGAAAGATCTAACTAATTATATAGCTTTATACATTAATGATAGAATAAGATAACTTTTAAATCTTTAAATAATTGTTTCTTGATAATTGTTTCTTAAGATTAGCTCTTTGGTAGGAAAATTAAAATCTTAAACATGATTTTCTTATATATTGGGGCTCTAGGAAATATCATTTTTGCCTGAAAGCTATATAAATAGATATAATTAAAATAAACATTGAAGCCTAGGTCATATACCTATAGTCTGTGAATATGTTTATGAATGCAGACCTCTTACAGAATTCTAAATACAGTTCAGCAGTTCACTGATGGAGATGTTTGTGACTAATAGCATTCAAACACAGCTTCTCATATAGATTATTTTGTTAACTATATAAAAGAGAACTATAGAGCTTAAAGTCATTTCAATATAACTAGTCATTTTACAGCTGCTTTGTATTTTTGCTACTTAACAGGCATACTTAAACCTTTGACTTAAGACTTGTTATTTTCAGAAGAAACTAGCTTTTTAAAGAAAAACTGAATATTTGCTAAGCATTCTGAAACATTCATAAACATTTTCTTAGAAATCATAATTTGATTGATTTGGTTATATAAAAATATAGCTTGGGGGGCTTCCCTGGTGGCGCAGTGGTTGGGAGTCCGCCTGCCGATGCAGGGGATACGGGTTCGTGCCCCGGTCCGGGAAGATCCCACATGCCACGGAGCGGCTGGGCCCGTGAACCATGGCTGCTGAGCCTGCGCGTCCGGAGCCTGTGCTCTGCAACGGGAGAGGCCACAACAGTGAGAGGCCAGAGTACCGCAAAAAAAAAAAAAAAAAAAAAGATTAAAAAAAAATATCGCTTGGGGAATGGGTCTTGATTTTGTGTGTGTGTGTGTGTGTGTGTGTGTGTGTGTGTGTGTGTGTTGTATTATGAGAGTGGGTGATTTTGAGAAGATTTTATAAGGGTATTTGATATGTAGTTTTGCTCAGTAATGTAAATAATACAATTGAAATAAGTATTTGGAATTCATCACAGTTATCAGAAACATATTTGGAATATGACTTTGTATGTAATAATTTTGGGTCTTCTAATTTAGATGACTCATAAATTACCTTCTCAACACCTTTTTACTCAAAATGACATTTTTTGTTTCACTTTGGTCAGATAAAAATTCTTGAGTACTTCCTGCTTCTTGGACCTCTCCATGATGGAGTACTGTGAATGAGAATCAACAATAGCAAAGCAGGAAAAGATTGACGGTGTAGTTAGCAGTTGTGCCTTATCTATACATGATTTGGGACAGTTTTGCCAAACATTGAATAATTTTCCTGTGGGAAACTTGAGCCCTAAAAGGAAATGAACATAGCTAAAAGGCTGCATATCACATGGGACTTCGATTTATTTTTAGAATGGCACTATAATGCCATATTTGGATTGAAACAATGTGATAGCCGTACCTTATTTTATTAAAAAGCTGTGTTTTCTGAAGAAGCCATTTAATTTTCTATTACATTGTGTATATAGACTCAACATAAGTATATAACTGTTCAGCTGATAACCATGCTAAATGTTTTAAAGTTAGCGGCGCTTATTTGGCAAACGTTTCTGGAGGCTGCTTTTGGAGTCTGCTTTCTGCAATAAAAGATTCTTTGGCAGTTCATTGATTATAGAATATAGTTGTCTTTTTGTTGTGCATGTTTGGGGCAAGTTGTTTTCTTACTGGAAGGGAAAAAAGAGTAAAGAAGGATTAGTAGCATTGGGTGTTGGTATAGTTAATTGATTGTCTTGAAATAGCAGAGGTCTTTACTAAATGAGTCAGTGATAATAGAGAAACCCAAATGGATTTTTGCCTCTGAGAAATGATTTTTTTTTTTAAGATAATCAGCAAAGATATTTCATTCTGAGCTCCTAGAATGTTTTGGTTAGCACAGTTCATAGGTTTTAAAAAACAGTCATTGTACCATTTATATTTTGTGTCAGCTTTTCTGCTACCTGATTTATCTTTATAGTTTTATTTGGTTAAAATAAATTGGTACAATGGATTTCTGAATTGGATACTCTCTAAAATTGCAGATCCCTCACAGTAGTTCACTAAGTTTCAAATATGGGAAAATCTGCCAAGTACACATTTTGCCCTTTGGCTTCTCTCCCAAGGTTGGAAATAGGCCAACATCATAAATCTCAAGTCTGATGGGAAAGAGCGGTCACTGATGGCAAGGCCTTATGCTACCTGCCTTCCATGCAGTATTTAATTTGCTTCTCATAAACTCTTCAGGGCAGTGACCATTGCATAAATTTTACAGATAGGGATATTAAGGCTCAGACCAGGGATATTAAGGCTCACACCAGTTAAGTGACTTATCCAAGGTCATACAATTAGAAGTAGGGGAGGCAGTTTTCAGACACAGAACTGCCTGACCCTAGAGTCAGTGTTCTAACTATCACATTGTGTTCTATTACATCGTGTGACCTCGGTAGAGCACCTAAAATCCGTCTTCTCTATTCTTTGTCAGAAGTCCAGCTCCAGTCTTCACATAGTTGTAGCCAGATTCTGCAGTGCCTTCAGTTACTTCCATGTTTATGGAAATTTAGTTACAGTTTGTTCTGTGTTTGATGTGTTTGGAATGGAAATTTTAAAACATTAATTACTGAATACAGTAGTAATTGCTGAATACAGTGTTTCATTTATTTAAATATTAAAGATTAGTTTCTTGTCTCCCATTGGTCGAGCTTTTAAAATCTTTTATTAAATGTTATTCAATGGCAGTTTTACTAGAATTACGATTTTTGCCTATAAGAGCAAATCACCAGGATAAATTTACAAAGTAATATCTACCCACAAATCCAGTTTATACTAAAATTCCTGCTATTGCATTGGTATAGAATAACAGCACTGCAAGTTGAAAGAAAACTGATTTGAAGATCAGTGGTGCTAGTTACATAGGGACAAGTAAAATTATGTTTGCATGACTATACATTTTTATGTTCTTGAAATCTGAATTTAAGGTAAAAATGTTTTTGCGCTGTCAGTGTTAAATGAGCCCATCAATCAGATACTTATTTCTAGAATTCTTGTTGATTGAACTATGAAATGCTATTGAAGGGCTTTAATTTGTTTTATACAAATACACTGTACTTCATTACTAAGGTATTGAGGTACCTTATTAGAATATTTACAATTCAGAAAAGTAGGAAAATGTAAATAAGAAAGAGATTTGGAAAATAGAGATAGAACAGGAAGATAATACACAGATATACAGGCCATGACCTGTATTGTTTAAGATTGGGCTGCAAATTTGGTTGTGAGGGTTCTGGAGGCCAAAACAAAAATGGACATTTAATCATTGTCCATGGGGGAAAAAATAGCCATATTTCTTTAGAAGAAACAGAATTTCTGATAAGGACACTGAGTAATGTGGTAGGAGGTGTCCTCACCACCACGAGATACAAGATTTCTATGGCAATTTTTTTTAAATAGTGTCTCAAAACATGCCAGTAGCACAGTTTCATGAAGGCGGTTCTTTGAGAGGCCAGGATATTGTAGTCTAACAATACATCTATCAAGTGGTCAACCCTAATCAAAGAATAAAACCATAATAATTTAAAATATTACATATTTTATTTTAAAACCTGAAATAAGATACATGTTGGAGGCCACCTAGCAGTTAGGGAAAATGCCTTTTCTTTGAATAATTTACAAAAGGGCCACATGTTGAGACTTTTTTCACTTTGTTTTTATGTTTAAGAGTATCATATATTTCTCTGTGTAATTAGAGCTTTAGCGATTTCTGCTTTTTCATAAACACTGAATAGCCTTCATATGAGTAAAAGGAGGAAGCACATTTTCAAAGTCTGTATCATGTTGATTTTATTTGTAAGAGTCTAGAAGACAAAAGCATTTTTTCATATATTAGGAATTATAAATGCCATTCACTACTGATAAGAGAATTTCTTCACTTTTATAGTATGTTTATTTGGGTTAAGAACGTGAACTAGAAAGCTGAACCAGTTGGGTTCCAGTCCCAGCTCCTCACTTTGCTTGCCAGGTGATTTAACTTCTTTCCTCTTTTGCCAAATGGGGGACATAATAGAGCCCACCTCAGGGGGTTGTTGTTAACACAGGTAGAGCTATATGATATATCCATATATAAGGTGCTTAGAACAATGAGTACAGATCCTTGTTCGCTCTAGTTATTATGGCTTAAATAATTATTTTTAAGTCTGTAAAGGTGAGTTTGTCAATAGGAAGTAAGTGGCTCTGAACCTTACATGTATCATACATCCCCTGAGAATTCATTTATTCAGAAAATATTTATTGAGTTCCTACCATTTGTCAGGTACTCTTCTAGGTGCTGGAGATGCATGTGAACAAAACAGAAATCTCTGCCCTTATGAAGCTTCACATTCTAGTGAATCTGTTAAAATCTAAGAATGTTCTTCTTAGAAAAATAACACACAAAACTTTGCAGTCAGTGTCAGAGAATTTATGGTAAACCTTAAATCTGTTTATTAAATCTCAGGCTAAGAATACCTTACATACCTTCTTTTTATTTTGTCAGAATTCCTGTGAGGCATTCCTTAAGATGGCTACAGTATTTGATTTTAAAAGACAGAGCTATTTTTTAAGCGACAAAATAATTGTTAACTAAAATAATTGTTAACTGTTTTTCTTAATCACCTTTTTTGACTCTGTTAAAATGGTGCTAATAGAAATGCTATTAGATTTAACATGACCCATTGAAATGAAATTTCCAGATTTTGCAGGTTTTTGTAGGCCCATTTTGATCTTGCCCAAACACAAGAACATCTGTTTTCATAGGCTTAGAAGTCTTATTCTTAACCTTTGCACTTAAGCAATTCTGCTACTTCCAAAACACATGAAGTTAAATTACAAATGACAGGAGTTACGTTTAATTAAGAAAAATGATTTTACCTCCAGAAGGTTTTTAGTCCTTATTTATTAATTTTATAGTATACTATTCCTTCAATTTCATTTTCCTTCTTTTGAGTTTTTTTCTTAGGGAATTTAAAAAACTGAGTCTTTAAAATCACTTCTGACAATCTGTAGCTGGCTTTTAAAGAGCAAAATGTAACCAAAAAATTACTTTATTTCTGTGAAACATATTGTAAAGAGAGGATATAGCATGATGGATTTGAGTGGAATTTTGGTGGTATTTGTTTTGTTTTCGTAAGTATTAGATGATGGCTTTTAACAAAGCATTTATAACATTTTGGATAGTCTTAAGAAGATCTTTTTCTTTAGGCAACAAGCTACTTTGGAAATAATCTTCTCTATGCTGGTTATTTCTCATGGCAACCTTCCACTGCATTTTCTTTGTTTGGGTACTTTCTTTTTCTTCCTGCCATTCTTAGCTTTCTATTTTTCAACTTGAGTTTACAAAGGGTGTGTATTCAGAGGGTTTCCGTCAGTTCCCAGTACCTTGTTAATCCTGAGAAGTTACTCAGAGAGCCAATTCTCACAGTAAGGTATAAAAATAGTCATCCAGAAAAATTACAGAATGTGGTACCACTGTGATTTGACCTAATGGACGACTTTCAAAACCAAGATGGGAGAAGGAAACAGCACAAATGTTATTTCCTTAGATTTTTCTTTGCACAGATTATTTTAGACAAGCCTTACAATTTAAGAAAGTAACAAAACGTCACTATTGCTTTCTTACATACACTAAAAAGAGCATAAGAATTGGGGACAAGAAAGAAATCATCTAGAAATCAGTTACATCAACAGAGCCTCCTTTTTATTACTGTTGAGCTTGTACCCACAGCATTCACCAGTTTTATTCCACAAATTTAGTCCACCATTTTATTGAGTGCCTAATAAGTGCAAATCTTAGTAGGATATGTTTGTTTCAATTAGTGAGCCAATACTGATGTATTATTATCAACTGAAGTCCATGTTTTATTTAGATATCCTTTGTTTATTCTTAATGTCCTTTTTCTCTTCCAGATCCCATCCAGGATACTTCGTTATATTTAGTCCTTCTGTCTCCTTAGGCTCCTCTTGACTGTGTTTCAGTTTCTTAGACTTTCTTTGTTTTTGATGACTTTGGCAGCTTTAAGGAATACTGGTCAGGTATTTTATAGAATGTCCCTCATTTGGAATTTGTGTGATGTTTTTCTCATAAGGTTATGAGTTTAGGGGAAAAATAACACAAAGGTAAACTCCCATTTTCATTACCTCATATCAAGGGTATGTACCATCAACATGACTTGTCACTATTAGTGTGGACGTTGATCATCTGGCTATGGTCATGTTTGTCAGATTTCTCCATTGTCGTTACTCTTTTTTTCCCCTTACCATACTGTACTCTTCAGAAGGAAGACACTGTGCACAGCGCACACAGGAGTGGGCTCCCTCCATAAGGGCAGGGTGGTTTTTTTGTGTGTGTTTCTTTTCTGGCTGTGCCGCATGGCATGCAGGATCTTAGTTCCTCGGCCAGGGGTCGAACCTGTGGCCCCCTGTGGTAGAAGCACGGAGTCTTAACCACTGGACCAGTAGGGAAGTCCCAGGGCAGGGTGTTTTCATAAATTATTTGGAATTCTTCTTCATGGGAGATTTGTCTCTTTTCCCCCCATTTATTTACTTATTTGGTTGTTTATATAAGTATAGATTCATGGATATTTATTTTATACTTTAGATTATAATCCAGTAATACTTCATTAATTTTGTTGCTTACATTGTTCCAGCTTTGGCTACTGGGAACTCTGGCTCATGTTTCCCTTTGACATGTTCCCATTGTTGTGGGTTTGTTTTCTTTGTGGTGTGAGTCAGGGGGGGAGTTCTTCCTTACTCTTTGGCAATTCTAGGTGTTCCAGGATCATCTTGTATATTTCCTGCCCCAGCACTAGAATCAGCCATTTCCATAAGGAGCCTGGTTCCTTTTATTAGTAAATGGTATTAGAAACCAAGATCCTGGCACTAGGTGTGCTCATTGCTACTGGGTGTTATTGCTTCTAGGCCATGGCAACTGGCAGGAAAAGGAAATATATGCATGATAGTGCTGTTTTTTTTGTTTTTTGTTTTTTTTTACATCTGTCAGCATGTGGGTTCAGCAAACAATGCATTGGAATTAGAATGGGATGGAGTCAGTAAACTTTATGTGTAGTTCTTTGCAACTTTAGGTACAATTCTTAGTTATATACAGACTAGAAGGAGGCCGGGACAAGTACGTAAGTGACTATTCCAAAACAGCAGGGCAGCTGCTGTGAGGGTGCTACCAGTGTGGGATATAAATTGGTACAACTTTTCTGGAGGACAAATTGGCATTGTAAGTCAAAATCCAAACACAAGAGTTACACTGGGCCTTTGGGGGAAAGGAGTGATTGTGGAAATAATCTCTTACCCCTTAAGAATCATGGCTCTACTTTACAGCCTTGTTTATAGCAAAAGGAGTAGAACAGCCTGAATCTTCCAAAGTCAGAGATTTGGCCTAGTAAGTTATGGTATAGACATGTGACAGGTTACTGTGCATTAAAAATGCTAGGGTAGGATAACTGTCAGATAACAGGAAAAAAGGCTCACAACATTTTACAGTTAGTAAAACTAGTAAGTTAGTAAAATTAATTTTCAAAACAATGTAAGCTCATTTTATAAAAATAATTATATAGAAAGTTAGATATATGCTTATCAAACATTAGCTACAGTGAAATTATCTTTTTTTCTCATTTTCCCCAGTATTATTATTGTAAGGAAGCAAAAATGTCTTATTAAAATAAGAAAACAAAAAGGGTTTGTTATTATACTAAGAAAATAAAAGGTTAGATTTTTCCTTTTAAGATGCAATAAGGTATATCATTAATTTGGGATTATGTTTGGGGAACAGTGACTAGTCCCATTTGACAGGAGTATGGGAAGGGGAAATAAAAAAGATTTGGATTTTAGTGTGAGGTATTAATTCTTAGTATTTGTTTAGTGAATAAATTTTTAAAGTGCTATTATTTTAGAGTATGGTATTTAATGAAATTATTTCCAACAATGTATGTATGTATTCCATTATATGGATGGTAATTTGTTTATCTCTTTTTTTATGAATGGACATTTGGGGTTTCTAGTTTTTGGCCATTACAAATAAGGTTATTAACATTTTTGTACATTTTTGGTTTTCTTTTGGACACGTTTTTCTTTCTCCTGTGTGATACTTAGGAGTGAAATTGCTGGGTCTCTGTAAATGCCTATTTAACTTTACAGGAAACAGCCATGTAATTCACTAAAGTGGATGTATCATTTTATATCTCCATTAGCAACAGTTAAGAGTTCCAGTTGTTTCATATCCTCACCAACATTTAGTATTGTCTTTTCATTTTAGCCAGTCTAATATGTTTCAATGTGTATGTTTAGTTTCTGAATTGTGTATACTGTTTGTATTGCTGCTTGAACTATAAGGGACAATATGGCACTACAATTACAGGATTTCATTTAAATCTTTACTACGTTGCAGATACAGAAATATACAGACTTTGAAGAATTGACTTTTGTAAAATGCAGCAAACATTTTTAAGATTCATTATTACATGAAAAAAAGTGTTCAAAGGTAAATTACATTTCAAGTTGTTGCTGCTTGTTTGTGACAGAATTTCTGCAAGTAAAACATAAAAAGTTAATCAGTAGTAACATGTCAGTATATTCAAAATCATTACAAAAATCTTCTCTCTGGTCATGTTGCTGGTGACAAATTATTGTGTTGTATATTTAGAGAAGGGCTTGGCAAACTGCAGCAAATCCAGCATGCTTCTTGTTTTGAAAATAAAGTTTTATTAGAATGCAGAAATGCTTGTTTATTTACATATTGTCTATGGCTACTTTTTCTCTACAAAGGGAGAATTGAGTAAGTATCTGCCATCTGGCTCTTAACAGAAAAAGTTTGCAAAATGTTAATACTGCATGATCATATGGCAGTTTTGTTTTTTTCTGGAGATTAAAGCTGTTTTTCTTACGATACATGAAGCAACCAAAACATAAAGCCAGTTGATTAAAAAAGAACTACGTCTGCCATCACTTCAGTAGTTTTCAGGACCTATCACCTTACAGTCGTTTTGCCATTCCCTGTTCTTTTAAGGTTTATGTCTGCATGATTGCCTCAAGTACATTTGTAAAAGCTTGTTCTCTGTTAAGCCATTTTACTAATTATAGTCTGGTGAAAGGATGTATTTGGTTGACTTAATCAATTTGGCCATGAATAGTGTCAGCCAATATGCCTTGTGCTAGCAAGTTCCCTATGTCAGCTACATTTATGTTTAACTCCTTAGAAATAAGAGGACTATGTATTGTGGTATAAATCTTAATTTTATCAGCACGTGGGTGTCGATATTTTACAAAAGCTCTTTGCTGTGTTCTCTTAGGAAGGAATCATCCATAACGTTACTGTGATTTGTTTTCAGAATCTTTTCAAATTTAACGATGTCATTATTCTGATAGGAACTTACTGAATTCGTCATTGTTAGAATTTTTGGACCATTTTTGTACAGCTTGGCCTCTGGCGAGTCAGATGGATTTACTCCCAAGTTCTTCAGCATATTTCCTAAGACCAAATATTTTAAGCAAGTGGTTCACATGGAACTCCTCGATTTATTATCATTCTTGAAGGCTTCAAAAATTCAGCATGTGAATTTTCAAAATCACCTAATCTCAAGGGCATTTTCCCCCTTACTTATCTGATGACTCCCATGATCAAATGGTTGAGGGATGGCAGATGGATGAGAACTAACCAGTTACAGAGTTTTTTCAGTTTTTTGTTATATTCCCATTCTATGTGCATTTGAATGTCCAAGTCATATATCTCATAATTTTATATCCTTTTTCAAGTTATCTTTATCATCAGTCTAATATGACTGATAAAACTGGCATAAAATATTTTGAAGCTTTCCATATTCCTCTCAATTCTTCATATAATTTTCTAACCTTCATGCTTGTCCTAAGCCAGAATCTATCATTCTTAGCATGTTTCAGAACTTTAATTGTTGTTTCTTAAAATTCCTAGAGTGAATTCATCTGACATTTAAAAAAATCTGAATTCTCTTTTGGAAATATTCCAGTGGATATATAATTCAAGAACAGAATTAACAGCTTTTTCAGAATAATTTCTTATGGCTGAACTACAAATATAGATCAATAAAATGTCCATTCATCTTTTCTGGAAAGTTTTGTCAATGTGAAATTTATTTTAATCATTGTTTTAGTGCTTTAAGTCCCCTTTCTCCTTTTTGTTTTCAAGTTCTAGAACTTTTCAGAAATTACTTAATGCTGCTTTGGGTCATCTTCCTTCAGTGCTTTGAAATTATCATTCTGATTTTCCAAATCTCCATTGATTGAATTACTCTCTGCAGAATGTTCCAGGTGGTAGCCCTCCTATCATTGCACAAGAAATCATTCTCCTTGGTAGACACTTTGGCTGGCTAGCTCATTGTGGTTTTAATTGGCATTGTCCTGGTAACTACCTTTTCATTTGCTTATTTGCCATTTGTATATTTTCTTTTATAAAGTGCTCAATTTTTGTCCATTTTAGTAATTGTCTCTTTCTTTAAGTTCTGTATATATTCTAGATACAGTTCCTTTTGAGATATATGTAACGCTTGCCTATTTCTTTTCTTAATGGCATATTTTATAAGCAGAAAAATTTTAATTTTAGTTAAGTTCAGTTTGTTATTTTTCCTCTTAATGATTCTAGGGGTGCAATAAGTTTTTGTCATGTTGCAGTTTCACAGTTGAAGCTGGGACTATTTATGGTCGGTTGTTGTTTGAGCTGTTCATGAAACAGATTTATTTCAAATAAAGATTTCTGAATTCCCAGTATGCCTGTGGTTTTCTCTTTGTGTTGCTATTTTACATTCTATGTGTTGGTTAAAATTAAAACTGAGTTCAAGAGAATTCCCTGGTGGTCCAGAGGTTAGGAGGACTCGGCACTTTCACTACAGGGCCCAGGTTCGATCCCTGGTTGGGGAACTAAGATCCCGCAAGTCGTGTGGCACGGCCAAAAATAAATAAATTAAAAAAACTGAGTTCAAGAGAATTCACATATCCTAGGCTGAATAAAAATTGTTAACCCACAATAATATAGCATATGTTTTTGATACAGACTCCTTTTCCTTGTCATTTCTCTTGATAATTGCAGGATGATTTGATTTATTTTGCATTTAGAGCTAGACTCAAAGTCTTTGTTCTATTTCTTTTCTTTTTTTTTTTTTTTTTTGGCGGTACGGGGGCCTCTCACTGTTGTGGTCTCTGCCGTTGTGGAGCACAGGCTTTGTACGCGCAGGCTCAGCCGCCATGGCTCACGGGCCCAGCCGCTTTGCGGCATGTGGGATCCTCCCGAACCGGCGCACGAACCCGTGTCCCCTGCATTGGCAGGCGGACTCCCAGCCACTGCACCACCAGGGAAGCCCCTTTGTTCTATTTCTCATGACAGTTATTTTCTCTTGCCTGCATATGACACAATTTGGAAGTCACTAATGAGTCAATCATTATAGCAGTCTTGGTTTTTTCAGGTATTTAGTTGGAATGTCTTTTAAATTATTAATAAGGTTCTTTTCTGATTTAGTTTAGTGCCTCTTTCACATGAGTCTTGAATTAATAAACATTAGCATTAGAGGTTCTAGTTTAGGGAGAGCTGTTGACCACATGAGCATTGCCATCACTCAATCTTAAGGAAGCTTTTGGACTTTTATTCGATATATTTATCAAGCACTGAGTATGTGTCATGCATTGTGCTAGGCTCTGTGGAAGTTACAAAACTAAAGTACAATTTCTGCCCCTACATGAATAGCTTTATAGGAAGATAAGATATACAAAAATAAAAATAATACATATTCTAGGAACCATATGGTTGAGTGTTCTGTATGTCAGCGCGCATGTGTGTGTGTGTGTGCGTGCACGCACATGTGCATTTGTGTGCATGGGTGTGTGCTTATGTGTGAGTGTGTGTGTTCAGAGGACAGCCCCAGCTGTCAGCCATGCTGGAGACTTTGCTCACTTTCACTTTTATCAAGTGTTTTATGTACATGTCAGATAATACTGGAATCTCTTTACATGTTTATAATTTATAGACACATTTAATTGTAACCCTCACTACAACTTTATAAGGTAGATGCTATTAGCCAGAGAAGATAAGAAGCTCACCTAAAGTTTTTTAGCCAAGTAAGAGATGAGCCAGCTTTCAAACCCAGATATGTCTGACTCTAAGCTACGCCCCTGGTTCTAAGGCCTTAAGGTAAAGATGGATTGACATCGTTCCCATCATTTAGGTACATATAGCTAAATTAGTACTGGGAATTCTTAATCTAAAGGACCTGCATCATCCTGGGTCTCTTTTTCAATTGTATGAGTATCCCCTTTTGTTTGTTTTTCCATTTTAAAATCACCTTTATTTAGATGTAATTTATATACAGTAAAATTCACCAGTTTTAAGTGAACAACTCAATATGTTTTAATTACCACCACAGATATGGTGGCTAATAATTCCATCACTTCAGAAAGTTCTCTAATACCTCTTAAAAATCAGTCTTCTCTTGGGCTTCCCTGGTGGTGCAGTGGTTGAGAGTCCGCCTGCCGATGCAGGGGACACGGGTTCGTGCCCCAGTCCGGGAGGATCCCACATGCCACGGAGCAGCTAGGCCCGTGAGCCATGGCCGCTGAGCCTATGCGTCCGGAGCCTGTGCTCCGCAACGGGAGAGGCCACAGCAGTGAGAGGCCCGCGTAACGCTTTAAAAAAAAAATTAAAAAAAATCAGTCTTCTCCCTTTAGCTGCAGCCTCGTCCAAACACTGATCTGCTTTATATAACTTATGATTTTGCTTTTCTAGAATTTCATGTACATGGAATTATAGAAAATAGTCTCTTGTGTCTGTCTTCTTTCACATAGTCTAATGCTTTTGAGGTATATCTTATGGTGTGTATCAGTAGGTTTTTTCCCTTTTTATTGCTGAGTAGTATTCCATCACTGTATGCACATACCACAGTTTATTTATCCATTTACCCATTGGAGCACATCTGCATTGTTTCCAGTATGGGCTATTAGGAATGAAGCTGCTATGGACATTTGAGTTCAAGTATTTGCATATATTTGTATTTTCATTTCTCTTGGATAAATACATAGTAGTGGAATCACTGAATTGTATGGGAAGTGTACGTCTAACTTTATATATAAGAAACTTCCAAACTGTTTCTAAAGTATTTGTACCATTTTACATTCCCACCAGCAATGTATGAGAGTTCCAGCTGTTTCTCACCCTTTGCCAGTCCTTGGTATATTGGGTCCTTTTAATTTTAACATTTAGTGGGCTTGTAAAGGAATCTCATTGTGGTTTTAATTTATGTTTTGCTGATAACTAATGATGTTGAAATTTTTTTATGTGCTTATTTGCCATCTATATGTCTTATTTTATGAAGCATCTATTCAGTATTTTACCACCATTTCCCCCCTTTTAAAATCAGTTGTTTGTCTTATTTTGAGAGTTATATATCTGGATTCAACTCCATTATCAGATAGATTTTATAGGTAATTTATCCTATAAATTCATGGTCGTGGCTTACATTTTCATGTTTTTAACAGTGGTTTTTGAATATTAAAATTTTTTAATTTGATGGAGTCCAGTTTATCATTTTTTCTTTTCTGATTCTGTGACTCATAGGGACCCCTCTACATAGCTCTGCAGCTCTCTTTCTGTTCAGCTTTGCCTCTCCAGTACTCTGAGCTATAAATTCTAGCTACCTTGCCCTCCCTGAATTCTGCTCTCTTTTTTCTCAGCTCAGGGAGGCACTCCCCATCCCCAGCTCTGTTTCAGTTCCTTCTCCATGTGCTACAGCCTGGAAGCTGCCGCCAGACAAATAGCTGTTGTAGTCTTAGGTCTCACCTTGGATTTTGTCCTGTCAGGAATCACCACAGTTCCTGAGCTGCCTTAACTGCTGTTAGTGGTGCATTTAAAAACTAGTAGTCTGACAATCTCTTTGGAAAGCAGTTTGGCAATGTCTTTGAAGGTTTAAATAGTTTACAGGTTAAGAAAGATAGGCTTTAAAGATGGTTCACCAGAGATGGAGTTTGAGGCGGTAAGACTAGTGTTTAAGGGTACAGACTTGTAATGAGTAGTAAATAAGCCAGAGATCTAATGCACAGTATTATAAATATAGACAGTAATGTACTATAATTGTGTAATGTGATATTGCTATAGCAGTCATATTCCAATATGGTATACATGTATCAAAAGTAACATGCTGTACACTTTAAATTTACACAATGTTACATGTCAAATTCATTCAGTAAAAAAAATCTTTTTAAATGTAAAGTTAGTTCAGATCCCACAACTGTAAAATATTTATGGCCCTGGGAACCTGATTACCTGAAAGGCTAGAGAAATTACCCGGCAAGAAAGAATGTCACTCATTTTTCACTTGAAACAGGAGTATCAGGCTCTTGGATGGTGTGCTGAATATGATGTAGTCTCACCAAGGAGAATCAAGTCTATTGTCTTAGCTATGAAGACAATGCATTGTTAAAACAGAAGGTCATGTTTTTGTGTTCTAGTTATTTACCAAGTGAGCAAATAAAATTTAACAAGGGGAAGCTATTAGAAATAGCTGGATGCTTGACATATTTTATGACATTATTGACATTTGTTCAGTTTTAGTAACTCATTGTAGAAGAGGAAACAGTTTTTCTCCATTGGTAAAAGCAAGGAATATTTTCCCATAGCCTGTTTGAATTCCTTGGCATTTAATAGTCTAGTTTCCTATTGAGTAGACCACTATGTGAATTTTTATGCCATTTGTCCCTAGGACAAACCCCAATCAAGGGATTTCTCTTTTCCCTTTGAGAACCTGGCACATGAGTTTTGTGCCAAAGGATCAATTAAAGCAGCAATTTTTGTACCCAGTTATTCTAACGGAAGCACTTTGCCTCCTTCTTTTGAGGTTAGGTTGAGTGTTTTCCTGGGGGCAATCTATTTTTTTTTTCTTTTTCTCTTTTTGCGGTATGCGGGCCTCTCACTGTTGCGGCCTCTCCCGTTGCGGAGCACAGGCTCGGAGGCGCAGGCTCAGCGGCCGTGGCTCACAGGCCCAGCTGCTCCGCGGCATGTGGGATCTTCCCAGACCGCGGCACAAACCCATGTCCCCTGCATCGGCAGGCGGACTCTCAACCACTGCGCCACCAGGGAAGCCCGGGGCAATCTATTTTGAATCACATTTTCCCTCTTACAATAGAAGGGTTACCAGCTGCACTTCCTTGCAACAGGGGTGGAATAGACGTGAGGTGTATAGAGTGAAATGGGTTGATTTTCTTTCATCTTTTTTTCCCCTTAATATTTGCTTTTGCTTTGGCTTCCCTGAAGACACAATAACTCTGGGCATGCATATGTGTAAGTATGTCCCTGCAGCATTTTAAAGCATGTAAATGAGAAGACCTTGTTGTATAAGCCCAAACAAGTACGGACGTAATTGACTACTAAACCTTCTCTTTCCTAATGTTTGCGCAGGAGTCTCCCCAGGACAGTGCTATCACTCGTGATATTAACCGGACATTCCCAGCGCATGACTACTTTAAGGACACAGGAGGAGATGGACAAGATTCCTTATATAAAATATGCAAGGTATTTCATATGAAAAAAAAAAAAAGACAGTTTTTTTTTTTTTATTTTTGGCTGTGTTGGGTCTTTGTTGCTGTGCACGGGCTTTCTCTAGTTGAGGTGAGAGGGAGCCACTCTTTGCTGCAGTATGTGGGCTTCTCATTGCCATGGCTTCTCCACAATGAGAGAGCACGGGTTCTAGGCGCGCGGGCTTCAAGTAGTTGAGGCACACACGCTCAGTAGTTGTGGCTCGCGGGTTCTAGAGCGCAGGCTCGGTAGTTGTGACGCATGGGCTTAGTTGCTCTGTGGCATGTGGGATCCTCCCGGGCGAGGGCTCGAACCCATGTCCCCTGCAGTGGCAGGCAGATTCTTAAGCACTGAGCCACGAGGGAAGTCCAAGACTCAGTTTTAAATGGTGATTCTGGTTCTTTGAAATTATGCAAAGGATAACTACAAAACGTAATTTATATTTGATGTTCAAGAATGCAAAAAAATGAGAGAAAAGTCTTTGTAAAATCAACAGTAACAACACAATTTTAGATTCATAATGAACAGGATATAATTAAAAATTAAATGGTAGGATTTCTTTTACCCTTTTAATCTAGCTCTCCCTCACCTTCCTGCAAAATGTCCCAGAAAGAAACCCTGTGCTCACTGACTCTCATCCTTACTTCTGACCCCACTGCACTCTTGTTTCTCTCTCATGATGATCTTCATTGCAGCTCTCTCTGCTCCTGACTTCTCACCCTCCTGGTTAAGCTCTCACTTCTCTAACTACTTCGCTCATTCTCTCATGATTTTTCTCTCTCTCTGCCTGCTCCTAAAACAGAGGCCTTCCCCTAGGTGTTCAGTCACTGGTTCCTGTAGCTCTACACTGTCTCCATGGGTGACCCTTTCCACTCCCACAGCTTCAGCTATCACCACTGCACAGATGTTCCCAAATCTACGTTAACTCAAGGCCTAAATTTCCAGCTGCTCGTTGGTCTCCATGTAAAAGTCTGTCAAGTACATCAGACAAAACAGGTCTAAAACTGGGTTCATTTAAAAAAACACTTTATGATGAAAATTTTCAAACATACATAAAAGTTGAATAGTGTAAATAAATTTGTATATATCCCTGTCCAGATTGAATATTTATCAATATATTGCCACAGTTTCTTCATCTGTCCTTTTAAAAAAATTTTCCTGAAGTACTTAAAGCAAACCTCAGACATCATAATCCTAAACTCTTCACTGTACATCTCTAAAAATAAGATCATTATCCACCTGTATCATCCATCATTATCCATCAGTACCATCCAATAGCCACTCCATATTCAGATTTCCCTAAATGTCTTTATACATTTAGTTAGAATCAGGATCCAGCAATATTCATACTGTGGTTAGTTGTTATATCTCTTTTAATTAAAAACAGTCCTCCTTTTTTTCCCCATGCCATTTTCTTGCTGAAGATACAATCATTTCTCTGTTATTTTCTAGTTCCTTCCTTTGGCCATGTTCAGTTTGATATGATTGATGTCTCTTTAAACCATACTTCCCTCACTATTCACTGCCCTGGTACAGGCCACTATGATACGTTGCTGGCACTTTTTTACAAAAAGTGCATTAGTCTCCCTGCCTTTGGGTTCTAGCCTATTTATTATTTTCTCTGTGTTGACCCTAGAATTGGATCATTTTAGTGGCCTCCACTAGACCCACTAAAACCTTTAGTGCTTTGTCTAACCCACAGAATGAAATAAAAATTCCTTAGTTCATTTCCTGGTCCTAGATTCATTAGCTTAGTATTAAAGGCATTTTATAATATATCCAGGCTTACTCCCTAAATATTTTATGCTTCAGTCACACTGAACTTCTCACTGTACTCTGGTTGATTTACTTGTCAAACTTCCCAACTGAACTGTGAAGTTCTCAAGGGCAAGAATCATTTCTTACATATGTTAGCATCTATAGCACTTGCACAGTGCACGCCATATTATAGAAGGTGCTCATTAAATGTTGATGAATTAATGAAATGCCTTTTCTTCCCCATATTTCATTACAGCCCCCACGAACCTTATATTTCAAACGTTTCCCGAATGTATTATGTACATGAAAGTACTTTCAAACTTTCGGGAAATGTTTGAAATATAAAGCATTCCTTCTGGCTTTTCTATGAGCCTGAAAAATGCTCCCCTCGTTCTCTACCTATAGAAATTCAGTACATTTTTATCTTAGTGCATAATTGATTAAGCCATGTGCTGAGCACTTTACTTGAGAGGACTGAGAATAATTCATCAGCTCTATTATATAAATACTGTGATTATTCTTATCTTACAAATAAGGAATATAAGCATTGGGCCTAAGAGCCAGACCGAGACATTAGCAATTGTGAGATTTCAGCCCAACTCTATCTAACTGTGAGGCCTCTATTCTTTTTTGACTAATCGACTGTCGATTGGTATCTTCATCAGTTTTGTCAAACTGCATTCCACAGAGCTGTGTTGGCATATATTACTACTAGTTTTTAACAGTCTTAACAAAATGGGTATTAACTCGTTAATTTTTACTGATTTGATAGGTAGAAAGTGGTCTCATTAAATTACAAAATATCATTTCTAAATCCCTCTGTGCTTCTTGTCTTTGGAAAAGCATATGTGTTTCTCGTTCTGTAGCCCTCTCATCAGATAAGCTTTGACAAAATGGGGGATATAATGAGATTATATTGAATTCTACCTGAAGTTATGAAAGCATGGTTATATATAAAAACATAAACAGTGATTGGTGAGTGCCTGCTGTGTAAAACATATATATGTATATATTTTTAAAGCTATAGTTTCACCAAAAGCTAATGATAAAATCCCATGTGTATATTAACTTGTCATCTAATAAACGTTGGCATCACATTTTGCTAAGTGATCTGAAATTTAAATATACCCATTTCTAAGTTGCTTTCTTGGGACACAGAAGAACCTTGGGGAAAAAAATGGAGAATAAAGAGAGTTTCATCAGAAATAAATTTGTCAAACAGGGAATAGCGTCCTGAATCTATCGGAATTCCCCTTTCCCCCCACAACTTACATGAGAACTGTAAATATTAACCATAAGAACAAGACTCTGAAGAACAACTACAGAACCAAAGAGTAACCCACAGGACTATTTGATGTCAATATTCTGTTAATGATAACGTTCAGAAGAGATGAGTTGTAATCATCTGCTGCCAAGGAAAATACGAATGAAAATTCCAAAGAACCCACAAATGGTTTCAGAGTAATCCCTCTTATCAGAAAAGTTATCACTGGCATTGTGGAAAGGATTGTATTTTGGCATCTTTGCCAAAAGATTTTTTTTCCCAGAAAGAAAAATGAATAGCAATAACAGTGTTTAGTGAGTGCCTGCTATATGTGTTGAGGTGCTGGCTAGGTTGAATAGGACATCACCCCAGCCTCTAAGAAGTTCACAGTCTAGTAGAGAAGATGGACATTTAAAATGCAGTGTGGTAAGTGCTATAATAACCATACATTTGTAACAAGTACCATAGAAGTACCGAGGAGAGAGAGAATCCTGGGGGAATGGAATATGTTTGGAGCCTCAGTGAAGAACACATTTTTCAGACAGAGAAGAGGGAAAAGCATGAGCAAAGACAGGCGGAATGACAACTTTTTTTTTAATGCTAAAATGGTTTTTGCTTAACCTTACCACTCCTTGGCTACAGGAAGTGGCGTGGTGACAGCGTTATTTATAATAAAGAAAAATTGGAATTGAAGAGAAATGTTTGCATCATTCACTACCCATCAGAATGCCACAGTGGAGTGTGGGGTAGCATCTTCGAGGTTCCCGTGTTCAAGTTCCTATAAGGCAACTATGACTCAAGAGTGACTACCTTCATTTACACCTCGTGTGTTTTCCCCCCCCCCAGGCTTATTCTGTGTATGATGAAGAAATTGGCTATTGCCAGGGCCAGTCATTTCTTGCTGCTGTTCTGCTTCTCCATGTGAGTAATTAGGTCTCTTTGTATGACTTACACATGTCCTGCCTCAGCTTATACTAGCCTTAGACTTGATCATGGTTTTTTATTTCCTTTGGCCAGGCTTTAGCGTATGAAGGTTAACTCCTATATCTGGAAACCTTTTCCTTAAATTAATACAGTGTCATCATGGGAGAGAAACATGGTAAAAAATAAATGACAGTGTTGAAAATTGGTACAAGGGTAGACTTTTTTTATTACTAGGGTGATTGGATAGACTTTAGTCTTGATTGAACCCTTTGGGGACATTTTATCTTCTCTAT